>NC_138543.1:32377493-33589160 GCF_964234715.1 Podarcis melisellensis
CAACATTTGCGTATTCTTTGCACCTGGAAATTAGTGATTTAATTTATTCTGGCCGTTAGGAAATTTCAAGCTTGAGCCAGTCCAGGGATTAACTGATTTAAGTCAGTAGTAGGTGTTTCTACAAATAACAAATACTTGACTGTTTAGTTAGTCTTTTCATTTCAAACATATTCCATTTAGGTATTTTAACTCTTAAGGAAAAAAGTAAGATATAAAACTTGCATACTTTGAAGTAGAGTTGCCAATTTGGGTCATCTATTGACATGGGTGGCGCTATGGTCTAAACCACTGAACCTCTTGGGCTTGCCAATCAGAAGGTTGGCGGTTCGAATCCCCACACCAGGGTGAGCTCCCGTTGCTTGGTCCCAGCTCCTGCCAACCTAGAAGATCGAAAGCATACCAGTGCAAGTAGATAAATAGGTACCACTCCAGTGGGAAGGTAAACGACGTTTCCATGCACTGCTCTGGTTTCAGTGTTCTGTTGCACCAGAAGCGGCTCAGTCATGCTGGCCACATGACCAGAAAAACTGCGGACAAACGCCAGCTTCCTTGGACTGTAAAGCGAGATGAGCGCTGCAACCCCAGAGTCGTCTGCGACTGGACTTAACTGTCAGGGGTCTTTTACCTTTTATTGAAAGATTAGCAGCACAATCCTATTAACATCTGATTCCCATCTAGACGCAGTGAATTCAGGCAGTTCATACAAAAACAATTGGTACGTTGAATAGCTCTATTTAGTTTGAGGGACTTTTGTGAAATATATCTGCTTAGAGTCAAAATTCTGATGAATGTAGTGTTATTCGCTATACTAGGCAAGGCAGCGCAGAGACAGTTATGCTAAATATACAGTGTATTTCTTCCCTTTTCTGTGTTAGTGGCGTGGAGGCTAAGCAGCCAAATTCTGCCATCAGAAAGTGTGTCCGAGTCCAGCTGATCAAGAACGGCAAAAAAATAACAGCATTTGTTCCTAATGATGGTTGTTTGAACTTCATTGAGGTAATTTATAAAAAAAAATCCTGATAAAACAATATGCAAAAAAAAAAACTCCACCCAGTTTTTACTAGTATGTTTTGCTGCTCTGTGTAGTAGAAACAGGAACGATATTGTGATTTAAAGTTTCGTAATTTAATTTTATGGTTGTGACTGTAGGATAATATTTCACACTTGAACTTGGTTTCTAAGAAACCACGCTTTTCTCAAGAATGGTGATAAATGCATCTCAGCAGTTCAGGAAAAGAGACACCCCTATCCAGGGTAGATCTTGCTAATAGGGCTGCAGGCTTTGCCAGTGAGCAGGATGGAGGAGAATTTGGTTGGCTATAATGTTTGATATTTGCAAACTCCTTATTCACAGCAAGAAAATAATTGACTTGTTTTAATTCCAGGAGAACGATGAAGTCCTGGTTGCTGGCTTTGGTCGGAAAGGTCACGCTGTTGGTGACATTCCAGGAGTTCGTTTCAAGGTCGTCAAAGTAGCAAATGTATCTCTGCTAGCCTTGTACAAAGGCAAAAAGGAGAGACCCCGGTCATAAAGTTATGTTGTTATCAAGATGATCAATAAAGTTTTCTTCTAAGAAATACCTTTGTGGTTTTTTTAAAAAGTGGCTTTGGCATTATACGTAGATTGTTTAGAAGTGAAAGTTCAACATCTCTAGTACCTTTTCTTTAATTAAGGAAGTCATTATTGGGCTATGGGTAGGTACACCCTGCAAGGGTCCCAGGTTTTGTTTCGAAGAGCTTAAGAAAGATGGTCTTGAAATACGTTTTATTTCCAAAACAAAAAAATCCCTAGTTCTAGGGTTTGAGGCATTTGTTTTATGACAGGAGGCATGACTTGATTAATCACTGCTATAAAGTTTGTATTCCAAATAACATAGCTCCTGTTTAATTCTGAGCATCAGTGATGATCAGACAATGGGTCTATCTAGTTAAGCTTCCAGTTTCTAACTACTTCACTTTTTGCACATCTGCATTTGAATAAAGATATAGGTAACTTTTTAAGATCTCACGTATCTGGCATTCATTTTCACTGTTTGGTCAAATGAAAGGAATTGCTTTATTTACTCTGCCACAAATACTTCTATTTGTTGACTCTTCCCAGGTCTCCAAAACAGATATCTCAACAGTTTTTCACTTAATACAAGAGTCCTGCATGATCAGACCAAAGGCCTATAGTCTGGTATCCTGTTCTCACAGTGACGAACCAAGTGCGTATGGGGAATCCCATAAGCCAGAGAGCAATGTACCCCTCAAACTGCTAGCTGGGGAAACGCAGTAATGGCACAGGCCATTTTTAAAACAGAGTATGCTAACCAAGGAGAAAGTTTTTTAAAAAACAACCATGCATAGTGAAATTTGTTTGGATCCATACTATCATGCCTGAAGCCATAATAATATGTTCTGTCTTTTGCAGATGATACTTGCAGATAAATTAGTATCTTTATAGATGAAGTAGCATCTGGGGCTTGCTTCGTCTTCTGTGTTTCGATGTAGCTGCAGATGTCCATGGATAAATGGAAACAGCTCTGATTCTCTCTAGCAAACATATATAGAAAATCCTTGTTTTTCAACCTTCAACCAATCAAAACACAGGTGCTAAGTCCCCTCCCCACCCATCCCTGCCATAAAAGGATTTTTGCTATCCATTTTCTGAGACCCTTGTCAGCTCTTGGTTTCTAGTCTGTTAGGTAACTTCAGGTTTCTATTCTTTGCCACCACAACCAGCTGCCCTGAAAAAGGGTTGGTTCCAGTAGCACCCCTAAGCTCATCTAATCATAAAAGGCACCCATACTCCTGTTTATATTACTGCAATTTGGGGTTTCCAAATCTTGTAACATTTGCAGAAGCAAAACCATTAGATCATAACAAGTAGCATTTATGTGAGCCGCCAGCTGGCGCAGGAAGCCTTCGCTTCAGAAAAGTGCAGGGAGTCTGAGCCTGGCAACCAATTTTAATAGTAGTCTCAAAAGATTACTCTAAACCTCTTGCTGATTACCTGGATGTGTGCGTATCTCTACATATAAATTTTAGGATTCCCCAACACCCATGTTAGGGACACAGGTGGCGCTGTGGGTTAAACCACAGAGCCTAGGACTTGCCAATCAGAAGGTTGGTGGTTCAAATCCCCACGACGGGGGTGAGCTCCCATTGCTCAGTCCCTGCTCCTGCCAACCTAGCAATTCGAAAGCATGTCAAGTGCAAGTAGATAAATAGGTACTGCTCCGGCAGGAAGGTAAACGGCATTTCCGTGCGCTGCTCTGGTTCGCCAGAAGCGGCTTAGTCATGCTGGCCACATGACCTGGAAGCTGTATGCTGGCTCCCTTGGCCAATAAAGCGAGATGAGCGCTACCACCTCAGAGTCGGCCACAACTGGACCTAATGGTCAGGGGTCCCTTTACCTTTAAGACCCATGTTTCCAGCAGAAAGCAATGGGGAGCTTTTATTTAATAGGGTGCTGGAAATAAAAGTATGTTGTTTCACAGATTTGGCAACGCTGCGGAGGAAATGTAAATATGTGAAGCTAAAGCTGTCCTGCTTCACGGATACAATCACTATATTGATGGCAAGAGTTAGTACACTTCCAAAGAACAGAGTAAATGAGCTTATGCTTTCAGTCTCTCAAGTAAATGCATCTTCTAATGCAGTTTATGAAGAGGCTGCTCTTACTGCTGCTATATAAGGCGTAGTAGTGGGAATCGTTTCTTTCGTTATCCTTTTCTTCATCAATCCTTAGCCAAAAGAGGAGCGCCATTGCTGTTGGAAACTGCTCACTCATCAGAATACAACCCCGAAAGATTGTCTGCAGTAAAAGTGCATTTACTGGCATGTTGGCAGAGAGCCGCCTTTCTGTCAGGCTGCTTGCTCTCGATTATGACACCACGGTAGCAGAAGAGGGGGAGTGATAGACATGTTCCACACTGGCAGCACTATGGATCTAGAGATGCTCAAGCCATCTTCATGCCTTGGCACAGCTTGGAGAAGATGAGGGGGCTACCCCGCCTCAGATATGGACCTGAAGGTAACAGATGATCCAGTAAGGGCTTGCTTTTCCGTTCAGCCTTGGCAGCTGCCTGGGAAATCCCTCCACTTGGCCTGTCTCTGGAAAGCTGCTCTCCTGACATCATTCCATGCCAGGAGGTGGTTTCAATCTGCACGCAACCTGGCAGACACTTCCTCAGCCAGCAGTAGCAATACTAAAACTTGAGTAAATTTATGTGGCTTAGATAATCTTGCATTTGTTTTATGGTGGTTGTTGAATTCTTACCAAAATTGGGAAGCAAGGTTTTAGAGTCTTTAGTTACAGACTCCACTAACCCAGAAATAGTACCTCAGGTTAAGAACTTTGCTTCAGGATGAGAAGAGAAATCGCACTGCGGCAGCGGTAGGCCTCATTAGCGAAAGTGGTACCTCAGGTTAAGAACAGTTTCAGGTTAAGAACGGACCTCCGGAACGAATTAAGTACTTAACCCGAGGTACCACTGTATTTGGAAAACAAAAGAGGGGGGAGTTGTGTGTTAAATCTGTGAGTGATGAATTCACGGTTATTTGGCTTCATAATGTAGGCCAGGGATAGCCAACATGGCACCCTCCAGAAGTTTTTTGGACTACAACTCCCATCATTCCTGACTATTGTCCATGCTAGCTGGAGCCAATGATAGTTGTAGTCAAAAACATCTGAGGGCCTAGCCATTCAACGATCAGCTTTACAGCATTTGTCAACTCATTAGTAAGTCCCACTAAGTTCAGTGTGACTTTCTCCCTGGCAAGTGAGTAAAGGATGGCAGCCTTAACTTACCGCTAAGTTTAGCATATCATCTGCTCCAGAAAGAACCATCTACAGCCAGAGAAAAATGTTGGGGCTGCCCCTCCCTCACTTTCCCTAGGGTTGCTTTTTTAAAAAAAGGTCTGTGTGCCCTGAGGGAAGGCAGAGGTGAGGGCCAGGGAGCTGGTTCCTTCTGATCCTCCATAGACCATCAGTCAGCCTGAGAAGACTATCTCTATACATCTCATACCATTTCTTTGTTTTCCTGTTTCAAAATTGGAAGCTGTCTTATGTGCTTTGGGCAGAAAAGTGATCTGTAGTTGTAGTAAATATATAATAAATAACCACCCACGCGTTTTCCAAGGGACAATGATGTTTGGGAAACCCCTCATAAAAAGGTAGTTTCTGCTACAGTAGTGTTGAGATACCAACTGCTATCTGATGGGACAATAACTCTTTATCCCATGCTGATATTGCTACAGCGGTAATCAGAATAGGGTAAGATTTTTTCTGGTGTTACAACAAGGTGTATGTACTGTATATTCACGCCTTGGTTTTTAGCAGGTTTGCTGCTGTTATTTTACTGTTTTAATTGTGCTTTTATATGCTGTAACCTGCCCCCTGGGGCCTTCTGTTGACAAGTGGGGAAGAAACACAATAGAGAACAGCAATAAAAAGAAAACAATCGGTTTTTTGAGAATTCGTTCTAATATATTTGTGGAGAGGTTATATGATGCCACACCAAATAACTGTTACTCACATTTGCCAGTGCATTTCACCAGCACTTTCCTTAGTGCAAAAAGTCTGGAGCTTTTTTCTTCTTTTTTGGATTTTTTTTTTTTGTGTGTGTGTGTGTGTACATATATATGAGTGCCAGATTTACTTGAATTATGTGATCTGTATTTACCAGTAAGCAATCAAAGCTCCTCTGTAAGATACCAATGGTCTGGAAATGGCTCAAGAACATCAATAGTGTTGCACGCCGCCTCAAAAATTCTAGGGGTTCAAGGAACGCTTTTCCCAGGCCCTGTGTTTGCTTTTGGAAAATATATGTTTATTTACACATCTATACAACCTGAGCTTACAATGGAAGGGAACCCAGCATTAACACCCCAAGGGGTCCTGGCTTCTCCCACAGCCACAGCAGCCTTGGACTTAAGCAGACCCTAAACATTGCTCTCAAAAGTTGCTCTCTGACTGCTTACAAACTCTGTTACATAACTCCTAACTACAGTCCTAAACTCTCTAACCTAAAACATGCCAGTCTTTTAAGCTAAGGGTGGACCTACACACAGGAAAAAACTGCTATAAATAAGTCAAAAATTAAATTGTTATAACGAAAGGGGAAAACCACTATGGAAAATTGCTTAGAAGTTTTATTTTGCTCTCCATTGCCATGTGGTGGTATATGTTTATAACGCATTCAAAACACAGGTTTGTGGGTTTTTTTCTAATGTAGCTGAGTCCTATCTCTCAGTTGAAGGATGGAGCCCACTCATTTGCAAATGTGTTTTGCCCTTGATGCTCTGTATTGTCTTAATTAGCCTGACTAATTTAGCTTTTGACACTTGCTGGTTTCCTAGGATTAAAGAGGTGTCTGATGCAGCATAATACACAAATGTCTTGATTAGATTTTAATATGCGGGAGTCTGGCACAGTTTTAACACACAAGCCTTAATTAAATTCTAACACTAGCTTGACTCAGAACTTAGGGTGTCTTGCACCCACAACTCATAACAATATATTAGACTTGCTAGTGATTATTTAAGTTTTTTCAGGAATTTATGCTTATGAAGGGATTTATAATGACCACATTAGTGCTTTAGTTATGAGAAAGGATTGAGCATTTAAGTTCTGTAGTGGAAAAAGAAGCACGTTAGCTGTAATAGATCCATTATTTGTATTGATTGCTTAAGGTAACGGTTTTAAAATATATTTCATCATACATAATAATCCTTTTTAATACGGAGTATTTAATATAATTAGTGACTATGTATAAGGTAAAGGTAAAGGTACCCCTGCCCGTACGGACCAGTCTTGCCAGACTCTAGGGTTGTGCACTCATCTCACTCTAGAGGCCGGGAGCCAGCGCTGTCCGCAGACACTTCCGGGTCACGTGGCCAGCATGACAAGCTGCATCTGGCGAGCCAGCGCAGCACAGGGAACGCCGTTTACCTTCCTGCTAGAAAGCGGTACCTATTTATCTACTTGCACCCGGAGGTGCTTTCGAACTGCTAGGTTGTCAGGCGCTGGGACCGAACGATGGGAGTGCACCCCGCCGTGGGGATTCGAACCGCCGACCACGCGATCGGCAAGTCCTAGGCACTGAGGCTTTTACCCACAGCACCACCCACATCCCTAGTGACTATGTATACAGCAATATAATTCTGCATTAGATCTCTTTTTTAATTTATTATATGACTTGTCTTTTAGCATCTTGAAAGGAAGATCTTCACTGATGTGCACTGGCCAGCTTAATATTTTATTAAATGTATTTATTGTTCTCCTCAGTACTATTTGGAAGCCTCCTCACATTTTAGGCTTTCTTGTCTTTGGTGCTGTATGCACACACATTCTAGAAATGAACAAAAAGATATTTCATAAACACTGAATGAATTGCAGATTCCCAATAAATTTGCTTCTAAAGTGCTACAGACTAACATGGCTCCTGTTCTGAAATGTGCTTGCATACATCTGCAGCTAAAGTTGCTTCACAATGGCAGTTAAGGATATGAGGGCATTCTGCCACTAGATGCCACTCTTAAGATGCTGAGAAAAATTCAGAGGCGGCGTGTGGGCTGTTGACTGTAAAATGTTCAGAGCTTCTTTAGTGGAAAATCCCTTGGAATTGTTTGATGTAAGGAGTTGAATTGATCAAGCCTGATGCATTGAAGGACTAAATGTCTCCCATTTACTTCAAGGCATGCCAAACTGCTTCTGTCTCTAGAAGGGAAGACTGCTCCTGCTGGGTCTTGAAGGATTTGTAAGATTTTTTTATTTTATTTTTTTGCTTCCACACAAGAAAATACACAGAATGGAAGAACAATTGAGAGAGACATATTTTGGAAAGAACGGTAGAGAGGCTCGTTCAGACACATTCACTCAAGGGAGAGTGGGGTTTTCCCAATGCTGCTGAAGGCAACAACAAATCAGAAAAGGGGACTTCAGGGAGGTATTCAGTGAGCTAAAGGAAGTGGAACAGGTTTATTGGAAGGAAGACAACAGGTTTATTGTTTAATGGCATGGAAAAAAGTTTACTTGGAACAAGGGAAGGAGGGGAATTATCAGTCAACAGCAAGTATGTTTAACCCAAAAAAAGTCATAGCAATGGTCTTAACATGAAAATATACAAAAATTGGACTCACAAAATAGTGGCACAAATCAAAATATCCCCAAAAAGGAGATAATGGTAATTCAAACCTCAGGAGGAAGTTCATTTAAGGTCCACAGAATTTGTTTACATAAACCTCCTGTTCTATTCTGCTACTTGCAAATTTGACCACCTTGGAAGGAATTTCACAATAAGGAGCGGAAGGGGATCCCAAGGCTAAACAATGCAGATGTGTTGGGAAAACCAAGTGTCCCATCCCTAACCCTTTGGCACCTCACTTTGAATCTCACTCAGATAGAGTGAGTAGAGCCTTTTCTTCTTTCATGAAGATTGCAGAGCAAGCCCCTGGCAGTGCAATCCTGTTTACACAGTTAAACAGAAGGAAAAACTCCGGTGGCGCTGTGGGTAAAACCTCAGTGCCTAGGACTTGCTGATCATAAGGTCGGCGGTTCGAATCCCCGCGACGGGGTGAGCTCCCATCATTTGGTCCCAGCTCCTGCACCTAGCAGTTCGAAAGCACGTCAAAGTGCAAGTAGATAAATAGGTACCACTTTCTAGCGGGAAGGTAAACGGCGTTTCCGTGTGCGGCGCTGTTGCTGGCTCACCAGCTGCAGCTTCGTCACGCTGGCCACGTGACCCGGAAGTGTCTTCGGACGACGCCAGCTCCCGGCCTTTTAAGCGAGATGAGCGCGCAACCAGAGTCGGACACGACTGGCCCGTACGGGCAGGGGTACCTTTACCTTTACCTCTAAAGTGAGTAGAGCCTTTTCTTCTTTCATGAAGAATGCAGAGCAAAACCCCTAGCAGTGCAAACCTGTTTACACAGTTAAACAGAAGGAAAAACCACTATGTTCAATGGGGCTTAGTCCCTGATAAGTATTCACAGGACTGCAGCATGAAGCTGCTTCTAGCACTTGCCTGTGTCTCTTGGGCTTCCAAACAACGGAGTCTATCCACTTCATTGCAGTTGCAGAAACCAGCATTTGGAATTAGGAAGCAAACACACCACGATCTACAACTGCCCGTTTAATGCCCATTTGTTCAGTTGTTCTTTCTCACAATTCAAGCCCATTTTGAGTTGTTTTGTTTTTTATCTGTGAAGTCCTAAATTATCTGAGGTCTGAATATTTTATGGACCATCTTATTCTGCATGAACCTATCCACTAATTTAGATTGTCCTCAGAGACTCTGCTGCATATTCCCCAGGCATTCTAATGTACAGTGTGTATCACACAATGCAGGGCCTTTCTCAGTTGTGGCACCTAGACTATAGAACACCCTCTCAAGGACTCACATGGCCCCTCACCAGTCAGCTTTAGAGCACAAGTTTAAAAAACAAAACCTGCTATTTTAGATATTATTTGGGATAATTATCAATTATATTTTGCTTTATTGTTGCTGCATGATTGTTTCACATGAGCTTTTTTCATTCTTGCTAAGGCACCCTGCAGATCCTCATGAATGCGAAGATTGGATATAACCATCTGAAATAGCTTTACCTCCTCCATCCTCGCTCCTAGTGTTTCTGGGTGTGTGCATTTCATTTATACTGGACATACTTATTGTACTCATCGGCTTACAACTTCCATCATCTAACTTCCATTAGATAAAACGAGTCACATATCAAAGTGCTCGCTGTTGACTATCTGTGGTATTAGGTTACATCTTAAATGGATGGGAGCACTTTATATACATAATTTGCAAATAAAAGTCCGGCGTGCATATAAGCTATTAGGCCACTTACATGGCTGCTGGCCAGGGAAAAAGAAGAAAAACCCACTCTGCACACACTACAGTAGTTTGAAGCATCGTCGTTAATTGCTTTCTTTCCAGTGTTCGGTCTCCCACCTGCCCATTTGTTGTCAGGGATTATGGAGCCAAACCCAAAGCACGTACTCTGCACTCTCAAGTCCACATAGAATATGGTACAGGACAGAGCAGTAGTGGGAGAGGAGGGTCATCACAGAAAGTGTCCTCTGACTAGGCCATCTTTCAACATACCCTTGCAAAGCTGAGAAACACAACTGGACTGTTATCTTAAGGAGGCAAGTCTGAAGAGGGGTCAACGTGTTTTTGACTGGCCTTGTCCCTGGTCTTGTAACATACCTCTAAAACACAGCATAGGCCAGGAGCAATTCTCTGCTCCTTTCCCCAGCTCCAGAATTAAGCTGGAGAGAGATGTGGATCTTTGGTGTACGAACAAGCTCCAGCTGCTCTCCAGCTTTGAGCTGAAAATGGGGAAAAGGCTGTTCCCTACAATTACTTATCCTGTGCACAAAAGCTAGCCACTGATTTCTGTTATCTCTGTGGGAAAACTGCTGTTTCACTCAGGTCCTGCTTGCTGGCTTTGCAGAGGCACCCATTGGTCACTATGAGAAAAGGGTGTTGAATTGATGGGACCTATTGGGACTCTTCTTCTGTGAATGTAAACTGACTGCTGTGTTCTGTTCAGGCAAGAGAAAGAACTGGCTGGCAGGAGAGCGTGTGTGAAAAAGCGTGGGCAAGAATAAGAGAGATTCCCTGTTGTTGTTTTTAAAAAGAAAACGCAGGGGTCTCCACTTGTTAAACTGAAACAGCTAATGCTATACTTGAAGCAAAACCCTCTTTTGCCCAACAGAGATCACCTAGAGTCTGCCAATGAGAGCATTTGTGTACCTTTGCATTACTTCCTGCCAGCTGAGTCAAGTTCACACTTTTTACTGGGTGGAAAATAAATGTTGCCTCAAGGAAGCCAAAGTAGGGCCTTTGAAGCCAAAGTAAATGTTTAAAAATGATCCAGTTGCTTGACCTTAATATAAAAATGGTTTTACACCTAATAAATAGCTCCTCTGCTATTAATTTTTATGTAGCCCCCATCCCTACATGTAAGATTATAAAACAAAGGGATTTAAAAGGACAGAATGGAACGAAAACAACAACATATTTATTTTATTTTTCTGTCTAACTCCTTCTAACACTCATCAAAATTCCTGATTTGTAGGCCAGGTGTATAAATATGAATAAGAGGTTGGAGCTGGAAGTCTGCCAGTCTAGTTTCCAACCTAGTACTATGACCTCAGTTTTTTTAAAGAAACAACTGTATCTAGCAATTATTGGGATTTGTATGTGGGTATTGATTGAAACTCAATCAAAACAGCATTGAGTTGAGCCTAAGAAGCTCATGTGTCCTATTTTATAGAGGACAGTCCTCTATTTGAAAGGCAAATCCAGTATGAATACAATAAACCATGAAAAAGGGGAGCAGGGGTCTTGAAATTGCCCACCAGCAGCACCTGCATAGCAGACAGAATGCACACAGGTCCCTGGTCAGCCTGCCCTATTATGACAATATGTAACATATTTCAATTGCAATTATAGCAAACATCTTCTAAATTTGCATCTGTATACATAAATTGGTTCCTGCAAGTTTTATGCAAATTGCAGTCTTCTTTTCCGCTACTCTTTGATGATGCATATCCTTTTCTTTTCATGGGGGATGGAGCAGGACTGGTGTGTAAGTGGCTAGCCTAGATTAGCTACATGATAACAGAAAGCTTTACAGTACTGGGCTGTTAAATAAAAAGCTGTGTTCAGTTTGAACTCTGTACATGACCCAAGCCTATGTAATTTGTTTGGTTCTCAGCAGTGAAAGTATCGCTGTGGTGGAGAGGGAAAGCCCTTGTGCCTTGAGCCAATGATAATCCCCTCCCAGACACATGCCATTCATAAGCAACAGTCTGCACCTTGCCCCAATTAAATCCAGAATCCAGTACCGCTTCTACATGCAAGCTAAACCCTTAATTCAGCCAATAATCTCCCATTAGTAATAAATGAGTATCAACCAGCAAACACACACCTAATTAAATTAAGCACCCTTTCACACTTCTTGAGAAGCCCAAGCCTGTCCCTTTCTCAGCAAGAATGAGGGCACATTGCTAATAGACTGTGTTAATTAGGTCAAGAGTATTCCTTTTTCTGCATTTCCGAGAACTTCCATGTTCACCCCTTTCAGCAAAGGCAAGAACATCTTGCTAAAAATAGACCAGATGAGAAGAGATGTCACTATTGCTGGGCTTTCACCCTGTGGCATGACAGTTAATTAACTCAGGATATCCCAGGAACTCTCCATGTGCTTTTTGTTATGAACACTCAGGTATGAGCCCAGACTCCCTGTGGAAAAGCACCTCTAGCAGTGAGACACACTTTCCCTATAACCACATGCACAGGGCATCACCACTTCATTCAGGCTTCTGCCTGGGAGGTTACTCCACGCCACTTAGGTTAGTGCTCCCATTTCAACCTAGGACTTCATTTTCCATAGAAGAGCTGAGCTCATGGTCCTTTCATGTATAAACCCTACCACTACCTTGCTTAATATTTGACTAGCTAAACTAAAAAAAATTGTTCACTGTTTTCTACGTTTTGCTTGGTCACAAGGCATTTGAGGATTTTTCAAAATAAGAGTGGCAGTTTGTCTCTCTCCCTCTGCTTAGCTTATTTGCTGGGCTTCTCTCTGAAAACAAATTTGTTGGCAAACAGAGGACTGGCCAGGAGATGATGCCGTAATTCCTGCTGTGAAATAAGTGGCAGTGATTCCTTCCTGTCCATCTATGTTTCACTGAGCCCCCAAAACACAGAAGGAAGAGTTACCATGCAGCAAGAACTTAATCATGTGATTTTGCTGATCTCAATCGTCGGCATATCCTGTCACCTAGGCAGTGTGTCATAGAGGAGCTCCAGCCTCCCCTGCTAATGTGTACCTAACTTTTTGAGAGTTTTCCTTCAATTAAAATCAGGTGGTAGCAATGACCAGGGATGGTTATCATTGCTTCTTTCTGGTACAAAGTTTTGTCGATGATTCTAGTGCAGTGAATGATTGTGTACTTATTGATACGCTTTCTTATGCACTCTTTACCATAAGCACCCAGGGTGGGTTTCAACAACAGAAGATACAATTGTAAAGATACAAATAAAACAATTAAAATGCTAAAAAAAATTGTTCCAAATGGAAGAGAGCTCCAATTTATACAGCTGCAACCTCAGTTCCTGAATGCTCACATATAAGCGATATGCCTTTGGAACCTTCAAACAGTGCAATTGTAGTGCACCAAACTCTCATGTTTTGGGTATTTCTCCCTGGAAGTGCAACTCTCTCCTCACTTCTTGTCACCTTGAAATATCCCGAATGCACCCTCTTATCAGTACTGTTACATATGTAAAAACAACAACTGCATTTGGGAGCACTTGCAAGTTATTAAAAATTAGGCCATGTTTTCCTTTGCTTCTTATCCCATTTAGTACCAGCACTTTGATTATAACCATATTGCCCCAAAGCTGCACCTGCTACAACCTGGTACGCTTGATGCCTGGCCCAGTTAACAACTTACTCCAGCTCACCTTCTTTCCCTTTTCATTGCATTTCCATTTTAACATCTTGCTTCCCTCTTCTTCTATGTTGTTCCTCAGCTTCCTGCTTTTGTGTTTGAAAACAGAAGACTGACTTTTCAGTAACCTCTGCAGAAGCCCAAGACAAATGACATTATTTAATGATTAGAATAGCTTCTTTTCTTCCCGTTTTGTACCACCAAAATGCATAACATGTGCTTTTCAAAACTTTACCATTTTCTTATTTTAGCTCCGTTTTTTCCTCATTTTCTTTCAGTGTTTACTGTTAGGTTATAATGAAAAATCTTAAATAAATTACTCATGAGGAGTGTGCTGTCAAGAAAATGTTGAAATATTATTGGTGGCTACCCCACAATGATGAAATCTTTGGCTCTGGAGGTCTGCCAAAAGTTGAGCAGGAGTATTTTCTAGGAACTATGGTTGCAATAATCACTATACTTTTAAGATACACACCCTACACAAATAATATTGAGAACAGTAATTTGTTAAGGCTACTGGGAATCATAGCTCTGTGGGGGTGAATTACACATCCCATGATTCTTGGGGAGGGGGGACGACTGTGCTTTAAATCCATGGTTTGTATGCAGCCTAAGCAACCTTTCTGTCTGGACTAGCATTTGGTCACTGGAGCTGAAGCTGTTAGTATTTTACTGACTATATTGTATATACTTGGTATCTTAACTGCTTTTTGGAATGCTTCTTCTCTTCAGTTTGCAAGATAGTGTGGGGTACAAATATACACACACATCAGAATTTATATTATCTTTTCCTGCTCTTCTGGGAAAATTGAGAATTGGCAAACCATCATTTACAGGTTCCATTGTTCCACTGTTACTGCCAAGTAGGAATAACCTACCTGGTCTAACTATACAAGTTCTGATGTAGTGAATTTGGCAATAAACTAATTAAAAGTACACAAAGAAAAGAACTTGTAAATGCTTTCTTCCTGCAAATACTGGGTTGTTTCTGAAGTATTTCAGCTGTTAGTTTAAAAGGATTATTCGCAAGTGATTTTTACTGATGTAAATAACCCTTTAGATGTGTTTTGTGGATATGTATATATTCATAAAATTGCATGTGTTGCTGTTGTTTAAAAAATAAACAACATCCCTAGCTCACTGCAACCACAATTTTTAAATAGGATGCCTACACTCTTAGGGACTTCCAGATTACAATATCCACATATTTTACTTTGTACCTTGCCCCATCCACTACCAGTCATGAGTCTGTTGCTGATTAATAGCTGGGTTTATATACTTTAAAATATTCAGAATGGTTTAATCTTTCCACTGCACAAGGTGGGGGAAGATGTATTCCACAGAGGTGTATGTATTATAGCTGGAACACTGCATATTTCTCATCTGGAAAACCTTGTCTTGGTAAGGTCCCTACTTTGTTTCAAAATGCTTCTTGTTTATCTTATCATTTTCTATTGCTAGAAGTTAAGCTAGGATGCTTGTCAATATTGAGCAGACACTGAGAACAGGTTTATCAACTGCAGAGGCAGATGACAACTTTAACATTAAAGTTTGCTTCTCAAATCAAGGGCAGGCAGGGAACACTGTCAGTTGAGAGAACCTCTGGAGTTATGTTGGGGAGAAAGCATTTAAGTAGCCCTCTGTGCAGCTACCCATTTGCCATATGCACTGCAAAAGGCAATGTGGTTTCAAAGGCAAAATGCCACGCTTTCAGCAAGGCAACCTGGGTGTCTGCAGTAATGAACGAAACAGGCGGAAATGTTTGCACAGCATGGAATAGCATCCTTATGTTTCCTTCCAGTCCGTGACATTCCTCTTTTCTTTTTTCTTCTTTTTTTAGTTTTGTGTTAAAAGATAAAATCTTGAAAAGAGATACAAATTAGCTTTGCTAAAGAAACTTCTCTGGGAGGGAGGAAAATGAAGAAGCCATAGAAGAAATGTTTTCTTTGTCTCAATTCTTGCTTCGCAGCCATGACTGACTAGTTGAATTGTGACCTAACATGAATAAAAGGGTACTCAAACGGCTTGAATCACTAGTATAAAGTTATAGTTTTCCGAAAATGGGTTTTGTTGGATGTTGCCAGTGATGAAGATACACCACTGAACGGCTGACTTATTGTTAGATAGTCTGACAAGCTAGATCCTTTTGCATCAGAATGGAAAAAGAATTAAATAGTAATCCTAAAATATGTAAGCAGCAGTTCTACATTTTCACTGATGGCTATAAGCAAACTAGAACTTCTTAATCTGAAAACATTGGCATTAGGCCACTGGTTAAATTCCTCATACTTAAGGAAAATCCCAGGTGACTGTCTGAACTCTATTGAACCAGGAGAAGGGTAGTGGAACTGTGCCAAACATCTTGCCCTCATAAATGGAACATATAAAACTGTATCATTTTCTTGAGAAATAGCACTCCTTTAATATTGGCAAAATAGAAGGCTGTGCATACTCTAGACTAAAACAAAAAACAAATCCAAATTTTGCATGAAACCAAATTGTGTTACTCCCACAAATAATAAAAATCATTTATTTGTTTTCTTTGTGTAATTTATTTTGCTTTTAGATGAGAGGAGGGAACTGTACAAAACACTTCATTGTGTAGCTTGCAATCCTGTTCTCTTTGGTGGAGATATCAAAAGGTAATGCTGGGACATATGCTTTGCCTGCAGAAGGTCCCAGCTTCTTCATTTTTTAAAAAAAAAAGTTGTTGTTTTAACAGGCACCATGAGAAGACATCTCTTTTTCTGATACTATGGAGAGTCACTACCACTAAGAGTACACAATGCTGGGCAAGATGGACTAAGGCAAAGTTCAGATGCACTATCCCTAGCTTCATCAACCATTTACCTGAACTGGTTTAAGTCAGCTGTTCATGTTCATATCCTCTAATATAGCCCTCCCCAGCTTGGTACCCTCTAGATGTCTGGGACTCCAACTCCCATCGGGCAGAGTCAAAATGTCCAAGGGTCACTTGAGTTCACAATATCTAGAGGGAGACAGGTTGGGAAACACAGCTCCTATTATTCTTGCACGGAAGAGTTGTTTTTCCCCAAACACACCACAAGCAGGTAGCCAAGAACAAACCCAGGCTTCTACTGGTGGTTTGTTTGGTTGAAACAGACCAGAAGCCTGGGTGCACATCTGTCAGGGTGCACATCCGGGATGGGCACACCCGTGGGGGGGGGGGCAAGGCACGGAGGGCACCCTCCCTTGCACCACAGTTCAGGGTAGGAGAGGGGTAGGGAAGTTGCTGCCTACTATCCTCCTGCTCTCCGCCACCAGGTCAGGCCTGACCCAGGAAGCAGAGCTGCACCAGGCACAAGCATCGCAGTCAAGGCTCAGCTCCTTCTGGCGCCTGCTGTGGGGGCACCTGTTTGCGCCCCCTCTCAAAATTGTGCTTGGGGCCATGGCCCCCACAGCACCCCCCACGCTACGCCTCTGGCTCACATGCCAGTCTGTGGCTTGTTTCCTGGCATCAGAAGCAGGGGAGAAGTGAGGCACAAACTTCTTGTTCATTCACAAAAAAATTGAAATTTATGGTTTATAGTCACATGCAAACTGTAACACTTCTCACTGTGGTGTTTATAATTATTCATGTGGAATCCACTTAATAATAGTGGAGACTTACTTAGGTAACGTAAGGTGTAGTCTTTATTCATGAACCAAAGACTAGTAGAAGCCGAAGTTAACATAAAACCCACTAAACTACCTTAAGTGGAAGCTAAACCATTTTTTTAAAATATTATGAAGAAAGCTGCTGCCATATATTACCAGTTAGTGAACTTTGGAGTCTTTACTTTTAACTTCAGCAATGCAACACTGGAATTTTTAGTCATCTTTATATTCCTTATTCTATAAAACTACGCCCACTCAATGCAGTAACACAATACAGATTGTGTGTAGTCTGTCCAGGACAGTGGGAGGGAAACTAAGAGGTATATCTGTGCTATGATGCATCTCAGCAACGTGACTGACATTAATAGAGCAGTGACTGATTTAAATGAAAGTGAAATTAATATCTGGACGTTTTTTGCTAATTGATTTCATATATTAACTGTTAATTAACCTCTTGAATGGATAAGCCAGATAAACATATGTAACATGAAGACTATTATTGGGCATTTAGCAGAGTCCTAATTGAAGCTACTTGGTATTAAACAGGTTCTCAATGTAGCTGTACTTTTTACGAAGCCTACGCTGAGGAGAAAGGCAGCACAAAGAGAAGGCAGGGGGAAAGTGACACAAAACATTGAGGGCCATTTTAAAGCCAAGACAGCTTAATTTAGGGTCAACATTTAACATTATAATTTCCCTATTTGGAAAATGCTTCACTGTAGAAATAACATGAAACAAACTAGGTGGGAAACCAGCAGCCATGTTTCCTGTTTCACATATAATGACAGGCCAGTGGTGAAGTTTAATTGTAGTTTCAGAGAGTTACAAAGGTGAAACTGTCCTCGTGGCATTCCACCCCCCAGTCCTGTCCCAACAGCCTGGCTCACTTCTGGTATTGGAACAAATCTGAGGGCTAAAGTGTTTAGGTGACAGACCATGAAAAGGTAATAAAAAGGAAGTGCTCATACTGCACAGCACCTCTGAGTTAAAAAATCACACCCCCTTCCCCAGGAAAGACACATAAACAACAACTGTGACTGCCACATCATACCCAGTTTGGTCCCAAGTCAAATGTGTGCATTGCTACATGTATATATGACTGTGTGTACAGACTACGTGAGAACTCACAGCCAGTTCTAGATGTTCCTGTGTATGAAGCCTATAAACACCATGTCTGATCCTAACACACGAAGAGCGCAGCAGCAGTTTCATGCTGATTCTTCAAGGAAAGTGTTTTCTGTAATGTGTGAAGCAATCTGTGTATTGGTAACTTATAAATGTCGCTAATGGGTCTAAGCCAAGGCAAAACAGCAGCAAGGGAACCATTTCCTACAAAATTATTCCTTTTCATAGAAGCAGCTGAAAGCAACAGAAGCTAAGGTAGGTAGAAACTTTTTAAATTCCTTTGACAGTCACCAATGTTGTCTTTTTGTGGATATACTTTGTGAATTACTTCAGAAATAAGTTACCCCAAAGCAGTTACTGTATCAAGTTTGGGAAAAGAGAACAGACATTTCTTTCCTGTCAAGACCATGTATCATACTTGTTGCAATTAGAATTGCTTCCTGAGACATGGTTGTAATTAACACATGGATGTTAATGAACCATAGCCTCTGCTTAGGCTTCTTGTGGTGATGTTGATGTTATCATCAGTTTCCTGTCTGAGCCGAGCTACAGGACTGGTGGGACATCTTTATGCTTCGCCACTACCCATGCTCCTGTTCAGAATCTGAAACAGAAATAATGAAAAGCAGAATCAAAAGTTGGGAACTGGAACAGGATGGATATATCAGCATGCACTTTGTTGTTGTTTAGTTGTTTAGTCGTGTCCAACTCTTCGTGACCCCATGGACCAGAGCACGCCAGGCGCTCCTATCTTCCACTGCCTCCCGCAGTTTGGTCAGACTCATGTTTGTGGCTTCGAGAACACTGTCCAACCATCTCATCCTCTGTCGTCCCCTTCTCCTTGTGCCCTCCATCTTTCCCAACATCAGGGTCTTTTCCAGGGAGTCTTCTCTTTTCATGAGGTGGCCAAAGTATTGGAGCCTCAGCTGATTTCCTTAAGAATGGATGCGTTTGCAGTCCATGTGACTCTCAAGAGTCTCCTCCAGCACCATAATTCAAAAGCATCTATTCTTCGGCGATCAGCCTTCTTTATGGTCCAGCTCTCACTTCCATACATCACTACTGGGAAAACCATGGCTATACGGCTAGTCTATACGGACTAGACTTGCTTAAATTAAGTCACTCCTGATTTTGATTTTTTTATTATTATTATTTTGGTGACCTCTCCTTCAGCTACTAAAAAGGTTATTGGCAGTGTTTCAATATACTGCTTCACTGCAGAGAAAAGGTGCTCGGGTATAAGTAGCAGGGGTGCCAACTTGAATAAAATATTAGGGGAGGCAAGTAAGCCCCACCCCACATAATCAGATGCCCAAAATGCCAGTTGTTTTTACAGGGGGATGGGATTCCACAGAAGCAGCACAACTAAAGAGAAGGGCCTTCAATATACAGTGGTACCTCGGGTTACAGATGCTTCAGGTTACAGATGCTTCAGGTTACAGACTCCGCTAACCCAGAAATAGTACCTCAGGTTAAGAACTTTGCTTCAGGATGAGAACAGAAGCAGGAGGCCCCATTAGCTAAAGTGGTACCTCAGGTTAAGAACAGTTTCAGGTTAAGAACCGTCCTCCAGAACGAATTAAGGTACCACTGTATATTTAATGTGTTTTACAGTTAAGGAATGTCTACAAAACCAATTGTACAAGTCATACAACCAAAGGAAAAGCAAATGACACTCTGGGCACCATTTTACATGAAAAGTAGCGTTGGTTTCTAACCCCCATTAGCCCCAGCCAACATGGCAAATGACCACATATGATAGCGGCTGAAGACCTGCAATTTCTGGATAACCACATGTTCCCCATATGTTTTACGTGTGTGTGTGGGTGTGTGGGTGTGTGTGTGCATTCTTGTACAAAGTATCAAGGTGGAGTACAACAAAAGTTACAGAAGAAGAAAAATACAATTTTTAAAAAAATGGCGATAAAATATGCATAGAGAAAAAAAGATGAGGTATCCTAAGCCAGAATGCCAATCACCATCACACACATCTTAGCTAGTAGATGTGAAGTACTTGTACTATAATAATCTGCAATTGCTAACTTCAGAAATAAAAAGGATGCACAAGTTTAAGATTTAAGGTGATGATGAAGATATTAACAAACAAAAACAGTGTTATATTTTAAGCATTGATAAGCAGATCCCGAAGAGTATTTAACAAATTGAAAAAGAATAACATGGCTTTTAAATATGCAATTTTAAGTAAGATTTTTACCTCTTTACTCAGCACTTGTAGTTTGCTCAGAATTGGCTTTTGCATAACTCAGAGGCAGATTGAGACCCACCATTGGGCCTACGATACTCAGCCATGAAATAATATAGTTTGTATTCCTACAAAGCAAAAGGAAAATAGCTTTTTTTACACTCTAGCTGTCTTTAAAAGCTTGAATATCATTTTAAATGGCTACCAATTTTTTTAAAAATTGATACAACATTGCACACATCATTACTATGGAGGAGGGGGAAATCCCAAAATGCCCTAAACAGAAGTTCTGACATTCCAAGTTTTGTGTAACAATAATCTGAAACCGCCAACTTTAAGGTCGTAAAAATTCAGAAACAATAATTTTCTTTATAAACAAAGCATATCTATACATAATAAAAGCGACAACCAAAGAAATGAAACAAAGAACAACACAATGAACTGTCAATGAAACATCTCAACAGATCTAAAAAACATACTCCCAAATCAAATCTACTAAAGCTCTGAAGCTAGGTCTAGCATAAAGCCTATTTAAACAAGAACATTTTACATGATCTTCTGAAGACCTGCAAGGTTGGGTTCAGTGGGTACAGCATTGCAAAATATTAGCATATTCTAAGCAGAGTCCCTCTAAATCACTGAAGTAATTAGGGAAAGGGTATCTCAAGTTCCAAATCATGGAAGCTAGAAGATCAGACCTTGCTTGTAATCTTGTCTCCCATCACACATTTATCTTTGAAACCATGCAGTCGAACAATTCTTTTGAAGAAGAAAAAATGAAAACACAAATTCTCAGAATTCCCTGGGTCATACATGAGTAGCCAGAGGCCATAAGAAGCCCCTGGAGATTATATTTTCCACTCAAGTCTTTTAATCATAGAAATTCCAGAGGAGCCTAGTCCACATATTAATAACAAAGAAGACCAAGTAAATATTATGAACATGAAATTTGAGAAACACCTCCTAAAATGTCCAAGGACTATCAGCAACACCCCCAGGTTTATTACAGTATAAGATAAAGAACAAGTTAAAGAATCGTGCCTTATTTCTAACCTGAGTTTGTCTGGCTACAACAGTACACTTTTACTTGGTTATTTAGGGTGAATATGAGAACCTAATAAACCTCACACTGATACTACTTGCCTGCTTTGTTTATACGAACTGGATAACACCGCAGACATAAATTCATTTGTCCGGCAAGGATGAAGAACAAAGAAAGGCTGTCCAAGCAATGGGTGCTCCTGAAAAAGATCAGCCATGCTTATATTATTTATATAGCACTTTCAGTATCCAAAGTAGTTTACAATCATTATTGCATTTGTAATGTTAAGTTCTTAGGGTTCTCATTTTACAGATGAGGAATGGAAGGTTACGACATAGCAACTTGCCAAACACCAATAAATCTAAATCTAAGACTTTAGACTAGGACTTCTAAATCCAAGACCAATATTCTTTCTGATAGATTACACTCATTTATTTATGTGTCATATTCACTTCTCTACAGAAATATTAATAAATGAAACACCCAAGGCAATTAACATTCTTTTTTAAAAAAAATAAACATTTTAAACTTAACAACAAAACACAAACAAGTTAGAACACAAAGGTCCAGTAGATAAAAGCACTAAAAGTGAGAAATCCAAGCATAATCAGGCTCCAGCCAGGTTGAAAGTCTGCTGAAACAAAAACATCTTCAAACAGCACTGGAATAGCACCATAGTGATGATGGTAAGCTAGGTCTTCCAGGGCAAAGTGTTCCACAATAACAGAGAAGGCACTTTTGCACATTCTTGCCAATGGCACTTTGGATGTATCTCACCAGTTGATCTCACTGAGCAGACAGGAATGTATGGAAGGAGACAATCCTTTGACAACACAATTTAGCATATTGACACAGGAAGAGAGATACCAATTATACAAAGCTATGAATGATGTAAACATTTTTAAAGAAGCACAATAAACTTTATTAATTTATTACTAAAAATGAATTTACACAGTATCAAGCTATCTAAGACCTCTACTGGGTTCTCTGGGTATGCCGGTTCTCTGCCATTTGTTAATATTTTAGCAGTTCCCAAGTCTAGTATGTACATGCAGAAAGCAGCCTTAGGCCTCCGGGATTCAGTGTGCCAACGAATTATAACTATGTGCAATCACAGTAGTGAATCATCTGGATATTAGGCCAGATGATTAAATAGATAGTCTATATTAAGAATAGTAAGATAGTACACTTTGAGAACACCCTGAAGATATTTAAGAACACCAGCTCATGTTAGAATATCACTTTATAAAGACTATACAAGAGAAAATAAGCTATTGGAGAAAACACAAATTAAAGGGATTAAATAAGGGATTAGAATTGCTGGATAAATAAAAACATGTAATCCTTAAATAACTTATTCTCTTGAAGGTATGGAGAGGGAATTATAAAGGTACCACAAATTCCATGTTTATTTCCGTAATTTAGTCTGTTCCACGCTGGATCCACTGAACTCTTCTACAGCAGTATGAGAGTTGTCTAAGCATATTAGTCACTGTTGGATTTGAATATCCGAATTTGCATTTGGTTCACAACAAGAGTTATTTTTCAATGTATTCCTGCAGTACAACAGTATTCCCTAGGAAGACATTTTAAGGCTACCTTTATGCTCTGCAGTGACCCGCCCCCTCCATACACACACATCAAATGTAATGATTTTAAACTGGAGCCTAGCATACTTCAAACCTAAAAAAATACATGCCAAACAAATACCAAGAATGTCAAATACAACTATAGTCTAGACCAGCCTCCCAGCACTCCAACCCATGCCATATGGGTGTTTGGGACTACAACTCCCATCAGACCCAGCCAGCACAGCCACCCGGTTAAGGAAGGCTGGAAAGTAAATTATCTGGCCATCTGTAAGATTGAATACTAATGCTTTCTCTATTCACCAACTTACATGTACATTGAAACCAATGGATGTTCTTTCACATTAAAGCACAGCCTACATCTGCACTGCTACAGATCTCAATTTACCAGCTACACTTTTGTAGACCCAGGACTGATTTCCATGTCTGATTACACAATGAAACAAAATGCAGCAAGTGCCAACTTTCAAGACTGACTTGCCAGCCAGAAACTGGAATTCTGCAAACATGTAATCCTATGTTTAGACCTGAAATACTAAAATGGACTTTGTTGCTAATTTCCCCTTTCCTTTGTATCTCTGTCCTGGCCCAAACAAATCTGCTCCAGAGGATTGAGAACAATTTGGGAAGTAGTGTGGGGAAGATTGTAGGAGAAAGGGAGGATCTGTGGAAAATATTCCACCCCCCCTTTTCACTCACATAAATCTCCACTGGATCAAAGAACCTTTTGTCAACGGAAAGGCACAATCGGATACAACCCCAACAGAGCAACATTTACTAATTCCACAAAATTTAGGTAGAAGAACACTAAAAATTGTTGGGGCTCCTTTTATTTTAATTCAGAAGACAGCCCAAACTACAAATTCATACAAAGATGCCACCATATGCTATCCCTGGTAGTGAACTGACGCCATTCTGTATTATGAAGTAAATGCCAATCTGAATGAAAATATATTATTTCACTCAGCTGTTAGACTGAATCTGAAATGTATGAAAATACTTCTAGCAAAGACAGATTTCTGAAAAAGACTATGTCCTGGAATTGGCAACAAGAGTTTTATCAATGACAAAAAATTAACAAACACAAATTATAACACAGCTAGCAGGTAGCTATCCTATCTTCAAACTAGAAAGTCAGCCTGAGAAGCCATGGTGCCATCAATTCTCTCTCCTGGTGGCTTTCCAGTTCCCCCTATATAATCTATTTATACTTGCCATGTGCTTCTAGATCTTGCCTCTCTCATCTTCCCTCTCTGCTTGTCTCTTCTCTCGAGGACACTGGCTAATATGCTCCAATATCAGAGAGGCACAAATATTGTGGTCTCACTGGCTTCATTAGCATTATTGAAGGGATGCCACAAAGAGAAGCACCTTTGTCCCAGACAGCTAACAGCTTTGCAGATAATTTCTAAAAGGCCTTTGGCACAACCACCTTGTTCCCATTCCTTACAGTTAACTCAACTTGCATACAGCTTCTCTGTTTACCCCTGCATACACTTCCTGCCCCTTCCAGCTCTACTGAATTGCAGGTTATAAGCTACTGAGGCAGATACTTGCCCTCCTACACTCTGTAAAGTTGGAACTCCATCACTGATGGAGCATCCCCAATATAGGATGCTTACTGACATACAATACACACTACTTTGTTAGCAGTGTTTTGCTGAAGATACTGAATATTAATTACACACACAAACACCATGATCAGCTTAACCAATAACATGCACGTTCAGATTTTTGTTAGAATTCCTGATTTTCCATCTAGACACAAAAGCAATTTCACATGCTGAATTTTCACAAAAATATAACATTAAGACTATTCACACAACAATAAATAATGTAATCTCCTTAGTATGTATATTTAGATACTTTGTTGTTTTAACATGTTGTTAATCTAATTCTATGCTACCAACAGTCAGAACACTGATGCACTAAAACAATGAACTGACAACCTTTCCCCAAACATTTTCTTTGACCTACATCTTGAGTATCTGTACCCAGGATAGTGTCTTTATCTTGTTTCATCAGATAATGGCTCTGATATAATGAAGGTCATCCTGCTATTATACACCATTTTCTGTGTCAAGGATATTGCATTTTCCCACAGTTCAAACTAAATATATTGTTGCTGGGAAAATAAGATTTTCTCCTGAACTAGCAGGGTGACTGGAATGTGGAATGCTGTCTAGAAAAGGATGGAACAAAAATCACAGAAATCTATTGGATAGTGTGCATGGTATTAAATAACAACACTGTGTCCCTACTTATGCAC
Organism: Podarcis melisellensis; assembly: GCF_964234715.1. Lineage (NCBI taxonomy): Eukaryota > Metazoa > Chordata > Lepidosauria > Squamata > Lacertidae > Podarcis > Podarcis melisellensis. The sequence continues at coordinate 32,402,796 of NC_138543.1, forward strand.
ACATTCCAGTTATGTCTTGCCCATGTCTTGTTGTGCTGTGAATATGAACACATCAACTCTTCAAGTTGTTTCTCTTTCCCCCCATTCACACACATACACACCTACCTATCTTAAGACTTCACCTTGTGATTTTATCAATTATTGTCAATTATTGTCAATCACTCCTGAAGGAGTAGGTTCAAAGTCTTGGGGTCAATTATTGTCCCCCAATTGTATGTTCAAAGTCTTGGGATCAATTACTGTCAATTGCTCCTGAAGGAGTAGGTTCAATCCATCTCTGTAAAGTGACATGCCCAGGTGACCTGAGTGCCTTTTATGAGCTCTGGCTGATTTTTATTTTTTAAAAAACTAGTTATGGCCATTTTTGGACTGCAACACCATGAATTGGCAACCTCCAGGTTGGATTGTTACAATGCACTCTATGTGGGGCTGCCCCTGAGGCTGGCCTGGAAGCTGCAGCTAGTGCAAAATGCAGCAGCTTGACCGCTCACTGGGGCAGAATACTGCCACCATCATAATAATAATAATATTATAATAATTTATTATTTATACCCCGCCCATCTGGCTGTGCTTCCCCAGCCACTCTGGGCGGCTTCCAAAACAAAATATTAAAATACTCTAATACATCAAACATTAAAAGCTTCCCTAAACAGGGCTGCCTTCATGTCTTCTAAAAGTTTGGTAGTTGTTATTCTCTTTGACATCTGGTGGGAGGGCGTTCCACAGGGAGGGCACCACTACCAAGAAGGCCCTCTGCCTGGTTCCCTGTAACTTGGCTTCTCGCAGTGAGGGAACCGCCAGAAGGCCCTCGGTGCTGGACCTCAGTGTCCGGGTAGAACAATGGGGTGGAGACGCTCCTTCATTACGCCACCACTAAAAGAATTGCACTGGCAACCAATTAGCTACCAGGCTAAGTATAAGGTGTTGGTACTGGTGTACAAAGGCCTATACAGTTTGAGACCCAGTCTAGATATCTAGTTATTTAATTATGTATCACATTTATAGCCCCCTTTCCCCCAAGGAGCTCAAGGTGCCATACTTAGTTCTCTTCCTTCCCATTTTATCCTCACAACAAGCTGAGAGTTGAGTTAGTGGCTCACTGCCACCCAGTGAGATTCATGGCCAAGTGGAGATTTGAGCCCTGGTTTCCCAGATCCTAGTCAGGCACTCTAATAATTACACCACACTACCTAGAAGATCACTTTACTAATTTACTCAAATGATCACTGCACTCTGCAAGAGAGCCCATACAAATGTAGGAATCAGACCTCTAGTATGGAAATACCTGCTTTTTGAAACTCTCTCCTGTTATGTTTCAAAGAGCTGGTACCTCTATTATATTTCTGGCACCTATTAAAGAACTTCTTTTTCCAACGACACTTTTAAGTGGAGATTATTTTCCCAGTCTCTGTATTAGGCTTGAAATTGCTTTTAGATACATTTTTACTGTTAAAATTGTTGAATCACTTTGGGATGTTTCACAAGAAATGATTCATAAATGAAATATATTTCAGATCCAGGTAAGTCTTCTCTTTATAGGCTGAGTGATCCCTATTGTGCACTCTGGAGCACACATCAGACACATCATACAGATAATTTACCTCATTCAGCAGCAAGCCTACTCTCCCTTTGGTACATGTAAACATGATTGCCTTTGAATCAAGACTATTCTGAAACAAAAAAAATACAGATTTTCACTTTTGACTGACTATATCAACCCCCCAAAGTTGCTACTTTAGTTTACAGTCAACACTCAAGTAGTTTGGAAGGAAGCTATATTTTTCAAACTTTTGTGCTAAGACTTTTATATGATAAGCTCAACCATGTCCTTTTGTTTGTGAGTTGTTAAAAAGTCTGATGTACATCCAAGGTTAAACCAATGAAATGGAGGCACATTAAAGCAAGTTGTGGATAGTTGCCAATGCAATGAAGGTTATCGAAAGAGTTAGCAGCTCGGGGAATTGATAATGGAAAACTCGCTCCTCATGTAGTTCCTAGAGCAGTTTCCAAAGCTACTGCTTCCCCTTTCTTTGTCCAAGCCACCAAATGGGATTGAGATATAGAAAATAGTACAGAGGCATAGAAAGAGGAATGTATAAACAAAGTAAGAATGCCAAAATACATATGTTGAAAAACTTTCTACTATACAAAGTTTCCTTAATTTTCGTGTCTGGAAATCCTCTCCACAAAGGCAAAGTAGCATTTAGTTTCCAGATGTCAGGCTTATATATCAGTGATGAAAAGAAACATGAATCACACTGAGTTTTGCAAGCACAAACCTATTTAAATGAAAAATCAACTTAGTTTAGTTATAAATTAATCTTTTGTGGGTGAAACTGCTACTGCAGTAGACATTTCCTGATTAATGTGTGTTGGAATTTTGCAGGAGGCAACCTGACATTTACAGGAGCAAAAGCGTCTTCTGGACAGGAACAAAGCATCAAAAAGTGAAAATACTTTTCTGAAACTTAAAGCATTATTTCCCTGCAAAGAATGTGACAGCATCATAGACACGAAACAAAGGGTCTACCAGAATTCCCCCCCTCCACCAACCTACCAGGCAAATTGATTTCCCACCATTTTCTGTATCATGGATTGTCAGACAGAAGATTCTGCTTGACTCTCTTTTTCAAAAGATCTTATTATGAAGGAAAGCCAGGAAATGCTTAATGACACATTGAACCTAATGATAATTAGTTTTATCTTCTGCTATAGAGCAATTCAGAGCGAAAACAGGAAGATAGCAGCTGTGATATTTTAAAAAAGCTTTTTGTTTTGCAATCTGAAAATAGGAATGCAATCCTACACTAGGAGTTTGATGTCCCCAAAAGCCATTACATTATGGGGCAAACTTCTTTTTCCAGCATGTGCAACAGCAGCATTCAATAAAGACAAATCTTTCTGGTTTCAAGTCCCTTATGCTTCTTTTATCATTGACCAAATAAAATGTCATTTCTACTAGATCTCAATGAGAAAAAAATATGAAATACTCTCTTTTCATCCCAAGAGAAAGCAAACCATGCCTAAGTTCTAGCACTGACAAAACAAAACTTTCAGCCTGTGTTATATAACTTTAAGCACACAGTGAGATAATGCCTAAAATAATATGTGAAATATTATCCATGTCAAATTTCAATTAACAACGAATGTCACTTTTGGGCATTACAGCAAGGTAATTAGTTCTGGATAGCTGGTACTGTGTGTTTTACTTCCCTTCCCCCAAACAGCAGGTATTTTGTTGTTGGTACATTTCCTGTAACAGCACCATTTATTTTCCCTGTCATAACTGGAGCTCCTCCAGTAGTAATGGCTTCTATTTTCTCTAGTGCTACATTAAACTGCCTTGGAGCATCCATCATAGCCTTTATGGGCTCTCCATTTCTCCTATAGTGGAAAGGGATTGTTGTCCAAAACATCCTCTGTCACATCCAGTTTGCATGATATAGCTTTGATGAAAATCATTCATAGAGGGATGTCAAGACTTTTATCAAGGGCAGCAGAAAGCATTTGTAACTGAACATTTTTTTCAATACCACCTGAGACTTCAGCCATTCTTCAGACTAAGAGGAGGAAATAATAATAAACTTTACTTCCTGAAAACTCTGAGAAAAGGATGATTGACATACAATTAAAATACACAGGTTTGTGTCCAGTGCTCTGCCATCCAGATAGACATTGGACTAGTGAAGGTTTAAATGAACTAATTCATGGACTACAGCAGCCATACCCAATCTGGTGCCCTTCAGATGTTTTGGTCCTTATCATTGGTCCTGTTGACTAGGACTGCTAAGAATTTAGGTCCAACATCTGGAGGGCCCAGGTGGGGAAAGGCTGGGCTCTAAAGACTATATGCACCTGACCACCAAAATATCCCTCTGCAGATATTCCCTCAAACCCGCACCAACACATCATTCTAGAATCCATATATACAATTTGATACATGTTTGCTTAAGGTACACCACTCAGCTGGGGTCTAAAAAAGCAATGGAATTTTGATTTAGCGTAGGGATTTCCAATACCAATACTTATGCTCCAAGTAATGCTCCAAGATAGTGATGAGAAAAAAGTCAGTAGAACAATGCTGAGTTCACAGTGATTGCTAAAGTAGATGGGTAAACAGCAGAACCCCAACAAGAGTCATATTTGCCTATACATTGCTTAAATAATAAAGATTTCTAAACAATCCCTTTTTTAAAAAAAAGGGAAGTGGACAGCCTTAATAAGGCCTCTCTCTGTTCAGATCATAACAGGAAAGGAAATGTTCAATTCCCATTAGTCAGGCCGCCCTGCTGTTACTAGGGGAGAATGCTTCATTTTTTAACCATAGCCTAGCCTCAGAATACAGCACTCAATCATTTAGAAGCTTGTTTTCGAAAAGAAACTGGAACTCTCACTATTTCAGCCATTACAAAAAAATAAAATTAAATAAATACCAAGTCCAAATCCTCCTGCAATGGGAAATGAAGTGCAAATTGGGAAACTTTATTTTATTTTCTCCATAAACTTATTTTTTAATTACAAATTAGCTTGGTAGCACAATTTTCTCTTCTTTGAATCAAGAGCTTCTGGCAACAGTCCTCTGTTGACTCACTACCTTGCCCTTGTATATGTTCACTGAATCAAATACTGAGGTTTGAAAGAAAGAAACTGTTTTAAGTTTTCAAGAAACAAGGCAGCCACAGTCTCAGCCAGAGGCGATAACATATTCCTTCCATATGGAACAATGTTGTGCACGTTGAACAATATTTATAATACTTATTTTGGAGAAAAGCTAAGTGCAGTATAAAGACACAGAATAGAGTGCTTCAATTTAAGGCCACTATATATGGAGCACACATTCCTAAGGAAATTGTTTTGAGAATCCTGCTTTTCAGATAAGACATGTTGAAAATATGAAGCTGCCCTATACTGATTTAGACTACAACTAGCCCAGGATTACCTATTCTGACTGGCAACTCTCCAGGGTCTCAGGTTGATGACTTTTGAAGCTCTCCTCCTGAGCTTATTGTAACTGGAGTTACAAACTTAAGACCTTGTACATGCAAAACATGTGTTCTGCACTGAGATACGGTCTCTCCTCAGTATTTAACATTATCCTCTATCAAGAAGGAGCTAATGTGGTACCATGTTGGCTATTTCTGTTCTACACTTTATTAGATTTAATAAAATAGAGACGCATTTCCCTGCTGTGATTGTTGCACCTAGAAAAGTGAGACTAGCAAGACATCACTTGAAATGCTACTGGATAATCAAGTGAAGGCAAATATATCAGAAGCTGCCATAGAAACAGTGAGGCCTCTCTCTCCTCTCTCTCTCTCTGTGCCCCCCCCCCCGACTTGTAATTCAAATTTATACAATGACAAATTGCCAACTACTCTGTGATGGAGCTTTTGTTCAGCAATAGAAGTCATTTGTTGTTATCTACATGTGCACAGAACTTTAAGGTACCATCATTCCATGTTAGTCTGTTTCAGCAAAAACAATGAGTCTTGTGGCACCTTAAAGACTAACAGATTTATTATGCGATAACCTTTCAAGGACTAGGGAAATGCAACCTGGTTATTTTTCAGTACTTATTGTAACAAAATGATCTCATCAGGGTCTTCCTGTGAGGTGCTTATGAAACAGTGGCCATCCTTCTTTTCCCATCTTTATTCCCCAGGTTCAAGCAAAAGTGATACTGGATCCAAATCCCATTCTGTATCCAACAGTGCTTAGTGCATTGATCTCATATTGCTGATGCACCATATTTGTAAAATGAATATTTATCTGTATCAAAATAAATGAGACTGTAAAGAACATAGTCAACTTGCACGGGGAAAGAAGAAAACACTGAGCTATACTCAGTTGCTTGGGGTACCATATAGCAAGCTGACTATGACCCTCCTTCCCTTCGCTAGTACACGACACTTGGTAAGAAAAAGATTACAACATACAATCTATCTCAGTTTTTTTGCACCTCCAGGAGATAAATGTCAGTGGCTACTTTGTTGAAGTGATCAGTGCATTTCAGATATTAACACAAAAACTCTGAAAAACTACCTGCTCTAGCATGTACAGAATAATAACTTTCCTCTGTAAATTGCAATGGCAAACTGGTGCTGCTCCCATAAGTTGCTGCACTGCTATTAGTCCTAGCCAATTTCACCAATATTCAAGGATGATGGGAGTTACTGTTCTCTGGTATCTGAAGACTACAGCCCTGTTGATAAGCCTTGACTGTTACTGGGATTGCCCTTTTCTTTGCCCTCCTGTTTAGTTTTCTGTTCCACTCCTAAGAACAAGGATCTCTCTTCTTAATGGAGAAGCATAATTTGACAAGTACAACGAAGATGCTGCATAAATTCAACAACAGCAACAAAACCCACTATGAAGCACAGTCTATTCAGTTACAGTTTAAGTTTATAACTGATTAAACACTTTTTTTAAAAAAAAGTTTATACTGGAAAATTGGCAGACTAGTTCTTGTTCTTAGAACTGGCACATCACTCATTCTTTCATGAAAATAAACAGATGACATATTTTTCAATACTTGCCAAAATAAAATTAATTTAGCCATCAACTTTTTAGTATCTTACATGCCATTTTATTAAATGACTCCTTAAAATATGTTCTGAAGTTGTGGGGGTTTTTTTTAAGGTATAAGAAGACAATCCAACAAGCTATGTACGGATGGAACAAATGATATTGGAGCAGAATTTGGTATAAACACAACCTGATAAGAGAAAATGTAAGAGTTTGAAAATCTTTCAAAACATGTTTTAGGATGCCTGCAAAATTTAAAAATCCTGTTAAATCAAGAAAATTTGACAAGTTAACAAATATCTTAGGCTGCTACCAGACAGATGATTCCTAGTACTACTAATCACTGCTCTCCTGTTGTAAACTACCAGAATTGCAGAATACTTTCCACACTATCAAGGGGTATGTATTGTGCCCTTATCTGTGTATACATCCTGCTATGTTTCATCATCTAGGCCTGAAGGTGTGACACAGATGCTTTGAGTGAAGAAAGCCCAATTCACCTGGGCAATCCTTATTTTTAAAAAAATCTAATAAATCTGAGCTCCCTTAAAAAAAGCTTTTTAATTAGTGGTAAGCGTTTGCTTCTTTTAAAAAGAGCTGTCCAAGAAATGTGAAAAAAATAAAGTTTTTCACTATAGTTTTACAACTCTTTCATTTAAGTGCTAATATTTTAATATAAAAAGGGAAAGGTCTTTAGGAGTAATCTAAAATTCTAAAAAGCAATAAATGTGCTAAAATTGCGGCAATTGAAAAGGTAATAGCGAAGGTGTATTGAGCAGCAAAATATTCACCAGCATGGTATGTCACTGCACATATCAAAACCCTACCCATTTAAAAAGAAGAGTTGCATTAAGATTGTCTGCACCTGAGGATTGTGTTCCTCTTCCATTCATCTTTAAAAAAAAAAAAAGGTGGAAGGCAGATACCCAGGAAAGGGCTGTTACTCAGACTCTTATTCCAAGTCTCCACACAAATTCAAACACTCAACGCGCACCACAGAAAATTCTGTGGTCATATAAAGTGGGGGGAACAAGTAGTAGAATGGAACTTCCATCAAAAGAGCAGAATGGTGTGACTTTAGACTTCTGGGTGCCAATGACCATCTCTAGATCTGAATACTTCCAAACTATGTCGGCAGGACTGCCTTATGATTGAAACAAGAACTTTGAGGGCAAAACATGTCCAGCAATAATGGCACTTATGATCTTCTCTATTGATACTACAAAAGCTTTTCCAGAAGTTCTAGCCAGTGTTCTGTAGCAACTGTTTATATAGCTCAAAGAAATTTCACCGGGGGGGGGGGGGGAATAGCAGCCTTCTGTTAAACTATACTGAATGCAACCTCTTCTGTTTTAACAGAATTCTCGAATATGTCTAAGAATAGCTACCCACACATGAGTCAAGTATTAAGATATAAAACTTCCCTACAACAATGTCACTTTGCTGTGCCTCAGCACCACTGCATCAAAGCCCTCCAGAAACAGTTAAGAATCTCTTTCCTTTAAGGAAAAAAATCACACCATTAACATACTTGGTCATTTTAGAAATAATGTTTATTGCTTTTTGTGTTAACACTGCCATAAATTAAGTGATGCAATGGACAGAATTACTGCTGTACTATAAAGAATATGTCTTTTGGGTTCTTAACCACACAATGAAAAGAATAACAGCTGGATTAATGTAAAAATAGTGCAACTTGATGCTGATATTGCAGAGGTGTGGACAAGATGGTACCTGTTCACATGAAATACATGACACAGCACTGAAATATCTTCAGAGTTCGTAGCGAGGGAACTAAGCCTACAATGATATGCTTCTGAGGAAGAGAACTTTTGCAACCCTGATGGCAGAAATCCTGGAGATGCCAGGAATTTTAAGCTCCTGGCACACATGAAATCACATTGCCCTTTTCCCAATGTGAATTATCACTAAAACCTTTCTGAACTAGGCCAATTTATTTACTTATGTATAAACACTTTCATCAGGGATATACATGAACAGGGCCACTAATCTAGTGTCACACATTTTACTAAATAAATTACACAAAGGGCTAGAGCAGTGGTTCTCAACCTGTGGGTCCCCAGATGTTGTTGGACTACAACTCCCATCATCCCTGAGCTCTGGCCTTGCTAGCTAGGGGTGATGGGAGTTGTAGTTCAACAACATCTGGGGACCCAAGGTTGAGAAAAGCTGGGCTAGAGTCAGCAAGTCTGGTAAGCATATGAATTAGGAATTGATTGATCAATTAATTAATTAATTAATTAATTAATGATCCATATCAGTTTCACACATGTTCATTCATACATCCATTTTGTCCTGTTTCTCTATCTGTGGTTTTTTAAAATAATTGCATGAAAATTGACATTTTGAACCTATTTATCAACCTATTTATTTTGTACACATTTTGGTACTTTTTTGAGGTAAGTAGTGTGACGCAGAGAAGTACAAAAAGTACAAGTAAAACAGTACATATTAGATGTGATGTGAATCAAGCTAGTTCACTAAAAAAATGTTGGCCAAATGAAATCCTCAAGCACCTCTAATGTAAACAAGCCTTTTCTGTGTAATAATGCTGTTGCCCTCTTGGCTACAAAATAAATGTCAAAAGCAAACCATACTAGAATACTGTGTCCAGTTCTATCACAATTTAAGAAGGATACTGACAAGCTGGAATGTGTGCAAAGGAGAGGGACCAAGATGATAAACAGTCTGGAAGCCACGCCTTATGAGGAACGGTTGAGGGAACTGGGTATATTTAGCCTGGAAAAGTGGGGACTGAGAGGAGACAGAATCAAAGAATCATAGAGTTGACAGGGACCCTCAGGTTCAGCCCCCTGCAATGCAGGAATCCTGTCCACAGCCATCCCTGGGTGGGCTCAAAACACCAACCTTCTGGTTAACAGCCAGACGCAGCCAACTTCAAATATCTAAAGTGCTGTCACATGGATGATGGAACAAATTTACTTTCTCGTGCTGTGGAGGATAGGACCTGTACCAATGGCTTCAAGTTACAAGAAAGGAGATTCTGACTAAAAACTTTCTAACAGCAAGACCTGACACTGGAACGGACTCCCTCAGGAGGTGGTGAACTCTCCTTCATTGGATGCTTTTAAGTAGACGTTGGATCCATCTGCCATGGATGCTTTAGTTGAGATTTCTGCATTGCAGGGGATTGAACTAGATGACCCTTGGGATCCCTTTCCAACTCTACAATTCTATGATTCTATGACCTAACTTTTTCTCTCGGTATGTGTATGGAAATACTACACATATTCTGCAAATTCCTCTTAACATTAAGCTATGGTCTTTTCTGTTAAATGGTTCCACTGACAGCCCCGGTTTAAGGGGCACATGGCTCAGTCTTGCAGTCTGGGTTCATCACTGATCATTCCTGATCTAGTTGATTCCTCCTGTTCCATTTAAGGATTGCAGCTACTGCACAGGAAAAGAGTTACAATCAAAGAATTAGAGAACAGAAAAAGGGTTCTATAAATCCCTTTAACACAGCTTACCAGTAGAACCATCCAACAGAAGTCTAAACACTATCATATATAAACTGCATTTCTATTTTTTCTTTTCCATTGCTACTTCAATTATTATGCTATTTGCAATGCATAATGCAAAACACTTTCAGCCAAAGTATTTGGATGTATGCCACTGAAACCTACACATTATGGACTAAATCACATTTGAGTCCATGTACTTCAGCTTAACTAGATCAGGCAATATAAAAAGTGATTCTGCTTGGAATTATATATGCTCAACAGATCTGTTAAATCATTTAGAAAAATCACTTGTTAGGCATAATCCTTTTGTACAATCAATTTTAAGGATCATAAGGTGCATTAAAAGCTAATTCTAACAATTATTATACATATTGTTCATACAAGTAGAGGCTATCATAAACTTAGGGGTATTGGTGATTCTAGTTACTTTCAAATGAGAATGAACTATGGTGAATCTTAATGGTTGATTTAAAACAAGCCAGCATCATAAACCATGCATGTATGGTTGACATACATACAAGAAAATTGGGAGTTTCTGGGGTGAAATAATTATACATACTCATCTGGTATACTTGCCTAAGCTAGTGAAGTATACACCACACAAAAGGACTCAAAGTGATAGAAATGGATCCCTCAAATGCAAACCCATTCCTTAAGGGAAATATAACCGTATCTAACATTAGAACATTAGAACACACCACTTCCTTAGACAGATGGACTACCTATACTTCCATCTAGAACAAACATTTGATGCCACCACCAAATTCTCACTAAAATGCTACCTTATAGGTTGCTTATACCTGTGACCACCTGAGAGCACCCTGGTATGAATTAGAAGAATATATACAGGTCTGCAGAAATTCATGTTCTTAGAGGCTCAAAAGAAGGCTACCAAGATCACATAATCACAGTCCTTAAACTTGGGCTATAATCCTAAACACCCTTACTTTTCAGAATGTACCCATGAAGTTAGGGATGTATATTTCCAAGTATTAGCCTGGACTATCATCCAGGTTGTGTATGTATTTCTTTTCTTTTTATTTCAGTTTTTAAAACAACACTTAAAACAAACAATATAGAATAAAAATGAAAAGTGAAAATGGGGGGGGAGAGGGGAAAAAGGAAGGTATGGTATATTATAAACCTATGATAATTAACTATTACACAATACAATTCCATTTGTACCTATCTTATATAACCAGGTTGTGTGTCTGATTCACATACTATATTATTTCTATGCAACTGAGGGCACATATAAGGATGATCACACTGAAGGAATTCAATAGTCTTGTCAAAGATGTGAAATGGTTCTATGATTCTATATTTTTTTTCTTGGCAACTTGATGATTTAAAGGCTCAAGCTGTTCATTCTCATTAGCTTACTCAACCACTAGCTTTGTGTATTCAATTATATATCCCATTATTGATTAAGCCTTAGTGAGTATGAGCTCATTTGCTCAGAATTCTATTTACTCAAGGAAAAGTTTATTACAACTATTCTTAGGTGTAGAAGCCAGGGCACAGGGGCATTTATTCTGTATCTATTTATGTGAAAGTGAATGAAAAAGAAATCAAATAGGTTTTCTAGTTGCCAAATGAAAGCAGACATATTTTGTATTTTTATTGCATTATTATTTGTTACATTATTGTAAATTTTAACCACAGAAATCTCTTTTACAAAGGCTGGATTATCTAGAATTAGTTTTAATTTACATCTAAGTTTTTTATTATCTGAATAGTTTCTGAATCTGTGTAGAGCAAATTGGCAATTTCAGCTCATAAATATAGATACCTCATGGTGCCTCTCTCTCCTCAAAACTGCGCTGATCCATTTTGACAACACATTACAATGCTAAACATGTGTCAAATTGGTTACTGCCTATATCACAGGTGAATACTTGACATAATTAAGAGATGTCTTCCTCAAATCAACTGTTTTTATTTTATTCAACATGTCTTCAGTTCTGCAACTTCCATATCCCCACCCTCAAGGTAATATTCATTTTGAGGTTACCCATCTTATAAATTCCCTATGAACTCTGTCTCTTCTCCCCATGCTTCTTAATAGTGGCAATTCAATTGCGCCACCACACCAGCTAGCGCAAGCTGGAATAACCTCAACCAAGCTTATCTGTGCACTATCAGGCATCAAGCAAAGAAAGCAATGGGAGAATACCAAACCATTGTAGCACTTCCAGAAACTTCCCCAATGCCTATGGCAGCACCATCAATTTCCACCAATCAGAGAGAAGTATTTTCTCCACACTGAGAAAATACAACCACCCCCTACACAAAGTTCAAAGGGAAGTTTTCCAAGTCAAAGAATAGGCAAGAGTTAAAAGCACCAGATTTTAGCATACAAGCACTTTTGACAGGATGTGATTAAACTCAGCAAGGAGAATTTCTCCTCCACTACTTGTGGTAAAGCCTGCTGTAGTCTCCCTTCCAAGACAGGCTTTTCAGAGGCAAATGAGAGGAAGGGGGGTGAGAAGGAGGCTCATTAAAGATTATATCTTTTACCCTACGCTTGAATCAATGTCTCTCCAATCTTTCCAACAATCTTTCCATTTCTTTAAATATGTCTATGGTTACTTCCAGATGACTTGCTAACTGAACATTTATCCTGATTTGTTTGCACAAATGTGTAGGGATGTTCTTTGATGTCAACTGTCTGTTGAACTGATTTTTGTTTCTGGGGAGGTTATATGACATTGTGTTGACATTGTGTTGAGTAGTTATCCACACTTTACAGTGTATTGCCCCATCATTTTCCTTACTGAAGAAAAAAAGTTCCAAGTTTGGGCGGGGGGAATTAGTTGCGCAAGAGTGCAAAATTCACCAACTGCACAACTTGAATGTGCTGCTATATAACTGAATCCCATTCACAAAACAGTGACAGTCTGAAAATGCCCTAGTTTCCAAGTTTTGCAAAATACATATATGGAGTCTCCTTTTTTGGAGGTCTTTAAGCAGAGGTTTGACAACCATATGTCAGGAGTGCTCTGATGGTGTTTCCTGCTTGGGAGGCGGTTGGACTCAATGGCCCTTGTGGTCTCTTCCAACTCTATGATTCTATGATCTTAGAATAATTGCATCTTAATTTTACAGAACTTCATCAAAGGAAAATTCTGCATTTATGATAACGGTTACCATCTAATACAGAGGTTTTCAACCTTTCTGAGTCCACGGCTCCCTTGACCAACTACATTCTTTCTGCAGTGCCCCTGTGGGGCTCAGGAGCCCAGTTATGTCACCCCTTGCCTGCAGAGCTGGCAGCTCTCACCCTTTTTTGAACACCTTCCCTTGTGGAGTGTTCCCTCAGCCTCCTCTCCTCTCCCGTCCTTGGGAGTCCTCTGGGCAGCCACTGCTGCCACCCTTGGTCTCTGAGCTGCCCCCCCCCACACACACACTCCAAAGAGAGGTGCCTCCTCACACAGTCGAACAGGGGCCTAGGAAGAGGATGCCCCCAGTCTTAGTGGCCCAATAGAGACTGGCCAAAGGTGAACATGAGGCCACCATCTTACTCACCTTGGGAGGCAGCAGTGGGCACCACTGTGGAAAGGCTTCCCTTTCGGACACTCAGATACCAGACAGACATTTCACACAGCTAGCACAAAAAAGGCCAGTGGCCAGTGCCTAGCCTCCCATTTGTCCATCCATTCCCAAGAGCAAGCGCTGGACTAGCTGGCTGGACTCCCTTGCTTGCTTACTCCAAGGCTCCTCAGTTCCTGACAACCAGCACTCCCTGGCCAGCCCCAGAGGCACCATTCGCCTGTGGAGCTTGTAGCCAGGGCTGAGGTAACAACCAGCTGTGCAAAGCTTTGAGAGGCAGAGACATGAGAGGACATCAGAGGGAGGGAGGGAAAGAAGGAGGGACAGTGTTGCCTGCGGCACTTATGACCATCATTCAAGGCACCCTAGGGTGCCGCAGCACACTGGTTGAAAACCACTGTTCTAATAGAACCAAGTAAGGCTGAATTAATACATGCTTATCATACCAAAGCAATGGCCTCAGCCAGAATTTGTTTCCCCTTCTTTTTCAGTTAGCTGAAAAGTTCTATTTACAGCAACACAGTTGTAGGTGCTTGTCAACTACAACAGAAATTAATCTGAATTTCTATTATATAGAAGGGCAGGTCCAGAGTGAGCCTGTGACACACATTTCTTGTCCCTTTAAATATAGCATTAGAAATTCTTCTCCTGAACGACTATTTTTATTCAAAATGGAACTGGGAATTGTTCCACTTACATTGGCTCATAGAAAGAGGTGAATTATCTATTTCAGAACTTCACCTCCATCTGGTCTGTAGAAAGATTTTCAGTAGTAACAAAAAAATAGGAATCATCTATAGCTAGTTGTGCTTAAAACCCATGTAATAAAAGACTGTATAATTATTTCATATTTTATTGCTATTAATATCTCTCACATTTAGCATATGGGCTTTTTAGGGTAGATCCCTTTTTCTGGACTAATAAAGGTGTAGTTTGGGATACTGGTATCCATTATTCAACTAAATTAATTCCATGCTGTAATGAAGTAATAGGTGGAAGAAGCCTCTAACCTGTTGTGTAATGGTATCCCAGGGGCCCTGCCAGAGATGCTCTCTGTAGCATTCATGTACACCTTTCCATATTTCATCCAGAGTTAAAGGTCTTCCATCTGGAAAAAAATAATAATTGTAATATATGTATCTCCACATACACACACGAAATGCAGATAATTCAAAAGCAGAAACAGAAAACACAGAGAAAATTCTATTTCCTTTAAAAGATGCCACAACAACATCTGGTATGTTTGTGTATGTGGCTGGATATGTGTGTGTGTGTGTGTGTGTGTGTGAGAGAGAGAGAGAGAGAGAGAGAGAGAGAGAGAGAGAGAGAGAGAGATGGAACATGGCCCAACCCTGCTGAGTGTTTTGTAGCTGTCATGTCCACGTAGCAGAATAACTGCCCTCTTCAGAGTCCTCACCATGCAGTATTGATTGGTGCTTACGCTTGTATCCTGGATAGCTGCTGAGGTTTTATAACAGAATGAACTTACTGTATTGAAAATAAACATATGATCTTTGCCCAAGTATTTGTTTTTGACAAATGAGAGACTATTTTGATGCTTTTTCAATAAGTATCATTATCTTGGCATTTATCAGGTGTCAGGAGGCCATTATCCTGTGATAAATAGTTTTATTCCACTGACATTTTCATGTCCGTGAAATAAACAAGATTTATTCGTCCAATTAACATTTGAATGTCATGTTTAGATACAATCCAAAATCCTGTTGCCATCAGATTCAGTTTTATCTTATTTTTGTTGAGCACACTCAAAATGGAAGACAAACTTCTCTGTTGACATCTTACCAGTGGTAACTTCAGTGTAGGAAAATAAAATGGTGAGCAAGCAAAGTCAACAATATCTATGTAGGGAAATAGGATTTTATTGCATTATATGATAAAATGATACACAAGCCACAACTACTAATGAGGCAGCTGGAGCATGCCTTAAGTTACCACACATAGAGGAAATGCAATTGAAAAGGTTCCTGGTGATCTCCTTTGTGTGGTTTTTAGTACTGGAGAGCACACAAAGAGCAAGCAGATTCCTGCTGTGGAATTCCCCTCCTCCATATGTCTGCTGCTTCTGGATGTTATGTAAGGATTTTTTGCTTAGATAAGTATGACAATCTCTTATTACTATATTAATTTGTCAACACATAATTTAAATTTCATATTTGAATTGCTATTCTTTCAAATGTTCACTGTTTAATCACTGTAAAGAGAGTAATAGAAAAACCTTATAGATATAACCACACATAAATGCATAAAATAATCTATGCTGTAATATACATACCTGACCATGTCTTAAATTCAATTTGTTGGTCCTCAGAAACCACAAATTGCACTTTATGTTGTTTCCTCTAATCCCATAATAATATCTAGATCAGAAGGTCTTACTCTACTAGGCTGAGACCCACAACTGGATTGCTGTGTTGGACCTAAAATGGGTCACACCAGCAACACTACCATGATACAAATAAATGGTAAAAAGAAAAAAATCATTTTATCTATAAATATAAAAGGGAAAATTTCAGGCTTCTGAATTCTCACTAAGAATTAAGCTTCATTTAGGTTTTTAATTTATAAAGAATAGTGTGAATTTGGGGTGAGTTTTGCCTCTTTCAGAGATCAAAGCTTTATCACTTAGCATTTCAGAGAGATGTGATTGCACTTACTGAAGTTGTTATAAAATAATATTCTCACTGACTATTACTCTTCCTCAGTTGTCATACAGAGGCAAATGTTCCAGCAACAATAGTTTTGAAGATTATGAATCCTCAGGTGCTATGTTTTCTATGTTGGAAATTTAGACGTGATGTTTACATACACTTCTATTTTGGTGCATATACATGAGCTGAAGAGTCACAAAAATGGACAGGTGCAGGGAAGTCTGCACAGAAAGCTCATCTTATGCCAAATGAACTTAGGATGAAATGCTATGCATGTCGCCCTGCTAAACATGCTTCCTTGTTAAAACTAGGATTGCCTCTTGATACACTACCAGTATCACATTTCTAATTTATCTGTTGTCAGCAGCTAAGCTGATACACTTCACCAGAAATTGCTCATAGGACACTGCTGCCAGAAAATCACAACCATACAGATGATGCAACATGAATCATGCAACCAGAAGCAGCATTATGTATGGAAGTGGTAAAAATACAACCAAGAGAAAAATAACATATTGCTTTCTCTCTAGTGCAGACACATTCCAAAACGTTTAAAATTTTAAATATTATGTTTTCTGTTGGTTTTATTTATTTTTTAACATTAATGATTGAAGTACAGTGGTACCTCAGATTACATACGCTTCAGGTTACATACGCTTCAGGTTACAGACTCCGCTAACCCAGAAATAGTGCTTCAGGTTAAGAACTTTGCTTCAGGATGAGAACAGAAATCATGCTCCCGCGGCGCAGCGGCAATAGCAGAGGCCCCATTAGTTAAAGTGGTGCTTCAGGTTAAGAACAGTTTCGGGTTAAGTACGGACCTCCGGAATGAATTAAGTACTTAACCTGAGGTACCACTGTATATGTTTTGGAAATGCTCCAAAATGTGTGTGTTTGTGTGTGTGTTAGTTTTAATATACACTATACACTAACAACACAATCCTAAATCTGGCTTTTGAAATGTCACACACCACAATTTTATACTAATGACTCAAGTCTGACACACCAGCATACATAGGATTGGGGTGCAAGTAAATAATATTTCCTGATGCAGGTGGAACAGAAAGAGAAATCTGGGTGTCATCTGCATATTGGCGATAGCTCATTCCCAATTTCCCGATGACAGCTCCCAGAAGCTTCAAACAGATACTAAATGGGGGGGGGGGGCAACATGGAACTCTGTGGGACAGCAGAGGACTTCAGTGGCACTGAACAAGAGCCCTTCATAACTACTTTCTGGGAATGGCCTCAAAGGTGCTAGTGGAACTATCATAACTTGGTACCTCTAACCACCACTTCTCAGAGCCGTTCCAGAAGGATGCTGTGGTCAACAGTACTGAAGTCACCAACAGGTTAAAGAGAACAAACAGGGTCACACTCCTCCATCTCTCTCCTAGCAAATATAATCCATCAGGGCAACCAAGACAATTTCAGTATCGTGACTGGGTCAGAGTTTGAACTGAAATGGGTCTAGTTAATCAGTTTCCTCCAAGCATGCCTGAAGCTGGATAACCATCTCCCTCTTAACTAAATTGCCCCCAAATGGGATATTTGTCACTCAGTTATATTTTTGAATATTTTTGGATCCAGGGAGGTCCTTTTAAGTAGTGCAATAATCAAAACTGATTTACAGATAGAACAGTCAGTGTTTTGGGTGCCTCTGTAGGACTTGCTCTAATCGTGGTGTCCAGTTCTGTCCAAATCTATCCCTAAAGTGCAAAATTGTAACAAATAATGGTTGACTCTGATCCCAGTCAGGCAGTGTCTTCAAGGAAACAATCTGCACAACTCACTCTGCTGATATGTGATGTGACGTATGTGTGTGTGTGTGGCATGTGTGTGTATTTGTGTCCCACCTAATAGTGCTCAAGGCGGAATTTTTGCCCATGGTAAAGCAGCTCCAACACCACTGCTGCTAAAGGACACCTAAGATCGGCTGGAAAGATCTGTTAAGAGATATGCTACACTATTTAGGTCAGAAGGGGGCTGCTAAAAAGATATAAGGAGGCCCTAGTTTATTGTAGAAATCCTCCAAAAGTCATTATTTTCTATTGTGAAAAACTCCCAAGAAGAGTGCTAAAATGTATAATTATACTTGCAGGAACAATTAAAACTCTGTACTGCAAGGGGAGCTGTTGGCACACAATACAAAGATTGTGCATTAGATCATCCATCAGCTTCTGTAATATCCACTTCCAGCTATAAGGAGTCATGTTTCAACACCTCCGATTCCCTGATGCTGACAAGCTAAACAACTTGTTTTGTCTCTGGGAGCTCTTCTCTGGTGATTAACTGCTTATAGTGAATACTAATTATGTGAAAATACAGTACTGTAAAAAAAAAAAAGGTGGGGGGAGAACTGCCCTACTTCCTTTACCTGCAGCATCACCATTCCCAAACTCCCCACTTGCTTCTAAGAGGTATATGCTATTGTTCCATCTAATACAAATATGATGACATTTTATCACACTACAAATAAATTAATGTGCCTACTGCATATTTTGAAAACACTAAGTGACTTGGGCAGCAAGATTTTCTTTATCCTGCCATTTGCAGACAAGTTAAACAACAGTGTATTGCTACTTCGTTAAATGTTTGCAATAACCACAAGCACGTATATAATTGCAGTGTGGTATGTGTGAATTAGGGAACTATTACTAGGAATGGAGCCTGATATATGTCCCCAATTCCCTACATCCTAACTTGAAAATATACCCTGATTTGTCATTTGCGTGAAAATGAACCTCAGATTAAAATCCCTTTTACCAGAGGAGTCAGAGAATTTGTTCTTCCATTTTACATCCAAAGAGCTGGTTAAAATGCTAACATGGCAAAATTAAAAGCCATTAAACAATATAAGGCAGCGAGTGATTAAATCTACCAAACACATTCAAAGCAGCTTAAGCTACTTTTTAATTAAAAAGAAAAAGATATCACTAGCAACACTGAGATGTGCTCATCTAGATAAAGCTAACAGATCATTCCAAACACAAAAGCTACTGATACTGCTATGCAGGAGACTGAGTTTAGAAAATGACCTCAGGATTCCAACTCCCTGGCCTCAGGTACAGACTCCTTGGGCAGAGCAGAGTAGCATATAGACACTGCTACAAATATGATCACTCTATGCCTGCTAATTAAGTAAGCATTACTAACAGTGGCCTTGAAGGAGGCAGTGTTCCACCTTCCTGACAAAGTAAGGGAAGCAGCAGTGGAACATTGGTTGCAACAAAGATTGAAAAGAAAATACCAAAAGCAATGTATGCCAATGAAAATACATAAAGCTAACTTTTGGCACAAAGAGCTTTAAAATTATTATTGTAATTGTTGAAACATGATAATGTAAGGGGTGTTCTCTATTTAATCATTCTCAGCCAGAATACATTATTAATTTAAAATGAAAATTCTGGATAAGTACATATTCAAGGGCATCTTTTCAGAAGTTGGCCCCATTTCTGAGTCTGACACAGTAGATTTTTCTTTTCTTTTTTGTAAAGAAATTGCCAGCAGGTTTAGTTAACCATAGGCTTGCTGCCAGGACTCTTAAGATCAAACTTATTCAGGCTGAGATGATATCATCTGCCCCAGGATACTGATATTTACAGAATCTGAAATATATACAACAGCAACCACTATACGCTAACATTTTTTAATCCTTTTATTTTCCTGCTAATCCAATACAATTTCTATGTCTCATAAATACTCCATGTGCACATTTTTCTTTTTAATAATTGTTTCATGAAGAGGACATCTCACCTAAAAAACATGCCCTGAAATAAAGTACAGGAGCTTGATAGCTGCAGGAGTACAAAACATGATATTCATAGCGAATCACCTCAGATGCTGCAGAGTTTCCAGCCACTTGAGAGTCATCTAGACATTCCTGAAACAAACATTAACAGTGGACATAACCAGAGAGAATGGGAATGAAATGCAAATTAATAAATACCTTAAATAATCATAAATACTATCACCATGCTGTCACCTGCCTTATCATAAGATTATAATTTTAGCAATCACTTCACATTCTTCAGACTGCCTTCCTTTTTTGTTTTATTTTTAAAACTTTCACATGTATCATTAACTCTCTACTTGTTGACTTATTAATTAAAATAGGATATTTTTTAATGAGAGAAAGGTTTCTTAATGGTATCATAGGCAAGTTCCTAGGGAAAACTTGTAAAACTTACTCCGCCCTTCAGAACTCAACTATGGAAAGGGCATGTATGAATTGAGCAGGTCACTTCCAAATTAATAATTTGCATTTGTTAAACACATTCAGGCATCCAAAGTGTTTCATGTGCATTATCTAATTGTACCCCTTACAACAAACTTGTAGGAGAAATTCATTATTATTATCTCCCAGAATGCAGAGAGGACTGAACGGCTTGACTAGTGAGCTCATACCAGAGCCGAGATTTAAACATGGGACTTCCTGATTTAAAGTTCAGTCTCTCAGCCATGATGCTACACCAATTCCCTCTTATGTCTGTTTCACCTATAATGTTCTTTCCAACCCAAGAAAGGATAATCGATATACGTTACTATAGGCACTTGCAGATGGCAGGGAGGGTTCCAGCACTAACTTCCCCAGTTGCCTATGCTGCTGCTGCATACTGGGATGGAGAGGAAGAGGTGGTGGTAAGGTCAGTGCAGTGCAAATGCACCAGCTGAGGGAACTGTTATATAAACCTAGCCTGGGTCAATTCACACATGCAAACCCACACAGAAATCAACACATGTTGAAGCAATTGTACGATTTTTATGACACTTCCAGCATGCACCATGTTTTGCTGCTATACCTGGTTTAAGCAACTTTGCGGTGGCATGGTGAATTAGGCTGGGTAGATGGACAAGTTATTATCAAACAGCTTTACCACTGTCTATATTCTGCATGGATACATTCCACCCATTTTGTCAACATACCAATTTAGTTCTGTGAAATGTTACCGTTACTGCTGACGATCTTCCAGTCAATTTGAAAAGTAAACTAACCTCAGATAATTTCCTATATAATTCAATTTATGTTGAACAAATGCCAATGTCAAGATTGAAAGAGACAGTAGGCTTGATGCTTTTTTATTTAAAAAAAATATTATTAAAGAACATATACTTCAATGTCATACAAAAATAAAGAAAAGCAACACAACTGAAAGAAAATGAAATTTAACACCCCCATCCCAAAAATAAATAAACGTGGGTTGTTTAATTCACAATCTGGGGGGAGTATTGGTGTGTTGGGGTAATAACTTTTTTTTAAAATGCTTTATTTATAAATAACACAATATTGTGCTCAAGGTATGATATGTTCACTTAAAGCCGAAAAGATACTAAAAATTCCAAATATTAGCATATTTCACAGAAAACGTTTGAGCACTGCTATCATCGTTCATATATAAAATAAACAGCTTGGTGCAATTTTTGAAAAGAAGAAAAATCCACACAATCCATCCAATTCTGTTCTTGCTACTATGTTGCCCAACTGATTTTTTATTTATTTTTTGGTAGTTTATAAACCTTTGCAACCATGTTATTGAAAAAAGAGCTCTTAAACTGACTAAAAGGAGACCATTACTGAAGTAGGAGTAAATAATGATATGGTGAAAATATCTAAGCTACAAGGGAGGTGGAGCCTAATGCAGAGGTATTTATTAAACCCTCCCAAAAGATCACAATTAACAAATTAATTTACTGGCAAGTACTGGTGTTCAAAGGCTTTGAAATGAGGCCATTAACTTCTCTTTTTTCTTTTTAAAAAACATGCTTCATGGAGTGAACTAAAAGGAAATACTGGAACATATTTGTCAAGATAACACAACTGATGCATTCACAGTATAAAGGCAGCACGCCTGCCAGAAAAATGTGCATATGTGCGCACAAGCTGAGTAATGGCATGCTTCCAAACTCATGCCTTATACAGCCATAGAATTTGTAGGTGCACTTGGTGACAACCAGCTGTGAGTTCAAAATTCACTATACTGATTTTTCTGGGTGAAGTACTGAATGGCTGAATGGCTGAAAAAACAGCTTCCCTAAGAACACAGTTGGCGGTATCATATGCCTCTCAGGTTGTTAATGAACTTTAATTCTTCCTCCTACATTAGGAAAATGCCAGAACAAATCATGTTAAAGATGGTAGACTTGTGTTAAACTTGACTAAACACTTAACATTATGTTCCAACTTAGTAGTAGTCAACAGCCTGACCTTATTCAGAAAATAAAGCCAGTATATGATTTAAAATAGTCAAGATAATTATTGGAAAAACAGAACAGCAGTATTTTCTAGAAAGATGCTGAAGCAATTTTTAAAAAGATGAAAACCTGTTCAATAGACAACTATAACACAACATGCCTTTTTATAGAGAAAACATACATGGTTTTTACTAGATATTCAGAGCTCTCATTTTTGCCTGCCTTGTTTCTAGAAATATGATGACTTGCTATATCTGTGATCTATAAACATACAAGGACTTCTGAATCCTTCTTAAGGCCAGCTCTAATCCCTTTTTATTTGGTAAACAGTAGTAACAGGATGCATGACATAAAGGCTTGAGTACTCATGTGTAATATTTTTCTCCGTACTTCCAATAGGGTGGATGAAAAGAATTTACCAAGGGGAAGTCAACTTTGGTCTCTGTAAATGTTGATAGCATCATTTTCTGAAGCTGAGCCATGTTCTAACTGAAGTTCATTTTAAGTCACCTTAATACACCCTTTACAGTATTTGACGCTCCCTGTGAATGAAAAGACCACAAAATCTGAGAGATTATTTTGTTTAGTATTATGTGCAAAGGAAAATAATTTGTGCTTTTAAAACAAACTATCCTAGCTTTAGCTATGATTAGCAATCACATTAAGTAGCAAAGAAACAAGGAATTTTTTTTATCATCACTAAGAAATGTATAATACACCATAGGATACATTTCTTTGGACATGATTCTGCCTCATGTCCTAAACACAAAGTATAAAGAGGCCCTATTTGGTAATTAAAATAGCCCTTCCTTTTCCTTCCATGCTGGCACATCACAGCTGTGCCAGGTGCACATAAAAGTGACCAACTGGTTATGGTAAGCCAAGTCCCTCCTGCACCATGCCTTCAGGTATATATACCAACTAGTTTCTGCTTTTTAGTCTCTCCTGCTGTGCAGACTACTTGGAGCAGGAGTGATAGTCCACAATTACAAAACATTCCTATGAGGAACCCCTCTGTCCTCTTCACCAATGCTGACCCAGCAGAATATTTTAATTTTGAAAGACAATGCAATCTGTTTTTATTGTTAATAGTGCATCATTGAATTCAACTAAGTCAGCCTTAGGGCAGATCCAATGAAATCAATAGGCTTGACTAACTTAAGCCCACTGAGATGACAAAGTTGGATTCAATAAGTAAGTTGAGTATTCCAAACAGCATGGGAAGCCTTCCTCAGCAGAAGCAGCTCTCCACTTCAGACTTTTGCCCTTCATGATTTGAGGGGGGGCTACAGGAAGGGCAGATCTTAAGAAATTTATTCCTGTTCTCACTTTTTTAGGTACTGATTTTACACACAAGCAGAATGCCCAAATAGGGCCATAGACAGACATGCACCACAAGCAGACAAGCAATTTTATCCTCAGCATGCAGTTTATTCTGAAATGATTTTAACTGATATTTAGTCTTAGGACTTACTGCTGCAGATTTTTTTTTAAAGTTATTTTATTATATATGTGCATTGGTTTATTATGCTGTTATGGTTTTTGTGCTGCTTCTATAATTCTTTTAGATGCACTAGTGTGTTTTAGAATATGGGTGACATCCACCACCATGTGAATCAACTTCCACTTGCACAATGGAACTTCTCCTTCCCCATCTTCTGGAGCAGTTTCTGGAGACTTGTGATGAGTTACTTGGGAGGAAAGGAAAGGAAAGGAAAACTCTGTTGTGCAAGTGAAGTGTGTTAGGCAAACTGAGTAGGCATAACTGAAGGTCACCTTAATTTTTAATAATTTTATGGTTTGTTTTTAAATGGCATTTAATATTGTGTGCTGCCTTTGAAAGGGTACCCCTGAAAGGCAGTCTAAAATATTGAAACTGAAATAGTACAAATAAATAGATGTGTCATAACAAACAATTAACTACTCTAATAAATGCAACTGAAACAATGCAGTACAAAAAAAATAGTTCTATTACTGCTCAAATCATTTTGCATTATGCTGGTTGCATTAATATAACTTGCACTGTTTTTTTTTATATATATATATAATTTTTATTAGGTTTATAATATACAAAATTCAAATTCCAAATACATGTTTCCATAAATCTAGTGGACTCCCCCCATCTTCCGGACACTGCATTCTC
This sequence comes from Podarcis melisellensis, assembly GCF_964234715.1. Taxonomy (NCBI): domain Eukaryota; kingdom Metazoa; phylum Chordata; class Lepidosauria; order Squamata; family Lacertidae; genus Podarcis; species Podarcis melisellensis. The sequence goes on from NC_138543.1 coordinate 32,427,383, forward strand.
TGTAAGACCAAAACCTCAGCAATTTGTTGACTTATTTTAAACATAATAATATATCTTCCATTTTATCGTGATATCTGGTCTCTAAACATTTCAGTCCGAATCCATTAATTTTTAGTTTCAACACAATAAAATTATTTCATTACACCACTTCTGTCTTGTTGTGCCTTATTTACCAATTCAAAGATTTACCGATACTGAAGCTATAATTTCCTAGAGAGAAGCATTTTTTAACATTCATACAACTTATAATGCTTTTTCAAATAGTCCTTAAATTTTTCCCAAACTTCCTCCGTTTCTTCTTCCCCCGAGTCTCGAATTCTGCCAGTCATTTCAGCCAGTTCCATATAATCCATCAGCTGCGTCTGCCATTCTTCCAGTGTGGGTAGATTTTGTGTCTTCCAGTGCTTTGCCATCAAGATCCTTGCTGCTGTAGTAGCATACATAAAGAAAGTTCTATCTTTCTTAGCCACCCTCTGGTCTACCATGCCCAGGAGGAAGGCCTCCGGTTTCTTGGGTAAGGTGAGTCTAAGCACCTTTTTTAGTTCATTATGTATCATCTCCCAGAAGGCCTTCACCCTCGGGCAGGTCCACCAGAGGTGTAGAAATGTCCCTTCCTCCTCTTTACATTTCCAACATTTATTATCAGACAGGTGATATATCTTTGCAAGCTTGACTGGGGTCATGTACCACCGGTATATCATTTTCATAATATTTTCCTTCAAGGCACTACATGCTGTGAATTTCATTCCGGTGTTCCATAACCTTTCCCAGTCTTCAAACATAATGTTGTGCCCCAAGTCCTGCGCCCACTTTATCATGGAGGATTTAACAATCTCATCCTGTGTATTCCATTTAAGCAGCAAGTTGTACATTCTCGAAATTAACTTAGATTTTGGCTCAAGCAACTCTGTCTCTAGTTTCGATTTTTCCTCCTGGAAACCCACTTTTTTGTCCGCTTTAAAAACTTCCTGGATTTGAGCATAATGCAACCAATCTCGCACCTTGTTTTTTAACTTTTCCATACTCTGCAACCTCCATTTATCTCCAATTTTTTCAATTATTTCCCAATATTTAGGCCAATGGGCCTCCATATTGAGTCTTTTACGTGCTTTGGCCTCCATCGGTGAGAGCCACCTCGGAGTTTTGCACTCCAATAAGTCTTTATATTTTGACCAGACCGTAAAAATTGCCCTTCTGACAATATGGTTTTTGAACGATTTATGAACTTTAACCTTGTCGTACCACAAATATGCATGCCACCCAAAAGCATTATCAAATCCCTCCAGGTCGAGGACATCGGTGTTCTCCAACAAAATCCAATCCTTCAACCAGCAGAGGGCTGCAGATTCATAATATAACTTCAAGTCCGGCAGGGCAAACCCCCCTCTTTCTTTCGCATCTGTTAGTATTTTAAACTTTATTCGGGGCTTTTTGCCCTGCCAGACAAATTTAGATATATCCCTCTGCCATTTTCCAAAACATTCCACCTTATCCACGATCTGGAGGGCCTGAAACAAAAATAGCATTTTCGGCAAAACATTCATCTTTATAGCAGCTATTCTGCCCAACAAGGAAAGTTTCAGTCTTGACCATGTTTCCAAGTCTCTTTTGATCTCTGACCAACATTTCTCATAATTGTCCTTAAACAAATTCAAATTTTTGGAGGTCAAGTGCACCCCTAAGTACTTTACTTTTTTAATCACATTTAGTTCTGTTTCTTTTCTGAACTCCTCTATTTCAGTAGTTGTCAAGTTTTTTGCTAAAACTTTAGTTTTTTGTTTATTCAGCTTGAATCCCGCCACCCGACCAAAGTCAGAAATTAATTCTAACGCTCTTTTAGTACTAGAGGCTGGCTCCTGTAATGTTAATACCAAGTCATCTGCAAAAGCTTTCAGTTTATATTGTTTCTCTCCGACCACAATTCCCTGTGTCAACCGGTCATTTCTAATCATGTTCAATAGCACCTCCAGGACTGAAATGAACAACAGAGGAGATAGAGGGCACCCCTGTCGTGTCCCTTTTTCAATTTTGAACTCCTCTGTCACCACGTTGTTTACTATCAATTTAGCTTTTTGTTCTGAATAAATTGCTTCTATTCCATTTTCAAACCCCCGCCCTACTCCCATCCTTTCCAAATTTTTCTTCATAAACATCCAAGAAATGTTGTCAAAGGCTTTCTCCGCATCAATAAAGATCAACACCGCTCTTGTATTTGAATTAATCTGTAAAAATTCCAAAATGTCAATGATGTTTCTTGTGTTGTCAAATAAATGTCTGCCAGGGAGAAAGCCTGCTTGGTCCTTATGAATCACTTCATTTAATACTTTCTTAAACCTGCTTGCCAGAATGTCTGCAAAGATTTTATAATCCACATTTAGGAGTGAGATAGGACGGTAGTTTTTAAGTTGAGTTTTTTCAGCTTCTGATTTTGGTATCAACGTGATGAAAGCTTCTTTCCACGTTTCCGGTGCCTTCCTCCCCTCCATAATCTGGTTACAAACTTCCAACAGTGGTTGTATCAATGAATCCTTCAATGCCTTATAATATTTGGAAGTAAGTCCATCAGGTCCCGGAGACTTGCCCAGTTGGAGGTTCTGGATGGCGCATTCAATTTCTTGGATTGTAATATTACAGTTCAGGGTTGCTCTCATTTCCTGGGGTATTTTTTGTAATCCATTAGTTGTGACAAATTGGTCCACCTCCGAGCCTTTTTGTGGCCTTTGTGAATAAAGTTCTTTGAAATATCTCTGGAAACACTTTCTAATTTCCTCGGGTTTCTGAACCGTTCTCCCTTCAATCTCTAGATTTGTAACTGTATTAAGCTTTTGTCTCTTTTTCAACTGCCAAGCCAACAACTTCCCGCACTTATTAGCAGATTCAAAGGATCTTTGTTTCATTTGTTTAATTTTCCATTCCACCTCTTGATTTATCAGTTTCGAATATTGTGCCTGGAAAAACTTCACTTCTCTCAATACTTCCTTTGATTTAGGCCTGGATCTCAGTTTTTTCTCTCCTTCTCTTATTCTCTCCAAAATCTTCTCCTTCTTTTCATTCCAGAGCCTTTTTTTAATCGTGTTCTGCTGTATTAGAAACCCTCTCATAACTGCTTTACTTGCGTCCCAGATTGTTCTTTTTTCCACATTTGTCTTTAAGTTTATTTCAAAATAATCCTTTAAAACTTTTTGGGCCTTCTTAACAATCTCCTGATCTCTTAACAAAGCGTCATTCATTCTCCATCTGAAAGATCCGGTTGTATTTAATCTCAATTCCATTCTCAAAGCGTTGTGGTCGGAGCAGGTTTTTGGGCAGATTTCCACTTTTCTGGTCTTAGGTGCCAGCCCTCTAGTTATCCATATTTGGTCGATACGCGTCCATGTCATGTGGGCCTCAGAAAAGAAAGTTCCTTCTTTCCCTAGAGGGTTCTTGATCCTCCATATGTCAATCAAATCCAAATTGTCAGTCATTTCGAAAAAGGTTTTTGGTAGTCTGCCGTCTTTCGTTATATTAGCACTTTGCGACTTATCCATATTCACTGAGGCGACTCCGTTCATATCTCCCAACATGATAATGTTGTTGTAATCCAAATAGTTCAGCATAGTCTCATACAGCTTCTTGAAAAATTCCGATTTTCCATCATTTGGGGCATATATTCCTAGAATTAAAAACTTTTCTCCTTGTGTCTGAATTTCAATTGCCAAAATTCTACCCTGTTCATCTTTAAATACGAATTTTGGTGACAAGTTCTCCTTTGCATATATCACCACTCCTCTTTTCTTAACTTTGTCCGATGAGATAAATTCTTGGCCTAGCCTTTTGTTGATTAACACTTTTCTGTGGAGTCTTGTCACATGTGTTTCTTGCAGGCAAATAATGTCCAATTGTTCTTTTTTCAAAATATGAAATACTTTTCTCCGTTTTTCTGGAGAATTCCCGCCATTTATATTCCAACTAAGAAGCTGTAGAGACATCCTGGTCTACTTCTTAAGTATCACAGTTGGGTATCTAATTTGTCCTCCGTTCCCGAAGGCTGTGGTGCCGGTCCGCCTCCAGATGGTACGGGTCTTGGTGGTGATCCCGGTGGTGGAGGCCAAGAATCTACAGCTCTCTTTTGGAGGTCCTCCTCGTTGTCGTGTAGGAACTTCTGGTGGTCCTCTGGTGTTTTAATTCTTACCTTCTTTCCTTTATAGGTGAATGATAAACCTTGAGGAAATTCCCACCTGTAAGGGATTGCGTTGTACCTTAACAATTTAGCCAAGTCTGTATATGAAGCTCTAAGGTCCAACAGATATTTAGGAATGTCTCTATAAATTTCTGCCCTTTTGCCTTCAACTTCCAGAGATTTTTTAAAATGTTGGCCTAGTATCTTGTCTCTTTCCTCTCTTGTTCTCAAACAAACCAAACAGTCTCTGGACTTGTCTTTCTTAACCGATCTTCCCAATCTGAAGGCCGTCACAATTTTGAAGTCTTTATCTTCCTCAACCCCCCAAAATTTAGAAAACAACTGTGTCAGAAATTCCTCTAGGTTGCCCTGCTCCAGCTCTGGGACGGCCCTCAGCCTAAGATTACATTCCTTACTTTTCAGTTCCACCATTGACAGGTAGGCTTGCTGTTCTCCTACCTGTCTTTTCAGAGGTCTTACTTCCCCTTTGATCTCCTCCACCTTTTTGCACGCTTGCTCAGCTTTTTGATTGGCTTCCGCAGCTAATTTGTAGTTCTCCGCCGTAGCTCCTTGCAATTTCTCAATAGCCTGAGTATGCTGGGAAACCTGATCTGTTAACTTACTGATAGTAGATGTAGCTCTGTCAATTTTAGATGACTGATCGTCCACCTTCTTATTCAAAAGTGCCAGTTGTTCCAAAATTTGTTTCAAGACTGGATCAGTTCCTCCAGTTGCCATATCTTCTGTTGCAAGCGTTTCAACTTCTTCCTCCTGCGCCGTCAGCACAGTTGGTACCGAGGATCTGCGTTGATGAGTCAACGTTGTTTGAACAAGCTGCCCAGCTCTCTTATCTTTTTTCTTTTCTTTAGCTTCCTCAGCCAAGGCTTCCTTAGCTTTAGATGCTCTTGTTTTCCCCAGGCCACTCATTCCCCAGCTGCCTCTGTTCAAGGTCAAATAATCTTTCAATCCATGAGAAAGGCAAGTCCAGAATGTAAACAATTAAACCACAAAAAATCCCAATAAGGTACAGTTCCCAGACCTCTATGCCTCCGCAAATCCACTAGGGGGGGTTTTCAAAAGAAAGAAAGTTTCTTTTCCACCATCAAAGTTCCTATTTCAACTTTTATAGTCCCCAAGTTCGTAAAGGAGGCTTTCAGATAGTTCTGTTTCAAAATAGTGCCACAAGGTAGCAGAAAGGTTCCAATATCAGTATTAAAGCGATAGTGTATCCCTCAATGCAACAATTTGTACTTAAGAAAAAGTTTCAGCAGCCTGACAGTACTCCTTTGCAACACTGGCAGTCCGATAGCTCGGTTATCCCTTCAATTCCACTTCACTTCACAATAGGAGGAAGATTCCTTAGCGCAGTAAACCAAAAGATTTAATCCTTCAATCTTTTTGATTTCTGAAAGAACACAGTCTGTTAATGCCCCTTCATACTAATTTCAAAGTCTCTTTTGAGCGCTTCAGCCCACATCGGGTTCTTTGCTTTGCTCTGATTAGCAGGACCGGGAGACGGACTTCCTGTTACTCGCCTCCCGTTTTCAGCCGAATTAAATAAATTTGAGTCAATCTTTAGTACCCCTTACTCACGGGTAAATTGCAGCCAATTCCGATGATTTTCAAGAAGAAAGGTCGACGCTCATCAGCAACAGCAGCGCGGCTTCACTTCCGCGAAAAGAGCGATGAACTCACAGCGCCGCTCCCCCTTTCACGTTCCGGAGCCTCTTACGAGGTCCCTTCCTCGTTTCTGGGGGGGCTTCTGGCACCCGCCGAGTCCCACGGCCGCAGGCTCGCTCTGCCTACGGTTTATCTTAATGGGTCTCCGCTTTGCCGCAGCGGACGACCCTTTTTCGCGGAGCCCCTCTTCACACAGTAAAGAGGACCGCCATTGCCGTTTTGCGCCGCCTCCGGAAGTCTAACTTGCACTGTTTTTGACTGGTTTTATGAAGGCAGAACTAAAGTCTGTTATCAAAAGATTTGCTTGCAGAATGGTGAGTAGAAAGTTATCATATTCAACTGTTTCAAAACAGGATTTAACTTAATTTAATTCAACAGGAACTAATATTTTCTAGAAAAACAGCACACAATCACTTGATTTTTCCCACTTATTTTCTTCTCCATGATAATTTCACTTGCATGGCTGTCACACTGCATAGGAAAACTGAATCTGGGACTGACTGTTTCCTAAACAAATTGGGAAGTTGTCATCAGGAAGCATCTGTTATTTTATTACACTCATGTAAATGCATTTTTGTGCTATCATAATGGAGTACTGAGCAGATGCTTTAAAGCACTATACCTAGTGCAATAATTGCTTAATAATAAAAAGACAAGAAGTTGCCATCTAATTAATGATACAAGTTGCTTTACAAATGCATTCTCACAAGCAAAATTTGTCAATCTTCAGGTGGGTTGTTTTTTTAAAAAAGTATTATGCCTGCTTCCAAAATGTTATCAGTTCTGTTCCCTTTAACGCTGTATTAGAATTGTTTGGGGGGGGGATTGAGAGGTAAAAGTTAATACAACATATACATTTCTCTTTTTACAAACAAAAGGATTTTTGTCTTCTCAAAAAGCTCTTCCAACAAGACCCTTCACACAAAGTTCAACTGTTAGCAGAAGTCATTAACTTGACTTTGGCATTGACTGGTCCAGGTCAAGGCAGAACACAAAGTGAGCAAAGGAAGGCAACTGTTACAAAAAAAGATGCTGCAACTTTTCTTCCCCATCCTCAAATGTCACACAAAGCTTGGTCCAGATCCTTTCTGAAGCAAGATTCTCCAGCACTGCAGATCCAGCTTGCAGGCATTTTAACAGTATGAAAAAGTGATAGTGGAATAGGGTGATATGACATGGATGTATTTGCAAGACTGCAGTCCTTCCTACACCTCTTCAACAAACTCCCTTGCTCTCCTACTGCTAACTGTAACTCCCTTCAAAATTCATATTGCAGAGTCAAGTCTTGATCCCATCAACAGGAAGCCAGAAGAGGCACAAAGTTTCTAGTATGATTAGCTGAAAAGCTATTGGAGCTGAAAGATGTAAAAAAAAAAGTAAATGCAAACCATTTAGTGCTAATAGGGAACACTAAAGTAGCAGTAGCCTGTTATGTTTTAGGAACATAAGTATTGGATCCCTAAACTCCAAATTCCTTAATGTGGAGTATGGTGCAATCCCCATGCAATAAATAATTGTCTAGGAAAGTCTCAAGAAGAAGATGCATCCAGTAAACAGGCTGTATGCTTTTATTTTAAGTTTCCTACTCTGGAGAGCACAAATCAGTAATTTTGTGTTACCAACAATGACTTCCCACAAGGCTTTGCATATTTTAAACTTCTGTGTGAAATATTGCCCTTTTTACACTCAAAATTATACAATTACAAAGGTGCGCTTCACCTTGGGCAAATGGAGTACCAGATCAAACGAACATGGAAGACTACATCAGTACAAAGTTAAACAAATAAAGAGCTGAAATTAGTTTAATGTAAGGGTGCTGCTGGGGCTTGTCTGCTTGGTTTGATTTTATCTCTACCATAAGTTTCCACCTCCCAGGTGTTCTTTATTAATCCTGAATTCACCCTTGTTGCTTGAAGTCCCCACGAGTCTAATATATTCAAGCTTACTTTGGCTTTTTGACATAACTTACTGAGTTGTGTCTAATCCTCCCCTATGGAATCTAGCTGTTAAACATATGTGGTCAATTACATATAATTTTCTAGGATCAGACCACCTCACAATACCACCTACCCCCAACACTTAAGGCTGTCAAAAGACATGGAGAATGGCATTGGGAGAACAGCAATTCTTGGCAAGTGAACAGAGTTTCCTTCAGACTGAATAACCACTAGACCACATAGGCCAGGAAGGCAATGACGATTACAGTTCCGTTTCAGCTCCAAATCATGAAATCATGAGACTGGAAGGAACTCAAAGCCCCAAATCATACTTTAAGGCAGGATCTTCTACCAGATATTAATCCACATCCAGACCACATACCACATTACAGTATGCCACAAACACAGAAAGAGAATGAAAAACCCTGCAGGCAAGGAATAGTTTGGTAAAACAAATCCAAATGGCTCAAGCAAATAAGGCAAACATGATATAAGGAAAGACAACGCCTTACCCCAAATTGATATGAGAGAAAATTCTCTCTCAACACCAAATAATGCTTAAAATTATTTGAGAAGTGGAAACAGAGCTCCATAATAAGGGGGGGGGGGAACCTTCCTGTAACAAAAAAGAAATATGGAACGTTGAAAGCCTGACATTTCCAAAATCCTCAAGCTTCCTGTAAAAGCTTCTATTTTTCTTTTGCCAAAGAAATAAGACTGCATCTTAAATTTCTATGTACTCCTATGACAATAAGTGGAAAGAAGCAAGGAAGCTTTATACTAATTACAAACATGAGCATCTGCATGAATTTACCATAATCGTTCTTCTACAATTTAACAGCTTTATGGGAAATCCTAACCAAATTATGGATAATATGGTAAGCACTAATCCCACCCCCTCCACATTAAAAAATAAAATAAAATGTTTCATTGAAAACTTATAGATGATCCAGTGAAAGGAATGCTTTGCCTTAAATAAGTTCTAAACATAAATGTTTTGCAAAAAACAATTGGCTGTGGTTATTTTTTGTGGCAAATGTAATTTCAACAAAATATTTCTTTCAGAATAGCTTGCAACTTTACCTAGCATAAAGTCAGGGTGGGGACACAGAGGGAACTATGTTCTCTCCAGCAAGTTCCAGGGCAAGTCTGGCATATTCTTTGAGGCTCAGTTGGTTGCTACACAGAAGACAAAAGTTTTAGTGTTTCAAGGGAGCTATACAGAATCTTCATTGTAGGAAAATGAATTTCACTTAATGTGACATTTGTGCTACAAATCTATGGTGCAACAGCATTTGAAATACTGCGTACCATTCTGTTCGCCTTACCTCGAAAAGGATACTCTAGAGTTGGAAAAGGTTCAGAAAAGGACAACCGATATGATCAAGGGGGTGGAGTGTTTCCCCTATGAAGAAAGGCTGCAGTGTTTGGAATTTTTTAGCTTACAGAAAAGGCAAGTAAGAGGTGACCTTCCTCTCTCCTAACACTAGAATTCATGGACATCCAATAAAGCTGAATGTTGGCAGATTCAGGACAGATTTTAAAACAGTACTTCTTCATGCAGCTCATAGTTAAATTATGGAACTTGTTTCCACAGGTGATGGCCACCAACTTGGATGTCTTTAGAAGAGAATTGGACAAATTCATGGAAGATAAGGGCTCCTAGTCATAATGGCTATGATCTTCCTACATGGTTGGAGGCAGTAACACTTCTGAATACCAGTTGCTGGAAGCCATAGGAGGGGCAAGTGCTCTTAAACTTGGGTCCTGCTTCCTGGAACCTGGTTGGCCAGTGTGAGAACAGGATGCTGCGCAAGATGGGCCATTGGCCTGACCCAGGAGACTCTTCTTATGTTCTTACTGTCTCTGGTCGTACTGCAATAACATCTTCAGGATAAGCCTGTTTGCCCGCATTCACACAAAAAGTGTATGGCTATACCATGGTTTAGTGCAATGTGCACAAGCTGCAGTAAGTCTTAGGCTCATATGTTTTCTCCTCCTAAGAGGTGCCTGAGAAGAGTTTAGATGCTTTTGATTCAGGTTTCAGTTAACCAGTTTGCAGTGTTGTCCTGGGTTTGTGGTTAACTATACCCACGGCTAGTTTCAACAAATGAATGTCAAAAATCATGCCTTACATGACCTTTGAACTACATACTTTCTGATTCACAGCATGTAATCTTAGTCACACCATATTATATGCAGCCTCATGGGAGCATGCCAATGATTGTGAAATAATGGGAAACCACGATCTGCTTCCTAAAGGGATGATTCAGTTCTAAATCTGGGACTTCGTGGTGCAGCCTTATAATAAATAACTTGGTTCAGATGAAAGGTGCTTGGTCCAATAAACCACAATTTACTAGACCAAGAATGAACCTTGCACATATGCACTCCCTCCTCCTTTGTGTAATGAAAAAACTCCCAATACATATTAAACAACCACTTCCTGTTACATCTTAACCATGACACAGTAGTTTAATATCTGGCTATAAACCAACATATCAAACCACAATTCAGATTAATGGGGAACTGTGGTTTAACAGGACACTGTGGTTTAATAATGGGAGTTTTCCATTATGGCATAGAAGAGAAGCAGACAAGGGAATGTGTGGGCACAATATTTGTTCTTGTTTGGCATGAACTGGAGCTAAGTCCCTCTGCAATCACCGTAGGGATAAACTACAAGGATGGCTATTGACACATTGAGCCCCCGATATTTTCAGGTCTGCAAGATGTTCTCTCCAAAATGCTATCGGAAGCTACCTTCAAGTCATTCTTACACCATTATGTCAGTCTTCTATCCAACCATTGCTCTATGAAGATTAATGTGATTAAAACTGTAAATAAAACAAAAGTAAGTCTCTCAAAATTGGGGGCACGGGTCAGGGAAGAAGCAGTCCTTGGTCAAAGATTATTCATTTTGCCAAATGAGGGGAGAAATATGAGGGACTGCTGGTATAAAAAGATCTGAAACTGTAATCTGCATAGAACAATTTTATTAGAGCAAGAGGAAACTGTGTGAAGTCAGTTGTGTACTCTGATAAATCTGTTCCCAGACAGTAGTACTCCCTTGCTAGGAAAGTTAAGACTGTCTGGCTCCTTGTCCTTCCATGAGCAAGTGAAGACTTTCTTATTCCAACAGGCTTTTGGGAACTTTTTGTAAGGAAAGGGCTGCTGCTGTGATGTTTTTATTTCGTTATTTCGTTAGATATATGATCTATTAAAACATACAGATCATAGCACCAGCCCTTCTATTAAAAATAATTTTCTATTAATGTTTATTTGTTTTTAATTTTGGGGGATAGCTCACTAGGTAGAAGATGATACTATTAATATCAGGATTGTGGGCTCGAGCCCCACATTGGGCACAAGACCCCTGCACTGCAGGGGGTTGGACTAAATGGCCTGCATGGTCCCTTCTAACTCTACAATTATATGATTCTATGATTCCCTTTTTAGCTGTTACTATTTTCTCTGTAAGCTGCCTTGAGTTTCTGTAAGGGTGGGATATAAATAAGCAAAAAAATAATAAGAATAAATCAACAATAACTTTTATAGAGGAATATGGAAGCACATAATAGCTACTAAGAGAACTGAAAGTGGTCTGAGAGACACTTTCTTTCCCTTGGTGTATACTTGTATTTTTTCTACTGCCAACTCTGGTAAAAACAGCAACAAACCAGTTTTGAAACAACACAGTCTTATAAAACCTGTTTATCAGAGGCAAAAGGATGATGAGCAGTGATCACAAGCAACTGTTTCTTTTTCTAATTGCCTTTATCTCTCTGAACAATATTTTGTGTTGCCTTTGGCCTTCACTGCAACATTTCTATATGCAACAGGTTGCAATACAGTGCAAAAGTTTAGATCATGAGACAACCTGCCATGAACCCTGAGAGGCTGACAACAGGGCGTTTGTTTGCCTGTGCTCCATGATTCAATACCTAAAAATGAATGCAAAAATGATCCCAGGAAAAGGAATACCCCTATGTTGTCAGAGCAAAGCTTGGCATGCTGATGTCACAGCTCACATTGATCCTGCAATCATCTTACCAGCAGTGCAGTTTCTATCTTATACAACCCAGAGTCTGTTGGGATTGGAAGTGCTGTATGAGGGCATCCAACTGCCAAATTAAGCCACACTAAAAAGCAAATTCTATGAACAGCCAAAATGCATCTTTTATGCATGGAGAAAAACTGAATGCTAACAAGGAAAAGGCTTCCATGAGTCACCGAACCAACAGGCACTCTCAAGGCACTTCTTCCCCTCTCCTAGACTCAACAATATTGTCTTACATTTCAACCTCACTTTTAGGGAGCTTTCTGAAGTGATGCCAGAAACTACTAAATGTTTGAGAAGAACTGAAATATTAAGCTGATAGCTGAATATGGATTTAATTTTTGTTGAACGTATCTCTGCAATGTAAGGGGTGTCAATACACTCTAGGCTGCCGTAGTCACCCTTAACATGTAACATTTAAAAGGATCTTTGCCAAATAATGCATGTTAGAACATGAGCGGAACATGTTGGTTGCTTTCTATGTTTTTGCCTTATTTTCAGCTAGGCCAGAGCAATCAGTATTGTCAGCCGAGAAAGCATAAGACACAGCAGTCATTATGCACAACAAATTCACCCACAAATGTGTGGTTAGGTTATTGACAATGCTGTAACTTTCTAGTTTGGAGCTTGGAAGCAGCCCTTTCTAACCCCAAGCTATCAGAGCCATCAGAACCAACCAAGTGGCACCAGTGGAGGTGCAAAACCACCACCACATTCTGAATTTTCTCCCCATTGCTTCATACAAGAATTGAAGAATCATAGAATTGTAGAATTGGAAGGGACCCCAAGGGTCATCAAGTCCAACCCCCTGCAATGCAGGAATCATAGCTATCCCTGACACTGATGGACACTCAACCTCTCTTCTAGAACCTCCAATGAAGGAGAGTCTACTACTTTCCAAGGCAGCCCATTCCACTGTTCAACAGCTCTTACTATCAAGAGAGTTCTTCCTAATTTTTAGTCAGACTCTCCTTTCTTGTACTTTGAATTCACTGGTTCAGGTCCTGCCCTCTGGAGCACATACCATACTGGACACAATCCATCTACAAATCACTCATGCTAAATTAGAATGTGATAGGGAGATCTTCTAGGCGGCTACGTCAAAGACTAAAACTTCCACTTACATTTATGTTTTTAATATGAAAATATTAAATAGAAATTATTGATTAATTATTTAAGTGTTGGTTATCCAGTAATGTCCAGAGGGTAGAGTAGATTGGAGAAAGAACACTGGCCCAATCTCAATTTGGGCATAAAATCTGAGGATGATCATGGGAAAGTAGCATTATCTCAACAACAACTTAAATCTAAAAGTAGATGATTAACCCTAATGATACTTCAAAATCTAAAGCCTCCTGCATCAGCAAGTAAGAACTTAGGACAGGGTGAATCTACATAAACCTAGCATGACTTCATTAAACAAGATGATGTACCATTACTACAAAAATAATGAAGCAAGCATTTCAAAGATACAAGCAGCACTTGGAAACTCATTCACAGCACTCTGCTACCACATATACACTGCCCTGGCTGGGCTGTGATGTGATCCAGTACTAGTTGAGTGTAAATTTAATTGCAACTCAGCTTTTTAAAAAGCGACTGCAATTTGCCAATGTGAATTAGAAGCTGCAGCTTATATTTTTATTTTGAACTGACAGGTGTTTTGATTAATGTACTCTGGGAGTCTGTTTGCTTGTTTACTGTTTTTAGCGTTTCAGCTGAAACAAGATTAATAAGGGACCCAAAAATCATTTCTCTCATGTAGGCAGCTTCCATAAGTTGGTTCACATCTCTGGATTTCCCAAAGTCCCAACCAAACCTCAAAAGTTACTTCTCAAATCTGGGAGTATCTAGACACCTGACCCCGAAACTTACCTGAATCCTTTGGACAGAGCCAAATAACCAAAATTCCCCTTTCTTTTGTCCAAAACAAGAACTACACTTATATTCAATACAAATCTCACCCTATTATTTTGAAATAGCTCCCACTCAGCCCTAAAGTTATACCACTGAAGGTGCCATATGATGATCCACCACAACTTCATTCCTTTAGCACTTCCTTAACTCCAGGTCACCCACAATTTGGAAAAAGCCAAACAGCCAAATGAATTCTAAAGCTTACCCCTCTGTCTTTTATGCAGTGCCAGAGTTCTTCAAAACCCTTTTTGAACCTCAGAAATTCTGCCAGTCCTTTTGTGATGCCACATTTTCATCTAAACCCCCAAAGTCTGATCTGCAAAAAGGTCATTCATTTTAATTTGGGTGCCAGACACTCATCTTGAAAATGCATCCCAATCCCAAAAATCAGTTTCTCCACTGGACAACCCAAGGCACCCATCAAGTTCACCAAATTATCACTCTGTTTCTGGTAAAACAAGCTGCCCAACGGTGTACCTAAACTCTTATCTTTCATTTAGGGAAGGCCAGATTATGATCTGAGCCCACAATGCCGCCACACCTCTCAGACCCTATTAAATACTCATTTGAATCTAAAGTCAAGCATCATTTGGGAATGATCAAATGTCAATCTGAACCCCATTTTAACCTCCCCTCTAAGTAACCCCCCCTTGTTTAGGCAAGGTCAAGTGTCCATCGAAATCTCAATTGTCAACCTTCTACCTTGAGTGGGAATAGATACCCAGTGGAGCCACAGTCCTTTCTTTGCTCAAGTGCCTATAAAACCCCATTGGGCAAAGTTGAATGCCCAATCTGAATCCCACCCCAAATCTGTTCCTTCATACAATGATTCACTAAAGGAAAGTTGGAGGTCATAATATGGCTATATTGAACTTTATATTGGGGAAAGAGAAAGAGAAAGTTATCAGCAGTAAATTTGCATTCATCACTAAGCCTTTAGGGTGAAAAATAAATTAGATTAAAATCAACGTTTGTAATTAAAACCATTATTTTTCACAAATTTCTTGGTTACATACTACAGGTCAGCATTATACTCCCAACAAAGCCAACACAAAAAGCCCTCACAATGGAATGGTTGATGCAATTTATATTATTCACACAGTGTTCTACGTGAATAATTATTCTTACAGTTAAAAAGCTCTACTGTTAAACTGTTACAACACCTCAGGACATGCATTTTTAATACTGAAATTAAAATAAATCTGTTGAGTGTATATATATCTCACCCACACCCACACAAAATTGAACACCCTGAAACATTAAATACAAATATACCTTATGATAACCAAATATGCCAAAAAATTTCTATTCTGTGGCATTAGATTTTTTCTCACTGTTGCTACAAGGTCATGTTCAAAATTTAAATGCAGCATTTGAAGGGCACAATGAATCAGCTAAAATCTTTGTCTTGGGGACATTTTTGCTTCCTGACAGACAGTCTGAAAGACAATTAATGAAGAATAAAATAATCCAATAGTAGTATCTCCATGGTAGGTGGCAAAATGTAAAACTGACAGAGTGAAAACAAGAGTAGCTGCTTTATATGAACTATGGACAAGGAATACACAACTAACATAAAAATATGATAACAGAGTTGACATGGCATTTACTGATACGTTAATGTGTGCTTTTTTCCACTATGGGAAAAATTAATTAGTCTCAGTTTAAGGCATTCAGTCCTCTTCAGTGTCTTCTATTATTACAAATGTTTCATGACAAGGAGCAATACAGATTATCACACATTGAGCTTGACTTTCAAATTGTGAAGGAGAGGTTTAAGAAATATGTTTGTAGCCATTGATTTAAAAAGTGAACTGGGTCAAACAACTATATGAGCAAGTGTGGTCTAATATATGGAGAATCAACCTGTATGAAGGATTATGTGTGGTCTTGGAAAGCCATCTGCAGTCTAAATTTTCCATTTCAGCCAGGTCCAAATGGTTGCTCAACACTGTATAACAAAATATCACTTCCAGTAGTGAGACCAGACCTTTTGAATAAATGAGTTCAAATCTGAAAAATATTAATTCTATACTTACTAAACACACTGCATTTGCATCACTAGTTTTATAAAATGTGTATCTTCTACAGTTCCAATTTCATTTTTACAGTTTTCCCAATTGACAAAAGCAATTATCTAACAGTGCCCTGTCCAAACTATTATTTCCTGGGATACTGCCAGCCCTGGATAAGAATATAATCTTTTTGAAACTATTTTACTGTGGGTGATTTTAACAAACAGGAGAAAGTCAAATAACTAATTGTTCTTTATATGAATTCCTATCACATATATGAAGCTCTTGGGCTGGCTGAAATAATTGTTCATTGTAAGCAGGAGCAATAACATTTATTCTATATATAAATATAACTAGATTTATGTTAAATGGTTGCATAAATGCAACCGTTTTGGATCCCATTTATGCTCAATGGCTCCTCAAGTCTGCAAATATGTTACTGAAAAACCATTTAGGGAATGGGAAACATTATAATAAAGATTATTAATAATATGTAAGCATGAACAATCTAAGTAAGCCAGGGAGAAAGCTTAGCTCCTAGTTTCAGTAGGTTTAGAAGCTTGAAATCCTGCTCTGTGCAGAACCAAAATGAATGACTACACAGAGAGCATAAAAAGGAATGAAAGTACATAAGCAAAATGAATCCTGAAATGTTTATAAATGGAACACTGGTATAAAGTGTTCAACTATATGATTAAATTCAATTAGACCTGGACACACCCATCCCTCTTTATCTGATCCATTCATTCTAATCCAAGTATGTAAGACTCAGCTATAAATTTCGCTGGGTGAGCGTGGTCAGTTATTACCTAACCTTCCTAACATGGTTGTTGCATGGATATAATCGGGATGGGGGGAACCATGTTTGTCACTCTAGAACAGTACGTGGGGGGGGAATCATTCCTCCTGAGCTGTGTCCAGAAAGTGTTGTTGGGGGATGAGTGTTCAGACCCCTGGGCTCTCACTTGTGGGGTGCCCCAGAGCTCTGTCCTCTTCTCCATGCTTTTTAACATCTATGTGCCCCAGAAGGACCAGAAGAACCAGGTGTGCAGCCTGGGAGTCATTTTGGACTCAGCTGTCCATGGAGGCGCAGGTCAATTCTGTGTCCAGGGCAGCTGTCTACCAGCTCCATCTGGTATGCAGGCTGAGACCCTACCTGCCTGTAGACTATCTCACCATGCTCTAGTTATCCCCTGCTTGGACTACTGCAATGTGCTCTACGCAGGGCTACCTTTGAAGGTGACCTGGAAACTACAACTAATCCAGAATGTGGCAGCTAGACTGGTGACTGGGAGTGGCCGCTGGGACCATATAACACCAGTCCTAAAGGATCTTCATTGGCTCCCAGTGCGTTTCCGAGCACAATTCAAAGTGCCCTAATTGGCCTTGGCCCAGTATACCTGAAGGAGCCTCTCCTCCCCCATCGTTCAGCCTGGACGCTGAGGTCCTCCTCCAAGGGTCTTCTGCTGGTTCCCTCCCTGCGAGAAGTGAGGTTACAGGGAAGCAGGCAGAGGGCCAACCCTGTGGAATACCCTCCCATCAGATATCAAGGAAATAAACAACTGACTTTTAGAAGACATCTGAAGGCAGCCCTGTATCAGGAGATTTTTAATGTTTGATGTTTTGATGTTCTGATATGTGCTGTGAGCCGCCCAGAGTGGCTGGTGAAACCCAGCCAGATGGGCAGGGTATAAATAATAAAATTGTTGTTGTTATTCAAGCTGGCAAGCTGATAGGCCTATTGTCAGGACTTCAATGTGCCCATCATCAGACATCCCAGTTATATCAGACGATTGAAATGTGGGTTGCCCTGCCCAAATTTGACCAGCAATGGGGAGGAGAGAGAAAGATCTGGCCAGCCAAGAAGGTCCAGTTCCCCATCTCCACCCTATTCTATTCCTTTTGTCTTTCATTTTTTTTGTTTTAAGAAAAGATGCATTTCTGCAAAGTCTAGGAATCTCCCAAATATGTGGATAATGCTCCTTCTTGTTTCTCAATGACACCTTTTCAGCTCTAGTTCTATTAGCACTACTCATTACCTGAGTTCACTATTAAAGGAGCATAGAGATTCCATTTAGTTCTCATAGCTGACAGGAGGAGCATCATATGCGTTCCAATTGAACACAAGTTTTTGTGTGTACCTAAGTCTAATCTGAAGCGGTAGTTGAACATGTAGCTTTGGCGGGGGTGGGGGGGCGGAATCACAGATAGAAGGAGTCTTCACATGATGCATAGGACTTACAGCACCTCCATTTTTGGAAGTCATCAGCTGTCCTGCCTGAAGAATATAAAGTGTCCTCCTTCTCTGTTCTGAAGAGCAAATAGTAAGTGCATCAAATTGCTATATTTTAACTGTCATCAGTAAAATCACCTACAGAAATATTCACAAGCAGATTTGTGACACTTGGCTAAATGTTCAAAGATAGACAGTATTAAAAATGTCATTTGGAGAGCAATTAATTTAAATCTTCCGCACCCAAGGCTGTGTACTAGAGTGCTTGTTCATAGAATGCTGCTTAACTAAGGCTGCAACTAAGGAAGCAAACCACACTCAACACAGTAGCACTTGCAAAAAAACATGAATACTAAGTACTACTCTTTGTAGCTTTTAACAAATTATAATATTTTCTGCATACTAGTTCTCTCTCTAAGTTCTAAACAGACATTTGTTGTAATGCAAAAGACAAACATCTAAAACAGTTTTCAGTTTTTTGGCTTATTTTGCTAAATGACTGAGTGCAAGGGGATTATGAATGTCTTTTTACGTAATTTCACAGCTGTTCTGTACTACCTCTGTGTTCCAACTATAAACAGACTGGTCCACATTTATGCTAAACAACCCTTGAATAAACTTTTAGATTTGTATAAAAGGGGAATGTTTTTAATGAAGAGCAAGCTGGTCAAAAAGAAGGATGTTCTGTACTGAGGAACTGTTTTATTCTTAATTGTTCAGTATTTTCATAGTCTGTTGTCAGACAAAGCTAAACTCTTTGGAGCATTTATTGACCTGAAACCTGCTTTAACTCAGTAGACAGAGAACAATTATGGTGCAAACTCAAAAAGACAACTATTGATCCCCAATTATTGTTTTCCCTTAGAGAAATCCATGTATACATTAGAGCTAATGGAAGAACTGGCTAAAATAGAGACCTTAACAAATTATTTTTAATAAACAAGGAAAGGAGGAAGTCTTCGTCACTTGTTCTCTTTTTAATTTAATTTTTTTATTCACGTTTCAAGTTCTCTATCCTGCTTTCAGGAGAAAAATCTGTTATAGGTAATTTGCAAAAACACTAATCAAATTACTTAATAATGAAATACAAATATTGTATTTCTTAGTCAACAGCAAGTAAAATATTTTAAACAAACATGAGTCCATGTAACATATATAAGTATTATCAGAAAGCCTCCCTAAAGGAAACTCATGTTTTATACTGATGGCTAAAAACCTCCATCACTTGGCTCCAAGTGGTCTTTCAGGGCAAGGTACAATTTTGAGTGCCATCACCAAGAGTGCCATACTTCAACTTTACATGTGCACTTCCGCTGTGAAGAACACCTCTTTTTCAACATATGACAATGTAATACCTAACACGCAAGGAGAGACTTCTTACCCATTCACCACAGTGAGGCTTGATTCTGAGTAAAACATGTATAGAGTTGCTCATCCTGGCTCTTAAATTCCATAATTTACCTGGAGTTTTTAATTACAGTATTTAACTCTATTCAAACTAATATTAACATTTTGGATCTTACAGCATTTCAGACAGCTGGTGAATTAATAATTTAATCAACCAAACAGATCTCTACTTTTTCTAATCTACGTCTAACATCAAAATACTTGAACAAAACATATTTTGACTGTCTTAATAAAAGCCAAAAAATAAAAATCAGCTAATTAAGACTGACAAGAATTTATGGTGGAGAATTATAATCAGTTAGAGTTGTTACAGCAAAATACTTTTCATTATAATTAGAAATTAATTTGGAATATTTCAAATTGAGCCAGAAACTTTTCAAAGTGATTTTTGGAGAAAATATGTTTGATTTGCCTACAATAATTCCAGTGCCTTTGCTCAGGGCTGAGAAAAAAATAAGTTTTGCTACTGGAGATGATCAGATTAAAATACAGGAAGTCTTTCCATCTGAAAAAATAAGATGATCAATATTTAAGTTAGTCACCTTTCCACTGTTAGACCATATGCACCAGGCTGTAAAGTTATTGGGATTTTTCTATTTTAAAAAGCGTATAAATATAACAATCTCCCCCCACCCCAAAAAAGAAAACCCCAAATAAAGATTCTGGACCAGAGAAAAGGTGTGACAGCTTTAACTAATATTCTCTCTTATTATATGTTGAATATAGAAGATGACAATCACTATTATCATAAGCATGAGGGAGTCAATACATTAACTGGTAAGTCCCCAAATACTTGCATCATTTATTATTTTTACAATGTGTTGCATATTGAGCTAGAAACGTCTTTGCAATTAATATAAAAAATAAAACTACCATTCTGCAAAAAAAAAACCACGCATTTTTTTTACCTGTTCCTTGCTGACATGGATCTAATGCATATAATTCACAATAGCAATTTCCTGAAGCTTACTGTACCATAGATTAATAGCAAGAGTCCTATTGCTCTTCCAAAGTTTTACCAACACAAGCCTGGCAGCAACTAACATCTAATCAAGTTCTTAAATACTAATTCCCCATGCCCAAAAAAGTCAGACAATGAAAGCTGCATTAATTCTGGTGTTTTAATGATTGTTTGCTCTGTTATGGTATAGATTTCCTTGAGTATCTCATTCCAACATCTCAATTTCTGTGGACACTCCCACCACGGATGAATGTAAGTGCCCTGTTAACTGAAACATCTCCAAAGTCTGTGGACCTTGTTAGGCTTTTAATTTTAACATTCAGCTTAAGAAATAAACAATACCAGTTTGCATTTAATGTTACTGTTTAATCAACAGTACTGCCTTACGGGCACCACCTAGGTAACTTGGATGATAGGGCAGAAATCAGTTCAGCAAATAGCATAATTTAGATATAGCTGTACAAGAGTTCAAAAAGTTTACCTGAATCCAATACTGTATTCTATAGTTTGAATTTGAATCTAATTTTCAACTTATTTGCTAAGAATTACTTTTATTAAAACTAAGATGATTACTAGATAACAAGATATATCTCAAACAAATCAATTGTTCCTTTTTCCTAAGAGAAGTACCATTGCTACAGCAAATAATCCCCTCTAAAAACATTATTGTGAGTGAAGTGTGCTCAGGTTTCAGAATCAATAACTTTTCACCTTTCCAGTTCTACTAAGAGCAAAGCAAAAGAGCTCAAAGCATCTTCCCATAACAAAACTCGGGGCAACCTTGGTATGCTGACCAGGCAGCAACTTTGTTCTAGTTTGAGAATCAAGTACTAAAACCGTTCTCTTTCTCCTTTGATATTTGATTTATATTGGGAACCGCGTAAGTGCACTTAAGTGTAATGCCTTAAGTGCACAATAAGGCATTACAGAGAGAGTCAAGGTTTTGTACACAAAATTCTAAATAGTTTTATATGTGGCTGATTTATTATGATTTATTAGTAAGCACAAATATGATAGTGGGCACTATTAAGTTATCAAGTTTATATGCAATTCGCAATTCTGTTGGTACACAGAAGTTATAACATATTTAGATATTTTGGTTCTTAGAAGTATTTCTCAAATGGTTATGTTGTTATTCTTTAGTCGTTTAGTCGTGTCTGACTCTTCGTGACCCCATGGACCAGAGCATGCCAGGCACTCCTGTCTTCCACTGCCTCCCGCAGTTTGGTCAGACTCATGTTTGTAGCTTCGAGAACACTGTCCAACCATCTCGTCCTCTGTCGTCCCCTTCTCCTTCTGCCCAAATGGTTATACTGAATTTTAAACAGATTGATAAGAATTTTATCTTTCAATTTAGAAAGATGGGCATTACTTAGTATTTGGTGCAAAGTTAGTATGAATGTTAAGGATGAATGTTTTGCTACAGATAATTTATATGCTTTGTGGTACAATGGGATCACATCTTACTTGAGGCTTGGGTTCCGGGCAAAGCATGCATATGCAAAATCACATATAGCCAAAAGCCTCAGACTCCCTGGGATCACCACCCTCCAGCCCAGACAGAGCCCTAGAAAGCTGCTTCCTCTTTTCACGTTTAGTGGCTCTAAATAATAACTGTGGGGCTAGTTCAGATTACAGTTATCCAGTATTATTTTTCTAGAAAAAGAGGTGCTGGAACTCACCATGAATGCTTCCCTTGTTCTCCTATAATGGCAAGGGCACCTACCTGAGAGGTGCTGGAACTGAGTTCCAGCTGAAAAAAAGTTCTGCACTTACCTCATTGTGGGTGGGCAAGCAGCACAGCCTCCTGCCTGGAAAGCAACTGCTACCACTTCCTGCTGGGATTGCCCATCCCCACTCACCCCCCACCAGTCATGCACTTTTCCTGCTGGCAGAGGTTTGAAATGACTGCAGCCCCTGCCAACTTGGCGGGACAGTGTGAGTAACTCCAAGCCAGCAAAGGCAAGAGACCAGAATCCTTTGCTGACCAGCTGGAAGCAGCAGGATGTGACCAATGCTGAGGGAGCCACTGTGGAATCACCGCCACCATAAACACGTAGCAGCTCCTATTCCCGGAACTGTGGAAGAGCAGAGAAGGCAACAGCCGAAGGCAGTAATGATGGACACAAGGCAGAGGAACAGAAGCCTCCCCAAGCAGGTGTTGCCTTCCTTGGGTTTGCTTTCTTCTCCCCCATGTAATCCTTCCTTCTGTCCCCCAACCCCACATATCCCGAGATCTCAAGAAGCCCCCTCCCAGTAGAGGCAGGGTACCACTGCTCTCCAAGCTTCCAAACATAGTGTGTCAATGGTGAGGAGGCCTTGTCTGCCCACGTCTTCACTCAAGTGTGTTCCTTGAGCAGAAGCGGAAGGGTCATTTTAAAAGAGGAACTTTTGAGTTGACTGAAGCTGCAAATCAAGTGAATAAAGCTGAGTCCATGTAAGCAAAATGCATGCAAGGTGAGATGCCATTGTATTCTTTTAATACTTTGTAGTTAATGCAGTATTTCATATGGAGGGGATTTCTCCACCTCATTTTTTCGCTTTGAAAAAATGCAGCTGTCAGTATTGGAAGACAAATTTAGTTTTCCAGGTCTTAGTCTATATCACAAGGCATATTTTTTTTAACTCATGAGGGATTGGCATGCTTCTTTTTCTGCAACTATTCCTGCATAAGTAATCATTACAGAGGACTTACTTAGCACCCTTTTATGGATTTATGGATGCATGCCTGCATGGCATTAGATTTGAAGATAAAGAGGCAGTCCTTTTATGGAAGAAATGGGCTAATAGTAGGATTTATTCATTAGATTACTTAACAGGACTGGGTGGAGAATTTCTGTCATTTGCAATTTAGACACCACTGGTGCTAAATGCCAATATATTCAATTAAAGCACCTTTGTCTTTCTATGGGCCATCAGCTTTGAGTGCACTAGCATCTCCTCTATCGCCGTCAGATATTTGAAGAAAGTTAAACATTTAACAGTAGTTTATAAATATTTATTGGCATGTTGCAAATGTTCAGGATTTTGGAGACAAATGGAATAGAGAATCAAGTGTGTTCCATACATCCTAATCAATGGAAACTTGCATTTAGCATCTATGTGTACTGTTTCAAATTGATATTGATTCAACAAAAATCAGGTTTGGGGTATATTGCATGTCACAGCATATTAAAATAAAGGAACTGGTTGCTTCAGATAGGTGCTTGAAATGTAATGCTGATAGTGGCTCTTTGAGTCATAAAACGGGGCATGTCCTGTGGCGTCTTCTTTTTGGCCAGAATTTACTGTATGTATTAACTTTGTTTTGAGGGAAAATCTCTGGGTACTTTTGATTTATATTGCTGTACTGTAATGTGTTCCTGCCAACCTAGCAGTTAGAAAGCACATCAAAGTGCAAATAGATAAATAGGTACCACTCTGGCGGGAAGGTAAATGGTGTTTCTGTGTGCTGCTCTGGTTTGCCAGAAGCGGCTTAGTCATGCTGGCCACATGACCCGGAAGCTGTATGCCGGCTCCCTCGGCAAATAAAGCGAGATGAGCGCTGCAACCCCAGAGTCGGCCACGACTGGACCTAATGGTCAGGGGTCCCTTTACCTTTACCTTACTGTAATGTGTAGACCAACAGATGGCCAACGAAAGTGGATCATGCAAGCCCTTATGGTTGCAAAGAGACCAAAACACCCACTACTCATTACTCAATGGTCTGAAGGATCTTGACTCTCCTTGACTGAGCATGTATCTTATACAGTGGTACCTCAGGTTACATATGCTTCAGGTTACAGACCCTTCAGGCTACAGACTCCGCTAACCCAGAAATAGTACCTTGGATTAAGAACTTTGCTTCAGGATGAGAACAGAAATCGCACGGCGGTGGCACGGCAGCAGCGGGAGGCCCCATTAGCTAAAGTGGTACCTCAGGTTAAGAACAGTTTCAGGTTAAGAACGGACCTCCAGAACGAATTAAGTTCTTAACCTGAGGTACCACTGTAATCATCAATCATCAATCATCAATCTCATTAGGCTATCTAGATATATGGACTACTAATATTAATATAGATGTTTAAATTAGGAATGATGGCTGATGCTTATAATTAATATGACCTGGTCTAGTTTCTTCCTTTATTCTTACAAAACAAACAAGCAAACAATGAAACTTTCAGAGCATAGATTTGGTGTGGGAGAGGGGGAAAGACAGGGCATTTCCCTCAAGCATATGCCTGAATTCTAACTGAACTTTATCTTCACTTGAATGAAGATGACACTCTCTGTATGATTACAACTACATTTTTGTCTTGGAACTACTCCTACACTAAGGACAGAAGAGAAAGTACAACTGTACTATTGCAAGATTTAATGAAGTTGCTTTAAGAATACTTTGATCTTTTCTTTTTGTATTTATAATTAATCATATATGAAAGGATGAAGTACTGAAAAGGTTAACTAGTCTTGTTTTTTCTCAACTGAGATATTCTGAGAACCTTCAAGGCATTTAATTCCAAAACAGGAAGCCAGAAAGAGGAACACTCAGCTATTCTAATCTCATGCAGATCTTTTGGAAACTATTTTCCTAAACACTTGCTGAAAGATTTTTTTCTTGTTCTGCACGCTACCACATGCAGACTAAATGCAGTGCTGGAAAAAAGAAAAAAACAAGTTTCCTATTTAATTCCTCCTTATTAGGTAAAGGATCAATTTAACACCCATAATCAGAATCTGGTGGGGGTGTGGTAGATAAAAGGAAACAGTTTACTACTCAGTGGTGCAGTAGGACTAAAACACAAAGTTATAGGATGAAAAACTAGTTGTTGTTTTTTAAATGCCTGGATTAGAACAAAGCAGAAAAAAATCTGCTGCTAATAATATGATTTCTAGAAAGAAATTTGTGGGGCTATTTTTTTATTCTTGATTTTATTGGGAATTAGATTAGAAGAAGTGAAATTTCTACTGCTACTATTGCTGTTATTCTGTTGCTTTATACTTTATATGATTTAAAAATGAGTTTTATATTTTTTAAGCCACTGTGCAAAAACAGTATATTTTGAACAGTAGCATATAAATGAAGTAAAATTCCTACTGTCAAAATTAAGAATAAATACAAGATCACTCTCTTAAAATGTTTAGCTGTTATGGAAGTTTTATCCATTTGGAGAAGTTCATGGATCACTGCTTCAATGAACAGTTTTCAGATTTTTTTCTTACTGAACTGCAGATGGGTCATCTTCCAGCTATGTAAAAAATCTATATTATTCTCAAGTTTTCCTGAGCCACATCTTCTATTTAACCAGCTTTGCTAATAAAAGCATTGCTGTAACTCAGTCTTTAAAGCTGGGTAATGACACTATAAAGGTCCCTTTTGGTAAGTTCAAACACTGTATTCATATATTTTGCAAATTTTATTTTAAAAATCAGGACTATATACTTTATCAATACATTAATGTGAGCATGTTACACCGAGGTAAAGTAATAAAATACCATTTAACAAACCAAGTTAAAAGCCAATCTACTAGTTTGCAAGTTCAACACAGTCTTGTAAGTTTAATTATCATCTTATACTCAAACATTCTCTGAGCAAAAGAGATGACAATGTTTCAAAATGCATTCCTACAACTAGCCACATAGTTCTAAAGTCTGTTTCACACACAATTTTGGAGATCAGAATGTGATTTTACCCTAGGGATTAGTCATCTAGTCTGGTAATGAGCCAAGGAATACACACACAAGCAAGATCTCCCATATGCAGCAGTTCAAGGCCGAAAAGAGAACGATACTTCTCTATAGAGTTCCTTCACTCAACCAGACTAGAGACATGTGGGATGGGTTCCACTGGTCCTCCTGCACTGTACAGTAGTGAGAGCATTGAAGTCACACACTCTGCTGTATAACAGACAGGGAGCTGCTTACAAAACTGCTCCTATCCAGCACTGAGATGTAGAATCAGCTTCTCATGCCTGAGAAGGTTGGTGGGCGGGCAGGGCTCAATTAAAGAAACTACACAGTTTTCTACTTAACGGGAAGAATATAGCCTAGTTGCTATCCAACAGCCCATAGACAGTCCTAGATCCATTGAGCAATGATCCATTTATTCAGAATAGATGGAAACTGGGCAGCAATAAAGCCTTTTTAAAAAAAACCTGTCCTGCGTGTATTACCAATTCATTTCTAAGAAGCCCCTATCTCAGTTTATTGCTATGTATCTAAAATAGAGGCAGTGTCCTCATTTAACTAATCGCTTATAAGTAGGAACAGAGGAGAAATTCAATTCAGAATACATTTAAAGCCAAATCTATTAAATTCACACTTAAACAAAATGCAAACCAAAACCAGCTACAAATTTACACTTATCCAGAATTTATGATGCAATCCTTCAACCAATATTTACAAAAGTGCTTATTTTAGGGGAAAGTGTGCATAAAGCCATTAGTGAAATTTTTCAAAAATGTACTATACAGTACTAGGGAAAACAGTACACAAAAATGTGCAACTAGTCAAAAGTAGTAGTTGTAGTAGTAGTAGTAGTAGTAATAATAATAATCATCATCATCATCATCATAACAACAACAACAATAATTTATTATTTATACCCCGCCCATCTGGCTGGGTTTCCCCAGCCACTCTGGGCAGCTTCCAACAAAATATTAAAATACAGTGGTCTGTTAAACATTAAAAGCTTCCCTAAACAGGGCTGCCTTCAGTACATATAAAATGTATTAGGACAAATTCAGACACAATGATTTATTAGTTTTTAGTTCATCAATAAGTTAAATTAATTATATTTATTTACCCTGAAATCATCTGGTTTGAATTGTAACTTGCACTCTAGTTTATTAAAACTGAATTAATAAACTGAATTAAAGTTGAAGCTTAAATTGGACTGAGATCTACTATGACTTTTCCAGTAGTTAGGTCTGCTTACTGTGGTCCCTCAATGTTGTCCTGTAGGATAAAATAAAAAACCAAGTTTTTATGGTCTTATTAAACCAAAGATTGATCCCACTGGTGCCCGTCAGCTGTTCCCCACCAAATCCTCAGGTTGCAACCCGCGTGGATAGCTCAACGAAAACAATCAGGCAATTCAAACAAAGCAAAACTAGGAAGGAGCAAAGTCTGCGATGTCCGATGTGATTGAGGAAGCGAGCCAAAGAGGAAGTCCTCTGGCTCGCTCCTCAGTTTAAACGGCCCCGGGCCACACACCCCGGCCAGCGGATTGGCTGGCCGGGCTCTGACATGGCTGGGATCCCCCAGGAAACGGGGCACAAAGTCCCCTACCCCCGGTGGGGAGTGGGTGGCCCCCGGTCCACCGCAACTCCTCCCCACTGGGAAGTAGAGCGGATTTGCTTTCTAATGATGTCAGACTACAAAGACATCGAAGGAATCCCAAAACTGTGCCCTCATCAGCCTTTCTAAAGACCTGCATGACACTTCTTTTTAGCAAGCATTTTTTCTATGATTTTGTTACAAATATGAATACACGTAAAATTATATTCTGTTGTTTACTTTCTCACACACACAAATACATATGCATCTTTTAATGTAACACACTTAGAATTCAATGTAACATGGAGCAGACCAAAAACATTTGAAAGTGAACCAACGAGAAAATATCTGAGTCATTGGTAAAAAGTTTCATTGCTTTTGTACAAGAACACAAATTCTACAATGCACCTTGGTGAAACATAAGAAAAGGAGTCTTATACTCTAACAATGGAATGCAGTCACTTCCATCAAGCCTCACTTGTTAACAGGTGTGTAAACAGCATATCAAAGGAAAGGATACCAATGAACATATTAACATAGTCCAGATTTAAGAAACTGATTTCTAAAGATATTTTTAAAATGTTTTGCACACAAGTCCCACAGATCTTTAACACTTGTCTGACGATTCCACAGACTTCCTTAACCATACCACCGCAACTGGCTTTGGGCCAATACAAAACCCCAGACATCCTAATTACCTCATTATTATGTGTTGGCTGTACCCTACTCGCTTTTTCAGCTCAACTCAAAACTTTGTATAGTCTGCATCAAGAAAAGGCTGCTTAACTGTGCAAATCAGAATGTCAGTCTTCAAGCTGACAACATATTCATACTATTTACAGCACCTAGCCCTTAACTGTGTGGCAATAGTAGTCGTTGTCAAGAGCTTGTTCTACACTTGAGTAGGACCCTGGCAGAGACACATGCCCGACTGGCATGTTCTCTCCCTCCTGGTCGATCGTTCGGGAGCTTCAAGCTTTCTTCTGCTTGAACATCACAGCGACTGATGCCAACAGACATCGGCACACTTAGGGATCCGCAGTGTCTTCGCAGCTTGCGTAACAGACCTCAGCAACTCAGCATTTTGGCTAATCTACTTTATTTACATATAAACACACACGGAGCACTGCAACATGGCTCCCTCTCTCTCTAGCATCAGACAGCAAAGAGAAATAACAAAGGATAATAGTCCCACTTCATAGAACACAGTAACACAAACATCCTGTCTCCGTCACTTCCCACTCTGTGGATTCAAAACATACACCGTCATGTGACAGACAACAATCCCATGACTGCAATCATAGAGCAGGAATTCTAACAGTCGCATCTTCCAAAATTCCACTGAGCTACCAGGCTGTTTATAAGTTATGAAGTCAAGTCAACTTTTTATCAAGAGTAAGATTCAAAACTAAATCATTCAATGAAACAAACTCCCCTGCCTTCTATTTCAGCTGTCAGAAATAACCTTAAATGTGGAAAAAGTTTCTTTTAAGTGCCTCCTCACTCCTTGCCATAAACCACTCCTTGGACTATTCAGTGGCTAAATTCAGCCTAAGCAACTATTCACAACCAGTTTGGATACATGGCTGATTGTGGGAAATATAGAAATAATGAATGTAGTGTTCCTAATAACTTTAGAACTATTTGTGGTAGAATAGCATTTTGAAAATCACTTGACCAACATTTTAACACTGAACGTTGTAATCTTCCAAATTAATCCAATGAAAACTTGGAATTTACACTATCCATAAATCTCTCATGCAGAGAGCTATCACAGTGCTGACTGTGACATGGATCAGTCCCTGTGGTGAGCAAGATCCCTCTCCAGCCAAAGAATACCAATATCACAAAGTAGAAAGTGTGGCATCAAATCAACAGTGTGACCACAGTCATACCTGAACTCCATGCACTTCTCTAATTCTGTCAAACAAACACTACTGAATTGCCCCACAGACAGCATTGAAGTAAGGTGGAACCACATCAAAGAGGCAACCTACAATACAGCTATGTCCTCTTTTGGCAAAAGACAGCAGCAGATCCCCAACTGTTTTGAGACTGACATTAAGGACATGGAGCCTGTTATTGCTGCAAAGTGTAAGGCTCTTGTGAACTACAAGAATCACCCTGCGATAAGAAACTTGCAGCACTCAGAAATGTAAGGAGCGATGATGCCCAGAGGATTACCAGATGCTATGCCAATGACTAATGGCTAAAGTTGTGTCAGAGCATTCAACTTACGGCTGACAGTGGCAATACTTACAAAATGTATGAAGGCATGAAGAAAGCCTTTGGAACAACAATCAGAAAAAACCACCACTAAAAACCTTGCCTGGAGAGACCATCAGACAGCAGCATATGAAGCGATGGGCAGGGCACTATGAAAAACTCTATTCATAGGAAAATACTGTCTTCAACACAGCAGTTGACAGCACCCTGACTCTGCCTGTCTTGGAAAAGCTGGATGTCCCTCTCTCCCTCTACGAGCTAAAGAACACCATCAACTCTCAGGTATGCAGGAAAGCCCCAAGGGCAGAACGAAATCTCAACAGATGTTCTGAAAGCCAGCCTCAAATCCTCCCTCATGACACACCTCCATGGCTTTTTTTTTTGCAGGGTTAGGGAACAGGATTTGGGCCACACAATATGTGTGACTCCAGCATTCTGGCCCTATACAAGAGCAAATATGACTGCGATGACTGTAGCAACCACCATGTATTCTTTTCCCTGTTGCTCTCCTATGCCTTCAGCTCAACTGAAACTTTTGACTAACCACATTGCAGGAAACCTGAAAATCCCAGGCACTACTGCAGTTCAGCTTGATTCTGAAAAACCTTGACATAAATTCTCCCCAAGACACAGGGTAAGAAATCTATGGTCCTCAAAATGTTGTTTAACCATAACTCCAATTATCCCTGGCTCTAGGCAGTGCTGGCTAGGGCTGATGGGAGCTGTCCAACATCTCAAGTACCACAGGTTTCTCAGCATTAATGCCTTGTCTCTTTAACAATGCAAGACTAAGATATGTTGCCCTAATAATTTATTGAGAACATTACAGGGCCACAGTTGTGGTCTTGGGTTATAAGCAAGTCAGGTGAACTGCATTCTGCCATTATAAAAGCAGGTACTACATTCTATGGCTGTTAGAAAAAGCCTCAGCGAATTGATCTGAAACTTGGCAACATAGAAGAGGTATGTCTGAGGGTAGCCCATGCCAATGTGAGGTTGTGCTACATACTTGCATGATATTGTGGTGTGCAAAAAGCACAGCATTAATCTCTGTCCTGTTCATTCCCTAAAGTAACTAAAAGGAAAGATGCGTTACCTGTGACCGGGGGGGGGGGGACTGGGGGGGACTAGATGACCAGAAAGATTCCTTCCAGCTCTATCATTCTATGAGGATGGTATAATTTACCAGTTGGATACTTGTGACAAGGAATGATCACTTCAGTCACATAAGTTCCATGTGTCTTTTCCAGTGAACAGACAAATATTGAGACTTAAGTCCATCCCTCTACCACTGACAGTCAAGGTAGTGGTGAACCTTGGAGGTTCAGCATAGGATACCATAACATATTGCCTAAATGAGTTTGAGTGGACATGGAAAGCCCATATTAAGCCTAATTGTTAACCTAATCTCACAAGGTCCATAAAAAGTGAACTGGCATCACCTGGGATTTTCCAGAATTGTTCCAACATACTCAAACCCACAAAAAAAATATGGTTTGAGTAGTAAATTAAAAGGCATATTCAAATATGACATTACTGTCAGCTCAAAATATATATACTTTGAAGACACATAGAAATTAAATTCTAAAATGTTTTATAAAAGTAAAGCAAGTAACATTAAGTGAAAACAGCTATTTAAAAAAGCACTTTTTAAATCTCTGTGTTGTGTCCTTATAAAGCTACTTTTCTGAGCAGCCTGTGGATGTTATTCATGTGCCAAAACACAGAATTTGTACAATATGTTTAAAAGAAGTACTGCTTGTCAGTCAGATTTACTTGTCGCTTTTGCAAAAGAAAAAAAGGGGGGGCTGTCTACACGAAAACACCAGAAGCATAGTTGTTAATAGTTTTAAGTTAAACTTTACATGTAGCTCTGTTCAGTTTCAAATAGAAAATATTTATTTGCTTTTCATATTTTAGAAATGAACATTTATACTATCAGTTATCAATGTATTCAATAAGGGAAATGTTAACTATCAAAATTTTATCTGCTGACAAGCCACAAGACATAACACAGCACTCTTTATTGTTTTTACAGCAAATAAAATTCATAACTTTTGGATTTTGAACAGTTAAGCCAATATTTAGTCTGGTTCTTGGGAGAGCTAAACTGGGTGACCCAAAGTAATATGTAAGAGTAAATGCAATGCAAATTATTAAACATTCAAACTGAAAATTACTAATTATCTAACTAAACTAACAAGAAGCAATTAGGAAATCTCATAAAAGCCCACATACAACAAACAAATCATGTTCCTTTTGGGTGTTTTCAGAATGCAGAAACTAGATAACAATACTGAAGTCAGTTATGACTTACCTTGTGTCCAAGATAATGCAATTTCTTTCAACTTGAAGGCACCTGTCTTACCTTTCATTCAACATTCATTAACATTTTGTTGCAAATGAAAAATTAAAAATGCTAAAGCATAGTATATAATCAGACATTACATATTCTCTTAACACTTTCATAGATGGAGTGATTGTATATATGCAGGTTTTTCAGAACTTAAGTGGCTGAATTTATCTTACAAATGCTAATTTGATTATAATTATGCAACCTTGAGACAACCCACCATCTCACACACATGTATTAAAATTATGGCGTGCATATCCTCTGATACAGTGGGGCATGGAGCCAAGCAACATAATTATGAATATCTAGTATTTGTTGCTTTCTAGCTGCAGAAAGGGTGATTTCTATAGTCTTCTTCAGGTACCTTGCTTGTTTTAGGAATGCACTGTGGAACTGTATGATAATTTCCTTTACCAACTGTTTTTTCAAGAATAAGATACAAGATGCTGAAATGGGCGTGAGGAGAGGAAATAGTTATATTGCTATCCGCTTGGAAGCTTTCATTACTGTGACTAATAACTGTAGGTTTGCCTACTGAACAACAAGTAATCTGAAATTTAACAAATAAGTTGAAAGTTCCAGCCCTTGGTATGTGCCACCCAGTGGAATATTGCAGGAAGGCTAGAAAGACAGAAAAAAGCTGATTGAAATTTAGATACAAAAAGATTAGAGATTTTTGCTAGTTGACCAACAAAATAAAGCATATTTGGACTGCAGTTGCCCTTTTTCAGAATGTTGCAGGATTAGTGGTTGTGTTGGCTGCTGTAGAAGCCTATTCACGTCCACAATATTATGCTTAGAGAACAAAGAAAAGACAAAAGTCTTCAAAAATCTATCATCTAAATGAAACTAAACTTTAACTTGGATTATAGAGTACATATTAAAATATACTTAATTAGTTTGTACATAACCCTATACATTGAAAGATGGGAATGGAAAGTGAAACAGACAAATTCAGAACACAAAAGAAATATAACACAAGTTTAGGCAGCCCTGTATTGGGATCTTTTTTAATATCTGATGTTGCATTATGTTTTTGCTTGTGTTGGAAGCCACCCAGAGTGACTGGGAAGACAGAGCCAGATGGGAGGGGTATAAATAAAATCATCATTGTATCTAGTTGGATTCTTAAGGAACTAGGGTAAGGTCTTATTTCACACGCTACTACTGAATCTTCTCAGAATCTCTTCTGTGAGCCTCTGTAAACAGGTTAGCAGTTTCCATACAGCAAGAGGCACAGTCTATGGTTATGGGTAAATCCCAGGCTTCAAGGTATCCAAGGAATGCGTAAGCCAGTATCATCTACTTTAAACTGGGCCTGGAAACACAGTGGAAATGAATGGACTGTTGAGGTAACAGCATATAATGAAATCAGGAAAATGTACTGAGGTGGACTAGAAGAAAAAAGTAGGTTCCTGAGGGGCAGACTTCCAGTGCATGCAAGTAGTTAGGGAAATGATGGTCTGCTGTTACATGGGATGAAGAGAAAGTTATTTCTCAGTGGTAGATCCCTAATTGTAGAACTCCCTTCCTAACAACATTCAGCAATCCCACACATAGACTACTTATAGGCACAAGCTAAAACCTGTTCTTACCTTGTCCAAACCTCTGAGATGTAATTGGCTTTTTATTTTTAATATTCTATCATTTCTGCTGTCTCTACTACTGCTGCTCTATTCTGCTTTCATATCCAGTTATGATGTGATGCTAACAATATAATAGTGTTGTGTACTGCTATGTATGCAATGTTGAATTCTTAGCTGCTCTTTGCTTCTGTTGGGAATAAGGGTGGACTATAAGTACAAGGAAATAAAATATGAGCGGTATGGACGGTATAATAACAAACAGGCCAACAACAGAAGAAATGGATAGCCTGCCTGTAGATGAAAGAAGGGGCATGAACAGAAGCAGTATAGCAGACCAGAGAGTTGGCAATATAAGCACAGGGAGGTTTGGGGTATGTGTGCATGTATATTTAAGAAAAGCAACCTTTAGAAATGAATGTCAAAGACAAATTTATGTCCTTGAATTTGGACATGGATGATGCATAAACTGTGAGGTTGACAGGGAAAAAACTCTCCAGGGGCATAAATGTGCAGTAAACTGATGTGTATTTTTAAACATTACTGTTGAAAAAGTATGACGGCTGCCAAACCAAATATTCTGAAATCAAATGTAAACACCTCAAGCTGTGATTATTTGGTAGCAAAATATTAAACAGTTTAAAAATCCCTTTTCATAATTATTCCAATTTAATCCAAAAAGTCACTCACATTACATAAAAAGGTTTAGAATAAGCCTGAAACCATCTTAAATCACAACAGTATACATATGCAAACAGTCTCAAAAAGATTAATCCAAATGTGTTAGAACCTCTACAATGTTAGCAACATTTAAAAGGAGCTCTTTGGGGAAAAAATACAAACACACTATTAAAAATTATTACATTTGGTATCAAATATCTAGTGTTAAGTTTACAATGGCAAAAATCCAAAAAGCTCTATGTTATGCAAGCCCCAAAAGCTTGCTTATGCCCAGATGGTTTTTACTTATTTTCTTTGAGAAGCAAACCACAGTACCATGCCATACCATAAGCTGATTTTGAAAATCACCTCCATTTCCACATGGCCTAGCAAACTGCTTTTTGAAAAACCAAAGCCCCCTGAAGTGCATGGAAGTAGCTGTATGGGGGTGGGGTTTTTTGGATTCTAGTCAATTTTGAAAAAAAGATTTGTTTGTGCACGAGAAATTAGCAAACAATGAATATTACACTAACGGCTCAATACAATGCAGAACTCAGCATGCTTAAAGTCCATTGATTTCAGTAGACTTGGGTGCACCTTATTCTTTATGCTGGATTTGGCTACAGGGCTTATTGAGTTATAAAGAATTTTAAAGGGCACCAATCACAATATGGTCACTGCTGGATGCATGGCGTAGCCAAGGTGTCTGTTGTGGGGTGTGTAGCATAGCACAAAGTTAGAAAGAGCCATTACTGCTTGTCCATGCCCCACAACTTGCTTACCATGGGAAGTCATTGCTATCTCATGCTGGTGCTGTTTGTGGCAGTCACACAAATTGATTCTCCATACACTCAATTATGCTGAAGGGTATTAGCTCGTTTTCTATAAATTAGCACCATCAAAAGAGAAGTGCCCTTTTTATTTGCTTTTTTTCACTTTTCTTGCACATTTTTGCCATAGCAGAGAACTTTGTCTATAAAATTGTGTCTATAAAACTGTTTTCAACTGTTTTGAGAACAGATAATGCAAATGAAAGTGGTGTACTGTTTTGTTTAAAAAACACAGAGAGACACACACAAATGTTGAATGTTGAGAAGTTTTGGAGCAGTTTCCCAGCTAAACAGTTTGAGTCCCAGCTATCTACTGAACCACCTTGATACTATCCTGCCTGCAAATTAATATCACCTGCTCTGGAAGCTCTCCTGCTTTGCCCAACCCATATGTCAATAAGGTGTATGTCCTAGTGTGCTCACCCTACAGGTTGGTATGAGGGTGCTTTGGACACCCTCTGAAGAGCAATGGCTGGAAATTCAAATTGAGGAGAGCACTGTTGCACTCAGGTCCTGCTTGCAGATTTCCTATAGGCACTTGCTTCTGATTGGCCACTGCAACAACTCAGTGCTGGACTAGATGGACCTTGGTCTGATCCTGAAGGACTCTCTTTATGGGGGATTAAATGAGAGGTCCTTCTTTGTGGTGGCTCCACATCCTTGTTGGATATACACCAAATCTCTACACTGTGGGATTCTAATAAGGCTCTGAAGATTTACTTTTTCAACAGGCCTTTCAGGCAAGAGGCTTGTTTGGACTGTAATGGTTTGACTTGCCTGTGATCTCTCTGG
Organism: Podarcis melisellensis; assembly: GCF_964234715.1. NCBI lineage: Eukaryota > Metazoa > Chordata > Lepidosauria > Squamata > Lacertidae > Podarcis > Podarcis melisellensis. The sequence goes on from NC_138543.1 coordinate 32,463,453, forward strand.
TTCTGTATTTTTTATGTTAAGTGTTAATTTAAAAGTTGTTTATTTAATTATAATAAAAAAAATTAATGTTTTATCTTTTTTATCTTTTGCTTTGCTTATAAGCGGCTTTGGACTAGCACTCATGCAGAAAAGTGGCCAAAAAAATATTTTTAATAGGTATAAATATATTCCACAAATTTGCAAACTTGTAGTCTGTGTATTAGGGGTTACGTGACATCAGTGCTTTTTAAAAAAAAAGAAAGAAAAAAGGTACACACCATGAAGTTGTTACAGTAAGTGCCACACTTTTAACATTTTTTTTTAAAGGTGCCAGTACTGTGTACCCTTGAATATCCCCAGGAAAAAAGAACTGTGTGACATGCTGATCTGTAAATGGCAGACATGTTGCCTAAAACACAGCATGTCTGCTACTACCAACCATTCTTTGCAATGCACAGCTCCAGGGGCTGTTAAGTGTACTTTCACAAAAGCAAATTGTTAGACCAACAAGGCCTTTCAGATATGAATCAACTTCATGTCCAGTAATGTACCCTCGTATTGTCTGCAAGAAGCAGAGATTTCAAAACAAACAGATAAATGTAGACAGCACTGCCTGGTTATTCTGTGAACTATCTTACATATGCTATTAAATATCACTTTTCTGTGCCAGAGCTCCATTGAAAAAATAGGCTATTTAAACAGGAAACTGCTAATAGAGAGACATTTATGTTAAGGTAACAAATGCACTAATAGGTCTTTGCAACAGATAACTGTTTTTAGCACCTGCCTTTACCTTTTCCCCCAATTTTTTTTTTAAGAACTTAAACATTTCAATGAATCAGTCAGTCAATTTACAGGTCCAACCAATTATGACAGTTATGCCTAGTGAAAGCAAAATGTAATAATATATAAATATACACCCCAAGATTTATCATAATATAATCTGAAAATGTTACATACAAAGAATTTAGGTTATTGGGTAAATTAAGACAGATAGAAAAATACCTTCTGTATCAGATAACTATTATCCAGCTTTATTTCTTATTATTTTAATCTAATTATTCTCAGAGACTAGGTCATCTAATCAAGCATGTTATCATTAAAGTTGAGCTCAATACCAGATTTTCTCAATGAACCAGTAATTTAAAAAATGCAGTCTTAAAGTTAAGCTACAAATTTAACATTTAAATGCCCGTAGAATCCCTCTATCATAAAATTTAGCCAACACATTATAGTTTAAGTGCCGTATAGTGCTAGTGCAAAGTAATTTTAAGAGAGGTTTTTTTAAAGCATTTTCTTCATAAAGGACTATACGCTACTTGTGTAGCACTAAAGCTCCCTTGCAGCATTTCCAGTCCATCAGGTACAGAGCTAGGGTTTTCTAAACCTCCCTAATTATCCATAAGACTTAAATTGGGTCCTAGATAATTTAGTCTTCACTTTCCACAAACCATTTATTTTTAAATGGAGGGGGGCATAAATGAATGCAGAGACACAAGAGGAACATCAGAACAAAAAGAGAATTTCATTTGGGGGAAGGAGTGAGAAGAATCAAGAGTATTTAATTCTGCCTACCCCATAACCCACTTATATTAAAGAATGCAAGTCGGATTTTATCTTAATAAGTAGCAAAAATTTTAGAGTCCTTCTGATATTTAGGAACAATCTAAAACTTAATATGCAAAAGCACTTTTGAGTAACAAACTCATCCAACATAATCCCTAATCGTGCCCCACCCTGCCTTAAATGGCTTCCGTATGATGTTTAAACTTATGAATGCCTTTGTTGAAGCTTCTGAAGCCTAAAGCTGGCCTCAGGTGGCTCTGTGACATCAAAGCAGCCAAGTTGTTGACAGCTCTGACACTTCTTGATGTCTTGCCCACTGTGACAACGGAGTAAACAATGAAAGGAGTGCAGGACCATCATCAGGACAAGTTCCAAATGTACTTGAAAGCATCATTTCTGCAGGTTTTTATTCTATGATAAAGACCCACCAAGTCACCTAGGACCTGTTCAGAACAAAATGGATGCATGAGACACAGTCCAAGAGAACTACAAACTGGATTTATATGGTCAGACATTGAATTCCAAAGCTCTTACAGATTCTGATTATTAGTTTATCACTGTCTTATACCTGTGAATATTAGTATAAGAGCCCTGCTGGAACAGACTAAAGATTAATCTAGCTAGCCCATCATCCTCTTTCCAACAGGAATTTCATGAAATAATCACAGTCCTTTTTTAAAAAGGCTATTCCTATCAAAGGATTTCCTAAGAAAATACCGGCCAGCCACATATGAACACACAAGCTTGGAATAATGAGTGCAACACGTTTGAAGGCACCAGATGGAAGGAGAACATTATTGCGATTTCTGCATCCCATTGTGCAACAGCCAAGAGAGCTGTTAAAGCTTTCTGACTATTTCTAAGCGATTTAATGTGTCTTCTTTTGAAGTTTGCATTCCCCTGTCAGTTTATCTGATAGATCAGTTGTCTGGCAAACAAATTTTCACTGGCAAATTATAACAGAATGGAAAGTTAACTACACATTACAAAATATCACTACATAGTTATAAAGCTTGTGTATGAAAATATTACTTTCTAAGTGGCAAGACATTTTGGCATAAATGTGTTTTTTCCTTTGACACTAAAGCTGTTGCTCTCCCCATTTTGCATCCTGTCAGCCTTTTGGTAGCTATAGGTTAGTCTTCCCATCACAATAAAGATCTTGGTCTTTTTATCTTATTTTCTCAGACATAATACAAGCACATGGCTTTGCATTATTTCAACGAAAACAGAAACCAACAAAATAGAAAGTTTATTATTCCTTTCACCTTTTTTGCTGCCATATAGGGCTTTCATTGGGAGCAGGGGGGTGTTATGAAATTCTCGTCTGAATTTTGCCCCTGGTTTCAAAGTCCCAAATTACCTGGTCCTGTTCCTGGATCTGCTGCCTTTCCAACTCCAAGCTGTACCCAAAACATTGAACACAGATGGATTAATGACTAGTTGTCAAATAGTGAGTGGAAGAGAAAGCTCTCTCTCTCAGGCAGCAACTATAGCTCTAAACCATACTTGTTGGGCTGATGGGAGCTGGAGTTCAACAACATCTAGAGGGCCAATTATTCTACCCCTTAGGCATGACAGTCACAAAATACTTATGGCCAAAATTGGGCCACATACTCCCCTCCCCACAAAGTCTCCCAGATGTTACTATTACTATTCTCACCCTTTGAGAGTGAGAAGCATTAGCATCATTTCTACTATTCATTCTGTGTTTGACATTGAATTATTTGTATATTGCATAAACATGGAGAGTCCAACAACATTTGCAAGGCCACAGGTCTTCATCCTTGCTCTAAAGATTAGCTCCCTGAGGCTACTCATCCCAATCCAGAAAGGCTAACTGAGAGAGCTGTTAAAAAAAGCTATGTGCCTGCTCTGTCCCTATGCACACACCAGAATTTCTCCATAAAGAGACACAAGCCCCACATTGCCTTTATATAGTTGCTAAACTAATTTTAGTATGCCAGGTCTTTGTAATTACGTATAATTTTACAGATGAAGAAATGTAGTTGAGAACCAATTGGCCAAACTGAATCTGACTCCTTGAATTAAGTTCAACAACCTATTTGTTATACCATTTGACTTCCAAACTCCTTTCTCTCATTATCCTTTGCACACACGTTTTCCCACTGGTGGGAATAGTCAGTGACACAAAAGTGGTGGAAGGGACTGAGGTAGCAGAAGGGGCAGCAGACACCAACTCAAATCTTTCACCAAAAGCTAGAAATCAGTTTGCACAATCAGCTTAGGGGTAGTCATCAAGTGGAACGCTTAAACTTCTTACACTAGCGGACAATACATGTTAGAAAACCATCTGCGATAGACTTTTATGGATGAATTCTATCACATAACTATCATATCTAGTTAGAAATATTTTCATTCTTAAAGTGCCACTTTTTCACTAGTGTGAGTAAAATTTCCTTCGAATTGGTCTAGTGTAATGCATTGTAATCAGTTCCTAAACTGTGTCATGATCAGAACCATTGGGATGAAGGGAAATGGTATCATGAAGGTAGGAAATAAGCAAAAGGCTTGTCCACATCACAGCTGAAAATGCACATTTTATAAATCCATTTTCTCTGATGAAGCACTCTGAAGTTCCAATCTCTTCAGTTTTTTTATTGTATCCACAAATCATTGTACAAGAACCACAAGCTCTGCCCATTTTAAATAACCGCCCTTGGACCCTTTGTATGCAACCCATGAAACCCACAAACTTTACTACTGCTTCCAGTGGAAATCAGGAAAACGGATTGCTTTGCTTGCTTCTCTTTTTTCATGTATTTCAGGACATCATTAGATTGCAACAATCCTTCAACTAAACTTCATTTCCACTTCCACTAACAATGCATTTCACTGATCAGCATCCTAAGCAAACACCAAACTAAATGCCCTTAGAACTATTAGGAATCTTACAAATGAATAGAGGGAAATCCAGTCTGTGTTTCTGCACAGAAAGGACAGAAATCAACCACAGCAACAACTAAAAAGAAATGAAGCGAGGAGGGTTGAGATTGGCTGGAGGGCTTGTGCAGCAGCACAGAGGAGTTAAGAGGCATAAGAAAATGGGATAACCCAAAAACCATGAAATGGCAAACACCCACAGCCTGGGAAATTGTGTGATACACAATCGATTCTGAAACTCTACCTCTTTACTGCCAACTAGTAGGAAGTTGGATTTTAGCCACGCAAAAATCAAAATTTGCTGTGATCCACAATAACATCAAATAGTTCGTCTGAAAATAATGAGCAACTAAGTCCAAAGCAAGGCAGTTTTTGAGATGGTGCAGATTGGCCCAAAGTCAATTCAGAACTCAGCAGCCAAAAGCAGGCATGGCTGCAGCAAAAGCAAACATGGGTGTTCAGATTACTGAGCAGGAGCAGGCTTTTATCATGAAAGGCGAAGAGTCTTTGGTTATCCTATAGATTATTAAAATATCAAAGATAACCCAGGGCATACAGCAGAAAGTGGACTTACTGTGCCTGTAGGATCACTAACCAGGGGTGCTACAGACAGCTTTCTTCTTGAAAAGGGAACCTAAGTATCTGAGAAATAACAGAGACTCCTTTTTCTAAATGATATACAGAACACATCACAAGTATGTCATATATATAATCATTCCAAATTTTCCCGTTGCTCAGTTAAATATAGAAAATTCCTGGTGTTAGTAAAGAGAAGAACGTGGAGTACAGTGTTACTGTTGTTTGTATTTGAACATTAATCCTATGCTTATGACATCTGACATCACTGTGCCAATTTTATTTTATGTATTTGGAAAGCACTCTCGTTATATCTTCCGAATATCAATAAAAGCATTATTAAAACGTTAAGAGATTTTTATCAACATTTTTTTTACATGTACTGCTGAATTCTAAAGTATATTATCCAGGTTTGAAGTAATTAGAAAACTACAATAACCTCAATGAAATGGAAGAAAATTATAACATGGAAGAAATAACATACAGTTTAAGAGAATGATGAAATAACACTTAACCTCATATAAATGGCATACTATCTGGAAATGAAGTAGCCTATTAAAATTTTAAGTTATAAATATTTTTTACATGCTTTCCTGAGCTCCTAAACCACGTGCTTAGGGCCTCTTATCTTGAAGTTCTTCTACAAAAATATATCTTAACTTCAAATTCTGTGCAATCCTGTACTGAGAGCATAACACGCTAACCTGGTATAACGAATAAATTATCCAATGTGGTTATTTCAAACTACTCCCAAGTAGCTCCCTGACCCAGAGCCTGCTAAAAAATAAAAGAATAGCATTACTTAAGTTATTTATTTGATTAGAATTGTACTGGCGCTTAAAGACTGATACTGGTACAAAACATTAAAAATTAAAATTCATTACACTCTTAAAATTCCTTTTATAAACCCCTTTAAGAGTTTTTGTTTTACAATCAAGCAGTATATAAATTTTGTGAAATAAATAAATTTATTTAAAATGATCACACACTATGCCTGGCTACTGCCTGTTACTAGCTACAGCCTTATTTTTCATTTCACTCTCATAAAATCTGAAGGTTATTGCATTTTGGGGTGTGTTTATTTTTACATGTTAGTAAGCTTTGTTGTATTTTATGGATTTAAAGTCAATTTGAGACATTTGATAAATGAAATAAATGCTAATAATAATACATCCAATTTCCCGGTTTCAAAAATATGCAACAAAATTTTATGCTACACAACACATACACAGTGGAGAATTTCTTCCTTCCTTAAGCAAGAGCTAATTAGGATTACACTCTTATGTAAGTCTACATTGAGGATTTTTACTGAACACAGCAGAGTAGGACAGGCCTGTCATTAAATAACAGGAGATCAGAATGGTGATCTTTACTGAGACTGGGTTTTATGAAGGTCACTGACAAAAGCCAATGACAAAGCACCCATTGAGTTCACTGTTCATTTTTCACACTGTAAGCATTTTAGATGCCATGAGAAATAACACTGAACACTCACTAAATTACAGCTGCTATATTTCTGCATTAACTCGCTCTATGCAGAAACACTGCATCAAACCCAAGAGATTTGAAATACCTTACTGTTAGCAGGAAATTATTGGGCTTTCAATGTACAAGTACTGTGAAAATTTCCTTCATTTACACTCTGACTGAGCGATACTTGTTCTATACAAAGAATGAAACATATTTACCAAGGTGATCAAGGGAGGTTTGCTGTTGGGATTACACCTTGTCTTCTATCCCTGTGACTCAAACTGAGCTGACACAAAAAAATTGAATTAGAGCTGTTTTTAATTTGCTCAGTGTGAACATTCTTTTGTAAATAATTGACAGCTCTACATGCCATAATGGCAGATTTTTAAAAAACAGAACCACTCTACATAAGCATCTTAACAGGAGGATGATCATGGTTAGAGATCATTTGGTTTGTTCCTACAGTTGTTTATATACTCTGCAATTAGTTTATTTATCTTTGTTTATTTCTGGGATATTTCTGTAGATTAATAGGATGTATTATTCATCTGGACAGTGCTGAACCAGAAGGCAAAATAATATTTCAAGTCTTAGCAAGTGCAATTGCTGAGTGGTCTAGTACTGATCCAGAGTGTTATCACAGAGAACTGGTTGGATGAGGTGGGGATGTAAACCTATTTCAGTTCCTGCCCCAGAATGGATGGGGATGGATGATGGATCCAAGTGGTTTTCTAATGGCTCTCTTGGGAATTTCCATGACACTCAATCCTGTTGATATTCTGTTTGGCCTCCTGAATGGGGAAAGGACTCTTCTGATACAATTGTAACCCAAGGAGTTGATAGTAATGAAATGGCAAGGTGGACAACTAGATCAACAATGGTGGAAGACTTGAACATTTTAGAGCAGGGGTCCTCAAACTACAGTCTGCAGGCCAGATCGCCTGCCAGGGTCCTGAACCCAGCCCACCCGGCAATTGCTGAACCCACTGCTGTCTAACGGGCCTATGGCCCTCCTCTCACAGCCCGCCTCCCTCCATCTCCCCCCTCCCCTCTCCCCAAACATCCTGCTGCCCGGAGCAGGGAGAGATTTACATGCATGATATACATGCTAAGGGCTGCCTTTGCATTTCATGAACTCGGGCAGAAGCGCCTCGCTGCACTTCTGTTGCCATCTGAGCGTTTCCTTCTTTTTCCAGGGTCTCCGTTAATCCCCTTCTTGCCATTCTCAGCATGGCCACAGGTGCTTCCGACCTCTCTTCACACCCACCCGCCCAAATCGCTTTTTCTTAGTTTCACTCCACAGGTGCACCACAGCAAGGCACAACACACCCCACCAGTGCTGGATTTATGTATAAGCTAAACAAGCTATAGCTTAGGGCCCCACTCTCTTGCCCCCCCCCAAAAAAGAAAAAAATATGTGTAGTGTGCATAGGAATTTGTTCATAAAACAACAGTCTGCCCCCCAACAGTGTCTGAAGGACAGTGAACTGGCCCCCTGTTTAAAAAGTTTGTGGACCCCTGTTTTAGAGGTTATTCTGTGGTGATAACAACAAATTAATCTTTCTTTTCTACCACAATTGCATCTGGTCATGGTCCGTTGGTTGAATTGTTCTGAGTCATCAGAGGGCTTTTAGATATCAGACTGGAAAAGAGGACAGCTCAGTGTCTCATTGGGGACAATCTGTGGATAAAGCCACTTGTATCCATCTTGACATAGATGCTGCCCCAACAGTTAAAAGGTTCCATTTTAGGACAAAAAAAGGGCTGGGGAGATCTAAGAAACTAGGACAAACTGCACTTGAATAATTCTGCTGAAAACCTATAGTGAAAATAGTTAGTGTCCACCTCCTGAAATCATGAATGATATTTTTTTTCTGTTTTTAATCCTGGAGAGGTTACTTCACTGTTGCTAATACACCAATTTGATTTCACTTTTGGAGGCACACTCCATTGTCTCTTGAGACAGACGGATGCCAACCAGAAAGCAAGGGGTAGGGGACTGTGGGAGGACAGATAACTGGGACTCTACACATCTTATCCACCAATGTTCCAGTAATGCAAGTTGAGCCTTTAGCCTTTTCTTCTCCCGCCCCCATCTTTACTCTTCCTTCTCTTTCATCCACACACTGTTCTGCCCTTATCTATTTTAACAAACCCAAAGAAGCACCACATGCTGATTTCTAGGCAACCTGAATATATTCCCCTTCCTCACCCAATCCTGGTAAAAGGGCCAGGAAATATTTAAAACAGGAGGTAGGAGACCTAGCCATGGCCTACAGAACATCTCTGAATGAGGGAAACACATGGAATGATCACCTAAAGGGAATGGCATCAAGGCTGGTACAAGCTACAAATTCTAATTAATGTTCAAAAATATGACCTGCAATCCACAGTGCAATTTATTTCTCCAACTACTATTTTGATTATACCATAATTTATACCAGTTGCTAGGGAGCACACGCAGGGATAATGCTGTTGTGCTTGTGTCCTGCTGGTATACTTCCTGTAGGCTACTAGATGCTTTTTTTGAGATGAGAAAGCTGGTCTGTCTAGATTTTTGGCTTGATCCTTGCCTTGGGTTTCTGACAAAAGCAACAGTTAATTCCTGGTTTAGTTCTAGAATACAATTATTTTTCCTTGGAACCAGTTTGACATTCCTACCGAATGCTGGGTTTCATTAAATTTGTTTACATTTTTTTCCTTAAGTAATGTTTGTTAAGTTTTTACTTCAGGTTTTTTGCCCTCTAGCAAATACTTTGGTTTTGCAAATATTTACATTTTTGTTCATGCTATTTATTTCAACACAAAAATGAGAATGGTTTTGTTTTTAATTCCCAATCCACTGATTTGTTTAGGGGGAAAGATTTAATATACCCTTAAGAATTGGAATATTTTCATCTGCAATGATATATGCAAAACAATATTGCTGTCACAATTAATTTGATGGGCAAAATGGCCTAAGTCCCAGATTTTTCACATGGACAGTACTTGTGACTATACAGAAATCTGTGCCTACATAGATATTTAAGATGCAGCAATTTGTGCCTACATAGATGTGTAAGATGATGTCCTTTACTGGAAGTACACAAATTTAAGCAGGCTGGTGTTTCACTTCCAAATGAAGAGATCATGTTCAGCACCCACAACTTGCCAGCTGATTCATCCAGCAGATATCTTTGTATCCTCAGAACGTATTCCACATTGAGTCATGCCATCTGCAGTAGCCACAAGCAGCAAAGCATGCAGAACACATATAGATAGATCAAGTTACATTAAAACTAAATAAATCTTCAAGAGTTTTAAAGGAAATCATCACTGCCTTCATCCTACAGGTGATAAATTATTTGGAGAAGGACTGCACTCATTTTGGGCTTTGTAAAATGCTAACACATAGGCATGGGCCACATGTCGCATTAAAACATGGTTAGTAGTGAAATATGGTCTAATGCAAAGCAGTATGTAGTACCTGGCCATGACAAAAGCAACCAACGACAAGAGTTGTCCGTCCAAATCTGGGCTTGTGTTTTATTTGGGTGTGGGGGGGGGGAACAAATCATGAGCCCTGGTTCAGACAACACAACAAGGCAAGACTTGTGAGTTTTTGCTCTTGGCACAACATGGCCAGGTGGGGGAGAAGCAAAGAAGGGTCCCTTCCAACTTCTATGATTCTATTCTATGATTTTTGAGGAGCATGCAACAACATGCTGCTTGTTCTCATTAAACCACAGTTGATATTTAACTATAATTTAGCATCATATGTGACCACAGCCATATCATTCAACTTCTTTCTATCTGATTAGTAAATGCAATTAATAAACCAAAGCTTTTAAAAAGAAATCCTAGTAATTAGCTACAGGGGGAGAAATCTGTAAAATTTTCACAAATATCAAGAAAATTATCCATAGCACAGCTTTCTCTAGAGAAGCAATTTTCCTATCCCATCTATGTATATGAGATATAGATGGGTGGGATTATCTCCCAGAGCAAACAATATGAGTTGTTTTTTGTTGTTGTTTTCAACTAAAAATATTATAAAATTTGATGTTCAACAAGGAATGGTTCGAGTTAAAGTAAACATTGCTTCATTTTAGTAATTATATAGCCAACAATTTAGGATGATTTGCTTGTCTCCCTATTTAGCAGTTATCACATTTTCCGAATAATGTTAATCAAGCAAACAAAAACAATGTTTTCATTATTAACATCTATGTTAAGGGATCTCTGATCTGTCTGAAATAGTTAGACAGAGAGAGGTTATGCTCATATTTAACACATTTACTTTATTAGCATGCACTAGTTGGGCTACCAAGCATTAACAATGTAAAAAGCCAGAAAGCAATGGGATCTATTATCTTGAAAACTATTGTCACATTTTTCTCTTTAATTAACAATAACTACTTCAACCTACAACACAGTGGTTTCATTCACAGGGAATGGTAAGCCTTGTCTAAAATAAACCATGGCTTACCATGCTAGTGCCTGCTACTCAATCTTACTCACTTCACTGCTCCTTTTCCAGAGGCAGAAAACAAATCACTGAGTAGCTGCTTAGCATCACTTGCAAACCAGCACTCATGGCTAGCACTCAGGGCAATTCAGTCAGATGGGCAGGGTACAATTACTGTATTATTATTATTATTATTATTATTAAAAATAGTAAGAATGAATTTATTTATTGCCCACTCTTCTCCCTAAAGTCTCAGGGTAGATGACAACAATTTAAAATACATTAAATACATTAAAAACCGTTTGAAATAATTTACAAGCACACATACAAATAGAATACAGTAAGTACTAAAAATAACTCCAATCTGGAAGTTACCAAAGCACAGATTACAATGGCTATGTCATTTATGTCCAAAATGTTATTGCAGAGCTGAAAAAGGTTCAGAAAAGAGCAACCAAAATGACCAAGGGCTGGAGTACAATATGTGGCACTTTTTAGTTTAGAAAAAGAGTAGAGTAAGGGGGGGACAGGATGGAAGCGTATAATAAGACTGTGCATAATGTGGAAAAAGTGGAAGGAGGGAAAATCTCCTGCATCCTTAGTACTGGAACCAAGGGTCATTCAATGAAACTGAATATTGAAAAATTTATGACAGACAAAAGAATGTACTTCTTTAAACTGTGCATAGTTAAACTATGGAATTTGCTCCCACAGGTTGTTGTAATAGCCACCAACTCTGATGGCTTTAAAAGAGGATCAGATAAATTCATGGAGGATGAGGTTATCAATGGGTCCTAGCCAAGACAGCTATGTTCCACCTCCACTGTCAAAAACAGTAATAACTAATAAAGTCAGTTTGCCTCTGAATATCAGTTGCTGGGAATCACAATTACAGAGAGTGCTGCTCCACTCAGGTCGTTCTTGTGTGAGCTTCGCATTAGCACCTGTTGGCAACTGTGACATCAGGCAGGACACAGGTGGCGGGGATAGAGCACAGGCACGATATAGGGATAAAAGGTATGAGAAATATATTTCCTGCATAGTGCTCCCCAAACTGCTACTGTGAAGAGAGGGGTGGAAAGACTAGCACAATACACCTATCTATCTAAGTATTTCCAGAGATAGTAGGCTACAATCTTTAAATTACAGCAATAAAATCCAAAACATTAAGTAGAATAATAAATAAATAAAAACGGAGAGCTAAAAACTGGACTCAGCTTTTTAAAAAAAAACCTCAAATCAAAGTATTTGCTTTTTCCAGCTCTGTGGCTAACAACAGGGAACATTTGAATTGGAGAAATGGCATGCAAAGGAAAAGTTAAAACCTGCCCCCCATACACACTACAGCCCCAGTACAACATTGCTGCTTTAAAAAAAGTAGTCAAGAGATCCATTTACAAATCTCCTGTGTGATATATAGTTTGGCCTAAGACAATGAACTGTGAAAAATTTTGCATAGCAAAACACTTTGCACTTTACATAATGCGACTTTACTTAGTTTGAAAAAGTTTCCCAATTCACCATCTTATCACAGTCAGTGCTTCTGCCTTTTTACCAGCAACATTTTAAAATCTCCTCTCCCATTCTTCCCAGTTTTTGTTTAATATCCAGTCTAGGGAAGAATCTTGCAAAACATGAAAGTTAGCTTTATGTTTTGGGACTTTTGATTGGTCCTAATACAGACATTATGTTGTTACTGCTGGCTTATACTTAATAGTAAGCTAATTCATTTGAATGACTGAAATGGTTGCATATGATTATATGTTCTTAATTTTCCTGAAAGAAAGCAATTTGCAACAACTTCATAAAATATGGTATTATTCCAATAGCACAGACAGACATGCAGGATCAGAATGCTAGTTGTTGACAAGTCATATCCTTCACACAGCCCACCATTTCATGGAGCTCCTTCATTAGCATAAAAACTAATCCAATGAATGCTATTTCACTTCTGATGCAATATTTATTTTAATTTCAGTGACTACAGTAAAGCACCAGTGATGTATCTGAGAACTTCATATTTTCTTCTGTCTTAGTGAATTACATTTGCTTTTCAAATGCCTCCTTAATATTTCATCTTGTCTGTCAAAAATTTATGTTTTGTTCTATTAGAAACTATTAAATTGAATTCCCATCATATAGAGAATCCCTTTGTAGTGTGAATATAGTCTTCTACCCTGTCAAGCAGCCATAGCAGGTTTCTTCCTTGCCTTTTTCCTTCTTTGTTCCAGGGCTATGCATAAATTCAGTTTCTCTAATAAGGTATTCCTCAGCAGCCTTCGTGCCAATTGTATGGACTTTAATTTCCTAACTTTTCCCTCCAGGCTGCTCCTAATTAATATCCTAATTTTTGAAGTTATTTAGGTTTAGTAGTACAACGATCCTTCTCAGTGTGATCAGCCCTGTAAGTTTTAGCAATCACCGTTACTTAGCTGCTCAACCAGTTTGTTTTCCAACTTATTCCCTATAATGTCAAAAAGAAAAGAACAATTTTGTTTTAGAATTATAAACTAATTCTCTTTAGTTGCAGGGTAGCTTTCTTTGATTAGCTCAAGCCTTGCTTAGCTTCACTGTAGCACAGTTTGGCTAAAATCACGAGTCACCTTGCAAGTACCTTGTTTGCTCCTGATTTGTGTGTAGCAAACTGTGCTTTGGATTTTAAAAATTCATTGATGTGCTGGAGTGAAATCTAGATGATTTTGAGATGTAGACTTCTTCACGCTGAGTGCAAGTTTTTCATTTTGGTGCAAAGGCATCAGCTGAGCTAAAGGCAAAACAGTGGCTAGCCTCAGTCATATTGCTATGCTACTCACTTTCCTCCTGTAGCTGAAAGGACTTGTAGCAGCCTGTGCAGCATTGTGGAGCTGCAGAGCCACCCTCCTAACACCAGTCACCAGGGTGGATAAAAATCAAGGATTATTTTTTTAAAAAAATCGGATTTTTAAAATTTAAATCAGATTTTTTTTATTTAAATCAGATTTTTAAAAAAAAAATGCTTTTGAAGGAAAAATCTTCCTAAAGATAGTTTTCTGTTTAAGTTACATTATAGTCCAAAGGTTATTCATGAGGAAATAAGGATTTTTTAAAAGTTTTTCATGTGTGGTAAAACTCAATCTGTTTATAATAAAAAAATATTGTTTAACCACATCAGTTAGCAAACATGGATACATATGCTATAATGTTATTGTTTTAGTTAAATAAATTGTTTAAATTGTTACTAATGATTATTTTTCTACTTCCAATAAAGTACAGCAGAAAAGTTGTCCAAATATAAACAGTTAACTTATTAAACTTCACAATAATTTCATAATCATCTGTCTATGTATTTCTAATAGTATAACCAAATCAGTAATTTTTCATATAACTACTCTGAAAATTTATTATTCCAAAAATGAAACCTTCATCTGGTTGTAAATATTAAGATTATACCAGCAAGAATGAGTCTTTCTGTAAAAAAAATGATTTAAATCAAGTCTTACTGACTAGTGATTTAAATCGATTTGATTTAAATCAAATCAACCCTGAGTGTCACTGCAGCTTACTTTAATAGGGCTGGGGTGGAGGGGAGTGGCAACACCAGTCAAGAGGGCAGCTCTAAGCTCCACCCAACCCCACAGGCTGCTACTGTACTTCCCACCACCTTCTTGAGAATCAACATCTACTTGAATTGTGCAGGCTAGCACAAAGCTGCAGGTTACACTGTAAGCACACACAAGTACACAGGACTACCAAGAAGCAGAACAGAAGCAACTCACTTTTCAGAACTAGTTGTGAACCTGACTTTGGTATCAGATATAAACAGCAACCCTTCCAATGTGTGTATATCTCTTCTTGTGTAACTAGTTCTAGACTCTCTTCAAAGTGCAAATATACTTCAGCGAAGATTATGCAACTTGCTGATAATGCAATTTCTGAACTGTCACAGAGCTCAACTGCAAAATATCAAAATATTTTCAATAACATAGGTACTTATTATATAATTTGTACTTACCCCAATATGTGCAAAGGTTATTTCATCACGCTCACTAGCCATATCCTCTATGTCTGCTGTGACACTTCCACCCTTCACTTGAAAGTGTGTTTTAGTCATATAGCCATCATCAACAGAGTCCTGTGTTTAAAGAAAATAAATGGCATTACTATCTTTTCACCAGAAACTCAATAAATGAAACATTTAGGCCTCAGTATCCGATATATATTTCTTAACAGATATGGTTAAAAATGTTCAGCAGAATTCACAATTATTCTTCACTACTCTATTTTATGTCTTTTTTACTTGCAAATGGTGTCCTGCACAATACTTTCCACCAGGTATTGTGGTGCTGTTGTTGTTTTAAAAAAACAATTTTTATGGAGGAATCATGGTGGCTGCAACGGCACAAAACAGCTCCTGAAGCCAGCTAGAGTAAACGGCTCTGTCTGGCTGACTCCTGGGCTCCCAGGACTGCTGCCGCCAGCACCGCCAGCGGAGAGGAATCAGAGGTGCTTGGTGCGTCTATCAGAGGAGCCAAAACACACACACACACGACCTTGATTGAGCCAGGAAGGCACCTGGCCACCCACCCAACAGTCCAGAGGAGCTCCAAAACCAGGAGGACAGTGGAGCTAATGCGAAGAGGGAGAAAGAATGGGGAAAAGAGGAAGAAAAAGAAAGAAAGAAAAAGAAAAAGGAGACCCAACTTTACCGCTGGCGTACCATCCATTATTCCACCATGCAGCACAAAACCTCCAGATAAAAACCTGGCAAACCAAAGGCTTATATCACCTAATAGACTTTTATAAAAATAACAAACCTTTGTCAACACAAGAAATACAAGACAAACTAGAAGACACCCAAATGCCCTGGTTAATACAACACCAGCTACATGCCCTCTTAAACAACCCAACAGTAAAATCAGCAGCAACAAGGCCCCTGACAACCTTTGAAAACCTCCTCCTAACAACAAGTTGTTCTACTGAAGGAGGTGAGGACAGGTAACCCCACCTAGGCCCGAAGTCACCCCCCCCCAACCAGGCCTCAAAACTGTCCAGAATTCCTTTTCTCTCTTCTAAAAAAAATCTACAGCTAAAGTTTTCCTGTTTTCTCACAAGATGCTGTTGAAAGGCAAACCGTTACTTTTATCAGTACGAGAAGGCTTCAAAAAGCTAATGAATAGACTCTGTCAGAGCAAGCCTGAGAACTGACTCTTATCTCACTCTAGTTGCAACATCTTGAACGTGCTGAACCGCAAGGCTCCTCGACCCCCCTTTGGCTTCTCATCCCCCTTTCCTGGGAAGAGTCCAAACGATTCCCAAGACAGGAGCTTTCTGTTCATGCTCAGGAAACCCATCATGGGGCAGGACTCCTGAGGGGAGGAGAAAGGGGAGGGAACTGGAAGGGGAATATATACTCTGGGCAAATGGCTGTGAACTCGTGCTTGTTTTGTGAATCTATCACACTTGCTCCTTCTACCAGCCGGATGGTAGAATAAAGCTTTTTCTCTGAAACTATTCCTTGAGTGTCTGTTGACTCCCATTTCCCTCCCCCAGGCGCAAAAGCTCTTCTCACCCGAGGCTAAAAAGGCTACACTACCACTGAGCTATGGCCCTAGCTCACAATATTGCTGTCAGGATAAAATGGAGAAGGCGGAGGCAGCAGAAGTGTATATGCTCTGTGGAGGAAAGGTAGGATAGAAGTATAAGAAGGAATAAAGTATGTAAACTAGCCTATAAGTGAATAAACTACAGTATATTTTTAACTTACTCTCCTAATAATTTGTATATAAATTATAAAAGTGGTATATAAATTTTATTAAATAAAAAAGAGGAAATGTTCAGACTTTCAAACAGTATGTTATGCCTGAGCCTTCATTGCTGAAACTCCCAACAGCATTTTCATGCTCACAAACTCCTGATGAAGGCTTAAGGAACCATTGTGACATAACCCATTCAAGCAGAGTGAAGGGGCAACAGGCTGTCAACAGTGGCAGTAGTTGGGGGCTCCCAGCTATTAAAAAGCCACATAAAGTCTTTTCATACTGCCTGAGGAATTAATTCCTTATTTAACGTTCATAATTGCTGGATCGATTTAACAGGACTGGAGCTAACATTTGCTTGGATTTGGCACCATTTATAGGGAACTGCCTGCTGCATCCTCCGCTTTGAAGTCACCCTGGTCTTTGGGCCTCCAGCACCTTCTTCAGCATGTCCAAGCCATCTAAGAGGCATATGATGCTGGTGTTCTACTGGGTTAGGAAGAAGCCCCTGACGGAGAAGCCATGCTCTACCATCTCAGCCAAACCTTCTGCCTCTGCACCGGCTTGCAACACTCCTCACATTTCACCCTACTTCACTAGGAGCAAGACACAACCCACTCCACTCAGGAGGTACAGCAGGCGCAAGTTGCTGCGATTGCCGAATCTCACTGACCCCAAGTTTTTAAGATATGTCATTGGCAGAGTTGGCCGGAAGAGAGCCCGCAGGCGTGGCAAGCAAAAGAAGACGCCAGCAGAAACAGGAAAAGGGGAAGCGGCCTACTGGAGTTGCCACTGACAACCACTCTCAGCCTCTTTTTTTCTTCCCCCTCGAATGGGCGAGCCCCTTCTGGCCCAGCATGCTTTGCGCGCACCATGGTGGCGCCCAGCCCCAGCACGTCCCAACCGGTGCCCGCTTTCCCTTTCCCCTTCTCCGCCTCAATGGCCAGGGCTGAAAAACTCGAGGAGGGGCAGCCTCTGCCGGCCGCCAAACCGAATAAGAAGCAGCCGCCCTTTCGGGCCTGCACAGGCTTCAGGAGTTGGATACGGGATCAGAGGAAGAAATTGGACCTGCTATTCTTAAGGAGGGTAATGGAAAAGAAGACTTGGAAAAGAACCTCCTGAAGCTTCAGAAAGACCGGAAAGAGGCTGTGCTGAAGTTTTCCCTCACGTGGAACACAAACTCGCGGAACTACCTCGAGGCTCAGGCAGTGGTGGAAACCCTCCTCCACTTCGATGGCAATAATTCTGTCCTCTTCATCTTTAAAGATTAATTTTGGATCCAACTTAGGATTGACACACATTATTACCCCTCTCTTTTTGGTTTTATCTGAAGATATAAACTCTTGTCCTAGTCCTTTATTTATTAGTAGTTTTCTATATTGTCTTTTTATGTGTGTCTCCTGCAAACAAATAATATCTTATTTCTGCTTAGCCAATGTGTGATATTTCTCTTCATTTTATTATGAAGTCCATTTACATTCCATGAAAATAATTTAAGATCCATTTAGTATTACTTTCTCTCTTCTGCCTTTTAAACTGTTAAATAAAAAAAAAATCCCTTTGCCTTTACTGTTTGTCCTCTTTTTCCTCCTCCTCTTTCCACCAGGTATTTTGTTTATATGACTATATATATATAAATGCCCAAACCTTTTCCGAGATCAAACTTTATGGGGAAAAAAACTATTCTTGATTGATGGAAACAAGTAGCAGGAGTACTTTTTGTTTTATGATCAACATAAAAAATGAACTGAAAAGGCACAACTCATCTTAAATTAATTCACCTAGAAAATTATACCTGAAGATTATTGTGGTTACTCAAACAAAAGTAAATTTAAAATACTAATACAAGTATATTATTTAACCCTTCAGTTTTCCTTCATTAGTTCCTCAATCTAGTGCACTTCTCATTATGTCATGTCATACTTATGTCAAGTCATACTCATTATGTCATAGGCATACTTCATGTCATGCCTATCCTGTAGCTTCTCAGTTAATTATTAAATCTAATGACTGATTACTGAATACATTAAAGTTAAGGAATATGATTGGCAGCTGCCCTGCTCTCATGGACACCTTTTGAAAAACATTCTTTGGTAAAATGCCTATGAAGGTCAATTGTCTGGAATCATATTGCTATATTCCCCATATGCTTTCTTTTATTTTCCTGTCTTGCTTTTATCTCCTCTCTTTCACCTATTATTTCTTTTTGTACATTTGAAAATGAAAATAAAAACAATTATTTTTAAAAAATATAATTATTGATCTTGTACATCGTTCCTTTCCCAATATTAAAAGAATTAGCCATCATTTTTATATTCTCAACATGCAACCTCTTTCCTTCCCTAGACTGCATTACAGGAGTTATATTTAAGCCTTTCAGATCAACAATTTCATTCTATTGGCTCGCCAGCAGAATTTCTATTCCCCAACTCCCCAAAAAATATGGGCTACCAATACAGTAGCTGCCATTATCAAGTCAAGGACAACCTTACAGGGGAGGGAGAGAGAACTACCAAGTCCAAAGCCCTGCCAGGCTCACACCAAGAAATTGAGAGTAGGAGGAAGTGTTTCTGCTTTCCCCCTTCTTTCTTTCTTTCTTTCTTTTTGGGGGGGGGAGGGGAAGCTTTACCCCTCCTTTGCATGGAGAGATTCATTCTGAACTATAGCTCCTAAGATGCCCTCCTAGGAACCATAGGATTGCATGCTAATTCACTTTCATATTTTGAAGTTAAGACAAGTACTACAGGATCTAGTACAATAGAAATACACTTTATTAATAGCTACAATAGCAATGAGTAATATAGAAGATATAGGATGGAGGCCAGGAGAAATAAATAGAAAATAAGTTAATTAGGACATGTTCATGATCTGGCAGCCAATTTCTTTCAAATAGAAAAGGATGAAACTTTAAAATACTTAAAATAGTCATCAACATAACTAACTGAAAACAAAATTTTGAAATAAATAATGTTGATGGGGAATGGAGATTTATCCTAAGAACACATCACTGGATACACAAAAGTGTAAGGGTGGAGGGAATGCATCATTTGCAAAAGGAATTGAAAGAATGATTTTCACATGATAAAAGAAAAAAAGTCACCTTTAAAATACTTTTTAATATTATATATGTTTATATTATATTAGCTATATGCGTTAATGAGAGAAAATAAAAATAGATATGGGGCAGAGGAATGGCCATGAATATAGATCAACAGATAACCCTCTATTCAGAAAAGAGATCTCAAAAACATCGGATAATCCAAATAAAACAAGGTGGTATTCCTTAAGCCGTAACAGCTGACCTACTTTCAGTTAGATACATATGGTAAACCTGTAAATACTGACAAAAAAGGCACAAACGTTCAATAGATATTTCAATAGACGCATTGAGGATGTATCCTTCCCATATGCCATTGAAAATGTGATTGAAAATTTACCATCTGTAAATCAGGGAAATGTGAAGTAGCACTTTCTAAAATTAAACATTAAAAGTATGCAGACCCAGAAAACTCACACTAAAGAGCCATGTAAGAACAAAAGCACTAGAAATCACTAACTTAAATTTCAAAATTTAAGGTCTGTGAAAGTTAGGAAATCCTGCATATTTCACATCATAAAACTAAAATACTGTACATTGTTCCTAAGACCTAGGAAAGCATGCAAATCAGAAAAAGAGCACTTCATGTGAGAGAACAAGTGAACAAAAGTAATGGATACATATTTGTCAGGGAACTGCCATCTAAAGCGCCGGAGGCGCAAAGGCTCACTGAGGTTGAGAGAGGAGTAGCAGCGGAAGAGGGAACCAGTAGAGGGCGAGCAAGAACTCCAAGGGAAAGTGAGTCGGAGGGATGGCTCAGAGACGCTTCCAGCGAAAACAGTGGGGAGGTCTCAGGACCTCCTATAGGGACACCCACACCTCGACGGAAACTGTCACGCCGAGAGGCCAGACGACGTGTTTCCGTTAAGGAGCTTTTATGTTGGAAACGATTCCGAAAGCAGCCACTTTCGGATTCTACTAGTGATTGACGCAGCCATGCTGGAGGGGCTCCGTCACAGGCAGAGGTTTGAAAACCTGATCAAACTCTGAGGGACTTGCATTTTACGCACAAGCAGCTCATCGTCCCATCACAGCAATCCGAAAGAAACCGAAAGCCAGCTTGTGCAGGGAGAAGCATCATGAGCAACCCAGCCGGAACCGGAGGAGCAGGAGCAGCTGGAGGGGGTCCAAGCCTGGAAGAAAGGTACAGGGCGTTGGAGATCCAGTTGGCGCTGCAAACGGCGAGGCTTGAGGAGAGGAGGGCTCAGGATGCAGAAAAGGGAAAGGAGAAAACCACCCCGCTCGCCAGAAAGGTGCCAGGATTGGTGCAGAAATTCGGGGGGGATCCCAGGAATTATCATGCCTTTAGGACAGAGATGCAATACGCTCTAAACTTGCAGTTTGATGACTTCCCCGACGAGGAATCGCGAGTGGCTTTTGTGATTGGCCATCTCGAATCCGGGGCGAAAGATTGGGTTAGACCCCTGATGCCAGCGAATAATGAGATCCTAAAGGACACGAGGAAGTTTTTTCGTGCCATGGACCTGATGTTTTCCAGCGATATTGAGCAGGGGGTGGTGCGAAGGCAGTTAATGGCTTGCCAGCAAGGAAGCAGATCTGTCCGTGAGTACTGGACTGAATTTACTATGCTGATTCATAAATTGGGGTGGGACCTATCGGCGGAGCCCATCCAAATGCTTTTCGAAGAGGGGCTTTCTTCAACCGTCAAAGATGAGCTTTCCCGGGGGCCCAGGGCGGAGTCTATGGACCAGTTAACCAAATCTGCGCTGTCCATAGGAGCGCGCCAGGAGGCGAGGGCTTTGGAAAAGCGGGAAGGGAAAGGAGACCGTTGGAGGGAGTTCCGCATTCCAGACATTCCAGAGCCACCTTTCCCGCCGGCAGAGCCGATGGAAGTTGGAACAGCGCGGGCGCGCGCAGTTTCAAATCCCAGTGAAGGGCGGAAGAAGGAGGGAAAGAGCGCCAAGAGATGTTATCTCTGCCAACAGCCAAGGCACTTTGCCAGAGTCTGCCCACAAAGAAAGGAATGGCAAGGGATGGCAGGAGCTGTTGGGGGAAAGGAAGAGGAAGGCAAGGAGCAAGTAAAAGCCAACGCCTGGCTGCCACCGTCGGGGCACAGCAGCCAGGCCAAAGAGCAGTGAAAGTGCCCACGCCGGAACCTCCCAGACCCGCTTTAGTGATAGAGGTGTTACTAGAACTGCCAAACGGACACCCACTAAAGATCAAGGCGCTTTTGGATTCAGGCAGCTCCTGTAATTTCATGAGTAAGGAGTTTGCAGCTGAGCATCAGATACAGACCATCCCTTTAAGTAACCCCTTGCAGGTGACTACGATTGACGGCAGAGAGCTGTTGGGGGGAGAAGTTAGCCAACAGACTGTCCCGATGATAATGAGGGTGGCAAGGCACACCGAACAGATAGCGTTTAATGTGGCCACCCTGGGAGGAGCGCCCATCATTTTGGGGATGAGCTGGCTGGCGCTACACGATCCGCTAGTGGGCTGGCATCAGAGGGTGGTCTCCTTTGGGTCAGCGCATTGCCTAGAACACTGCAAGGAGGGGAAGGTTTTGGGAGGAGACAGAGTCACCCTAGCCGGGATGGAAGTAATGGACAAAGGGAAGGTGCCCCCGCAATACGCAGATCTGAGCAACGTATTCAGCGAAAGGGAAGCAGACAAACTGCCACCGCATAGACCCTTTGACTGTCAAATCAACCTAATCCCTGGGGCCCAACTCCCAGTAGGCAAGCTGTACGCCATGTCAGACAGGGAGATGCAGGAGCTGAGGGAGTTCATTGACAAAAACCTGAAGCGAGGTTTCATCAGAGAGTCCCGAGCGGTGGGGGGCAGCCCAGTGTTTTTTGTGGACAAAAAGAACACAGACAAACCGAGACTGGTGTGTGACTTCAGGGCCCTCAATGCAGTGTCGGAGCCCCTGGCTTTCCCTATGCCCCGAATTGATGACATTTTGACCAGAGTAAGGAAGGGAAAGATCTTTACAAAGCTGGACCTGCGGGGGGCGTACAATCTGATACGCATAAGGAAGGGAGATGAATGGAAGACCACCATGTTTACCCCTTTGGGAGCCTTTGAATACCTCGTTATGCCCTTCGGTCTACAAGGGGGCTCCGCGTGTTTTCAAGCTTTTATAAACCACGTTCTGGGACCTTTGCTCTACAAGAATTGTGTGGCCTTTTTAGACGACGTGTTGGTGTATTCGGAAGATGAGGAACAGCATGTGAGGGACGTTCGAGAAGTGTTGGGCAGGCTGCAAGCCAACCAGCTGTGGGTGAAACTGGAGAAGTGCCAGTTCCACACCAAGGAGGTGGAATTCCTGGGGTACCGCTTGTCAGACAAGGGATTGGCCATGGATCCAGGCAAGGTCCAAGCGGTACTGGAATGGAAGACACCGAAGACCAAGAAGGACGTGCAAAGATTCTTGGGGTTTGGGAACTTTTATAGGAAGTTCATCAAGAACTTTGCCCACTTGACGGCGCCCATCACCGACTGCCTCAGCAGCAAGAAGAAATTTGTTTGGACGGTAGAGGCGGATCGAGCCTTTGAAGAACTGAAAAGGGCTTTCGCCTCGGAAGAACTTCTGCATGTGGATTTACGAAAACCCATGAGAGTGGAAACCGATGCATCCGACCGGGTGGTAGGGGCGGTCCTTCTTCAACCGGGGAGGAGTGCGTCGGAGTGGAGACCGTGTGCCTTCTTCTCGCGGAAGCTGAATAAATCCGAGAGGAATTACACGGTGTATGACAGGGAACTACTTGCCATTCACGAAGCATTCCGGAGGTGGAGACATTTATTAATTGGGGCACAACACAAGGTGCAAGTGTGCACCGACCACAAGAATTTAGAGTATTGGAGAACAGCTCGAGTGCTCAACCAACGACAAGTGAGATGGGCACAGGAATTCTCCAAATTCAACTTTGAAATTTGTTATGTGCCAGGCCCAGAAAACGTCAGGGCGGACGCGCTCTCACGCAAACCAGAGTATTGGGAAGGGGAGGGGGTGATCGAAGAGAGACATGTCATCCCTGAGGACCGGTGGGTGTGTGGGGCGGCGTTGGTGGGGCAACGAGAACTGGTAGAGGAAACGGAAAATGATGAATATGCCCAGGATAAGCTCAGAGGTCTCAGGGGGGAGGGCGAGAGTCCCGGAGGTTTTGAGGAAAGAAATGGGGCATTGTATTACAAAGGGGCACTGTATATACCCGAAGGTGAATTGAGGGGGAGAGTACTCAAGCAGTTGCATGATAGCCCCACGGCGGGACATTTTGGACAACACAAGACCATGTGGTTGGTTACCAGAGAATTTTGGTGGCCTAAGGTGAGGGAAGATGTAAGAGAGTATGTAAGAGGGTGTGACCAATGTCAGCGAGCCAAAGGGGAAAGAAGGGCGCCGGCAGGGTTATTAGAACCATTACCCACACCAGAACGGCCTTGGGAAGCGATATCAATAGATTTTATGACGGATCTGCCAAAGTCCAAGGGGAAAACAGCCATCATGGTAGTAGTAGACCTGTTAACTAAGATGTGCCACTTTGTAGCATGCTCACATGCAGTCACAGCGGAAGAAACAGCGAAGTTGTTTGTAGAACACATCTTTAGGTTGCACGGGGCTCCCTTGAGGGTGATCTCAGATCGCGGCAAACAATTTACTTCCAGGTTCTGGAGGAAGCTCATGAGCTTGCTGCACGTGGAAGTCAATTTTTCAACTGCCCGGCACCCTGAAACCAACGGGCAGGCGGAAAGAGCAAATGGCATTCTTCAACAATATCTGAGGTGTTATGTCAATGACAGAGAGAACGATTGGGTCGAAAAGTTGGCATTGGCAGAATTTGCCTACAATAATGCGGAGAATGTGTCCACAGGGATGAGTCCCTTTTTTGCTAATTACGGGTGTCACCCCAGGGCATTTCCAGGGGAAGGAGGGGAGAGATGGAGCGTCCCAGCGGCTGAACATTTTGTAGAAGAGATGGAAGCGATCCATCATCAGCTCCAGCTCAACTTAGAAAGGGCTAAGGCACAATATAAGAAGCAGGCAGACAAGAACAGAAGGGAAGGTGAAACCATAAGGGTGGGGGATCAAGTGTGGTTGTCAACCCAAGGGTTGCCGTTCAAAGGGGGTTGTAAGAAATTGAGGCCCAGAAGATTGGGACCCTTTGAGGTCATTCAGCAGGTCAACCCGGTAGCTTTCAAACTCCGATTACCCAACCACATGAAATTGCACCCAGTGTTCCACAGGTCGTTACTGTCACCATACAGGGGGGGACGTGAAGGGGAGTACGTCAGGGGACCAGCCTTGGAAGAGAGGGAACGCCGCAATCATGTAGCGGAAATCCTCGATTCCAGGTGGAAGGGAAATCAGGTGGAGTATTTGGTGGCGTGGGAAGGGGAACCGGAGTCAGAAAACACCTGGGTAAGTGCAGAGGAAGTCAATGACGAGGTTTTAACAGAAACGTTCCACCAAAGGTTCCCGAGGAAACCTCAGCCGATAGCAAGGTTTAGGAGGGAGTATTTCGGCACCACCGATGAGGAAGAGGAAATGGAAGGGTTCGCGGAGTCGGAGTTGGAAGAGGGAGTGGACTCCGATGACGAAGAGTATCTAGAGAGTAGGAACAGCAACAAGTGGAGGGAAGTGTTCGCGACGTCGGAAGATGAGGGAGGTTCTTTCAGGGGTTTTACCTCCTCACCGCCAGTAGGAGAGGAGACGGGAGGGGGTGAAGGGGGCCCTGGAGGGGAGGTGGATGTCAGGGAACTGCCATCTAAAGCGCCGGAGGCGCAAAGGCTCACTGAGGTTGAGAGAGGAGTAGCAGCGGAAGAGGGAACCAGTAGAGGGCGAGCAAGAACTCCAAGGGAAAGTGAGTCGGAGGGATGGCTCAGAGACGCTTCCAGCGAAAACAGTGGGGAGGTCTCAGGACCTCCTATAGGGACACCCACACCTCGACGGAAACTGTCACGCCGAGAGGCCAGACGACGTGTTTCCGTTAAGGAGCTTTTTTGTTGGAAACGATTCCGAAAGCAGCCACTTTCGGATTCTACTAGTGATTGACGCAGCCATGCTGGAGGGGCTCCGTCACAGGCAGAGGTTTGAAAACCTGATCAAACTCTGAGGGACTTGCATTTTACGCACAAGCAGCTCATCGTCCCATCACAATATTAAAATGACATCAATTATGAAAATAAATAAGAAATTTCTTGCAAATGTGACCCCAAATATATGTTTACATTTATAGGAGTTATACGGCCATTACGATATTGATACAACAAATATGTATCTTATGATCTACTATGCTTGTGACAATGAAGCCATACCATAATATATGCATTAGGAAGCTGGAAGAGGGGGGAAAACAAGATGGGCACAAAAATAAACAAGTGATGAGAGGTTGTATAAACAAAGATGGATGTATAATCATGCAGCACTGTGGGTCTTTTCACACATTTTGGGGGATGAATGGTGGTGAGGACTACTTGTTCACTGTGAGAGAGTCCACCTGATGTTATCAGGGCAAATAAAGGCAAAAAGGAAAATTAATGACAACACAAAATAAAACACATAAGAGATGAGTCTGCTGACAGTGTGTGGGAATATATATATAAATATATTCACCAGCCAAAGATTAGCTGCAGTTCATTAGTTAATATTTTAAATCTTTCTACACAAGCTTCTGATTTTTAAAATGCCAGATCCGCAGCAAATGGTGAAATGTGTACAGAATCAATGATGCAAAGGTAGATGATACCTGGTAGATGGGCAAATGTAAGCTGCAACTTTGATTTCTTGTTCCCAGGTGGCTTTTCTCCAACTTCCTTTCCCTGGTCTCTAATTCTTCATCTCTCCTGGCACCTTCTTATAATATACCGTACATTACTTTATCCTTCCTAGGAATATCTTGCTTACCCCATTCCCTTGTCCTGTTTCCTATACTCTGGTACTCCACTAAGCTGATCCTGCCTATTTTCCTTTCCTCAGCTCATGCATCCTCTGCAGCTCCCATCACCCAACCATGGGCAATGTTGGCTGGGACTTACAGCAGTTATAGTCTATAGTCTGAATGAGGACCCAGACTGGGGACGGCTGCTTTACATCTTCTTTCTTGCAGATTAAGAAGAGCCTTAATGGATCAGACCAAAGGGACTAACCAGCATCCTGTCACTCACAGCAACCAGTCAGATGCCTCTGCGAAGCCCAAGGCAGAACATAAAAACAAGAGCCATCTTCTCTTGTTCGAAGCAATCACTGGTATTGAGAGGCAAAGCTGCCTCTGAAACCTTCATTCAGTTAATCAAGCTTTAGCTCAGTTGGTTACAGAATGGTGCTGATAACACCAAGGTTGCACGTTCAATCCCCATACAGGACAGCTGCACGTTCCTGTATTGCAGGGGGTATGACTAGATGATCCTCGTGGCCCTTCCAACATGATTCTATGTGACTGATTCTTCCGTTGCCCACTGTAACTTTGCAAAGCATGTTGAGGGTAAAATTGCTTGTTTCCACAATGACCTTGATACTGTTATTACAGCATGTCCAGATGAGGGCATCAATGTTGCATCTAACTAAGTTTTCTGAGATCATTTTTAGTTGATGTAGCCCAAGGACACAGACAAGGGGCTTGCTAGTATGCAACCATCCATATGCACTCTCAACTCTTGCCCATCTTAGCTAATCAAAGCTAGCCAGGGAAGTTTGACAGAAGGAAATGTATTATAGTGCCCTCACCAATATACAGTATTTCAAGAAGTGAGAAGTTCTAAGGACAGTGCTACTCAGAGTTTGGTTTTCCTTTGAGGAAATATTTTGTAATATTTGGTTTATTTACAGATATAGTAGAGCACAGATTGATGCAAGCAGCTTATGAACTTCCAACAATCAGCAAACCTGCTACCTTACAATGAAACCCCAAGTAGATGCACCCCCCACACCCCAGTTTGTCATTCTCCGTCACTGAAAGCTTACACTGCCCTCCTCCCACTAGCAAGAAGCTACCAGGTTAACCATATCTGCAAATGTGCAGACATATGCAATATTATATATGAAGTATTATTTTCCAATTATTATGTTCACCTGGAATGAACTGAATTAGTCTATAAATGTCTCTTTCTTGTTCAGATCACTCCAACAACATTTTATTAACTAAATGTAAGCTGTTCACACCAACAACTTTTTGTTAGCTAGATGGCAACATGGACGACTTTTAGAGAAAACATTTGTTCCTGGGGGAGACTGAAAGGAACATCAATATTTTTCAGCAAAAATGTTTACCTCTTTGGGAATATAGCTTCATTGAAATTTCACAGAAGAAAACCAGATGTTTCATTTCTTCAACTTTAAGTAATTTTCATGTCAAATAGGGATGTGATACAACATTTTTGTTTTGAACCAATCTCTTGTAACATCAAGTTTAATTAAACTATGCTAAACTACTTTGCCTGAATATGCTATTTTTCTCTCAAGGGACTCCTTGCACCTCAGAGAGACCCCTTCCTCATGCTTGGCACCACATAAATTTAAAGAAGCATCCTTTTCTATGGGAGATGTATATTTGCATGTATGTACAAAAGAATAAAACAGGAATTATTTTTGGCCTGGTGCCTGAGGTGAATGGTTAATAAAATCTAAAGTGAGTCTAGAACAGCTGCATACCTTTAAGGGTGCTGCTCAGTTTTCAGTACATAGATTCCTGCTGTTTGTGGCTCTAGATCAAGACAGCTCAGAAGGTTTGGTACAAAACCTGCCAGTTGCTGCTTTCCAATCAACAGTTAACTGAGCAGAATCTCCTTTCTCTGAAACACTTTCTCCTCCCAGCAATATCCAATAGCTGTAAGTGCTAGGTTGCAGGCGCAGAGCCAGCAAGAATATGCAAGTGTGCCTCCCTCTATAGCTGCTGCCTTCACAAAGCCTCCTGAAAACCCATTATCTGGCTTTTCATCTACCTCTTTGAAAATATATCCAATTATCCCAAACAGAAAATGTTGCATAATTTAACCTTATTTATTAACTGTAAATATATTAAAAAACCTTTGGGGTCCATTTTGCATCCCTGCAAAGACTGCACCTGAAGCAGGTGCCCTGTCACCCCCAACTTTATTATAAACCTCCTACATACTAGCTCCAATAAGCAAATTAAGCATGCTGTCCTCAACAAATAAGTCTTGCCAAAAAAGTTTAAGTACTGATTGAATCACGTGGCAAGCATAGCTGGGAAGAATATCTGCTGAAAGGGAACCAAACTGCATAGTTGATAATGAATGGTAGCTGCATATTAAGAGCTTATTTCTCAAAGGAAGCACAAACAAATTGGGGTTTTATTAGCTGTTTCATTAAGTTTTATTTTAGACAAACACACACAGAAAGCATATGTGCAACATCTGATATAAAAGGATTCTATTCAAAACAAGTCTCTGTACAGAACCCATTAATGTAGCATTAAATTACTCAACAAGGCTGCAAATTTAACTATAAATTTAACTCTTTGACTAATCTATCATTTCTGACAGAGTTTATTTCATTTGCTCTGATCTTTAAATCAATGTGTGTCTAACTCCAGCACATTAGTTCTGTCTTTTAAGTAGCATTACATATATACATATATCTCTGTGTGTTATGTATGGCTAGTGCCATGGGCTATTGTAGCGCTTTCTTTTTATCAAGTTTGCTCCTAAAACAAATCAGTGTGTGCTTCTGTCAGTAAACATTTGAACACAGAACAGATCGGTTTAGAGAAAATTACCTTGTTCTTAGAGTTGCTTTTGTGGTGATGCTTTATTTATATTCCCACTAAGACACAATGAGCCAAATTCAGAACGTACCTGTGCTAGAACAAACCAATTCTTTTTGCATATGCAGCTGTAATGTTCAATGAGGAACAATAACTGAACTCAAATCTAAGCACAATTGGGGAGGGGGGGTTAGGATCTACCAGGAAGAGAAAGATCTCAGTAGCATATTCAGTAGCTATGGAATTCTGAACTTAAATGCCAGCTACAATTCAGAAGTCAGGTATTCTCAAATCAAATTGAAATTAATGGATTTGGGTGCAATTCTTGTCACATTTTCATGTGGGTAAATCCCACTGATCATAGTAGGGCTTATTGCATAGAATTGTATCCACTGCTACTCTCATGCAACATGCACTTATTGTTGTTATTATTATTAAATAAATTTGCATACTACCCTTCATCTGTATGCCTCTGTAATTGTAATGGAACTAAAGTATGATCACAAAACCATAGGAAGCAGCCCAATTCCAAGTCAAATCACTGGTCCATCTAGCTCAGTATTGCCTATGGCTGGCAGTGGTTGTTCAGGATTTAAAAATGAGATAGTTCCCAAGCCCTGCTGGAGATGCCAGGGATTTAACCTGGCACTGTTTGCAGTCAAGGCACGTGAACTGAAACTAAAGCCATGAGCTATGCTCAACATAATCTGTATAGACAGGTTCCCGTTTCCTATAGTAGCATAATACTGCACAGAGGCCTAGGGTCTGCCCAGGACCAAGGAAACCTAAGGTCAAATCCCTGTCCCACTTGGTTGTTGTTGTTGTTGTTTTAAAAAAACAACCTAAAAGCAGTTTACAAAATGTTAAAACAAGAAAAATTCACAACCATACTTTAAAACATACAAAAGTTAAAATATTAACACAAATTAAAATTACCTCAACTTTCCAAGCATCTAGGTAGGCTTGCCTAACCAAAAGTGTTTTTAGTAGGTGCCAGAAAGAGTACAGTGAAATCACCTGCTTGATCTCAATAGGCAGAGAATTCCAAAGTGCTGTTGCTGTCACACTAAACAATTGAGTTCTTACAAATGTGCAACGGATATTATGTGGCACCTGTAGTAGTGCAATTCCACCAATCAAAATGGTTGAGTGGGCACATATGGGATAAGGTGATCTCCTAGATAATCTGGTCCTAAGCTCAACCTGATACGTTACTGAGTTCTTGTAAAGACAAAATTGGATGGGGAGAGACACAACCATATACAATACCCTGACCACATTTGAGGAAGGGAAGGAGTAGAATAAATTAGTAGAACAATCGACTATAGCACTGAAATTTTGCAATCAAGATCCGATTCGCTATGCAACAAAACCCTCACACACAGCAATCACTTAGCCTTGACATTTAACTCCCAAACTTGACTATTTTTACTACAAAATAGTACTTATGTGACATATATTTTTCTAAGATACTTTTAAATAGAACACCACACGTGCAGAAAAAACAATCTTTATTTCAATTCAAAATTGTCAATTTACCTCATTTGTATGGTCAGACTACATGTAAACAGCCATTTTCTTGATCAATTGTGGCAAAAAAGACTCCCCTCTCAGCAATTAGGTAGGAAAGCTGTTGTTAATCAGAATATCATTCAAAGCACAATTTATGTTCTATAAATACTAATGATAGTTGTGAACACAAAAGTGTGTGTGTTGGTAACTTTTGTAAATATTTCCAAAACTATACAATATTTCTGATAATTCCATATTTTTAAAAAACCTGAAAAAATATTTAAACACACATTGAATCCCCAAACTACTTTTCGATTTGAAGGAACCATAGTGTAGAAATGGTAACAAAGTAAAACAGAAGTACAGATTCATTAATTATTATTAAATTTCTATTCTGCCCTTCATCCAAAGATCACAAGGCAGTTTGCAATATAAAAACACAAAAATACATAACATAGCAACAAACAAAAACAGTAACCACCATCCACCACCCAGTTTAAAAGGTCATAGATTGTTTAATTGGCCAAAAGAAAGGCCTGGAAGAAAATGAATGTTTTTGCCTGGCATTTAAAGATATGCAATGAAGGCACCAGGCAAGCCTTCCTGGACATTAAAAAACATCCCTGGCCTATAAAATTTGAGACAAATCTAGCAACACAGTGTTTCGGCTAGAGATTAAAATCGGGCACATACCTTTACAATTCTCCACTGCCAATGGTCTCCTACTTGTTGAGAGTGTTTGATAAATTCTGCACAATATTGCTTGAATTTATTCTCTTCCAGAAAGAAATCTTCACCACACAAGTTAAGTGACATCTATTTTAAAAAAACCAAAGTGTTAGTATTGGCAGGTATAGTTAACTCTTAATAGAATATATAGCTCTCCCAAAGGAACAGGAAGCAATACAAGAGATCAACAAACAATAGGAATTGGGCTACTGCCCAATCCCTTGCTTTCAGATGAACTTTCTACTTATGGACAATGATTTCATGTCATTACTTGATGGTATAATATTTCTATGGACCATTAAGCTAATGCAGGAATTTCAAACCTACAACCCTTCAGATGTTGCTGGACTCCAACTGCCATCAGCCTAAACCAACATAATCAGTGGTTGGTAGCTATAATCTAATAACATCTGGAAAGCTAAAGACTTCCCATCCCTGAGCTAACGATTCCTGAATTCCAGGGGGTTGACCTAGATGACCTTCAGGGTCCCTTCTAACTCTACAATTCTAGTATACTTTTCCAAAGGCAGAAGCCTCTCCAGAATGGGTACTGTTTTTTACACTTCAACCTGTAATGCATTCTGTCAGACAATATGCTTCAATAAAATGAGCAGAGCTTGGACATGCAGACCATTTTCAAGGATTGAAATGCTCATATAGGTGAACATTCTGTCATTTGTATCTCTCTTTATTGACAGTATGAGTAGGATCAAATATCACCACCACTCTGGATTACAAGGAACTGGGAAGTTTCCAAGTTTGGGGAAAATGTCAGTAATTACTACATCTCCCGATGCAGTTATCAGATGTGAAATTGTAATCAACACAGTGCAGGTAAAAATACTGTAGTCTTCACACACACTTTAAATAGAACCACCTGTTTTTAGCAAATGAGCAGATGTAGGCATAACAGAGAAACTGAAAATTATAATGCAGTATTGCTTCTTTCCCCATACTTGTACAATAAAATCATTATAAGAGGAAATAATTGGCCAGTTTTTTTATTAAATGCACATATAAGAAGCTTACTAAATTCTGAAGCACCCATGAGACTTTAGTCTGCTCTTATACCTTGTAACATTACCAATCTTTCTTTATATTTGGTTTTCAGAATTAAGGATCCTATAGCAGTGCTGCACAACTTGTCTCTCATGTTGAATGAAGCCCATCAGACACGTGTGGTATTTTACCAAACACTTGGTAGATCTTTCTAGTCTAATACCTTTTAGACTTAAAAATTGAGGGAGTGGGGAGGGGAGAGATAGAGTGCCTGAAAATCCAAAATACGGTACTTTATTGTTTTCAGATTCATCTTGGTGTAATATGCAAGCTTTAACTGATGCATTTAAAGTACAGACAACCCCCATTTACACATGTTCAATATGTGTGTGACTGCACATAAACACATCACATCAAACCTGGAAATGACCACAAAACATCACAAAAGTCTCAATGTATCCTGCCTAAGTGAGACTTTCAAAGGCTTCCCCCAGAAACACATAACATTGTTTCCTTTACTGTATCTTCATTGTTCAGATGTCAGTGTCATTGCTTTTGTAGCAAAAACACCAGCACCCACATACAAGAGAGACAGAGGTATCCTCAAATTTCCTAAATACAGTACAAAAAAAACCTTTTTTTAAAAAAAGCCGAAAGAAACTCCAAAAAGCAGTGAGGACTAGGAATACTCAGAAGCTGCAGTGCTGAAAGATGAGGTGGAAACAGAAGATCAGCTAGGAAGGGGAATGGAATAGATAGATATGATTACAGAGTTTAGGGAAGTTTTTAATGTCTGATGTTTCATCACTTTACAGTCATACCTTGGGTTAAATATGCTTCAGACTGAGCATTTTCAGGTTGCATTCCGTGGCGACCCAGAAGTAACGGAATGGGTTACTTCCGGGTTTCGCCGCTCGCGCATACGCAGACGCTCAAAGTGATGTCACGCGCATGTGCAGAAGCGGCAAATCGCAACCCATGCAGACGCGGGTTGCGTTCTGCTCAGGATGTGAACGGGGCTCCGGTACAGATCCCGTTCACATCCAGAGGTACCACTGTATTACTATCATCATCATCATCATCATCATTAATTCTGTTGGGAGCCGCCCAGAGTGGCTGGGGGAAACCAGCCGGATAGGTGGGGTATAAATTTTATTATTATTATTATTAGGAAATTTACAGCATAAAAATACAAAATGAGAACACAAGATACACACCAAAAAACAAACTGATAATGCCCTTCTCACAAACACATTTAAAAGGCCATAAGTTGTTCAATCAGCCGAAGGCCTTGTTAGAATCAAAGAATTTTAGGGTTGGAAAGGACCCCGAGGGTCATCTCATATAACATTTTCACCTGGCAACTAAGTTACAGTATCATGGAAGAGGGCATGGTTGACTGAATGGAACAGTGAGCAGGAGCATTAAGCACTGGAACCTCTCATTGTAGATCCCGCCTGTGCCTCTGAACACCAATTGCTGCAGAATAACAAGCCGCATCCCCCTTCAGGGCTACATAGGCTCCTGATTGGTTACTGTAATAAACAGGATGCTGGACTAGATGAACCATTGATCTGAGCCAGCAGGGTTCCTCCTTATGCACACACCAGAGAACACTGGCCGGGGATATTTAGTACATCTCCAGCTGGCTCTAAGTTTTGGAAAGCACAGGTGTCCTTTGCTGCGTTTACAAACGTCTCCGCTCCCTATGTTTCAGTCGCTGCTTATTTCCAACCACCCAACGGGGCTGCTGTGGTGACCTTTCCACAGCTCACATTTCCCTCATCTGGCAGAGCCAGGAGCAACGAGGAGGCTGTAGGGCACCTGAATGAAAACGTGCCTTCTTGTTGTTGTTGTTTTCAAATGGCCTGAAACTTGTTGTCCCAGGGGACCAGGCTGTGCCAAGGCACAGTTTGCCATTCGAATTGCAAGCCTGTTTCTCCTTCCTAGGTAAAGGTAAAGGGACCCCTGACCATTTGGTCCAGTCGTGACCGACTCTGGGGTTGCGGCGCTCATCTCGCTTTATTGGCCAAGGGAGTGGCATACAGCTTCCGGGTCATGTGGCCAGCATGACTATGCCGCTTCTGGCGAACCACAGCAGCACACGGGAACGCCGTTTACCTTCCCGCCGGAGCAGTACCTATTTATCTACTTGCACTTTTTGACGTGCTTTCGAACTGCTAGGTTGGCAGGAGCAGGGACCGAGCAACGGGAGCTCACCCCAACACGGGGATTTGAACCGCCGACTTTCTGATCGGCAAGTCCTAGGCTCTGTGGTTTAACCCACAGCACCACCCGTGTCCTTCCTCCTTGCCTGTAAAACCACTCCTGCTTTCGGCATGTCTGTATGAACAAGAAGAGATCTGTGTACTGTGGGTGAGAATTCCCCTGAAAAACATGCAGTAAGGCACCACAACAATTTCCACACACACACAATTCCCCCCCCCTCGTTTAATTTCACTGCACACAGGTGGTGCAGTGACAATAAAGGTTTATTTTATTGTTACACACACACACCTATGGCATTCCTGTTTACGGTTGGGGGGGGAGGAGAGAAACTGAGCATACACTGAGGGGGCTGTGGGAAGGCAAGAGGGCGGCCCAAGGAACGGGCCACGGCAATGGCAGTTTCAAACGGAGGCCGGTGACCAGGGCGGGAGTTTCCAAACCGCGCCTCTGAGGCAAAGTTGGCTAACAAAGAGCGACGGGAAGCCCCTCGGGGGAAAAACAGGCTCGGGAAACCAGCCTCCGCGCCTCCTGCCAGGCTGGGGCTGCCGGCAGCACCCGAGCGCCCTGCGACCGCCTCTTCCTTTCCATCCTCCCTCATCGCCTCGGCTCCCCCCTTCGCTCACCTTCTCCGCCTCCCGCCAATTTCTGACGGATGCGCACAAGGCTCCGTCTCTTCCTTTCTTGTGGGAGGAGCTCGGGGGGGAGGGGAGAGAGCGCGCGCCAGGGCGCAAGCGCAGAAGCACCCGCGCGGTTTCCTTTCCCCTGTCTCTCTCTGCTCTCGGGCTCCGGGAAGAGCCTCGGGACCCGCACCTCGAAAGCGCATGTGCTAGTCCGACGCATGCGCGTCTGTATGCGGGGGGGGGGGGCGGTTAAGAGGGCAGAGGGAAAGTGTTGTGTTGGGAAAGGGTGTTGCGCGTTGTTTCAGGGTTGGCAGCGTTTAACGTGGAGGTCCTCCCAAGTCCACCTTTTTCCCTTAAAAAAAAAAAGTGTGTTGCTAACCATGAGGCAGCTAGAATTGTTCCCGCTGGATTTCCGCGTTTGCAAAGCGGCAACACTTTTCCTCCCCAAAATTCCTACCTTCTATTGGAGCAAATAAGGGTTCACAGTACACAACCTGCTGCTCCTCTCCTAGCAGCCTGCAAAAAAAGAGCGCTGGCTAACTTCACCAAAGCGATGAGGCGAGATAAAGTTCTGAGAGTTGGCGGGAACGTTGCCAGTCCCTGCAGTTTGTTGCTCTGACTCATCTCATCCAGAAATGTAAAATGTTTTGCTGAAATCTTTTAGTCTTGGTGAGAACTTGGCAGAAGGCAGCCTTTCTCGTTCCAATAACCTTGAAGCGAGGTAACTTTCTGGGGGCCATGAGGCAGAGTGAAGTAGAGCCCTAAAAGAGCACAAAAATACTGCACAAATTGTACAAGAATAGCACATAGCAATCCCACAAGCCTTTGCACTGACCTTTGAGGCCTGGGGAGAGTTGGAGTTGGAGCAAAGAAGCTTGGAAAGAGCAACTGTGGTGGAACTTGGGGGCTTCCCCCCCCCCAAGGGTTTCCGATGGGAGGGTGTTTGCAGGCTTTTTCAATGGTGTTCCCAATAGAAACGACCTCACTTAAATGTGTGGTGCCTCAGAATGTAACCCCCATGTAAATGGGGAGTTGTTTGTACTTCAGAGAGGAACCAATCTTGCACATAGTGCAGGCATTACATAGGATAGATCGGAAAGAAGCTCTGGTCTATTCAAAGGGGAAATTATTTTAATTCAGTTTAAAGACCACTTATACCATTTTAAAGACTGTTTAAAAACCCCTTATACCATTTTAACAGTTGTGACTTCCTCCAAATAGTAATGGGAACTGGTTTGTTACAGATGCTTGGAATTGTAGGTCTCTTAACAACTCTCAACTGTAGTTTTTAATGGGTGTTCCTAGAATTGGGGGGGGGGGAGAGATGACTATTAACGTGGTATAAGAGTGCTTTAAATGATTGGTGTGGCTATGACATTCCATTTGCTACCCCTTCTATTAAAAAAAATTATACAAAACAGAATATTTAACCCTTTCTTCACCGTTTGTTAAAATAATTATTGGTTATATAATTGTATACTGAATGGAGATGGAAATTCAAACACTATCATGTGAAATAAATATAAGGAGACAAAGATGAAAAATGCTGTTACAAGCTACCTTACAAATAGTACCTGTTGTTTGATTTAATTAATTTCTTATGTGTTGAGTAGGCCAGTATTGTACAAAGGACACACAAGGAAAACATTTCAAATATATGGGGAAATAGTGTTAAGGGACTGATTCAGACGGAGAAACAGAGCTGCATGTCATCAGCATACTGATGGTACTGTGCTTGAAATCTCCAGGTGACAGCTCTCAATACTTTAATACAGATGTTGAATAGCAGAAATAACTGAAAAGACTCTTGCAGGACCCCACAGCTCAAAAGCCACAGATCTAAGCAACAGTTGCCTAGTATTACTTTCTGGTACCAACCATGCAAATAGGAGTGACACCACCAGCTCCAACCACACTGACTAAGTCCAGAAGGACATCCTGGTCAATGATGCTGAAAACTACTGAGATGCCGAGAAGAACCAACATGGCCACACTCCCTCTTGTCTCTCCCAATAAAAGTCATCTATCAGAATAACCAAAAATGTTTTGATGCTAAAACCAGAGTGTGTAGACAATCTGCTTCCCTTCTGCCGCTTACTGCCCCCCCACACACACACACGCACAATCATGTTGCTCAGGAAGGGAATATTAGAGACTAGGTGGTAGTTTTCTAAAACCTCTAGATCCAAGGAGGATCTTCAGGAAGGTTTGCACCACTGCCTCTTTCAAGGTGCTGGACATAATCCCTCCCACAGTGGGGCATTTTTAAGAAGATTTTTGTTAACAATGACCGACAAGCACAGCAAAATTTAGTGACATATTCAAGCCAACAAGGGAGTAAATTTAACATGATCCAAGAGGTTGTTGATCATCAGGCTTCATAACATTTGTTATAAGCATTCCTAGTGACCTCTCTAAGACCAACTCCATTACAGTGGATATCACAAGTTGCTGACTATGTAATTATACCCAGAATGTTTTATCTGTTTGATACTTTACTATGCTGCAGTTATACTTCACCCAAAGTACAAACTAAAGAAACAATCTGTCTTCAGCTTTTAAAGCCAACTCTGCCATTGCTTGCCATGTGGTACTGTCAAATAAATGATGTAGAGTTGGCTAAATTCCTCTGCATCACTGACTTTGTCTGGATATATGATTTGTTCCTAAATATTAGCCGTTTCATTTTTCACTTCTTGCCAGCTCTGTAAAGAAAGATAGAGCTGACTTTTTCAACCCACTTTAATTACACACGCACACTGATATTTAAGTGAAATGCTTAGCCAAAATCCAGCTGTTGTCAATCCCATCAACACCATGGGATAAAAGCACTCTTAGACCGCTTTAACAGTCATGGCTTCCCCTCAATAATCCTGGAAACTGTAATTTGTTGAGGATGATGAAAATTGTAGCTATGTGAAGAGTCTCCTAACAACTTTCAGCACCCATAACAAACTATAATTTCCAAGATTCTTGGTGGAGCCATGACAGTTAAACTGGTATAACAGTACTTAAAACATGTGATATGGGTGAGACCCCCCTCCAAATGAAACTTGAAATAAAAATGTTTTCTCCCCATGGTTCACATTCATCTTCGTGGAATTTTACCTACATTACCTGTTGTTGTTTTCCAATACTGTAGTTAAATAGGTCATAATTTTTAGTGTACTTTTTATGAAAACCACATTGAGATCGCTTGCTGGGGTACAAAATACAAATTTCCTAAATTTAAAAAACGCACATACGGTTTTCTGAATGAATGTTTTATTCCTTGTCTACGACTCATGCGGAAATGACTGAAATCCTCAATAATTGTTAATGGAATCCTCAATGATAATTATTCAATAAATCAGTACTGAAAATTTGAGCATACTATTTTACAGTTGTGTGTGTGAAGATCTGATAATCTTCCTAGAGAAAAGGTATAACAGGACCAATTTACCATTCACAGTGTAGCCTTATTGGAGTTCACCAATTGGGTCTGCGTTGCTCCGGGACAGGAGGAAGGAAGTCAAATGACACCGAGGTTGGTTCAAAGAAAGAGTTTATTCTGCTCTCCGGATAGCAGAAGGCACTTGCTTGGTCAGTCCATAGCAAGTCCAAAGAAATCAGAGATTACATGCAGCATATATATCCTCCAGGCACCCTCTCCCTCCTTCCCCAGGAATCCAACCACATCAGCCTATGTACGCAGATTGACATCATATATGTTCTTGCTCTGGTATTCTTAACCATAAAAGGGTATTCCTTCCTGTACTTCTGACCATAAAAGGATCTTCCTCTTCCTACTCTTATCTTGGAGGAAAAGGTCGTCAACGCTTTGGCGTTGTTCCCGGACTTAGGTATGTGCGTCTTTTGTGGTCAGCACATAAGATAAGGCACAGACGTGTCTTCTCTGTTCTACTGGTGCAGTCAGGGTCATCCCTGCCATCACAAACTGATAAAGGAGAGGACTCTGAGCACAGCTGGGTTTTTGTTTATACATTGACTCGAAGCTCAAGTTAATGGATTTTAGCTAAGGAAAAATAGGGATTTTGGTGCAGTTTAAACTGCCTGTACAGTCAGTTTTGGGTTTGGGAAACCCATTCCTTCAACAATTTGTCTAACACAGGGGCCGCAAGCGATCCACGGGGGCAGTTTAACCGGCCTCCCCTGAAGCGAGCCGCCCGCTCAGTGAGTCCCCGCACACTGCACTTAAACCAGTGCGGGGATTTGCTTCCGTGGCGCTGGAAATCATGTGTGTGCATGCACAGGCACTGGAAATCACGTCTGCGCATGCACAGACATCAGAAATCGCATCTACGCATCCCCAGACCCTGGAAATCGCTCCGCAGAACTTGACCAGCCCAGGCAGGTAAAACCTTGCCAACGCCTGGTCTAACAGTACTTATAGTGAGGTGTACATTCAGTGAGTAGGCAGCATCTATTTAAGAGGGAAAGTCTGTATACAAAGCATTGAGGATATTTAGAGTGGTCCTTGATCCTCTCCTACACCTGGAGTCAAATGTCTTTTTTATTGTTTTGACGTCCTTTTACTGAGCAGAGGGAAACCAGTGAGTCAACAACTTTAAGGCAATTTCTGTTGGAAAAAGACAGGAGATTTGTGCTGTGTCTGCTGAGCAGAGGCAAGCAGATACATACACATGAAATGTGTTGGTTTAAGGGGAAAATAGGTATAAAAGGAGAATTCTGGGATGCCAAGATCCAAGTTTGGGGCAAGCACTCAGTGAGAGAAATCCAGCAGAGATTTAAAATCACAAAATATGCAGCAAAGTAAAGCATGGAAATATCAACAGTAAAAGCTAAAAATGTGCCCTTTAAAATGATTTCCAAAATGTCCTCTTAAAATGTTTCTTTCCAAAGTTTCCACTTCCCCAAGCATAGAAAAAGACCACATTTGTTAAGTTAAAAATGGTTTACTAACAAACTCTCTAAAGATCAGATTTATGTGCTTTTCCATACAGCATTCAGAAAAGCTTGCAAATGCAGTAAAACGTGGCTCAGTTGCAGTGGTGAAATTTTCTCAATTATTGGTATAGGAACTCAAGCGTAGCTTGTGAGAGCCATGTGGCTAAGCTGGTTGTTCTTCACACACTGAGCTTCTCAGGTCAACTGAAGAGAAAACAAAGGCATCATGTCCTGTTGCCTTCTAATGTGAGAGGTAGTGTGGCAGGACAGCTTACACTATAGTTTTAACCCCTTTTATGTGTTAATTAGACCTAAGCATGTTGGTTATATGGGGCTGCTTATCTCACAAAATGTTGGTCACAGCGCAGCAGAACCACCATGCCCAAAGCCTCAGCCATGATGAAAAACTCTGGCCAAATTAAAATGAGCCCACTTTATTTCTTTCTAGAAAAAAAGGAGCCATTTTCATAACGGAATGGCATAGCTATAATCACATCAGTCTTGTAAATGTGCTGTATAGTTTTGTTTTATTTTTAGTCTTCCACTTGGAAAGACTAAAGTAAGTAATTATGATTTCATACAAAATACAAGCGGAGATAATGACTTGCCCAAGGTCATTCTACAAGTCCCTAACTAAATAGAGATCTGAGCATCCACAGCCCTGTGAAATAGGTTACTGTTTAGTCTCTGCATATGGGGAGTGACAGAGAGAGAAAGAAAGAGAGAGAGAGCACAGTTAACAGGAAGTAGCTTGCTGAAGACCATCTCCAATAGCAAAGTCTGTCAGGATGCAATCCTATACTGAAGATTGATGGCTGAGGGTCTATTAGATTACAGCATCACAGGACAAGTGAATGAAGCAGAGCAAGCTTCCACTAGAGTCAAATTTCATCCTCCAAGAGGGAGGGGAACTGGAGCCTCTCCCCTCCAAAGGAAGGATGCTTAGATATGAGGATGCTTAGATACTGACTGATCACTCAGGTGACACTGCTTCCTCTTCCCCCTGTTCCCTCACTTAAAAATATCTACTGTGTATCCAGCTCTGGAGCCTACTAGCCGCTGATTGTTGTTTACTGCTTGCTCTCTCTGTATGTCTCCCTTTGCTTTCCACAAGCCACCTTCCGAAGCTGCAGGATAAAGTCCACCAAGTAGCACACAGCCACACATTAGGCTAGCACTGCACGATGCCCATTCCAATCCAAGGTCCTGGATGCCACAGCTGGTACCCTTGCCCTATGGCACTCAATGATCACAGAGTGTGGCTGGACTTGCATGTACCAGAGGAAGCTCTGCTGCCTGCATGGTACCACTTGGGTCCATAATTGCCCAAAGAGCATGTGCCCCTGCCTCAAGAGAGGCTGGCTGGCTTCCAAGGTCACCATTTTTCCTGTGTTGCTCACCCGAAGTTATATTATCATGACATTGAGGGATGAGCAGGAGTCAGCTGGTAGGGCCAGATTGACAGCCCAAAGGCAACCAGGCTGGTTGACTGGAGCCATCCATGTATTTTGTTCTGTTGGGAGAGGGGTGAAGTTAAATATTTCAACCATGGTAAGATCTGAACAAGCTATCCTTGGAGCGTGCTTGCATATTTGTGATTTAGCACAGCATGCCACAGAGTTTCCTTGGCTACAGCTGCTGCCTCTGCCTGATTCTCTGCGTTTCTTGAGTGTTAGGAATGCTGTGACATAAAGCCATTTGCTCAGATTGGTTTGTGTAGATTGACTCTCGCCTTGTCTGTGGGGCATGTAGGCATCATTTCTGACTGTGCCCCTTGCTGGAGTGGACTGGCAAAGTTTCCAGGGATGAGGTGGGTGTTTTTCCCTTCACTTTTAGATCCCCTACCCCGACAGGGTGAGTATAGGCTTTGGCAACTGTTCTGCTGGTCTAGTGGCAATGTATCTTCACCCCAGCATAATATGACAATAGGATTGTCGTTTAATTCACTGGCTTAGACTTCACTTTTATTGCTGTCAGAGAGTAGTTAGCTTCCTGTCTCTGAAAGCTGTAATTTCCCGCTAGATGTGGAGGTCCAGCAGAGTTTGTGGCAGAGTCCATCTATATTCAGATTTGGTCTTTCATCACATCATGCAACATTTGTGCTTTGACTGTACACTGCTTCAGGTTCTTTTCATCAGAAAGTTGCTTTTAAATCTTAAAATACAGCAAATCTGTTTTTTTCCAGTCCATATCTTTTTATTTGTATTATTGTAAAGTCACTGATTCAATAAATATTACATTACTGAAATAAATTTCTCTTTAGTTTTACATACCCACAACACAAGTTTCCTACAGTTCACATTAATCTGACGAATCTATAGTACATACAGAGCAATTTATCCTGTGTAATAAAATGATATCTATTTTTGCCACTTCTAAAGTCTCCTAGGGCTTTGAATAGCTATTCACAAATTGTTGGCAAGCTTTCCTAATGGCAAGCCCAAACACATTTAGCTAATATCTTGACCCAACTATCAATTCATTCTGCAGCCAATCTACTCAGTTGGATTAAAGCTGAATGTTAGCAGCCCGGGATGACCATGAAAATATTGTGCAAACAAGTAAATAAGACAAAGTTAGAAGAGTAGCAAATGAAAAATACACAAATACCACAATACTAGAGTAGTACCACCTAACATCATGAGATTGCTCTGGGGTAGATGCATAGTGGGTTGTTGTCTGACTTAAATACTTCCTTGATTTTCTGCAGATTGTCTGAAAAGCCTGGCAAGCACCTTGACCTAAAAACTTTGGGGTGGGGGTAGGAATACAAAACCAAATGCAAATAACAATTTAGAAGATGCCTCAAGGGAGAAAAGGATTTAGTTGATGAGGCTTGTAAGACTTTTAATTACAGTCATTATCAGGCACTACCTATACAGGTCAGAACTTATTAGCAAAAATATTAACACAACTGTTTCGGGGGTACTCGCCAGTATATAATATCCCAAACTATATGGTTGCAGAGCAACAGAAAAACTATTACACATACTGGGATCGTTTTACAGTTGATGTGTGCTCTTCCTTTTGGCTTTATTAACTCTTCTGCTGACTTTAAGTCAACGGTAAGCCTCAAGAAACCAACCAACCATTGTCTTCATTTCATTCCCTTTCAAATTCCACAGCTAAAATTCTACTGCTTTACAGAGTAATAGCCTGAAACACAGTTTCTAATCAGCTGCGTGCTGTAATGCTCTGACGCAGTCAGAATTTCTCTAGGGCTTTGGGAAGAGAGTGGAGCGCATGCTAAGGAGGGATGGAAATTCTGAAGAAAACTACCTGGCTCCTATGGAGTTATTTGAATGGTGGCGATAACATACTCTCCCGAACCAGAGCAGAAGGGGGTCGGTTGTCGTCAGGCACCAGTTCTCATCAAATACGTAGGTGATCTTCTTGATAGCTATCATGCCGCTCTTGCAGGATTTAGTCATTCATCCATTGCTCTCTACGTCCCATCTGGGTATCACAAGCACTATAGTTACATGAACTACAATACTACAACCAATATTTAAAGATATCTGGTGGAAGCTTGTTTGGGAGAAAGGACACTTTTAATTTATCAAGCTCTGTTAGGAAACTGTTAGGTGGCTGCTTTATATAGCTTCTTCTCCCCCCCCCCCCCAAAAAAAACCCCAGTAGTGAGCATATACGCAGCTCTGCTGGAGCAGGCCAAAGGCCCAACTCTGTCCAACGTCCTGTTCCTACAGTAGCCAATCAGATGCCAAAGGGAAGCCTGCAAGTAGCACCTGAGGGCAACTGCACTCTTACTATTTGTGTTCTCCAGCAACTGATATGGCACACCCGTTCACTTCTTTATAACCTATGGCGGCTGCCATTTGTCTGATAGCACATTGCCACATGTTATCACAGGAGCCACAGGATTGCTTTTTTCAGCAGTGGCCTGATAATAATGTCTTGTTCTGACCAAAGGTGTTTAAAACCCACACCCTATAAGTTGTAAATGTGCATACAAATCAAAATTAGCCTTTGGCTTACGGTAATTAAGGAATCTATGGCCTTTTAAACTGGGAGCTTATTGTTTTCATTTGCTACTGTG
Source organism: Podarcis melisellensis (assembly GCF_964234715.1). Lineage (NCBI taxonomy): Eukaryota > Metazoa > Chordata > Lepidosauria > Squamata > Lacertidae > Podarcis > Podarcis melisellensis. The sequence goes on from NC_138543.1 coordinate 32,507,967, forward strand.
TTATGTACTTTTTTGTGTTTTTATACTGTAAACTGTCCTGTGATCATTGGATGAAGGGTCACATAGTAATTTAATTAATAATAATAATAATAATAATAATAATAATAATAATAATAATGTGGTGCTACTTTGCAGCGGGGTTAATTCAACAACAGCATGATCACAATGTAGCTAATTTAATGTATGTTAAAATGTTTTTAAAAAGTAAATGCAGTGGTACCTCGGGTTAAGAACTTAATTTGTTCTGGAGGTCCGTTCTTAATGTGAAACTGTTCTTCGGCTAATGGGTCCTCCCACTACTGCCGCGCTGCCAGAGCACGATTTCTGTTCTCATCCTGAAGCAAAATTCTTAACCCGAGGAACTATTTCTGGGTTAGCAGAGTCTGTAACCTGAAGCATCTGTAACCTGAGGTACCACTACTCTGTTCGACAGACATAAAAGAAACATAGTTGGAGCAATGGAAATGTCAAAAAGGAAAAGCAGTATTGAGTGATTCCTGTCCTCAGAGGAAACTGCTGCTGATCAGCCAAAATGTTACCTTCTTGGCTGGTTCCCAGAAATATCAAGTACCACCAAAGGCTAATGTTTAAAATCCATACTTATGAACGCCAGAACGGGATTCCTTTCATAAAGTGCTGTTACTGTGCCATGAGATGGGAGCAATTCAGGAGGTATGCAAAGCCAGAAAAAAAATCCCAGCTGAGTTATTCTTGTTGGTACCGCTACCTAACCATACAATCCCTAACCACATGGATAGAAGATATCCCTTGCACCCCCACCCCTGACCACATATTGAAGGAATGTCTGCAAAGGGGGTGGCCCATTGTACAGACATAGTTCTGTTCAGTGCTTTTTTTCTAAAAAAAATGTTTAGGGGTACTCCTGTCTCAAGAAAATCACCATTTTATAGTTCTAATTGGGAAAAATAAATACAGTAAATGGACAAAAGTACAGAATGTTTAGGTGTATGCATCCCCCCCCCCCCAGAAAAAAAGCACTGGTTCTGTTCAAAACACTGTGGGATCAGGAACCCTTTACAGTTGTCCCAGAGCAATGTGAAAGTGGCTGCTAAGACTGCAACAGGCATTCTGTTCTTGGGAAGGTTTAAACCAGCCTTAACACAGTTTATGGAGAAGGGGAGATGGTTGTATTTGCAACTTCTTTATATTACTGTGAGCATTCAGGTAAAGACAATCATGCCCGCAATAAAACATAAGCCAATGAATTATAAAACCTTAAGAATGCAATGGTCCTCATGCATTAGTTACTTCAAGACTGGATTGCTGCAATGCACTCTAAGAAGTCTAGTGCCTTTTTGGTATGGTTTAGTCAGTGAGACTGGACACAAGCATGTTGGTATTCTGTCTATCACCGGGGGGGGGGGGCTGTGTTGTTCTCCCACCTTTGAATGCCGCATGTAGCTGCCACTTACGGGGAGAAGGGTGGGCAAGGCAATGCAGAGCGAAGCGGGTGCAGAGGCTCATTTTGGCAGTCCTGCCATAGCACCCACATCATGCTGAGCTCCCCACTGCCTTCTTCAGAAGCTGAGAGAGCAGTGTATCCCCATCCAGCTCATCCTGCCCTATCTGCCACTGCTAAAAATGGGATGTTTTCCTCAAATGCAAATGTGAGTGTCAAAGAATAACCAGGTGATAGATGGCTGGAGTGTGCTTGGAAATGAGTGTGAATGGGTGGGTGAGGGTGCTGTGTGTTGTGAAAGAGTGGGGTGGCCAGGTCCACTTCTGTCTGTAGCTCCACCACTGGCAGGCGGCCCCTGACACATCCCTGCTCCCAAAGGGAACGTGGCCTTTGCAGGGAGGATAATGATCCCGCCCCCCGCCCCGTTCAAAAGTTGGGTAGCCTCCAGACAGGCAACCAAGGAAATGCGTTCTACAATGGCTGGCAGCCCTTTCCTGAAATCTATTATTATTTATTTATTTATTTATTTATTTATCTATTTATTTGTTTTAAACATATTTTACCACCCTTACGCATACTGACATGTTTTACGTTGCAACACAAAGCAGTGAGAAAAGTTTCTAGATAAAAATAGATCCGAAAATCATTCCTTAAATGACACCATTTTCAGTGTTCACAAATGATTAAATATTAAGCTACAGTTTAAACATTCATTTGCTGTTCAGGTTTGCTTGCTATGGAAAATAATTGTTACTCAGCTTTTACATTTCTCATGGTTACTAGTCAGGTATCCCCTCAGTTTCCTAGGTTTTGCAGGTTATAATCCTATATCAGGGGACGCGGGTGGAGCTGTTGGTTAAACCACAGAGCCTAGGACTTGCCGATCAGAAGGCTGGCAGTTCAAATCCCCGCGATGGGGTGAGCTCCCGTTGCTCTGTCCCTGCTCCTGCCAACCTAGCAGTTCGAAAGCATGTCACAGTGCAAGTAGATAAATAGATACTGCTCCAGCGGGAAGGTAAACGGCGTTTCTGTGTGCTGCTCTGGTTCACCAGAAGCGGCTTAGTCATGCTGACCACATGACCCGGAAGCTGTACGCCGGCTCCCTCGGCCAGTAAAGCAAGATGAGCGCCGCAACCCCAGAGTTGGTCACGACTGGACCTACTGGTCAGGTGTCCCTTTACTCCCTTTACCTTTAATCCTATATCAACTTACATGGGAGGACTTTTCTTCAATAGGGCATTTCTGAGTAGATAAGACCACAGTTTCTTTACCACCTTAAATGTAAAGGTGATGGCAGCTGAGTGCAGGAATAGCTGAGTTTTTCATGTCCTTCTTTTGGGACACTCATATTGTTTTAACTTTACAAACTGACTGAAGTTTGCCCTAAATGCAGCTTGTGTTATTAAATTTCTTTGTACAGATTTCAAATGTATGCAATAGCTAAACATTTCCAGGTGCTGTATGCATGATAATGGCTCGTATTATAGAATAATAGAGATTATGGGAGTTGTAGCTCCTCAGCGCTGTGGGAAAAGCACAGGTTTCCCATCCTAACCCTCAAGGTTTATTATCTCAGTATGACAGTTTTAGGAGCACCACGTTTTCAGAATTCATACAAACTCTTTGCTCGGCCTTTAACTACAAGGAGGTACTGAATAACACTCCTCGAAGGCACATTCAGGCACCCCTGAGTTTGCAAAGGCTCCTTAACAAATGGAGCCATGCACTACACTGTAAACAAACAAAACACATATAAAAATAGATTCCAGCTCCTTTTTATGTGTAAACAAGTCAACTTGGTAGAGATAAGCTGAAAACATAAAATGTTACATTTATGTGAGCTGCTCCAAAACAGCAAACTCCTTCAGTCTTTTGCTGCCGTTTTATAGCAGGGCTTCACTAAGGAAAGACTTCTGAAGAAATTGTTCTGTAATAAAAATGATACCATCATTTGCAACAATAACGTGTTATCCTGAAATACCATACATTTGCGTTAACCTTGAGAAGCAGGGTGAATGTAATGGCTGCATTGCCCCAACTGCTAGGGTCATGATGTTGTACTCTCACTGTTATTGTATTCAGTCTATCATTTGAAGTGCAACATATCTTTCATTGAACAATATGTGATTTATCCTGACATATTGCTGCCAGGCCCTAGATATTTATCTGCACAGGTTAACTTGCAGAGATTCCCTTCTCTTTCAGTCTGCAGATCTCTCCTCTATGTTCCTGGCACGAGGCATTCAAAAATCTGACTAGGGAAGATTACATGGATATAGTGCTGAAGTTCAAATAGGTATGTACTGATGTACTGGAGATGCCACAGATATTTTTAGCGTTAGAACTGGTTGTCAAAAGTGTTTGATATGCCGGAATTCAGTACAAAAGTGATTATTATTACTCCAAGCAATTAGCTGGATGGTGGGATGTCTTAACGCTTACGTCACAAGTTAAACATGGTCTTTCTACACAATTGCTGCTGTATAATTAAAAGCAGTACACTTTCTTTTAAGCTCCATTTGCCATTGTACGTGAAATCACTTTAATCACTTCACCAAAAATAGCTGAACTTCAGGAATAACCAACTGCACATGCTATGTATAATCTGCATGTATAACCTATGAATTATTTCTTTAAAAGACTCATCATTTGCATTCTGCAGTTAAGGTTAGAGATAGCATGGCCTTGAAATCTTTCCCCATATCTGGAAACTAGTCTTCCTGAAAATCTTTATATGTCTCCCATAAACATAAAATGAAGTACATTTTAGAACATTAGTGCTATAAAAAAGTTCATGCAATTTATTTGCGTAGTAGATAGGAATTAGCTTGCTACAACTCTAGAATGTATGTGATAGGGAACATTGCTACTTCTGTGCCCGTTGTAAAGGAAAACGTATTTTCTAGATCTGATTGTAACAATGAATCAGTAAGATCAATCTGTCAATTAATATGTCAAATATTTTAAAATGTAGAATTTTAGTTAAGTAGTGATGTCACCTGTGAAAGCACACCCAGTGTTGATGATGTTTGGGGTGAGCAAGCTGTGAATATCTGGGTTCAAGTGCAGGGCTAAGCAGTCTGATAGGCAACTCAGTTGTGCCACTTTAATCCCACTGAGGAAGGTAAGATCTTTCCACATTTTTTATTTATTTATTTAGAAGATGTCTGACTCACTCATCTTTAAAAATAATCCCAGAGCATGATTTCTACAGGCACACAAATCACAACACAATGAAATCACAATTTATCATAAAAAATTAATAATGATAAAACAGGAGCAATAAAACAACCAGTCCAGTGGGGGCACTCACCCCGTCCCCACAGTAAAGCAATTTAACCAAAGAGCTGCACAAATAGATAGGCTTTTAAACAATACCCAAAAACCAACAAGATCAGCATCACTTGAACCTGAAGAGGGAGGGTGTTCTTCACATGGGGTCCATGTATCGGGAATGTCCTCTTTACGTTGTCACAGAGCGAGTGCTCAGCAAATGTGGCACAGTTAAGAGGGTGTACTCACTGCATCAAAATAGCTGTGCAAATGCAACTGGGAGCAAGCATTCTGTCAGTTTCTAGGTTGCATAGGACTCTATATGTTACAACAAGCACCTTGGTTTGACATTGGCTTAGTAGCAAATCAGCAGGCAGTGCAGCACCATCAAAACGGATACAGGCAAAAAAACAACAACATTTATGCGGGGGTTATATTTCAAGGAGGGGACACAGGTGGCGCTGTGGTCTAAACATCTGAGCCTCTTGAGCTTGCCAATCCAGAAAAACTATCTGCGGACAAACGCCAGCTCCCTCGGCCTGTAAAGCAAGATGAGCGCCACAACCCCAGAGTCATCTGTGACTGGACTTAACTATCAGAGGTCCTTTACCTTTACCTACAGTTGGAGGCACCATACACCTCAGTGAAATTGTGTATATTTGAAACACCATTGTAAAAGCCTTCAAACACCCTGTTCCTCCCCCACGCCATTCCACCCCTTTTTGTGATGGTTTCGGGTCACTTCCGGGTTTGACACAATACGCATGTGGGCAGTTGTGCTCATATTGAACACGCACAAATGGGGGGGATTTGCCTGTACAGTGGTACCTCGGGTTAAGTACTTAATTCGTTCCGGAGGTCCGTACTTAACCTGAAACTGTTCTTAACCTGAAGTACCACTTTAGCTAATGGGGCCTCCCACTGCTGCTGCACTGCCGGAGCATGATTTCTGTTCTCATCCTGAAGCAGTATTTCTGGGTTAGTGGAGTCTGTAATCTGAAGCGTATGTAACCTGTAGCATATGTAACGTGAGGTACCACCGTATAGCATGTTTTCGGATAGCTGTCCTGGTTGACAACCTAGCAGCACTAGGTCATCCTCACACCACCTGGAGTGCAGTGATTCAGGACTGAGGTTGCCACACAGAGAGATTAAAAGGCAATAGATGGTTCAGTTAGTCAAAGGCCTGGGAGAACAGGAATACAGTATTTCCTGGGGAGAGCATTCCACAAACAGAGAGCCAATGCAGAAAAGGCCCATTCTCATGTTGCCACCCTCTGAACCTCTCCTAGAGGAGACACACAAAGTTTATTTCTTGCTCTCCCCCCCCCCACACACACACACCACATGGTCCGATTAGGCTCCTATTTTTTTATTTCAAATAAGCAAATACAAATACATGAATAGTTTCTATTTTTTTTTTTGCTTCACAAAGTGTAGCATCCATGCTAATTGAATGTCTATTCTTTATCTTATTAAAACACATATGCATTTTTTTAAAAGTTGAAAATCTGCCTGGGGAAGCAGGAGAGAGTAGACTCAGGAGGTCAAAAAGAGTCAGCCAATCCGTGCTGTGCAGAGCCAGCTTCAGCTGGAAAAGAAAAAGAATAGGTTCCTCCCCCCCCCCGCCCCCGATTTCAGTCTTTATGAGATAATTATATAACTAAATAAAATACAACCCGTTTAAATGATGTGCCTCCCAGACACACCCAGAAACAAAAGCTACCCTCCCGAAGAAATGTCCAGACCATTTTGTAAACCTTTTGTGCTAATTTTATTTTACATTTCTGAAAAAATATTAGCATCGCATCTGTGCACTTCTCTGATGTATGATTGCAAGTGCTCAATTAACCACATTTTCTTTCTCAGAGAGGACATACACAGCATGACCATCTCCGCAATAAGGATATCTGTGGGAATATCCTGCTATACATAAAATGTGCTTGTGGCATGCTCATCAATGATCCTACAGAATATGCACTTAACCATCAACACTGAACTCAACTTATACCAGCGAGAGCAACTTGGCTTAAATCCAGGTGTTTGGACTTAACTGCATTGCTGCCCAATGATTTTCCAAACAATAAATTATGCATGTTGTTCAGTCAAGAGAAATTATCTTCATTTCATGTCCACAGAACATCATCAGCATTCAGATTCCCCGCCCACCCCTCTTCATCTGAAATTAATGTTTGGCTACTGCAGACTAGCAAGGAGTGAAGAAGATCTGTTGGTTTGAGCGCCTGCATTCTTGTTTACAGTTTGATCGTGAAAGATTGTGCAACACAGTTTCTCTGTTTGGGATCACTGAAGTGTGCCCTGTGGAGCTCATCCTTGACATGACGTGTCTGTGCCAAGCAGCTAGTGACACTTGCCTAGGAACAAAAAATTTCAAATACTGTGTTTCATTGCAGAATCAAATCTCAGCCATCTTCCATATCCCCCATAACCAGCAACCCAGTCCCTTTTCTTCCCAGCAGAGCTGCACCCTGCCCTCATTTTCACTTATAACATTTGATGTTGCATTCAGTAAAGGTAAAGGGACCCCTGACCGTTAGGTCCAGTCGCAGACAACTCTGGGGTTGCGGCGCTCATCTCGCTTTATTGGCCGAGGGAGCTGGTGTTTGTCCGCAGACAGCTTCCGAGTCATGTGGCCAGCATGACTAAGCCGCTTCTAGCGAACCAGAGCAGCGCACATAAATGCCGTTTACCTTCCCGCCGGAGCAGTACCTATTTATCTACTTGCACTGCATGCTTTTGAACTGCTAGGTTGGCAGGAGCAGGGACTGAGCAACGGGAGATCACCCCGTCGCAGGGATTCAAACCGCCGACCTTCTGATCGGCAAGCCCTAGGCTCTGTGGTTTAGACCACAGAGCCACCCGTGTCTCATTGCATTCAGAGCAGTGTGTAAATTATCTGAGGTAGATTAGACATGCCCAAGGTTAAATGGGATTGTGAATCTAGAGCTCCCTGGCCCAAGTCTAACATTCCTTGCATTGTATACATCTTGCCTAATATTCCATGTATTGTACCGTGTCACACTGGATGGAGTGACCTGACCCTATTTAACATTCCACAGGCATCTATTTAGGAAGACCCAGAGCATCCACTGCTGTCATGTGAACACTGGATGCATATTACTGATGAGCTGAGCTCATGCTTCACTGATACAAGTCCTCAGTTGATTTCTTGGCCTCACAAGTATCTAAGGCAGAGGTGGTAAAGTGGATCCGGCTGGCAGGCCAGATCCCAACTTCCTGCATTACCCGTGGGCCAACACTGCCCACCTGTCAATCATCAGGTGTCATTATGACACCAGGTGACAACTTCAAAGGGGGCCTACTGTATCAGCTGATCAGAGGTCACATCGTGCCCTCTGAAGTTTGTTTGCAGGTGTGGTTTGAATTCAAACTACACCTGCAAAAGGACAAAGTGGAACTCATAGTGACCCCCCAGCAATCAGCTGACTGGCACTGAAAACACCCCTTCAAAGGAACTCACTGAATGCACTGATGAGACCCACTTGCAAAGAAACAATTGACAGCTCAGTTTAAGCCTTTGTTCATTCATTTGAAGCTGCATACTAACCTGCCCCACACCTGACAAGGGACAGATCTGATGTGGCTCTGCAGGCCAAACTGGGACATGTGCTAGGCCTGTAGGCCAGAGGTTCTCCACCCCAATCTAATGTATCACTTGAGAATAAACACCTGCTAATGGATCAAGTTTGTTATTTGGCTTCTGCTATCTAAATCTTGCCTAAATCTACATCCATGAACAGCACTGGGGCTTTGAGTTTTAGTTACCTTATCCTTGAAAACTATCTGCTGCCCAGTCAAGAATATGAACACAGCACCCACAGGACATCTACATATAGCTAAATATGTCTAGATTTTTCCTAGGTGTATTCAAACGTACAGTATTTATGTTTCAAGACTGTCTCATAAAAAGCTTCTAGGAAACTTTCAGATAAGAACTGGAATGCTTGGTGGAAGTGAACAATTAAGAATGAGATGTTTTGGCATCCTAAAGCACTTCCAAATGAAAGAATTATTTATTACAGGAATTGTACAAACTGTTTCCCAAGAAACACATATTGAATATTTAGTGTCATCATGTTATGAAACAATTATTGTTAAGAAGGCATCTACTTTTCCTCCCTTTGAACAGTACGTAGATATGAGCTATTAAAAAAAAACCCTCCAACTTTTATCACGTTCCCAGTGCAGCATATTTTCCCATTAGCAGTTCTACTAAACATGTAAAAACATGTTAGAGGTTACAAAACAGCACAAACTTGAACTTTAGGCAAGGTAATCTCAGACTGATCCTGGCATCAGCATTATATAAACTGCTGCTCTTAAGTTGTTAATAGCAGGAACAAGGAAGGGGGGGGGGAATAAGGTTTTATGATATAAATATATTAGTCACTTTTCTCCCTTAGGCCACAGAAGAACTAGTCTTTTAATGGGTTAGCAGTCTTATTGTCATTGTGATTCTGCAATTCTCATGAGGAGGGTCCTTTTAGAGAAATGCCTCTAACATTGCATAGCTGGTTATATTTGCCAGTTCCCGACTCTATAAGTATTTAGGAAACCAAATAATCTTCCACCAAGCATTTAAGGTTAGAGGTTAGTCGGTGCCCAAGATCCATGGAGGCCAGTCCTTGCTTGCAAAACACTTCAGTGTACATGTGGAAGGGAGACATAGCCAGTTTTCTTTCTCTTTGAAGCTTCTCATACTTCATGCTCCAGAAGACCCCTGATCTTTATAGGGGCTTTAAAATGAGCAAATAGGGCTGCAGACAGAAGAGGAGGTGCAAAAATACCCTGGATCCCCATGAAGATGTTGCTTTGTGTGTTGTTATTTTGCACTGGTGGCAGTTTTATATTGTTGGCTATAATGGATTTTATGATAATTGTAATTGTAAGCTGTTGGGTTTTAAATATAAAGTGGGTTAAAATGACTGAAAAGAAATTAATAAAAATACTTAAATATATTTATATGCATATAAATATATCTGGCCACAAAATACTTAGTAAAATTTGTTTATTTTAAAATACTTGCTCACATTAAAGTTTTGCATTGTATCCAGAAGATATCTTGCCGCCAGTTGCCCTAGACAGTTCTCAGTACTGCAACATATTGTTCACCCACAAGCTGCACAACACCATCACCAACTTGTAATGTTTACATGATTTCTGACTCATCTACAGTAGGAAATTTGCTGCCCCTTCCTCCAGTGGAAGCCTCCTCTGGATCACAGTCTCTTTGACAAATGGAATGAACCTTTATATTACAGAATGGACAATCTGGGCCAGCGCAACAGGTATATTACATCATACCAAATGTTAAATATTTACAGCTGTATTGTTATGAAGGATGTGCAGTGGGGTGTTTTTTACAAATAAAATAAAAAATACAGTGTCACATTGAACACCATCCTAGAATCAGTCCGGGTGAAGTGAGATTTAGGAAAAAATTAAAACAAATAATACAGTGTTTCAGCAAACCATTCAGGTCTGAAATATATGTACTTTTGTCTTAGAGAAATCCCATTTCAAAATGCTTGTATGCTTTCCAATTTTATGATATTCTGATATATATTTCAGGATATAGTTTAGGAACTTTTTATTATAAATACTTAGTGAAAACAAAATTATTTCAGATTAATGAAGAATTAATTTATAATAATATGATAATGCCATAATTAATTTATATTAAGATGGTAATACCAGCATAATACCCAGCTTCTTTCTATTGTGAAATTAATTTACATAATTTTTAGATAGAAAGAGCATTACTTGCAATGAATAAACGTGCATTTCTGTATACTTGGGAAGTCATTGAAACAGACTATGTGTGCTGAAAGATTCGCCTTCTTGTTGATATGTCCATTAATAAAAAATATGAGAAGTGGGTGGACCTACAGTACAATAATTCATTCATTTCTTAAATATAAATCTATATCTCTAGTCATTCTTCAATATAGTAAGGTACAGCAAGATGACTAAATGAGCTTCTTGGCATCAAGTGACTTTATATATCTACATAACTGAAACTGTGAAATTGTTTAGGTATTCATCTCAGCTAGTAAAATGCCATTATGCATTTAGATTTTTAAATGTAACATTGCAGTGCAAAAGTAGAAAAGCAACTTTACAGATCAGAATTATGAGAACTCAAACCACAGTATAAATTGTAATGGCGTGTCTCCACTCCAAGCAGAAAGCATGTTAAATAAACTATTTTAGAAACGTATCCCAATCCTAAACAACGCTTACTCGGAAATTAAGGGCTGCTCGCTTTAGCCTGAAACCCTCCTGAGTGCACAAGAGTCACCAGCAAATCAGAGATGGTCAACACTACATTGCCAACCCTCCTGCAGGCATTTCTGTCACCAGTTGAATGGCATCCAAAATAGAGGGGGAAATGAATCTGGCACATTAAGCGGATGCTGAAATCTCATCCACCAGTTAACAGTGCAATCATCAGCACTAGATGTGTACTGCACTGAATGTGTTAGTCTAGGTGGACGTGCCCTGTTCCCCATCCAGACCTGCAGATGGCTTGTGGTCCACCACGCAGCCCTGATAGGAACGGGGTGAAATTCAGTTCAGTTTGTATTTCAGCACAAACCGACCCAATTCACGCTTTCACAAACAACATGCAAACTGAAAAGCAATTTTCCTTCCGCCTTTCATACTTCTCTGAACTTTTGGTGCATATATTAAGGGAAAGCGTGCATAGAGCACATATTGAAAATACTATTATTATTATTTTATTTATTATTTATTAAATTTACACACTGCCCTTCATCTAAAGATCTCAGGGCGGTTCACGAGATAAAAATGCAAGCTAAAAGCACAATATACCGGTAGGCTAAAACATAACATAACAATAACTCCCACAAACACAAACACATTTAGAAGGCTGTAGAATATTATTTATTATTGTAAAAAAATTACAAATATGAGTTATATTAGGGGAAATTACTTGCAAGAATGTGTGTGTTAGGTACAATATGGATGTTAAACGGCAGCTGAGTGGGTTCATCTGAATATTTGGAGTGCATCAATATGTTGATTACTACACACAGCTCTGTTTCACTTTCCATTGTGGCTGTACTACTAGACTGGTGTCTGGTTTCAGTAACAGACTGAATGAAAGTCAATAAACACAATCTCAATCCACTATTAGGTTGAAGCACAATTAGAAGGTGGTTCCCTAGACGGGATGGGTGGGGTTCAATCTGTTCTGAAAGAGGTTGCACTCCCCTTAAAAGGACAGGTGCACGGTTTGGAGGTTCTTCTGGACCCACTACTGTCTGTGGAGACACTAGTGGCCTGGTGCTAGGGAGTGTTTCCCGTAAGCTTCAGCTGGTGGCCTTTCTATGATTGCCTAGCTTCTGTTGTCTATGATCTGGTAACCTCTAAGTTAGACTACTGCAATACTCCATTTTGTGCAGAATTCAGTGGCCAGATGGCTGACTGGCCTTATGTGCCTCAGGACCCCAATACCTCAGACCACCCCTCCCCACATAAACTTCACCAGACCCTGTAGTCATCATAATCAACCCTTCTCCCTTCTCTGAGGGAAATGGACGGTGGCAACATTAAAACAGGTTATTTCTGTGGTAGCTTTCTATTTGTTGAATACTCGGAAGAATGCCTGGTACCATCATTATCCGTTTCAAGGTACCAGGCTAAGGCATTCCTGTTTGCCCAGATACCTCGGTATGATTCTGGCCTCTTTTGTGGTGCTTATCTTTTAGTGGAGTGGAATGAGATTTATCCTTCCCATAATAATCTGTATCAACACTTTAGGAATTTTCCATATATTTTTTTAAAGCTGATTTTAACTGATTTTAGCCACTGTAAGCCACTTTGAGACTATTTTTGTAAAGCAACAAATAAGTGCAATAAACAATCACAATATTCACAGACTACATAATATTCACAAAGGCATGGAAACACACTGACTATGCAGCCACAAAGTGATGCCAGGTCATTGTAGACCACCAGCTTGCCTGGCACAGCTTGCTTTGGATTGGATGTTGACTAGCTGGCATCGGTGCAAGTGTCTGTCAGGAATGCCTCAGCTGTGCTGCTGGCCCACACTGGAGAAAGGGACATTGAGAGACATTGAATTAAATTTCTGGTCTATTGGAATCTGCAGGTCTTTAATTGGAAACCTTCCTCTCTGAAACCACCCAGTATCCTGCTTCCAGCTTCCTTGGAAAAACACATTAGCTTTGAGCCCCCAGACCAGTAGACAACCTTCTTTGTGATTATCCTTGCTGTGTGACGTCTTCCAATCTACTAGCAAACTACTTCTGACACCTGGGGGCAATGCTGGGCCCATATCCTATGGATCCAGAACTGGCCTCCACTGTCACTTACTGTTAAGACCATGTTCATGGAAGAAGTATCCCACATCTGCTTCGGTTGCCTACAGCCCAGTACTGATAAGATCATTTTGCTAATATCTCTGGGGCACACACATTTGGTGAATAGTTTTTATTTTATTTATTTTTTGGCCGACTCGAGACTTTTGACTGCCTGAGGCAAAGGACAAGAGAGTGCTGTCCCCCAAGGCACAGTAAGAAGCCGATTCGACTGGTAGCTAAATCTCACTTCAAGACTGGTGAAAGGACAATATCTTCCAGTGCACTTGAGGGCAGCAGGCTAGCATAGGGGGAATAGGGCAGCAACATGGCATGCATGGCTCTGGCCACTGCCTGCACTTCAGCAGTTGCCACCTGAGGCAGCTGCCTCACTCTGCCTCATCATGGATTAAGTGTCACCCTTAAGAGTATCTTTCCAAGTACATTTGTATCAACCTCTCTATACTTTTGTCCTAGCAATTCATAAAAGGATATCTACTTGGATATACATATTGATATCTCCTTGCATTCTGAGAGGCATACATTAATTAACACTTTTAGTATTGTCTTGCAGTACAACCAGATGTGCTATTAATACTGCTGGGGGAGGTGTTCCAAAAGCTTCATTAAAAGGAGAGTTTAGCTTCTATCACATTATTTCTAAATACTGGTTGTATAGTAGCACCAAAAAACAACAACACCCTAATACTTTTGACTATCAATTCAGATGCCCCATTTGCAATTAAGTAATAAAAACTAAAGTTCATTATTGCCATTGGGCATAATAAAATTATAAATAAATACTAATTCAAACTCAAGAGAAGAGGAAATACTACCATTGGTAATAAGCACAAAGGACAGCTTGTAAAACAGTTGTAGGAGAAACTCACATTGACAGAAATGCCAATGGCATCACTTTAATCAAAGTTAGATGGCATCACTTAAATCAAAGTGACCATCAAGCACCTTGGTATCAACAAAGTTCAGTTGCATTTTGTCAAATGCTAAGGCAAAAAAGCAGCTTCTTCTTCTTTTCCTTAACCTGCCTGGCTATGATGACTGTGGCTTGCTTATCGTAGCTATTGCCATTTTAAAAGGGCAAAATTCATGTTGGGAATCAGCAATGCCAGTTTGTTTTATCTGGAATCTATATTTCCTTGTCTTTCACTTAAGCAATCAAATCCTACAGTTGTTGTGGTTTTTCTTTTTCCATTTCCATGCTTACTATGTCATGACATCCCATTCACTGTTAATCACCCATAGAGGCCCCCACTTCCTCCTGACATTTGCCCCAAAAGATGGAAATTAGATTGTCCTGCAACCATTACTTGAATTATGGAATTATGGAATGTGTTAAGAGAGCTATGGGTCGTACATGAAAGCCCTGCCCCAGTGTCTGACCCCCTGTCTGTTAAGCAGGAAGATCTAAAAGGGGGTTGTTGGTAAATTTAGCTTCATGTGCTCACAGGCCTTTCCATGACCAGGATTCCCAGTCAGCTGAATAGATTTCCATCCTCCTTCAGAACTTCCATCTCAAAGCATAAAAGGGATGGAGTACAAGGGGGCACTGGGGGTGCATGCTGCCCCTGGCCCTCTACAAAATTTGAGATATTATATCTGTTCAGGAATAACACATGAGCAGATCTTAAGGCTTCCCTGCTTGGTTTTTCAAAGCCCCACCTTTGGCAGCCCCAGGGTCTTATAAAATATCCACCAGTCCATGACACGAGGAGTCTGATCAGGGGTTGCTAACCAATGGCACTCACAAAAGCCTTCACCCCAGAAAGCAGGAAATAAAAGTGCATGCAAACTGGAAGCTGATGCCTTAACCAGTATGCCCCATGAACACTAATGATGCTGTGCAATGTCATGAATCGTGCAAACTTACAACTTACCTTCCATGCAGTCACATTTTTCCATGGTCATTCGGTCCCAAATTCATCTGGCAAGGTTGAAGCCCCTGGGACCAGCAAACATGCCCCATATTGTCCTGATCCTGAATTGCCTTGGGATGCCCCTGAGCCTTCGTGTGGGTTGACCCATGCCTATTTCTTGCTTACACCACTCATTGGCAGAATGGCTTGAACAGTGGGAGATGGTCTGGTCTCCTCTGACGCAGCAGGGGTAAGAGGATCACTATTGTGAAAGCCGACCACGATGAATGCCAAGGCATGTTTTTAAAAACAATTCACCCATTTCATAGATTTTTTAAGAGGCAACAACAAATGGTGAATCTTGGCAGTGTGGAGGCGGTTAACATACTGATTTTGAGCAGGGATGGGTTGCTTAATTATTTATATTTCAGCGCGTTTGTAGGCCAGTGCTTTTCCCCCCTCTAAAAAGGAGCTCAGAGGGAGTTCAAGTCAGTTCACAGGGAGTTCAAGTTCAAGTTAGACATCTGAACTCACAAATCTTAGCCCACACATCTTTTCTGTGTGTAGTGCTATTGGCAGGGTGCAATTTGAAGTGAGTAAGTTCTGCACTGGCTGCAAGGGGATGTTAAAACCCTTCTACTTACGTATCACTTTGTCTCAACTGCAGCACCATCCTACCCAGCCTCTTTTATCTCCACCAAGCATCTTAGGTTCCAAAGAAACCCCAGATATCTTGCAGCATGCCGGCTGGTGGAAATCTCAACATGGTAGTGAATGAGCATTTCTTTCATGTTCATCACGTTGCAGTTCAGAATAAGAAAACTGAACTCTCATGTCATTCAGTCTTACTGTAGTGCCACAGGAACGCCTCCTCTGTGATGAGTCCTTCCCACTGTTTAAACCAGCCTGCCAGCAGCTGATGTAAGCAACAAAGAGGCTTGGGTCAATTCACAGGGGGATGTGGGGTGATTGGGAAGGTTGCAGATTGGGAGTGTGGTCTCCCCCAACAGTTTCTCAGGTTTCCAAATGGGCCCCCCAAATTTAGTGACCTTGTCTATCCATTGCATTATACTGTCATATACCATAACTAAAGGTGTATTAACTAAGCATGGCATCTAGCAGATGCTCTCTCAGCAAACACTGTAGTCCAAGGGAAAAAAGCTGCTTCAAACATCAATCTGTACATGCCCTAACTTATTTTGCCAGGAAATGCTGCCTGGGATTTTTTTTAAAAGCATTTATTAAATACTTGCTGCAGCAGTGGCAATTTTTTTATAGATCTTTTTGTGATTTGGTGCATTTGTGGACCCCATTAGGTAGATTATCCAGTTTCAAGTTATTAGCTCAACAGACACTATTTTTATAAGCTATAGAATTTTGAGGCTTATAATAGTGGAATTATTATTATTAAGCAGATAGATAATCACTCACTTTCCATAAGGTTTTCCGCATTATATTTCAAAACAAAGAACCTATAAAAAAGGGTTTGTTCACATGATAACTCTCCTTTTCTTTGACCTTTCCCCTCCCCCTCACTAAACTGATAAATTTAACAGATTATGGGTTGGATCCAAAGAACCATGAGCAGAAGGAAAATAGATGCTAATGCTGTTCCAGAAACACTTCCATATTAGCATGTTCACACAATTTCACACAATGTTGTGACAGGCTCTCTGGCACTTCTCATGCTGCTACCTCTGCCAGAGATTATGCATGATCTTGGACAAACTGAAGAACATATTTGTTTTTCACTTTTCTTGTGGAATGCTATAGCATGAGATATAAGACTGCCTTTCTACAAGGGAGGGAGATTTCTTTCTCATGTTGAATTGAACCTTCGGACCCAACTCATGGTGGTCTTAACTAGACAACCATTACTTCATAGACTTAAGAGCCAGGTAAATTAACTGAAGAGAAGCCTGGATTGAGATCTAGTAATTCTTCCATGAATAACTGCTTTGTAGCTGCTCACATGATACACAAATGGGTGATGATATAGAAGGATCATCTGTTGTTATTTTCATAACTTTTGAGATCTATCAATAGAAAAGAGTTCTGCCCAATCCGTGTAAAAATCTGGATTACTGCTTGTTGCAGTTCATTAAAATCCTTTATCCAACACTTTAAACGGTTAAAGCTTCTTCCAATCATCTTTTGACTAACCCCCTACCAGAGCATAAAGCTGGGTTGTATACTTGCCACACTGATAATTATTTTCTTCATAAGTGACATTGTTTGTGAATTTAGCAGGGAATTTTTTCCCTGCCATTATAAGGAATGTCACATTATTTTCATAGCTGTCAACTTTTCCCTTTTCTTGTGAGGAATCCTATTCGGAATAAGGGAATTTCCCTTAATAAAAGGGAAACGTTGACAGCTATGCATTATTTTATGTGAATCATAGAATCAAGTTGTTGTTGTTATTAATTGTAGTACAGTGGTACCTCGGGTTAAGTACTTAATTTGTTCCAGAGGTCCGTACTTAACCTGAAACTGTTCTTAACCTGAAGCACCACTTTAGCTAATGGGGCCTCCTGCTGCTGCCACGCCGCCGGAGCACGATTTCTGTTCTCATCCTGAAGCAAAGTTCTTAACCTGAAGCACTATTTCTGGGTTAGCAGAGTCTGTAACCTGAAGCGTATGTAACCTGAAGCGTATGTAACCCGAGGTACCACAGTAGTAGTATTTGTCACCCTACCATCCAAGGGAGCCCAGGGATCACAACATGACAAAATACAATGAGTTTCAAAACAATAATTAAAACATTTCAAACTTCATATCCAAAAGCAAATTAGCAAAACACAGTAGGCAGAAATGAAAAACCATTTATAGTATCTCCCCAAGGGAATATATACATCTTCAGTTAATGTATACAAATTGTCAGCATGCGGGGGGGACCACTATTCCCTAGGAAGGAAATTCCACAGGTCGGGCACTGCCACCACTGCCATCATCAGGATTCGTGCCTTTAGGTCAACTAAGCTGCCGCCTAGGGCGCAGACCTCAGAGGGGCACAGTACTGGACCATTTTATACAGAATCATTTTATAAATTTCTCTTAGTATTTTACTTTCATTTTATACTTTGAAGAATTTTACCATTTTTGTAAGTAATTAATCCAAAGACATCTGTTTCTGAAAACTGAAATTTTGGGCGGATGGGTGCAAGTAGTTAACCTTGCCCTGCGCACAAAAGAGCCTGGCACCAGCACTGACTGCCTTGTGACAATGCACAACAGGCCACACCAGTTGATTGGTTCCATTGTCAAACTGTTCTTCTTACAGTTAAGAAGTTTCTTCTAATGTTCCATCAAAATCTACCCTCCCGAAACTTAAGCTGTGTAGCTCTAGTCCATACATTCTTGCCCTCTCCACCATAGCTAGATATGGCCTTTGCAGTACTTCATTCACAATACGTCCCTGGATGGTGTTGAAACACATGCTTGGAGGATTTTAACCAGAATGCAATATACTCCTAGATGATTTCACAAGCCAGGATTAGAGGTGTGATTAATAATCAGCTCCTAAATTTGATGCTAAAGAACAAATAGCATACAGTATATTGTGGGTATTACTAAATATAAATTATTGCTGTACTGATTAGCCTAACAAATGCACAAACTATATAAATTAGATAATTGCTATTTTTTTAGTATGTAGTGGGAAGAAATACACCTCTGTGTGTGCCTCCACACACGCTTTCTCCTTAACGTACCTTGGAGGCAAGTTACTGCATTAACAATACATCCTGATATATATGTGCTTACAACCCTGCAAGGCCATTTCTCTAGCTATGTAATTTAGTGAATCAGTATTCTGATGACTGCTCCTGAGTTGCTGTATCTCCCCACTCCCCCCCAGTCCCCACAAATGCCCAAGAGATATTGGTGCTACTAGGAAATTGCGAAATAATGCTATAACTGTATGGAAATATTACAACATAGCGCAAAATAAAATTAAACTTAAAAAAATAATAATCCCACATTTGTGCTTTAGGTAGCAACAACAGAAAAGACAGAAGGCTCTTGAAAGATATAAAGGCACCAGGTACCGAAGCAGAAGGTAGCAGTGCAATCTTGCCTATTTCTGAGAAATTGACACAAAGAAAGAGAAAGAAATAGTCATGCTGAAAACTGTACAACAGCAATCTGCAAATGATGTCATCTGTATTATCTATTTAAAACGTGAATGGATGAGCAGCAGCAATTCCACATTAAACTGCCAATTGCTAAACATGCAAAAGTCTAAAAAGGAGTCTGCATGCCCAGGAACACTGAAGGTGGGGCTGGCATTCACGCTATCCCAGTGATGCTTTAAGCCATCATGTGTACACAAAAGGGTATCTGAAGAGGATGGGAGTCTCCTCAGCACCAGTCTCCTTACAGCTCCTGTTCTGGTCTCTCTTGCCTGCAAATTCAGGGTGGCTGAGATCTTTGTCAGGCAGAGCCCTCCAGCTAGCTTTCTTTTATTCAGGAACTTCCCAGTCTCTTCTGCTTTCAGATAGATATCTGTCCAGCCAACAGTTTTCAGCTCAAACTTTTCACACCCAGGCTCTTCATCAGGGGTCTCTCCTAGGCTTCCCCACCCTGCATATTATTTGATTGTGTGTCAATATTAAAAAAAAACATTTAAAAGCATATAAATAGGCAAGCATAATAAACTAGGCCTTCTCCCAGTTGACCTCTCCCACCCTGAATTCTCTAGTTCCCATGGTAACCAAAACTAGTCAGCAGCTTGCCTTTTACTTTTGGGTAAAGTTCTAGTTGCCCACTTCTGAGTCTGATACAAGGTTTGCTGTAGCTGATTTCTCACACTCAGGTGGGTCGTAACAGATTGTTATCAGACTTAGGTATACCAAAGACAGAATTTGTTGAGTGCTAATTACCAGTGAAATGAAGCCACTTACCCAACAACTGTCCCAGGGAAAACCCCACCTCGAGCTCCATAATTTTAGTCTGCCCCTTTTTGATTTCTGTATTTACTCGAGTCTAATGCGCCATCAAATCTAATGTGCACCTTAATTGTTGCAACACAATTTGTCCAAAAAAGGTGAGCATTAGATTCAAGTAAACACGGTTTAGTATATGCATGTTTATGGTCATTTAAACCTATGATATCATATGGTTATATGTAGTTCTGTATCTTTGACACAACTCTAGTTGTGTTAGGAAAAGTATGGCTGTTGTAACTGTGAACCCAATGATCTGAAGCAAAGACATGGATGTAAAAGGTATTCTTTTGAATGTGTTTACTGATTCCATATACAGACACATACCCCAAACTTCCCTGCTTAAAACATTCAGTGTTCAATGCAAATCATAACCTATTACTACTGACTAACTATTTTATTTCTGTCTCTCCCAGAGGCGTGACAGAAATTTTGAGGTAAAAGAATTGACAAGGCACGTGCTTCCTGGCTTCTGCTCCACCTTTTTGCCCATCGATAAAACAGGAGTACAACAAATTAAAAGTGCCTTCCTCAAGGCTGTACTGGTAGATCGTGATGAAAAGAATAAGGAGAAAGAGGAATGGGAACTGCAGGAGTTGCCAGTGTTTGGGGGCCTGTGGGCACATTTGAAATTTGGAGACAGTGCCAGGGGCACACCCTTCTGCCCATCCCTTACCCCAAATCACTTTCAATACACAGACAGCACACACACACACACTCCTTTTCTTTTCCAAGAGACCTGGCCAAAAGGTGGAACCAGTAAAATTAAGAAGGGTACTCCTGACTTTGAATTTTATATAGGGTCTCTCAAAAAAAAAAAAATCCCATCAGGTTAAATCCTATGGTAATTGCATAATCAAAATCATGGTTCCAGTGCTTGCCAGCACCATAAAAGCATTGATCCAAGGTACACAGGATAGCAACAAAACTAACAACAAATCACAGAATAGATCTGTGGACTCAGAAGTGACCTATCCTTTGATGGTGGTCTTGTAAAAATATTGAGGATCCATAGGGAGCTGTGCCTCAGACCCATGTTTTTTAGTTAACAGCAGCACTGGAAAGCACCAAATCTATTATTTGTACTTCAGCCAATAGGGTCTGATATGGTGGTGGTGGTGGGCACTGAAGAAATGCAATTTCAAAGAGGGTCAGATTTACTGGATCTATGTGTATATGTAGACCTCCTCTCCAAAATAAGAACCTTGAAAAGTGTTAGGTTGTGGGTGAACATATCAGACGACACAGCGATTCTTCAGACAGCTCTTGTTTATTCACAGGCCACAAGAGAACAGGGCTGAAGAGTTCAGCCAACCTGCTTATATAGAGCTCAACTACATGGCAACAGTAACAACTTTCTGTAACTATCCAATCACTGAACGTCACTTTCAATTCCTTATTTGCATATGCGGACCTGAGTGAAAACTATCTACAGTATCCCCCTGCTGGCCCAGGGTGAGAACTTCAGTACATAACAAAAAACCCTTAGAGCTGAAAGAGGAAGTGGCAAGGAGTCCCTCTTCCTACTTCCTCTCCCAACTTTATTTACTTCTCAGGAGCAAAAAACAGAAACCACTCTTGCCACCTCATGGTGAAATGAGCAGAGGTAGGTTGGGCTGAGAGAAGGGGATGGCCTCAAGGTCATGGGGATTTGAACCCATTTCTCCCATGCCTTAGTTCAACACTGTAACTGCAAACTCCGAGCTAGAGGGAGGGAATGGAGGGTGCAGAAGAAAGCAGGAGTGTGTGGTGTGTGTTTTTTTTAAAAAAAGAAAGAAAAAAGAGAGAGAGAACATTGTGGGCTCCAGCATTTATACTAGAAATCCTTCTCAAGTATATACTCAGAGACAACCTGCTCCTGAAGGCTAAGAGTATGGGCAGGCAGGAAACAGTAGTTATGAACTGAACAGGAAAACGCTGCAATGCTCTTGAGGTGCTTAAATTCCTATATTGCAGGTCTCAACTCTGCTATTTGGAAGCTATATTGTTTTAATATATTATTATGAAATTGCAACTTGTTTGTCACTCATTTTAAAATGTCATCTAAGACCTGATCAAAACCAAAAGCTTATAAACAAATAATACAATAAAACAACAGTATACAATTAGAGATTTTAAAAATCTAAAACTTACACAACAGCATTAAAAAAAAATAGCCTGACCAGTGCCAGTACAGTAGTGGTCTCCTTTCCCACCTCTCTCCAATATAGCCAACCCCTCAGCTTCCCTGGTGAGATTATGGGGAGAATAGGCAAGCAGGTAAGAAAGCTACTGGGGAAAGGATTTGTTTTGTATTGTTGAGTGGGATACCTTGTTTTTGTGAAGAGTTGGTTGAGGGAGGAATGAAAATAAGGAGTGGATTATTGTGTACTGTAGAGGGAAACAGAATACATGTTCTTTGGCTGTAGTTTGCTAGCAGTGGAGACTGGGTTGTTGCTGAAGTCCTAAAGCAGAGCTTTCCAAACTTTTCATGGTGGTGTTACACACTTTTTAAAGAAATGCATAGTTTTGCAACGCAGTAATTCAGTTTTACTAGCAAACCGGAGGTTAAACTAACCCCTTTCCAGTCCTGGGAACACTTACACACTGCAGCCGACACACCAACACAACATACAGTTTGGAAAGCTCTGCCCTAAAGTGATGAGAGGAGGTTTTTCATCCGTGGGCACCCCCAGATAACCAGCTTCTTGAGCGTTCATCCTGATTTGCTTGCAGAGAGGTTGGGCGTTGGCTATTTAGTAAGCATCTATCGCAATTTGTCTGTGGGGAAGTTGAATGACCTTGCCTCAAGCAACCATTATCCCACACTTTCCAGCGAGTTTCCCCATCACTTTCCTTATTGCAAATAGTCTGATCTTTTGAGGAAGCAGGTTTCTTGGACACAACCTTCCAATCTATTGCAATTGCACAACCTCAATTTGCTGGCATGTGGTAGAATCCCAATAAAAATTATTACCATTATTATTATTATTATTATTATTATTAGAATTTATATCACACCCCTCCTTCCAAAGGAGCTCAGGGCAACAAACCCATCAACAAAACATTTCTTTAAAAATGAATTCTAAATCGGGTCACAGTTAAAACATTCTAAAAGCAAATGAAATTGTAAATATAATTTAATCTCTGGGTTGCCAGGAACAGTGTGTTTCATTCATCAAATATCTGGGTAAACAGGAATATTTTCTAATTCCTCATGAAAGTTTATAACGGCAGAGGCAGAAACACCACACCAGGGAGGGGAATTCCACAAATGGTTATCCACCATTGAAATGGCCCTGTCATGGCCCTGTTACTCAATGCCAACTGGGGAGCCCCCAGGTGGGCATCACCAACAAGGCCTCACCTGCTGGTTGTAGGGTCTGAGATGGTTGATACTGGAGAAGGCATGTTTTTGTGTAATTGGGTTCCAAAACAATTTAGAGATTTGCAGTATATGCTTATGCTAACACCTTGAATTTAGCTAGGTAACTCACTGGCACATTGTTGCATCGGGCTGCCCCATTTACCAGCCTAGCAGTCACATTCTGCCCTAGCTGCAACCTCTGGTCTGTCTTCAAGGGCAGCCCCACATACAGTGCATTACAGTAGTCTAGAAGGGAAGTCAGAAGCACTCCTGGTCACAGATGCCACTTGAGATTCTAGTAACAAGTTGGATTCCAGGATTACTTCCATACTAAAAACCCGTTTCCTCAGGGGGAGTTCAGCCTAATTCTTACACAGGGGAACCACCTACTACTGCCAACATTTCTGTCTTACCAGGATTCTGCCTTGGTTTCATTGGCCCCCATCCAGTCCTTCACTGCTTCCAGGCAAGTCTCCAACACCTCCACAGCATCTCCTGATTCTGACACAATGAAGAGACAGAGGTGTATGTCACCCTCGAGTTTCTCCAGAAAAGCATGATGTTCAATGGTTTCAAAAGCTACTGAGAGGTCAAGGAGAACCAACAGGATTGCACCACCCCCATCTCTCTCCTCAACATTGTTATCAATCAGGGTTACCAAGGCTATTTTGATGCCCAAACCTGCAGCACGCCAGCCATCTTGCCCAGGGAACCTGCACCCCAAAAGCTTCCAAAAGTTATTATCTCCCTGCAGTCTGCCCTCTTTGTTTCCTCACTTTCGCTCTCAAACACATCACTGTTTGCTAGAGAGAATGTATGCCCCACATGCTTCTTTGTTTTTTCCTATTCAGAACATTCCAGAATGGTCACTGGTGCTGCCAGGGTGGGACTTGGGAGCAGAAGAACCGAGCAGGCAAGCATCCAAATGTAGCTGCAGGCCAGTGCAGAGCTTGTCTGAGGTCTTGTTAGAATAAAGTTAAAAAGTCAAACAAAAAAGCAGCCAGTACCTAGCGGAGGTCCTGGTCAACTTAGCCCTCCAAGACCCAGAACAAGCATACTGTACCAGGCTGCCCAGGGGCCTGTGCAACAAGAATGGCTTACTACATTTTGAAGTGAAGCAATACATTTTACCATGTAAATTGTCCCTCCACCCACTCCCAGACCATTAAGTTCAGAGTCAAAAATTACTTGTCGTTCTATAGCAAGAAGAAAAATATATAGGAAATGGCTCCCATGGGGACACATCTCCTGAATATCATGTGTAATTATGAGCCCTTTTTGAAGTCCAAGTCTCTGGCCAGGTATTGCCTTAAGCAGGGAAAGGCATCACGGTGCCCTCCAGATGTTTTGGACTACAACTCCCATCAGCTCAACCAGCATGGTCAGGTCAGGAATGATGGGAGTTGTAGTCCACAAAATCTAGAGTCCACCACATTGCCTAACCCTGCTTTTTTAGGCAATACCTGGCCAGAGCCTTGGACTTCTAAAAGGATATTTAGGTAACGTGGCTCCATGGGAGCCTACTGTGATATTCTTGTTCACAGAAATCTGATTAAGAAACTCATGAGAATTTCTCCCTCCCTCCTTCCCCGTCTCCTGTAGCCCTATGTGACCTCATTTGGCATACAATAATTGCTCAAAATAATACCCAATGGCTGCAACTTTTCAGCAACTTACTACAGCAGACCCTGCTAATATTAAAAGAACTTCAAATTATCTGAGTGTTCTTTGATGTGTTCCTTTATTATCCTATCCTGCATAAAATCCACATTTTGGCATTAATTTTGTGAGAGTTCTTTAACAGCACTAGTTTGTGCATGTTGAATGTTTCCTTGCATGCCTGCATAATATGCTGGCCACCCTGTTTTCCAGGTTTGCAAATGAATGCTAAAGACAATGGCCCCAATCCAGAGATTGGCCCCAATCTGTGAGTGAAGCAGAAGACAACATCATGCACCCACGGCTATGGCTGTGTTATAAGAGAGCAATTTTTTTTTTTACCGCACCAATCACCTGTTGGGCAGGGGTAACCCAGTGAGGGGGACTGATCACTTACTTACAGTGATCAGTGCTATGAAGGACCTCGTTCAGAAGCACCTCAAACCACCTCTGCTTTTCTGGTGGTAATGCTATGTCTCCTCACATACACAGACTGGTATAAGGATTGAGTCCTGCCAAGACCTTGAACCTGAGGTCTCCTTGGAGGAGATACAAGGGACACAGGATCCTCCAGTAGAGCTCCACACTGCCAATGAATTACCAAGGGCCAGAGGAGCAGAGGAGATGGTGAGTCAGACAGGAACTTCAGAACCACTGCCAAAGTGCCCATCTAGCTCCACATAAACCTACTCAGCAGGAGGGAGAAGTGCATGGAAACACTCGCTCAGATTAGGGTCTGGATGAGAGCCAGAAAGGGGTGGAGCTTCCTGCTCCTATATAACTTGTCTGTCTGAGCTGCTTCATTGCCAAAGCAATAGTTGTCTCCCAAGCTTCAGCCTTCCTGATCATGAGAAATGGACAGTTGGAGGCACAACTTAAGATTCAGGGAGTTCCCCTCTCCTGTTCTGCTTGCAACAACTTTTTGTGCTGATCCAGTAAATATTCCAGTCATAATAGGTATTCTTCCCCAATATCTATCATGCTAACTTAGTACTGGGAAGATTAAAGAACGACTAAAGAATCTTTTGCAAAGCTAAGTGAACTTAATTTAATCCAGAAGTACTAGATAACACAGTTTCCATCCACTGCAGAAACATTGTAAGAGCTGGCTGTGAGATGAACATAGCAATATAATGTACAGTGGTACTTCGGGTTACATACGCTTTAGGTTACAGACTCCGCTAACCCAGAAATAGTGCTTCAGGTTAAGAACTTTGCTTCAGGATGAGAACAGAAATTGTGCTCTGGCGGCACGGCAGCAGCAGCAGGCCCCATTAGCTAAAGTGGTGCTTTGCTTCAGGTTAAGAACAGTTTCAGGTTAAGTACGGAATGAATTAAGTACTTAAACTGAGGTACCACTGTACCTCCTTGTCTGTGAGTGCATCTATCCACCTACTACTGCTGAATTGCTCCACCAGTGAAGAGATCCCACCAGAAGGCTGACATGGTGGAGAAGGCAATGAAACATGTTTAGAGGACCTGTGACTTTTCTCCTAGGAGAGAGACAAGTACACACACCACCCAACATACCGTACCAGAGAACCACAACAATAAAGAAATGGGACCCTGAATGCAGGTACAGGCACGACCTGAAGGTATGCAGCAAACTTGCTGAAGATGAACAACTCTGGTTCCAGGCAGTGCCTGGATAGAAAACTGCAAAGGAACCCTATTTATGCTGCATTGAGCTCAATGACAGGAGAAAGGTGAAATAAATGAATAATGGTTCTTTCTTTATTATTAGATACATTTAGATAGGCACTCATTAACAAGAGTTCTCTGGACAGCTCACAAAACAGAAACAATGAAAGACTAATACTATTAACAAACTGATTTTAAAAACTGAAACTATCAAAATATCATTAAAAACTCAATTAAGACCTATCATGCCATCTGCAAAGAGGAGACCAATCTTGCATGTCCGAAAAATTGCAAGCTCTAAGGGCTGTGTTGCAGATTTCAAACATTCCCACCATTTAGTGCATATGACATCTCAATATTGCTAAATATATACAAAAAAGTAAGGGCAACACAAGCCTGATTAACTGTTATGGGAGCATCAGAGGCTTTGCCATTGCAGAAGTGGAGCAGGAATGAACCTTTGTATAAGAGTCTATTGAGAGTCATAGATATAGATATACACACTCATCTGAAAATCTAGGTAGAATTTTGCATAGTCAGAGCCTAAATATATATCCACATAGAAATATGAAGAAGAGGGAAGGAAATGTTTTTTAAAAAGCAACCTTAATAGTATACTGTCCCCCAATACTATAACTTGCCTCTTCCCACACCATTCCCCTTACATGCTGAGTTCCTCCTTTTCTATTTGTTATGTTTAACTCTTCCAAAAAAAATGAAGAATGAATGCAACTGTTGGGCTGAAACTGAAGGGCCCACCATCTTGCAAGCTACACAGACATGTCTGATTTCTGTTTCTTATGCCAATTGAAGAAGAAGTGTAGACATTTCCTTCAAATTTGTATCCAAAGCTTGCAGGTATATTTCAAAGAGAAGCTACTGTGGCTTTTCTTCTACCAATAAGAATCTCAGATAACCCAAGCTGAACATGCTCGCTTGAAAACATTATCCATCTACCACCATCATAATTTGTGCAGGAAGGGGTGGATGGATCATGGCTGCTGACCCACTGGCGCAGTGTAATGGCTGAAAGAATCTACAAAATGTATGTGCACATTGTAAGGGAACCTTTGATAGGCAAGATCCCCAGTTGTGTGGACAAAGCCCACATGTTTACAGTTCATGTAGGCTCTTTCAAACATGAGCATGAGTAAGGCATCCAGGACGTCTAAATAATATTTCCATGTATTTTAAATCTTCCACAATACTGATGAAATTTTGACTTCGGCACTGATGTGTTGCTGTAAAGAGGATTGTTCTGCACTCCAGATAATCAGCAGAAAACACTTAAACGTGGTCTATCCCTATAATTATTAGGAGTAGCTTTGGTTTGCTATTCTGGAAGTTATCTTCTGCTTAAAATACATCCCTCAATATCCTTTTTAAAAAGCACATATAGGTATGGTAATAAAGAAATGTATTCAAATTTACTGATTATTAATCAATTTAGAGTTAATTAATTGACAAGCTCTAGCACTCATATATTTTAAGCTAAGCAGTACTGTACTCCACAAGTCCTCAGGCGGTTACTTTGAAAAGGTGGGCCTATGAATGTAGCCAACAAGATGATCAAGTTTGGAATAGGCTACACTTCTGAAAAGAAAAGCAGGAAGGGGAGAAATCACTAAAAACAAAATTTCCTGATAACGTATTTACAGCTTTATTGTTTTGGACTACCTAGAAAGTGGATTGGGTTTGGGGGTTTTAAGAGTGGTGGTGGTTTCTCTTACTGCCCCCCAACCTACATGGCCTTATGCCCATATCTGAGCTTTGCAAAGAGGTATCTGAAGGAGTGTGCATGCACACGAAAACTCATACCAAGAACAAACTTTGTTGGTCTCCAAGGTGCTACAAGACTATATACGTAACAATAATTATTATGTTCATTTTAGCAGGCTATATTTAGCACATTCCCAAGCATATACTTCCAAGGAACGCAAAGGGTTAACCTTCCACTACTCTTTAGAAACTTTGGGGAAACTCAAGAGAACATTAAGAAGTCTTCTTTTTCAAGTCTGAAAAATCATGCAGCTGCATATTGCTAGACCTGCTTGGATTAGGAAAAGGACTCAGTTGAAGTTTTTCTGCTCTCTGGCTAATCAAGGTGCCAAAGTAACTGATCCATCCCTCTAAGAAGAAATTGCCTTTCATTCCCTCTGCAGTAGATTTCTTGAGCTCTCCTTTTATGTTCATTTGTACGGCCCAGACTCTTGTCACTTAGAACTGCTGGGAAATAGTACACTTGACTTTTCCATGCGTGTATTTACAACACAGAACCTCTGTTGTATGCCTAGCAACTTGCCATGAATACTCCCCACCCTCCAACCCGGCGTCGCCCAAGTTCACACATAACCACACGACAGAACTACCTTTCCAACTTTTGCGCCATGAAATATCTCGGTCTCTTGGTGCCTCCTAGACATGAGGCCAAATAATCTATTGCGCCACTGCTGCTCACTAACGAGCGCCGGCGTTCACACAAGTATCGAAAACGCGGTTACATCGCGTGTGCGCGGGCGGCCGAGAGTTTGGGGGGTCGGAGGGGGGTGCAGCCTCGGCGAACTGTTGCCGCCGCTGCGCGCTCTTGCCTCGGCGCCGCGAACGGGGAAAAGAAAAAGCGAGCGGGAGCCGAGCAGCTCCTCCTCGCGCGCGCAGGAGAAGTTTGATGTTGACAAACTTCTTGTGGCAGCGAGACTGTGTCAGCACAACTTCCAGGAGAATGAGAGAGCTGCTCTTGCAAGGGCGGCGGGAGGCGGCCGCGGGGACGGAACAGCAAATGCTATTCAGCCTGAGCAGTTTCAAGCCGCCCATGCTGGGGAATTACTGTAGTCTAGCTACGGCTCTTAGCACTGGCGCTGGCTCTGTGTGTGTGTGAGAGAGAGAGAGAGAGAGAGCGAGTGAGCGAGCGCGTGCGTCGGGAGAGGAGAGGAGGAGGAGGAGGGAGGGGGAGGCTGCAGGCAAGGGAGCCGAGCCGGGAGCTTTCAAGTTACTTCGCTCCAGCCTTGCCACAGCAGAGGCAGACGAGGCTTCCTGTGGAGCGAGAGCGGCGCCTCCTCTGCTGCTTTGGGGGCTGCGGCCCCTGGAGTCGCATAGCCCATTTCTCTCTCACACACACGCGCGCTCTCTACTCTCTCTCTCCCGCACCCGAAAACTCCCTCTTTTGTTTCCCCGAATAGGGCTCTCCAAAAATGTATGTTCGGGCAGACTGACAGCCGGGGTCAAGAAACAGCTGTTGGAGTTAATGTTCCTTCCTCCCACTTCGTCTCATGGTGGTGCCCTGCCAAGAGAAAGTGAGAGAGGGAGGACGCGTGCGCTGCCGTTGCCCGCCTCAGACAGGCGGCTCTGCTCGGAGCGAGGAGGTGGCGCGGGTTCCTTTGCACAGCCACGGCTGAGGCACACAAAAACGCGCCAGATGCGCGGCAGAACGCGCGCGCACCTAAACGCGCAGACACACACCTTTGGTGGTCCAGTCTCCACACACACCATATATACACACATACACCACACACACGCATATACACACAGACACACACACAACCCCCCCCCCCGCCTCCAAGCAGTACTTTGCAGGACTTTTGTGCCAAAAGGGCACTTAGACGACGTCTTCTTAGAAGTTCGTCCGCTTCCCTCGCCCTCAGTGACACACGTTTCAGTCGGAAATGAGTTTTTCCACGTTGTTCTCAAATGGGTCTGTGAGCGATTGGGCTGCTGCCATCAGGAGAAGCGGGCGGGGGGACGGCGGCGGCGAGGGCGATGCATTTCGTTTACAGTGGCTGATTCGCCCTGAGGCTTGCCAAAACTCTTGTAGGTTTGTACAAGACAGGAGTACAGAAATAGTTTGTGGAGATGTTTATAGGCTTTTGCATGAGCCTGCCTATCGTTTTCTGAGCCCAAAGCTGAACATGTTGCAATGTTCTCGTCAGGCAACGTTGCTGCCGGCGAGTTGAGCACCAGACCTCGCGCCGCCCCCTGCAGGTCTGGCTGCTCATTCCACCGTTACATTGATCCAGTTCTAAGTAAGAATGACTGTACTTCCACGTTTTTTGGTATTGTGTTTTTTTGAAGCAGATACCAGTAGCTCTCTTGGCCCGTTATAAAGCAGACCAGCCAAAAGTGACAAATAAGGCGATACCCCTTTTAAACCAACTAAATCATCACGAAGAAATAACCTTTTGAGTTCAAAATTCTTTTCCAGGCTTGATGGGCCATAGCGATGGTGGGGAGACCTTGCTGATTATCAGTAATAGCAGTTTGAGGGAAAGTTTAAACTAGAAAGAGGGGAAGAGTTAATGCAGGCTTAATCAAGTAAGGTTGCCTCAAAGGCTAGATGGACAGAGAAGCAAGGCCTCTTGCTCACTCTTTGCAAATATATAAGCCACTAGTTTCTCAGTTCTGCCTCTAGCAGTAATTGGAACTTACTGGCCTCTTACAAGGCGGAGTAAATAAAATATGGCAGTTCTTAGATTAGCAGAACTTTATTTGTAAATAGCTAGTGATTAGAGGAGATGTTTATCTTTCCAGCCACAGTTTTCTATCACTAGAAGATCGCCTCCTTCCCTATATACTCAACCAATCACGTTCTGTAGGAAAGGGTATTTTGCAGATCCATCTATGAAGAGATCTGTTCCACACAATGCTGGAACTGGGCTGTGTAGTGTGGTGGCAAATACCTTTTGGAACTCCCTTCCATTGTTTATCAGACAGACATCTTCTTTATTGTCTTTTCAATGCCTGCCAAGGACAGTCCTCTTTCAACAAGCCTTCTGAACTCATTATCCCAGTTGGTATCTGCCTTGGATTTGAACTGATTTTATCTATGTGCTGTTGTTTATTTAAACTGTGTGTATATTCATAATTATTTTTAAAATTGAATTTTTACATGCAATTGTTTTAACTGTTTTTTATATATATATGTAACTGTTTTGTATTGTAAATCAGTTATGTTACTGTGTTGTAAATCACTTCAGGATGCCTCAAGGAAAGAGATTCATAAATGAAATAAAGAACAACAACAAAGGTTGTCTTACTCTGGTTCTAGGAATCTCCTCTTCAGCAGCTAAATTCAGGATTCTTCAAGGTGGTTTTAAAATTGAATGTAGTCATGTTGGTTCATTAGAAATAATCCAAAAGTAATATCAGAGTAATGTCAAGCTACTTCTCTGCTGTGGACAAGCATTCCTCCCAGTGGTGCTTCCTACTCCAGGCAATTATACATCTTTCACACTGTTCCAGCTAGAACAGAATATTAAAAAGGACAAACACTGGATAACTCTTAGGAGGCATTGCTAGCAAAAAAAAAAAATGTTAGAAAGAAAATTAAAGGCATGAAAATGTTTGCAATAAAAGATTGACAGTTGTGGCAACCTGGGTGTGGGTAAAAAAAAAAATAGAGCTATATGCTCAAAGGTACCCAATAAGGTGTTGTTGTCATTTTAATGCTTCCATAAAATGAAAGGAAGAAGGTGGGTGAAGGTAATACATTTTACTGGAGCAATGTATAATGTTCGGGGGGGGGATCAATATCTTTGTACTGTTTTGTATCCTATAGAAGTAAACATACCAAATGTTGTTGTTGTTGTTTTTGCTGGATTTACCTTAGGTTGGTAGCTCAACCCTAAACCTGAAAGTTCCACTGATTCAGGCCATTTTAAGAAATGTCAATATTTCCTTTTAATTTCCCAAACTTGTAATTCAAATGGTAATATCTTAGAGCAGGATCAAAGTTAGCATTTGCAAATCAAATTGATTTAAATGAGATAGAAATGAACACATGCTTAAATCACCCATTAAAATCAACGAGACAAATATACTTAGCTTTGGCTGGATTCTGCCATTGGTTATTGAGTATAATGTACATTTGATTGATTGAAACTTAGATTTTCTGCATGTATTCAAGAGCATAATCTTCTCTATCACTGATTGCATGATACGTCTTTGCTACAGAAACATACATATGCTTGAGCAAAAATGTTTTTTCTTTATATAGTATATAGAGGCCTACTGCCAATAACAAGCTTAAATTACATGCTTAAATTCTATATTTCAGAGAAGAGAGTCTGGAACTGGAGTGGACATCGTAAGAATGCATATTTATAAGTGCATGTTAATCAAGCGTTTATTTTTAACTCGCTTGAAACATAGCTTATAATAATGTGATCAAGGGTGAGTTGCAAACTAAGCTTCAATGCAAGCTGAGCTATATCAGTCCCCATTACCTTCTCAGAGGTTCTGCTTTCTCACACATTGCCAATCTTTTAGCACTTTGGGTTTAATCCTGGGTAAGTAGTGCTTCTCAGATTGGTTCCTCCCATTCCTATGTTCTGCACTGCTTTCTTAACTCTTCTTAACTCTGCCACTCATTCCTAATTACTGCCTTATTTTTGCTAACAATAATGGATAATTGGTTACAGATACATAATAAGAATGAATGCTTGTGCTTTTTAAAGGCTATAAAACTCCTAGAGCCTTATGCATTTTATTCTGTTCATTGAACTTTCCTCTCTAGTTAACCTAGCTTTGTCTTCCCACTTATTAAGTTCTTGACTCTGAAGGCAGCCTACCTGCTATTAATACCTAGTGCATCTGTATCTCTCACACTTGAGGCAGCTGAGGAATGGAAGAAGAAGAGGTCTGAGTAAAGCAGGGAGAGAAAGAAGTAGCAGTTTTAAACAGGGCAAATATTTGAGTAGAATGAGAAATCAGTTGAAAAAGGCTTTCTTGTGTTAGCTGCTGTGTTGTGTTCATCTCCACTATTTGTTAAAATTTTAAAAATCCCAACCTTTCTGTGTTCCTCCCCTCCCAATGTATTCACAGCTCTCCCATTATTTGAAACAACCGCACTTAAAAACCCTCTCAGTGTCCCTGCCTTCTCACTTAATTGGACCTTAAGCTGTGTTTACCTTGTCTTTTGCCTGTACCTATTTGACCATGGAACACCTTGATCATGACCTTGGGCTGCTTTGACCTTACCTGACCTTGATTATCCCAACTGCAACCCTGGACTGGCCTTGGACACTGCCTTTTTTTTCTTTTTCTTTTTCTTTTTTTGCTTTTGTTAGTGCTTCTGTCACTGAGTTACCTTGATGGCTCAGATTCCTGTCTAGAACTGGAGAATCAGTCAGTTTCAAAAGATGACCCTCAGTTCCAGCATTATGAGAGAGGAAGAAAACCACCTCTCTGCTTCCTGAAGGATGAATTAGGAGGGTAGATAATAGTATTATCTGGGACTTGTGGGGGGAAGATAGCAACCAAGAAGGACTGAAGCATAGGGAATCTAGTCCTGTTTTCAGCCACGGATCTAGCTGTGTGTCTACCTGCCCCACACTTGATGTTGCATGTCAGGTCTTGGACAAGTAAGTGTGGTTTGGACCAGAGATTTCCCACCTCTAATGGAGATTGTTCTGTATTCTGTGTTAAGATTTTAAATAAATTCTTTTATTTTCCATTTCTCAATATTTATCATAGTGTTCCCTTTTTCTTTTCTTTTTTTTGGGTATATTTCAGCCAAGTTTCCCTCCACCCTCAAGCAATTTACAGTTAAAATACACACAAATGTATAACCTTCACTGTGTGAGAGACAGTATCTTCTGAGCTCTGGGAATTGGTGATACAGTCAGTGTTTTCGCTTCTTATTTATTTATTACATTTATACTCCATCTTTTCTTTCAAGGAGTTCCAGGTGGTACACACCTCTCTCTCTCCCTGTTCTATCCTCACAACAACTCTGTGAGGCAGGTTAGGCAGAGAGACTGCCCAAAGGTCACCCAGTGAGCTTCATGGCTGAATGGGGATTAGAACACTGTATCTGTTTGACCATGGAACACCTTGATCATGACCTTGCGCTGCCTTGACCTTACCTCTCACCTGACCTCACCTCTTAACCAGGTCTTATTGCAACACTCTAACCACTACACCACACTTGCTTCTTCTTTCCTCCAGAAGCAGACGGCAGAATAACTGCATAGGGACAGGAAGTGGTTGAGAGTAAGAATGCCAACCCACAGAAGCTATCCTGGCAGTTGGTTTTTCAGTTCCATTTTAATGCTTGTATCCTAGATGCTTTCCTTATATTTTGAAGTACATGTTACAGGTTCTTTCCCATAACTGAAGGTGCCTACTGAAAGCATTTTTTTAAAAGGCCTTCCCTGATGTGTGACCCACCCATTTATGGAATATTAATTGCCCATTTGTATAGCTTTATTGTTTTTCAAGTTGGAATGGTTTGCATTGTTTTTAGAACTTGGTGTGGTTTTTTGGCATTTTCTCTTATTTTCCCCATGCTGTACACCACTGATGATTTCAGGCTGTGAAGTGGTTTACAAGTTTATTAAATAAAGTAAATAAGTCAGTCAGTCAGTCAGTCAGTCAGTAACTCCTAATAGTTTCAGTGGCCTGGTGCCTTTCAGTCCACAGGATGTGCCCTCAGTGTATTTCAATAAAAGTCTGGCCATTGACTTGAGTGTTCCTACTGCTACGTTCTCTATTGTCAGATAAAATTTTGCCTTATTTGTGCTCCATGAAGAACGTGCCTGAACATGAGCTAAGCACTGACTCAGATAACTATACAGCAAAACTGAAAATACAAGCGATCAAACAATTTGGTATCATCATGCCAAGCCAAACACAGAAATATAAATCGTTAAATATCACTTGATGTGAACAAAATTAATGACCTACATAAAACTGCTTAATTTATTTTAGTAGCTTCTTGGTTTAAGAATCCCACCTATGAAATTAAAGGAAGAATAACCAGATTTTCTAGAAATTCCGGACACAAATGATTCCTTTACTTGAATCAGACACAGCAACTTTGTGCTTATTGGGTTAGATCCAGACATGACCTTCAGTGACTGCAAGTGCTCCCTCTCTTCACAGAAGGGCCTCTGATCTTGCTGGAGGAAGGAGGGAATGTGGGTTTTACAGATTCCTGCTTCTCCCTGAAGCTCCCAGCATCACTTCTCATGCTTCGCCATCTTCTTGAGTAGCTTTGTCCCCTTCTTCTAGCAGAATAGAACTCCCTTGCTGCAAGTCTAGATCCAACCCACTGTTCTTGGTACACAGATTTACAAAGGCATAGCTGAGAAAACTAATGTACACATGGCCGAAACTGGGGTGGGGATCACATATGTGTCCATGTTACCATGGTGGGATGCAGGTTCCCAACACATATGTGCAGTAAGATAGGCAATGTGGAAACTTCAAAAATGACTATGCTTTTCTTATCTATATATAGAACATTGTAGAACTTTATGTATGAGGTGACCTTTATAAAGCTACTACAGTGGTACCTCAGGTTAAGTACTTAATTCGTTCTGGAGGTCCGTACTTAACCTGAAACTGTTCTTAACCTGAAGCACCACTTTAGCTAATGAAGCCTCCCTCTGCTGCCGCGCCACCGGAACACGATTTCTGTTCTCATCCTGAAGCAAAGTTCTTAACCTGAAGCATTATTTCTGGGTTAGCGGAGTCTGTAACCTGAAGCGTATGTAACCTGAGGTACCACTGTATATCTTTCACTGAACAATAAGCATCCCATGATGCCTCATTCTGGACACATATATACTTGACTGTAAGTTGGCATTTTTGAGTCATTGGCTTCTAGGGCCTCGTTCAGAGAAAGACTCCATGGTTGCTGTGAACATAGGAAACTTTATAGTAGTCAGACCATTGGCCCATCTAGCTCAATACTGTCTGCATTGACTGGCAGCAACTCCCCAGGGTTCAGGCAGGAAGTCTCTCTCAGCCCTACCTGGAGATTGAACCTGGCCATTCTGCATGCAAAGCAGATTGTCCACCACTGAGCTACGGCCCTGCATGCTACACCATTACAAATCATGAAGGTACAGCAGAACCTTTCAGTACAACCTTATTTAGTATTGCTTGATGTTAAGTGAAACTGCACAGCATGCTGCTATATTTATCTGATCAAAACAATGAGATGGTTTTAATGAAAGCCCACGCTGTGCTCTGGTTCCAAAGAAGAACCCACAGGGCAAGGCAGGTCAGTTCTTGCAGAACCACAGAGAGCTCTGTGGCTCCCAAGGGTTGGCATTTAGCTAAAGCCTTTAGAACCTCTCCTAGGCTCCTCCTTCTCCTCCTCCTTTTCCCAGAACTAAAGTTCCTACAGTGCCAGTCCTCTGGCCTCAAGACAGGCACATCTCTTATGTTCTGCCACCTCCCACTTGGTATGCTCCCAGTCTTGTTGGACCAGTGGGGAAATTTGGGAAATACTCGGTTCTTCAGACCCAGGAAAGCACCCATCAGGTTTCTGGTTCTATAGACCCTTGTGCAGTAGAATCTGCTTCAGGGGGATACTGTCTGCCAGGTTCAGATCCCGTGTTTCCCTGATCACCAGCATCAGGCTCAGTGCCATGAATCTGGTCTGGCTCCTTTCCCAGTGACTCTGTGAGCCACTACTTCAATATCCTGCTCAGGGCTAGATTCCAGGCTTTGGGGGATGCTGCACTCTATTCCCCCCACCCAAGAGTCAGTCCTAACTAGGTTCACCCCACCTCCTCTCACAGATTTTCCTAAACAATTTTTATACTTCAGGAAAATTTGGGAGTTCCTGCTAATGTGTGCGGCTTCTGCATAGATGGTGCAGGTGTGGTTACATAAAGATTCATACTCAAAGTATTAGTTTGCTGTTAGCATATAGGAACAATCCATAGCCGATACAGAAAAATAACACCATTTTGTCAAAAAGTAGAAGACATGGATTTTATTCACCAGATTTTTTGCACAATGCTATGGAAATATGGATGCATCCTTTCATTTCAATGAAAAGTAGAATTTGGGGTAGGCTTGACTCATCAGAAAAGAAAATTACTTACCAATGGCGAGGCAACACCAGCGGCATATCATTCAGTCCCGAGTATATTATTAATGGTGCAACTTTGAGACCTTAAAACCAATTAAAGTTTTGCCAATGATTGAAAATTGTCAGGATTGTGCTCTACTACCATGGTTGTAGCCAAGGGAGAGCAGGGAGGGGCAGCTGTTCCCCTTAAATCAATAAAAATCAATAAAAATACATAGCTGAGGTTCTCCCCTTCCCCCCAAAAGGCCTGACCCCGTAACAAAATATCTGCCCCCCCCAACAAAAATCCTGGCTACGCCCATGGCCTGTACTTAGACCTGTAACCTTATTAAGACATAAGCAATTAGGACATAGGTATCCCCAATGCTTTCCTTGCACATTGTCATGGCACATGGCATTATGGTGATGTGCAGCAATGCAAGCATGTGGCAAACAGATGTGGCTGTAAAATAGTTTCCACAACGGTATCCAAAAATGAGGTGGAATGCAAAATATTTAATACTTCTCTATAAATCATTTAATAAGAATATGAAATAAGCTAAGCCACATATGTGTATATCTACACATACATTTTTATTTCATCTTTAGGACTCTGTGTTGCTATTATAGTTGGCAGGTCAGGCCCTGCTCTGAGTACCTTAGGGTTCCCATATTTCAAAAAGTTTAAACCAGGCAGCCCTAGAGTACCTTAACTTTGGTGGAAATATCAGCTTCAGAGAGCAATTCTTAGTTTTCTAAGGCTCTAGATCATAATTATTGGAATCCCTGACACAGGAAGTACAGAGCTGTTTCCCTTACTGCTTTTCATAGTTGATACAAAACAGTCTTAGTTTGCAAAGTGTTTAGGTGCTGAATATGTTGTTTTGCTGTTGTGCGGATTTGTACTGTGATAGTTCTGGGGGGGGGCTCCCCCTAAACCAGAGCTTTCCAAACTTTTCATGTTGGTGACACACTTTTTATACATGCATCATTTCACAACACAGTAATTCAGTTTTACTAGCAAACTGGAGGTTAAACTAACCCCTTTCCAACCGCAGGAGGAGTGTGGAGAGCGTTCCTGCGACACATCTACACATTGCAGCTGACAATGTGTCTTCACACAGTTTGGAAAGCTCTACCCTAAACCCTAGGATTGAATAAATGCAGGGACACAGACCCTGTATGTGTGCCTGGGACCCATGGGCTCTTGCCACCGCTTGGCAGAGAGAGAGGCAGGCACCCAACTTTTGTAACAGTACTGTATGCTCATATTAAGTTGTTCTTAACATTCCCTGTTATTGTGAGTCACCTTGAGCTGAGGAAGCACAGAATAGAAAGAGTCTAAATACATAAATCAACCAACCAGTACTGTAGTATTATCTTCTCTGAAGCAGACTCATTATCAGACTTTGTACCATAAAGAAATTTCACTGCAGTCTGTTACATCCTGTAGCTCCTTGTCTGTAGTAACTCACTACTTCTCCCTGTGTTGTGAGTCTGACAGGGGCTTCTACTTATCAGCAAAGTCCCAAAACCCATGCCATTACTCAGGAGCCTATTTCACTATGGTCGAAATTATTTGGGTCTGCCTTGCAGATACCCAAAACACAAAAGGTCCAAATATAAGGCATAGTTATTTTCAGGTATGAGAATTTACACCCAAGTTTGAAATTCATGGAAGCATTGTATTAGATTTATCTATTTTAAGTTAAAGGGACCTCTGACCATTAGGTCCTGTCACGGACGACTCTGGGGTTGCGGTGCTCATCTCACTTTACTGGCAGAGGGAGCCGGCATTGTTATCTAATACTACACAGAACTGGTTCATAATTACATAACTGTTTAGCTT
This sequence comes from Podarcis melisellensis, assembly GCF_964234715.1. Taxonomy (NCBI): domain Eukaryota; kingdom Metazoa; phylum Chordata; class Lepidosauria; order Squamata; family Lacertidae; genus Podarcis; species Podarcis melisellensis. The sequence goes on from NC_138543.1 coordinate 32,547,160, forward strand.
TTCTTCAGCCAATAATTCAAATCCCTTACTATTCCATTGCAGCCAACAACTGCATCTCTCTTCTGTTGTACAAAATCAAACAGCGGCAAAAACAATAGCCTTGGGGCATTTTCTCACTTTTGCTATTTGCAGGTGAGATTCATTCGCATACTGGCAAATTTAGGTTGCACAGTTAAAGTGGAGTTTTGCGGTACAGAAAGTGATAGGAAAATACACTGGAAAGTGGTGGATAACAACTGCATGCTGTGATATTGTATAATAGCACAGCAAACAGATCCAGATGGCTGCTTAAGAAACAGGTCATCTGGAAGTGACCTTAGACCCTTCTGTCAGTACCATTTTCTTATGAAGTTACAAATGCCTTAACTTGGTTCCAAGATAACACACCACAGAATCTTACCTACCCTTGGCTTTCAGATGTTGTGTATAAATACTCATTGTTTACCACCAGAGTTGGCCATACGCTGATTTTTGTTGTTGTTGTTGTTCTCACAGGCCAATCCCTCGTGACTTCCTGTTTTATCCAGCGTCTCCTACAATTTCCAGTATCTTGCAGTTGCATGATTATTTGCATACTACAAGACTTTTCACCAGCTCAATGTCTGTTACTTTTGACAAACACATTGTCAATGCAACTGTCTGCTTTAGAGGAAAAGGTCTGTGTCTGTTCAGAGAGAAGTTGTGTGTGTGTGTGTGTGTGTGTGTGTGTGCGCGTGCGTGTGTGCGTGTGTGTGTGTGTGTGTGTGTGTGTGTGTGTGTGTGTGTGTGAGAGAGAGAGAGAGAGAGAGAGAGAGAGAGAGAGAGATATGCATATATTAGGCCATTTCTTTTTAGTCTTTCCCCTTGCATTGGGGCATTACTGTATGTGCATCATGAACAGAAGAGATTGTTAGAAAGCTTCTATAATTTGCAGAACCAATTAAAGAAAGCTTGCATGCTCTGGGGCACCAAAACCTGATATTTATAACTTATAATTTGCAGTATGTATCTTCTTACAGATGGCAGGGCCTAGAAGTTCAGATAAGTCTGCATCACATCATGGCCAGTTTGTTAAACCGAGGTGAGTGTTAGATATAGATTAGGCTATGCCTTCTGCCACTTTGATCCATGCAGGGCCTCTCATTTGATCTTTCCACAGACTGTTCAGCCATATACCAAGTATTTGTTTCCTCACTCTGCATAATGTTACCAGATCTTTTCCTATGTACATTTAAACAGGGTACATTTCATCTTCTCTTTTATTACCACATGTTTCTGATTTCATGCAAAATGTATGTTTTTACTTCTTTCCTAAAATATGATATTCAACCAGCAAGATTACTTTAATGTTCCCACTAAATGTGCCTGCCGTTTCTTTTTTCTTTCTTTAATTTAACAATTGTATGAAGTGTGAAAAGCCTTTGACCATTTTGGTGAAAGACCTGATGAGCAGGAAATGGAAAACCTCTGCCAAGTGAGCATGAAAAAACAAAAGGAGTATTTCTTTCCCTCATCACCACCACCTCCACATAGGAGGGAGGGAACACATGACTGGACTTCAGAGACTGAAGAAGAACGCAAGAAAATATACTACAATTTCTTCAGCAGGATAGCTTTACATAATAAAATACCCACTCATGCACAGGCCAACATAACATAAACAAACTTTAAGGGCCATATCCACCTTAGGATTGCTCAAGAGTAGAACCACTGAGATTAAGTTTGTCATGTTTATTAACTTCAGTGGGTCTACTCTGGTTATGACTAATATTAGATGCGGCCCAAAATGTATTTTGCCGTTTGAGCAAGAAACTATAGCATGATCAGACTGGAGAAAGCGTCATGATTTATTTACTTTCTTCCCTGAGGAGCTGAAAGTTCCTTATTTATGGTTCACAGGCAGACTCCCATCCTGAGAGCTTGTAGGACTAGATCTGGTTCGTTTTAGCAGTAGAAGCACGTCATGTTCCTTCAGACTATTCTCTGCTTTAGAAAACAGGGCAGGAGACAATGGTATACGTAGATGGAGAAGTGCAGGAATTTTGAAGTCACTTGACTGCATCAGGTTACAGGCTAGTTCCAAATCACACAGGTGATATGATGTTGACTCCCTCAAGTAAGGGATCTGAACAGCAATGTCCTAGACAGCATACCTGTCATCATTGTAACACGGAGTAGACATGGAGTAATAACAGTCATGGACATTGAATAAGACATATTTCAGTCAGGAGAAAAGATACATGGATAGAAACAGGATGATAGAGGAATGGGTAAGCATGAAGATGAGAGTGATGGATGATGAAGTACTGCAAAAATCCAAAAGGGCCACATCTACACAATGAATCTCCTACATTTATATTGTTGAGAGTTTGAGGGATTCCATTGTTGAAGGAGCCAGGCAAGTTTCTTGGTGAGTTAATGGCCCTAACTATGGGTTATTAGTATAGACAAGGAAGTTGCTTTGTGCCAGAGGTGCTAGATGGTAGTGAGAAAAACAAAAGCCTCTGTGTGTGTGGGGGGGGGGGCTTTTGATTTTCTCACTACCATCCAGGTGAGGGAGAGGAGCCACCCATTTTCCCTCTGGCACAAAGCAACTTCCTTTCCTATGCTCTGTCTGCATGTGCATGTATGTGAGAGAGAGAGAAAGAGGGAGAGGGAGAGAGAGAGAGAGCAGAGCTAGAACTAGAAGCAGGCTGTTTGCAGAATCCAGAGAGAGAGAGACCCATGCTTGATTTCTGCTTGAAGCCAAGGCTGAGACTATGGGAAAAGCAAGACCTGGGGTGTTAATGCTGTGAGCCAGTCCATCATAGGCTCAGGTTATATATGTGTGTATATAAACCATATATCATAAAGACACCATGGTCTCTGCTGTCCCTCATTCACCTAGCAACAGACTAGCAGAAACAGGAGATCATTCTGAATGGGCAGGGAGGAGAACAGAGTTAAAGGATGGAATGGAGATATCCAGAAAAGCACAGGGCCTAGAAGGAAGACTTATCTTGCCATCTCTCACAAATTATTTAATGGGTAAATTATTTAATGGGATGAATGGACGAGTCTCTATTCTGTTTTTTAAAGAACCCCTGTTCACATTTTTAATAGAAAAGAAAATATATTTGTCTCTTTATAAGGTAAGCAGTATTAACATCACTAGTATGCAAGATTAATGTTGCTTATGGAAGAAAGAGGTTCACAATCAAATCACAGGTTTGCTGCTGTGCAATTCTAAGGCATTAGCTTTGCTTACAAGACAATAGGTTTAATCTCCATATTCCATACATTCTCATTATACATCTTCTGTCAGCAAAATTAAATTAGACAACCTTACTACTTGCATCATCTCGGTATTAATGCTATTTAGAATATAAAGTGTTCCTTTACTTTGTGCTTATGTTCCTTATCACAAATCATTTTGCTCTGGAAGGATAATATTACAGTTCATATATGGTAACAGTATTATTGCTTTTTAATATTTTCTAATACAAAATGCTGTTTTAATATCTCATATTTTCCCTTTTATTTACAAGCAAGTATTCCATCCTTGCTGAAGGTATGAAAGGTAAGCAGGCTGCTCTATAATCATAGAATCATAGAGTTGGAAGGGATCCTGAGGATCATCTAGTCCAACTCCCTGCAATGCAGGAATATTTTGCTGGATCAAACCTGTGACCTTGGTGTTATCAGCATCATGCTCTAACCAACTGAGCCATCCAGCTTAGGCAAAACTCAAATTAAACCAATGGCTTCCAAAAGGAAAGCAGGCAAAACTTTTTCTATTTTCGCTTTATCTATTTTAAGGTAGGTGCTATGTATTGTAAGCAATTTACTGTTTGTCCAGGTTAACTGTTTTTGCTTAAACTTTGAAAAGCAGATTAAGAAAGACACATAACAGAAGTGTCAGAAAGAGTATGTGCCATCGAAGAGTTAGAGGACACACCAAGACAGGTAGCTAGAAGCTAAGTTTATTGCCTCTCTTTAAAGAGAAGCGCACAGCAAACCCCTCTCATTCTATGCAGTTAAAACTAAGCCCCATACCACCTAGTGAGTAAACCATATAATGACACTATCTGTATATCAGTCATACCTGACACAGTCCAATTCCTCATCAGATGAAGTCTGAAGACGTTATGGGTCTCCTGACTCTGGCTCTACCCTAAACACCTCAAGCATCTTCAGAGAAGTGATGTCAAAGTTTCTAACTCACCTGCAGCAGCTGCCTTGCCTGTAGCATAAAAGAAGGTTGAACTACCTCCCAGGCACAGGAAATGCCGAGCAATAGAAGATGCAGGCACAGGCAGCCACCCATCAAGAGAACACATGCTTCTAAGATCAGAAGAACCAGAACTAGGGACCTCCTCAGGAAAAAAAAGGATGTCTCAGAAGCAGGGAACCTTGAAGGATGAGCTAGCCTGCTGCAGCTGTGCAGACAACATAACCTCTCAACTGAAGATTTAGTTGCTGGAATAATGCAGCTCTTTAGCAACCCAGCTTCTTGAGCCACCTCCCCACTCTGACTGGACCCAGGGCTGGACCAAGACCTTTTGGCACCTGAGGTAAACCACAAAATGGTGGAAAGAAGGAGTGAGCGAAGATCTACATTAGGAACAAGGGGGACTAAATATCTATATTGGGAACAAGGATGGTGGGGTCAAATCAACCTTGCCTTATGGTTGAAGTGGGAATCAAAAGCTATTGTGGGTGGGAGAAAGGCCCACCCTGAATTACATCAAGTGGGTGCAGTGCCCAGGAGACCCCAGAGGACACCCCCCCCATCATTTCATCCTTGTGGGTGGAGAGGAGACCAGCAGCTCCTCCTTTTTGGGAGAGACCACTGTAGAGGCAGTATGGCGGGGGTTGCCAAGGAGGTGGCAGATCTAGCCTCCATGGAGTACAGTACACTGCAGCTGGCGCTGTCGTTGCAGCAGTAGCAGGCAGTGTTTTCCTTGGAGGCCGACTTTTCTGCCCTTGTGGATCCTGGTGCCCAAGGCAGTTGCCTCACCTTGCCTCATGAGTGGGCTGACCCTACCTCAACTCCCTGCAAAGAATTTGCTGAGAAGCATTCAGCCTGCTCTTGGACTGCTTTGCTGTTTTTGACCCTGTCTTTGTCTCATCACCCTGCTACAAGAGCAAGCCTGCACTTGATAGCTCTTTCTGTGATTGCCTTCAGCTTCTCCTATATAGACCCTGTGTTTCCAGATTGCTCTGATCTCTGACTGCTCTGGAGTTTGGCCATTTCCTTTTCTTAGGCTTAGTTTCAGAGATGAATGCAGGACAGCACTTTGGTTACACTGTACCACCTGTGTCTTACAAAACAGAACCCATGGGCACCCGTTGGAATTTCCCCCTCAATGCTAATTGCCATTTGGGGGGATTTTGACCGATATGAAGGTTGGTGAGTGAAAGCTTAAACCTGTAAGAAAAACACTGGGGCCTAATTTGATCAGCAGAATGTTTGGTATCTGGTGGGCGGGGCTTGTTTGTTACGCTCCGGAATCAGCCCCTCCCTTCAGTGTGTTCCGTTAAGTTTCAGTTAAGAGGGACCAACTGTCTCTTCTTCTTTTCTTGCCTCAGACTTGCCTCACACTGTTGTATTTAGTTTCCCTCATTATGTTATTTTGTTACTGTTTTCTTTATTACTAAAGCTTAGTTTACATTTATGTGAGCCACTTATTTTTCTAGAAAGAAAGAAAGAAAGAAAGAAAGAAAGAAAGAAAGAAAGAAAGAAACTCTGCTGAGGAAAGTTGTGGAATGTCCTAAATATGAGTAAGGGCATAGGTCGCCAAATTAAGGCCCGGGGGCCGGATCTGGCCCAATTGCTTTCCAGATCCAGCCCGCGGATGGTCCAGGAATTGCTGCCTGGATCGGCGTGGGGATTTTGATCATTTGGGCTGCACCATTTCCACACACCCTGTGGCACTGCCTCCTCCTGGTTTCTCCCCGCCCTGCCTAGTGGAGGAAGGGGGCTGGGTTTCTTGACTGAGCGCCTTTTTAAGCATGCCGCTCAAGGTCCCTCCACCAGCCAGCTCCTGCCGCTCGCAAGGCACAGGTAAGCAGCCACCGGGGCTCATCCAGTGCTGTGGAGAAGGGAGGGGAGAGTTGGTGGTGGGGATTTCTTCCAAAAAAATATAGTCCGGCCCCCCACAAGGTCAGAGGGACAGTGGACCAGCCCCCTGTGGAAAAAGTTTGCTGACCCCGGATATTTTCCGGTTTGCCAGGAGGATTGATTTTGCTAATCACAACACACACCTCCACAACAATTTTCACCGATATGAAGTTTGGTGAGTGAAGGCTTAAACCTCCCCTTCCTGCACGCTATGTTTGAGGATAATCACTCACAACATGCCTCATACCTCCTTAGCACCTGAGAAGATCCTCTGCCCCTCTCAATTCTTAATTACAGTGGTACCTCGGGTTAAGTACTTAATTCGTTCCGGAGGTCCGTTCTTAACCTGAAACTCTTCTTAACCTGAAGCACCACTTTAGCTAATGGGGCCTCCTGCTGCTGTCGCGCCACTGGAGCCAGATTTCTGTTCTCATCCTGAAGCAAAGTTCTTAACCTGAAGCACTATTTCTGGGTTAGCAGAGTCTGTAACCTGAAGTGTATGTAATCTGAAGCGTATGTAACCTGAGGTACCACTGTATTTACTAGGTCTTTAGCCCCCTCTCTACACGTTTTGCTTTACAGGATATTACTTTTTTGGTGCAGTTTTATTAGGCACTGCAAATGGGCTGTGTGCACAATTTTGGCAGGCTTACGCTTGTTCCTGTATTCTGCTGCTGTGCAACAGAATCACTGGGTGATCTTGGTCCAGCTATCAGGATAATCAACCTGGGGTGGGTATGTCCAGTGAATTCCTTGAAGGTATTATTTGGGCATATTTTACTAGATTTTAGACCAGAGGTAGCCAACATAGTGCCCTCCAAATGTTTTGAACTACAACTCCCATCATCCCTGACCATTGGCCCTGCTCATTTGGGCTGATTGGGAGCTGGGTCTCATCCCTGCCCTGTACATTTGGTTCACAGTACAGGACACATTCTCCTCTTCTGTTCCTCTTCATGATACAGTTATTTGGAAGTGTGCTCCAATGCTTAACAGTTTTACTGAAGGAGATGAGACAGCATACACTTCAGAAAGAAAGAAAACATACACAAAGAAACATTTAAAGCTTGGCAGGCAAGGCTGAATCAGGAGACAGATATTTCTTCTTAGTTCACTTTTCCCTCTTAGATAAGCAGGCACACATTCCCAAGAATCTCATAAAATCATTTGCAGTTCTACACATGCACGTACAAGTGCCGAGCTGTTTTACAAGATACACAGAAATTCTTACTCACCCACATATCTTTCTGATGACAGAATCCAGTCACCACTTTGGATCTTCAAGAAGTTATTTATTATATAAACTGGGAGAATAGAGAGGATACCTGGAACTCTTGGATTATAATCTTAGGACCAGGTTCTAGCTATAAAACAAAATACCCAATTTTGTAATCTGTTGTTGTCTTTTGTTTGTCCATACAATGATATCATAAAGAAGGTCACTGCTATTCCCATTTTACAGATAATATCAGAGACTGACATAGTTTCTTCAAGACTTCTTTCAGCACAACCCTATCCATGTCTAGACAGAAGTCCTATTAAATTAAATTGGCCTCACACTCAATGAAATGTGTATATTATTATTATTATTATTATTATTATTATTATTATTAGCCTTCCACACCTCAAAGCAGTATACAATGAAAACATTTTTATAACCACAAACGTAAATATGTCTAAAAAACAAAATAAACATCCATGGCAGAAACCCATTCATTCAGCTAGGAAAGGCTGTTGAAACAAAAATGTATTCAATTGTGTTTGGAAACTGCCAATAATTGGCACGTCTCATATCTCACAGATGGGGGACTATGAGCGAGGCAGGAGCCGCTTTGTCACGTTCCTGGTGCTGTTTGCCCTGCACTCCTGGCTTCATACTGGATAATTTTAGTAAGGTCGCGAATATAAGTCGCACTCACGGTCGGAATTTGGGGGGAAAGTGTGGCTTATATTCAGGCCAATACAATAATGGTTTTTCATCAGGTAGGGGCTTTAGATAGCCATATGTATGACTTCTGACCAGTTATAAAGCCCACAATTAACATTCCCCTTCTCCCCCTCTTGCCACCATTCGATGCTATCCAACTGCTCCTACATTCCTTAAATCATAGCACCATCATGACTATTGGAATAAAATGGAGTTTGCTTCTGCTGCACATGTGCTGAGGAATAAGCACCATTTTGTTCTTTTAAAAAGGGATAATCTATTTAAAGACTCTGTAACCATGTACATGCCTGGCTGGTTGCCTTATAAAATATTTTTAAAACTTAAGAAGGAAGGAAGGAAGCTGCAGTGACCAGCATCAGTCCCAGTGGGCCCCAGAATGCTAATCCAGGTGTTGCGGTGGGCCCTGTGCACTGCACTCTACAAGGTTATTTGGGGGCACCTAGTGTTCTGGGGGCTGTGGAATTTGGCTCGGGGGCTCAGCCCTAGCTGCCCCACTGCCTGGGGTGTTTATATACCCTTGTGACTGTAGGCTGGCATGTTAATTCTAAACAAATCTGTTGTAAATGGAAGTATTTTCAATTAAATAATATATTTGTTTTATTTTCAAGTAATAGTATGTGTGTACAGCAGAATCACTGTGTGAGAGACGGTTCCCAAAGTCATTTATGGGTATAAAAGAAACAATTAACTTTCAAGAAGCTACAGTAGGGAGGAGCTAATCACATTTACGTACATCTTATACTCATTAGAAAATTGCTGTTGTTTCACTGCATCCTTGAAGTGAGTGGAATGCCTAAGAGATAGCAAATGCTTAAATGCCCATGTTTTAACTGTAAAACAACAAAACAAACACCCTGGTATAATTCCCTGTTGGTATGAAGCAGAGATTTCCTACATCCTACAGAAAGTAGCTAGATTGGCAGGGAAGAATCTGATGCAATGTATCTCATCTCCAAGGTGAGGGACAGGTCATTTTGCTATGCATATTTATGCATTAATATGCAGAAAAGTGGCTTGGAGGGTTTTTTATAGATATCTTAATTCTGCTGATGCAAAAAGAGAAGGAATTTACAGGTGTCGCTTTGGAACACAGACTACTGATAAACAACTTGCCATTTTGCAGTGTCTGGTCACATTTGTAGTCTTTTGGGATGCAAAAGGACTGGAAGGATTATTGCACAATTTAAAGGCACTTCTGTCACTTTAACTTTTATTTTAAAGCTAAATTAGTAGATTTCTTTTTTGTTTGGTTTTCTGCATTGCTTCTGTTAAACATTTAGCTTAGCCTAAATTCAGCCGCAGAAACAAGACAGAAAGAAGGAAACATGCAGCACTTGTCAGAAAACTTTTTTAGTTTGACCTTATGTGGAGGCAGGCTAGCATAAAGCTATGAACAAGTGGATTGTGATTTATTAATATTAGCATCTGTAGACACTTCACACATTTAATGCTTTGATCTGATCCATCAGCAGCACTAAATTGTCATGTAATTGTTTAATTGGTCAAAATATACACCATGATACATAGACTATGGTATGCATGAAGTGCCTGAATGTTTAGTCCTGGTGAATAAACACTTTTCTATTAGGACAAATTAAAATATACACAAAGACCAGAACAGGGAGTAATCAAAACAGTTTAATATTGCATTCTTTTGTGGTCGTGCAGCTTCTATGCTTCAGCTGATATAAAAACGTTCTGTTAAATTTTATATAGCTTTACAGTTTGTCAAGGTATGGTAATGTTCCTGCATAAATAAATGGTCATTTGTTTGTATTTAATTTTCATATTGGTTGTGGGAAGTGTGCTACACACACACACAAACACACAAGAAAATAAAAGGATTTGATTCTTTATATACCTCATATTACAGCTGAGCAGTCACACAGCTAGAGTTAAGGTTATGAGAAGTATTTCTGAAATCCTTGCAGAATTTCCATCAGGTCACTGTAGTAATAATTATGCATGTATGCAGTTAATGTTCCCTGACTGCTTCTGATCCTCTGTGTCTGTTCCCTTTCTGTGCTCTCCTGTTGAGATCATACAGTCTGAATCTAACATACTGTAAACTGGTCAGAACTCAAAACCCTTGCAAATTATACGCCTTGCCTATGGAACAGAACACTCTCTATCCCCATACAAAAGCAAAGAAAGTATAACACACGAGACATTTCTTGTGTAATTGAATGTATATTCTTCACATTAGAAAATGTCTGGAAGAGCCTTAGTTATATTCCCTGCTATTGTCCAGAAATTATTTCCTCTTATATAAAGGAGTACATTTCTCCTGAGAATTTAATTTCAAGTAAGTGGGCCCGGGTGGGGTGAACAGAAACTCACATCCATGTAAATGAGATAAGGATGACTTCCCCTTTCTTCCTCTTTTAAAACTAGCTGATCATGTTTGCAGGAAACAATGCAAAAGCTACCCCATTCTTTAAAAAAAAGGCAAACAAAAAATGTGTTTTAGGCAATTATGGAAAACTGTTATAATAGTGTTCGAAAAATGGACAGGTTGTGAGCTTGCTGAGTGGTCCCGACCTTAATCTTGAACTGTTGCTCACATTCATGTCTCTGTAAACATGAACTGCTGTGCTGCAAAATGCTCCAGCTACCCTGCCTTTTTCTTGCTTCTAGCTGAAAACCTTCAGTCCTGTTTCCATCTGCATTGCACAATTCCCCTTGTTTCAAGAGACCTTGGGCTACAACAACGGATCACAAAGGGGTGGGTGGCTAAGCCTGCCCAAGGCAAAGGCCTTGCACAGGTGCTATTATAGCAGAAAATATTCAGGCATCAGTTTCAAAAACTAGGCTGTTTGATATAGAAATTCTGTTACTTTCCAGATACACTGAAACTCTTTCAAATATACACAGTGAACGGCTCTAGCTTTCCTGCTGCTGTTTTTTAAACACCTTTCCCCCTTTTCTTGTTTGCTAACTTTTATATGATATAATGGGGCCTGATTACCATGCTCTTTCATTGTTTTCTCCTGCCCATTTTTTACTCCAAAAAAACAGTGAAGAAATGTCTCATTTTCCTTTTAAAAAGCAAAATCCCATGTTTTGCAGCTAACAGCAGATTCAGACAGCTACAGCTTATCTTCTTCTACCTTGGGACAACTAGTCTCGGTCAACACACATGGATGGAAGATATCTGATATTGGTATCATCCGGGACAGCAATATGTTACAGTGAAAAATAACCATTAGAATTCACCTTCATTTTGATTTCCAGCTGCTAAGCCCTGCTCCTGTTGCAGCCACATTCACTTCAGTGATGTTTGTCATTCGAGCAACATTCAATGGGTTTTTGACTGGAACACGCCTAAGGCACAAAACAGTGTCTTTAAACAAACAGCATCTTTATCGCTTTCTAGCCTGGTGTACCTGCCCCATCCGTGTTTTGCTCTGTTCTTAAACATTTATTCAGTACCAGGACTCTGCAAGTCTCTGTACTGCACCCTGCTTGCAATCTAAATAACACAGGCAGGAAAAGAAAGGCCCATGTTGGATAAAAAGTAGCAAGTACAGGAAGAGAAAGTTTGACTGGTATGTATCAGACAGATGACTCTATGACAGGGATGGCCAACGTAGTGCCCTCCAGATGTTATTTGACTACAACTCCCACCACCCCTGACCATTGGTCGTGATGCCTGGGGCTGATTGGAGTTGTACATTGATAACTTCTGGAAGGCAGCACATTTGATGTATTCTCCCCATCTCCTGCCTCTGTACCCAGTTACTCAATTATTTTCTTTTTCTTTTTTGCCACTGCAGACTGTAACACCTGGAAGTTATCAATGGCTAGCCTTGAGAAGTGAAAGGTAAGCTGCTATTCATAGAAGCCACAGTGACAGTTATTTAAAATAAAGAGACTATTCCTTCTGTTCTCCCCCCCACCCCCAGAACTCCCATTGTTTTCAATGATGATCTTGCTAGCATAAGGATGGAAAAGAGGGTCAACCCAATATTCTTAATAGCAGTTGGCACTTCTGAGCTTGCTGCAGGCAATGACTAATCCAAGCAGGGTGACATCATTTTGGGACTCTGGCAGTTTGTGCTGTCTGAGAAAGATGCTGCTTTTAAACCAGCTTCTGTGCTGTTTAAATAACTGATCAACTGTTCAAAAAAGGATTTATGGAAACACTCAGGTGCAAACATTCAGGTGCCAATCTTAACGAAAGTATTTAATTTAAATTAATTTAAATTAATGCATCTAAGTTAGTCATGTCTGTGAATTTCAAAGGGTCTACCCTGAGTAGCGTTAACATTGGATATAATCCGCATTCTTTTCTGCTGTTGTTGAGTGGCTTCCATTTGCCTTTTCTGCAAAAGAGGTAGACATATACACCAAAGATTCTCATTCTGATCCATTCACCATCAGTTTTACTCCTCATTCCACCCATCTCACCTCACCTATTTTATTTTTAAAGTTTGGCCTGTAGATTTAGATTAGTAAATATATGTTTGTCCATGTATTTTGTCTTAAGAAGCACAATAGTAGGGTTTTTTTTAAGTATAGCACTGCATCAGCAATGAAAGGGAGATGGTTTTGTGATGTCACAGGACCAATCAGTGCTGTCCATAACTGACTTCTGCTGAAAGCGGGCAAACAAGTTTTTGGTGAGCTTCACCTTAGCTGTACTGTATTGTAAGTCACTTTGAGTTGTCATAGAAAAAAGCAACTACTATGTTTAATAAATAATAATAGTAATATTAATATTAGAGATAAAAGTATTAATCTGACACAAAGAACATTTTGGCATCATCAGCTGGTATAAATATTCTCAGATCTGCAATTTTCTCCTGGTTTTGGCAACATCAGTGAGGGAGGCACCAGACCTTTCCTTTGAGCCTTCCAGATGTCTTGGCTGTCAGTGTCACCCAAGGTGCTCATTTGTCCTGGAACCTGAGTACCTGAAAGAAAGTCATTATTACGTATTTTTTGTTTTTATGTTGTGAACCACCCTGTCATCTTCAGATGAAAGGCAGTATACATACATACATACATACATACAAACATACATACATACATGCATACATACATACAATAGCACAGGGCTGAATGATCATCTCTGATTGGTCTACACTCTATGACTCATTAGGACCATGCAACTTCAATTGCATGGGTGTAATTAATATACACTTTTTTGTTATGTAAGTACATTGGAACCTGCCTTAAACTGAATCAGACCACTGGTCTATTTAACGCAGCACTATCTACATGCATTGGCATTGGCTCTTCAGGGATTTATGCAGGGTTCTTTCCCAAACCTACTTGGAGATGCCAGGGATTGAACCTGGGACCTTCTGCAAGCAAAGGAGATGCTCTACCATTGAGCTACATCAGGGGTCAGCAAACTTACTGTGCCTTCGGCCGGTGTCTCCAGTGCTATTTCCAGCACACTTCCAGGTCAGAGGAGCACCAGAAATAGCTTGTGCGCATGTGCACGGGCCTCCTTCAACCTGGATGTTCACCAGAAATAGCACAGGCTATTTCTGGTGCTCTTCCGACCCAGAAGTGGGCAGCCGTGCAGTTCAGTGCCGGTAAGAGAGGGCGGCGGCAGCGGGGGTTGCCGTGGGCTGGATATATGAGTCCCTCGGGCCTTATCCGGTCCGTGGTCCTTAGTTTGGGGACCCCTGAGCTACATAGTAGCTAAGAGGAAGCCTTTCCAATGTTGGGATGGAGAGAGAATACCATCAACGAAAATTCTGTCTTAACACCAGTGGGAAATTCCCTTGAAATGCAAATAGCAGCTTTAGAGAGAACATTTTTGTTTGGGCCATGGCAAGAAAAGGGATACCATTATTTAACAGAACAAAAAACACACACATTGATGGCACTCGCACAATTAATATTTCATCTAAACTGGCTGTAACAAATTATTGGGGTGTAAACTTTCATAGGCAAGGACAGTGAACAGTGAAGAGACTGGAAATTAAGTGCTTAACCTTACCTTTTTTCCTGCCATTTTTCAACTGGTAGACCTAGTAACTGATGCTGTTTTCAGGTGGGATTCCATCACATGCTAGCAAATTCAGTTTGTGTAATAAAAGTTATTCTGGTGCTCTTTCCCAACAAACCCCCTCCCCTTCCAGATGTTCTGTTTATTGAGCATTCATCCTGATTTGTTGGCAGGGAGGTTATATGAAATTGTATCAAGCAATTGTTACCCCCCTTCAAATGCATTGTAAAAAGGAGGGGGGTAACAATTGCTTGATGCAATTTCATATAACCTCCCTGCAAACATATCAGGATGAATGCTCAATAAACAGAACATCTGGAAGTCACCTAAAAGGCTTGTGTAGGCAAAACACTCCTCTTTGAACCTGTTGCTCTCCACCTTGTGTATTTTGCTACCCTAAATTGAACATGCCTACTTGGAAATAGGCCCCAGTGATTTCAGTTGAGGTTGCTTTTAACTAAATATTGTTGAAGATTTACATACTGTGGATGCAATCTGGAGAAAGGTAAGTGTGCTTGAAAAGTCTCAGTGAAGTAATATGGAAATAACCACACAGGTCCCACATATTTCAATGGATTTAGGTAAAGGCAAAGGGACCCCTGACCATTAGGTCCAGTTGTGGCCGACTCCAGGGTTGCGGCGCTCATCTCGCTTTATTGGCCGAGGGAGCTGGCGTACAGCTTCTGAGTTATGTGGCCAGCATGACAAAGCCACTTCTGCCGAACCAGAGCAGTGCACAGAAATGCTGTTTACCTCCCCACCAGAGCAGTACCTATTTATCTACTTGCACTTTGACGTGCTTTTGAACTGCTAGGAGCAGGGACCAAGCAACGGGAGCTCACCCCGCGACGGGGATTCGAACCGCTGACCTTCTGATTGGGCAAGCCCTAGGTTCTGTGGTTTAACCCACAGCGCCACCCACGTCCCACTTCAATGGATTTAGATATCCCTAAATTTCCATGGATTACATTTTATCTGTTTCTTGCTGCTGCTATGAAAATCTCCTTGCACCCACCAACTACAATGTTTGTTTGTTTTTAGCATACCATATATGTATTGATTAAAACTGATAGCATGAACAGGATGCCAACTGGGTGTAATGGGGGCAATACATAAAAAGGAAACAGGGTGTCCTTTGAGACTCTCAAATCTGACAAAAATCCTACTCTCATTTGCATTGCCCGAGTTTCAGTAAGAAAGTAAATTATTAGATTGTACTCCTTTTCTACTCAACAAACCTCACAAAAGTAATAGCACTCTATAAAATATTTTGCCCAAGGCTTTCAAAATGCAGAATAATTCTCCACTCATAATTGGGTAAACTTTGCTAAAAATAGTTAAACTATAGATGAAAACTGTTGTACCATGGATGCTTTAAGATGTTTAACTCAGGCATCAATGCATTTAAGTGGAAGTTGTCTCTGTTGACTCCCAGCAGGATTTGCTTCCAGGAGGGGGAAAAAATAAGACCTTCAAATAGATTGAATATGGCCCTGAGATGATGTTATTAAGCCAATGAAGGAAGGCTACAAAGTTTGGGTTGTTATTTTTAAGTCATGATTTTTCTCACTTATAATATATCAAGCTAGTTTTCAATCCAAATCAAAATGATACTTGTTTAACCAAACTGAGTCCCCCCCCCCAAAGTAAGAGACTAAATATAAAATGTTTTGCTGCAATTCAGAGTTATTGCTTCCATTGTCATCATTTGCTAATTTTTGCAATTTTATATGTTTAAAATAGCAATTGGGTTTCTCTGGCACTTTATCCTTTATAAACCCCACAATATTAATTTATCCACTTCTGGAGGATGAAAAGTGGGTCAGTCCTGTAGACAGCTCATCAGCGTTATCCAAACACGTTTGCACAACAGAATGGACTGGAGGTCTTGTGAAAATAAACAGCTTTGTGTCATTTATTTACTTTTCTAATGGAACGGGACAGGAAGAAATGGTTTCTGTTCAGGATTTCAGCTTTTCTACACTGGGCCTCAATGGCAGGGCAGATGGTGGGGGGGGGGATGGGCACATGCATAAGATTTTTCAGCTATTCATTAAGAGTTAAGCCAAGTTCTTCCGTCCCCACAAAAGTCTGGATTTGGTTAAAGCTTGGTAAAGCAAACTACATTCACAACAACTGAATTTTCTTAAAGTGAACCTCCCCCCCTTAAATGACAGTAATAGAAAATAATTTCCTGGCCAGAATTTAACTAGCTTCACATGACTTTGGCTGTGCAGACACAACATTTTCTTCTAGAATCAATGGAGAATGACTACTTTTTTTTAGTTCACATACAATCTAAATTTACTGCATCTTTTTTGCCCCTGAAAAGCACTTATTGAGAAAATGGTTTCATTCCAAAAATAAAAACTCATTGCATGTTGAGTCTGCATTACTCTGCAGTGTGTCCATTTGAAAACAGATGTTAAGTGGCCCTGGCAATTGGGGCCAGGTGTAGTCATACTCAGTGATGTTGAGGGAGTGAGTGTACACCAAGATTACAATCCACACTTCCTTCTTCATGTTTGGGGACAAAACAGCATGAATAACCTCATAAAAGGGAGGTTTTTTTCAAATGTGTATCCAAGTAACCACACACCCCTTTGTGGATGGCAAGATCTAGAAACAATCTAGATTGAAAGCATTCTGAGAACTAGCATGAACAGTTCCGTATTGGCAGAAAAAACCCCTACATTTTTCTGTTGCAAACAGATTAGAGTGTACATAGTCTTTATCTGAGGCCTCCTTCGGGCTCTCCCTCACTCTTACTCCCAAGATTCGCATGGTCAAGCTGAGTATCACTCAAGGACAAGTTATTGAACCACTCAGTGTATCAGGTAATATGGAAGAAGGGTGAGGACATTATGGCCTGAAATGGAAGGGTGAGATGCTTAAAGGCCAGCTCACATGACCACCCGGCTGCTCACAAAAGCCCAACCCCTTTGGAGTTAAAATTTTGGGATGTTTCTGAATCCCTAACTTTAAAAAAAAAAAATTATTAGGCTTGCTTTAATTGTTATGCTTCAGTACACTCCCAGTACCTTTGCCAGAAGATAGAGAAGGAACCAGTAAATAAAATGACATATTAATTATTTTTAAGACTTCAGCATTTCAGAGAAAGTAGAGCTAAAATCCTGGAAAGCACAGGTTTTTCTATGGTGTGGTGGCATAACGAGTAATGCAAAAGTATTATCAATATTAGAGGATGAAGCAAGAGTCACCTTAAAGAAAACCATAGTGAGCTCATGCACTCCAATTAGATCTTCTCTTTTGCCCATCATAGCTAATGAAGCTATGACATAACCGCTCTATAAATTTTGGATAAACACCGATTTTAGCCAGCAATATCTGGACTTCAACATTGGCTTTAAAAAAAATAAATAAATAAATCTGGATTTAATTTACAAATCAACATCTTTATCTCCCAGCACCTCAGTTAAACACACTCACACCAGGAAGATGAGCTTCACAAGTATGGACAAACTGCACAAAGCATATTGCATTACACAGCCTCTAGAGATCACTCTATCAATATAGGAGAATCCAAGCAACTAGGTGCATGGTGACTTCTTTATCTGGAAAAGCATCTGCATAGATTGTGCTACATGTTGAGGAATGTCCCTAAAGACAAACATGCTTTCTAATCAATACAGCTTGCACATACTGTATTCTTATTGTCCGGGATTTTGAGACTCACAGGATCTCAAGCTGCATCCTAGCCCAAGCTCTGCTAATCTTGTGCCTCAGAACCCTCCTCCAGGTGTTGAAGGGAACAGGGACATTCAAGATTAGTTACTGCACCTGATAGGCAGTACAAAGTCTCTCTGGTTTGGTAAGGCCTGGTAAAAATAGAAGAAATCTGGCCTCCTGCCTTTGTCTGGCTAACAAAGCAGCACCTTTGGCTTGTTGAATGTCAAGATCACACTTCTCCCCTTCAGCTACTGACTATAGAGAATATATCAGATTTCAGCACAGCCATCCAAGATTACAGCTTGGCCTTGGCACTTTTATGGTTACAGACTGCTTGAATACAGTCAGTACAGGGCTCTGGACAACCCAGCTTCATGAACTGCTGGAGCTCAAAATAGGAAACCTTAGGTCTCATGTTGATGAGCTACTGAATTGCATGTTGCAGCTTCTACCCAGGCAATTTAGGACCTTGGACCCACTCTGACTGACTTTAGGATCCACCTGGACAAGGAGGAGTATAAAAGGGTTTCCTGTTCTGGTTAAGCTTTGCTTGGTCAACAAGTTCTTCCTGTATTATGTGGCATTCCTGTATCCTTTGACTGTCCTTTAGCCCTGAATTCTGGGCTGCTTTTCTTGGTCCTGCCTCTTGTTTCGTCCTTTGGTTCTGATTTACTCTTCAGTCTTGGTTACTGGCTCCATCCCACACAGCTACTGGTTCCTGGCTCCCCTCAGACTGCTGCCTACAACCCAGCCCTGACAATGACAGAGGGCTACCCACTGATTTCCCTTTATAGCACATCAGAGAGTGAGCAAGCTCTCAGCCGGAGGAAACAATGTCAGGATGATCGGGGTCTGTGATGTCTATAGCAGAGCTCTCAGCAGAGTGATGGGCAGGGTATGAGAAACTGAGGAGTGCTTGCATATAGAAGTCTTTTGTGTAGTGGTTTGCAAGCTAAAATCTAATTTTGGAAGTAAAGCACACTAGAGACAGGAAAATACAAATAATAAAAAAACAAAGTTGAACACGAATCTAATTTAGGGATCTTAAAAGTCTCCTGTCTGGAGAACTGGCAACTCTTTTACATTCGTGAATATTATAATATATATTATTACATATACAGACTGTTCTGTATCAACCTGTGAACTCCAAGCCATCTTTCATAAGGCTGGTAATAAATGCATGCACAAGATCATACTGCTTTATATTAACCAGAACCATACCTTATAACAATTTATACAGAACAGAAGCTGTTCTCTTAACAGTGATATGGTGCCCCATTAACCACATTTGTAAGTTCAAGGGGGGAAAAGAGTTAATTAACTATTAGCTAATTTGCATTTAGTAGCATTTAATATGCACCTATTGACTTTTTCCTAACAATGTCAAAAACCTTCATTTCCCCACCATTATAGTTTTCAGGACATTGTTCACAGGAGTCAATATATGATTTTCACAATGCAGATCTCAATCATTGTTGCCCACTGGATGCATATTAGGTGCAATTAGACTAATTGTGCATTCTGTTCTCCATTCATACAACACAGACATCTCAGTAAGCAATATAATGCAGATTGGAATAATTGTTGCATATCACAGAAATAATTATCCCAATTACACAGAAGCCTGAGCACCCAGTCATTGCTTTTTTGTGTGGGTCTGATGACAACAATCTCAACCCTGATGCTGTGTCCAGTATACTGACCCATAAAAATGAATATCTGACTTTTGCATAGAGAGGGGGCAGTCAAATATATTCATAGGATTGTTAGGATTTGCTAATAACAACATCTTCTGTAATGAAGAGCTGCAAATTTCTTTTACTGCTATCTCTTTCTAGTTGCATAATAATTTATCCACTAGAGATATTTGCTAAAAATATTGCAACAAGCTCCAGGTAAAAAGAAGCAAAGTATGCAACTTTAAATCATTTGGTACATAAAGAAAAATATACATTAATGTATCATTTGTTTATTAAAAGGTCCTTAGAAACATGTGTCAAGCAGTACAGACTTTCTGCAACATTTTGTTCAAATCCTCTCACAGCAGGCAGCTTACTCAGTCTGAAAATTAATTTGAAGAAACATGACTGACCACTGAGTAATTTTAGCAATAGTTTTTGCTGAACCTTTTGTGGTAAACAATGTTGTTAGCTGAGCAGAAGAGTGACTAGACTTCAAAATGAATAGGCCTACAGGCAAGTACTGAAATACTTCATAGCCCAATAGTATGCTAGAGATTCTTTTATTATGAGTAAAGCACATTAAATTCCCAGGCAGTCACCACACTAAAACACACACACAAGCAGAGAATGAATCCACATTTAATTCTTTACTTCAGATCCTGGAAACTAGGAGTATGCTTCCTAAATCTGCCCTACAAAATATTTTATAAATCAAATTGTGTTTTCATACAGTGAAAACCAAAGTATATTGTTATGGGTGGCATGTAACAATATTTCTAAATAAGAGAGTCTATGTTTGAGTCTATGTTAGGGCTGTCTTTAGCAACAGTCACCCCCCACCCCAATACATGCACCCCACAACACTTTGCATAGTGTTTTTGCTAGAGCACCAAATTGAAAAGACTTCCCATTTCCTAAAACCTTATTGGATCACAGATGTTTCTACTATTCAAGAACTCTGGAATTTCAGCTCTCTTGGCTCAGTTTTCAGGGTCAGCTCCAGAGGGTGGCAGGTCTGGACATTTCCCAGGGTCCCAAAACAAACAGAGGGCCCAGCAACCTAAATGTGATATCACTTCTGCTTTTCACAAATTATCCAATGAGATCAGCTAAGGAAATTCTCAGCTTGCATGGCCCTCCTCTTCTAGGTTAGAGAGACTCACGGAAGGTTCCTCCTAAATCCTGGAACCAGGGTTGTCTATATTCCTGCAAGTTTGCCTGCTGGTCATCCCAGCTACAAATGGGTATATAGGAAACCAATCCAGCCCCACCCATTGTTCCACCCTTCTCAGTGTTCAGCTCTTCCTTTCTGTTTTACCCGCTATCAGCTTTTCTGGGGAAATGCCAAGCTTCTCCTCCCCCTCCTTTCCCCCTCCTACTTTGGGAAGACAGCCTGTCACGCAAGCTCCTGCCTTCCCCTCTCTTGTCTCTCCAACTGCCAGTGTGCATCACAGACTGTTTCCTCTTCCACCTCCTTATTGCACTTTCACTCCCAAGTTAGTTTAAACATTCTGTGTCCCTGAGTATTTAAGTTTTTGCTGTCCTAAAACCTCCCTGGCATGTCATGGGGACACGGCTAACAATTATTATCATGAGGGAGATATTTTATTGTCTGGCTTTGGAATAATGGTCAAGTGTTGCTGTTAACACAACCTGTCAAAATACAGTTGCTTGGGAACCTGCTCTGCACCCACATATTTGCTGCAGATTCACCTCCCTGCCTTTGATATATTGTTAAAATGCACCATTCTTGGAATATTGTGTACAGTTCTGGTCACCCCCGTCTCAGAAAGGATATCGAAGGGCTGGAAAAAGCAAAGAACGATTATTGAAGTACTGGAACAACATTCTTGTGAGGACAACAACTTGGCTTTTTAGTTTAGTAAAAAAGGTGACTAAGGGAGGGACATCATAGAGGCCCATAAATTATGAATGACCTGGACAAAATGGATAGAAATCTTTATATTATTCAGGGTTCAGGGACACCTAATGTAATTAATTGACAGTAGACTCAAGTCAGACAAAAGTGCTTTCTCCACTGCTACATGACGTGGTAATAACCACTAGCTTAGAGGGTGTGTTTTTTAAGACATGTAGAGAAAATTTAATGGAAAGTAAGTCTGTTAAAGGTTCTTCACTCAGTTCTTCACTCACTTTTAAATATAATAACTGCTTTCCCCATAGCCACAGCCTTGGATTCCAGGAGAAATCAATCATGGCTCTTTCTCTCAGCTGCCTAGCCTGTAGCATGTTTCTAGCTTCCAGCTCAAACACACCACTCTGGCCTTGAGGGAGGGGGCCCAGCCATTTGTTTTCTGGTACAGAGCCCATACATAACAACCCATACTTAGGGGGCCATTATGGCCTTTGCCTGGTTAATTCAGCAGTTGAATCCAGGAATTGGAAAAGACCCAGATATACAGCCTAACCTCCCCAACAATCTCTCAATAATATTGTTTTCATGCCCTGTCCGTGAACCTTTCATTTGCCCCAGTGGGAAGCAGGATGCTAGACTAGATGGACTTTTGGTCTGATCTTGCAGGCTCACAAGAAGCTCTGAAAAGAGTCTTTTGCCCTGGCACTGCAGATCTGAAAGGAAGAACCTACTGGCATCTGCCAGGACAGCTGGGAGTCTGCACAACCTGCTTTCCGAAAAGAACAGCATAGCAAGGGGCCAATCTGGCCCTATGCATCAGCCAGGGAATGTGCAGTTGTTCCATTGCTTGCTTTCCTCTTCCCTCATCATTTCTTCTTCCTTTTGAATCTATTTGATTGTGAGCCTGCAGGCAGGGTTATCCTTTAGTATCTCTACAGTACTTAGAAAAATGACAGCTGCTAAGTGATGATAATGAAGGCGTGACTTGTCACAGAGCTGGAAAAAGTTCAGTAGCGCCAGGCTCTGACCAGATCATTTGGATTTTTAGGAAATCCAAATTCTCTGCATGGAGACTGCCCTTATGGCCACAGACTCCAGTATTACTTTGGCAGTCTAAGGAAAGTGATCAGAGGGTCAGACATTCTGTTAGGTTTGCTTCATGATACCCTCTCTCTTCTGGCAAACAGCCTCTCTAACCTTCAGAAGGGCATATGTGCAGAGAAGCATGCAATGCTATAATCCAGCACACGTTATATCTGCTTTCAAAAACCCAGAATTTCCCCTTGAGAGAGAAAAGTACAGGGAATGGGAAAATACATATGGTAGAAAATGTATCATCAAAATATGCCTGAAAGGGAGAAATGAGATAAACAGCTCTTTAAATCAATCAATTAAACAGTGAACATTTTTTCTTTGTTCATAACAGAGCTAACAGTGCCCTTCGTATTATTGTAATCTTTAATATGGACAATTTAAAAGGCCGTATTTGCATTGGAAGTGGTTAACCACAGTCATGCTGAATCAAACCGAGAGCTGTTTTAAAGGACATGCAGCTATCATGGGAAAAACTGTATGTGGATAACCACATTGAGCAGTTGGCATTGTTTCCAGTAACAACACCACAAAAACTCCTATGATGAATTTCTCCTTTTAAGCAGAGTTGGGGGAAATTCTGCATGGTGCAAATGCAGCAAACTTGCTAAAGGTAGGCTTGTGTAGGTCTGATCAGTGCTTGGATGAGAGACTGCCTAGTACCCCTCTCTCTGCTGCCGCCAGGAGTATCATGAAACAAAAGTGGAATATAGGGTGTAATATAGTAAGTTAATAAATATGCCATGCTCAGTGGAGATCCAGAAAGTTACAGCTTAGCTTCTTAACTGCATAATGTGTCCTTTTTTCACCAAATGGGGAGCATTCACAGTTAATAGTTCATCACGATTTATCTCAGCTCTAATTATTGCTCTCCACACACTTCCTTGCAAGTCAACAGCCATCATCTAGCACTTCACACACAAGAGGATAGACTGGTGGAGTGACTCAGCAAGGAAGACAAAAGCCACATTGGTGGTATTCCCTCCCAGCACTACAGCAAAGTGTCTTGATGACGTATTGCTGCTCCAAGGCAGTGGGCAGCTGCAACCGCAGAAGCACTGGTATCCACAGCAGAGGTGTTATGGGTTAGATTTTAGCAGTGGCGCAACACAGTTATATTGGCAGCAGGCCCCTGGTGCCTGGCCTTATGCTGTGCTGGCATCTGTGATCCTCATGGGATGTCAGTGTTACCTTCTGATCATGCCAGATGGCTGAATTGTACATGAAGGGCAATTCAGTGATTCATCTCCTTAAAAAATAAGAATGAAAAGCTGCCATGAAGGGCTGAAATTTGGGGCAGTGGAGGAAATGGACTAGTAAATATCTTCCTATTATTTGACTGCTCAAACTTGACCCCATTAGATGCTTCTGTCTTGCATGGAGGACAAGGCTATCAGTGGCTACTAGCCACAATGGCGGTGTTGGAGGCAATATGCTTCTAAATGCTAGCTGTAAGGAATCAAAAGTGCAGAGAGTGCTGTTGAGCTCATGTCCTGCTTGTGGTTCTTCCCAAAGGCATCTGGTTTGCCACTGAGAGAAAAGGATACTGGAATAGATAGGCCCAGTCTGATCAACCAGGGCATTTCTTATGATGGAGAAAATATGAGTTCACATCTTCTTCTCCACAGATAGAAAAACAGTTGGGGCATGGAAGAGGCCAGCTTTCAGAAGACAAATTGCCAGGAAACAGTTAAACAGCCTCATTCCCTATCAATCACCTCTTCAGTGTTTTCATTTTTAAAAATTTGGACGAAGAATTGCATAACTTTCCTGCATATGCAGATTGGCCCAAAGAATGGACAGAAATATTAGGAGAAGTTGTGATCCAAAGGCAATGTGATATCTTCACCTACAAAACAAAGCTATGGTATGAGAATTTGATTGCAGATTAATTTTTTGCTTGACTTGTTTGAAAGTGGAACCTGTTAGTATGAAAGGTGAATAGCAAATAGAAAGTATATTTTGGTACAATGTTTTCCTCATTTTCAATTGTATATATTAATTAAAATACTTTCTATACATCATGTATATGTAAAGGTACTATTTCAGGGTAACAGAGAAGATTGAACTGGCTTGATTTTTCCCCAGCATCACGCACTGTGATGAAGATGTAAAGGTAGTTTAAAGGCTAAATATAAAATTTAATATAAATAATTAAATGTAAGTGTTGCAAAATAGGTGAGGTTAAGTAACATAGTTTTATGCTAACATAGATTGTTCATGAAAATTATTGGGTAAATACATTAGGTGTAGATGGGAAGTCATGTATAAAGATATGAAATGTAGAATAATAGAATGGAAGATGATTGATATTGTAGTTAACTGGAAAATTAGTGGTTTTTTCCCTTTGGTGGTCTTTATTGTTTCTTTCAACTTGTAATGCAAATTCTACGTTATGTTTCTTTTTGAATTTATCAAATAAAGGGGGGATAGAAAGAAAAAGAAAATTATTTAAAAGTGTGTTTTGGGATCTCTAAATCCAGAAGATGCTAACATTTTAAAGTCTGAAAAACTCTGTTCCTTGGAGAATTAACAATGCACTCCCACCCTGGAATCATGTTTGCTGGGCAGGAGATAAAATCACTACTGAATTCCGTTATACTGGTGGAATGTCCAACAACACTGACACTGTCAAATTATGCAATGTGATTCTGTTATATCAATCATACATATCGCTGGTTTAAGCCCCATGGTTGGTGATGGGTGGAGGAAGAGATGCTAGGAACGGGCAGAAGTGCCTGTTAGTATTGCTGTGTTATCTCTGGTTTTTACTTGTATTGTTTTGCTTTCTGCTTTGCTGCTGGGAGGGAGTGCACGCGATTACAATTAAATTAGGCTGGCGTGTGACCCTGGCATAGCCTTGCGTAGCAACCACTGGCATAACAGAATCAGTCTGTGAATCTAAAACACAAGACTGAGATGATTTCAAATTTATTCTCACCACTTCTCACAGCTTCTTAAAAATTTTGTCACATCAAGCAGGACAAAAATGTCACATGAAGCTGCTGTATGTTTAAACGTGTTGGTTCAGCATGACTGAAATGGCATAGCATTGGCATGGTATTTAATTCACAAATGTGAGCTAAATAAATAAGAGAATAACTAGAACCATTTTGCTCATCTCTAATATTTAGTATGGACATTTAATGGTAAAAGGCTCCCTGGGGAACAGAAAACTCACCCAACGTTTGTTTTAGAAAACTGAATAAAGGTTTTTCAAAGCTCTCACCGTATGGTTGCTTTGGCCATTTACTTTTTCCACTTCAAATCCTACTGCTTGTTTCAGAATCTTTTATGCAAACACAGATTAATAGATTTTAAAAACTGCAGGCTCAGTGAAGAGATTAGTTATCCTAGTAATGATATATTACTGGGTACAGTCCAAATTCTACATTCTGATACACCTGGGCAACCCCAGTTTTGCATCCAATCATAAGCAGCTTCATTTGGAAATCCAGCCACGTTTGGAACTATCCCAAGCACAAAACTTACACAATACCTCACCTATTATATGAGTCAACTGAGGTTATCAGAGGTCATCCTGTATCATACATCCATATTTGTTTCTGTAAGAGAGAAGGTCTCCCTCCCCCAATAATGCAGTAGAGCCTAGTATTCTATTGTGAACAGAAGATGATCAGCTAACTGTTATACTCTGATTCAAATAACTGTGTTGCTAAATGCTCCTGATCAATTGTCATCATTTCTTGGGTAAATCATAGAATTTTAGTGCTGGAAGGGACCCCAAATGTCATCTAGTCCAACCCCTTGAAAAACTGGAAACTTTAACCTTTATGTAAAAAAAGCAAATTTCTGCACCCACAGCCAAGGCCTATGTATAAAGAAAATTCATCCTGTTCCTCACTGCAGCTTCGCAGGCTGAGAGAAGCACATTAGGTGTTCTCAAGGGCTTGTGGGTATTTGTTGTATTCTTATTATTTGAAGTGCTGGCCATCCTACAGCATATCAGAAACAGCTTTTGATTTCCTCACCCTGATTAAAACAAAAACAATAAACAGTTTTCACTGTGATAGGTGGAGCTATTATTGAAATGTAAATCCACAAGTTGACCCAAGGGCGCTGAACTAGTCATACAATTCTTTGATTATATTGGCCTATAAGTCTATACCCTGGTGTGGTTTTCTATACCAATATGATACAAATCCAAGGAATATAGATCCCTCCGTGACTACCAGGCAGAAGTGATCAGGGAATGCCCTGTCATGATTAGGGCATTCTTTGCTTTATATTGCCACAAGTTCAGAATGACATGCAATAGATCTGTTTGTTGCACATTCTTTTTGATGCAACAGTAGATATAGGGTTATGTGGATTATTGGCCAAATCCAACGTAACATTACTTATTTCCTTGAGTGAAGGAACCCCTGACCATTAGGTTCAGTCGTGGCCAACTCTGGGGTTGTGGCACTCATCTCGTTTTATTGGCCAAGGAAGCTGGCGTACATCTTCTGGGTCATGTGGCCAGCATGACTAAGCCGCTTCTGACGAACCAGAGCAGTGCACAGAAACGCCGTTTACCTTCCTGCCGAAGCGGTACCTATTTATCTACTTGCACTTTGACGTGCTTTCAAACTGCTAGGTTGGCAGAAGCAGGGACCAAGCAACGGGAGCTCACCCCGTTGCGGGGATTCAAACCATGACCTTCTGATCAGCAAGTCCTAGGCTCTGTGGTTTAACCCACAGCGCCACCCGCGTCCCGTATTTCCTTGAGTAATTAGATGCTAATGTTCAGTGTCTTCTCATGAGAATAAAAATCTCCCTGGTGTGGTTTTCCTCCCCCATTTTTATGCAGTCTAATCATAGTTAACCAAACCATTTCTTTGCCTACTTATTGGAATGGATTTTTGTCTTCCCAAACTTAAGTTTTAGATTTATGGTAATATGATGATTTATATGAATTTAGAATAATAGAATAATAGAATAGAAAGGGACTCCTAGGGTTATCTAGTCTAGTGCAACCCACTGCAATGCAGGAATCTCAGCTAAAGCATCCATGACAGATGACCATCCAGCCTCTGTTAAAAAACCTCTAATGAAGGAAAGTCCACCATCTCCTGAGGGGGTGTCTGTTCCATTGTTAAACAGCTCTTACCTTGTGTGTATTTTTCCTTCAGGTTGGACCTGTCCCTTTCTATTCAGAATAAAATCCTCTGATCCATTCAGTTTAGCAGCTAACAAGAGGTAGCCATGTATAAGAAATTCTGCAGTTAGAAATATTCAGTGCATTACTATTAGAGCATGTTTCTTCCTAACCCCCAGTAGGCAGTGGCTGTCTTAAATCTTTACTAATAAATGTAAATCTGTTTCAAATGCTTGCTTTGTTTATTAATGTTTCTGAAGACTAAAAAATATCATGCTTTCCATAAATGTGTCATTCCAACCAGAAGTAAATCCCTCTATATTTAGCTGGGCTTACTTCTAAGTAAGTGTGCAAGGGATCGCAAAGCAATTTACACACTTGCCTTGTTCTGAATTTAGAATTTAGAATCACTTCCTTCCCAGATAAAATGCATTGATTGGGCTCAGTTACAAGCAAGGTAAGATCCATTGGATACAGCAGAGCTTATTTATTGTTAAACATGCTGCACACCTTCTGGGATCTTGCAATGTATTTTGTTTCAGATGTTACAAAACAATTTGCAAAGGAATTATACATTGTGGGGAAATATATTTTCATGTTTTCAATGGTTTGTGTTTTGTATGCATTCTTCTTTAGCAAATAATGACAACCAGAATAAAAGATTATAATATCTTCCCTATAGCTTGTAGTAGTCTAAATTTTCTCATTCTTGTTTGATACATCACATACTGGCCTGGCTGATATTTCAAATTGAAGCAGGTTGATACCCAGAAAGTTTAATTGCGGTTGTAGAACCATAAACTAGTTCAGGCTCACTGAAGTGGAATGGTATGTGAACCTTAGCAAGCCTTTTCTGAGTTTTCTTCTGAATCTTTTGTTCGTTTATCGCTTTGGTGGGGAAAATCACTGCTGGGGCCTCAGAATAGTTGAGGGAATAGCATCAGTAAGGGGCGTAATATTGAGATAGCAAATTGGAACGTGATAACTTGCAGAAATGCATCCATTTGGTAACAGTGATTTGCTTTTATTATAAAAAAGGACAACTGAGTTGTCACACAACGTGAAAACGAAGGGGAAAAGTTCACCTCCAGAGATACTGTTGAACAAAGAGCAGCAGCAGCTCTGTGGGTCAGCATGATATGTTTTATAATCATCCATATGGAGGTGTAACAAATGAAAAAACCTCACAGGCACAGATCCCATGTTGCTGAGCCTGCACCAGATCAATTCACCACTCTTTTCCACTCTATGTACCATTCATGCACCACACGCCACTTCAAAGAGACACAGTGAAATCTGAGTAGCCACCCCTAAAACTAGTAGAATTATTTTCGAACAAAGACTTGCCATAGAAGAAATCTGAGTACACTGCAGGAAATTGGTTTGGGGGCTGGTGTTAATGTCCGGGTTTAGATAGAAACAGGTTAGACCCAAGAAGAGCCCAGCTGGGTCAGATAAAGGCCCAACTACTCTAGTATTTTGTTCTCATGGTGGCCAACCATATACCTCTGGGAAGCCTGGAAGAAGGACCTGAATGCAGTGTCCTGTCTTGTGAATCCCCAGAACTGGTATTCCAGACATACTTGAGGTAGTAAATAGCCATCAGAGCCAGTAGGCACTGATAGCCTTATCCTTCATAAAACTAATTTTATTCATTGTTTATATCAGAGGTTTTCAACCTTTTTGAGTCCACAGCTCCCTTGACCAGCTACATTCTTTCTGTGTGAGCTCAGGAGCCCAGTTATGTCACCCCTTGCCAGCAGAGCTGGGAGTCTCTCACTCCTTTTCAAACTCCTTTTCCCTCAGCCTCCTCTCCTCTCTCTTCTCCTTCAAAGTCCTCTGAGCAGTTGCAGCTGCCCCCTCTGGTCTCTGAGCAGCCACCCCCACCCACCCCCCCGCCCGCACAGGGGTAGGTTGGGAGGACAAAAAGAGATCTATCTAGATTCCCAGTTCCATAAATTCCCTACTCCCCTCTTGGCTGCCATTAAGTGTCAATTATGGTTTCCATAAACCAGTCTTTGTAACACCCTCTCCCTTGGCAAACTGGCAATCAAAGAGATCTAGTACCATTGTCTCCCACTCTTTCCTATATCTTTCACTTAATGGGTGGTCACTGGTGGAGGAAGAGGAGTGCGGGGGGAGCGCACCACCCCCAGCAGTGCAATCCCGGTGAGGTGCCATCGCGGCTGTTTCCCCCCACCTGCGCTGGGCACCACGCCCCCACAGGCAGCGTGCCACACCCCCAGGACACGCACCATGCCCCCAGGAGGCACATCACGCCTCTTCGGGCAACGCGCCATGCCCCCAGGAGGCATGCCAGCCCCGTCCCCGCCTGCTCTCCGCCCCCCCGGTGCCGGAGCATGAAGCTCTGCCACTGTGGGTGGTATAGGTATTACAGTAAGTAATCCATTTGGTTTTATGATATGTTAGAAGCCCTATTTTCCCTTGCACCCCTTCCAAATCTAAAATGGATTTATTGATACATCATACTCTGTAGAATATAGGGGCAGTATGAGCCTCTTAGCTAAATTCAGTTAGGTATAACGTCTCATGGGGGACGCAGGTGGCTCTGTGATCTAAACCACTGAACCTCTTGGGCTTGCCGATCAGAAGGTCGGTGGTTTGAATCCCAGCGACGGGGTGAGCTCCCGTTGCTCGGTCCCAGCTCCTACCAACCTAGCAGTTCGAAAGCATGCCAGAAAGTTCAAGTAGATAAATAGGTACTGCTCCAGTGGGAAGGTAAACGGCGTTTCCATGCGCTGCTCTGGTTTCGGTGTTCTGTTGCGCCAGAAGCGGCTTAGTCATCCTGGCCACATGACCTGGAAAAATTGTCTGCAGACAAATGCTGGCTCCCTCAGCCTGTAAAGCGAGATGAGCGCCACAACCCCAAAGTCGTATGCAACTGGACTTAACTGTCAGGGGTCCTTTACCTTTTTATAATGTCCCATGTAGTCATGGGTTAACTAGACAATTGTAGACAAAAAGGGGGCACTCATCATTCTGTTACAATATGTAACAAAATCATAGTGTTACTATGAGCCTGACAGGCACCATACCTTTGACTGGCTTTGAAGGCCTCTCTCTTTTCATTGGCCCTTAGAGGACAATTTATATTGAGCTAATGTATACTTGTGTGACATGACCCACGACCTGCAGACCTTGCAATGTGTGATGGAGGAATTGGATGAGGATCAGGCTACTTCCCTGGATAAGAACTATAGGTTCCTTCTTTGAGGCCCTTCCAGTTGGACGGTACCACGCTGCCACCATGGTGAAGCAGAACCATTGTGTCCCAGCCGCACAACAGCCAAAGATGGCAAGATAAGGTGAGGGTAGCCCCTTCAGGGAGGCAGAGCCTCCAGGTCTGATCAACATTTTTTGCCACTTAAGAGAACATTTAACCAGTTGCCTCCACCAGCAGTTTCAGGTCCTGTTCTTAACTGTTCTGCCTGTTTGCCATCCACTTCCAAATTACAGGTATCCAAACTACAGGCAGCTGGCTAGCTGGGGTAAATTATGACAGTGTAATTTACCTGTTTTCCAAGCTTTGTTCTTGAGCAGGTAAGGACTAACTCTGTGCAGCCCCAGCTGAGCCCTGGCTCAGTTTGGAGAGGCCAAGCTCTACCAAATCCAAACTCTGAGGTGCTGCTGGATCTAAGGTTTAGATTGTGCTGCATGCCAACTTTCCCCCCTCCCCAAATAAACAAAAGAAAATATTAACCTCCCCAACCTCTATAATTCCATTGTAGGAAAAATACGGTAACCCACAGATCATTTCAGTTGCTCTCCTCTGTACCTTTCTGCAGCTCTGTGATATCCTTTCAGAGATTGGGTGACCTGAATTGTACACAGTTTTCTAATTGTGGCAGTACCAAACAGTTATCTAATGACACCCACATCTGCTATTCTGTTGCCTGTAAAGCCCAAATTGAACAGATCCTTTGGAGCTCTTCATAGTCTGTTCAGGATTTAATCATCCTGAATAATTTGGTCTTGTCTGCAAACATATCTACTTCACTGTTCTACATCTACACCCCTGCCTTAAAATCATTTAGGAATGCAAAACAGCACCAGTCTCAACACATGACTTGAGGGATCCCACTGCTTACTTCCTTCCATTGTAAAAACTTCCCATTTGTTCCTTCCTCACATTACCTTGTTTTTAAAACCTGTTACATATCCGGCCATAAGAGGAACATTCTCTTACTTCATCACTGCTAAGTTTTCATAGAATCCTTCTGTGAAGTACTTTGTCAAAAACCTTTTGAAAATCCAAATATATTACGCCTGTCAGTTCATTTCTATCTAGTTGTCTATTGACACTCTCAAATAATTATAAACGATTCAAAATTCAAAAGCCCCAGACCCCTTTGAAGGCATTCTATGGGTTCTAACTCAGAAAGGCAGCATCATGGTTGCTTGTTTGCTTTTAACAGTTCTAGCCTTTTCTCCTGTTTTATCTGAGGCAGAACTTAGGCTGACAGGACTATAATTCCCTGTCCTCTATTCTTCTTTATGTATAGACTCCTAATCCTAATTCCTTCTTTGTAATTTGTGAAAATTATGGTTCTGCTGACACACACACCCTGCTAGTGAATTTTAAAAACTTATATTTTTTTGACATTGTATCATCATCATTGACATCACTATATCCCCATATCACACATCCATACTGGCTATGTTGTAAAATATATCACAGTGATGAATAAACTCAGAAACATAGCACAGACTTCCCTATCCTTTTCCTAACTTGATTTCCTAACCTTACATAGGAATGAGCTGATTTTAGTCTTGTGTGGCCTACTCTTTTTGATGCAATCCCTATGGCCCACTGCTGCATTTTAAATTTACAAAGCAAGAGTGCAAAGTCAGAATCTCTTAACAGTTAAAGCATAACTAATCTGTGGTATGCAATCCTTTTGTATGAACTCTTACCTAAGAACACAGGAGCCACCTTGTAGAATACGACCCAGATTCTTCTGTTCCAGCATACTTTGCCAGAATCTCAGCTACCAGGAATTTTGAGGAAGTCCACTGGAGAAACTGACCTGAAACTGGCCAGTGTGGTCTACCCTTCTTCCCACCACTGCTTAAAACACATACGAACCACTTTCTTTACATTGTAAAAGTTGTGATATGGATCCAGAAAATGCTGTGCCTTGAATGTTGGTTCTGTGATGACTTGGAAACACCCTTGATTTTTGCTGTTGGCAGCAGGGACAGTTATGAGGTGTGTTTGTATAATGAACTTCAAAAGTCTGCATGCAATTACTATTAGAATCTGTGTACTGGATTTGGGATTTTACAGCAACATGTCACTAGGGAATGTTGTGGATTCTGGAGATGCACCCAGCAGTGGATATGGAATGCAATGGAGCTCTCCTATTAACACAAGTGGGTTTAGGAGGATCTGTAACACCATGCCAGAGCTCCCTTGGATCCATATTTTTTAGGATGCAATACTCCTCCTGAGATGGAGACTGGCTTTGTGTCATTTGATTATTATTATTTAATTGCCAGTTCCATGGGGGATGTAACACTTGGAATTATTGTGGTGGTGGTAGTCAAGGTCAGGGCATTTTCCTGCTTGAGGTGAGGGACAAGTCGTAAGGGGAATTGCAGGCGGGGTGGGTGCAAAAGCCAACCAGACCTCCAGTTGATTTTTCAACATTGGTGAAGGGTTAGCACCCTCCAACTCACCTGAGGCCAGCAGGCCAGATAAGGGGGGTGACTTTGTGATACACACACCTCTGACTTTCAATACTTCACTTCTGCTCCCCTGCCCTCACCGGCTATATTTGCTGCCTGAGGTAGGCACCTCACTTTGCCTAAGGGCAGGGCCAACCCTGGATATTTGTGTTTGTTTGTGTGAGAGACAGACAGACACAGAGAAAGAAGCAGAGCACACCAACCAACCAAAAGAGTTTATTTATTAACCGAAGGCCGTAACAATGAGAGACCATTCACCTATTGACTTGACTATTGTGGCAACATGATGATGTTTGCAAGCTGCTGGTTGTGTGTAAGTTGGTTTTGCAGGGACTCTCGTGACTGGGTTGGGGGGAGCGGGCAACCTCTGCTGCAAACGAGGGCTGGGTGTTTGTACTGCTGGGTTTGGCGGGCGGGAACCCGAGGGGGCCCTGCGTGCCTCTGGCTCTGGGTGAGGAAGTGGCGGCGGCGGCGGGTCCTCTTCGTTGCCACACGTGGGCTGTTGACATGAGGAGGTTGAGACTAGTGGAGCAGCTGCGAGAAGCGGGTAACGTTTCTGCTCTGAGC
The DNA here is from genome assembly GCF_964234715.1 of Podarcis melisellensis. Lineage (NCBI taxonomy): Eukaryota > Metazoa > Chordata > Lepidosauria > Squamata > Lacertidae > Podarcis > Podarcis melisellensis. The sequence goes on from NC_138543.1 coordinate 32,580,872, forward strand.
AAAACAGCGAGGGGGTGCGGGGGGGGTGCGAAGCCGTCGAAGCGAATATCCCGCCAGTTCAGCGGGTTTCAGGACGGCGCGGCGTGGGCTGAAGAAAGCCTGAGCCTCCCTCCTCTGCATTGTGCCGGCTGCCGAATCCAGTCCGCAGTTTCCGTCTCTCCTCAGCAGTCTCCGTCTCTGGCAGCGGCGGAGGGCGGCGAGGCAAGCGCACGGAACAGCCAGTTGTTTAAAATCCTTCTAGAACCGTTTCTAATTCCCCCTTGCGCCGGGGAAGGGAGAGCGGGAGGGGGAGGAGGAGCCGGAGGCTGGTGGGGGGAGGGAGCCAGCGGAGAGGGAGGAGAGAGCAGCCTGTCCTGGTCTCCGCCTGTCAATCACGGCGCGGGAGGTGTGTCCGAGCTCGCGGCGGGCCAATGGCGTGTGTGTGTGGCGGCGTCTCCATGGTGACTGGGCTGTTCCTGGGGAGGCTGTGATGGGTTGACAGGTGCGTGACAGTCGGAGCTCTCTGCAGGCATGTACGGCAAAGGCAAGAGCAACAGCAGCGTCCCGTCCGACAGCCAGGCCAGGGAGAAGTGAGTACAGCCCGCCGGACCGCACAGCCCGACGGGGCGGGGGAGGTGGGCGCGCGGACGCCCCGCGCAAAGTAACTTTCCCGCTTGTGGCAGAGGGGGGGCCTCGCAGGAGCTCGCGGAGGAGCACAACCCCGGCGCGGGGAAAAAAAACAGGAGGCGCGGGAGGGCGGGGGGGGGGTGTGATGCCACAAGTAGGGGTGTAGGCAGGAGGGTGAGTGTGCGTTTGTGTGTGTGTGTGTGTGCGCGGCGGCTGCGCGCGCGCGCGGCCGCGTGTGTGGTAAAAAAGTGAAGTGCGCGAGACCCTCCCGGTTCAGGCAGCGGCAGGGGGTAGCGGAGCCTCTTGCGAGGGGGGTGGGGCCGGGGCGCGGGGCGCTTCCCCTCAGCTGGGGCCGCCGGGGAGCGGGCAGGACGAGGCGAGGCGGGACGTGCCCGAGCCCCTCGCCCGCCCCGGACGCGGGAGGACTGGCGGGCGGGCGGCGGAAGGTTGTAGCTCTCGGGCTGTGCGAGGGGAGAAAGTGGCTCAAGTCGGCGGTGTAGTGCCTCAAGCCTCGGGAGGCTTAGGGTAGGGATTAGTATTTAGGCTGGGGAGCGTTTCCCCGTGTTTGTGTTTTCCTTTCCCCTCGCTCTGCCCGGGTCGGGCTGTGGGGGGGGGGGGAGGGGACGAAGATGGTGTTGGAGTAACTTTGATAACAAAAGAGTCTGGGGTTGTGTGCTGGTGTAAAGCTTCCGCTGGGGAGGAAGAAACAGAAGCCTCGTTGCCTTGCCTGCTAACTCCACAACACTCAACGCTCTCCCCTCTCTTTATTATTGTTATTATTTAAATCGAGACCTAGTATCTTTCTTCCCCGCTCTTCCCCTCATTATTTCATACAGCCAGGAACTGTTTCAGTTGGTGCATTCTGGCCTAGGTTTGGGGGTAAAAGGGTACTATATGCTTTTAAATAAGAAAACGACTGCAATAGTTTGCAGGGTTTTTGTTTTTTAAAAAAAGAAAAACGTGTTTAGAAAGGGCTGGGGTAGGAAGTGTTCTGAGGCAGAAAGGTGAATTTGGGTTGTTTGTCAGTAAAACTGAACATTCTGTAATGAGGAGGAGAAAAACTTGGACCTGGGTTTCCAGAAGAATTGGGACATAGCCCTTGTTGGGGAGTGGTGCTGAGGGCAATAGTAAATGGGTGTTGCTGTGTTTTAAGTCTGTTACAGTGTTAATGAAGGAAAGACACCCCCCACCCCACCCCCTTACAGGAGAGTTATTACTTTTTTGCAGTACCTTGAGTCACCTGTTATGAAGACACCAAAACTTAAAAAAGTACACAAAGTCTTGTTGTAAACAGTGTTCACCTGATCTGCAAAATTGTAAACAATGCTACACACATTTTTGTGTTCTCTTGTAGTAAGATATCTCATTCTCTTCATCTTGTTGGGTGTTTATTTTTACCAAAGAATTGGCCAAAGAGAGTACATTGAAAAGTAGTCTTAACAAATTCAAAGTAAAACAGAATTTATAGGGGTTATTATGTCAGTTTGCTTGTGATTTAAAGTTTTCATTTTCCTCATTGGAAGTTAGTTATAATTACAGTTTTCATTTTCCTCATTGGAAGTAGTAGAGCACAGAGGGGAGCTGGTCATGAAGCTTGGTCCTGTGGCAGATAGGAAAATATAGTACCTAATACGGCAAATAGTATCATTCTCAGGAGTACTCCTCCTGTACAGAGGCTTAGTCATTGCACTCGTCACCTTCACAGGCTTAGGGTGAGGTTTCTGAGATCAGGGACCCCCAGCCAGAAAAGGTTTTGGTATACATTGTCTTTAAAAAATGTCATTGTACATAACTTTGGAGCTTTACTCAGGATGAGAACTAATGTGCTAAACATGACTGGGAAGTTTCCCTCAAGGCAGTTTGTGCTGAACCTTCACCTAGGTTTTCCTTGCTGCAACCTTTTGAAGAAGAGAGTTACTTCCTGATTCCAGAGACAAAGAAGCAGGCCACAGAGACTTAAATCATTTGTCAGATATTTGATTTTGGCATGTCTAAGTCTGTGTGGAGGAAGGGACACAAAAACTAATAGTGTGACTAAAATGTTAAACAAATGGATGAGTTACATAAACTTAAACCAGAGAACCAGTTAAAACAAAGCATTTAGAAACTCTCTCACCCGTTTATGTACATAATACAACAATGCATTTCTTGGCCAAAGTTACGTACAGTAGCTGGATTTTTTAGTTGTGATTATTGTATTTCTTCAAGTTTGTAAACTATATTGCCGAGTAGGTTGTGTGGGAACAAATGTAAAATAGGGCCCTGGTGTAGACCTTAGCTGTGTTGATGGTTCTTGGAAAGTTTGTATGCATCTGAGATGCTGTAATGTTTGATACTTTTTTCTACTCTTAACAAAGGCATGCTCTAAGGTAGGACACTACGTGAATAACTGTTTAGTTATAGAAGACAAACTAGCTACACTCAACTGTCACCAAGTAATAAGTACCCTTTGAAGTGAAGTTTAGGGAACTGCTAGATGGTGCTATTTGATCTAAATACATTTGTCGCTCCATTCATTACAGCTTGCAGCAAAGGATCTGTATTCCTCTTGTACAGTTTGCCTGGTCCTATGCAATATTTTAAACTAATAAATCTGAAAATACTTGAGTGTTATGTCCTCTTTGTTGGGTAAGGATCGTAGTCTAGAATTTGGCAGGGGGGATCGTTAGATGCTTGATTCTTTTGGATATTGCTGTATATGCAATTATATGTACTGTTCTTTTCTTTGATAAATCTATAAAGCAGTGTTGCTTTTTATTATAGTATTTTTCCACCACTGTACAATTTTAACCCTAGGGATATGGTTCTATTGAGAGCAGTGATATCAAAATAGAGGTGGGAGGGAAGAGAGAAACATCTTTCTGAGCTTTTTATACACTAATGGTGTTCTGAACCACAAGCATGATTGGAGGTTAAAAAATTGACCTGAAACATTTAGTTTAGAAACAATTTCTTTTAAATAGTTACTGTATATGTTTTGCTGGAAGAGTATGATGTGGCTATATACTTTGAATGCATTTATCTTTCTGTATGAGTATTTGTAGGCTGTATGTAAACATTACACATGGCTTCAATCCAGGTTCCAATTTTGCATTCTTAATGTCAGTTGACCTAAATAGAATATATATGCTTAAATGGATCCAGGATTACAGAAGGTGAAAGTCATATTCTATGTTGACTCTGAAATTTTGTTTAATGGGGCTTACGCCCAAGAAGCTGTGTTTAGGTTTGTATGAAGATTTGGGTGCTGGGAATCATGTTTCAAGATACTTGTAAACTGCAATTTATTTACTTCATCAGTTCAGGAAGAAAATTGATCGAAAACCTCTCTTAAATAGTATTCAGAGCATTTATATTACAGTGCTGTTAATATACAATGTAAATACACAAGCGAAGTTCTACAGCAGGAGTGGGCAGTCTGTAATCTTTCAGATGTTGCTGGACTACAGTTGCTGTCATCCCTCAGTTTCTGGGAGTTGGAGACCAATAATGTCTAGAGGGCCACACACAGGTTCCCCATGCCTGTTGTACAGTGTGAGCCTGTGGCACTATAAACCTGATGAAAGTGAAGGTTTATATGCCGGTCAACAAGACTGCGTATGTTTTGGTAGTCTTTAGATTGGAAACAATGGATTTGGCTTTCTGTCCAGTAATTCATTTTGGGAAATATTTGTTTTTCCTATGCTGACTTTGTTTCAGGAAGTAAGTGTATTGAAGACATCAGAATTTCTATGTTGGAAAATACTATTTTTCAGCTTTTACAAGTTTTTCTTGTGGTAGATAACTTTTTATTCTTTCTGGCTCTAGAGAAAAGTGATTGCAAGGGTGCCATATGAATGTTTTGGTTTGTTTTAAAGAGTCACTTATGCATATAATTTCATATCCTGTATGTAGTTCTACTATGACTATATAAGGAACATTCATTTTGTGAAAAAGAAAATATATAGCTATGCTGAAGGAGAAAAGGTTCACTTTGATGACAAAAGCTACTATTGTAATAATGGCTGTGGACATTTTTCTAAATTTAGTATTTCTCTTTCAACTGCTTTGATAGTAATTTTTAACGGGTGTGTCCCAAAAGATGGGTTAATTTTAATGAGGTGGTAGAATCGACAAGACATTGCTGAAATAAAATAAAATAAAATCTTCCATTTCTTCTAAAGTAATTTCAGAGGAGTGTGTCAGCAATTGCAAGCTGCCAAATTTGGTCCAATGTAAGAGGCCTTTGGAATAGGTTATATGACTGCTAGTCAAATGAATACTAGTCTTGTCAAGAAGAACACAAAGGCCAGCTTTGTATGTATATATCTCGTCTTAATAATCTAAGATATGGGCAAGCCTTGTGCCTGCTGTCCCTTTTCTCCTTCCTTCTTGGTGTGCTGTGATTAGCCCAGGAAGTCTTAGTTAGCTATCATTTCCCATATGGATTCAATTGGGAATTATGGTTGCCAGGATTTGAATAAACCAGGATCATAAACTGTGGTTTGAATTTGATTTAAGATCTTGTCTTTTTTTTGATCCTGGTAAATATAGTTTACATAGATGCTATAGTTAATCAAAGATACTTGAGTCAATGGCAGCATGCTCAAGAAGAGAAGGGGTCGTGTGAGGATGGGATGGTCAGACAGAAGGCTCATGCATATCAAGACTTAATTAGCTGAAATATGTGTGTTTGAACCAGGTTTAATCCTCTGAAAACTGAATTCTCTAAAACTGTGATGTCCTGGCTTTGTTGTAATTTTGGTTTTAATGACATTTTTATTAATGTTTTTATGTAAACCATATTGAACTTTGACAATGGCACTATAAAGCTGAAATAAAGAATAAATGGAGAGTCCAGCAACCTCTTCCCCCTGAACATCTATGTGACTTTGTCTTGTTTTGTGACAAAATGAAGTTGGATCATATAATGAGAGACCCAGTACTTGTTTTGATAAGAGACCATCCTGGCATGCAAGTATGATGTCTGGAATTTGACCTGTTTTGGAGATGCCTGTTCTTCTGCTGTCTTGAAAGAAAATGCTTTTCTACTTCTTAAAATATAGCTTCTAGAAAAGGGTTGTCAGGAAAATGGGGGGGAGGTGGAATGACTTGAATATATTTCCTGCTTCTGTTGCTAAACAGTTACAGGTATTTAGCTAGGGCACAGTACAGAACACATGATGTGGTCCCTGCCCAGAGAACTTAGAATTTGCACTGTTGCTGTGAGTTAGGGCTTATTATTTGCACGTAGTTTTGAGTTCCTGCTTCTTCTTTTAGAATGATTGTGGATTTTAAAAGATTGTGTGTAGTTTGGCTCTGAATGTTTTCCTCGGAGAATACAGTGAAGCTTAAAGTTTATGTGTGAGACAATACCAGCAGCTAGTGGTTTCAGAACTCGTGTCATACAGTCTGTTTCTAGTTAGCAGCCTAAGAGGCTCTCTTCTGAATTGACTTAAGTTTTGGGAACTCATATGTGTATAACATGGGTTGACTTCTATACCATCCATATGTGCTAGGTTCTAGTATATAGGTGTACTAGCTCTGACTATATTGTAGCAGACAGTTTCTCTTAGCCTTCTTATAGGTAAAAGTACAGGGACCCCTGACCGTTAGGTCCAGTCATGGACGACTCTGGGGTTGCGGTCCTCATCCCACTCTATAGGTCGAAGGAGCCGGCGTTTGTCCGCAGACAGCTTCTGGGTCATGTGGCCAGCATGACTAAGCTGCTTCTGGCGAACCAGAGCAGTGCATGGAAACACTGTTCACCTTCCCACCGGAGCGGTACCTATTTATCTACTTGCACTTTGACGTGCTTTCGAACTGCTAGGTGGGCAGGAGCTGGGAGCGAGCAACAGGAGCTCACCCCATTGCAGGGATTCGAACCGCTGAGCTTCCGATCGGCAAGCCTTAGGCTCTGTGGTTTAGACCACAGCGCCACCCACGTCTTATAGCCTTCTTATAGCCTTCTTGTAGCCCCTTGTAAATAGTGTTCAAAGTATGAAACATGCCTCTGAGCAGCCTTACAACATAGCTAGCAGAATGTGGAGTGTATTGCATTGGTTAGTTCATAGAGCACAACCCAAAGATATAGGGCTTTTCTTGATTTCAGAAGCCAGACTACGGAGGTGTTTATATCTATGACCAGCACAACAGATGCCTTTTCAGTGTAGTTCAATTGCTGCTGTTTAATCATAAATAGTTACTACTCTTGTTATAACAATAGTACTGGCTACTTGAGGGTTTACTTGACCAAACACTGGGGACAATCTGCTTCACTGTTGTTGATTTTTTTAATGACTGCAAGCCCTTTAACTTGTTATTAGCCTTCTTTGTAATCAAACCTATATTTTAGTGTATGGAGTCCCAAAGTGTCTTACAAAGCCAAAATTAAATAAATTTAAAATACGCAATATGCTATAACACTTTTGCCTAACTTAGCTTGATACTAGCCATGTAAGATAATAAAACAGTAGGTTAGAGCATTATTTATGAACATGAATAAGTTGCCAAATTACCTACACAGCCCTCTGTGTGCAGGCTCTTTTGAGTTGGTAAATGTTCTGATACAGAATCAATGACTCATTAACAAGGCAACTTCATAAGCAGGGCTCTGTATATGGGGGACTCAATGGTGTGCACCAGGACTGCTGGCTTATAACTTTTAAACTATTTCTTGCCACAATACCTGAAGCTGGAAACTAAAAGCATGGTTTTGAATTGGAATATACTCAGTCAAGGTAGCCAAGATGAGGGATACCTTTCTCTGGAAATGACTGTGATGCTAATAAGGAAACCGTTTGCTTAAATTTGATAATCTGTGCACAAGTTCCTGGAAATAATATGGCTGAAATCCTAAGTATGCATACTTCGAGGTAAGCCCTGTTGCAATACAAGTAAACAAGATTAGATTTTTGTTGTAAAAGTGCAGATAGAATGTATCGTATCCATGGTCATGTACCTCCATTGGGTCGGTGCATCTTTCTGTTAACTAGAAAGTGGTGGTTCAAGCCCACCCAGGGACCGTTGAGAGCAGGATTCCTGCATTGCTGGGGATTGGACTAGGTGACCCTTGGAGTCCCCTCCAACTCTACAATTCTATGATTCTATGATTAAATAATAGAGATCAGTGAATGAAGAATGGAAGCAGCAAAGTACAGTGGTACTTCGGGTTACAGACGCTTCAGGTTACAGACTCCGCTAACCCATAAATATTACCTTAGGTTAAGAACTTTGCTTCAGGATGAGAACAGAAATTGCGCAGCGGTGGTGCGGCAGCTGCAGGAGGCCCCATTACCTAAAGTGGTGCTTCAGGTGAAGAACAGTTTCAGGTTAAGAATGGACCTCCAGAACGAATTAAGTTCTTAACCCAAGATACCACTGTACTGGAAAAGTAAGCTTATGTAAAATTAAAAAGTACTTCAAAACAAGTAACGACATTAAAGTAACTTATATGACACGTTGTGAGTCTGTTTACAATACTAAGGTTAATATGTCAAGCTTACCATTTTCCTATCTGCTAAAGTTCTAGGGAACATTTTAAGTGTATCTGCAACTCATGTCTAAATATGTGTTTCCATTTCCTATGTTGGTATTTCACCTGTAAAGCAGTGTTAGAAATTAGCCAGGCACCAGGCGCGTTTTGCAACTGGTGCAGGTCCAATGCGACCACGTGGAGAGCTCTGGATGCCAGGTTGGCAACTGGGGAAAGCAAAATGTCACATAGAGAAAGATCTGAAATATTTTCACTGAAGCCTGGATTTGTTTTATTCTGACTGTTTTATTTGATGTTTTAATGTGTTGTATACTGCTTTGAGATTAGTTGTTTGAAATATAAAGCGGTATTGAAATAAATAAGAGCAGCAGCAGCGACATCATTGCAAAAAAAGTGGCACCTAGACATTCCATTGTGGTATCTGTAACCCAGGTTTAAGGTGCTATTTGGTGATTAAATTATATATCTGAGTTTCTAATACTGTTGTAAAGTCTACACTGGCTGGAATGTACATTCAATTTAAATTTTGCTGTACCCAAAGTCCCACATTTACAATGTGGGCATGAGCAGCTCGATGCTACTCTTCAGTATTGTGTGCATATATTGTCTTGCTGACTGCACAAAGAAGCAGTTCTCCTATACTGTGATAACAGAATGAAAAGTTGAAATTTAAAATTACTTGTCTAAATTCCTCTGCTGCAAAAGATTCTGGTAACACACAGAAATTCCCGATTCTACTCGTAAAAAAGCTAGAAATTTTACTAGCTGTTCCTGGGGTGGTTGATGGGAAAAATTTGGAAGTATTTTTATTCTAAAATATCTCTTACTAGTCATGTCTTAATGCAAGCAGGTTTATTTGCTTAAAATGGCAACAATACCTCTCTTCTATGTAACTGTGAAAGAAAAACATTCTCCCCTATTTTGCAACGGCCCTTAGAAGCACCCCTCCCCATTTTCACAGCTGCTTTACCCATAAAACCAACTCTGCATAAAAAAAAACCCTTAAACGGTGAATTGGCTCACTATAATAAAATGAGCGTGTCTTGCAGCATGAACCACAGGTTGTAGATTTGTTCCTGCTAGCATGCTTGTTCCTCAGATTTGAGCTGTGATCCATGAGTCAAACCAGTTTATGTGCAAACGCCTTAAGTTGTTTGCTTTTTTGTCTCCATTCTTCCCTTCATAACGTTTCTATTTTCCATGCTAGTGGGAAACAGCACCCTTATGCTATTCAAACCTCACTACTTCAACATTGTTTCTTTCTGTATGTGCATATTTTATTATGACAACAGGGAGCAAACTGTTGGTGTTTTTGATTCTTTTCCAGTTTAGTTCTTACTGAAGTTGTTCCAGTTTTGGTTCAGGCCAATACAGTTTAGTTACAAGTTTGCTATATTTCAACCAGCTCAGTTTTTAGTTTCCATTGGGAAATGTGGACATTATTGACACTACACTGATTAAGGTCAGTTGATGTCATCATGCATAATGTTATTTAGTCTTGATACTCAGGGTTAAACATACTATACAGAGAAGCATCAGTTAAGACAGAAAAAAATCCATTCTTACAGGATTTTGGAACTGAGGAAATGGAAATAGGAAAGGAACAATTTGAGATGATGGGAGAGTTGTTCCCCAGTTAAACTTCCATTATCATGCACCTACCCACCCACATGTTGTTACCCCTCCCCCCTCTTTTTCTATTCCTTATAGCTACCTGTCTCAGAGCATGAACAGAGCGATGCTGTCTGGGTTGTGTGAGACCCTCCAGGCTTAAAGAAGCAGCTTCTAAGGGATTTTGCTTCTTAATAAGCTTCTGTGTATAGTGATCCTTGGTTCAAAGGTTAGAAAGGAAGGCTTTAAGCAACCATCTGCAGAGACTGACCAAGTAGTGCCCCATGGGGAAGAAGCTCAGCGTTGTGACAAATGCGGAACACGTTCTCTTCTAGCCTGTTGAATTGACCTTCAATTTATTACAGTGGATTCATACTTAAAGCAGCATGCTGCTGTCCTGCATGCTGTTTCCCGAACATAAGGATCATCCCTGTTGTATCAGTCTAAAGCTCTGCCTAGTCTACCTCCTTTCTTCACTCACTTGCCAACCAGAAGCTCAGGTGTGGAACATGAAAGCAGTAATCATCTGCTCTTCCCCCCAATGACTGGTATTCAGTGGCAAACTCCCTTTGAACCTGCAGAGTCCATATAGTCATAATTAGTAACTCTTGATAGACCTATACTACCTGAATTTACCCATCTTTTTAAAGCCATCAAAGCCAGTGTCAATCCACACAATATGTGGCACTGGTTTCTTTAAATCACATGCTGTGTGAGGAAGTACTTCTGAATCTGCTGTCCATCTTTCATTGGGCAGCCCTGAGTTCCAGTAGAATTACACCACACAACATTTTATAAATCTCTATCATTTTATAAACCACTATCATATTCCATCCCTTGTTTTTTGATATTATTCATACAACATATGATTTTGGCATCAGAGTGCTAGATAGGGGACGAAGGTATGAGACTTTAAGACCAAAGAGGAGAAGATTGTAGTAGTATAGCTGAGTGGCGGCCAAGACATAAACCAGATATTTTGCTGAAGGGAGAGAGCAAGGGCTGTATTTTTGCAGTGCTGCAAGGGGAGAAGTGACACACCTTGGATCCAGACTGAATTTGGGGACACAAAGGTGAGAGAGCAGTCAAAGAACTACAAGCCTCTTCAAATGGACAGGCAGCAACATTGTTGGTGTACAGAAGAGATGGGGAACCTGTGGCCCTCCAAATGTTATTCAGCTCCAGCTGCCATAAATGATTGATCATTGACCATCTGTCTGGGGCATGTGGGATTCAAATGACTTGAGGGCCACAGGTTCCCCTGCCCTGATGTTCAGTAAACGGAAAGTGTTTTTCCTTAATAAAAAGCCTTTTTGTAAAAAGCTTTGCTTCACAGGTAAGGTGCTCCATTCCCCTTTATACATCTTTTTTTGTTGAGCTCTACAATATGCATCTTGAAAGTAATTGACTAGAACTGTACACAGGGTCCCAAACATGCCCAAAGCATCGGTTAATTCTTGAAAATAGCAGCATGGAATTCTAGACAAACTTAACTGTGTAAAAATCTTCCCAGAGATTTGTCATCTTTTTATAGTTTTGTGTGCCAGTGAGAGTGCCTCTATACCATTTTTAAAGGCAGAAACTTAATTGTAAATAAGTTTACTTGAATGTCTTTTTTTTTTTTTTTTGTAAGCTCAGGTTTAGGACAACTGGATAGATTTGTAATTCTATGTGTTGGCTCTGTCCATGTTCCTCTTTGTGATTTTTTTTATATGGAGAATTTATGTAATTTGATTTAGGAAACAGTGCATGCATCATTTGCTGTTGCTGCAGCATTCTTTTAGTTCACCATGAATTGTTTTTCCATTTAGATTGGACATGCTCATGAATGGTTCTGCGTGTTAACACAGTGGGAAATTTGTACACACCACTTCATTCTGGGAAAAGTAATGCTAGTGTCCCTATTATTAAATAGGAATGTTATTGCTTGTTGTTGTGCATGCTGTGTGGATCCTAATGGTCATTGTAAGGATGGAGACCCTCACATTAGGAATGCAGCATGCTGGGAGGAGAGACTTATCCTTTCTCTCGCCAGCCAAGTTCCTGAAGAAAAATTCCCCCTGAGCTCCACAATTAGGAATAGGAAAAGGCTCCCTTTGGTGCTAATGGGAGCTTTATTCCTATCCTTAATTCCAGTGTATGAGAGTTGCAAGGGTATTTATTGGGATCATGCCAGGGGAGAAAAAGGTTATATCTGTCCTCCCTATATGCCTCCTCAGGGCCTCTCACTCTTGCTCTTAAAACAAAGCTGATGTGATTGCCAATGATGCATTTAGCGTCATGTGTAGTTGGCCCTCATTTCCACATTGAAACAACAACGACAAAAAGAATTTGAGAAAAACATTGGTAATAAATTGGATATCCATTTTATAATTATGTTAGCTTTTCCCCTCTTCTATCATTTCCTGTATTTGTCTAATGCATACATAGTAGTAATTCCTATGGTTAGTTTGTAGTAATTCCTATGGCTAGTTTCCCAAAAACTGCTTCAGAATCTTTAAAAAGAAACAGAATAATGGGATTATATTGCAATCGCCTTGGAAGCAGTTCCATTGGATTTCATATAATGGTCAGTGTGTAGGGAATCCCAAATTCACTCTTGAGGTTTATTGGCAGAATTAAAAAGGGATGGATGTTTGTAGCACCTCTTTGTTGGTTAGTCCCTGTTTGAATCTGCTATCTCACATAGTTAACTCTTGCCAAAGACTTGCTTTGGGAATTTGGAATGTATTCACTTCGCCACAGGCAACAGTAGAGTGCTGTCCAATCTAATGGATTGAAGCAAGTGTGATCAGAATTGGGTTTTTTGGAGAACAGACAGTTTGAATTGTAATGTTAAGTGCACATCAAAGGAAAAACATGACTTTAGGGCACCTGTGGTGTGTTTTAATGGCAGGTGGAAGGGACAGGAGGACCATAAGAAATTCTTGTGGGAAACAGCATTGTATTGGTTTGCATGTAGATTGTGGGGAGCACATAGTCCTCTTGTATTACACTAATTGGAGGGGCTACAATGGTATTTTGACCCAGTTAAGATGCAAGGAGGTAAGGGTCAAGAATGAACTTGTCTCCCCTTGCTAATTGTGTCTCAGTAGGGGATTTTGTCTCATGGTTGTCTCAAGAACCATAGCTCGATATATCTAGTTTAAAGTATATTATACTAACTAGGTTTTCAGTGGCTTCAGAGTATTAAATATAAATGCACCTAATATGGAAGATTCAGAAGTCATGTCTTCAGTCACTTATCCAGGCAGAATGTGTTCAGAAACATTAGTTTAGGCCTTCTGATGGGATGTGCACTCTGTTAGGCACCCCCAGAGGATTGTGTGTTGAAGCTTGAGCTTCCAGTAAATGCTCCCCCTTGCCACTCTGACCCTGGCTCTTCCACAAAGCTTTTCCCCCATTTCCCAACCCTGAAGAACTGATTTAAATGAGGAATTAATTTCAGTGAAGTAGAATAAATTAATTGGAATAGGAAAAGAGTTCTGACTATATAATACTCTAGGGTTTATATTCACTTTTAATGTGTTCACTATCCCTGTCCCTTTGGGGGAGAATCGCTGCCGCTTACTAAAGTCCCCATTAATTTTCTAGCAAGGAGTCAATGTTTTAAACCACAGTGTCTACCATATTACCAGGAACTTATATATAAATCCTGTGTTTGACCTTCTGAATTCCCATTTTTCATGTTGATAGCCACAAGTACTTAAAAGTGGATGAAGAAGTTAAAAAGTGTAAGTTTGGTAGAATAATGACCGGATAACAATTTGCACATACAGTTAACATGGCATCCTTAGTTTGGTGGAAGCTTTCCACCAAAAGCTCATATCCTATTTCCATGAGTACCCAACCATTCTAATATAAAGAGAGCCATTACTGTGCATGGCATCTCACAGAACACAAGAGGACAGTGGGGAGACAGTCAAGGCTGGGAAGTAGAAGCAGGGTCAAGAGGAAAAGAATGGGTTTATTCAGCTGTACTTATTTAGTCTTAGTTACAGTAGATAATAGACTCTATTGTAATTTTAAATTCTGGTATATATGGAGTGATAAGAATACCATAACCCTGCTTGATCAGTTCAAACAAAGGCCTATATGGTCCAGCATCCTGTTCTCAGGGTGGCCAACAGATGCCTTTGGGAAGCCCAGAAGCAGGACATGGGCAGAATTGCATTTTTCCCACATGTGATTCCCAGCAACTGGTATTCAGAGGAATATTGCCTCCAACATTGAGGTAGCATTTGGCTAACATGACTCGCGACTGCTAGGTTTGCTGTATTTAAAAAAGTAAAAACCAGGACACTTTTTTAAGACACCAAAAAATTGTGATTTTTGGATTGACTTGCCTAAGATCCAGGACAAAGCACTGCCTTTCAGAAATTCCCCATGGAGGTCAATTCCACCTTTGAAACCTCTTTAATGTCTGGAAAACTCCAGACGTATGACATCCCTACTGTTGACAGCGTAATCATCCAGGATAGTATTTGCATAATATTTCCATTTGATGCTTTTTTTAATTTAAAGTTTGTGTCTGATGTTATTTCTCTGTATCAGAAACAAACAAGATCCTAACCCAACCACTTACATTGCTTTAAAATTATCCATCCCACACCCTCAGCAAATAATCCTACCTGTTTATCATTAATGGTGTCTGCAACATATCATTCAGTCACATATCATTCAGTCAGACTCCCCCACCCCCACCCCAAAAGGTGAACAAATACATGAGAGACAAAATACACGGAAAAATCTGCATAGGCCCAATTAAAACATTTCATTGAGATTGCCCAGGATTAATTTTATGTAGCTATGCAAGTCTTTGCAATATTGAAGTTCAGTTCTGTATAATATAGGTAGAAGAAATAAAAACTTTGTATTACGTGATACTACAAACGCAGTCTTAAGAATACGTAGGTAAGCCCTCCATTTTTCTGTTACTAGTTCTGTTTCCTCTGGAATTTCCTCATGCATTTAAAAGGCCATAGATTGCTTAAAGGCTGAAGGCCCTGTGCTTTTGTGCTCAGGCTGACAGAGGGGGAAATGGTGGTGTTCCATAGATGACCACAATTAGTATGGAAGGATAAGGGAATCTGCCTTTCAGAAGTGCACACTACTTAAGTATTTGGACAAAATTAACAATGCACTACTCTCAAACTTCTCATCATGGACAGGATACAAAGAACTGTGACAATAAACCCAACAAACCCAAGGATGATATCTGAGTGTGGTCTCCCTAAATACCCCCCCCTCACATTTCACATGTTAAACTGCTTTTGGAACTGAAGGAAGAGTCCAAAGTAATGTGTAATGTAATAGTGGGGAAAGGCCTATGAGCTTTGGGCCCACTTTGGATGCTGGTGCGCCTAAACAGCTCCTTGGATCCTGGCCACTCTTTCCTTTCCAAATCTACAAGGGGGAATAACAGTGAGCTAAGGGGTAACTACTTCTGCTCAAGTGTGAAGTGTACAGCTGGAAGAATGCATTCGGCAGTGAACCAGGGGTAAATTGCCTGTGCAAATGCGCCTTACCTAGGTATGAGAGACTCTGAATTTAATTATAGATATCCAGAAGAACCTAGTTTCAATTGTCTGCTTTTGTCATTGCTTATTTAAACAAACTGACATCTTGCATATTGTATATGCTTTGAAACAAAAAAAGTGTGAAATAAGGATTTTTTGAGTGTCTTAACTTTTCTGTATCTTCTATGAGTGCTCCAGATTTGCTGAATTGCTGCTCAGTGACATGTATTGATTTGATTCTCCAGTGACTTCCACCAGAAATAGCAGTGGCACGTTAGAAGAATTCTCACGCCTAAATATTGCTTCTCTTAATAATGATATTAATAAAACTATTAAGCAATATAAATGTGGCCATTTGTAAACCAAATCTTAGATATTCTGTCTGGATTTTTAAAATAATCCAGTGGGATATGAAAAGAAACAAAGGATGGAACTTTCTACACAATTGATCTGTCTTCTCAAATGACATTTCAGAGTTTCAGTGATAATCCTGCAAGTTACTGGTCAGTGTATTCCTGTTTGGGGTAGGTATCCAAACAATAAAAAGAAACAGAGGAAAAAGCTACTACAAGATATAAAATTGCTGCTGGGGGTTAGTCCTACGGCTGGTTGATGTTAAATTTATGCAAACAGTCCTTAACCTAATTTATTGTTCTGTGGACAAACTGAAAGATAAACTCAACAGAATACTGAGATTTGGCAGTCACAACTAGGAAAAGTATTGCCTTTTTTATTCAGCATGAGATACTAAGGGGCCCTCATGTATACATGAGGTGGCTTCCACTCATTTGTTTGACCTTGTGCTATAGTTTTGTAGAAAACAATAAAACTAATCAAAAGATGTTTTCCTACCTGTGTGGAAACAGGGATAGAATCTGTATATTAAAAGGTGAAAGCTCTATATCATCTGAAGGGAAACCATAGTATCTATATTTTGTGGCAATGAAGAAGCTCATCTGCTAGCACTCACATAAGCGTTTGCGGAACAATGCTAGTGGCTATAATTCTCTGGCTCCAACCCATTGTGCTTTCTTATGCTGTCCCTGCAACAGAAATGCAAGCTTGAGGGGAAGATACATGCACACTGCACAAATGAAAAACAAATGCATTATACAGACATGCCATAGAAGTAACTTTAAAGAGCTAGAGTGCAATATCTGGAAGAGCTGAAGTAACAGTAACAGCATAACGGAGATTAGAGAAGTAGGACAGTAGAAGGAGAATTGTGCTAGGAATGCAAAAGTGTTCCCAAAGTAATGTTACTTTTGAATTTGAAATAAAGTATGAAATACTTTCAGCATCACTCATAACCTTAAATGCATTTGCTAAGATCGTGTTTTTAAAGGATGTTTTGATTTCAGTTTGATTTCAGTTTTAATTTTATACAGTTTTTGAAAGAAAGTGACAACACAGTAAAAATGGTAAGAGGCATGCGATTTTAGTAAGTTGGAAAAACGGCATAATTGGGAAGTGACATCTTAAAATGTATTACTAAATTGATTAAAAGACAGAATAAAAGCCAATGTGTATCTCCAGTCAGTTGTATTGGTTGTAATAGTATATCCTATTTTTCAAGCCTTGCAAAACATTCCCCCTAAGAGGCTCATAATCTGCAACTGCTTGATTTAGTTGCAGAGATGTAAAGGTTCAGGGGAAGGAGTTTTATAAATTTTGCTAAACTAGTTTTCTTTCCTGTTGATACCCCCCTTGTTTTTTCAGAGGATAGATTGGAAACCTTCAAGGAAATCTCATGCATACCTCTCAATGTCCCAATTTTCTAGAGAGACTCTGGGAATTATGAAAGCCATTCTGGCTTCTGAATTGATCCTGGAATGTCCCTATCCTCCCCCCCCCACCCCCGGCCAGCACTGCCACCAAGCTTGGGGAGGAGAATGAGCTGGCGCTTGTCCCAAGCGATGACTATGGCAGCAGCTGTGGCTGCAAAGGAGCATCCCCGTTGCCGCTGCTGGCCTCCTCCCTTGGGCTGCTTGTAGCAGCTTCCAAAGAGCGAAAGAGGAGAGGCTGTCGCTGCGAAGGCCCAGCCTCACGTGATGCACTGACTCTGAGTGGTAGGCAGAGGGCAGGCCTGGCAGGGGCAGGAAGAAAGCGGGAGCAGAGTGCGAGTCTTGATTTTTTATATTTTTAATGCTTTGTGTATCTGCTTCTAATCTTGCCCCTTTTAAAAAATTATTTATTGGTGTGTGTTTTTCTTTTTGTAAATCTACCAAAGAATAAAATAAAATAAAATTGGGATTAAGGGGTTTTCTCAGGATGGTGGAGAGAGTGTGTGCCCCATTGGTGTAGTGGTGGCGGCATTTGCCCTTCTCATAGGAAATGAACTGGGAGGGTCAGTTGGAGAGTGAGAAATGTCCCTATTTTCATCTGAGAAATGTTGGACAGTATGCTGATGTGTTTTCTCAGTTAACTTATTTCTGAAGCAACATGTTCAAATAATATTATTGCACAGCTAATTCGTGCTGCAGCAAATAACTTGTATCCAAGATATTAAAGGCTGTATCCATTGTTAGCCATACTCAAAGTATACTCATTGAAATCAGTAATATGCACAGGTCTTTTGCCTGCGCACTCCGCATGATTGCCATGAACTATGATTTAACCTAGAAGTCTCTAATTAACCATAGGTTGCCATTTCATCCAAATTGGTTAACTGTGGTTACTAATTTTAGAACCAAACAAGATATTAAATTATAATTTGAAGTTGGTTTAACTTCCTTGCTTGCTCCAAAGCTGGTAAGCATGGTTTCCTAGTTCAGATGGAATGCGAAACTTGTTAGTTAGTGAAATTTGCTTTAAATCACAGCTTGTTTGAATGGGCTTAGTAAGCAGAGATGATAGTCTTTACTGGTACATGGATGGAAATTATGTTCAAATGTTACAGAAGATATTCAGGCATTTGGTGCAGGAGTTGAATCATGGAAAATAATCTGATGAATGGTGGAAAGTGCATATACAAAATCTTAAATTTTGTACATGTTGGTAGTAAGCAACTGAACAGAATATTCCACTTTATGAAAACCTTCAATTTAATGAAGTCCACAAAGCTCAAATGAATGAGTATCAGGCATTATGAATCTTTCAGACACTGATAAAGAGAAATCTGAGTTATGCTAGTATTTTCGAAAAAGTGTATATGGAGAAGGAGTATGATATAAATACAGTAAATATGGTTTTAGGATAACCAATTTTCACTACAGTTATTATGGATACTGGTTACTAAAAAGGTGCATAGGGCAGGCTTCAGCTCCCATGGAGTTCTTATGAAGCTTCCTTCCAAGTATACGTGCACAAAATTGTGCTGGTGATATGTTAAGAAGTTCAATGCTATGTTCATAAAGTGTAGCGTAATAAGCAAATTGATTCCAAATTGCTTGCAGCACCAGGTAAAAACTTACTTGTTCACCTGGTATTTGGAAGTATCTGTTTGTTCATAGTCTTTAGTGTAATTACTGACCGCTGCAAACTTGTATTATTATTATTTTATAAAAGCTTGACTTCTCTGGTAGTGGTCTTTATTTTTTAATTGTGTTTCTGTTCATTGGTGGCATCCATTGTTTTGTTTTTTAAATATCATTTGCATACCATCCTGGGATCTGAAATGCGTGAAGGACAGTCTAAAAGTTCAATAAATGAAAAACAAACTTACTTTTCTTTTATATTGTACGGATAACTGGCCTTTGCCATGCTTCGCATTCATTAAAGATCATTATTTTTCTCAAGTTCACAAGTCACATTTATGTCCGTTCATGACTTTAGTGGTTTTAAATCTCTTAATTGGTCTTTTGAGATATTTGCAACATATGTACATTTTAGGTAAGAGTCTTAACATTTCGTTGGTTATGACAAAATGTGAGCATTAAGTAATTACAGGCTTTCTAACCTGATTTGCTAAAAACTCAACTTTTCCCACTCTACTGATGAAATCTATTTGCAAGTGGCTGAAATGAATAGCAGCTGCTTAGAATATCTCATTTAAGAGGGAGGTCATTTAGCATCAGTATAAGCCTTGCATTGAGAGAGCTGCAGAGAGACTTCGATTGGTGTAATTCCCAAGTCTACGGGAACAAGATGAGCTTGTGTTCTTGAACTTTCTAAGCAGCAGTAGATTTCTATCATATATGTATCCTGCCCTTCCTCTAATGATCTTAGAGCAGTGCTTTGGACACTCTCAGCAACCCTCTATGCCAGTTAGTCTGAGAGAAGCTAATATGTCCAAGGCCAACTTGCGAGCAGTGTAACTTGGAATAAATGTAAGTCTAGATTTGCTGCATGCAAATCTAATGTACCTCAAGTGCACTACATACTCCCAGTGCTGCTAGTAAAAGAGAGCTAGCAAACTGCCCACTGTTACTTCTGTTCTAGCATGTGAGCAAGAGCCAGTGAAGAAAATGTGTTCACATAGTTCACTTGTGTGCATTTTCTTACCATCTTAGATAGACCCATTGAAATTAATCTGGGAGTATGGCATCCAGTCTAATATACCATTTAGTAGGATAGAAAGGGGAATACTTCCATGTACTGGTTTCTGGATTGTCTCATACTCTTGTCTGCTACCAGAAAGGGTAGTGTTAAGGAGAAATTATTGAATTACTGCAGTTCTTGACCTTTTATAAGGATATAAGGTTTTTGCTCCGATCTCTTGCATTATGTACAGAAAATGGCTTGAGTGTCTGATGTGGTGCCAGTTCCAATTTTCCATTTCTGCTCCTTAGCCTAGCTCCCAGAGCCAGCCTGTAGATCTGTGTTGATGTAGTGAATGAGAACTTTGTACGGTGGCAAATCAAATTCATCTATTTGTATACATGATGGCTGACTATTGGGGGAGTATTGATTATGAGTAAGCGCCTTTCTACACAATTATTTTTACACAATAAAAGTGATGTTGCCACTATCTCCAAGAAAATGAAGCATCTTGCCCAGGAGGTCTGCCTTTTAGCAAGATATGCCATTTTTTCATTACTGAATGCCAATGTTTTCTTGTTGCTGTGGAAAATGATTGCTGAACCAATTGCTTTGAGGGATGTGGTAGAGCAAATGTCACCATAGCCTATGATTATATTGTAGTAAGTGAAAGATGTATGACCCCTTTCAGCCTCTAGGAAACATACTGTCCTGTTCACAACAATTGTTGCAAACCATGTCCATGATATTCCATTATGCAAGTTGTCTTTGTTCATATGAGTGCATTCCTGAAAGAGGTAGGAACTGATGTGGTAGTATGGTGCAAATTCAGCTTGAGGTTTTGTCAGTTTCTGAGTTTCATGTAGACCCAAAGTGGAATAGATAATAATTATCTAGACTTCAGTGACAGGCTTTATATATACTAGGGATGGGGAACTTATGGCTCTTCAGACAATGTTGGAATCTAGCTCCCATCTTGTTCTGCAAGCATTGGTCAGGAAAGATGGGAGTTCAAAAAGGTATAGAGGACTGCATCAAGTTAATTATCTTATAAAGCTCATGAGAAATTGATTTTGAAAGGTATCTAACCAGGAAAAGCAGTTCAGTTTGGGGTGAATTATTTATTCATTATATATGTAGAGTGCCCACCCCAATTACTAAATCCAGAAGTTAGGTGGAAGGGGAGCCATTCTGCTGGACGTGAAATAATCCAGTCTGTGGACACTGAATAACCTCCATTGTTCTAAATGAAATTCAGAAGACTTCTACCCAGGTACTGACCAGGCCAACCTTTTTTTTCGTTTTGCTTATGAGATCTGACAAGATCAGCCCTTGTGGTTTTATTTGTATTCTTGGAAGCCTTAGGGAGAGAAATAACTGGAGCAGCAATGAAATCTAACCTTGCTATATAACATAACCAAAGACATATCAGTAGGCCACTGGAAAAACAGCCATGTATGACAGTGAATATCTAAAGGGTAAAGGGACCCCTGACTATTAGGTCCAGTTGCGGACGACTCTGGGGTTGCGGCGCTCATCTCGCTTTACCAGCCGAGGGAGCTGGCGTACAGCTTCCAGGTCATGTGGCCAGCATGACTAAGCCGCTTCTGGCAAACCAGAGCAGCACACAGAAATGCTGTTTACCGTATTTTTCGCTCTATAGGACACACTTTTTCCCCTCCAAAAATTAAGGGGAAATGTGTGTGCGTCCTATGGAGCGAATGCAGGCTCCTTGGCTTCAGCGATAGCAACACGAAGCCTCCGAAGGGCAGAGGGAGCGCTTCTTCCGCATTCCGGAGGATACGCGTTGCTTTCGCTGAAGCCTGGAGAGCGAGAGGGGTCGGTGCGCACCGACCCCTGTTGCTCTCCAGGCTTCAGGGATAGCTGCCTGAAGCCTTTGGAGGGCAGCGGGACCTCGCGCTGTGCTCCGAAGGCTTCGGGTTCCTTTTGCTGAAGCCGAGAATACTCTTCTGGCTTCAGCAAAAGGAACTTGAAGCCTTTGGAGGGCAGCAGGAACTCGTGCTGCGCTCCGAAGGCTTCAGGGATCTTTGAGGCTGGCGGTGGGAGAAAGCAGCACCAGCCCCACAAGCAGCATCATACAGCATCACAAGAACTATAGTTCACAGAGTTCCTTGTGAAAAGGGATTGACTATTAAACCACTCTGGAAATTGTAGGTCTTTGTGGGGGTATGGGGGTCTCCGAAGAATTCACAGTACTGTTGTTAGCAAGCTACAGTTCCCTGTATTCTTTGAGGGAAAACATGACTGTTTAAAGTGATATGATGGATCAGATATATGAATGTGATCCTTGGTGTTTAAAAAGGTGTAAATTGCCTATATTTGAATTGGTACAAGCTTCTTTAAGCACATACAACTTTCGTTGTTAACCTTTCAGTTGGAGACTACATCAGTCAGTTGTGGTGACTGATGGGATTGTTAGAAGTATGTGTGTGTTTTTAATACCTGTTTTGGTTCTGGTGGCTTACTGTTACAGAACAAACAAACATTAAAATGCTATTTGTCTAATAGTTTTCTTTCTAACCGTAAGGAAACTGGAAACGAGAGAGATGCCCCAGGGCCATTGCAATTTCCAAAATAATACCATAAAAACTAACCTAGTAGCAATTTTATTTTTAATTGATTTACTTATCAATTATCTCCTTGATTTTCATTTTGAAAATACACAAACTGTTACAAGCCAAAGGTTGCAGAATTCATGACTATTTAATTGGGATATATGACGTATATATCAGAAATATATAGAAACATCTGTTGAAGTTAACTGCAAAAATGTGACAAAGATTTATGAACTGGAAAATAAACTTTGGACAAGCATAGAAGATGAAATATGGGCAAGTATATGGATTGTATGGATTTAAAATAAATTAATATACTGATGGTATTTAATCCCATCAAAGATTGCTAAATAAGATCACAAAAGTAAATTCATTACATTGTTGCCTAGGTTATTATCTTGTCTATTGATAAAGGGCTTCCCACAGGACACAGTCATACAGGCTGTAATCCATGCAGATTTCAGACCCATGGTTTGAAGTTGAATTGTTTTGAACAAGCCATAGTTAAGATTAGCCACAGTTTGTAGGACTTGAATAACATGACAAGCTGTGGTTAATTTAAAAAAATGGAAGTGAAAGCTTCACAGCTCTGATGATTGCATCAGAAAAAAGGAACGAGGCGAGGGAGGGGGGCATGCAAGTCCAGAGATAGTTGCAAAGTCTGATTCCTGGGACCATAATATATTTTTCAATTTGGCACCCAGACACAGCCATGATGGGGCATATTTTTTAAAGTGCTTGAGCACATGACGACTGTGATGGTCGTGGGGTATATACCCTGAATACAGAGAAGTAAGGGAAATAGTTGTTTACTATGTAAAGTCAAAAGACAAGAGGTAGATTTATGCCAAAATATATTGGACAGTCTTTCAGATGCCACAAGACTTAATTGATGGTGTTGCTTTGAGAAAACTAAGGTATCTCGTTACCTTCTGGAATGTAACAACTAATATTACATGCAGTGGAGTTTAAAGACATGGTCTGGTGATAAAGCAGCTGGCAAACTGAACATAAAAGCTGGTGGTTTGCATGCATTTTGAAGCATGCTTTCATAGGTTAAGCTTTCATAGGTTAAGCTTGCAATTTAATAATTGAGAGGATTGATTTGTGGACCCAGTCACAGTGAGTCTGAGGTTGCTGGGGTGGGGGCACAGGAAGCAATAAGCGACGTGGCATTTTTGAGATTGGCGTGGCCACAGTTTTATTGAGTACAGATGTCAGTAGGCCTAGGGATTGGGTATGTATCCCAACCATCCCGATTGCTGGCTGATGACTTCATCAGGGTGAAACCTGGGTTAAGGATCAACATATGATGCACATCAAATATGGGTGATTCCTCCAGGATGCCATTGGGGAGTTCTATGGCTCCTTGTCTGCCCCCCATCTGGGCATACAGACAGAATCCTTCCCCTTGGAGATGGGATTTAAATACTGTATGGGTTTCTGTGGTTCTATTATAGCAACATTTAATTTCTAGAGTGCTGTGGCTTTCCTATTTTTGCTTCTAGAAGTCAAGTAATAAAAATTGAAGTGTTTCGAGGAGAAAACTTTTTAAAAACTTTTTTTAAAAACAGTCTAGACTTGTTTGACCAGAGGTATTTGATATTGCCCATATAAAATCTTAGTAATACTCAGAGTGGACCCATTGAAAATCAGTGGCCTTAAGTAACTTAAATTCCTCCAATTTCTGACTTCAGCATCTCATAACTAAAACGTTCATGCTTTGGATTCTTCCCACATTTATATGCACTTTGGTGCAGCATTTCCTTCTGCCAAAGAAACAAACAGGTATTGTTTTAGTTGCAGATAAACAACCGCAAGGTAGGTGTAATGGCATTCACTCATCCTTTCTCCCCCCATGCCCCCCTCTTCTCCTCAACTGTTGAAAGTGATTATAATCTCCTCAAGGGAACCTTTTTTCTATGTTATTGTGTGCCACTACCAATCAGTTTATATAATATAAAGTGTATAGTACCTTACTAATGTTATGTAGGTGAGGAATAATAATACGAATCAGCTTGTCTGCTTGGCCAACAAAGCTCTCTTGGGTATTTGTACTTCTACTGCATGTACATAAATAGATCTTTGTGTCCCCAGGATTGTATAAAACAGGCTTCCTCAACCTCGGCCCTCCAGATGTTTTTGTCCTGCAACTCCCATGATCCCTAGCTAGCAGGACCAGTGCTCAGTGATGCTGGGAATTGTAGTCTCAAAATATCTGGAGTGCCAAGGTTGAGGAAGCCTTGTATAGAATGATACAGACCTTGATGCAGTGGCTAATTTATTCAGTTATTTGTTGCTGTTGAGTTCATTTTTCTGCTTAAAGTCCTTTACCTCATGCTCAATTATCAAATGATTGCTTTAAAAATAGTGTTTGGTGCATATGGCATCATAATAAAAGGGTATGGTTTTTAAGAGAGCTAATCTTTAGCCAAGTAGGTGGTATGGTTAGAGCTGGGAGCATACCATCAGAACTTGTAAGGAGTGGTTGTATAGTTTCTGAGGCATGCTGACAGATAGTTGAAAAGTACCAAAACTGAATTTTTCATTAAAAACTTCTGTTTAAATTTGAAGCCCAAATATTTTCTGGATACTGTATTCTCAAAATATATTTTTGTATGCGTTAAATTGCCAAATGATTTTTGGTTTCTGAAAGCAACAATATCTGATTGCCATGTCATAGTGCTTTGTAGTATTTGTCAGTACAGTGGTACCTCAGGTTACAGACACTTCAGGTTACAGACTCCGCTAACCCAGAAATAGTACCTCAGGTTAAGAACTTTGCTTCAGGATGAGAACAGTAATTGCGTGGCAGCGGGAGGTCCCATTAGCTAAGAACGGACCTCCAGAACAAATTAAGTTCTTAACCTGAGGTACCACTGTATTGCTAGCAGATACACAGTGGCAGTGTGTAATCATTGTGCTTGTCATTGCAAGAAAGGAGTCAGACTCTGGTGGGGTGTGTGTGTGTGAAATGAATCCAGGCCTGGAACTACAGGCAGAGAGAGGCTAATACTCCTCCTTCAGAGGCATGTGGGCTCTGACCAGAATGTACACTGAGCTTCTGCACCCTCCAGTTCTGCGTAAGGACTTGTTTTCTGAACCTCCTCCCCAGCTCTAGACTTGAAGCTGGAAATTAGAGAAGATTCCGCCTGACCTTCTGCATTTAAGTTTTAAGACAAAGTTAGGGAAAACACCCTGTCCCCTGGAAAAGGGATTTCACAACCAATTTCTAATTGAATTCTCCTTCAAACTTTGGCAGATTTCTGAATATTAATTCAAGATACAAAATCAATTCCTTTAAACCTTTCCTTTTGATATATTGTGATTTCTAAGGTGGTTGTGTTAAGATTTCTCATCATGGAATGACTTTCATATATGATAATTCTTATGGATCATGTCTAACTACCGTTGGACATTTACCAAATTAATGGGCTTTGTTTTGTTTATTTTGCTATTTTTATAATATCAGAACTAATAGATCATGTCCTTGTTTTGCTTGTGTGGTTTTTTTTGTTTTTGTTTTTTTGTTACCTGGACTTGTTTTCAGCTGTTTATCTGCACGCAAAGAACTTCCCCTGTATCCTTGATTCTTGGTTTGCTTTTATTTGGTTAATTCACTGGAACATCATGCTGTTCTGGTCACTAAAATACAGCAGTATTTTAGCCATCTAGTACTCCATGTTTCTAAATTTGTTTTTACTTTTCAAGCAAGCTTATTGGTGTGTGAAGTAGTTGTTGACTTTGGTGCATGAATTGTAAGTGTATTTTCTCCCTACTTCCCTACCCCAGCTATATGATCTCTTACCTGGTGTTGGAAGTGGATACAAATAGTTGAAACCATATCCAGATAAGACTGAGGCAATCATACCAGGCAAGCTTTGTGAATTAGAGGTTGATATCTACTGAACATTTCGCCTAGCTTCCCAGATCACTTACTCTTACATTCTTTGAGTGCTCCTGGATCTGTTACCACCATTGTACCTCTAAATCTAGAAAGCAATAGGGCCAGGAATACTCCCATCATTTTCAGCATGTGAGAAGGTTGCATTTTTTTCTGACAGATGCATATCTAGTAGTGGTTTGCTTTTTGGCTTGAATTTAGACTACTGCATTTATGTAGTGTTCTTTACTTCTTTTCAAAAACTTTACTTAATGCAGAATGTGATGAAGCACCTTCTGATAGCAGTGGGTTGTAGAGAACAAACCATGCTATTCCACAAGGATCAATAGACTAGGAGTTGCTGCCTTCTTTCAATTTGATGTTCTCAGAACTGCACAAACCATTATTTGGACCCAAGTCCTAATCATAAGAACCCATAGACTTGGTGGCTGTCCCACAACTGTGGAACTATTTTGCACCAAAACTCCTCAAGGTCAGACCCTGATCATTTCACTGAAAGTGCTGTGATCTGTTTTCTTTAGGCTATCCTAAATAGGCTGACCTAATATGTGGTGATCACATAGTATTAGCATGAGTATGTTAGAAAGAATAAATCAGTTTTGTATGAGTGTATTCTTTGCTTCGTATTCTGTGCAATGCATGATTTCTCCTACACAGGGATTAATCCCAGTGTAAGAAATTGTGCTGTCTTAAAATAGAAAGAGGAAGCTAAAACATTCCTCAAGCCTCTACCATCTCATAATGTGAATAGCTGTGGCTTTAGAGATCTGCCTTCAGAGGAGAAAATGTTTTGTGTTCCCTAATAATCAGTTTAGACAGTACAAGGACCAGACATCCACGTGAAGCTTACCACAATTCTCAGAACAATGGGTGACTTTCCTTATGACAACCCGGAGAGTTTTCTAGAGTGGCCCCGGCATGAATTTTGTCCCCGATCCCACCTTAGTCTGCCATTTTTAGAGTACAGTACTGCAAAAAAGGTGGAATAAAAATTATAAGAAATTAAAAGTTATCATGTTTTTTCTGTCTCTGTTCTGTTTGAATTTGAAACATCAAGAAAAGAACTGACATTGTACTGACATCATAACGTATTTGTTCAGTCAGTTTCTGAGCCACTCAGCAATATCAGCTTTGGCTCAAGTCAGTGTATGCCACTGACAGGTGGTGTTGTGAACTACAGCATGACCGCAAAGTGGGTTGAGCTGCTGGCAATGTCAGAGGCCAAGGAGGAGGGGGGGAGAGGCTGGTGCGTGAGAGGGATGTGCAGGCAGGCAGCCCAGGCTTACTGTAGAGGCTTGATAAGGCCTCAGGGGAGAAGGGAGGAGTGGCTTTGGCAAGGAGGGGGTGGCCATGGGGAGTAAGGGGAGGGGTGGCTTAGGGTTGTTGCCTAGCTGCAGTTGGCAAGCGAAGCAAGCAGAGGCTCAGGTACAGTGTTTCTCAAACTTGGGTCTTCAGCTGTTTGTTGGACTACAACTCCCATCATCCCTGACCACTGGTTCCATTTCTCACTTGCGCACTTGCAAAGCATGGCGGAGGGAATAGGCAACTAACATGCCTGATTTATCAGCCTGTTAATTGGGCAAGTTAAGAGTTGTAGTCCAACAACAGCTGGAGACCCAGGTTTGAGAAACACTACCCTAGTACAATAATAAAAACACAGCAGTAAAATAGTAAATTATCACTTAAAAATCTGGATAGGAAGACTTTTTCTGTACAAGGAAGCCGTCAATTCTTCATTTCTTTACCATTCTTTACTAGAATGGAAATGTTCAAATAAGAGAACAAAATCTCCGTTTTTCTCTAAACTATTCAGCTTGCTCCTCTTTCTTGTTATGTGGGAACCTAAGGATTAGTTTGCAAAGCCAAAATTTCTCACCAGAAATTATGGAACTCTTCAAACCTGATTGTGTCAACATTGCCACCTATGGCAAAGCATGTGGCTAATTCTTTACTTTTATGTTTTCTTCCCTCTCCCATTGTTACTCGCCAGCGCAGATTCTCTTAAGAGTTCTTGGATTTTATTTTTATTTCTAGGTGCTGGCATATCTCTAGCTGCCTAATTTATTGGTTTTTCCTGTGCCACTGTTTGCACATCAGTGCTTTCTCATGCGTTTCTGTAACTGAGCTCAGGTGTGAATTCAGTCAGCTATGTTCATGGTTGTGTAATGTTGATGTCTGTTTATGGAACAGGGAACTTAATGCCAGGTTCTAGAAGCTTAAACTGTGATGCTGCCAGAGACCAATTGCAGTTTAGTTTTTTCTCTTGATGATGCCGCCTTCTAAAGCCCAATGGACTTCTGAAGTGTCAAGGGCTACTTGCTATCATACTGGATAGGACCTTCAATTTCTGACTGTTTTTGACTTCAGTGTCTCATAACTAAAACGTTCACTCTTTGGATTCTTCCCACATTTATATGCACAGATCAAGGTTCTATTGGGACCCTATTTTTGTTGTTATGTGTGTTGATATGGTGGTTTGGTGCCAAATGACATTTGGTGACCTTCCACGTTTTTCACTAGACATAGTTTGGAGAAGGCAGACCAGCCATATATGATAGTTCATATACCTACCAGAATCGGTCATAAAAAGGCAGGATGAGGTCAGGGCATGGAGCTTCACAGAATAGGGCATAATCTCTAGAAAATGCTTTTAAAGTGGTGTACAGCTATTGTTTAAATGTGCCTTGCCATAGTCAACACATGTATGACCATTAGAGATCAATCTAACACAATCCCTCTACATCTGTGTCAGTAGAGTTAAGTAAAAATTAAAAGTGCATGCAGAGCAGATAAGAGGATAGCAATCTTTGGTTCATTGAGAGTGTTGGGGGAGGTAGTTTAATCTTTCCCACCAATGCTTCCAATCCAGCCAAGATTGCTGTAGACAGCAATCTTGGCTGCACGTGGGGGGAAATGTTAAAATGTGTAGTGAGATGGTGCAGAGATCATGTGTGCCTGACTGTAGCTATTGACCCACTGTCCACCACTGCCTGTGTCCCTCGGGGCCGAAAGGGTTCCCCATTCCTGCTTTAAACCATGATGGGATTGAGGAAGTTCAGGTTGGGGTTAGTAGAATATGTAAAGGAGATTGTGGATATTACTATCATTCCTTATTTCATTTTCTCTGATCATTTTCAGGGGAGTAGTTGGCAGTTGGAAGACTGCCAGTTCCTGAACCCCTAGTGAACATATGTCACAGTTATTGAGACAGAAGTTTATTCCTTAATGAGAAAGACATGTTCGTTAAAAAGCAAAACGTGCCCCAAAGTGGGAAGCCGCTTTGTAGCAGTTGCCCAGAAAAGACTGTATACTCTGCTGTTTTTAAGTAAATAGATATGCTGGGTGGTTTCAACTAACTTTCACTCAGAGTAAACCCACTAAAATTCATGGATCAAACCCATTTAGGAACTCCATTCACACCACCTTGGATATAAATATACTAAACAAATGCCGTATTTAAAACCTTGATGGTGAAGGGTGTATGTTTGCAGGGAAGATAGTAAGAAAGGTCAAAATGATTGGTACATCAAAAGAAATTAATCCAAGATGTAGCTGGTTTCACCCTGAAAATAATTCCTTCCTTCATAGCCAGTTTTAGACACATCCCACTTTAATAAAAACATAAATAAATATTAGAAAAATATTGTTTCCTCACTATTTCAGATGAGCAGAAAACCCAGGGCTCCCACAACAAGAATTTCAGCATGATTGATTATGCTTATTAATTTCAATGGGTCTACTCGGAGTGAAATTAGCTATATTCCACCCAATCTGCAATCCCACTGATGTTTGATCAAGCTGCACATTGTGTTTGCTTGATAACTCAGAAAAGGGGGGAAAGCCTTTTGTGTTGCAGCCAGTGGTGATTGTTGGCTCTGGATAAATGTAGGTCATTCTCCTGTTCGCCTCTAGAGACCTGCCCAAGGACGTAGTAGGCTCTTTATTCTTTTATGTTGTGTCTATTCTTGCTCGCTCCTCCCAATCATGTCATGTAAGCATGCCAGACTATTATTTATTCTGTCCCCCCCCATAAAATTTATATACTGCTTGATTGTAAAGGGGGGGGGAGGCTCGAATACTACATTCCCCCAGTCTCAAATCCCCTGGCAGGGTGAGGGCAACAATAGAAGAGGAAGGAAGATGAAGCATATGAGCCAAAGGGGAATGGGTTACTCGCCTCTCACTTGCACACCTGCAAAGCATGGAGGAGGGAATAGGCAACTGACATGCCTGATTTATCAGCCTGTTAATTGGGCAAGTTAAGAGATAATAGTTGTGAAAGTGACTTCCTCTAAAGCACATACCAATATAGTTCAGTTGAATTGGTACTGAACCAAGAGATGTGGTACATCTATGTGTGTTATAAGTTGGGTGGTGATATCTAGTCAGAGGGGAAGGAGAAATGAGACAAGGGAGCAGAATTGGATCCTGGAGAGGAGCCCAGCAGTCTTGAAGCTGCTGATCTAGATGTGTCCTAATGGATTGTCCTGCCTTGGTTGCCCCAACCACCATATTAGAGCCCCCTGACTTGACAGTGGCACCGCATCCTGTCATTGAAGTGCTCCCTGCTCCTGGGAAGGCACCTAAGGCTAGACTGGAAAGTGAGCTGGCCAGGTCAACTCTGCCTCCATCATAAACAACTGCACTTTTCAGATCCTCATGGATTCTATTTCAGAAATACAGAGCATCCTCAGTATTTCTTATCCCCTTATTTGATGATGCTGTATCCTATTTAATTTTAATTTATGACACTATTAACTAAAGTGGTTTATTCTTTGTTAGTGTTTGAAGCTCTTTGGTGTTCTTCCCAGTGTTGGCTTGAGTGCACTAGCAATATCCTTTATCAGAGTCAGTTTTCAGGCTGGATTCATCAGCATCCCATGTCCTTATTTGTATTCACAGCCTTAGGTATGTATGTTGCTCTTCCTGGCTTTCAGTTAATGGCTCTTACTTAATGTTGCCTGATGAGCATCTCTTATTCAGTAAATCAGTCCTTGAAAATATATTTGTATTGTAGTATTTTTAGGTACTGAATAATAGATAGACCTGAATCACCAAAGTTTTATCCCTCTTTAAAAACTGCATGAAACTGTGTCTTTGTTTTGTGGGAACAAAATTTAAAGCTGAAGGAGGCAAGAAGAAATGCACAAACTTAGCAAGATTCTAGTAGCTGTATAGCTGGAAAAACTAGTTTTTTTTGTTTGAATAATTTGCATCAACCATCTGCTCTCATACTGCTAGGTAGTCTGTAGTTTCATAAATTGATTGGAAAGCAGGGGTGGCTCTTGCCCACTGGGATTGGTAAGCCATTATAGGCCACTGTTGTGATGAAATAAACTACTAAATAGGTGGAGCCAGAGTCAATGACAGGTGAGGTCAGAGTCAACTAATTTTAGTTTTGTCGGATCTATGCCTTGAATTAGACGGGGGGGGGGAATTTGAGATCGGACTGAGGTTGAAGGGGCAGTGCCCCTTTTACCCAAATACACCACCCAGCCTCCACTGCTGGAAATAATAAAAAGTAGATAGCTGAAAGACCATGCTTTTCACACTTGACTTAAGAAAATGATAGTTTGTACAAAGAACTTCTGCAGCAAATGCTTAAAATGGAAATGCCTTGATAGCTGCCTTGAAATGCTTTGCTATCAGTTGGTGAACTTGTTAAAACATTTGCTAGCATAAGGGGATGTAATTAATTCATATTTGCTGGTCTGCAAGTCTTATGTGTAGATCTTCATTTACTGTAAAAACAAACAAACAAGAACCTATTTGTGGACACCAAGTTACTTTTGTATCTATTCAATAACTTCATATGCCAGTATTCAGCATTGTGCTATTACAAATTTTCCATCTGCGCAAACCATCAGCTTGACAGGTGGATTGATCTCCCTCCTTTTTTGTGCTGTTCTGTGGGTTCTCCTAATACCCCCAGAACCAATTTGGGGGGCTTAGGAGGAGAAAAGGCCCTTTTGTTCCTTGCAGAGGGCTTCCGCTGATGGGGTTCATTAGGTTGAGCCTGCCCTTTAAAATGGA
Source organism: Podarcis melisellensis (assembly GCF_964234715.1). Classification (NCBI taxonomy): domain Eukaryota; kingdom Metazoa; phylum Chordata; class Lepidosauria; order Squamata; family Lacertidae; genus Podarcis; species Podarcis melisellensis. The sequence continues at coordinate 32,613,014 of NC_138543.1, forward strand.
TAAAACCAGAAGTTTAAAACATTTTGTAGCTTAACATTTTGGAACTTTTTGCCAGGGAAGGAGGCACTTTTTAACCTTTCCTTGCCCAGAAATCTCTCACCTGTCCTGCAACACCTTTTCACCCTGGTTCTTCTGATTGCTGTAAAAATCAGCAGAAATACTTTTTACTTCTAGTGTTTTTCCTCCCAGATCATTCTTAATAGGGTAACGATTGTGTGTGTCTTTTATTTGGCTACCTTAACTTTAACTGCTCAATATTTCACCAGGGAATAACTTTTGTCTTGCTTTTCTCTGTGACACTTTAAATTAAAAAAATGCTAAAAAATGCTAAAACTGTGTTGGTATTTTCTTTTATCAGCCTAGGAAGCAACAAAGCACCACCCTTGTGTGGTCTTTTAAATTCCATTTTAGCCCTATAATGTATGTTACCTGTCTGCAGTTTACCCTCTGACTATAATTCAGTTACTTCATTCCATGACAAGTTAAGACGTGCACCGCCATGTTAAAGGAAAAACAGATTCCTTGATATCTGCCAAGAAGTTGTGAATAGGGATAAATGACATTCTGCCAAGGAAAGATGTCAACGTTTTCATCAGGCCTAATTTCCTTTTGTAGATTGTTCCTTACTCATTCAAAGTGGCTATGTAGAATGAAGTAAGCTAAGGTACATCTATCAGAAATCTTGTTTCATAGCAATTCCTCCCCCCCCCCGCCCCCATGGAAAAAAGTATGCAGCTTGTAATAATCTGGTCGACATATAGTCGACCCCCAGCTTATGCACATTTAACTTGCACGATCTCAGCTTTACGTGCTTGGTGGCTGAAATTGCACAAATTAAGCGCTCACAAAGTGGAGAGCTTTAAAGCTCTTTCCATGTCAAGTTCTCCAAGTGCAGAAAGAGCTTTTAAGCTCTCCGCCTTGCTTTCTAGGCTCTGGTACACTCTCATGAGATCTTGAATGGCCCCGTGAGAACTTGCCTCCCATAGCCCAGTAAGCAAGGCAGAAAGCTCGAAAACTATCTGATTTGCATGGGGGGGCAAGGCTTGCTCAAGGGGCTGACTTAAGAAAGGTAGGGATGCTCATGGGGTGGGGATGGTTCTGGGGTTGTTTTGACTATATGTGATTTAGGTTTTATGCGCAATCCCTGGAACACAGCCCACACGCAAGTTGCAAGTTGACTGTATTATAACTTAAACTAGAATACTGCATACTTAGTGTAAATACTTGGACATGCATTCTTCTGAAATCTCTACCAGATGATGTACAGATGGTCAGTAACCCATATAGTTGTTAATTACAGATGGAAGAAGATTAATCCACCCTCTTATCAGTGAGTGGTGTATAAGAATATGGCTAATATGGGCAAACTCACAATTGTGATAAAAGCTAGAGAGGGAAAACAATAAAATGGAGCATGTTCATTTCTTAATGGAATGCTAGGATACAGGATCAACAATATTCTTTATTGATTAGCCACAATTTCTTTTATTCATTCTATTTTATATAACTCAGTTTACTGATACGAATGGCTATGGTTATGATTATTTATTCTGCTATCACATTATATACCTTACTTCATGCTATTTATTTTTCCTGTTTGTTGACTGCAAAATTGTAAAAATTATTATAGTGCATTGTGGGGTTGTAAACTTTTATCACTTTTGGGAAAAACAAAAAACACGCTTAGGATTAATGAACAGCATACTAAATTGCCTTTATACCCGACAACCTGGTTCAGATGTAATGATAGACTATGGTTTCTTATAACAAACAGGAGACTTGGACTCATGCATGAGGAAATATTTTAAAGATTTAATTCTTGTTGGTTCTAAACTGCAGTTTTCTGTTTTGTCTGATTTTGGGAAACTCTGGCTTGAACATAAGGGCCACTTATTTTTGGATCTAGATTCAGTTAAGTAGCCGTGTTGGTCTGACACAGTCGAAATATATATATATAAATATTTTAAAAATGTCCAGTAGCACCTTGGAAACCAACTAAGTTTCTTCTTGGTATAAGCTTTCGTGTGCATGCACACTTTTTCAGGGTGTATCTGAAGAAGTGTTCTTGCACATGAAAGCTTATACCAAGAACAAACTTAGTTGGTCTTTAAGGTGCTACTGGACAATTTTTTAATTTCTGGATGATAGTGAGTGCCGATTGTCACCTGGCATGACTGCAGTCCGAGCCCAGGGCAAACTTCTGGTCCTGCACAATAGGTTGGGAGATGACATTCCATCCTCCTTTGGCCACGGCAGGTTGCTGGGAGGCTTGTAATCAAATGGACCTATCAGCTTAGAGCAAAAACCAGGAGTGAAACCTTTTATTCTTGTGTTGCAAGTGAGTCTGAGGCTCATACCAGCTTGTATTTCTAACACTTCCTTTTATATGAACTCGGCCACTGAGTCAAATCAGCTAACCCACTACTGTGTACTTTGGTAAAGCTTTTAAGTAGGAAACCAAGGAGGTGCAACATAGAGAGTTTTCTTTTTGAGGCTGGTTCTACTATGTTAGAGAACTCTGCTCACACTATATTTTGCCCCCTACTCCCATTTTTTCTGGTGCTTCATTACTGAAGAGCTCAGGTTGGTTAGTTCTGAATAACTCTGGGCTGTTCATGTTGCAAGCTGAAACACGGAGTGAAAAGTGTTAAAAATTCAGAAGATTTAATGTTTAGGTATTTTGTTTAGCAATGTTCAGTACTGGTATAATTATAGATGCATTGTATTGTTTACTGTAAGCATAGCGTGTGTGGATAAATATAGATTAATAGTAGCTGAACTGTTATGAGCTGACTGGGCATATGTCCAAGATAATAAAATATTGACAGACTCAGTTTTTTGTATGGTAACATTTTTAACTTTGCTGTGATGGTGCTCACATATATAGTTGGGAAAAGTTGGAAATGTAGATTAAGCAAACTGCTTTTTAGTTCATTTCTTTTTCTGATTTAATGCATCATTCAGTCTAGAAAGTTGTGCATGATCTTGCAGTTTAGAGTTTTGTTTCTATAGTGAATGTTGTTTTTTCCCTTTCAGGTTAGCACTGTATGTATATGAATATCTGCTCCATGTAGGAGCACAAAAATCAGCGCAGACGTTTTTATCAGAGGTATGTTTCCTATCATTTTTATGTCTTTCAGAATTCTAGATAGCCAGTTTCACTTGATGGATAGGATTCAGGCTAGTCTTGTGAATGAAGGTGAGGGTGAACATGCAGCAGCCACAGTCATTTTTCTTCAGCTGGAAAAAAGCAGCTGTGTGTGGTTCTTGCTTGCTTCTGTTCCCTCTTACTTGATACCAGGTCCATTTCCTGGAGGCAAGCTTTACTTGCCACCGGTCATCGCTTATTTAAATGAGTTGGTTTGAAGCAAAAAAGATTTTTTTAAAAAAGGATTCAAGTATTGTCTAGCCACATTAACAACTAGATAAGATTTTCCTGTGCTTTTCTTGCTATGCCCTTAGTAGCATAAACTTCACAGTATTGTAAATTGCTTCAAGACTTTTTGAAGAGAGAAGCAATGTATACATTTATTAAAAATTCAGCCTTTGAAGGAAATGGCTATCTGCTTCTGTTCATAAAATTCATGAATAACACAAGTAACACAACAGAATAACACAGGTTTTCAACATGAATATATGTGCATATTGTTAACTAATTATGCAGTTCTATATTGGAGTGGTCCATTTATTTCTATGAATATTTTCTGTTTCCTCTGGAGTCCCCTCTGGGGGTAAACAAATGTGTCTGTTTCAGTTTCTAACATTTTCAGCCTTCAGTTCAGTTTGTTCCATTTCAGTATCAGTTGGCAATCTAAAAAAAAAATCCACATGAAAATGTTAAAACATTTTGTGTATGCTTCTCTTAATATACACATTTATGAATGGAATTTTCTCTACTATAGTGCATTTCCTTAGGTATATTATTGAAAATAATGTACAAGTCTTGGATTGGAAAGCTGCACCACAAAATTAAGGGAAGTGTAAATTTTGAAGGATAGCAGCACATTGGCTCATGTATTGGAGTGCAATTTTCCTTTACCTGATACTTGATATCATTGGCCATTGGGAACAATAGACCTTTTGTACGTGTCTGTTTTGGCACCTTTCAGTAAACTTTTAGAAAATTATCCATAGTAGTTACGGCTGTCAGCTGCCTCATCTTTCTATCGATTAATTAAACTTGAGTTTTATTAAAACATTGAATATAGATGTTATTTTAAGGAAAATGGAGAATGGTGGTTTTTTTGTGTAAGGTGCATATTTAGGCCACATCTTTCAATATTTTCTTTTCACTAATGTGGCTATCCCGCATAGCAGACAGAAAAATATATTACAGAACAGCAATGGTTTCAATAAATTATCCCAAAACACCAGTACCATGAAAGAGACAAATTGGCATTGAGTTTAAGCCAGGGACCGTGAACTTCAGCATGTGGATCTTTTTGCTAGAAGAAAAATGTATCTGCTTCTAGTCAGAAGGGAAAGAGGCCTTTTTAACTAATATGTAATATGTAAGAAGAAAGGTGGCTAATCTGTGAGATCAGCAGGATGTTGTTATTTCCAGCTTTGGCTTTCCTCATTCATTTCGTGGATCGGGTGAGATTTGGTCTTTAATTCAAGCTTCAGGTGACTGATAATGACTAGCACGGAGAAGGTGGGTAGATAGGTTATTGAGAATCTCTTGTTCTTGCAATGTCATTGATCACTAGTAGGTACAAAACAAACAAAAGGAAACCATATTTTGTACAATGCATAACAGTGCCTTAAGATTGCCTATAGAGGCCGTGCTCCAAAGAGCCTCTTTAGTAGAGGTGCATTGGGCTTTCACAAAGAAGAGGGCCTTTTCTGCAGTGATGCCCTCACTAAGGAGGCACAACTGGTGCCAACATTATAAGCTTTTTGGAACCAGGTGAAGACCAGCCTATTTGTCTCAGAATTTTTGATTAATTGGGGGAATTTTGCTGTATTCTGTTGTTTATATTTTGTCTAGGTAAAAAAAATTCTAATCACTATTTATGCTGGTTTTAGATAAGATGGGAAAAAAATATCACATTGGGCGAGCCCCCAGGATTCTTACACTCTTGGTGGTGGTAAGTATTTCAAGTTTTTAAAAAGACTACTTTGTTTCATGTTTATTAAAGTGTTAATGTACAAAATCTTATTTTCATTAAAAATAACTAGAATCCCCACCCACACCCCCAAGCTAGAAAAAAACAACTTCCAAGACAGGTCCATGCAGAGGCCTTGCTGGGGGACAGGCAGCCGGATACACTTGCCCCGAGCCTTGGAGGGCTAGGCTGCCTCCGGGCCCCACCTGGGACTGGCTGCTTTTCTGTTTTAGTTCATAACTTTATTTTAGCAAGACTCCCGCCCCAGGCCTGATGAGCCCTGCATGGACCTGCTGCCAGAGGCCTTGGTCCCGTTTCTGATGGAAGTGATCAGACTGTGGTTCCTTTAACTCTGCAGAATTTAAAATAATTGCATGCATTTGTATACTGTATGTTAGCTTGGTTTACATAGTCCTCCTTTTATTTTATTTTTTAAATAAAAACATAATTTTAAATGTTTACAATCTGTAATATTTACAATGTAAATAAACACTGGAGTAAAGTAATAGATTTTTATCCGTCCTGTTCCGCCAGCTCACTCCTCTCCCTTTCTGTCCCTTATATGAAAGTTTTGCAAGAGAATACATGCTGCACCCTGGAGGCTCAGGCTGGAAAATTGTTCATGAGCTTTTAAATGTATTTAAAGCTTTTTCTGATGTTGTTTTAAGCTCTGGATTGATTGTTTGCTTTTAGAATAGGGGCTCCTAAAAAATGCAGCAAAAACAACTTCACTTGTTGTTAGATTTTCATGTTACCCACGAGAGTTCTGAAATCTCTTCTTCATGCTTAAATCACAAAATATATAATTTGGATATTCTTCGTACAGCACACCAAAATAATAAGTAAAATGTATAGATGTTGTTTAGTCTGTGTAATAGTCAGTTTAGTCTTTAGTGCTCTTTAAGTTTGCAGAACTTCAGCAGTTTGTAATGCCAGAATGCTGATGCTGCAGAAAACATCGGAAAGCATGAAGAGAGATGGTAATCAGCACTGTAATTGCCATAATAATTTGTGCATATGTTTGGGATCATACACCTGAAATACATGTAAAGTATTACAATGCTTTTTTGTCCCCCCCCCTTTTTAGTGTGTTTTGGGATCTCTATTGCGCAGCTCCAGAAAGACGTGAAACATGTGAACACTCAAGTGAAGCTAAAGCCTTTCATGACTATGTAAGTTTTATGCTTATTGACTCTGTTTTGCCTGTTGGTTTGTTCACAGGTAGAATCTGCAAAGTATGTGCCACTTTCCCAGGATTTAGGAGAGGTTTCTTTTGCCACGTTCTTCAGTTCCTGTGATACATAGAGGAAGGGAAACTTACCGTTGCTGTGAAAGAGTTTATTTTATGTAGGTTAGCAAGGGTTCATCCTTACAAAAACCTTCCAGATATGAGCCCTATGGTTAAAGTCAAAGTGGTCATACCTTCCTAAACTGAATATGTTTGGCATCGGTAGAGAAGAGTGGGAAGCGTAAGCAAGAGCAGATCTGTAGGCAAGAGCAAAATTATCTAAGGCTATAATTATTAACCAATGTCACTATTGTCTGAAGGTAACTAACGAGGAAAAAATAGTTCATGGGGAAAAGCCAAAAGCAATAGATAGAAGCATATGCAAATCTGTTAGTGGTCTACTTATGCAAGCTTTAAGAAATGGTTTGGGTGCTACTAGCTAGCAACTTGAGCATAGTTTTTAAATGGATGTTTTTAAATGGATGGAAGCTAGGAAACAGGACTTCAGCACAAGACAGCCCCAAGATATCGCCCCCTAGCTTTAAGATGAGGCTGTTGGGCGATTGCTTTATCTTAGACTTGGTGGTAGTCTAGAATACATGATTAAAGTAAAATATCATCATTTTGATAGGTGTGGTTGTAAGCAAGTATGCTTAGGCTTTTATTTATCTCTGAAAATGTCACTGTCATGTTGTAAATTGGTTTCAGCTGTGATAATGCGTAGAAAATATATATACTGATTTGATATAGTTTATATGTTCAAAGTTGGAGGATTTGATCGGTAAAAGGATTAGTTAATTGTATAAACTAAATACTAATTCACAAAACTATTTTTTTCATGCCTTGTACTCTCTCTTCCCTTCTCTGCTTACTGTACTAGCCATGGTAATTTCAGATGGCACGCTAAACTATAGTGCAGTGGCAGACTTTGGGCTTTCAAATTCAGCGGTGCCCCATATGACTCCAAAATTCAGCAGTTCCCCCCCTCTGCACTCCGTTCCACATCACTGTTGCGGTGCTGAACCATTCTTGGTTCGGCTCCCCATGCAGGTAAACGGCTCGCACTCCCCTAAATCCACCCCTGCCATAGTGACATGTCAGCCAGGCCATGAGTGGGTGAAGTCCAGCATATGCACTGTCACACCTGCAGGTGTAAGGGAGAAGTTGAACTGTGTGTCATCCACAGATTGCTGACAAAATACTGCGAAACTCTGGATAACTGCTCTCAGCAGATTCTTGCACTTAGTTCTCATCATGCTAAAATATGGTTTAGCAAAATTTCCAAGCTGAGCCATTATCTTCTGAAAGAGTCTACTGTGCTGTTGACTCAATGAAAAAAAAAGAGCTGTATCAATATGTGTTTACTGAAGAATCTGGTCTTTATAGGACCAGGCTTTACCCACGAATGGCCTGGGTCACATGTCACATTAAACATATTTGAAAACAAACTATGGTTTCATGTGAATAAGCAGCATGATGGCACACACTTCTCAGCAGTTCCCACAGTGCGTCTTCCCTGTTCCTGCTGCAATGGCACTGATGAAACAATCCAGAGTCTTTCTTATCATGCTACTTGAGTTAGGGTTCATGGTTTGCATCCTTCCAAACACACAATGAAGAGTAACCAATATTTGTTCTTGGTTTGTTGCTTGTGGGGTGTTTTGGAGTGAAATAAGCCATGAGCCTGGGTTTGGCTGACACAAGCCACACTCTGGCTTCACCTGTTCACTTTTTCATTTGTCAGCATTTTCCTAATTCTTGTAGGTTAGCAATAAATCAAAAATATAAAGGACGTGATCTAGCCATGATTTAAGTCCTTTTGGATTTTTTGTAAGTGAGCATATGCTCAGACATGAGATAATTTTACAGTGCTTAACTTTGGTTAGGTTGCTCTCCACATTTGCATACTCCTGGGTGACTGCAAAGGAGTATCTCTGCTTTATTAACAGGTTGCATGTTTGGATAAGTGGGTGCTGACTTCAATACAAATTTTAAAAATGTGCTGGAAGTGGGTTATGTCTGAAAAGAAAACTGCCAAAGGGTAGTCTTGGCAGCAGCATGAAATCACAAAGTGCCCTCCCCCCAAATCTAAATATGCTGCCTATTTGTTTCTTAGATAATCAAGTGCCCTAATGTGTATGTAACCTGAACTGGTATGGGACAGATAATCTGTGGGGAAAGGTTTAAATTAATACTATAAAAATGTATGAGAAAAGCTTAGGGAAGGTCCACGTCTTAGTTGTGTAGAACATCTGCTTTGCATACAGAATGTCCCTGCTTCAATTCCTGATATCTCCAGGTTGAGCTGGGACAGAACCCTGTCTGAGACCCCAAATGTAGACAGTACTGAGCTAGATGAAGCTGTGGCCTTGTTCAGTATAAGACAGCTGCCTATGTTCCTAATTCACATACTGTACAAGATTCCTTATTCTAGTTACCTTATGTGTATTAATGAGAAATCTCCAACTAGTGTTCTGTGTTTTCCAGGCAGTGTAAAGCCACTGTAAAGGCAGCCTTTACAGAGTGAGTTTTGTTAGAAGACAGGATTGGAGACTTAGTGTTATAGTTTACAACTATGGTTACAAAGTTGAGACCTCCGGGTATAGGGTTGTATACAAATTTAATAAATAATAATAATTACAAATAGTTCGGTGGCAGGTTGAAGCAAGCATACAGGCACCCTTGGTTCCACAGGAATATCAAATCAGTCTTATAAAATCCATCCAGTTAACCCCTCCCCCAAGCAAAATCTATCATGTTTCCCTTAAAGCACTCAGACCCCACCCCCAATTTCCAGACCAGGCCACCCATTTTCAGTAAGAAATAGAGGGGCGTGACTCTCTGGTATGTTCTGCAGTTTCTTAAAGCTCTCAATTACCTAGTACCCTACTCTCCATAGTCCTGGCTAACTGATTGTTTATACATCAAAGGTGGGGTCCATATATCCATCTTGTAAAACATTGGGTACATATTACTTTATACCTTGCATGTATTTGTCTGTGCACCTGGTGCTTCCTTGCATTTTTCCAGTTTATTTCCTTACATGATGTCAATGTCAATATCCCAATAATAGTGTTAATCATGAGAAATTAAAAATCTGCATCTACTCAAAAATTAACATAAATATATTATAGCAAATATAAGAATGTTAAGTAAAATTAAGCCAGTACTTTCTTGAAAATAAGATGCATGCTTCTGCAAGTTGTCAGATTTTTATAGTTTGAAATAAATCTGAAGCAATTCTGTGTGGTATACAATTTCTGCAGAGGGGCGGGCGTTCCATATAATCATTATTCACATACAGTGGTACCTTGGGTTAAGAACATAATTTATTCCGGAGGTCCGTTCTTAACCTGAAACCGTTCTAAACCTGAGGTGTGCTTTTGCTAATGGGGCCTCCTGCTGCTGCCATGCCGCTGGCACATGATTTCCGTTCTTATTCTGGGGCAAAGTTCTTAACCTGTAGCGACTACTTCCTGGTTAGTGGAGTTTGTAACCCGAAGCATCGGTAACCCAAGGTACCACTGTATTAATGTGTTAAAATATTTTAAGGGGTGTAAACTCCATGAACTGATGTGCTGCAAAATGTGGTTTCTGCTGTTTGGGAGCAAAACGTTTTCTGGAGATGCTGCATGAAACCAAGAGGAATTGTGTATTCAACACTATCTGACCCCGTAGGACAAGCTTGTAATTTAATGTGAATTTAGATTCCGGCCTCCCCCCGGAACTCTGTTGGAGCTGAAATGTGCTTTTCACATTCGTATAAAATTATAAGTTTGCAGTTAATCAGTTAGACACCTATGTGGTATTTTGCCTTGATTTACTGAAATAAGAGTTGCTTGGATATTGAGCATGTAAACAAAACTGGATACTTTTTTCTTTTTGAATGCCTAGTGTTTTGTTTTTAAATCCTTGTACACTACAGTGGGTGCTTCTTTGTCTTATAGTTTGTTTCCTTTGTGTAGTTTAGAGTTGAGAGGAATGGCTACTTATTCCTTACATTTTATCTACCTGGAAAATTCTTTTGCTCCTAACCCTGTAACTTAAGGTGGCTGTTAGTCTTTGCTTGATAACTGCTGTCACTTGACAGTGCTCTTCTCTCTCTCAACTAAATCCAGTGGTGTTGCTGGAGCAGTACGTCTCTGGCTTTTTGGATCAAATAACAGAAGCAAGTGAAAATTGCTTAGTTGTTCCCTGCAATCTCTCCTCCTTTGCTTCTCCTGGTGGGGGTGTTATCATGTTCTTCCCCATATTCAGCAGTCTTGAAGCATCTGTTGTTGTTGTTGTTTAGCCGTTTAGTCGTGTCCGACTCTTCGTGACTCCATGGACCAGAGCACGCCAGGCACTTCTGTCTTCCATTGCCTCCCGCAGTTTGCTGAAACTCATGCTGGTAGCTTCGAGAACACTATCCAACCATCTCGTCCTCTGTCGTCCCCTTCTCCTTGTGCCCTCCATCTTTCCCAACATCAGGGTCTTATCCAGGGAGTCTTCTCTTCTCATGAGGTGGCCAAAGTATTGGAGCCTCAGCTTCAGGATCCGTCCTTCCAGTGAGCACTCAGGGCTGATTTCCTTAAGAATGGAGAGGTTTGATCTTCTTGCAGTCCATGGGACTCTCAAGAGTCTCCTCCAGCACCATAATTCAAAAGCATCAATTCTTCGGTGATCAGCCTTCTTTATGGTCCAGCTCTCACTTCCATACATCACTACTGGGAAAACCATGGCTTTAACTATAAGGACCTTTGTTGGCAAGGTGATGTCTCTGCTTTTTAAGATGCTGTCTAGGTTTGCCATCACCTTTCTCCCAAGGAGCAGGCATCTTTTAATTTCGTGACTGCTGTCACCATCTGCAGTTATCATGGAGCCAAAGAAAATAAAATCTCTCACTGCCTCCATTTCTTCCCCTTCTATTTGCCAGGAGGTGATGGGACCAGTGGCCATGATCTTCGGGTTTTTTTGATGTTGAGCTTCAGACCATATTTTGCGCTCTCCTCTTTCACCTTCATTAGAAGGTTCTTTAATTCCTCCTCACTTTCTGCCATCAAGGTTGTGTCATCTGCATATCTGAGGTTGTTGATATTTCTTGCCGTACTCCTTTCCCAATTTTGAACCAATCAGTTGTTCCATATCCACTTCTAACTGTAGCTTCTTGTCCCACATAGAGATTTCTCAGGAGACAGATGAGGTGATCAGGCACTCCCATTTCTTTAAGAACTTGCCATAGTTTGCAGTGGTCGACACAGTCAAAGGCTTTTGCATAGTCAATGAAGCAGAAGTAGATGTCTTTCTGGAACTCTCTAGCTTTCTCCATAATCCAGCACATGTTTGCAATTTGGTCTCTGATTCCTCTGCCCCTTGCACTTCTGGGAGTTCTCGGTCCACATACTGCTTAAGCCTGCCTTGTAGAATTTTAAGCATAACCTTGCTAGCGTGTGAAATGAGTGCAATTGTGCGGTAGTTGCAGCATTCTTTGGCACTGCCCTTCTTGGGGATTGGGATGTAGACTAATTTTCTCCAATCCTCTGGCCACTGCTGAGTTTTCCAAATTTGCTGGCATATTGAGTGTAGCACCTTAACAGCATCATCTTTTAAAATTTTAAATAGTTCAGCTGGAATATCATCACTTCCACTGGCCTTGTTATTAGCAGTGCTTTCTAAGGCCCATTTGACTTCACTCTCCAGGATGTCTGGCTCAAGGTCAGCAACCACACTATCTGGGGTATACGAGACATCCATTTCTTTCTGGTATAGTTCCTCTGTGTATTCTTGCCACCTCTTCTTGATGTCTTCTGCTTCTGTTAGGTCCTTTCCACTTTTGTCTTTTATTAAGGTAATGTTTGTACGAAATGTTCCTTTCATATCTCCAGTTTTCTTGAACAGATCTCTGGTTTTCCCCATTCTATTGTTTTCCTCTATTTCTTTGCATTGCTCGTTTAAGAAGGCCTTCTTGTTTCTCCTTGCTATTTTTTGGAAATCTGCATTCAATTTCCTGTATCTTTCACTATCTCCCTCGCATTTTGCTTGCCTTCTCTCCCCCGCTATTTGTAAGGCCTCGTTGGACAGCCATTTTGCTTTCTTGCATTTCCTTTTCGTTGGGATGGTTTTAGTTGCTGCCTCCTGTATAATGTTACGAGCCTCCATCCATAGTTCTTCAGGCACTCTGTCCACCAAATCTAAATCCTTAACCTGTTCCTCACTTCCACTGTGTATTCATAAGGAATTTGATTTAGATTGTATCTTACCGGCCCAGTGGTTTTTCCTATTTTCTTCAGTTTAAGCTTGAATTTTGCTATAAGAAGCTGATGATCTGAGCTACAGTCAGCTCCAGGTCTTGTTTTTGCTGGCTGTATAGAGCTTCTCCATCTTTGGCTGCAGAGAATATAATCAATCTGATTTCGATGCTGCCCATCTGGTGATGTCCATGTGTAGAGTTGTCTCTTGTGTTGTTGGAAAAGAGTGTTTGTGATGACCAGCTTGTTCTCTTGGCAGAACTCTATTAGCCTTTGCCCTGCTTCATTTTGAACTCCAAGGCCAAACTTGCCAGTTGTTCCTTTTATCTCTTGATTCCCTACTTTAGCATTCCAATCCCCTATAATGATAAGAACATCCTTCTTTGGTGTCATTTCTATAAGGTGTTGTAAGTCTTCATGGAATTGGTCAATTTCAGTTTCTTCAGCACCAGTGGTTGGTGCATAAACCTGGATTACTGTGATGTTAAAAGGTCTGCCTTGGATTCGTATCGAGATCATTCTATCATTTTTGAGATTGCATCCCAGTACAGCTTTCGCCACTCTTTTGTTGACTATGAGGGCCACTCCATTTCTTTTACGGGTTTCTTGCCCACAGTAGTAGATATGATGATCATCTGAACTGAATTCACCCATTCCCGTCCATTTTAGTTCACTGATGCCCAGGATGTCAATATTTATTCTTGCCATCTCATTTTTGACCACATCCAACTTACCCAGGTTCATGGTTCTTACATTCCAGGTTCCTATGCAATATTTTTCTTTACAGCATTGGACTTTCCTTTCGCTTCCAGGCATATCCGCAACTGAGCGTCCTTTCAGCTTTGGCCCAGCCGCTTCATCAGCTCTGAATCTACTTGTACTTGTCCTCCGCTCTTCCTCAGTAGCATGTTGGACACCGTCCGACCTGAGGGGCTCATCTTCCAGCGTCATAACTTTTATATGCCTGTTGTCTTTGTCCATGAAGTTTTCTTGGCAGGGATACTGGAGTGGCTTGCCGGTTCCTGCTCCAGGTGGATCACGTTTGGTCGAAACTTTCCACTATGACCATCTTGGGTGGCCCTGCACAGCATAGCTCATAGCTTCCCTGAGTTATTCAAGCCCCTTCGCCACGGCAAGGCAGTGATCCATGAAGGGGCTTGAAGCATCTGGAAGAGACTAAAAGAGATCCCTAACATTCCTGCAGTAAGGCTGCAAACTGACATCCCCATCTGGGCTGGGACGGTGGTTGGGAGGGCTTGGACTGCACTGGAGAGCCTGAGCTCATAGACAATCCGGACTCAAGCTCACACTGTGATGAGGGGAAGCCTAAATTGGTGGAAGCATGCTGCAGTAGATTTAATCCTGTGCAGTGGCTTGAAGAAACAACGGCAACTTTTATTATACGGCCATAGGCCCAGTCAATGCAGTAGCTAGTACATCCTCCTTTCTTTGACAAATGGGCACACAACTGGGAGTTGCACATATGCCACAAAAACAATTTCCTTACAATTTCAGAACTGTGAACAATTACAGAATGTGATTCAGAAAATAATGGCTGTTGCAAATGGGCATAAGCATTGTATCTTATTGGCTTTAAAACTCAATATCCATTGTCTGTTTTGAGTATTTTAAAATATCAGGGCCTCTTTTTAAAAAAGCACTTTCAGATAATGACTGTGTGTTGTGGTCTGCTCATATCAGATCCTCAGATCTGTCTAGCATTAAGTAGAACAGAGAGGTGAAAAAATTAACAATTTGGATTCAAGTCTCAGAGGCAGCAGAACCTGTATGATTGGGGTGGGGGAAGAGGCAGAGATATACAGCTGAATAGCTGATTGTTTATGACTCTGAGCTACTGCAGAGTATTGGATATTGATAACTAATTTTCACTTGTCCAGAATGATCCTTTAAAAATCTAGATAGAAATATTAATAGATAAAAATATTTCTTTCTAGTTGTCTCTGGATTTGGTAGCCATGAGGGAATTGTCTAAAATAATTAAATATGTAATGCATTCAAGTCACCTTAAGGAAAAATAGCCTTTAATTTTTGTTACTTGTAATTAAGCTATGGTACCATACGTAGGAGGGACATTGATGGCTGTTCCTGCTTCAGAGAACAGCTTCCATTTCTGACTCTGCAAGACCTCTGCTTTAATTTTTAATCCTGACTTGCCGGGCATTCAGATGCACTGCCTGTAACTATACTAGAATCAACATATTACTGCAAATGTTTGATGAACCATGGAATTAGTTCAGCATTCATTTCCAGTTACTTGGTTTCTAAATGTACTCTTTTGGGACCTAAACAGTGTTGTCAATATTATTTGTTGTAGTTGCTCAGCAGTTTTCTGTTTAATATTGTTCAGAGGTTTTTTTGTTTGTTTTTAATTGCACCAACTGCCTTCCTGAAGGAACAGAAAGAGTCCCATATTAGCACAAATGAAGAAATACATTTTCCCTTCATGTAGCCATTCATCAATATGGTATTTGAGCTCAATATTTTAAAATGGTTATGGTTTTCCTAGAGGTTTTGGCTCAGTACAATAACAGTAGTCAAAATAAGCCTACCTTCTGTGTCAGGGGTGCCGACTTGCCCCCTACATTGAAGGGGCCTGGCATCACGTGACACGCCCTGCCCTCATCCAGTGGGCCAGTGGTACCTGCAAAGCTCAGATGCCAGAAGCAATGGGAAAGCCAGCTGTGTCCTCTCATCTTCCTCCTCCTGGCCTGGGGAAAATGGAAGAGAGGGCAAGGATCCAGGAATTAGCCAACCTCCTCGGTGAAGAGCCACTATACAGCAGCACTTGGGCAGTGATGGCTTATTCACCCTTCTTCTCACCTGATGTGAAGCCCCGGAGCTTAGGACCAGGACCAGCTCCTCACCAGATTTCACCCTCCTCACACCACCCCCAGCCTAGGCAAGAGCAGAGCAGCCGAAGCAGGCGCAATCATCTCCAGAAAGACGATGAAGAAAGGCAGCTCTGCTGGGGGAACGAGGGATGGGGAATCTGTGCTGGACCCACAGTGCCAAACATAGGAGTCAACTCCTAGGGGCCGTGGGGACTTCAGCCCCCACAATAAAATATTTGAGGGGGCCGCCCCCCAAGTTAATGGCCATTGCCATTCAAATGGTGTGTGTGCACTATGTCATGTGATCAATTATGTAGGGTGGGGCTTACCTGGCCCCCCTCCCAATATTTTATTCTGGTGCCAAACAAGGACAAGTGGAAGAGCCCAACTTCAAGCTCCAAGCTACAAGTTGAGACATCGCTCCGCTTGGGGCAGCTCAGCCCAGCCCACCCTTCCCTGTCGCTCTCTGCAGCAAAAGCTGCCTGCTCCTTCTCTGCAGAACAGGTGCCATTTTCCAATTAGAAATTACAGGGTGGTGTGAGGGCAGATGGTGGAGAGCTGCCCCACTCGGAGTCCCAGAGAGTTCTTTTCCTTCCCTCCATATAACACACAAGTACTTCTGAAGTTTGGAGTTTAAATTTGCAGATCAACCATTGCAAACACCCCCCCCAACATTCCAATGTAGAAGCATCCCCTGTCCGAATTGCAAAAATGCCTGTGCCTTCAGTTAATAAATTCTCTCTCTCTTTTTTAAAGGCCATTGACTACTAGAGTCAGGATTGTGCCGTGTTCCCTGCCTTTCCCAGGGAGACTATAGGCAGCTTGGAAACAGGAGGTGGTTGGGGTGTTGTTGTTGTTTATAGTGGGATGGGCTTTAACTCAGAAGCACAACTTGGGCTGGAAAAGCAGCACGTGCTGTAGGGAATGCGTCTGCACAATTGCTGGACATGGAACCGTCGAAACTGCGGTTGGCTATCCAAAGGAGAGCTTCAGTTTGAGCTTCAGTGGTTGGCTATCCAAAGGAGAGCTTCAGTTTGAAGAAACGAGCCAAGAGAAATGCATGAAAAATAAAAAATGCATGAAAAATCGCACATAGGGGCAACACAAAGTGTAGTAGTGATACATACCAAATTTATTGCAGTGCATTGCAACATGCATTTTTTCTCAATTGTAGCTGCACTTTGGCTCTTTCAGGTCCTGTCCTAAATTTGTTCATTATGACTCATTATTTGAAACTGGGTAGACTGCCTTTTTTTATATACTGTAGGTGCAATGCAGTTTCTGTTTGTCCAGTAACTTGAAAATAATGGTAATAAAAGTCTGTACTAAATGTTAATTACTTAAATATCTTACTATTAATGTGCTACAAACAGATTAATTAATTTTTGTATTTTAAAGTAACTTGGACTTCATCAAGTTCTGTTAGCCAGCAAACAAAGGAATGATTGAAAGATCCTAAGGATGGGAATTCTACCTGCTTCTGGTCAATTGAGTTACACTTCCCACTCCCACCCTGTTGCCTCCTACTTTAATTATACCTAGTGATCTGTAGCACAATGTGTAAAGTATTTATGCCTACAGTTCTGAAACCTTCTCATGTCACAGCAAGAGCCTCCTCCAGACACGAAGTAGTAAATAATTTGAGCCCTCATAAGTATAATTAAAAACGAAGCAAACTTGTCTCTCATTCTAGGCATAGAGCCAGGTAGACAATGGAAAATAGGAGGAGCATGTTGTAAGCACATTCTCTTATGAGAAGGATCCCAGGACAGCTAAAGTGTTCCTAAAAGAAAAATGGAACTGCTCCTAAGAACTAATGAGGGCTCATGGATCCACTTGAAAAGTGGATCGTGGGATCCACTTGGCAAGACCTAAGACCATTCCTTGTATGCAAATTCTGTCCTCTTGCAATTTGACTTTGACATTTGTTTGATATTTTTCCAAGTTTAAGTGCTTCGAATTATACAGCTTGCTTCATCCAAATTCTTGATGATGTGGCACTTTTTTATTCTTTCTCATGAGTTCTTGCTATTAGCGCTACTGTTCTCTTCATTTGAAAAAGTAGCTACTTGCTCTGATCTCTAGTAGAGGCATTATGTATGTTATCATAGGAAATATGGTAAAAAATATAATAGATTGAACAATATAACACATAGCTTGAAGATAAACTTGTTTCCATGACGACGTTCTCTAAAATAGTTAAGTCTGGCAATAAGTAGAAATGGTGTTATGCAGTGATCATTAGGTCAGTCATCTGTTTATTGAATTAAAGATTATGGATTTACAAGATCTCCCCCCTTTTCTCTACATTGCTACAATCTAGCCACGTGATTACATGTTAAATTTGCATGTTTCTGGATTGCGTTTGTAGACACAAGTGTGTAAAATGTAGCTAAGCATTTGTACAATCTAAAAGGATATTATGCTAATTTTATTTGGCAAAATGTATTTACTGTAGACCTTTGATATACTTGAATCTGTGCAATTCCAAACAGTACTTTTTAGAAGGTAATACAGTGGTGATTAGATTCACCATAAATCACGTTTGAATGTCTTAAAATTTTATACTCAAAACGTGGTTTCAGTTACTTTGAATCCATTCAGAACCAATATCTAAGGACAATATTCTAGGTACCTACAGTGGGCCACTCTCATTTCTGTGAACTTAAACTAATCTACTAAAGTTGGTATCTTTGGTAAAGAAAAGGATGGTAACTTCCTGGAAATATGGAAATAATCAAAAACTTCTAAAGTTAGACCTGATTAATATCCATGGCAGTAAGTTGAGTTACACCAATCACTAAGCTGACAGCTATGATAGCATTTCCATCTGATTTTTTTTTTAACGAAAGCTTTGGACTTTGATGAGGCAGTATGTCTTATATTTAGATTTTTATAATTTGTATATGTAAGTTTTGCTATATATGGTTGAAGGAAGCTCCCAATACTCTGTATTCGGTAGAAGGGAGAAGTTATAAAGCTCAGTCACCAAGACTGGATTTAGGGAGCTCCCTGCCTCCATATTTAACAAAACGTACATACCCAAAGTATTGAAGAGTATTCACTTTGCCAAGATTGCATAGGTGTTGGGAGGTTGGTTTACAGGGTTTGTTCTGTAGGACCACAGGCATCAGTGTGGTCAACCAGTGGTGGAACATTATATAGTTGCAGTGCAATCTATGTGGTTGCCCTAGACCAACGCTTCTTTGCCGTTTTTGGGTCACAGACTCCAGAGAATCTGATGAAAGCTATGGACCTGCTCCCCAGAAAAATACATATAAACACAAGCACACAATTTATTGTATTGGAAAAGTCATTTTGTTTGTGTCCAGTTCATGGGTCCCCCTGAAGCCAATCCATGAATCCCTTAGGGATCCATTGGCTGCAGGTCGACAAACCTTGCACTAGACAGGAATGTATAGCAAAATGGTTGGGGGGGATAAAGGGATTGGATTGGATAGGATGTTTTGGTCTTACTTCCCTAACAAAGACCCATAGGATCATATTTGATCTAGGTAGCTTTCTGCTTGTAGTTTTCTTTATTAAAAAGGAATGGACTGAATCCCATATGATTGACTGCCAGCACAATTTAGAACAATGAAGGTAGATGAAGAAGGTCAGATAGCAGGGGACTGTCAACTTTGAAAGTGTTGAGTTAAATTATAAATGAGTAGGATCTTGCATTTTATTTTATTTTTGTAATGAACGTTGCAGTTGGTTGTTGTTACAAAAGATACCAGAAGTTGCAACGAGGATGCTATTAATAATTTTAATCATTTTCAGTGGTGTGGCACTGTTGTTTGACTGGTGGTGGACTATTGCAAAGTAATAATGATTTGTCATTTGTATTCACATGGGCAAAGCCATGTTTGGTTAGAATTATAATTAGGAGAAAATGCACAACTTGAATTAGCAGTTGCATTTATAATGTAATTGATAGCTGATGACCACTATTTTATGCCTTCATAAGCTGAATCAATAGAACAGTGTAATGCTCTCAGTCCTACAGTGCTGATGATAACTGTTAAGTGGCTACAGGTGTTTTAAGACATAACACTTAATGATACTGGCAGCACACCATCTCTACAGTCTTCTGACCTTTTTAGAGCCCGTGTGGTGTAGTAGAATAGAGTATTGGTGGCCCAATGACAGTGAAATTGCTGCTCAACCATACCTATCACTAGATGATTGGCTCAGGAATGTCCTCTCTGTCTAATCTACAACTTTACAGGGTTTTATGAGTATAATATATTGGGGGTCATGAATGTCTTTCTGACTGTCTTGGAGGAAACCATATTGTCTGTTTTTTGTGCATTTATATAATCAGACGTTTTGTTCATTGTCCAAATAAACTAATACAGATTAAGCAGCACATTCATGGTACTGTTAATCCTTTTCATATTTTGCTAGCTAATGTCTGAGACAAGGCACTTGACTAGATAGACTAGGTCAGTTGCAGTCCTGGATATATAAATAATAATCCAACAAGGCAGTTCTTAGGTTCTTAAGTGTTTCTGAAATTGCTCTTCAATTATTGGCCCAATTTGGCCAGTGCATGCTCTGTAGCACTTGTGAAATAAATGCATTCTGAAATAACTTTTGAATTCAATTTTCAGTAAAGTTTATCTGAGGCCATGTCAGGCACAGACTAATATGCTTGAGACACATCACTGTAATTCATGATCAGATGGCTCTTGATTCAGAGTAATAGAAAAATGAAAAGATCAATAATGTTAATAAGAAGTTTTTGAACAAACTTATGGGAAAGAAAGATTTCCTGAGATCATGTGTAGAAATTACTTTGTGGCTCTTATTTATTTGTTGTAAACACAGACTGTAGTTCATCGGAAAATTCCACAGTAGTTTACAATTAAAAACAATGCAAAGAACACCAAAATAATAAAATGGTAAAGTCAATATAGAAAATTGAAAAACCAGCAAAACAGCAGTCATATTATAAATCAGTGTAACACTTGGGGGGGAAAAGCAATATGGTAAAGGATAGTAGTAAGCAAGTCAACTTGTAAAAAAGGACAAAAGTTTTTTTAAAGCATTTTTTTGCAGAAAGATAGGGAAGCGGTTGAATGACTGTCTCTTGCAGGAAAGTTTCAAATTATTGGGGTGGCTATTGAAACCGAGACATCAGTGCTCAAAGTAGAAGCCAGTTTCCCTACACCTAAGAGAGAACTCTGAGTAGGACCTTATCAGAAGATTCTAAGTGTCAGAGGAGATCATACAGGAGGAGATGTTCTCCAAGATACTCATAGGTAGTCTAAACCACTGAGCCTCTTGGGCTTGCCGAACATAAGATTGGCAGTTCGAAACCGCATGATGGGGTGAGCTCCTGTTGCTTTGTCCCAACTCCTGCCAACCTAGCAGTCTGGAAGCATACCAGTGCAAGTAGATAAATAGGTACCACTGCAGTGGAAAGATAAGTGGTGTTTCCGTGTGCTCTGGTATTCCATGCACCAGAAGCGGTTTAGTCATGCTGGCTATGTGACCTGGAAAAGTTGTCTGCAGAAAAACGCTGACTCCCTTGGCCTGAAAGCGGAGATGGGTGCTGCACTCCATAGTTGAATTCAACTGGACTTTATCATCCAGGGGTCCTTTACTTTTTACCTTTACTGCCAATAAGCTGTTGTACTCAGTACGCTTTATTTACTTTTTTCTGATGCTTCTTTTGTCCAAATGTTTAAAATTGGGATTGGAAGAAATCCATTGACCAATTAAAAATACATTGTTCTTTAAAGTATATATTCCCTGGACAATTTCCTCATAATTATTTTTTGGTTTTCTAATTTTTGTGCCCTGGTTTACATGACATACAGTGGAACCTCTGCTTATGGACATAATCCGTTCTGATTGAATCCGCTGGTTGAAATGGGACGTTAGAAGAGGTGTCTTGTGGCATACGCATTTGGCGGTGGCGCACTTCTGCGCATGTGCAGACAGCGGCAGCCGCTTCTGCACATGCTCAAATCGCGGCAAACCCGGTGTTTACTGCTGGGTTTACCTCGGACGCAACTTGGAACGCCTGTGAAACGAGGCATATGTAAGTCGAAGTTCCACTGTACTAAGTTAAACTTGACTTGTTCTTTGATAAAGCTTGAGGTTAGCAAGGAGAGAACTTAATCATGAGTCTTAATTTGGACAACATTCTAAGCCAAACCTTAATCTGGTGCAATGTGTGTTATGTCAATCAGTCCTTTGAGACCCTTCTGAATAATTTGGCTTCCTCCTCTTCTTCCTCCATCTTCTTCTTCCTCTTCCTCTTCTTGCTTTATATTTCTCAATTTGGAAGGAACAAGTATACCATTCCAGAAGTTTTAAAATAATGTAGTAGGTGAATTGAGCTCTTATTATAAAAGCTTAGACTTCTGTAAAAAATGATGTTTCACAGTTGCTGCAGTACTTGTGTGTGTGTAACAGGTTAACAAGGCCACACATAGAGGGAATTTTATTAATTCTGGGCAGTTCCTATAACAGAAAAATCTAATCGTGATAGAAAATGCATTATGTAAAATTAATTTCTACATGGAACAAAATTCTGGAAATCATTACTCATACAGGTGTATATTCCTTTTTCCCAAATAAAAGTATGTTGTATCTGGAAATACATTATACCTCCTCAGCATTTATTTCTTTGCAGCAATAGCTTTTCATTCCATGCCGACAAAGTAACGTGCCACTGCTTGTTAAAGTTGAATATGAGCTCATCTTCACCGACTCTCCCTTTTGAAATGCTGCTCTTTTTTGTTTGACTAATATACGTGGCTCTTAAAATCATCATTTTATCTCCTAATTAGTATCAAGCTTCAGAGATGGAAGTAATTATGTCAATTTCTTGCCTGACATGAACATAAATATGCTGAGGCTGTATTTTTACCTCAGGTCAATTTACAACGCCATACAAAAGTCAGCTGCTTATTATTCTCTCTCTCTCTCTCTCTCTCTCTCTCTCTCTCTCTCTCTCTCTCTCTCTCTCTCCCCCCCCCCCCGCATCCCAAAAGCAACCAACAATTTTTAGAGATAGAAGAGCCCATAAGCATCAGACGTCTTGTCTTTTAAATCCCTAAAAGCCCTTCTTACTGTTTAAGATTGTAACACTTAAAAATATTTTCTGCCTGATCCTTTAGAGGTGCTGGCAGCTGAACCTCAAACCTTTTTACTTGCAAAGCATGAGCCCTGCCACAGAACAATGATGGTGTGTGTGTTTGTGTGTGTGTAACAGTGTAAAACAATATATATCAACAGATATAAAGCTACAGTGTAAAGCAAGATTTGTTTAGGCATAAATCCAACATTTTTGTTCATATATTCATAGAGGTGTTAAGTTTCTTAGCTACATGGCAGTTTGCGGGTGTCTGTGGAATATGGTTACCAGTAGTTAGCTCCTGCACTGATAGGGTGCTGCCAACTGCCAAAGGGATATGTACTGTACACATTGCAGAGTGACTATATGTGTGATACAATTATCTCCCCCACCCTGTTTACAAGCTATGATGAAATGGGAACCTTTCAGTCCCTAGATATCTCTCATGTCTTGCAAGATCCTGAGGATATATGTCATTCAAGAATCAAAATAATACAGTGGAAAAATCTTTCAAGAATCTTAAAGGAAACAAATAGGTTAGAACAGGGATCCCCTAACTATTGCTTTAGAAGGGATCCCCTAACTATTGCTTTGTAATTGGAAAAACTTTTCTGTGCACTTAATAGCAAGATTTGTTCTGTAATATATTATTGCACAAAACCTCTTAGCTGAAATGCTATAATGAATATACTATGTTTTAAAAAGCTTCTCACATATTGTTTTTTATTAAGCTGGATTTTTTAGTTGATGTCATCAGTTTTATTTTTATTTATAAAATCTGTGGCTTTAACAATAAAGGAATCGCTTTAACCTTGCTTACATGCATTCAGCTTTGAAATCTTGCAGAAATCCTTAGTGTCTTAGATGGGAAAGTACGGAATTGTAGGACTTTTTGTTTGTTGGTTGGTTTTTTGCTGATTCATTAGAACATGGAGCTGTGATTTAGTGCTGCATAAATATCCTGTTTATGCTTTATGAAGCAGTTGATACACAGTAAAGGAAATGCCCTTCAAAAATGATAATCCTTCTCTTCTAAACCTGCACTGACTCTGAAAATCCTGTTTAAATTGTTGGGTTTTTTAATGTATTTGGAGCAAAGGAAATTAACCAAGTTACATTGAGGTGACTTGAATCAGAGCAAAGGTAGATATGTTCATGGTTTGATCTATTTGTCTTCCTTTCATTCCTTCTGAATGAAAAAGGCTTTTGATTCATTGGCGGGATCCTGCTGGCAGAGAGTGAATTTTGCCAATTCTTTCCCTTGCCATTTGGGGAACCCATTGAAATAATAAGTGAGGGGGCACTAGGGGGTGCAGGAGGGAGAAAATAACTAGCCTTGGTGCCCCAGCCCACTGAAAGCAAAGTTTGGATCCAGCTCTATTTGAAGAAGTAACAGTTCTATGGAAGTTGAGTATGTGTCATGTTTTCCACTTGAAATGTGTACTTAATGTTAGCAATGACTTGTGCAAACAATTTCCCTATATCAGGAGTAAATTGTTAAATTATGTTTTCTGTTAATAAATGTTCTTGTGATCTTAATAAGAGTTATGACAAATTGCTATAAATATTTATGTACTCTGTGTCATTCATTACTACAACAATAGAAAGACAATGTATATGTTCTACATTGGGATCCACACAAATTTTACTGTGCTGATTTCAGTGTCATTTAAAGACTCCACCGTAGGAGTAAGTAACTCTTCTGAAATGCCTGCCAGAAGCAGCAGACACACATCGCACTAAACCACATTTTAATATAGGGTAACTAACCCTTCTTCTCCTGCCAACCTAGCAGTTCGAAAGCACGCCAAAGTGCAAGTAGATAAATAGGTACCGCTCCGGCGGGGGGGGGGGGTTCGCCAGAAGCGGCTTAGTCATGCTGGCCACATGACCCGGAAGCTGTACGCCGGCTCCATCGGCCAATAAAGCGAGATGAGCACTGCAACCCCAGAGTCGGTCACGACTGGACCTAATGGTCAGGGGTCCTTTAACCCTTCTTAGCCTGATGGCCACACTGACCCTTGGGCACCCCTACAGGAGCCACATGCTAGTGGTGGGTTTGGTGATCTCCCCATCCCCCATTCATGAACGCATGCACACTACAGCATCTCTTCCCAGCTAAACTTCTCTGTTCACATTAGCACTGTGTCTACATTTTATTTTACTTGCTGTTGTTGCCACAAAAGTTAGTGGCCTCACAGGGCATGACATTTTGCTTAATGTGATGTACACAAGCCACCCTTATTCTCAAGTTTGTACTGTCCTCCTTTTCCTGGCTGGCTTGAAGGAGGAGTTCAGAAGCAAGTGATTTCCTTTACTGTGGTTTCTGCAATTGAGTCTCTTTAGCATTAACTTAATTTCAAATGAATGAAGTTCAAACGATGGTTTCTGAAACTATTTTTTTTTTTAATGAACTGTAGCTATTGTTAATCACAGTCTCAGGATGTTAGTGAAGCCATGGTTAACTAAAATGGCAATTGTGAACAGAAGAGATTGGGCAGAAGGAAATGTGCATCCATTTGTAACATCTTTTTCAGCTTTTTCAGCTCTCTGCTTAACTAGGGTTGCTATATTTCAAAGAGTAAAAATCCGGACAGAAAAGTTGTTGAGCTTTAAGAATCAGATAAGTGCTGAAGATGCAAAGAGGCGGAGGGAACGTTCTTTCATATGTGGTGGGCTTGTGAAAGGGTAAAAGTGTATAGGAAATGATCCATAATGAATTGAAAAAAAATGTTTAAAAGTACTTTCCCAAAAATATCAGAGCCTGTTCTTTTGGGGATAATTCAGACTGAAATTCCCAGGTGTCAAAAAAGGTTATTTTTGTATGCTACAACTGCAGCCCATGTTTGATTAGCCCAAAAATGGAAAACGATCAAGGTCCCAACCAAAGAAGAATGGCAGCTTAAGTTGACAGAATATACACAACTTGCAGACTTAACATATAGAATAAGAGAACAAGAATAACATACATTTAAAGAAGATTGGAAAATGTTTATTGAATATATGGTAAATAATTGTGTACAGCTGAAAATGCTGACAGCATTAAGATAAATTCAACAGTGTAAATAAGTTTTTATGGAAGCAATAATGGAATACTGATTGGTATAGTTTTTGTAAAATATGCAGGGAATTATATGTAAAGTGAACCATGGAAAGAGAAGAAGGGAAGTCATTGATATCTTAAGGATGTAAAATGAGTATTTTAAATTGTAAAACAGAAATATATATGAGAAAGTTTTAGATATATGATTATTTACAATCATACATAGTCAACCATCCTCTCTCCATATGCTAAATCATCTTGTTTGTCTTTAATCACATCCACATCATAACAATTAAAGCGCTCTTATACCACTTTAACAGTCATGGAAAATCCTGGGAACTGTAGTTTGTTAAGGGTTTTGGAACTGCATGTCTCTTGAGTCCGACACCCTTAACAAACTATACAGTTCACAGGATTCTCTTACAGTGGTACAAGAGTGCTTTAAATGTATGGTTTGTATGTGGCCCTGGTCTGTAAAAAATGTACAGTTTGACTGCTGACTATAATAAATAATAATAATAGTGTATATTACCCTCATGCATAATATTACAAGTGTGAATTTTTCAGAAGCATGTCACTATATTGAAAGTATTAAATATACTGCTTGGAATTAGGGATGCACTGAACAGCCTAATTCCATCCCACTTAAGTCTCATTGCTGCTCAATCATAGGTTCATTTTGCGGTAATTCTTTTTTTAAAGAATGCATGGAAAGTCTGCATTTTAATTGTGCACATTTTGTATGTAGTTTTCACTTTAAAATGTCCCTTTAAAAAAAAACAAAAAACCTGCATGCCTTTCAATGCATTCATCCATAAAATATTTATTTTAAATGCATCTTTTACATAAATAATACTTATTTTTGTGTGCACTTTCTGCACACAAAAATGAGAGAAAAGTGTAATCTAACTGGGAGTCGCATTCCAATCTGCAAAGTTCAGGAGTGCCTGATGGTTCATTGAAAAAAGCAAACCAGATTAATTCCACCCCCATCTCTGCTTGGAATTGACAAGCTGAGGTCAGTCCCAAAGTGTTTTATATGAGCTTCCTTGTTTTAAGAGATCTCTGATGTAAAAACCTACTCAACTTTGATCATAGTATGATTCCAGTGTAGAAGCAATTAGATCTGAAAATCGTATGTGGTAAACAGATTGGGGCCAGGAGCAGAGATGCTGTGGGTACGTACAATGACAGGAAATAACTTGCTATATAGATTATGCAATTAGCTAATCAAGTTTTTATGTTTACAGTACAAACTGTTAATGGCAATGCAAGGAAATGTTTCACTTCTACATTCTTTTAAAACCCAGATTCAATTAAGAAAATTGTGGTTCTTATAAATACTTTTAGT
Source organism: Podarcis melisellensis (assembly GCF_964234715.1). Lineage (NCBI taxonomy): Eukaryota > Metazoa > Chordata > Lepidosauria > Squamata > Lacertidae > Podarcis > Podarcis melisellensis. The sequence goes on from NC_138543.1 coordinate 32,639,916, forward strand.
TTAAACTATATCACTATATACTTTTAGTTTAAATGATAGTAGTATAAAAATGCAGAAAATTAACAAGATAGTTTTGCAATGCTGCCCCATAGGATATGTTACTTGAAACATAAAGCCTTAATAGCTGAAACATCTGAGAGCGGTGTAACAAATCATTATATTATGGGTTAGCTGCCATTACTAACACTATTTTTCATAATTTTAATCTAACGGCAGCATCTTCTTCTGATTCTTATGTCCCACAGTCGTTACACTAATGTGCTTCCCCTTTATTTAGGAAGTGTCTAATGGTATTTGAGGGAGGGAAAACTCATTAGCTTCCTTCCTGGCTAATGTAATTTTTATTTCCTGTTGTAACTGTGGCCTCAGCCAAAATCAACAATGAGAACAGAAAGCACCAACATGTACAAAACATTTGCTCATTTGATCAGAAATACATTATATAAAACCATTGTGGATAGTCATCTATTCTTTTAACCACATCTTTTAGTGGGGTTTTGTTTTCTTTTTTTGCTCATTTTTCTTTGATATCTTTTTGTTTCAGCTTTGTCATGCTATTAGATAATTCAATATTATGTGTTATTTTTATCACTCATTTCTATCAATAAGGAAGATACAAATTCAAGATGGGCATCTTACTCTTTCCTTGGCTGACCTCAGAACCTTTCTTGCTATGTTAGGCTGTCAGCCAAGATTAAAATAAAGGGTGGGGGAGGGAATTTTCCAGTGATCAGGCCAGGGTGCTTTAGGTTCCATGGCGGACAAAATAATGGTTTCACTCAATATCTCTGTGCTGTCAAAGATAACTGTGACAGGTAAGCAAAAACTAGAGCAAACTGGAAAAAAGAAAACAAAAAACAGCTACAGGCTTAGAGAATTGGTCCTCTATTTAGAATTTTTCGCAGATTGAATTCAGCGGTAACTTGACAGTATACTTTGCTAAAGTTGCGTTAATATCACAGAGCAGAAAAAAACTGAATTAAACCAATTACAGTGGTACCTCGGGTTAAGAACTTAATTCTGTCTGGAGGTCTGTTTTTAACCTGAAACTGTTCGTAACCTGAAGCACCACTTTAGCTAATGGGGCCTCCTGCTGCCACTGCGCCGCCGCTGCACGATTTCTGTTCTCATCCTGAAGCAAAGTTCTTAACCTGAGGTAATTATTCTGGATTAGTGGAGTCTGTAACCTGAAGCGTATGTAACCTGAAGCGTATGTAAAAGAGACCTAAATCTCATATCTTCTGTGCATATCATATGCAGAACATGTCAAGAAAAGATAAAATATTTGGTATCCCTTTTTGTTGTGTGCTAACAATATTGCTTTAAAACTGACTGAAAATTCATGTCATATGCTCAATTTTTACTTAGGTCATGAAGTAAAGTATTAGATACAAATACTATGATTAGGCAAATTGTAAGCTCAAAGAGAAACTTCTGTTCTTAGCCTTCTCTTTTCAGACAATAATACCATTTGTTAAGTGCCTTCAATTCAAAATGCTGTATGGTAACATAAAACAGTAGTACTCATCTGAAATTGTGGGGTATATGTTTTTTATTTGATAGTGTTCAATGCAGAGAAAACAATGATTTGCACATACCTTGCAAAATCCCTTTATTATAACCTAAGGTAAGAATAGAGAACCTGTAGCTTTACCAGTGTGGTTGGACTTCAGCTCTCGTCAGCCCCAGACAACATGGGCAGTAGTCATGGATGGTGGGAGCGGAGCCCAGCAACAACTGGAGGGTCACTTGTTTCCTATCCCTGATCTGCCATCTTGATTGAGGGATGCATCAGTAGCCATCGTATGGGTGGGGAAGGGTGTGGAGAAGGGGAGACCTAACTTTGTCATTCTCATTAATTTCAGTGCATCTACTCTGAGTAAAACATAGCTAAATACCACCCCCCCAAAAATTGAAAATGCATCCACTACTCCAGAATAATACATATATGGATCTTGATGGCCTGCTTACATGGATTATATTCATGCTTCTTTAAAATCAGGTCCGTTGCTTCTTTTTAAAGGTCCTTTAATGGTGAACCATATAGGTCAGCAGCGTAAATAAATCCTTGCTGCTGCTAAGGTTCAGGGAGGTTACAGAAGTAAAGTAATTGGGTCATTTGTGCATCTTTAATTTGAATGCTGCACATCCAAAAAGTAACACTTAGAAGTGTTCAAGCTTCCAGTTGATCCAAAAGTAAAAATTATTGATGTCAACTAACATTTCTTTCTTACATAACTTGTAATCAACAAATGTTACCTGATGCTCACTATGTTGCCATCTCCTCTCTGCTTCAAAACAGAATATTCCTCATCTGGGAACGTAGTGTTATCCCTTTGGAACCTTCTGAATTTTTTCAGAGAAAACAACTAGACTCCCTAATGACTAGAGATTCTAGACATTCGGGGTGTATATTTAATGGCATGGAAACCAAAGGAAAGTAGTTGACTGACATGAAGAGTAATAGTATCATAGAACTGTAGAGTTGGAAGGGACTGCGGGGGTCATTTAGTCCAACCCTCTGCAATGTAGGACTCTTCTGCCCAACGTAGGGCTCAAATCCGTGACCCTGAGATTAAGAGTCTCATGTTGAATGCTGTCTGATAAAGTTGCTTCTGTCAATGGAGACTTAATTTATACTAGACAGATTTCCTGTATAGAAATATGTGGTGCAAATTAATAAAGAGCATAGTCCTAAACTTTTGTGCAGTGATAACTTTCTGGCAATGCCCATCACTTGGGATGTAAGGTCTGCAGCAGCAGAGCTGAGGCTTTATGTATGCTCTGTACTAGGTCCTTGTTTCTGGAGCCTTACATCTCACCCATGGTTTTCTATTGCCACGTCACTTTCAGTGTAATAGGAATTGTTTCTTCTGTAAGCACTCCATTCAGCACTTTGCATTTACAGTCAAACAGAGATGCGGGTGGCGCTGTGGTCTAGACCACTGAGCCTAGGGCTTGCCAATCAGAAGGTTGGCGGTTCGAATCCCCACGACGCTGTGAGCTCCCGTTGCTCAGTCCCAGCTTCTGCCAACCTACCAGTTCGAAAGCACATCAAATGCAAGTAGATAAATAGGTACCGCTCTGGCGGGAGGGTAAATGGCGTTTCCATGCACTGCTCTGATTTCACCAGAAGTGGCTTAGTCATGACCCAGAAAAACTGACCTGGAAAAACTGTCTGTGGACAAACGTCGGCTCCCCCGGCCAGTAAAGCAAGATGAGCACCGCAGCCCCAGGGTCCTTTACCTTTATCTTTTTACACACACAATACACACACACCCAATTTCTACAATCATGTTGGAGAGGCAGTGTAGGAAAATCTCAGTATGTGGCAAAGCATTGTCATATGTATATTTATCACTGACTGCTCTTTGAGTTAGCAGCAGTCACATTATTGTAAAGGAATATCACTGGCCTCTTGATACAGATGAAATAATGCTGTTCAGAGTTTGTTCCCACACTATTTAATTAATTAACAAGTTTTATATACTGCTTGATTTTAATAAAACCTCAAAGCAGTTTGCAAACAAACCCCACAGTATTATCAACGAAATAGATACTTAACAAAACATTCAGAACTCATTAAAATGAACAATAAGTTAAAAACAGATTAAAATACACGTCTTGATAAGGCTTGCCAATACAAAAATCTTTGAGGCAGGTGCCAGACAGAGTACAGTGAAGGTGTCTGTCTGATGTGAAAAGGCAGGAAGTTCTAGCGCATAGGTGCTGCCACACTAAAAGATTGACTTCTTACAGCTGTGGAATGAGCATTATGTGGCACTTGTAGCAGTACCACTTCTGCAGTTTGAAGTGGTCAAGTGGTCAAGTAATCTCTCTGCCTATGTCTAACTTGAACAAGGCCTTGCATGGTTCAGCTATAGCAGCACAATTCTTGCATTAGTGTACTCATGCAGTCTTGATTCAGCACATTATGTTATTGCAACAGACCACTGTTAGATCCACTTTCAGCCTTGCAGAGTCGACCATATATGTTTGGCTAGCTGAGACAAGGCAGTTGTGGTAACCGCAAACTATTTCTGTAGTATATAGCACCAATCTGCTTTAATATGAGCATAATTCTTGGTGCTGACATCTGTCAATGTTAACAAAGTAGAATGGTGACCTATATTTTGTGCTCACTTGTACTTGAATCCTACAGTTAGAATCATATATAAGAATATCTTATCCCTTATAAACCTAATTGATCACTGCTCTCTGTAGGTGAGGGCCTCCTGTAGACACCTTATCTGTAGGAGTTCCATTTTGCTCAATATACCTGTAGGACTAAGACCTTTAATGTTGTGGCAGCTACCATTTGGAATTTCCTCCCCTTGAATATTAGGTAGGCACTGTTTCTGTTGTCTTTTCAGCCCTACTAAAGACTTCCTTCTTTCAGCAAGCCTTTTAAGATGAGAGCTTTCCCAATCTTCATCTGTATTGGAATTGTTTTTAGGATAGGTATGTTTGTTTGTCACCTGTCTGCTGCCCTGAGCTACTTTGAGAAGAAGGGAGAGATAGAAATTTAATTAATTAATTAATATTAATTAGAAATCCTACTGGTGGTTCAGTTAATCTTCTTTTTGTCTTAATGGTGCATGCATATCAAGTATCCCATTGGCTTTAAAGCAAATGGAGCAATGATTTTTATCTGTAATTATTATTTTATGTTGATTCTGCCCTTATTCTAAGGAGTTCAGGATGACATAGAACCTGGTCTCCCCACATCCAAGTCATTTTTATTGTTGCAATAGCCTTGTGTGGTAGATTAAACTGAGAGATAGTGACTGGCCCTAGATTACCCAGTGAGTTTTATGGCTATTAACTTCAGCCCAGGTCTCAACACACTAGAACACTGGCATTGGGTCTTACTCTTTCTTTTCCCATATAAGATCTTAGTTATGCTGCTGTGCTTTTGGTCCTTAATATATGGTGATAAAAGTGTTTTTTTCATCTAATGAAACCTGGGAATCAATTAAACTTTAAATGATACAATACGATTCCAAAGCTAAATAGGTTCTTGAGCACTTCATCTTCTCTTAAGAAACTGTTGCTTGAAATAAATAATGAAACTACCTCATAAGATGTAAGCAGTGAATATTCAAGTCTTCAGTGGCAGTTAAAAATGTAAAAATGTTGATGCATAAAATTTGGAAGTTCTAATTATAGCTGGAATGTGCTTAGTGTTACAAAACCTGTGATAATAATTAATTCTCTAAGGAAAATGAACCCCTACAGATAACCACTCTTGGGATCTAGTATTAAGCGAATGACATGATTGTTTGGAAGTTAAATTAGTAAACTTCTCTAACAAACGTATATGAGTGTGGAATTTTGAGTAATCCTTCTGGGATACCAAGTTCCTTTCTGCGGGTCATCCTGAGTCTGACATGATGGGCGGTGAATTCCTAAATTATTATTTTAAGTAAGAGTAATTAGTTATTCTCTTTCCGTTGAACAGCATATTAGTATATTTCATAACTTGGAGAAGACTTCCTGGTGGCCATCAATTTCCAGGGACTTAATCTTCTATATTTGTTTTTAAAGATTTTTGAAAGTATCCCATTACAAGTGAACATGGGGAAAGTCTGTTTCTTCATCACCCACAGAATTATGACAAATGTCTATGACAGGTTCAAATATGGGCGTTCTGTTATATTGTACTGTGGTATTTATTGGTGCACCCTGATTTTATCATATACATGCTACTACTGAATCAAGTTTTATGCTGTTAAATATAGCTCTAGTAGTTGATGGGCAAAACCTATGTAGACATCCTCAGGTGATTAGAGTATAAGTAAAGAAAACCATTAGAGCATATTATTAAGAAATTTGTCGGTTAGGCTTGCCTTTCATAATGACAGCTTGGCTTGCTGCCCATGATGATGATGAAGATGATGATGATGATAAACCACCACCACAACAACAATAATTTATTATTATACCCCACGCATCTGGCTGGGTTTCCCCAGCCACTCTAGACGACTCCCAACCGAATGTTAAAAACACAATATAGCATTAAACATTAAAAACTTCTCTAAATAGGGCTGCCTTCAGATGTCTTTTAAAAGTAAGATAGTTGTTTACAGTGGTAACTCGGGTTACAGACGCTTCAGGTTACAGACTCCACTAACCAACAAATAGTACCTCGGGTTAAGAACTTTGCTTCAGGATGAGAACAGAAATCGCATGGCGGTGGCGCGGTGGCAGCAGGAGGCCCCATTAGCTAAAGTGGTGCTTCAGGTTAAGAACAGTTTCAGGTTAAGAACAGACCTCCAGAACGAATTAAGTTCTTAACCTAAGGTACCACTATATTTCCTTGACATCTGATGGGAGGGCCTTCCACAGGGCAGGCACCACTACCGAGAAGGCCCTCTGCCTGGTTCCCTGTAACTTCACAGACAAGCAGCTTTTCTGAAAACTAAAATGCAACTTTGGTGCTTAAATCTGTTATGTTCCTTGATGTTCATGGATATTGCTAAAGTTCCTGAATTTTGTTTCATTAGGATTGTGAGTCTTTTTGTTTAACTTTCAGATGTAAAACTAGCCTATTATTTCTGATCATCTTACCTTTTGATCTTAGGAGCAAGGTGAATATAACATGGAGAAGCTTTTCCTTGATCTCATAATTTTATAATTTTAGAAGTTAATATGATAGCTTCTATAACACAGAATAAAAAGATGAAATGCCACTAGAACATGAAAAGTCAAACATTTACATTTAACTGTGATAATTTTAAGAGATTTCATTGTAATCAGCATTTTATATCAATGCAGCTTAATAAAGTGGGGCATGATCCAGTATCTTGCAGTCTGTCACTGCTCCATATGGGTGACATTACATTTTGTGACCCCATATATTATTGCTGTTGGTTCCTGGTGCCTTGTGTGGGGTGGGTGGGGGGTGTTCTTCTGTAAATCCCCATTCTGTAAGGTAGCAGTGAAAGCCCTCCATGCCTTCTGATTTTAATGATGACTTTAAAATAAATAAATGAAACTGCCACAAGCAAGAAAGAGTTACTACAACAAGCTTGGCTCCATCTCCCTGCCAGAGGCTTCTATAACTCGTGTAAGCCTGATTACCCTCTCTTGCAGCAAAAGGAACTTAATTCTGTTCCCCCACCTGCTTTTTTTCTAGAATGTTACTAAATGTTAAATTCTTCCCACGAACAGTGCAAGGCTATGTATCTGAATGCATTTTTGTTTCTTAACAGGTAAGGTGTTTATGTTTAGCCACAAATATATTTTTTAGCATTTTTCATAAAATATATCAAAAAGAATATTATAATGTTCGAAATGAAAGCCATTCATTGCAATAAAACTCCATTAAAATATTGAGGGGAGTCCTTCCAGTGACTTCAATAGAAGGTCATTGTAAGTTAAATGGAAGCTATTCAGTAGTTATGTTGTAGAGGTTCAGCATGGAGGAAAATATTGCTGTGAGTATTGTAGTTTCCAGCAGATAGAAGCAATTTTGATCTCAAAAGAACTAGAGGGCAGGAAGTTAAGTGTTAATTCTGGGAAGGATGTATATATTTGTAGTGTAACTGTACCTCATTTTTAAACTGTAGCACTAAAGGTCTTTAAATACTTTAACATATCAGTGCCATAAACTTGACAAGTGTAATACTCCCAGGCTGCAATCCTATGCTCACTTACTCCTGTTATACACAGTTTATAATAGCATGGTGAATTTAGCTGTGTGAATTGGACCTATGTGATATTTCAATGCAAATGAAATACTTTACCTCTGCTCACTACATTGCTCTAAGTAACGGCATCTTAATATTAAAGAGTACCACACTGATTCTGTAAATCTGCTGTAGCTGCCACAACAGAAACTGTAGCAGCACTGAAAAAGCTGAAGCCATATCTCGTACTGAGAAATGCAGGAAAGATGCTCTGGGCTGTTCCTAATTTTTTACATAATAAATCCATTGCTAAGAGGGAGAGAAGGAGAGAGAGCGACGGGGGGGGGGGCACACAAATGCTGAGAAACCTCTACACTCTTACAGTATTTGTTGGGGATATCCCTGATGGCCACCGATTTAAGTTCTTATGCTGATGTCCGAAGATGGGATGCATTAGCATAATATTTCAAGTTGTGCCAAAACATTGTATGCTACTTTAGACACTGCAGTCAATGGTTTGGATCCAGAGTTTACCACATCTAGTGAAGTTTGTGGAAGCTGACCTACCTGCTCCCTCCTTGCTATGGCAGCCCCTCCCAACTCCAACAAGATACTATAGTAAACATCGGTATACCCTGCAGAATCTGGAGGAATGTGGGAGAATGGAATGTCTTAAAATTTGGGTTGAGACAACATCAGCAAACAGATCCAGATATATATGTGAACTTACTTTACTATGGTGAGATCTTCATTATGAGGAGTACTCCATTCCTGTTGGACAATACAATTGCCATATATATTAGTTACTGCTGATTGTTTCCACAGGGTTTTTTCTCTTCCCCAGTGATGCTTCATGTGTCGAGGTTAAGAAAGGTATCTACAGAAATAATAGAGGAGTATTTTCCATAAGTCATTTCCAAATAAAATAATGACTATTCTACAATCTGAAATGCCCGTTCTTTTTATACTGCACTCCTGGAACCTGAGGAATGAATTATATTTCAGGCAGCTTACTATTTTATATGGAATGGCAAGGTACACTACATTTAAATCCTGCAGTTTCTCATATTTATGATATTTCGTATTATGATGTTAAGGCCGTATATCAGGATTTTTTCTACACAGTCCTGCATCTTTCACATTTGTCTACAAGTTCTAAAAGAACAAGTAACTGTCAGTTTAGGAATCATTAGTTATCTGTTGTTGACAGCTATTAGCAATTAAATGGGATCATGTGGGGTACACAGGGTTCTGCCTTGTCCCCAGTGCTATTTAATATCTCTGTGAAGTAATTGGAAGCAATCATTAGGAGATTAGGGGTGAGGTGTCCCTAGTATGTTGATGGCACTTGGTTCTATTCCTCTGTAATATCTGAGTTAGGAGAGTCTACGCAGGTCCTAGAATAGTGCCAGGATGCTATGCTAGGCTAGATGAGGGTCAGTAAACCGAAATTGCAACCTGATAGGACAAAGCCACTATGGTTGGGCAGTTCCATTGTCTGGGAACTAGACAAGTTGCCTGTTTGTGGTACGGTATCCCTCTTGATAAAGGGACAGGTAGTTTGGGAAGCTCTTAGATCCAGCATTGTTGAGGGAGGCAAAAGTGTCCTTCCTATCGAGCAGCACCTTTTACCAACTCTGGCAGGTATTCAACAGCCGTTCCTGGACAAGCATAGTCTGGCCACAATGATCCATGCAATGGTAACCTCGGGGTTGGATTACTGCAATGCACTGTGTGGGCTAAAATTGGTATGGAAGCTGCAGCAGGTACAGAATGCTGTGGCTAAGATGTGATATGGAACAGCCTGCTCAGAACACATTACACCAATATTGAAAGAACTGCACTGACTGCATGCATGTTACCAAGCCAGTTCAAGGAACTAGTAGCGTGGCTATTTTGTCCTCCCCCTTCTAGCCTCCAGCATCACCCACACACTGCTCTGCAGGGGCCTCCAACTGATAAGAACAGCTTGTCAAAAGGCTGCAGGGGGAAGGAGAGATTTTTTTTTTGGAGGGGGAAAGGCTCCTCCCTCTAACTCCCGCACAGCTGAAACTCCACTGAGTGTAAGTGTGGTTTCAACTATATATATTTGCATATTTCATACTAATGTTGACTGGCTTAAAATAGATAATATCTAAAGTCTATCAAAACTAACAATCAAGTTTCTTCACTTCTGCCACCACCTGTCTAGAGTTGTCTGGTCCAAAAATGCTAGAAACTTTCTCAGAAATGCAAAGAAACACTTAGGTGGACCTTAGCTATTCAAGCTCTTTCATCAACTGAATAATACATTGGCAAATGTCTCCCCAACTTAAACTGATGTGGTCACTGTGGCAGAAAACGGAATCCCTTTAAGATGCAAGGTTCCAAAGCTTTGTAGGGCTTCTAGATTAAAATCAACACTTCTTGGCCCATAATCAAATCATGGATTATAGCAACTTTAATACATTAATTAACTTAATTACATTTGTTAATTAAAGTAATTAAGCTTGCATTAAACAGCACAAAGCAAATAATTGATTCTCAGCTAGCCGATAGGCCGAGTTCCTGAAGCCACTAGATCTGATTCTGTATATGATAGGGCTCTTTTTTGTTCCATGTTTCTGCATAGGTTTATACTTACTTAGTTATTTTCTTCATCTCTTATTTGGCTTTCTTTCCTGTTATAATGTACTGTATAAAGAAGGTGGTAGCTTATGGCTTAGGAACGGAAAGCTATTTCACTCTGCTCTGTTGATAGCCTACTGTGGTGCTGCTGTTCTGTTTTGCTCACCTTAGGGAAGTAGCCAGGATAAAAGAAACATGCTTCTCCCGTGCAGGAACACATTCCAAAGGATTATACTTTTCCCACTTGTTTTTCATTGGCATGGATACCTGGGCCATACCTAGAGTCTATTGCGTACAAACAGCACAGCCATGCTTCCTCTCATGTAGGGTGACTTTGAGACTCTGTCCTGACGTAGCGCATATGGAAGGCATTGAGGCATCGCTCCTGACAGCTATGAGTTACCCACGACTCACTTCCATAAAGTCTGGAAGAACTTCACCTTGGTATTGGACATTGGATCATACTCTCCCCTATTCTCTTGGAGAGGCGAGCCATTGCCATAGCTGCCTTGCCAATATGCTTGTCTAGCTCAGTATCAATGGAGAGGTTGCTGGTTGTGGTGGAACCCAAGTAGACAAAATTGTCTACCACCTCAAGCATGTGACTACCAATGCTGATGCATGGAGTGCTAGTGATGTACAGTGGTACCTCGGGTTAAGAACTTAATTTGTTCCAGAGGACGGTTCTTAACCCAAAACTGTTCTTAACCTGAAGCACCACTTTAGCTAATGGGGCCTCCCGCTGCCACTGCGCCACCGGAGCACAATTTCTGTTCTCATCCTGAAGCAAAGTTCTTAACCCGAGGTACTATTTCTGGGTTAGCGGAGTCTGTAACCTGAAGCGTCTGTAACCTGAAGCTTATGTAACCCGAGGTACCACTGTACTGACCCAGGATGTTGGTCTTCGTCAGAGCTGCAGACACTGAGGAAGCTCTGCAGAAGCTCATGAACTGTTTTGTCCAAGCCTGCAAGGAGTTTCAGCCTTAACACCAGCCTGACAAAGAAGGTAAAAAGGTAAAGGACTCCTGGACGGTTAAGTCCAGTCGAATTTGACTATGGGGTGCGGCACTCATCTCCGCTTTCAGGCCGAGGGAGCCAGCATTTGTCCGCAGACAGCTTTTCCGGGTCAGTTGGCCAGCGTGACTAAACCGCTTCTGGTGCAACGGAACACTGTGACGGAAGCCAGAGCGCACAAAAATGCTGTTTACCTTCCCGTCGCAGCGGCATCAATTTATCTCCTCTCGCTGCTATGCTTTTGAACTGCTAGGTTGGCAGGAACTAGGACAAATCAACTGGAGCTCACCCCATTGTGCAGATTTGAGCAAAGACTTAACATCCTGGGTCAGGACATCACCAGCACTCCACTCATCAGTTTTCATATTCAATCAGCAGTTTCACTTTAGGTTTCTTCATGTAGGCTAAGACACAGTTACTATTCCTTCTCCCTGACTAGGACAAGCTTTAAACTCTCACCTGTGTAAAATACTTGCACCACTCCCAATTTTTCTCTAACTAGAAATAATACCCACTTGTGAGGGTAGGTAAACACAGTTTTGCAGAGAAAGCAGGCACTGGAGTGCAGTGGCTGAATTTGGGCTCTCAAATTTCAGCAGCGCCTTGTGTGAAACTAAAATTCAGTTCTTCCTTGCATCTTGCACTCCGTTCTCCAGCACTGCTGCGGCACCCCCTGCAATGTGGTACCCAGTGCGGCCATATGGGTCACACTACCCTAAAACCACCTCTGTGGAGTGGGAAGGGTTCAAGCTCCCCATATCCATTTTTCCTAAGCCCTAAATTATTATTTCCTCCTAAATTTTCTTGGATCTCAGCATTATCTGCTACTGAGAGCCATGTGATGGTACCTGTGTCAGGTTTATGTTGCCACTAAGAGTGCGGTAAGATTAAAGCAAAGCATGGTATTTATTGGTGTGAAAGGAGACATTAATCCCATTCCTCCAGCTGGGTCTGTTCTCCCTGAAAATGGGAATAATGCAATCTTGCAATGCAGTCACAGCCAAGACCTCAGATGCAGACCTTTAAATATTTCTAGAACCAACAAGACCTAACCCTTGCTTCCATAGTAAACCATTTGCTAATTGCCCCCCTTAGTCATTTAAGTTTATTTTCATCCTGCAATCTATGGATTGCTTTTGCTTTAATTCATGTTACCTTCTTCCATAACGCAGTTCAGGAAGCTTGTTCTCTAAGGACCTTTGTATTACAGCTGTGGCTTTCTTGGGAATCGTGATGAGCTCAGCAACGTCTGCCTTTAATGTTCAAAACAATCATTGAGCAATAAAAATTAGGGCTCTTTTTGCAATTATTGATTTTGTACTAAGATGACTATCTCCCCTTCCCCTTGAAACTCATAAAATTTCAAATAGAAGCTTAAGTTGTTTCGTACTGCTACTCATAGTAGAAGGCTTTGAGGCATATGATGTTTGTTTTGTATGTGTTTAGCACAAAAAGAAGAGCATTGACCAGACAATCTTTCAATCTAAGATTATGATAGATTAAGAAATGTTGACACTTCCATTCAGATTTTCCTTTGTGAAATTTAAGAGCGTTTTAATGGCTTACTGATTACAAATTGGTGCTGCTGTATTAAGATTGATATGGAATGTTTCATTAACCATATATCAGAAGAGTCTCTTACTTTCAGTTTCTTGTAGGCTGGTTTAACTTCTTAAATTAGTCATGTAAAATGTCTGCCCATGGAAATCAGTATCACACAGATTTTCCAAAGCTGTAACCATAAACCAGACCTAACATATCAGGGTTCTGGGTTACAGAAAGCATTGCAGTTGCCGCATAATGCATCTGCGTGGAGCTTCACCTCTGATCTATTTTAAAAGGTCTTTCCATGAGCTCTGAACATGATACTTGAAATGGCCTAAAGAGGACCACTTTGGGAGGTATTGTTGAGGCACGTTCAAAACAGTTTTTAGTTCATATTTCTTGATCTGGGTATGCATGATTGTATTGCAGCCTATTTTGCAAGCTTTGGTATCTAAATTTCTTTAAGGAACCCACTATAATGCATTCAATGAGTGTTTGAAATACGTTGTGCGCCAAAAGATAGCATTCAGTTTTGCCTGTGCTTTTTCTTGTCATACCACTTTAGTTGGCAAGAGTTGCAGAATTTAATGATTGAATTGCTAATTAAAGGTAAAGGTAAAGGTACCCCTGCCCGTACGGGCCAGTCTTGCCAGACTCTGGGGTTGTGCGCCCATCTCACTCAAGAGGCCAGGGGCCAGCGCTGTCCGGAGACACTTCCGGGTCACATGGCCAGCGTGACATCGCTGCTCTGGCGAGCCAGAGCTGCACATGGAAACGCCGTTTACCTTCCCGCTGGTAAGCGGTCCCTATTTATCTACTTGCACCCGGAGGTGCTTTCGAACTGCTAGGTTGGCAGGCGCTGGGACCGAGCAGCGGGAGCGCACCCCGCAGCAGGGATTCGAACCGCCGACCTTTCGATCGGCAAGTCCTAGGCGCTGAGGCTTTAAACCACAGCGCCACCTGCATCCCGGAATTGCTAATTAGTAGACAAATTTTCAACTTGAAAAATAAACAAGCATTGTACAACCTGAGCTTATAGTCCTGCCCCGCCCCATTTTTGTTTAACCTTGGGGGGGGGGAGAGAAATGCTTTATGCCAGCCTAATCACATTTAGTTTCTTATGTTCTTGGAATTTCACTGCACACTTTCTTAAGCTGGACATTATGTCAAAAACTTGGAAATGTAATTTGCAATGTTCTTCTACATACAGGGTGCAAAAGTGACATCCAGTGGCCAGTTACATTAATTAGAATAAGTTGTATTCCATAGGGCAGATTTCAGCAATTCATTAATAAAATGAAAGTAAATCTCCTTAAGTTTTATGCTCATAGGATTGTGCTGTCAGATGTCTTTGCATTGCTTCAGTCTCACACAATTATAAAATGTTCTGTTCAGATGAAGACTTTAGAAATTAAATCTAACGGGAGGCATAATAATTTTTGTAGTGGATCCCTGCTTGTTCTTCATCAGGAGCTTTATTTCCTATTTGCTCAGTTTGAAGGATGTCTAAAGGTAGCTAATTTCACCCTCTGTTTCACTTAGGAAACCTAATTTCTTTTGTTTGTTTCAAAAATTAACATCTTTCCCCCCCAAGAAGCATGGGAAAAATATTGATCTGTTTGTAAGCTAATCTTATTTTAAAGCTTTTGGTAAACTGTCAACACCATGAGGTTATATTTACAACATTATTACCAATAGAACAGAATACCCCACAAATACAGCACTGAAGTGTAGAAATGTTCATTCTGACAGAATTTCAATTTTTAAACATAGTGAAACTGCTTTACAATGGCTGTGGAAAACAGTGGAGACAAAGGGAGGGTTCATTTTCTCCCTTCCACCTGCCTATTCGTGCAGTGTGTTAATTTTCCCCACCCTAGTTCTTGCTTTACCAAAATTCAGCATGATCCAAGTTCAGTTGGGTCACTGGCTCTTTTAAATTAGCCTAAAAGTAGCCACAATGGCTCCTGAGGTAGACCAGGGCCATAATGCTTGGGGGACACAAAAGGCTAACCCCCCCAAGCTGTTTTATGCCACAGTAGGGAAAAGACTGGTACTGCATGGGTACCAAGCTCATATTGCAGCTGCTTTTAAGCAAAGAGCAGGATGTAAAAAGATCGTGTCTGGTTCAATCTGCAATGTTCTTAACTGTGTTTGGGTCTTGCCCATAATGCCATGCCCTGCTTTGAATATTGACTGCTTCGGCTGACCCATGCTTATTCCTTGTTTTGTACAGAAGCTTAATTTTGGGCAGAGTTGTAGTAAAAGCATATACAAACAGATGGTTGAACTGGGCTTCTGTTAAGCTAAATTAGTAGTAAGATTTAAAAATCCGTAGCTTGTACAAGTGTAAGGCAGCCATTTAGTCAAGGAATTTAAGTTTGAGCTTAACAGTTTCACTTGTGTATTTTGAAAATGAGGGCTAATGATTAAAAATGGAGGAAACTATGAAAAATGTCATGCAGAGAATTCCTTTCTGCCTTGCCACACTGTGGTCAAAGTAGTATTTTGGTTTTATGCCTATTGTGCAATGACAAAGGTTTATTTTCCCTTTGTTCTTTTCAGAGCGCTGCAGCAGCTCCCAGTCCAGTGCTAGGAAACATTCCCCCAGGAGATGGCATGCCAGTAGGTCCTGTACCACCCGGTTTTTTTCAGGTATTCAGACAAATTATGAATTTTAGGACTTAGAAATGGGTCGGTAGCATTATTTGGCACTGCCAGAAAAAAGTATCACTTCAAATTCTGTATAAAATGCATAGTATTTAAGAACAATAGCGGGTGGGATGGGGTCTTAGGACAGGTTCAGTGATCAATAAAAGGCAAGCTTTAAGCTGTTTTATGTCAGGAGTTGGAAATTGTGAAACAGTGCAGTAATATTCACTGTTATAGAATATTAGATGTGCAATAGTCCCTTAGTCTAATTATGTAATTGGGGAGGTATTTTCTACACTAACATAAGGAATTGGTTACTTAATATTGTCTTCTAATTAGAATCCATCTAACTGAAATAGCATTATACTTATGCATTGTAGGTTAGCAGTGTTTTGGAAGAACAGTAGAATAATGCAAATTCAAACTAGCAGTTTGAAACTCTAGGAAGCTGTTTCTACCCTTTAACAGGTAGCTATGTAAATCTGTGTATAGGTGTGTTTTTGGTCTGCTCTCATATCAGCAGTCCTGCTACTAATTAGTTATGTTAAGATAAGTGAGAAAAACATTAGGTTAGGAAGCAAGTTACAGAAAGCTTCTTCTCTGAAAGAGAAACTAGAAAACCAAGTTAATGGGAGTGTACTGCCTTCATTGACTATTTCTGACTTCAGGCGTAGAGCACAATAATAATTCAGGGTACACCATAATATATATAATGTTCTATTGTATAAGTCGGAGAGAGGTGTTGGTTAACTTATTGTAACAGTCTGATGAGCACAGAGAGAAGTACGACTAACATATATTGAGAAAGAGTCTGCTGATTGGCTTGTAGCCTTTTCAAGCAGAGATGGAGTTGTGAAACTGCCCGCAACTGTGGTGTACTGTTCCCAGGATAGAGAAAAATGATTGAACAATTTTTTAAAAAATTTAAAAATAGCATTTTCTATTAAAACATAAATTCTGGTAAATGCCATCTCTTTTCTAAAAGTGAAAACAACAAAAATGCCGCCACCGGAGTGGGCTGAATCTGTGTGCTTTATTAGATGTTTCAAGTGGACAGATTATCGGGGAACTATAAAAACTAGATCTTATATACCCATTTGAAAACGTTCAGTGATAGACTATTTTTTAAATATCAAAAATTAATATAAAGACAAGTTTGGATGACTATGCAGGTTTTGTAAAAATTGTCTAATTATCATAAGTAAAACTGCAGTACTCTGGAAAGAACTTGTGTTATTCAGACCCATGTCTTTTATAGGTTTGTCCTCTGTTCTTTTTCCACCTGTGTCTACCCCTTGGGATTTCCTTTCTGTGTGATGCTTCAGATCCTTGATAATACCATCCAGTTCATTTAACCACAACCTATGACCCTTGAGGTTTTTTATTGAAGCAAAAGGATTAATTCCATCCTTGTATAAAAACTGTAGTGATTTGAGGATTATACTGTCCATTTGAGAGCAATTCTTTTGTCTCTCCACTTTTCCGCATTTGGTAACACAGACCAGTGAAATTGTTGGTCACTTACCCAGGAGTAAAGAGACCTACTCTGGGCTTATTCTTGCGAATTACATTGTAACAAAGAACAAGGCTAACACAGAAGGGAGCTTTTCTCTATTAGATACAGATTGTTGAAATTTAACACCAGGAGGTTATGTTTCTACCAGTGCAATTTGTATGAGATAGATGGCAAGGATTATAGTTTTGAGGTTTCAGCTGCCTTTTTGGTGACTTTTTCAGTGTCTCAGTGGTGTTTTTTGAAGTATGTTTATAAAATTGTGTTGTTGATTGTGACTGGTGGCCTTTTTGGATAATAGAGTTAATTTTTATTTAGGTTATGCTATTTTTACTTAAAGTTGCACTGTTGGGTGGATTTTAGCATTGTTTAATTATATTTATATATTTTGATGATTTCAATTCTTTAAAAAGTGTTTTATGGGAGTTATTCAACTAGATATATAGCATTTTAATTTTTTAGCAATGCCCATGCTACTCAAAATGCACGAGGCCTAATAAAAGCACTTTTTTCAGTGCACCTTGTAGATGTCTGTCTTTGTTGCTTTGGTGTTAATACCTCCCTCCTCCTTTCCATATTATTTTTAAATGATCTGATTTTAAAAGCGAATTGGAAGTTAATTCAAACATATTGAAGGCTACACTTAAATGCTTTTGAAATAGAATCATCACTACTTTTTTCCATTGAATAAAGTATCTTACTTAGGTAAGGCGTCATAACTAAATGCAATGCAGAACATGCGTCTGGTTCACACATCACACTCAACCATAATTTGGCATAATGTACGAGAGCAGGAATGACTGGTGGTGAGCCTTGGGTTCACCAGCCCTCTCGTCTTCTCTTCCTCGTTTGTTTTGAAGAAACTGGTAGATGCCAATGGCACTGAAAGGTACATAAAAGAACAGATGGGCTATATAAAGCCGAGTAAAGTATTGGTCATCAGGAAAGCGCATTGGGTCTCTTATGATAGTCGATTTTAATAATAGGCTAGTTCAAAAACAATGTTTCCAGCATAGTTAAAGGGGAGATGTCACCATGTATCTTATTTTAATGTATTTTTCATCTTCCGTTGGAAGCCACCCAGAGTGGCCGGGGATACCCAGCCAGATGGGCAGGGTATAAGTAAATAATAATAATAATAATAATAATAATAATAATAATAATAATAATAATTTAAAAAAAACAGAAAATATTGTGAGCTCCCTGACTGACAAAAGGCAATACCTCCTGATTTTTTGGAATAGAAAGTAGTTTTCAGAAATGTATTCCAGGGAACCCTAGGATTCCTTAGAAGTTCGATAAGAAGGTGAACAAACTTTTTGCAGTGGCAGCTAGCTCACAGTTATCAACCTTCCCTGGTGATGTGTTGCTGCAGAAGTGTTGGATGTTCTTTAAACTTCCCTCTCAATTTGCACAGGTCTCACCGGTGCTGTCTGTACTGTGCCCTAAATTGTAGGTGTGTAGCAGAAATCTTAGCAGCATCTTAGGTTTCTGTGGCACGCATTCTCATCAGGTTTCTGCATACAGAGCTAATTTTGAGTGCAGTTTGAAATTTCCACAAACATATGCAAAGAAAATAGCTATTCCGCATGTGGATTCCTATTTCACATAACTAGCTGTGCTCATTGCTTTGTGTATTGCTTGCATATTTGCATACAGAGCTGTACAAGTGACCTTTGAATCATGACACCCAACTGTTGGACAGAATTGGCCAAATACTTTTAGACTGCATATCCTTAATTGCTATTATTTTTTATTACTAACTTGAAGTGTTAGGCACTTAACAGACTCTCCTAACCACTTACTGCAACTTCCATGTTCTTTACTTTCTTGAATAGTAAGACATACTAGGATTCTTTCTGAAGGAAGTTATTGAAGACTCACTATGTGACTATAGTGACAAATATATAGGTAGCAAAGAACAAGCAGCCACACACATAGTGCTGGCTTTAAAGTAGTGATAGCATTCATCTATCTTTTCCCTCCCACATAAAGATCACATAATCAAGAAGGTTGCTTCTTACCAACCAGTAGCAGGGAGATTTTTTCCTGTGTGCAGGATCCCTGCCACCTTAATACACAAGAGCATAAACTCATGGAAAAAGGGAGTGAGACTGTTCCATTGAGAACCTTTGTGTTGAACTGCATTTATAAGAGAGGGGAAAGTAGAGGAAGAAATGAGCTGGAATGAGCCACAGGAGAAGTGAGACACCTGGGGCCATCATTTTTAGAGATGCTGAGCTTGCACAAGTAGTTCATAGTTCTGATGCTCAACACATGAGGGGAAAAGAATCGTTGAAGGAAACATTTTCAGGCATTAGGGATTGCAGTCTCCTGCTATATGTGCTATTGGCTTTGAGTCTAGGACGTTGTGAACTAGTATGTGTGGGGAATTCATGCTGGGGCGAAAATACTGAAACCGATTTCCGTGTTTGTTTTCTGTGGCTGCCACAAAAAAGCCATTTCCTGTTCCAGTGCCTCTGCCATTTGTGCCGTAAGGGGCAGTCTGTGCCAATGTGCGAATGCTACACTTTAGACCATAGGATGCAGTACAGAATCTAAATATCGTTCTCCACAGCAGGCACCACCAAAACAGAAGCTTTCAGTTTTGGCTAATATGTAATATGTGAATGAGCATCAAGTGTAATCAGTATGTGATGTTGCCACATGGCTGCCCTAGCCAGTGGTTCTATATTTAGTGCTTTCCTGGTGCTTCCAAGCCTCGTGTTGACAGGTATGTGCTGAAGTGCAGGGGCCAGGAATATTGGCAACTTCCACTTCAATACCACATGGTGCAAACTGCTTAAATTTCACCTGTGGAAGGGAATATTGTAGTTGTACTAACCACATTGTATATGCTTAGCAGTATAAGGCCTGTTTCATGGGTTATTCAATAGCTTTGGGTTATAATTCCAAACACCGTCAGGAGTAAGCCCCATTTAACACAATGGATTTTATTTCTGAGTAGGATTGCTCTGTACGGATTTTTTTTAAAAAAGAGAAACAAATAGAAACAAGGCGGAACTGGGCTAAACAAAAACTACTCATCCAGCTATTTATCTCAATTTCAAAACCCATGTCTGTTATTTGACTTCGGGGGTGGGGAAGGTCTGTCCTGAAATGCTAGCAAAAGTTCCTTTTGAAATTGGTGTTTGAAATAACTGCAGTGGAATTGTGCCTCATTGCATGGTGTGTGCATGTCTCCCAATTTGCTCTCTTGGTACATGTGGATTTGCTTATGCTTACGACAGGTAGTGATATAACCTCATCATGTGTCAGGAGGCAATGCCACAATGCTTCCAGTATAGAACTTTATTGGTTACATAATAACACATAATGTTATTAATAGAAGTCATTGCTAGTCACAGCGACATTGGAGGCAGCAGCAGCAGCAGCAGGGGCAACGGCTCCTCACTGCTGAGCAAAATTGTCAACTCCTTGCCATTTGAGGAATTTCCTTTAAACAAAGGACTTTCTCAAAAAGAACTCTTGAAAATACCTGTGATACTGCAATATTGATGAGGAACACCACTTGATTCTGAGCATGGAATGGAAATAGTTACAATTAATGAAACCGAAAGATGGCAAATTGGCACCACTAGGTGAAGCACATGGTATAATGACACAACATATCACTTTCAATGTGGTAGCACCCCAATTGTAGAATATCCTTACCCTGCCTTCTGGGGTGAAACCCACATTATTTACTTTTCTGAGGCAGTGGAACATACCTCTTTCCATTGTCTTTTACAGGGGTTTGATACAATTTAGCTGGCTGGAGGTTAATGGATAGTCTGTCTGCCCTTTTAAGAAGATAGCACAATGTTTTACTCATTGTTGTTATTTTATTTCCTTCCAGTAGCACCTTAAGACCAACTAAGTTAGTTCTTGGTATGAGCTTTGGTATGAGCACACGAAAGCTCATACCAAGAACTAACTTAGTTGGTCTTTAAGGTGCTACTGGAAGGAATTTTTTTTGTTTTGACTATGGCAGACCAACACGGCTACCTATCTGTAATTGTTATTTTATGTTGTCTCTCTTTGGGATCGTGAATAGATGAAGAGTGGAATAGAAATGGGAATGAATGAATAAAAATGAATAGAAAATACTCCCGTGTAATGGCCAGTTGTGCATTCCTTCTAAAGATTTCAGAGAATCAGATTTTAGCCACTTTTAAAATAATAATTATATCTATCTATCTCTATCTATCTATCTATATATCTATCTATCTATCTATCATCTATCTATCTATCCCACTTTAAAACAGAATATTGAAAAGGCCGATAGCTTTCTGTTTTAGAAAATTTACCTGTTAGTGATTAGGACTGGGTTTAAATAGATTTCATTTGCTCCCAGATGTGTCTGCTGCTGGACAGTGTCTGCCTTCCAAGCATTAGTCCAAATTTGGTGTTAGAGCAGTCATTTGTATGTGCAATTACTATTGCTCATGTTGTTTGCTGGTAATGCTTATTGGAGTACCTGAGCCTCAAACTCTTGACCTATCTTTATTTGGCCCAACCCTCAGTGATGCATGACTGGAAAATGGATAGGAGAGAAGGCAATATTTATCTGGTGGCAGTTCTTCTGCTTTCTGTGGTGCCTCAACCTGGGGGTGCATTTTGGAGGTACAGGGAGCTGCTACTGGAAGAGAGAACTGAAAAGCTCCTGCACATGAGCTGAACACTGCCTGTGGTGCTCTGGAGCCAGCACATAGATTTCCACCCCTCCTTCCCCAAGTCAAGTCATGCAGAGAATAGAACACAGTTCATATTTAACTCACCAGGGAGATGCTGTAAGGATGTTAACTCTTGAAGCTCTGAGAGAAAGATTTTCTCAGATACTCAGAGACAAATAACCAGTGGCTAAACTTCTGCTAGTGACTGATTAAAATTAATGTTGGTGCAATAGCTAGAACATATAAGAAATGTGAAAACGGTAATAACTGCATGATTGCTTTGTTATGTGGACAGTTTCTTGGTGTATTATGGGGCATATTAACAGAATTTAAAATTGCCGAATTATCAGGTGTTGTTACCAGTGCCATTCTTATATGATAGTACAGTGATGAGAAAATTTGTTGATGGCTAGTTTCAAAGTCACATTTTATATGCTATTCTTATGTAAAAGCTTGTGGAAATGAGTATATGAAGTATATAAGATTATCTTGCCATCTAGTGGCTACTGTATTCCCTGCATTTTCACTTAACGGTTGGTTGGTATTGGGATTGAAGTGTAGTTTATCTAGTTTATAGTCATAGTGTATGTAAGATACAATTACATGTTAAGGAAGGATTTCAAAACACCATAAAGTCAATACGAGATTTTCTAATTTTTTGTGGCATATTGAGTACAGTAAGTTACAATAACCCTATTGCCACATTATTGTTGTTGATACAAATTACTAAATGCAAGACTTATTACCAGTTCAATTTTCTTTCTGATTAAAATGGGTTGAATAGAATATATTAATAAAATAGTTTTAAATATTAATGAGTGGCTTTAAAATGATTAGCTTTTCTTCAGATTCTAGTCTACAAAGGATCTTGAAGTTGTATGTATTGTAAGTTACCTTGTGCTAATGATATTAATAGCTTTTGCAACTTACATATAGAATGTGGAATTATTTCAGAAAAGATCTATTTGTCTGTCTCGAATGCTGTCCTCTTCAGAGTCAGCGAAGGATATGTTCCTGGTATTTTCTATGTGGTTCACGCATAGAGACCCTCGCATCCGCATTTGTCTCAGTGACCAGAGTTTTTTCCTTCAACTCCATACCTGGGAACTTCTGGAAAGCTTGTGAAAACATATTGTGATTCTCTCCTCATTTTGGTGACAGAATGAAGTGCCCTGAACTTATGGAACCCAATTATTGCAGGAGACAAACTAACATTATACCGTTTCCAAATGCTGCTGTTCCTATTTGCTGGGGTTTCTTGAATTTTTTTTTAATTATTTTTTTTTAACGAGCAGATTACTTGAAGGCAGGATACCATTTTCCTGAAACAATTATTTTTATCATCTGGAAAGGCACTTGTTTCCCCTTTGCATTAATCAGCATGTCTCTGATAATCCAGTTTTGACTCATTCTCTTTGACTATTGAAAAAAATCAGTGGTATGAATCCCAGGTGTTGTGTTCTGCCCTGTGGAGAATGGGAAGGTGGTGTTTGAACCATTATGAGTAAAATTATATGGAGATCTTGAAGAGATGCTGTTATACTTTTTAGACAGGGAGGTGACATGAAGAAGTTCATCAAGTATTTGTGTGGTATGGGTTAAAACATGGCATACAAATATATTTTGTCAAGATTATTGTGTCTGAGGCAGACAGATTATACAAGTGCTTTGTAACTTGATTCACAGGCCAATCTTAGGAGACTTTTGGGTTTTGCATTTGTTTGCTGTATGAGTTAGTGTGAGAAGACCTGAAATTCATAAAAACCATGTTGGGAATATTTTGGGAAGAAGTACTTCTGAATAGTCTTGCTGTAAGAAAGAGTTGTCTTTATTTTCATCTAAATATATATTGTGGCAGAGCTGGATTCCTTTAAAACGAGCTATGTATATGGACAGTAGTGGATTGCCAGACCTTTCATGGCCAGCAAAGGCATACGGGAGAAAAATTGCAAAGTGATTGTAGGATAATTCAATTCATAGTGAATTCATCCATGTTTGGCACTTTTTTAAAGCTACATTCTCTTTTAGGTTTACTACCCCTTAGGAAACACAAACTAATAAATTCCTAGATTGTTTTATTCATTCATCCTGCTGTGTTCCAAAGTTAACAGTACATAAAAATATAGGCCAACACTCAAATGAGCCATTTATTAGTTCCCCGCTGTACATGAACTTGTTACAATGCATAACAGATTATTATGTGCCGCTGGAACCACAGCCACTTCCCCATTTCACACTTTCCTTCACACTTCACCTTCAAAGGTGCGCTCTTCCATTGTCTCCAAGACAGACAGATGCCAACTAATAATTTACCATGATGTGCAGACAAGCTCACTGTCTATTAGAGGTGCATTTTAATGAAGTACTGTACATGTGTGCAGATATAAAATACAACATAAACTAAGCCAAATTTCTGAATAACCCAAAAATAGCTCTCGTGTTAGCGGATGTCCCCACTGGTGTCAGTGTTGGGGGCAGACCCACATGCACAAGTGGTGGTCCTCCTTTGGCTTCTACAAAATTCACACTGATCAGTATAACTGAATAAAGTAAAGACTTGTATTGATGACAGGCTGATTTTCTGAAGCTTATGGAGGGTACGTGGTGCTGGTGGTGTTTAAATTGGCCTTAATCGTTGAGACGGCTAGAGCGCTGGTGGCGGATAACTCATTCCGAATCTGACCGGACACAGGTTAGAGCTCAACGTCGAGCCTACCAAGTGGCGATAGCGACGGCGAAGAAGAATTTCTTCACCGCCTCTATTGCATCTGCAGAAAACAGCAGCAGGAGACTTTTTCAGGTGGTTCACAATTTAGCGGAACCACCTGTAACATCGGGGCCCAGTACGGGCCACATATTCTCCTGCAATGATTTTGCAAAGTTTTTTGCAGATAAAATCGCTCAGATTCGGGAAGAAGTAGACTCCACCGTGGGAGCAGGGCCAGGGCGGGAGAGTGCTAGAGTTCTGTCTAGTCAAGTTGAGTGGGATCAATTCCAATCTGTTACCTCCGAGGATGTGGACAGGCTGCTTGGACGAGTGAAACCAACCACCTGTCTCCTGGATCCTTGCCCATCCTGGCTTATAAAAGCTAGCCGGGAAGGACTGGGCGATGGGCTTCGTGGGGTGGTGAATGCTTCCCTCCGTGAGGGAGCCTTCCCAGACCCACTGAAAGAGGCGGTTATTAAACCGCTTCTTAAAAAACCATCTTTAGATGCGGCCACAATGGCCAACGATCGCCCAGTCTCAAATCTTCCATTCTTGGGCAAGGTGATAGAGCGAGCGATTGCTGAACAACTCCAGGCACGCCTGGAAGAAGCGGACCATTTGGATCCCTTCCAGTCGGGATTCAGGCCTCATCATGGGACTGAAACTGCCTTGGTCGCACTGGTTGATGATCTCCGGCAGGCTAGGGACAAAGGTGAGAGCTGTTTCCTAGTTCTGCTGGATCTCTCAGCGGTGTTTGATACCATCGACCATAACATCCTTCTGGACTGTCTTGAGGGGCTGGGAGCTGGGGGCACTGTCCTACAGTGGTTCCGCTCCTTCCTCCTGGGCCGTGTTCAGAAAGTGGTGGTGGGGGATGAGTGTTCAGACCCCTGGGCTCTCACTTGTGGGGTGCCTCAGGGTTCTGTCCTCTCCCCCATGCTTTTCAACATCTACATGCAGCCACTGGGAGAGATCATCAGGAGGTTTGGGCTGGGTGTTCATCAGTATGCAGATGATACCCAGCTCTACCTCTCTTTTAAATCAGAACCAGTGAGGGCAGTGAAGGTCCTGTGTGAGTGTCTGGTGGCGGTTGGAGGATGGATGGCGGCTAACAGATTGAGGTTGAATCCTGACAAGACAGAAGTACTGTTTCTGGGGGACAGGAGGCGGGCAGGTGTGGAGGATTCCCTGGTCCTGAATGGGGTAACTGTGCCCCTGAAGGACCAGGTGCACAGCCTGGGAGTCATTTTGGACTCACAGCTGTCCATGGAGGCACAGGTCAAATCTGTGTCCAGGGCAGCTGTTTACCAGCTCCATCTGGTACGTAGGCTGAGACCCTATCTGCCTGCGGACTGTCTCGCCAGAGTGGTGCATGCTCTGGTTATCTCCCGCTTGGACTACTGCAATGCACTCTACGTGGGGCTACCTTTGAAGGTGACTCGGAAACTACAACTAATCCAGAATGCGGCAGCTAGACTGGTGACTGGGAGCGGCCGCCGAGACCATATAACACCGGTCTTGAAAGACCTACATTGGCTCCCAGTATGTTTCCGAGCACAATTCAAAGTGTTGGTGCTGACCTTTAAAGCCCTAAACGGCCTCGGTCCAGTATACCTGAAGGAGCGTCTCCACCCCCATCATTCTGCCCGGATGCTGAGGTCCAGCGCCGAGGGCCTTCTGGCGGTTCCCTCATTGCGAGAAGCAAAGCTACAGGGAACCAGGCAGAGGGCCTTCTCGGTAGTGGCGCCCACCCTGTGGAACGCCCTTCCAGTAGATGTCAAAGCGATAAACAACTACCTGACATTCAGAAGACATCTTAAGGCAGCCCTGTTCAGGGAAGTTTTTAACGTGTGATTTTACTGTATTTTTGGTTTTTATGGAAGCCGCCCAGAGTGGCTGGGGAGGCCCAGCCAGATAGGCGGGGTATAAATAATAAATTATTATTATTATTATTATTATTATTATTATTATTATTATTATTATTATTATTATTATTAACATGCTGTTCTATGCTCCATTGTTTTACTTAGAAAGTCCTTTAGCAAATGCAGTTGCATCAAACAATTTTAGCTTGTTTCTATGTGCTTTCAAAACAGATAATTATTTAAATTGGGCAAATGTATATAATATAATTTTCAGTTTAGAAGCAAAGCATAAATGTTTTTGTGGATTTGCATTGTATTCTTGTTGGATTTTTCCTAGTAAAGGAATCCTCTTATGATACATAAACTATTAATTTAAGCATCAGTATATAAATGCAGCCTCTTATGTACCATTTCCTTTTAAGGTTTTAGTAACAAGAACCACAGGAGTTCAGTTTTCTAGTTTCAGAATTTAGGAACAAAGACATATTCTGAAACCAGCTTTGTCATAGAAGTGGTCCTGCTGGTTATGGGATTACTCATGGACTTTCTATTTTGCAATCGCTAGTGTGATTCGTGTTGTTATAATATATTGTACCTTTTCAACATAGCCTAGCCAGTTCTCAGACACTCAAGAGACATCTAGTGTAAAAGAACAGAATACATCAATTTCACGGAGATAACTTCAGAAAAACTAAAAACATGTTTATATAATGTACCTAATCCAGAGTCATCTTGCATAAGCAGTGGTTCGCTCCTTGATGTGAACATTGTGTGCTCCTTCCAGAATGTTCATGTGACATTCTTATTAGCAGGAAAGTCTGTTGCCACAGGAGTGCTCTATGTTCTTTTGTACATACTTTTTGTTTGGATTAGAGACTACTGTGTAATATACAAATGGTGCGCATTTTTGGCACTGCAAACTGGGTAGAGAGAAGAAGAAAAATATTCTTACAAATTACGTTTAGGGCTAGGACCAGATTTCTTGGGGAAGGGGCAGTTGCTGTGGGGTTGACAGTTCCCTCTTACCCAAGCACAGGATAGAGCCCAGCCTCTATAGGCTTTCTCTGCCTCCACTGCTTTTGTGGTGGTAGTAACACCACTCTGTTGCCAGCCATGTTTTAGCAGTGGATGGAAGATGGCACTTTTAACAGGATCTAAGCTATGCTCCTTTCTGTGGTTGCCACCTCCCATCTTAAGTTACTGATTATGCAATGTCCCAGCCTATAGATTCCTATAGATTTCATTGGTCTGTAGCCCAGAGCATTATATGCCCCAGCTGTGTTTGCCAGTTTTTGAAGACTCACCTCTTTACATAGGCGTTCCCTTGATTTCTCAACCTGAGTCCTGCTGTGTTTTAATCACACTGTTTTATTGTGTATTTTAATTAAGAATATTTATATTTTAATGGTAGGTTTATATTATTTTTTATACTTTGCAAATTACTTAGCCTACTTTGGCATGTTATTTAACATGGCAGACAGTCACCATGGATGGGAGGCAAGCTAGGCTCTTGTTCAGGAGTGGAACAGCTGCCCATTACTAGAAAAAGCATTGGGGAAAAGAGGTAAATGGCATCATGGTGGGCCAGTGAGGGGCCATTGGACTGTGCCCAGCCTGACTGACTGCTAGTGCCAGGCCCAAGTAAGCTGAAAAAATAAAGCAGTGTAAAAGATAGCTGTAGGTATGCCTCAGTACTATTCAGAGCACAAATGATGGTGTAATGCAATTGAAGTCCTGTCAGTATGGTTGTGACCTGCACACTCACAGGTATCTCTTGCATTGTTTGATCTCTTGGCTTTGATTTAAACCTTTTCCTCCTCTCTGTTCCTAGCCACTGCAATTTACTACAGCATTTTTGCTTTACCTTCTGTTACTAAGATACCCAAGGCAGCAATCACAATTTACTATTTTACTATCATCATAACATAGTAAAAAAATGCTTTTTTTTTGGTAATTAGATATAATTTATTTTTACTTATTTCTTATGACCCCTGCTTTAGCAGTAACATTAGCGAAGAAGATGACATCCACACTGTCAGTGTCTGTAATATCTAACATCCTGTTCAATATTATTTTTGGAATCACGTTTTCACAATTTCTTGAACCATCATCAGTCAAAAAATTGAGAAGAGCATATTTTCCTAAAATCCACACCAAAGAAAACATTCTCCTCCCTTGTAGTAGTGTTCACAGAATTGTTAAAGCAAATTTGCATCCTATAATAAAATCTTGGAATTAATTTGTCGTGGCCCCCTGCTGCAGCCATGTGTTTTGAAGAAGAGTGTCATAAGTAAAACTAATTTCTTATTGTTAATGAGTGAGCTAAAAGCCCATATATGTTATACTAGAAAACTTTCAATCCCTGCTGTAGAGTTAGTACTATCAGAGTACTACAAGCCTTCCAGATTGAGTGCTCACCCTGCTTTTTCTCACATCTGGCCAGCACTGATGAGATGTAGTCCTTATCCTTCTACTTCCGTTCCTTTACGCTATTCTGTCATGGAAAATGTACAAGTATTTCCCCCACACAAATAGCTCAGTCAGTAGAGTATGAGACTGTTAATCTCAGGGGCATGGTTTGAGCCCCACATTAGGTTAAAGATTCCTGCATTGGAGAAGGTTGGACTAGATGACCCTGGTGGTCCCTTCCAACTCTACAATCCT
This sequence comes from Podarcis melisellensis, assembly GCF_964234715.1. Taxonomy (NCBI): domain Eukaryota; kingdom Metazoa; phylum Chordata; class Lepidosauria; order Squamata; family Lacertidae; genus Podarcis; species Podarcis melisellensis. The sequence goes on from NC_138543.1 coordinate 32,668,790, forward strand.
AGGATTCATTTGTGTAGAGTTGTGCGTCTTGACTTCTGTCCTCCTTCTTTGATCACAGTTTTCAGAGTCCTGTTGTAGGCAGCTTGATTGCTCTTGTGACATTTGTAACTTCCTGCTGCCTGTTGTTGTTTTGCTAATCTTGGGTTTGTATGTCAGCCTCCCAAAGTTCTGTTGCTTCTGCCAAAACACTACCTGAAAGTCAGTTTTTAAATATAGGAAACTGTTTTCTGTTTTCTATAGGTTCTGGTCCTAAATGTTTTGTCGTGGTGGTGGTGGTGTGTGTGTGTGATAGAATAACATTGTGTTTTGCAACTAGACTTAATATAGATGTTAGTTCATCCCATGGGATATTTGAGTAAAAAAAAATGAGGTTGGTACAGTTGCATTTCTTTTTGTATTGCTTTTTTTTTGCAGGGTTAACACTTGAACTTCAAAATAAAGCTAATAGTTTTTATAAAACTTTTTTTATTTATTATGCACAGTATGGCAAATTGGTTTAAATTCTTCATTGTATTAATTTGGTTAAGGGTAATTTACAGGTACCTAAATTAACAAAACAAGTGTTCAGATTAAAATAATAATAATCTTCCTCCCCATCCCACATCTTACTGACATTTCACATGCTTGGATTAAACTTTTTTCTCTGTTATGAAGCACATACAGTAGATTTGATAAGTAAACAAACGTTTTTGCCTTGAGCCAGTGAAATTCTATATTTTTGCATCTAGCATCACTGTTCAATTTCTACAGTGGAAGTATTCCAAATTGTTTTGTCTCTTGTAGTTTGTTCTAGCCCAATCACTGGTACAAGTCTTTCCTAGTGCAAGACTGCATGTGCATTACACTGTTAATGGGCGTCTGGTATGCGTGGTCCTGCTAAATGGTTTTTAGTGGGCTAATATTTTTCATCACAATTTCTAAAGTACTCAAAATGGTGCTTGTATGCTGCACTGGAGCAAGTAGCATGTTGAGACCCTGGATGGAACTGCCACCCAGATTCAGGTCATGTTCCATCCTGAAAAGTGTTGGACGTTTGGAATGAAATTGGGGGAAAATAAAAAAAATTAAAATTAAATAAGGCATAAAATGGGATAAATAGCCTAGGAAAAGAATGTTTCTAATCTTTCCCCCCAATTTTATTAATCCATAGGGACCTGCAGGTTCACAGCCTTCACCCCATGCACAGCCCCCCACTCACAACCCCAGCAATCCCACGATGGGACCTCATGGTCAGGTAGGAGGGTATACAAAAGCACCCATATGAAACACTTTACTTGCAACTGCCATTACGACGATAGTTTGCTCATTTCAGATTTATCATTTAACTTTTCTCTTGTCCACCTAAAGTGGTTCGTATTTTGAACCACACTTTTCCTACCCGCTGTCCCCTTTCCCCATAAATCTCACCATCTACTTAATAAATTGTGTGGTATTGTTCGTCTGTCTGTCTGCTTAGTTATTTTCCCAATACCCATGTACTTCGTAACAGCAGTTTTGGCATACAATGTGGGCCAGCAAATTTTCCGCAATAGTATTCACTATTCTTACTAAGTGAATTCTTACTACTTATCTGGTTTTCTGAAATTCCTGAATGTAGCATTTTTCATATGTTTTGGACCAACAATTGACTATTTTAAACCATTATTTGATTGACACAAATGTAATAATAGTTTGGAAATTGATGGTTTCAACTATTGTTCATTAAACTTGCCAAACCCTTTGATGCCAAAATGTTGGAAAATCATTTGGAATGTTTTTATATACTAATTTATTCTTATGGCACCGTTTACTTTCTTTCAAATAGACCTAGAACCTGGCTTTGTTTTTTCAGTTCTTGAGCACATACCAGTGATCTTTAGTTGTGGTTTCTTATTCTGAGGGAAAAGTGTAGGCTTCTTATGTGGGGCCATTGGGAACTAAGCAAATGAGTATTTCAAAATAGTGCCTACTTTGCGGTGTAAACATTTCCAAAATTTGGGGAGGGGGAATTTGGGAGCTATGAGATCTGTATCCATCATTTAATAGATCGTGGCATTTCACAAGCTACACAATTCAGAGTTCTGTGTTATCTAACTACAGCTTGACTTACAGGCATTGTGGTACACCAGTAATAATTTAAATCAAGTACAAATCAAGTTCAGCAATAAGGCTATTTTCCTTTTTCATCGGTATCTCTTAGTATTTTGATATCAGGTAGTATTTCTGCGTGTTGTGTGTAACGTTACATAATTTTGACCTATGTAATGTTCAGAAAACATTTTAGATTATATGTCTTACTGTTTAAAGTTCTTGCTTAGAGGTTGGCAGCTGTTTAGGAAAACAGCAGTCAACCAAGGACATTCCATATAAATAGCATGTGTTCAAGTGATATATGGGTTGTTCTTGATTATTCCTTCAACTAAACACCTCTTCTTTATAATTATTTTGATCCAAAAGACAGTATACTGGCCTAAAACTTCTATATCTAGCTGCCTACAAAATGAGATTCCATTGCAAGTTAGCAGAGAGGCTGTTTGGGTTTAGCATGCAGTTAATGAGCAGTTTAAATAATTGAATTTAGCACCGTAGTAACCTAGCAGCAAACATCTGCTGTATTAATGTAAGAGTTTGGAAATGAAGATCTATCTGGGTCTTGCAAGTTGTATCAGTGACTCAGTTACAGAGCTCAATTTTTTATATTATATGAATATTTACAAGTTTTTATTTGCATTGTCAATATATTGGGTTTGTAAACTTTGTCTAGATTGTAATCTTTATTTTAATTCTCTTCTCTATGTGTCATGTAAACAAAGTTCCAGAGAATAATGTTCTATGTCTAGTTACAATTATAATGTGAATCCCTGAAACTGGAACATTATCAAGGATGCAGATATAGGTACTAGACTCACAGTTTTTATAGACAAGACAAAATTCAAGAAATTGTTCTTTGAATTGCAAGTAGAGCTAAACCAAAATATTTTAAGTTTTCATGTCAAAATGTGGGTATTTTATAAGGGAGAACCTTTTGTTAAACAGTAAAGCAAGCTGCATGAAAATTCAAAGTCTTTTCCTGCTTCTCATCCAAGTTCTTGACATTAATCTTAACTCAAGCAGAACTGTACAGAATCACCCCAAGTTTGGTTTTTAAGGCCATGAGGAACAGTCTAAGCCTCTGAACAAGCTCAGGAAAGCTCCTGGCCTGACTTTGCTAAAGCTTAGACACAGTCCTTTTACATGCTCTTGGTAAGCTGTGTCTTAACCTCATCCCCAGCCCTGCTTACAGTCATGTGGCCCAGAAAAGTGCTAACACAGTATGTATAAAGGGACTGTTCCTACATTCCTAATTTGCAATACAGGATTCCTATGAGTGTAGGCACTGTTTTCTTTCAGCTCTACAAGAACTGGGTTGTAGGTCTTGCTTTTCTGAGAACAGAAGTGGTGATGCTTAGTGGCCCCAGAATGTTGATAGTCTCAGATTACAGGAATCAATAAATGTCAGTTAAGAAGTATAGCAACACCTGTCACTGCTCAAATAATTTAACGTTCTTGTTGGTTGTGAAATTAGTATCAAAGTTTTTCTAGGATTTAATTTAAAATGGCTGTACCTGTGTTCTTAATGTAGTTATTTTCTTTTGCAGCCTTTCATGTCCCCCCGATACCCAGGAGGCCCAAGGCCACCTTTAAGGATACCCAATCAGGTAACAGTCCTTTTATTAATGAATAATAATTCATTATTGCATCACTCTCTTGCAAGGGGCAAGAGAAAACTGAACCAGAAAAGTCAAAACTCTGCCTACTTTCTTTTTGAGAACAATAATTTCAACAAACTCCATACATTATACAGGCATTTGACAATGCAAATCAAATTTTATTGGAAATGCACCATATCAGCCTCTTGATTCCCAGAAGTCTAGGTCAAGAGTCTGAGCGGTTTTGTCTCTTGAACTTTTATCAATCTGTAGCAGCAAAACAGAACAAGAAAAGAAAAAAATAACTGCAGAAGTGAAGAACCAATGTTGTTTAATGTGACACTAACTTTCTTCGCAGCCTTCGGCCATGGTGGGCAAATGAAGGCATCACACACACTGTGCTTCACCGCCCCGCCCCCAGCCAAATTTTTTTTTTTTTGGGGGGGGGAATTGCATTTTTTATTTGAGGCAAGACAAAGACAGCCTCCATTTAAAGAATGACAGCAGTTTACGAATTGGACCCTCTGAAAATGTCACTTTATAGATCGAGTGCACAGCAAAAAGCCTCATCGGGAAGAGCACTCAGAAGTCTGCTCAGTCAATCCTGTGGGTGGATTTTTTCATTTTATATCAGGATTCTAAAAAGCACTGCTTAATATAAGGCACGGTTACAGCACTGATTGTGTTATTTCACGTTATAAAACTTGACCAAAATTAGCATGGTTAAATACGTGCTTAATTTTCATGTAGTCATTCAACCGATATTCCATTGAAATCAATGGAATTTATGCAGTGTTCCTATTGAGGTTTCCAGCAATTTTTGCTTAACAAAAGGCATCTAATAACTGGGTGAACAAAGTTAAATACAATCAAAATGATAGACTTGTTTGGAACTGGAAATCATTGTAGTTTGTGAAAATGTAAGGAAAGTGAGTGGTAGCTTGTCTTAAAAACCTAACTCAATAAAGTACTGTTTTAATATTTTAATAATATTAAAATACTGCTTTTATATTTAATATTGCTTGGCATTTGAAACACATTGCATTTTTTTTAAAAAAAAATAAGCCTCTCTCTGTTTATATATAATTGATTTTTTAAATGTTGGTGTTTTTATTTATAGGCACTTGGAGGTGTCCCAGGAAGTCAGCCATTATTGCCTAGTGGAATGGATCCAACACGGCAACAAGGTAATCATCATCAGCATGTTGGTTCAGAAATCTTACTCTCACTTCTTAGAATGTTAAGCGATTGGAGTGACAGGCAAAAATGAACACAGTTGTGGTACTGCAGGTGGGATAGTTCTGTTGTTCTTCTCATAGATGTCCCATGGCATAGTATACTGTACAAGGGAAAAACTTTTGTAGTTAATCGTCTCTTCATGCAAAGGGAACAGCTTCTATACCTAAATCTGGAGCTTAAATCATTTTACTTTTGCAGTATAAATTGAATAATGACATTCTTCATATTGAGGTCAGAATTGATGGGGATAAATAAGTATTTTTTTACCTAAAGGTCTCTGATGATTCAAATATCTTACCCATCATAGCATTTCCTTTTCCTAAGTCACCGTTGCTTAGGGATTACCCAAGAAGCTATTGCATTCTGCCCAGAATCTTGCGCTATATTCAGCAGCTACTCCGAGTTCCTAGCTGTTTTCCTTTTGAATAATTGAAATATGTAATGTAGTTATATATTATTTAGCACTGTCAGTTAAAGAATGCTTAGCAAATTGTATTAGTTGTTTTAAAATTATATAGTTCCATTATTACTTCCAGCCTCCTTTTTTGTCTAAACATAAAAGTGGGGGTTCATTCCATGACTTGTCTACAGTGAACTGGTTGTTGGGGCTGAATGCTTTATTAAGTCCGCATATGAGTTCAGCTAAAGTTCTGAAGAAAATGCTTTTTTAATTTTTAGCTAATGCAACCTCTGTTGTGGCAAGCACCATCTTAGAAGAGACTCTGCCTCTGTGTTAAAGAAAGAACAATAATCTACGATGGTGCCTGCCATATGACTGTGTGTATGATAAATATTTGCATTAATCATTATTAACAATTTGTTGGTGGGGGAAAATCTGATTTAAGAATGTGCCTCTGATTATAAAGACATTTTAATCAGCTAACCTTATTATTGAACCCTAATACATGTCTTTTCCAGGACATCCAAATATGGGTGGGCCAATGCAGAGAATGACTCCTCCGAGAGGAATGGTTCCCTTAGGACCTCAGGTATATTGCTTGTGTTGCAGTTCCCATGGCCATGTATATCAAAATTCCCACTTTTCATGTGGAATTTATAATGCAACTATTTGTAGTTGCTATGTGTAAAGGCATGACTTCCCACAGAACACCTATGCTACATCCCTGAAACCATTCCTTGCTTGGTTAGACCAAAGTCCACCTATCTCAGCTTTCTGCTTCCAACAGTGGCGTCTGGAAGCTTTAAAATAGATCATGAAGAAGATCACATTTTCTGCTTGTTTGTTTGTTTGTTCTCACCATCCTGTACTTAGAAATTATTCTACACATGGATGATTAATTTACCTATTAATTCCATGAATCATCAGGTATAGAAGCAGCATATTTCTGAGTATTAAATGCCTGGGGGAAAATAGTGGCATAACCATAGTTTGTTTGGCATAACTGTGTTCACTGACTGTAGTTTTAAAAATGTGCAATTTGTTGCAACATTCATTTTTCTTCCACTTAACTGAAATTGCATTCAGAATAAAGCCTTTGGTATTTCTCATTTGTTTAATAGCTACATTAGCTATTTCTTGGAGAAATGCAAAATATCGTTTTTAAAAGACAGAAAACATGAAAGAAAGAAAAATTAATTAAACTTTCTAATTGATGGCCATTCACCGTCTGTTGAACCTATCCATATACAGTAGTACCTTGGTTTTGGGACATCTCCATTGCCAAAAGCTTTGGTTTTTGAATGCCAAAATCCGGAAGTAAATGCTTCCGTTATCAAACATGCCTCAGAAGTCGAACAGTTTCCACTTCATGTATCTGTTGTTTTTTACCATTTTCTCTATTAAATTGGTAGGCCGCTCTTTGTGCCTCAGTTTTCTAACGTTTCGGAAGTTGAACTGTCTTCTGGAAGAGATTAAATTCGAAAACCGAGGTTCCACTGTAAATCTCTTCATATGTCCCTAATAATACCGAATCATTCAAGCAAGACTTACTCAGTTTTTCCTTTTTAAATATTTTTAAACCATTTGGCAAAATTGTATACTTTCACAGAAATTGTATACTTTCACAGAATCAATAATATCCAAATCCTTTCCTACAACAGTTTTAGCATAGAAACTGATTTAGTTATTTTAGCTTCAGTATTCAATAAACATCTTAGTTTCACAAGGTGGAAACTAGTGTGAATCCTCAGATTCTTAATCAGAGAAAATTGAACTGAATAGCATGAAAATCAGTCAAGCTTTTGCTGAAAGTTTTAAAAAGAGACAAATTTTTATATGTCAGTATGTGTGCATTGGGATGCGGGTGGCACTGTGGGTTAAACCACAGAGCCTAGGACTTGCCGATCAGAAGGTTGGCGGTTCAAATCCCCACAACATGATGAGCTCCCGTTGCTTGGTCCCTGCTCCTGCCAACCTAGCAGTTCGAAAGCACGTCAAAGTGCAAGTAGATAAATAGGTACCATTCCGGCGGGAAGGTAAACGGCATTTCCATGCGCTGCTCTGGTTTGCCAGAAGTGGATTAGTCCTGCTGGCCACATGACCCGGAAGCTGTACGCCAGCTGCCTCGGCCAGTAAAGCGAGATGAGCGCTGCAACCCCAGAGTCGGTCACGACTGGACCTAATGGTCAGGGGTCCCTTTACCTTTTACTATGTGTGCATTTATTTTGATGACTTCTATTTCTGGAAGACTTCAATAAAATATGACATAGCTCCAGAAGCATGTTGTTATACATCGGCATGTCTGGAGCACATGTCCTACAACATGGATTTGTTGACTAGACTCATCTAGGGCTCTTTGTTTTAATTTTTGTTATAATTAGAAAGTGTTATATGAGTACACTACAAAGTAAATAGCATTGGCCACTTTTAAGAACTCAAGCCTGACTTCCCTTCTCACAACAGATTGACATGCTTTCTCTTTGAATAGTACAATTCTTATAGCTGAGAATACACACAGTCTTAAATGGTCATGTTACAGCTACGTACATTGGGTGGTACCCAGTTATTCCTGTCCGTTGGTGACTTCTGCTTGTGCAACAGGGCTTTCATCTCCTCTCCTTCTCTCTGCAGCCCACACACATCCCAGCACATCAGCTTCAAAGGGTTGAAGGATCTTACGAAACAAATTTGGGGGGAGGTGCACTGGGGTGAGGGAGACAAAGAGGAAATATTGGATATCACCCATGTGCTATTTAACACACACACAACACACACCAGGTAATTAGCACAGTTTCCAGAATCAATTGCTATATGTGACAGCCTAAGAGCTAGGTGGAGAGCACATTTTCGTTTTGTCCTGAACATAGCAATGGGCTGTTCATAGGCATTTCAGGACATTTTTCGTGCCTTCTGAATAATTCCCCTGCCCTTTGCTGTAGATTGCTTATTAAGTAAACTTAGCAGTCATCTTATTCAGTATAAGCATATACTTCTAATGTTAAATACTAACACTAAATAGGCAGTTTACTTAAAAACAAATCCATTTCAATCCCTCAAAATGTCTGTGGAATACAAAGTCAACTTTTGTGAAATGGATATTAAATCTGTCCCTCACAGACAATTGTGTTATCTATCATAAATGTTACAATCTCCATGAATCAATTAACATTTGTAAATGTGCCCCATATCCTTCCATTGTTAAGATAATAAGACTCTTAGGAAATGCTAAATAGTTTTATTAAAATTAGGGAGAGTGTAGAAATAATAATTGTTTTTAGTCAAGCAACTCAAATTCTGAAAATGAATGGCCCTGGCCTATCCAATAATCAGATGTGTAGGGAAGTCATTAACCTGCTGTCCTTTCTTTCCCCCCTCCTCTTTGGTTTTGTTTTTTTGTTTTGTGGTAGTCTGACCCTTGGTTATCATTGCAGAACTATGGAGGTGCAATGAGACCCCCACTGAATGCTTTAGGTGGCCCCGGAATGCCTGGAATGAATATGTAAGTAAAAAGAAAAATGTCGCTAAAACATTTCCAAAAAGGGACAATCTTGTTTTACATTAAACGTTATAACATGTAATTAAAAGATCAACCTTTAAAAAATAAACCAGAGTCAAATTGACATCCATCACAAGGCTTATCATGAATGTGTGCTGAACTTCTGGTGGCCCCTCTCACAGCAGATACTATGGATAAAACATAGCAGGAGAGCTTGACTATATTGAAAGTCAATTGCAGTTCTGCTTGTAGATTACAACAGAAGAACAATAACTGAAAGCAACCTGTATCTTCATTATGTTTGTGCCAATGGTACTACACCCTAGTATGGATAAAGAAAGGAAGGCATTGGATATGCAGAATGTTAGCGGTGTGGTAAAGATGGGGCAATTGGTGTCTGTCAGTATTACATGTTTCTGGAAGTAAGTGGAATTAAAGATGTAAATAGTTCTGCATTTACTTTAGAAGTCTTTGTTATGTTAGTAAGTTAAATATGTCAAATAAAGGGAGCAAGACAGTAACATTGTAATAATATGCTACCTGTCAGACTACCTGTCAGTTACTTGCTCATTAGTTACCAGAAACAGCTTATTCTTCTTTGGTGATCACTTGTAGCTAAGTAAGATTGTTTTCCATGAATATGGTCTTAACAGTGTGTCTGTAGGTGACTGTGGAGGCCAATTCTGGAGCCACACATCCTCTGCACAGCGGAGACATAAGTTTCCGGTAGGAGTTGATCACAGTGAGGATTTGCCAAAGGTGCCTTCCTCTTAGCTCGTTTCTCCCTTTTGTCCTGAGTTCATGCTTCTTCAAAGTCCATTATACCTTGGGTAGAGGCTATTCTCCAATTGGAGCACTCGCAGGCCAGTGTTTCCCAGTTGTCAGTGTTTTTACTACATTTTTTAAAGATTTGTCTTGAGAGTGTCTTTAACCTGTTTTGTTGTCCACCGGCATTACGCTTTCTATTAAGTTGGCAATAGAGTAGTTGCTTTGGATGATAATTCACTGGTCAACAACAAATTTGTTGTCTGCATTTTTTCAGTTGATTTAGGACGAATCTGATGTGCTGAATCCAAAAAGCACATTGGTTTTGCTCAGTCAGGTCAAGTTTTTGAGCTATGGCCACATGTCTTTTTTTTACGTTTTTGTTCACATGTACGCTTGTGTGGAGCGTTTTAGAAGAAGTTGGTGGGGGTAAAATGCCATGTCGAATAATTGTTTTGATTGGAAATGATTATTTTAATGACAAGAAGTATTCAGGTCTGATAGTTCGGGGTGATTATGTCGAAAAGGAATCAGTTTGAAGTCATAAAACCTTGAAATCTTCCATAAATTGGTGCGGCAAAGCATAAAGTTGGGGGATCAAAACTAAGGTAATGGGGCTTGGAGTGCCACAGTATGAACCCAAAGATTGGAGACTGTTCATTCACAGCAGCAAGCGATCACTGAAATGTGTTCTGCTACACAACGGCAACCAGTTTGCCTCTATACCCCTGGCTCACTCGAGTACACTGAAGGAGAACTATGAAGCAGTGAAGTATGTGCTGGAGAAAATTGGTTATGATCAGCATAAGTGGTTTATTTGTGTTGACCTGAAGATGGTGAACTTTTTGTTGGGACAACAGTCTGGCTTCACCAAGTACCCATGTTTTCTGTGCATGTGGGATAGTAGGGACCGTGCTCAGCATTACACGAAGAAGGACTGGCCTGTGCGGGAGGAATTGGTGCCTTGCAAAGAAGGGAACGTCATCAACGACCCTCTGGTGGACAGAGACAGAATAGTCTTCCCACCGCTGCACATCAAGCTTGGCTTAATCAAGCAGTTCACCAAGGCTCTGGACAAGGATGGTGACTGCTTCACCTACTTGTGCCAGGCTTTTCCAGGATTGACCTTGGAGAAGTTGAAAGTTGGCATCTTTGATGGTCCTCAGATCCTTCAGTTCATCAGAGATCCAGAGTTCGGAAACTCAATGAACGAAGTGTAACTGGAAGCGTGGAAGGCATTTGTTCTGGTAGTGAAGAACTTTCTTGGCAACAATAAGGCCAGAAACTACGCAGAACTTGTCAACAACATGCTGACTGCTTTCAGAAACCTGGGGTGCAACATGAGCGTCAAGATGCACTACCTATTTTCACATATGGACCGGTTTCCTGAGAACCTGGGTTCAATGAGTGATGAGCAGGGGGAGAGATTCCATCAGGACATGAGAGAGATTGAGACCAGGTATCAGGGTCGCTGGGATGCAGTCATGATGGCTGACTACTGTTGGACTCTGAAGAGAGGCCTCCCTGCCGCTGAGCATTCCAGGAGTTCCAAGAAATGGAAGTTCAAGCCCTGAAGTTTGAAAAATGGTGAAGCAACATGCAATTTACGTGTACTTACCTTTATCAATGCCCACCATTCAGTTTACAGTAAACCTGACCTGATGGAGAGAAACGGATGCAATTTCCTGATTCAGCAGTGCAAAAATACCCTAAATCAGTTGTAGAAATCTAGACAACATTCAAAAAGTAAAAAATTGTTGCCCAGTGATCAGGCATCCAAACAACATGACCAGTCCAGTAAGTTGATGCTGACGAATCATTGCTTCGACACTAGTGATCTTTGCTTCTTCCAGTACACTGACATTAGTTTGCCTGTCTTCCCAAGTGATATATAATTTTTTTTGGAGACACCGTTGTTGGAATCTTTTGGGGAGTTGGAGATGGCATTTATAAGTGGTCCATGTTTCACAAACATACAGTAAAGTTGGTGCGTAGTACAATAGCCTTGTAAACAAGCATTTTGGTTTCCCTGTGAATGTCCTGGTCCTCAAACACTCTACACTTCCATTGGGAGAAAGCTGAAGGACTTCCAACAACACAGGAGTGGCAAAGGATGCAAAAGCAAGTGGTGGATGGTATTAGATTAGGTTGTTTTAGAATCCTCTAACTGTCCGGAAACTGTAGCATTAAATTTCCTCCCAACCCCTTCCCCCCCTAAAATATTCTTTGTTTATCTTTCAATTAGATGGTGTAAGGTTGTGTCTATATTATGTTTCTGGGGAAGTCTTTATTAGACTAGAGGATGCTACTGGCCTCTATATTAAGAGCAGGATCCAACACTGCACAAAAAGACTTCCACTCTCAGAATCGTATTTCACCTTCCTCTTACCTCTCCTGCAGCTCAAATTATCTTGTGAACTTTTATATTTTAGGGGTCCGGGAGGTGGTAGACCTTGGCCAAACCCTACAAATGCCAATTCTGTAAGTATATATCAAAATGTACTGGAATTTGTAATCCTGTTTTATGCCTTTTGAAAAAAGCAAAAAGCAAAACTTACTGTTAAGTTGTTCATAACTTTATCAACATACCTTCTAGCTCAGGAATACTATCTATATCATTCTGCTCCCTGAAGATACACATCCAAGAGCCTTTTCATAAGCTGAATTCAGTACCTGCTGTAGGTCTATTTTCATCTTCCTTGCATTTAGCTTTTCTATTTCTGTTTCAGGTGGCTTTTGGTGACAAGGCAGTTGGATTACCTTTTTACCCATTCCTTATAATCTTATGACTATCACTACTTTAAAAATAGCCTGTTGTGCTGCTGTGTTATTATGTTTTGATATCTTAATTGTTTGGTGGTGGTTTTTTATTTTGTTAGCTGCCTTTGTTGTTTTTTTACAGAAAGGTGATATAAAATAAGTTGCTACTCCTCATAGTATGAACTCAGCTGTTTTGTTTAACAAAGATTCTTCCATTCTTAATTCTGCTGATTTATACAGAACATTTAAAACCCCAAATGCTTTCTGACAACAATTGCTGCATGGAAAAACCATAATAAAATGTTCATCTTCAGCTTTACTTAATACGATTTAAATAGTGGAAATGGCAGTAGTAAGGTGGCATTTATTTATTTATTTATTTATAGGGCATTTATATATCACTTGATCACTGGTATTTTTTTAGCAGTGATTTGCTGACTTGTTCAAAATAAAAATAGAAACTTTTTAAATTTCAAAATGAAGCATTTTTTAAAATAAAAGAATTATATCTCAAAGGGAATGAAGCTCAGTTTTCTTTTCTTTTCTTTTTCAGATACCATACTCTTCTGCGTCACCTGGGAATTATGTAGTGAGTATGCTTGTGTGTGTCCGCTTATATATGTGCAGTCATTAGCATAAATGCTACGTTTCATTTGGGTTAAGAAATGGTTGTCCAGATGTTGAGGAAAACCCATGTGTATTGGTTGAGAAGTGAACAGCTGATCTGCTTTGTATCATTGCGTCTGCTATATATTTGTAGTACATATGTTGATGTTCATTAGTAAAACAGTTAACAGTCTTGCCAAAATTGCCCTGAATGCTGGGTTTTACTTCAGCATATGTTCTCTAACTGGTACAATGCATAGTCTTCAATAATGAAAAAGTAAAAGCAGCTGTTTTGAGGAACACATTTATGAGCTTGAATTTAAGAAATTTCATTTGTATTGAAGGGTCTAAAAAGTATCTAACAGTATAGTCACAAATAAAATTTTGTGAAATATAAGAACATGTTTCACACTTTTTCCGTTCTGTTTTGACTTATTCTATTTTCTTCACTTTAACTGAGTGGGACTTGAAAACCTGATCTTAAGTGGCAGAATCACCATTGTAATAATCTGAATAATTGGTTTAGGGAATGTAGCTAGATTTTTTTATCTAAAACTTTTGTTATTAAATATTTACAACCAGTGATTTTAGAGGATTATTAGAACCATGTCGTAACGATACACAAAGCAGATAGCCATACTGGCACAGATTGAATAGCGTGACTTGGTTATACATCTGGCATCCACAATTGCCACCAGCCTCATCCTGCAAAGTAGAATCCAGTAGGGCAGAAAAGGGAGAGAGAAGCCTGGCGTGGCCAGAGAGTTAAAGCTCTGTACCCAGTCCAGTACCCTACATATTTCCCCTTGCGTGGTCATCAAGTCAATCATTTGAACAGGAAGGGGACCAGATGAAGGGGTGTGTGTGTGTGAAAGAGAGGTGTGACCATGCCCACCACTGGGATCACCCCCCCCCCCCGGATGTGGTATTTGCATTAAAAGAAGTTAGCCACCCCTGGTCTAGATAACTGGAGGTAGCAAAAGTGTCAAAATCACAACCTGCTGTGAAACCTTAATATGCTTGTGTGGAAAAAAACGTGGTTATCAAGCTTGTCAAATTTACTACAATATTCAGGTGTGCCCTCTATAGAGTGTACAAATTTGAACCTGAATTCACAGTTACAAAGTGGTGACAATTTTGACATGTGAGAGAAATTAGCAATTAAGATGTAAGTACAATCATACCTCGGGTTACAGACGCTTCAGCTTGCGCGTTTTCGGGTTGCACACCGCGCCGAACCCGGAAGCACTGGAACAGGTTACTTCCGGGTTCCGGTGCTCGCGCATGTGCAGAAACACTAAATGGCGCTTTCCGCAGAAGCACCGAATCGTGACATGCACGTGAGCAGACGCGGTGCTGCAGGTTGCGAATGCTGCAGGTTGCGACTGTGCCTCCTGCACGGATCACGTTCGCAACCCGAGCGTCCACTGTAGGTCTGTCCTACTGTCCCGTCTCCCTCCCGCCAGTAGTCGGTAGTGTAATTTGATCCCCAGATGGAATCTGATAAGGAAGGATCCAAATTTCTTGGCTGACCTTGCTAGCTAAGCCAAAACCAAATATTATGGTTGTCTTCTTATCCCCTTTGCTTGCTGTTTTAGCTGCCATGTGGCTAATGCACTTGGCATCCTTAACTGATTGGCGTAAGGAAGACACAGAACTTACATGCCTGACACACACCCTCCCCTCCCAACTTGGTTAAAGTGCCCTTGGTGCTTCTACCAGTTATGGTTCAAGTAAGCTCAGCTGCTACTTTAAAAACAATATAGACATATATTTGCACATAACTGGGGAGTTCCATGTGTATGTAAAAATTGCTCTCTTAATTTGGGATAGCCTTGTTTTACTTCCAAATTGATAAGCACTCAACTATCTGAGTGAATGAATGATGAAATAAAATATGTCAATTCTGTCACGTGCAGAAACCCTTCAAAAGCATATTGTTTACTTCAGTCTCTTCAGTGATCCTGACTGCTCTTTTGTTTGTTTATTAATTAAATGGTTTGGTTTGGTTTTTAGGGTCCACCAGGAGGCGGGGGGCCACCGGGAACACCCATCATGCCTAGTCCAGCAGGTATCCCAATTTTAACCAGAAAATGTTAAAGCAATGCAAAATATATTTTTTTAAATGTACGTCATTTTTTAAAATACTGGAAATGCATGATTTAGGCAACAAATAATTACAATGCATACACAGGTAAGAGAAATGTATGTAATTTTGCTTAACGTTTCAGCAATCACTTTAGGATTCTTAACCACTTCCATCTTCCTATACATGGATGCAACTTATAATTTTATTAATTATGGAAGACTAACACAGCTTTAGGGATGCGGGTGGCGCTGTGGGTAAAACCTCAGCACCTAGGACTTGCCGATTGCATGGTCGGCGGTTCGAATCCCCGCGGCGGGGTGTGCTCCCGTCGTTCGGTCCCAGCGCCTGCCAACCTAGCAGTTCGAAAGCACCTTCAGGTGCAAGTAGATAAATAGGGACCGCTTACCAGCAGGAAGGTAAACAGCGTTCCGTGTGCTGCACTGGCTTGCCAGATGCAGCTTGTCACGCTGGCCACGTGACCCAGAAGTGTCTGCGGACAGCGCTGGCTCCCGGCCTATAGAGTGAGATGAGCGCACAACCCTAGAGTCTGGCAAGACTGGCCCGTACGGGCAGGGGGACCTTTACCTTTACCTTTAACACAGCTTTATGAATCATTCTTTCAAACCTGAATACGTCCCTTTGGTAGAACATCCACAACAGGCAGAAATTACCAAGAAGGCAAGAACTGTTTGCCTTTAGCCCAGTGCCAAATTGTGTCTGGATGCGTGTTAAATCATAGCTGGTTCTCCTCTGTACCTCTTCAGTTCTTCCATTTTGAAAGGCCAGACTTCTCATTGTCATTGCATCTTGCACAAACATTGGGGAAGTGCCTTCTCACGAACCATTAATGGAGCAAGCAAAGCAGATTGGATATTGGTGCCCTTCAGTTTGAATACTAATGGATTCTCATCTGGGTTCAGTTATTTTCCATGTTAAAAGAAGGAAATTGCTGCTGGTCCATGCCTATGAAATATTTGCTCCTGTTTTCCTTTTAACATCTGCAACAAATCCCTTATCAAGCATTTGCTCACAGTCTAGCCAAATGCTGCTTATAAGCAAAATACATTACAGTTGATGTTAACAATGATGTGTACTGTATGTCCAATTTGAGAGCAGTTCTGAAATGTGTTCTTCCGTGGCACTGTAAGCATGCCTTGAATTAATAGCTCATTGTATTCACTGGCTGTTTTCCATTGAAGATGTGTGACCTCCTAAATATATTTTTGTTTCAGATTCAACCAACTCTGGAGACAATATGTACACTTTAATGAATGCAGTTCCTCCTGGACCCAACAGACCTAATGTAAATATCAGAAATGAAAACACATATTTAAATTGTGCAGCTTAAACACTAGTGTATGAAACATTATTCTTGTATGTCTAATCTCCCTTTATGTGAAAGAACATGACTTATATACATGCCAACATTGCTCCACTAAATTTTCATTAATAAAGAAATGTTTGCAGTGGCTGCTCCAAGGTCATACTCTGATGTAATGATGTTAACATAAATATTACTTATGTGAGTATCTCTCGTGGTTTAGGTAATTTCCTAGCTCTTTTTCTAGCTATTTCTTGAGATAATTATTTTTACTGTTTAAATACAATATTGACAGAAATAGAAACAAGATTGTTATTCATATTCCAGTTTTTACCATGCAGTTTATTCTTTACCATAGATTTATTAAGTGGTGAAAGTTACTTAATAGCATGTAGTATGATGTATTTTAACTTCCTGCAGTTTCCAATGGGACCAGGGTCTGACGGCCCTATGGGTGGATTGGGTGGAATGGATTCACATCATATGAATGGATCATTAGGTAAGAGTACTACACCTTGACTTCTTAACTCTGTGCTGAGTTCATTTCAGAATGGCTTGTTTTGAATTTCTTCCATTACGTTTTCAAAATTTTCTTTGCAGCCAGGGAAGTTGATTTCTAAATGGCAATTCTCAGGTTTCTAACAAAAAACCCCCCTGACATACAAAATATATATTGTCTACTTGGGATTCCAATCGTGCTTTATAAATTAAGTTGCATGTGTTTTAGAAGTTAGAATAAAACTGCACAGGTGGAAATCCCCAACACTGTATGATTCTGGAGTAAGGTTTCATGATAACATGCCAGGAAATTTAAAAGTCCTGGAAGTTCTCTCCTTAAAGTTAAGGTGAAAATAAAATAAAAAACAACTGAGGGTTGAGTTACAAAATCAAAATACTGAAAGAACAAGCAAGGGCAGAGTGGGAAAGTCTGTTTATGCGGAGGGGGAGAGCTTTTGCTCATTTGGCAACTGGTGAGGTGTTTGCACAGGGCTGTTTTACTTGGGTTGACCACTTCTTCCTCATCCATGATAATGCAACTGGTTTCATACAGAGGTGTTGCCACAATACAGCAGACAGACGGTAAACAACTGTGACTTTTGTTCATTTCCCATGAGCAAGGATGTCAAAACAACAACTCCTCTGCTGGTGGTAGCATGCTCTGGGTGTGAATTTGCAAAAAAAAAAAAAAGAAGTCAAGCAGAATGCAGAAAAATGGCTTACATCTTGTTTCAATTTACTTATCTTGGCTGTCCCAATTTAAGCTGTAGCAACTTCACAGAAACACAATAGGTAAAAAAAAAAACATTTTTGGAAAACAACTATCAATAGAAAAAGTTGAAAGCAACAACACATACATAAAATCAGTTCAAATCCAGGTCAGATATCGTGTCTGATATAGTGGGAGGGAGTTCCAAAGGTTAGGTGGCCCAACTCTAAAGGACTGATTCGAACATCATGTGGAATGGACCTCCTGATAGAATGGTATCTGTGGGATTCCTTGATAGGCTCCCTAAGCTTCCCCTTTTGCTTTAACGATGACCTTAGCGGAAACTCCTGGGGTCTGGGTCCTATACCACTTTTCCAATTCACGCTCTAGCCAACCGGAAATCTTGCCATATTTGCTGATATGATGCACCTAGCTTCTTACTATGAAATAGCAAACACCCACACCTCCCATTACAACCTTTATGTGCCTAAGCCATAGCTGATAACTGATTTTATGCCTAAACTTGCAGCATCATGCTATTGATACTGATTTATTGGACCCATTGAAATTAAAAGGCTCATAATTGTGGCAAAATTAAAGGTATTCATGTTTGGAAAAGAATCAGTGATGAAATCCACAACTAAACTGAATCTTCATTTTAATTTTAGGCTCAGGAGACATGGACAGTATCTCCAAAGTAAGTATATATTTGATGTTTGGCACTGTTTTTCTCTTAAGCAGATTTATTACGGTGGTTAAACGCTTAAAAACAAACGAACACCTTGTTTAAAATGAAGTAGTTGTTTTTGGATTATCAACACTTTGAGGGCATTATGCAAACGAGATTATCATTTATGGAAGGTTGAAACTAAATCTTGATATGTGTTCCATTAAATGGATTTAGCTTATTGATTTTCCTGAACATAAGGGATTATTTTCCTGATGATCTCTAATCACTTATCCTATTTGTGATCAATGTACTAAAATGCATGTATTCAGTATTGATGATGCAAATGCCATAATCCAGACAGCTGCATTAAGTATGTTCAGTGCTTTTCCCCTTGCCATCCTGAAACTGCCATCCTGAAAAGGCCACCTCACAAACCAGAAGCTAACACCTTTTGGGGGCACATTTTGATTTTGGGTTTGTAGCCGGAGGTGACTTTAATAGGGATTCTAAGAGAAACTAGACATCTATTGGTGGTGCACTATGTGAGAGTATACATATATGTGGATGATAGAGGAAGAGGTCTGCTTTGGACCTCATATGGCAAATATAAAATATATGTCAATCACTCGTGAGAATTGAGGCAAGAATACAATGTGGCAGTGCTATGGGTTTTATATTTTCATCCTTGAATTCTTTCATTTACATAAAACAAGAATGAATTCACACATATAGCATTGGCTCTCCTGTTGTGTTCTTCAAATAGAACTCTCCCAGTAATATGAGCATGAGCAATCAGCCCGGGACCCCTCGAGATGATGGTGAAATGGGTGGAAACTTTCTAAACCCTTTTCAGAGTGAGAGTGTAAGTATTATATTTTATTTTTTGGTTGCTACTGAATAACTTGCACATGTTTATATTACTTTCAGTCCTTTAGAAAGCTTACAATCATGGCAATCAAACAAATTTTAACATGACGCACATCAGATGTTTTTCAGAAGACAATCCAGAGTTTGACTTTTAGGACCTTTTTCTTTTAAAAGCTTGCTATTTCCTGGAGACATTTTAGACCATTGTTGTTCCACCATCTACTTGAGCTAAATGTTGTTGTTGTTTGCAAATTTTCCTGCAGTTTATTGTGATGCGTTTAAAGAAAAGGTTGAAAATGGATTTTTGCAACCCATCCATTTAGATGTTTGAGATGATAACTTTCACACAGTTGGCCGAGTTTATTTGGGATATGAAGGCAAAAGATGACTAGAAAAGATCCATAAAATACTGAAATAGTGAAAGCATCATGCAAATGGCATACACAGGAACATGAAAAATAATGTGTGAAGATTGTAGTATACACTCTGCTTATGGATAAAATGGTTTTATGAAGTTTAAAATATAGACCTATCTATTGTATATTATACACCCACACACCAATTTTTAGCCTGTTATCAGGTATTGTGCTAGGATCACCGTGCTTTGGCAATTCTGACAAATTAGCTGTTTTTTTTACTTCCTTCTTTCCACAAGTAGAGATTGTCTTGTTGACGATTTTGCAGAAAATAGTATAATGCTGGCATGGCTGTTCTCAAAAAGTTCCAATCTGTTTCTTCAACATTTTTCTGAACTTGTATACAGAATTTATTGAAGAGGGTTGAATTCGTAGTGAAGTATATATGGACCTGTCTGATACCCTGTTATCAGCAAAGGAATACAGACCAGTGTCACAAAGCAACAGATAATTTTCAAGCTCTTAAGTATTATTTGAAAGGGAGCAAAAAAACAGATCGTTGTGATGGTGGAGACAAACAATTTTGAAAACTGCTTTACACTGCATTTGAAGTATGAAGATTGGCTATATGAAGATTTGCAACCTATATAGGCAAGGATACCGTTAAGTAAAAGTGTCCCTACCATGCTGTGCCTTTGGGTTCAGTAACAGAATGAAGATGTGACCATGGTGAATGTGATATACATTTCCTCACATACAGTGTGTTGCCAAAGACTACCAGATATCTATATTGATAAACTGATGTCTGAGAAGATGATGCCAACCCATAATGGTCTATAGTCAACATGGTGTCCATTCTAGATGCCTGGCCACACTCCCATCAGTCCCAGCCATCATGGCCTCTGATCACAGATAATGGAAGTTGTAGCTCATCATGGTTGTGTCCTTGCTCTTCCACCCCACAAATTATTAGGCTACTATGTTGAAGCACACTTTGATGGGCAGGATTAGTGTTCTTTCCCATAGTGGGCATGCTGGACATGAAGAAAATAGACTTGCTACTGCTTGGATTAGTAGACTTTAGTACATGATAGGAACATGAAGGCAGTGCACTATAGCAGCGAGCGATGAACTCTTAAACAGTGAGTCGTTCTTCCAGTGTCATTCAGCTGTTCCACAGAGTCATGAAAATGTCGTTGACAGAGGTAGATAATCTTATAATTCAGAATGAAATATATTTGAAAGTTGGGTTGAGTTTTAAATAGGTAAACAGGTAAATATGTATTCCTGGGCATATTGTATTCCTGGGAGCACTTCATTCATGCTGGGAAATTGCTGCAGCTGATCAACCCTTTGGATTGGAGAGCAGCAAAGAAATGGGCATGGGCTTGGATAGGATACTGCCTGGCTGTTTTGAGTTGCAAGGGGAAAAGGTGGGATATAAATATATAACTATAATGTAAGAATGGAATTAACTGTAATAAACACTTTGTTCCATTTTTATCCCACTTTTCAGCAAACCTTTATCCCAAAGCAGTTTACAATAATAAAAAAATCTAATTAAAAACACAATAGGGTGGGGGGTATGTCTTTTCCTTTAGACCTAATTATTAAACAGTTGTACACTGATAGGATGCCATAGTGATATCCTTGGATAATTAGCTGTTCATGTTTCTTCCTGTTCCTATTTTGTTGCAAATTAAAATAAACTTCCCTTGAGACACTAAAACATGAACTATAACCTTGTTGTGTGTGCTATTTTTGTACATGCTCTGAGTGTGCTGTTCCATTTTTTCCTCTCTCTTAACATTACTGCATTGCCAAGTAATGCTCTTTTCCCATGAGAACATAGGCAGTTGCCACTTATTATAAACAATATTTTCAAATATGCATTTGTTTACTTTCTACTATTAGTGGAGAAAAAAGTGGACTACATGTCTGCAAAGAACCACAAATACTTCTACATTATTACTGCTGGTTACTGAATTGTTTTTAATGTTCTGATTTTAATATTTGCTTATGTGATTTTATTGTTTAGATAAAATTATTTTTGAGTTAACATTATACAAATTAACCTAAATAAAGAATTAGATGCTACTACTGATAGGCAACAGGGACTTTGCCAAATAAACATTAACTCAATGCAGATATGACTGATTAGCTAAATGGTGTGTAATAAGGAGAATTGTAGATAAAATTCATAAATTATTTTATCCACAGGCTGCACCTTTTTCATATGGCTATAAGTGGTTTTTCCTTTGTTTTGTTTTATTTCTTGCATGATGCTTCCACTAGCTTTTCTATTTCATTGTGGATCTCTTCCAATCATTTAAAACCTTCTTGGCCCCTAAATATGGCAAAAATTATGAGTTATATTCCAAACTCTTCAAATGACATGATATAAATTTTTTGTTTAGGTCTGTTCTTTGAAATGCATCCCAACATTAGACTCTAACTTTTAGCCAATGGACATCAAGGCTATTGGCTACCTAAATCAACTGAAAAAAGTCATTCTGAAATGGCTGAATTAAAATATGTTCCTGAGCACATTTGTGTTAGTCTTTTAAGGTAATGATAAACAATAATGCCCTCTAGTGTTCATTCACAAATAATTTTACCTATTGCACTGAAGGTAGATATTTTCATGAGTCTTCAAAATATGCTCATACTCCATTCTTTACGGTTAGATTTTGAACTCGTAATGAATCCTATATTTTTAAAAATCAGTTATGCTGACCCAGTTAATGGTTTTGCTCCAACTGGAATTAAAGGATGCCGGAACCACCAATTGGAACTTGTTGAAGATGAATTTGATATACTTGCTACTTTGTTTGAATCAATAGACCTAAATTTGCCCTAATTCAAGCAAAGCTTCATATTTCCAGGACTATTGTGTGCTTTTTCATAGGGTGTCTGTCACAAATATGCCATTGTATGAATTAGCAGTGAGAAAAATATCACTACAATTATTATTATTTACAAGGTGTAATTATTCAAAAATGAATAAAACCGGCTTAATGTAAAATCTGAGTTGTATCCAGCAGTGCCACTCAAGCGTATGGTAAAATTTCCATCAGCTGAATGGGAAGGGGAACAGTTTTATTATTATTATTATTATTATTATTATTATTATTATTATTATTATTGATATCCCTGACTCCACTGCAGCCCTCCCCCCCCAAATCTGCTCTAGAGGATTGCAAGTCCTTCCAGAGCAAGTTGGGTAGAGGGGGGAAGGGGTATAAGGGGGATTTTCAAAAGTGGCTTCCTTCTCCATTCCACGTACAGAAGACTTACTGTAAAAGATATAGCTCTTTTAGATTGAATCCCATAATACTGAAATAAATGTAGTTGTCCTTACCTCACAGTTCAGCATAATTCACTTAGAAATTGGATGGAACAAAATCAGTTTTGGAAAATGGGGAAGGGAGCTAAATGAATTGGCATGTGAAGTTATTTTATTGGATATATTATTTTGCCCACTCTTATAAGTTGCCCTGATACTGCTACCCACTGACTTTCTACTTGGCTGGTTTTAAGGATCTTAGTCCTGCTATACAGTAAATGAAGCTGAGGAAAACTTAGGAGCTTTTTTATGTGGATATTTAAAATCATTCTACAGTTTGACCTTACGTCTCACTGCAAATTTTACCAAGTCTTTGAGATGCAGCTGAATAGAAATCCAATTAAAAGGTTGTTTAAAAGACTTTCTCTGAATAGCTACCAAACATTTGCTAACCTACTGATATCCCAGCACACACTGATTTCTCTGCTACTTTCAGTGTAGCCATTAAGTATCAAAATCAGCTTTGTTGAGTTGCAACATCTACAGGAGTTCTGCCTAAAACTAAATACTGGACTTGATGTGGCATTTCAATTCACTTGGCACTTAAAACATTTAACTCTTTAGCAATGTGATTATGGGTGTCAGATTCAAGTGCTATGAATAAATACTGTGTTGCAAAGCATGTGCGCTAGTCCAGGTTCTGTGATGAAGTATGTGCATACTGTATTAAACAAAAGCCAAAGTATGTTTCTGAAATAATGCCAAATGAATATGGTTAATCATCAACAACTGTGCCCTAATGCTGTTAGGAGTGTCCTACTCTCATGTAGGACCTTGGCAGAGACACATGCCAGACTGGCACGTTCTCTCCCTCCTGGTCAATCGTTCAGGAGCTTCAAAAGCTTTCTTCTGCCCAATCATCACAGTGACTAATGCCAAAAGGCATTAGCACACTCAGGGATCCGCAGAGTATTCACAGTTTGCGTAACAGAACCAATAGCACAGCATATAATACACTCTGAGCATTCTGACTTAGCTTCTGCCTCTTTCTCATCAGATAGCAAAGAGAGAAAACAAAGGACAATAGTCCCACTTCACGGAACACAGTAACACAAACATCCTGTCTCCGTCACTTCCCACACTGTGGAATGAAAACATACACCATCATGTGATAGACAGCAATCTCATGACTGCAAATATGGGGAATGAATCTCCAACAAATACATGGACAGCTGGTGCCCTCTCTATATGTTGTGAACTACAACTCTGATCAGCCCCAGCCAGCTTGGCTAATGGTCAGGGATGATGGAAGTTACAGTCCAAAACATCGGGGGGAGGGGGGGGGAGGTACCACACTAGCTCTTCTTGTCACCAAGAAAGCAAATAATGCTATGTGACAAAAAGTGTTTTATGAAGTGCTGAACACAATTTTCCATAAAGTTTATAGAGATAAAAACTCTGATTCTTATCATCAGCCCTCATTCACGCAAATGCTATCTTGCTAGTCTGCAAGATCTTGTTTTTTTTCTTTAAGGAATTCACCCAATTACAGATTTGTAACCTTGATAGTTGCTCTTATGGTAGCAGAGTGTTTTGTCTTACCAGAGACTACTTACTTATATGGCTTCTGATACTATGGTAGGTAAGATATCTATATCTCTGTTAATTAGGAAGCTAGAAGTATGCACATGAACACCGCATGAAATCATGACTGGGAATCATGAGAAACTTGCATTCAAGTCTCACTATTAGTGGATTGGTGAATTGAGTTGCTGCTAAAATGTGAATTCCTATTTTTCAGTATTCCCCCAGCATGACAATGAGTGTGTGATCCATTACCAAGTCTCTTCATGAAGGCTGCACTGAGTTGGCCCTCTCCAGAGAGCTACTAAAGAAGAAAAATTACTCATCCCTGTGTACAGTTTAACAGAAACAATCTCAGCCACAATTGGACCCACCATTCCCCCCACCCCAACCATCTTTCCAGTTTTGTGAAGAAAGTGGGTCCTGATCTGGTTTCAGCAACTGTGTGGCACATCAGAGCTGCCCAAGACTGAACTGAACTGCAAACAGTTATCTGTGTATGTATATGTAGGGATAGGTGTATTATGTATGTGTGTGTTACAGAAACATAGATATGCGCACATACATATATAGACCTGCAGGACGTTGTAAAATATTATCACATGACATCTTAAGTAGAAATAAGAAATAGGGACTTTTATTCCATCTTTTTTCATGTTTACATTTTAACTATTAAAAGAACTGCTTCCCTCTCCCCATCTGAACTGTTCCGTGCTGTTTATATCACTGCTTTGTAAGTTATTTTTTTAAAAAGATCTCGAATAAGTTCTGTTTTTTGTCAATGTCTGCCATCATGGATAGGAATAAAATTGCTTTTAAGAGGGCTCTCTCTCATAAGGTTGTGTTTGATACCAATAACATGTGAATTGAAAACTACACTATCTCAAGAAACTGAAGAAACACATTAATCTTGCTTAACAAATAAAGCTTGTCCTTTGCCTAAAAAGTGAGGGAAAAGAAAATAGAAGGGGTTCTTTTCTTGTTTCTTTGTAGAAGCCTAATACTGCGATCCTAAACATATTTGCATGGTAATAAGCTCCACTGGGATAAGTCAGATTTACTTCTGGTAATGTTGAGGATCAGGGTGCAAATCCGTCAATATTTGTTTTCAAGGGAAGTCTGAGTATATCTCAACTTCTTTATCTATGCAGAGAAATACAACATTACTGTGTTGGGCTCTGGTTTGATTGCTGTAGCATCCAGCAATAAAAGTGGCAGGTTTTGACTTTCTGCCTTTCAAAAAAATAAAATCTATTTAGTATGATCTTCCATAGATGTAATAATAGATTTTTTTTTTAAGTTATAGATTCTATTCTAAGGCATGCTTTTTCTAACAGTCCACAATTGTCTACTGGGATGACTGACACCCTAACTCCCAATTACCTGTTATAAGTTAAAGGCCTATTAACCTTGTGTTGGGAGGGGAGGAAAGTTTCTTGCCCTTCTTCAATGGCCCTTCAATCTCTCTTCTTCCTTACCCACTATCTGCAATTTCCCCTTATCTATAATCTTCCAATGTTTCTGAGACCATACAAATATTCAGATTACTTCATTTAAATGTAGCATCTTAAAGAGTAGCATCCTAAATGTAGCATCCTGAATACTTATAAATTTATTATGCAATAAGCTTTTGTGGACTAGAAAAAGTTTATGCCATAATAAATTTGTTAAGTCTCTAGTGTTTTTCAGGACAAAAACAAACAACAAACTTGGTTACCCCTTTGGAATGCAAGTCAGATTCCTTCGACTATCATTAAGGCCCAAATGACAGAGGAATTGCAACATGCAACACACGGGAAGAGAGAGCAAACATAAAGGGAAATTGTGAGAATTGTCTCCATCCCCTTCTATCCTCTGGAAGCCTCCTTTGGATCAAATAATCTTCTATGAATGGAAGGAGAACATAGATCCCAAGTACGTCATGTTTTCATCTACTCTGTGCCTAATTTTTCCACTTCTGTTTGCACACTTCCCCAGTAAACCACATAAATTAAGAGCTAATAATGTTGTATACAACATCTAAAGACACTGCTATCTATAAATTTGTGATTTTGTCTGAATTGTTTTCTACTCCCTATTAAGTCTTTATAGAGGTTGGTAATATAGAAGACAAAATTGAAATAGGAAATTGTTTTCCAAATATTGGTTTCTTTCTAACATTCTAGGCATCCAGTTATACTGTGTCTTATAGTCATATGCAAGCCTTAAAGCCAAGGCCCCACCCTGCCTTTGCCCCAGAGAAAGAAATGTATATTTAGGCTAATTAAGACATGAATACTTTCTTCTGTGGGAATGCCGATAGAATTGTTTTAGCACAGGTCTGCATATGGAAATTTTTCACACAGTAACTGATCAATCATATGGATTTTTTTTTTTAAAGAGGAAGGTGGGTAGTTAAAAGAGCACCTTCCTTTTTTTATCCTGCTTATACTTGTAAATTGTTCTTGAATAAACTCATAAAAATTCATGTCTGTTCCTCTCTAGGTATCCTTCAAAAAAAGCTGTAGAGTTCTAGCTACATATATAGTCTACCTTTTGAAAACAGCGATAAATGTTTAATACAGAGCTTTTTCTAATCCAGATCTTAATTATTTGCAGGCTTTTAAAATGCCAGATGCAGACAGAGTATCAGGTAATGGAGACAGAATAACTGAAGTAGACAAGTGAATCATTTTGGGTGGGCTCTATGTATATAAACTGTCGAAAATGAGTTTAAAATATTTTCTTTGTAATTGGCATGAGGATGGTCTGAAGGTGAACATTCTCTCTCCCCTACCCCCATCTCCTGCTGAACTATCTTTAATGTTCATAAAATGAGTTGTTGTAACTTACAATGCTTCTTCTGCCAGCACTTGCCAAGTAATATGTCTCAGCCAAATCTGGACAAACGGTTGCATAAGAGTAAACCCCTAGCACTGTTCCTTCAAGCTTTTGTTTCTGTGTCACATTTGCCAAACCTATATCAGGAAGCCTATTCATTTTCATCTGTTTTTTCTTTTTCTTTTCATGGTTATCAGCTGAACATTTTCTTGCTACTTTCCTGGCTGATTTGGTACATACCCCAAATTCCTTCTCATCTATACATTGGGTCCTAGTTGAAAGTATTGTTGCCAGCATAACTGGCATCCTATAGGCACCTTATTTAAATGTCATTTTACATCCATAATGGACACAGCATTTGCCAATTGAGTTTTTTAAAAAATAAAATAAAAGGAAAATAATTTAACACTAATTTAAACATATGGATCAAAATCCTCCTACAGTTGGTCATTAAGGACACCAAACATCAAATAATGGTTTGACACTTTGGGAATGAGCCTTATGCTCAGCACCCCCTTCAAACCTTCATGTACAATCCTGGTTGGCAAACCATAGTCTGCCAGTTTGAATGTAATGGCCAGCTATGGTTTCCTGCAAACCAGGAAATAACTCATTAAGCAGAACATGCAGAAGAAGGCAGAGAGGGAGGCGTAAGCAGAGAAACATCAAACCATGTTTGGTGTTGCGTGTGAAATGACCCCATTGAAAGCAACGGAGATTAAATTAGTTATTGACTATAGCAAGATTAAGGCTATTTGTAAGATCAAATTGGGTGTTTTGTATCCTTATGGATAACAACCTGGAATCTTGCATCAAAAAGAGAAGTTGGTTAAAAGTCTATCATCACTGTGATTATCTGCCAACATGTTGGATGTAAGTGAGGCTATGGAATTAGATGGATTTGATGAGGGAGTAGTTACTGTTAAGTTGTACCTTTCATTTGTGCCCTCACTTTGCCTTTGTATCACAAGTTTTAGCCAGTAACTATTGCACTGACTCTTCCTGAGTCCTTTAAATAATTCAAGTATTGTCAATTTGTACCCTGACTGCTATTTTCAAGAAATACACAAATATTTATGAGGGGATTTGGCATGCAACGTTCAAGAATACCACCAAGCTCATGCTTAATGCTTCAGAAAGCTGTCTTGATTTAATTCATTGAAAGTCACAATACAATTTCAGCAGCAGCTGAAATATAGTCTGAATTGTTAAGGGTGACTTTGATAAATACTGGGTAAAAGGTAAAGGTCCAGTCAAAGGTGACTATGGGGTGCGGTGCTCATCTCGTGTTTCAGGCCGAGGGAGCCGGCGTTTGTCCACAGAGAGCTTTCCGAATCATGTGGCCAGCATGATTAAACCGCTTCTGGCACAACAGAACACCGTGACAAAACCCAGAGTGCACGGAAACGCTGTTTACCTTCCCGCCATAGCAGTACCTATTTATCTACTTGCACTGGTGTGTGTTTGAACTGCTAGGTTGGCAGAAGCTGGGACAGAGCAACAGGAGCTCACCCTGTCATGTGGATTTTTTGCTGACCTTCTGATTGGCAAGCCCAAGAGGATCAGTGGTTTAGACCACAGCGCCACCCGCTCCCTTCAACTGTTAAGTATTATGCAGAGTCTTGTGGTATAATATATAACTTTCCTTTAAATAAGCTGAAATTCGGGGCAAATATACACAGATCAAATTTTATAAAGTGTCTCAATTTGATTTCAAAGAGCTAGAGTTCTGAGCATAAATAAACTTGTTCAGTTCAGATGAACAAATTGAGTCAGTTGTGAGGCACACAAATACTCTCAACATTGGTATTTTGAGCCTTTGCACAACAGTGACCCATACTTTTTTTAAAAAAATTATAATACAGAAACCTATGTCTGTATAAACCTATGCCTATATATAAATAGTTTATTGGAAATAATTTGGTTCCCTCCCACCCCACTTTGAGTAGTCCTATCTGAAACATTTTTTACTTACTTAGTGTATTCATATGAATACATAGTCATATTTTATCACCAAAATAATAACTTTTGTCCAGATTTATTTTGTTATTTAAATGTAAGATATGCAAGGAAGCTTCTCATGCAATGAGAGAATTTGCCATTGATGTTGTCAGATGTATGTCCCCATTTGTTATACTACTTTTGACCAACTTGGAAGCTTTATTTATAACTTGATACCATCCATTTTCTAGACACATTTGTGGGGGTTTTTTGGTTTTTTTAAAAAAAAAACTTTTCGAAATCCCCAACAGTCAGATACTTTACAATGATTTGATGGTAGGAAGACATCCTCAGCATGTTCGCTTTGCATTATTAAATTGGACACTGCTATCTTACTTTCAAAAATTATTATGCCTAAAATCAAACATGTAAGCTGGTAGTCAGAAACAATGGAATTCATTGTCACATTTTTTTTTCTACTTTAGCATCATTGTGTTTGGTCCATAATCTAAAGGGTTGCATCCAGAGTTGTGTGTCTGCACTAGGGCACTTCCAGTCTTCTCAGTTGCTGCTGCTGAGGTTCTGAAGACTCTTCAGAACGGTGTATTATATGGTGTGGGAGTTGTAGCTATGGAGAAGAGTGCTTTCCTTATGCAACTGGGACTTCTGAAGTCCTTGCTTAGGCTTAGTATATTGAATTTTCAGTGATTAATCCTGTTCGTTCTAGATTATACCACAGACAATAATTAGAATGAGCATGATTCAGCCCATGAATCATGCACACTTTTAAATACCACAGCTTCAATGAGATAATTGATCACATGTTTGAATTTCTCTCATTAAAATGAATGGGACATAGAAGTTCTTAACTTTGGACCTCAATCAGCGAATATGGACATGATATGCATGTAGTATTCTCCAAGTTGTAGATGTCTATAGCTAATGAATTATGAGATAGATGCTGCCTGCTGATCAATTGCTCTACACACACACACACACACACACACACACACACATATATATATATATATAATCTCAAACACAAATTCCTTCTTGTTGTTTATAGACCAAAAAGTTAATAGAATTTCACTTTCCCCCTGGGGGAAGATTCTAACACCTATTCTATAGTCCAGCAGTTCCTCACTTGAAATGCAGAAACTTTTATTAAAGGTTCTGTATTTTCACAGTCCTTGTATCATTTTGGCTTTTTTATTATTACTGAATAAACAGTGTCGAGACAACCACAATAAAAAATATTTTTATAAGTAGTTTACACAAAAATCATAGGCAAAATCTTGCATGGAAGCCAATGCATGTCCTGTAGTGTAATGGTTCTAATTACTTTTTATGGAGCAAACTACTATCAACAGAAATAATCCATTTCATACAGTCGTCCACAAAAATGGCTTATTTTGAATTCTTGGGCTTTCCTGTCCAAACAACACAAGAGTGAAGAAAGTGAAGAATTTCAAATTATGTTGGAAACCGCCACTCTTCATTTCTACACTCATACTGCCCAGATAATATATGAGGGCTGTTCTTAGCAGTCTCCAAAGTTAAGAGAATCAGGACCCTTTTGGATAAGACCAAGATTCCACCCAGCCCATCATTCTTTTTCCAGTAGTGGCTGTCATGTGCTTCCAAAAGTGCACAAGCATGAAGGCAACCTCTTTCCCCATGATGTTTTCCCAACATCTGGCATTCAGAGGTATGCTGCTTCAGTTAATGTCAATGGTCCATTAATTAATAATGCCTAATAAAAGTAAATGGATACCTTTTATGATGTCATCTTTTCAACCATTTAAGCTAGGGGTTATTATAATCTTTTAAATGCATCCAAGTTAGTGGCCATCACCATTTCTTATGGCAGAAACATAGAGTGAAAAAGTTATTTATAGCGAAAGCCTTTGCCTGTGATTGGAGTATCTCACAATAAAGCAGTTGTCCAACCATTTCCCCTCTCTTTACTTCTTCAGCTTCCTTTGCCCACCCCAAGTTCCAGTTGCCCTGAGCGCGAGTCATCTCAACTCATCATTTTGTCACCCACACCCAGCGTAGTTCATCCATTTCATCCTAGGCAACTTTCCTCTCTTTTTCTGTTCCTTCTTGCACCGTTCTCAAGCACTTCTATGCACGTGTATAACCTTCACTCCTAGTTCCTTTCAACCCTTCCTTGCCAGATCCATCATCCTGTTCTGCAAATCCTTTTCCATTCACTTTTGTTGTAATACTTACCAATGGCTTACCAATGGCTCATAGATGGGCATAACAGCTACCTTGTCTTTCCACCCGTTTTTCCTTTAGCTTATCCTCCATCCCTCACAGAAAATCAAACTCCTAAACATTTTCCAGCAAATCTGAATTTCCTATATTTTGGTATCTCGTTAATGAGAGGCAACTTTCCTCTCTTTTTCTGTTACTTCTTGCACCGTTCTCAAGCACTTCTATGCATGTGTATAACCTTCACTCCTAGTTCCTTTCAACCCATTTAACGATGTGCAAAACAGCATCCATTCAAGCAGGCAGCAGTCTGAATATTGCTGTTTGGCATAAAGAAAATTACACATGTCCAAAAATTAAACTGTCCCTTGAATATACACAGAAAGTCAACATTGTCAATAGGAAAGCTGGTTCACACTGAAACAGACACCAACAAGCTAATAATCCAAGATGATGCAATTGATTTAGAAGTGCAGTTGTTGAGCTGATATGTGCTAGTAGAAGGATCTTTCTGTGGAAAATCCCTGCATTATAAGATTTGTAACCAATAAAGCTTCTGACTGCTCTTGACTTTAGACAGAACTCTGAATCTACAGGGGTGATCCACATACAGAAATGCAATTCCATGTATAAATAGTCCCTGTCATGGGTTCAATAGAGTGCTGCAAGAATACAAAATCCTTCCATCCAGAAGCTATTCAGAGAAACTGTAACCCAGAGATCTGCTTAATACTTGTGCATGCTAGTTTAAAAGGGGGGATCTACAGATCTATGGATGGGATGGAAAGATTTAAAAATGCAAAGCAGAAACCCATACATTACCATGACTATCATTGTATTTTAAAACATTCAAAACAGATAATGGTCGCTCCCTCCTAACAAAATATGTTCGTAAAAATATAATGACCCATTTAAAATTGTGTTTTGATTTATTTAGTAAAAGATTAGGAATCAAAACCAGAGTTTTGGCTTTAAATAATGGTAAAACCCACAAGGAATAAAGTCTTCTCTGCAGACTATGATTCAGTAATATATTTTATTTCAGAAAGGATGAGATCTTTACCAAAATAGATTTCTTAAAAGGGATAATTAGGTACATTTTAGTTAACTAACTTTTATTTCTTGTGATTATTCCCTTGAAAATAATTTATTGTGGCATCTGTTTTTTTATAGTGCCTACTGTTAAAAGACAAAATCTTTTGTTACACAGATTGTTGTTTTCTGCCTTGAAAGTGTTTCTTTTAAAGGAAAAGGGACATCTGGGGTTAGGTCTGTTTCAGTTGTCTAATGCATCAGTAAACTATTGTCAATTTGCTAACATTTGCACAAGTTATTCTATGTAGACAATTTACTTTTTGTTTGACTGGCATTATCCAGGATATGCTGTAAATTATTGTAGGTTTTGTGTAAGAAAACCTTTCACCACATTACTACTGTCGATTCTTGGTTTTTGATTGTATAGCCATATGTCTTATATACCTGTTCTGTCATCAAAACCTCTTTTTCCTATATTGTTAAACACTTATTAAGCATGTTTAGTAGTTTCTCATTTTATTTCGTATAGCCCAAGCAGCAATCACTGACAACATAAAATTATAATGTAATAGTCCAACCAGTCTACTTCATGTAAGTTATAGGAGTAGCTTGCAGACTCTAGTGCAATTCAACTGCATTGTAGCTTATTTCAGTGCAATCTTCTGCCTGCTTACTCAGAAGTAACTTTCACAGAGTTCAGTGAGACATACTGTACTCCCAAGTAAATGTGTACAGGATTGCAGCCTACAATATGTTTGTTTGCGGCATGTATGAATCTAGTGGATAACTAGCTATTGAAATTAAGGTATAGAGACTGGTGGACCTAGACTTTAGACTGTCAGGTGAAAAAATCCACACAAACAGCTTTCAGGGAGACAATCCATTTAGAATTTTAATAGCAGTATCAAAAAAGAAGTCCCATATTTTTCAAAGCCCCTTCCAGACCATCTAGAAAACCTAGCAAGTTTATTCTTGCGGCTTCTGTGTAGCCCTGTATACAGGATCTAAATGTGCTTAAATAAAACATCAAAAAGCAATACTAAAATAGAATGCAGTATAGCAAACCTTGTCAAAATGCTATAAAATGACAATTAAATTAAATTCAGGTAGGTAGCCATGTTGGTCTGACGCAGTTGAAATATATAAAAAAATAATAAAATTGTCCAGTAGCACCTTAGAGACCAACTAAGTTTGTTCTTCGCACATGAAAGCTTATACCGAGAACAAACTTAGTTGGTCTCTAAGGGGCTACTGGACAATTTTTTTATTTTTAAAATTAAATTAAAATGTAACATGCTTCAGGCATAATTGACCTAATCCAACAGTATTTAATCCTAAATACTGACACATAGTAAATATGAGCACTCTCTTCCACTTTAGTGTCTCTCATAATACAAAACTTCCCAAAATTAGTCTCCTAGATATCTGTGTTTGGAAGGCCGTTCTAAAATACGGGTTCAGCATCAACATCATACTTTCTCCCCAACGCAGCTTCTTAATGAGAGTATCTAAGAGTAACCTCTTAAGTAATTAAGGAAGCAGGGCAATCTGTTGTTATCAGAAATTCTGCAGCTATGCGTATGCCTATCAAGGTGCTGTTCTTTACTTGCTGTGCAAATCAGTTTTTAATTATCAAGTAATATTTCAAGGACTTAAAATAGTAGATACATTAGAAAGCACACACACTCATCAACAGCAGCATCCTTTGGTTTAAAACTGAGAGACCTGGATCACTGTTTGATAGACCTCTAGAATCAATGAGGGTCTAATTTTGTGCACCAGATAGCTAAGCACAAATGGATTCCACTGACTTGATAAATAATCAAAGTCAGCCAGAGTCCCTTTGTAGTAAGCTATCATGTATGTTGGTTGAGTGTTGTGTTTGTACAGATACCAAAACATAATTTTATCCAGATTATTTGATGATACACTCCTAAACCCATTTGTATACCAATGGGGTTTCATTAAATTAAGACTATGTTGGGGTGAAATTCTACTGTAGTGTACCTTTGAATAATTTATATAGTAAACATTCACTGCATTAACATAGCAAATATTATACTATTTACTAATCTTTGTGAATCTTAACTCTGTAAAAACATTTTAACAAAAAAGCTTAGACAATGCATTGCTTACAATACATAGAATTTATATCGTGATTCTAAAGAACCTTTATTTAACCGTCTTACGACTTAAGTAGAATGTGCTTCCAAATACAGATGTTTTTGACAATGCTCTTATATTAGTGCTTACTATGGTTTAGTAAATTGAAAATATTCTGTTTACATATTCATCTCCATTAAGTAATTTATGTCTGTCTGAGATTATTTCCCCCCTAGATATTATGATATTATGGGGCACAAATTTGAACACCCTAAAGCCACTATAGTGAGTTTGATGGATAGCCGTTCTAAAATACCATTGACACCCTCACTTCAGTTTAACCTCATGTTTCACATATAAAGTAGCTATAAGAAGATGATAGATGTGCACTGATCTTGCCACCTTCATTCTACCATAAGAACTGCACCACTGTTGACTATAATTCTTACTGTTAACCTACCTAGCGACTTACTTAGACACGGGGGCCTGGTACTTAGGGATCACTGCTACTGCTTCACATATTCACATGTTAAAGTGAAAAACTTTGAACCATGGAGGAGGAGTTTCTCTTACTCCAGGCCATCTGTTTCTCCACAGCATGGAAATCACCATGCCCCGTGCTATTGCTAGGCTGATAATGTTAGTTGGGTCCAAGGAGTATCAAAGGTTGTAAACTTGCCCTATGCTTCTGATATATGCCTTGTACTTCGGCACCAGCTATCTCAAATCTTGAATTTCTTTTACTCATAGATAGTTCTTTTTTGGGAGAGTAGCAATTTGCAATTTGGAGAATTTACCATAGTAATACCGGAATACATTTTAGCAACACCAAAGCCCTATTATGACCCTTTAACTCAAGAATAACAACTCTTTCAGAAAACACACACAAGATTTCATTAAGTGCTTTACTATCCAACGAGAGAGAGTAGTAATAGTTTGCTCAGCGGTGCAAATGTTGTGAATAAGTTATCTAGCATCTATTTGTTTTTATGATACTTTTCAGTGCACCTATACATTTTTAATAATTGGTTTAGGGGAGTTTGGGACAGCTAATGTAACTGTACCCAACATTATTTACAATTTACACTGTTTACCTTTCATTGTCTTCCCTTCCTGTGTCTCTTAGTGTATGTTGATAACCAAAACAATGAATTTTTAGTAGTAGTTCCCTGCTTTCTTTTCTTCAAAAAACTTTATTGACTATGGGTACAGCTGACATCTCATTCTATATCCCATCATGGGTAGCCGATTCCCTTTTTAAAGTGCCATAAGATTATAAAGTACACACACACACAAAAACACAGTCCTAATTTTCCTAGTAATCTTTGTCCAAGTGACCTCATGTACAGAATAGGAAACATTATTCAGAATGCAAAGTATTCATATACACATTCTGGTTCATGCATTAGTGTCAACTGTTAGAAAGCTTCCTTCTTTATCACGCTTTATCAGCACATTGTATGTATTTTCCACTATGAAAGACAGGTAGTGTTTCACTGACTCTAATTGAAAACACTGTGTATGCTTGGCACTTCGACAGAATTCCAAGATGGAAATATCATACTGTGTAGATGCATCTTATCAAAGTTTCATCTGATATTTTATGAAACCTGAATCCCAGTGGACTCTACACACTTGGATTTTGGTAAACCAAACAGCAGCTAGCCTGAAAAGTAACAGGTGGAGAAAACTATAACAAATACTTTTTTAAATGAGATTGGTTGGGGTATTTCGGCCATTTAACAATTTTAGCATATTCAATATTTTACTGCAGTTCGTTGAACGTGAACTTTCTACAAAGTGACCTGCACTTTGTGCAAAGCAACCAAACGAGTGAATAGCCTACTTTGCACCTGCCCACCTAATTGTCTGAAATGTCATTCAAGCCATAAATTCCTTTGAGATATTTTGTGTTTGTGCAATCAAGGCAGTTGGGTTTGACGCCTTAGGTGTAAAGATGGCTCTCCATATACAGTTTGTGTGTATGAGTGCTTGGGTGCACATATACACAGATAACAGTAAGTCTGGTGTCTTTTTTGAAGCGAGGTATCTCTTTGAATTCCACCTACTGTGCTCTAGAAACTAGACACTTTTTAAATAAAAAAAATACAAACATTTTCTTTGAAAATAAGTGATACAAATACCTTGCTTAGTAGATTTGATATCAAAACTGAAGACCAAGAACTGAACAGGCAGGACTGTTTTGGCATCAAATCTTTTTAAACTGTTCAAAAATTTTATTTAGTGGAAGTATAATTTAGAATTAAGTGGAATGTCAGAACAAACTGGGGAGTTTTAGAAATAAATCACTCAGCAATCATTTTATAAAGTTTAACTTCTAAATGCACTATGATTTATTACAAAAATATATTTTCTTCTGCTTGCAGATATGGTTGTTCCATTTTGTGATAGTTTTAAACTAAAGCAGTTAATTTTGTTGCACTGTGTAACTGCATGAATTCATCAAGTGTACATATGTACCTGTGCAACATTTTTTGGGGTTTTGTATTTGAATTTCAGTATTGGTTATTTTTGTATTTTACTTTACCTGTATTGGAGTTGTAGTAGACATAATTTATACATATGATTTAAAAACTGTTTTGCAACTGAAAAGTCTTCTTTAAATTGTAAAATTTTGTTGATGGAAACTCATTAAAATGGTATAAAATTATATTAACAATTGTTTTGTGTTTTGATGCTCTCTGTACATAAATATGTATTTATCTGTTTTAATGGTGTTGTGTCTTGCAATTTTGGATACATTTTAGAATAAAGTTTCATTTTACAAAAATAAGTTGTACTTTAAAAGCTATGTCGTTATCATGATCCAGGAATTGCCCTTGATAACTCCACTTGTTATTCCTAGAATATTTCAAGATGGATGAGTAATTTAAACATTCTGGCTGGAATCCATAGAGGTACTCTAGGTGCATCTAAGGCTTCTGACACGTTTAGTGAGTTATGTCTTTCCTTCCTTCCTTCTGAACCATTCCATACTGTATCCAACAGAAAGTCCTCTCTGTTTTTAAATGAGGTTTGCCATGTGGCACAAGTACCTGTCTGAAAAACACAAAAAAGACTTTGTGTCATGACCTCTGACTTCTGAAATGAGATCAGGAAGGGCCCCTATGGAGCTGCAAAAAGTCAGACGTTCAACTGACCAGGGTTTTGCTCATCCTTTTTAGTTAGCTGCCTGATGTACCATGTGCTATGTGTATGTGTACACCCAGAGAGAAGACAATGTAGAATTAACTCCTTGTCAAGATTCGCTGTCTAGAGTTATTAACAACACGGAGCAAAACCACCTTCAGGAAAAGCGAATTCAGGTACAGTATGTGTGTGAATGCGCACATATATTATTACTTAAAACAACGACAGAGGATCCTTGTTATTAAACAAAACTATTCTAGAATGGATTTATATTGTGTGTGTGAACATCAAATTACTTGAAGATTTTGCTATCTGCTTTGCCTTTTGAGATTTTCTTAAGTTGCATGTTATAAAACTTTATTTGCATTTATTTCAGACATCCTACATATTGTTAATTAGAAAAGCCCCAGAGTTCACCAGCTGAAGACTTGCCATGCATTAATCTTAGTCAAAGAATTTAACTAGCTACTGCCTGCTTATCGTGGTTTCTCTCCCCTCCTCTCCATGGTCAAGCTGCTGCTGCTTTACAGAATATTCAAGAACTATGGGGAAAGGCTTAATACAAATGTTTGAAATTGGGAGATCTTCTACCTAGAAAGAGAGGGTGAGTGTAGTTCTCATGCAAGACCTAGAAGCAAAAGAAAATGCGCTGCAGGAGGCCAGAGAAGTGGGCAGTGGAGTCACTGCCAGAGGTGTACCTAAGCTTCCACCCAAGGAACTGTATTGGCATCCCCCCCCATCCCTTGCGCCGTTGGAGAGGCACACTTTTTCACCCCCTGGGCCTGTGCCCTTGGCAGGGGCCAACCTGACCAACTCCTAGGTACACCCTTGGTCACTGCCCCACCAATAACAGTCTGCCTTCGCCCAGCCACCACCTACCTGAGAGCCAGTGTGGTGTAGTGGTTGAGAGCGGTAGACTCATAATCTGGTGAACTGGGTTCGCGTCTCCGCTCCTCCACATGCAGCTGCTGGGTGACCTTGGGCTATTTACACTTCTCTGAAGTCTCTCAGCCTGACTCACCTCACAGGGTGTTTGTAGTGGGGGAGGAAGGGAAAGGAGAATGTTAGCCGCTTTGAGACTCTTTCGGGTAGTGATAAAGCGGGATATCAATTCCAAACTCTTCTACCTGCTTCCATACATCCAGCCAGGGGGTGGCACTGTCTTTTCAGCCGCCTCCTCCTTAGTCTCAGTATTGTCCTTGAAGAACTCAGTGGTGGGGGTGAGAGAGGACAAAGCTAGAATGGTTTTCTTCGGCTGTGTATTCTGTAATTGTACAGAATGCTAGAATGCAGAGTTTGCAAAGAAGAAACTTGCGCCTATAGTACATATTCACACATTACAGTGGTACCTCAGGTTACATCCGCTTCAGGTTACAGACTCCGCTAACCCAGAAATAGTGCTTCAGGTTAAGAACTTTGCTTCAGGGTGAGAACAGAAATCGTGCTCCGGCGGCGCGGCAGCAGCAGGAGGCCCCATTAGCTAAAGTGGTGCTTCAGGTTAAGTAGAGTTTCAGGTTAAATACAGACCTCTGGAATGAATTAAGTACTTAACCCGAGGTTCCACTGTAATGTATTCATTGGTATCCACATTCAGAATGGCTCTTTATTGGTGAAAAAACACATAATTAGATGTTTTAACACATTAGCTTGGATTCTAGCAGTTCTCCCTTTTTGTCATCGTCTCCTTACATATTCCTTCAGATTATATATTTTTCCTTTGTGTAAATATACGAAATATTTAGCAGCTAAGCATACATGCAGTACAGATCTTGAAGTTGGTCTGTATAACCTTGAAATGGACTCTTGATTTCCCCTTCACAATTTAACTGCACAATCTCCTCCTTAGAAACTAGTTATTGCAGAGAAGTTTAAAATAGCAGCCTTCCCTCTCTGCAGTAACTAGAAGGGCTGCTCCCCCTTCACCCGCTTTCTTTTTAATTCCAGAATCCCTCTATGCTGCCTAAAAGAGATCTCATTATCCAGGCTGAGCACAGACAGCTCCAGGGAATTCAAGAAGGCTTATACGTGAGCAGATTTAGACTTTGCATTGCTCTGGGATGCCAACAGCTTTGCAGTTCCTAATCTTACAGCAAACAACAGATACACTATGGGCAGAAACTCTGGTCAGCTGGGTCAAACTCAGCTTAGATGAGTCTTGAACATAAGAGTTTATTTAAAAGAGCATTTTTTGTGAAAACCTAAGCAATTCAAATATGACACTGTACATTTGGACCCAAATTTAGTGACTGAAGCCAAATTTGAACATGTTTAGCTTTGAAAATATACCAGTGTTGAGGTTAGAGCTTCTTTTTTGAGTGACGAACATTTATAGAGAAGAGAGTCTATAGACTATGGAAGAGGCAAGGAGGAGAAAATAATGGTCACTACGCTTAGTTTATACACACATTATTATACAGCAATTTCTAAAGCTGCTGAAGCCAGTTTTCCTGAGCAGAGATATCAAGATTCCTCACTGATAAACACCTGCCAATGATAATTGAGTGTAAACTTCACTCTTAAAAACAACAGGCAATAGAAATAAACTCAGTGTTGGGTTCTGCCTAATGATTTGTAAACACACCTATGCATCTGCAATGCTGGATTATATGAGAAATGATATTTTGTATCAGGTGTTCCAAAGGGGAAATTAATTGGCATGGTTACTTCACACTTTGCTTTCAAAACATTAGTTTTAAGTCCTGCCGAAATATAAATATCCTAATTTGGAGGGAAATTCAGCTGGAGATAATTAGGTCAGAAATGTATAGACCATAGTCCAACTACAAAACCACTCAAAACAGCTTTTAAATACGACTAAGAACAAAACTTTGCATAGAATACATACATTGTAACCCAAGGAACATTGATATTTTAAAATACCAAATCTTCTGGCAAGGCTTAGCAGAAGCTCCAATATATAAGAGTGTGCAAACATTCTGCTTGCTGTGGAGCTCAAACTGAACAACAGAATGTTTCATTACTGTCCAGCTTCTCTCCTGGAAGTAGAAGGTCATGTTGACCAGAATTCAAAGCTCACACATGTCCCTAGAGACAAGAAGATGTGCGCAGGTGAGTAGAAAGACCGAGGACTAAAAACCTTACTATAACTAGTCAGAAGTAAATCCTATTGACTTAAATAGGGCTTGCTCCCAGGTAAATGAGGTTAGGATTGCAACTGGGGTGTTGTTGGGAGGTTTGTTGCTGTTGGAACTTTTTTTTTTTTGCACATTTATATATTTTGTGATTGGTGTAGAAACTGTTCAGGTGGGTTGTGTATTTTTAAATGTTTTATTTATTGTTTATACCTACTTTTGTTATGTAGTTGCATAGTTTTTCATGTTGTAAGCTACTTTGAGCATGGTTTGAACTTTGGAAAAGCGGCATACAAATGAAATTATGTATGTATGTATGTATGTATGTATGTATGTATGTATGGCAAAGAGGTTGAAATATCAGGGAAGAGAAGATGGAGATATCTCTCTTGAGAAAAAGGAGGTTGTATAAGAAGCTTGCAGAAAGTGTGTATTGTGACCAGTTTTTGTGGGGTGGAGTTGGCTGAATGTCTGGCTTCTAATTCCTGGATCCAGCGTGGATTCAAGTGCTGGAATAGCCAGGCCAATGTGGGTAATGGGCCATTAAGGAAAACAAAGCAGTGGCTCTGTGCCAGAGGGTAAACAGCTGGGCCTCCGGTCCCCAACTCTGTTAATCAGAAAGACAACAGGCCAGAGTTGAGAGTTGTGTTGTGTGAGCTAGAAGCTGGATGCAAAAGGCAGAAAGGATGGAAAGGCAGAGAGAGAGGGGGGGGGCGCAAGCGCGATATGGCTAATTTCTGCTGGAATAACAAGGTTGTGTCTATGGGATGAACAATACTCTTTTGGGGTGTTAATGCTGCCAAACCCTCCACCGCAGGCTCAGGTTGTATATGTGTGTAAATAAACCATGTAACGTGTGGGACACCACTCTGCCTCACTTCCTGGAATCTTGCACCACTCAGAGATTGGGGTGGCGTGCAACAGTATGTTTCTGGCAGGAAGGGAGTGAATGGAAAGGCAAAGATGATGGACAGTCAAGAAGGATGGCTGGGAACCAGAAAGAAGCAAGACAGGCAGCTAACAAGCTAACAAGCAGCTCCCTTGAGAAAATTATATGGGTGACTGAGTAACAGAGTAGAAAAAAGAAGTGAGTCTGAGAAAAATCCTAGGGACAATAAGGTGTTTATTCTGTTGAACAGGACACCGAAGGGGAGGGGAATTAGAATTTGTATGGCTGTAAACCATGGGGAGAAAGGGTTGTTAGACACCCCCTCAATAAATCTTACTTATTTTTATTTAACAAATAATTCACCCTTCACCCAAAGGCCCCAGGACAAGAGAATACATACATATTAAAATATAGGAACACTCAGAAAAGATAGCATAAATAATTTATAATGCCACAAAACATTAAAAGCATCAAGTAGTAATAGCAACAGACATGTGGTTAGCTTGTTCTTTGGAGAACGAGGTTTACCTTCCTTTTCCTGCTACTCTGGCTGGGTTGTTGTTTTTTAATCCCACCTAGTCATATAATTTTAAAAGATACACCACCATATTCTTTTATAAGATGCAACCCTGTTGCCATGGCACCGCTTATTTCTCAGCCCCTACCTCACATTCTTCCTGTGGAGATGTTTACACCCTGCTTGTAAGACTGGTTCACATTGGATCGTAATGCAAGAATCACTTAGGCTCTGTAATTCCACTGTAAGCTTACATGCCATGATTTACACTTGTAAGGTCAGCATAGCCATGTCATCCAGATTCAAACACACTAGCTTTGTTCCCTATATCTTTCTGAGTCTGAATCCACTCCCTTCAGAAAAGTCTCCAATCTGACCAGAGCCATAGCTAGGTGATCTTGCACCCCTGGC
Organism: Podarcis melisellensis; assembly: GCF_964234715.1. Classification (NCBI taxonomy): domain Eukaryota; kingdom Metazoa; phylum Chordata; class Lepidosauria; order Squamata; family Lacertidae; genus Podarcis; species Podarcis melisellensis. The sequence goes on from NC_138543.1 coordinate 32,711,282, forward strand.
AGAACCATCCAGATTGCGCCCCCAGCTCTTCTTTCTGTCTCTCCTCCGACCCCCGACCCCATTCAATTCACCCTCTATTTAAAACCATTTCTTAGGTGGCAATATTTATATTTATGGACATATTTTTAGCCAATTTTGCACACACACCCCTCGCCTGCACCCCTGACGGGGGCCCACCTCACCACCCCCTAGCTATGGCCCTGAATCTGACACCTCCTTTTTTCCACCAGATATAAAGCACAACTACTGAGCAATTCAATTTATTTACTTTCCACATAGCTTTGACATTGCAGGTTCTTCCTATTAAATCCTCTACATGCTGTTGGAAGACCCAAGGACAAATGAGGCAGTGAATGCTATATAATACACAGCTACCTGTGAGAAAAATCCCAGAGAGGCTGAAATGTGAATTTGCTAGATCTCCATGAGAATTTTGTAACCCCTCACCCACCTGCCCCATCATCTTATTGCCTCCTTACTGTTGAAAAAGTTGTACTTCCCAGATACTACCACAAGATGTCATATGGGGAACCTCTAGGCAAGACACCTGTCAGCTTAACCGTCTCAACTTTTCCCAACTCTGCAGACCAGTGTTCCCTTAGTATAAGCCTGTTCTTCTAATTTACTTTGCACAGAGATCTGGCAAATACAACTTTTTTTAAAAAAATGATGCCATTTATTCTTCAGTAAGCATGGATGCAGAGGCAATCCGTTTTACATCAGGAACAAATGGGGTGGGGGGAAAGATCTACATTGTGATTTGCTGCCCCTGTAGATCCTGCCACCTGAAGCAGTTTCCTCACCTGGCCTCATGGGTGGGCTGACCCTGCATGGATCCCCAGCAGGTATAGCATTAAATTTACAATTAGAAAAAAATCGGAAGGCAACCAATTGCAGAAAAAGGGGGGGGGGATGACTGGACAGAACATGATTTCAGCAGAATTCTTATTTGAGGATGGTGTTGGTGGGGTCAAGCCTGGGCTCCAATAATAATGTGATGGGCTCAAATAATAATTTCAAAATTATTGTGCAATTGGAGGTTCACTTCCTTCATTCCTTTTGATAAGTAGTTTTTGCAAAGGTAATAGATTAAAAAACAACAACAACCAGCAACTCAACTGTTGAGAACTTGTGAAATATGCAACCCCCTAATCAAAGGGTCATTTCGATTTCCCAGAGGCCTCCACTGCTGCCATTCTCCCTGACAGAGAAGTTTCAGCGTGAAACTGCTTAGCAAGACGACTGATTATATCCGTTTAAGTCTGAGGGAAGATAATGGTCGCTTATGAGAAAGGGCGACCCCTTAACACTTTTATGGAGGTCGGCTCTCGCGCTGCGCAACGCCTGCTCAACATGCCCACTTTCTGGTCCGTCCCACTGCCTTAATCGGTGTCTCCCGCGAGCTGAGTTTTAATAATACATGATATATCAACATGTGGCGCCTTTTGTTATTATCGCACGCGTTTAAATTTTATTTTCCGTAGCAGCTAGAAGGCGGCAGAAAGGACGGGAAGCACGCAGCAACCCGGCGAGGGCGAGAAGGCGAGGTTCGCTCGTTCCTTATCTACTAAGCAGCTTCGAGGAACCTGCCCCGCGTGGGCCGAGGACGCGGCCGCCGAAGGAGGGAGCTGGTTCGCCGCCAAAATAAGGGCACCGCCAGTTTCCCTTCGACGCCCAGGAAAGCGAGCCTTGCGCCTAATTACACATTAGCCCGGCAGCGGGAAGCAGGGCGCGCGGGCGGGCATGCGAAGGTCCCAGCTGCATCTGCAGGCGCCGCCACAGACGCGAGCGAGCGAGCGAGGCGCAGGAGGCGGCAGCACCGCGAGCTCCATGGCGGCCGCGCAAGTGCACATGTGCCAGACCATCTTTCCCGCGCACACCAACTACCGCGGGGAGTTGGGCGCGGGGCAGCTGCTCAAATGGATCGACACCACGGCCTGCCTGGCGGGTAAGCGCGAGCGCCCCCTTCTCCCACCCGCCTGCTTCAGGCGCTCAGGGTGACCCTCAGGGTCGGGGGGGGGGGGATGCGCAGCAGCGGGTGCTTCTGCCCCCCTCGTCTCTGGCGAGGTCCAAGACAGCGACGGTGCCTGGCTGTTCACCACCTCTTCCAGGCCTTCTAAGAGTTGCATGGCACAGGCAGAAAGTCTATTGGTGCAGCTCTTATCCACTTAACAGGTGGAGATAGGGCGCAAACGATGCCTTTTTTTACTTGTCTCGCAAGTAATAAGAGACAGCAAGCCCAATCCTCATCTTCATGAAGCTGTAACTACCTCCTTTGCACAGTATCCTCAGTTTGGGAAGCGAGGATTTGCAGTGTCAGGTAAGGCCAGGTGCCAATTTCTCCCGGGAGGAAACCCTGTTGAACTCAATGGGACTTATTTCTGAGGAGACATGGGTAGAATGGTGCTGCCAGCTCCTTACACTGCAATCCTAAGTATATCTACTCAGAGGTAAGTCCTATTGAATTCATTGAGGCTTACTTCCAGGTGGGTGGGTTTAGGATTGCATAGTGCCAGCATAAATCCAATTGTGCTCATTAGCAGATACTAAGAAGCACAAAAATATTAGTAAAGTTTTATTTCTCTCTCTCTCTCTCAGTATGGTATCATTCTAATGATTATTATGCTGGCACTTGCAATTTCCAGAGGTTTTTTCTTCCTTCAATAAGGCTGTGAGGTATACTGGAGCATTTGTAATGCAAACTAGCTTAATTACAATACTCATTTTGTCGGTAAAGAATTTAGGGATTTCACAGCTTTAAAAATTAAAACAGGTTCATTTTTCTCTTTTATATAACCCCAGTTACTGAATGATTTTATCTTTTTTGTCACAACTCTCCAATGAGGTAGGAAAGAGTTATTAAGCTAGGAGGTCACCATGGACAAATTTGGAATTTTGAGAGAGTGCCATGTGCACCACCCTTCAAGTAGGTTCTCTGCCCCGGGCCATTCCTCACAAAAGACAAAAAGAGAATCTCTGTGTGTGTGCGCGCGTGCTTTTATGGCCTCTGGACAAAAGTTGGAAGCAGTAGAATTAAAATGCAGTCTCTTGAACTTGTATGATTTTACAAAGGACCCCCCCCCCCACCTTACAGTGGTATATTTCACATCCAACAGCACATATCCAGTGCTTGCCAACACACTCACACACACATACGGCAGAGATCCTAAAGGATCTTCATCATTTTTACTAAAGATGGCAACAACCCACCAACAAATCACAGATCGCCCTCTGTAGATAGAGAGGTGACTTGTGAATTGTTGGTTGTTTTGAGGGTATCTCTTGTAAAAATTATGAGGATCCAGAAAGAATACTCAGGGGCTTCTTGGGCACCAGGAAAAGTCCTCAGGACTGCTATTGTGGCTATGGGCACCACAGTGAGCAAGCCATATTTTTCACACATTTGTATACAATGCCGGCAGTAGAATTAAACAACATTCACCAGAAACCCATGTTCTGCATCCTGCATTTGCCTGTACTGTTTTCTCTGAACTTCCACAAGACAGCTACTGAACACATGCACTCTACCCACCAGGTCAGTTTCTCTCTCCATGAAGATTGGTATATGGTTACAGTTGTTGGATGACATTCCTTAGTTAAGCCAATTGCTTGCTAATAGTCAGGAATGATTGGTTGGTGTTCTCTCGGTGTAACATAGGATTGGATATGTTTTCCTGAATGACCAGTTTGCCAGTGAGGTTTGATCCGATACCACTGTTGTGCCTGAGAGTGTGTGTGTGACAGAAAAGGCTATCTGAATCTGAGATACTCATGGGAGAAAGTGGGGATTAGCATCTGTACTGCCTGTTCCCCACAGAGAGTGCTATAGTTTAGGTTAGCAAACTACAACTTCCAGAGTTCTTGGGGGAAGAAGCCATGCGCCTAAAATGTATGGTGTGGATGTGACCTGAGTTCAGTTCTGATACTGAAAACAAAATCCCTAGGCTCAGAGGCATCCTGCATGCCTTTTGCACCTGACTCTACCTGGTAGATCTTAGGGTTCAAATAATTAAAAAACAAACTTCTGAGAAATCTGAAGCCTGGCTACCCTGATGAACCTTATTATGAGGATGAAATGGAGAAAATTCTATAAATATCCTAAACTCCTTGGAGGAACAGTAGGCTACAAATGTTAAAAGGGGGAAAAAGTTTTCCATCTTTTCTTTTGGAAGTTAAGCATTACTCAAGAGGCTGTAAATTATTTCAAGCACTATCTCACCAGTACCCTTATATCTAGTTCACAAATGGCCCAGTTTCGTGTTCTTGTTGGCTTTAAAATATGATTAGACAAATTCTGGCTCTCTGGCTATTAAAGATCATGACAGTGTTCTACTTCAGAACACTGCCTCTGAATATCATTTGCGAGGAATCGCAAGTGGGGAGGGTGCTGTTGCATTCAGGAGCTGCTTGTGGGCTTCCCACAGGCCTCCAATTGACCACACTAATTGGGCTGCTGGACTAATTTCCTTACGTATAATTTTTAAGAAAACAGTTTTGTGGACTTCAGTTGTGTTTTATTGATAATCTTGCTAAGTAAGCCACTTAGAGAGTGTTGTCATGAAGCTATCTATAAATCTTAACAAATGAACAGAATTTATAGATTTTTTGTGGGGGGAAGAACATGTATGCTTGTTGGGAAGCTGCAGTTGGAACTGGTAAATGCGATAAAATAGATGCAGGATAACAAAACCAGATGGGGTAGCCAGTACCACAGAAGACAAAATTGGGATTCAATATGACCTTAACGGGGCCCAACTAAGATGAATTTCAATAGGGAAAAATGTAAGGTTCTTCACTTAGGCAGGAAGAACCAGAAGCACAAATATAAGATGGAGGACACCTGGATTGCCAGTAGTACACGTGAAAAGGATCTAGCAGACTTAATGGACCACAAGCATAATGTGAGTCACTAGTGTGATGCAGCAACAAAAAAAGCAAATGCTATTCTAGGCTGCATCAACAGAAGTATAGTGTCCTGATAGTGTCTGTTTTGGTCAGACCACACCTAGAGCACTGTGTCCAGTTCTGGACACCACAATTTAAGAAGGATGTTGACAAGCTGGAATGTGTGCAGAGGAAGACAACCAAGATGATCAAGGGTCTGGAAACCAAGCCTTATAAGGAATGCTTGAGGGATTTGGGTACATTTAGCCTGGTAGAGAGGAGAAAGGATAGCCATCTTCAAATAGCTAAAGGTCTGTGACATGGAGGATGGAACAAGCTTGGTTTCTCCTGCTCCGTAGGGTAGGAACTGAACCAATGGATTCAAGCTACAAAAAAGGAGATTGGAATAGACTCCCTAGGGAGGTGGTGGACTCTCGTTCCTTGGAGGTTTTTAAGCAGAGGTTGAATGTCCATCTGGGAGTCCCTTCCAGCTCTACAATTCTATGATTAACAATGTGCATCTTTGGAAGGAAAGCATCATATGTGTAAAGTGGCCCTTAGAAGACAACCAAATTAACTATGCTTAAGGGCAAAGGCATGTTGAGAGAAAACTTATAATTGCTTACATGTTTATAATTGCCTTTTCTTCCAAGCTGAGAAACACGCCGGCATGCCCTGTGTGACAGCATCGGTGGATGACATTCAGTTTGAAGAGACTGCCAGGTATACCTTCAAATAGTTATTATCAGCACTTTTCACAGCCTTCCTTTATTTTCTGTGTAACAGAGATTAACCAGAACATTAAAAATTGGTCCAGTGAACATAGGAGATGATTCTCTTAAGGCTGGGCAGCTTCTCTCAGCCTGAGGACCATGTTCTGTCATGGGGCCTCATGACAATAGTGGACAAGGGCCAGAAGCAAAAGGAGGTGGAGGAACATATGAGGCTCTTACCTTTGTACAGTAGGTTACATTCCAGCCATGTTGAAATCCAACACACACACCCCCCTCAATTCTGCATTCAGCTAAGCAAGTATTATGATCATAGTTCAAATAAACATGGAGACAAAAACACAACACTCAAGGAGGGCATGGGGGAGGGGCATAGCTCAAGGATAGGGGTGTGTGACTTGGGGGGGCGGGGAGTTCAGATAGGAGTGCCTGCTAGGGATACAAGTTTGTCTACAAATACAACCATTTACTGAGAAAGGAAACCACTTTTTAAAAAAATCTTACAATGTTTTTCTTGATATGACGATGAGTGGCATTCATGCGTAAGAAGTCATAAATTTGCACCCCCCCATTTTCAAAGATTATGCATTTAATGGATTCATAAAAGTGCATGCAACTCAAGAAATATATTTTGCTTTTAACTTCCAGAAATAAGGGGGGGGGGGTTCCCCACTGAAGCTAATAGCGAGCAATTTTTGCCAGTCAACTGTTTGTCTCGATTGTTAATGTGAGAGAAGTCTGGCAGTTTTATGAAGTTAACCTTCCACCTGAGTGTTAATTAACTTTAAAAACATTTATAATTAATGTTAATGTTCATTAATTTTGAAAACTAAGATAACATTTCTTTCTGCTGTGTTGTAAAAGTACGGAATGATGGCAAATGCAATTATTAACTTCTGTGGGATTTTAGACTACATACAAGTCTGTGTTTTCCTGAGGAGCAAGGCCTGATGGGTTCATGCAGTATTTACTAAATGACACAACTTTGTGAGCACAAATACATATGTAGGTGCCATATTGATGCACACCAAGGTCATATTGCAGCAGTTACCTCTGGTATGAAGAAACAATAATATATTTACAGCGATGCTCCAGTTATAGTGTTGCGTGAATCACTTTTCACACAGATATTTAATATTATGCTCCCCCCCCATTGAGATTCGTGTGTACTCATTAATGGCTTAAAATGAAGCTAGGTCATTCTTTTTCTCAATTCAAGCTGGTATTGGGGTAGGGAAGCCTCAAAACACAGTATTTCAGAATAAATGACAAGATAGAGGAGTGCACTGGATGCTGAATAAACAAGCATGCACGTAGCCCAAGTCCTGTGGAACACAGTGGATCTTATTTCTGGGATATGCTTGGACTGTATGTTGTTCCTAAGCTGAAAACAAGATGTCCCCAAGTCTTTTATATTTCTATTTCCCAAGAAATTAGCTGTGTTTCTTTAATCCACAAGGAATATAGAAATGGTAGCCAACATGGTGCCTCTATGTGTTGTTGGATTCCAACTCCCATAATTCCTGATTAATTTCTGCTGGCTTTGAGTTGGACCCCAACAATATCCGGAGTGTGCCATGTTGGCTACTCCTGAAGTATAGGAGAAAGTTACTTGTAACAATGTGATTTTTGCACAACGAATTAAGAGCAATGCATCTTATTCCTTCAGCTCTTGCACTCCAAATCAGAATAGTAGTAGTAGTAGTAGTAGTAGTAGTAGTTATAATATTACTCCTACAACTATGTTTTGGCCTGTCAACTCCTAAAGCACCAAAAGACTAGAAATCAAAAGAGAAATAGGAGGTGCCCAACCCCATGTTTCTGTTGTAAGATGAATGTGATGGAATCACTGGGGAGAATTGGGAGGCAAGGGAAACCTTAACTCTTCCCTCCCCGCCAATTCTCCCTGCAAATGCCCCCCCCCCAAGCTGGTTTAGGTATCTCTCCTCCCTGCATAGACAAACTGTAACTGTTCCAGGTTTTTATGCTCCTTGCTTTGTCTTTGAGATGGTTAGAATTTTTGAATATCCATCCTGTATGAGTAAAATCTGCTACTTATATATGGTCCCCCTCACCTAACCTGCCTACAGGGAAAACAGCTCCCTCCCATTAAAGAACAAACATTCTTGTTTGTATACCGTGTGAATTCATCAGCAGTGTCTATTTTACATAAGTTTGTAGTTTAGATTTCCTTCTCTCTTTGCATTTTCTTTGTGTACCCTTACTGAGAGCATTCAGCCTGCTACACTTCAAAAGGTCCCCCATCAGTTACAAATGAGAATGCAATGGTCTGTGACACTGCAATGTTCCCTGAATTCCAATTCCCAGAGCCTCTGTTCAGAGCAAGTGGCTTTCGGGGTACTTTTCAACAGTGACAACAGAACTTTCTCTATATATAAACAGAATTATTAACCAGAGATGGGATGCCCCTGGCCTTACAATGACTTTTTAAAGAATGTTTAGGTAGTGTTCACACGCCAGCCTTCAGGAGCTCTGGGTTCTGGAGAACGAGATTAGATTCTAAGCATTTCAGGGAGATATTCTGAAAATAAAGGGTTTCCCTGACATAAATATAAGAATAAGCCAGAACCACATAGTTGTACGAAATTCAAGGTGAGGGAACTTAGCTTGGTGATAGCATGTTTGGCCCCTGGCATCACCAGGTAAGAGAAATGGGTAGCAAGTGATATGAAAGACCTCTACCTGAGGCCCTATAGAACCCCTGTTAGGTAAAGTAGACAATTCTGGACAAAATAAATACTTTTACCTGGCGTAAGGTAGCTTCTTATGCTCCTAAGGGACTAATGAAAAGAAAAGCAACCATGTGGTTTTGGCTCCAAGCAGCACCAGCAACATAATGTGTGGAAGTGGCTCCAGCCTTGCAAAATAAGATAAATGAAAGCAGTGCATAGTTAAAACTGGCCACGGTGATGGCCAGCAACAGATAGCTTTAAAAGAGGATTAGGTAAACTAATGGAAGAGGAAGCTACTAACCATCACGGTTCTGCTCTCCTTGCAGAGTTGGAGGCAGTGATGCTTCTGAATGCTGTTTGTGAGAAACTGTGAGAGGGGAGGGCTCTTGCTGGCCACTGTCAGAATAGGATACTGGACTAGATAGGCCATGGACCTGACCTGGCAGGCTCTTCTTATGTTTTTATGTCCATAAAAGTTTCTAAGCTGCAAAAAAAAAATTCTGCTAGCATGATGAAGTGCTGCTAGAGGAGGAACAGAGAGTTCTGCTCCTACAGCAAACCAGAGCAGAACAGCTCACTCGGTTTCCATGCTAGGTGCAGAGGAAGGACAGAATGTTCAACCTCTCATTGGCCGGGCCTCCAACATACCTAATGGAATTCCCTGTTACCATTTGCAGTCAGCGAGAGTGCCTGATCCAAGACTGAGATAGCCTTTCTTTGTCGGTACTTCACATGTGTGGATCTTGGCAATGAAAACCAGATTCCAGGTCCAGGGTTATATACCATGCTGAAACTAGGCTCTAATTAAGACCTGCTACTCTTTCTGTCCTCGCTCCTTGGAAATAGCAGAACAGCCTCAACCTGCATTGCAATCGTTTCTAGAGGAAGAACCCCTTCACAATTTGTAGCTCCGCTTTCACTTTAAAGTCCAAACCAGGTTATGCTGTCTCCTTCCTTGGAGGTTTTTTAAGTAGAGGCTAGGTGGCCACCTGTCATGGATGCTTTAGCTGAGAATCCTTCATTACAGGGGGGAGTTGGACTAGATGATTCTTCGGGACCCTTCCAATTCTACAATTCTATGGTTCTATGAAGGGGCGCAGGTGGCGCTGTGGGTTAAACCACAGAGCCTAGGGCTTGCCGATCAGAAGGTCAGCGGTTTGAATCCGTGCGACGGGGTGAGCTCCCTTTGTTCGGTCCCTGCTCCTGCCCACCTAGCAGTTCGAAAGCACGTCAAAGTGCAAGTAGATAAATAGGTACCGCTTCGGCGGGAAGGTAAACGGTGTTTCCGTGTGCTGCTCTGGTTCGCCAGAAGTGGCTTAGTTGTGCTGGCCACATGACCCGGAAGCTGTACACTGGCTCCCTCGGCCAATAAAGCGAGATGAGCGCCACAACCCCAGAGTCGGTCACGACTGGACCTAATGGTCAGGGGTCCCTTTACCTTTAATGTGGAACAGGAGCTCTGTATGCCTCTACTTTGTGTTCTATTTGTCAATAAACAAAATATTATAAAATGCCTTAAGTTTCCAGAGATAGGAAACTTAAGGGGTCCCTTTACCTTTACCTTGTGGTTCTATGATAAGTCTTCAGCAGCTTGCCAGTGGGCAGAGGCTGACCAAGCAGCGTCACCTTCCTTGCCATTGCCCTGCAGAGCCAAAATACTTTATTACTGCCAATACCCCTCTCTCCCTCTGGTATTGATGGCTGGCCATGCAGTAGCTAACAGTGTCGTGTTGCCATTGCTCAATCAGGGCCAGTAAAGGCCTGGAACAGCTTATAATGTTCTGTTCTTGTATAATGAGATTGTGGTGCTTTTTTCTGTTAATAGAGTCGGACAGATTATCAGCATTAATGCTAAGGTAAACCGGGCATTCACTACGAGTATGGAGGTAAGAGACTGCATTTGTTTGTCTTGGTGTGTTTTTAAGCTGAGATTATACATGGTGTTATATAGGCAGAATGAAACAAATGAAAGAATGAATTCATGTTAAGTAAATGGCCATCGCCAATAGGATGTCTTTAGTGGGGACTTAAATCTCTCTCACTAGTTTTTATCCCCTTCTCTACATTTCCTAATCATTTATTGCCACAACATGACTCTTGTCTTCTACCCCCGGGTTACAGGTCCAAAACATACCCCAGGGCCCCCTAGCTGCTATTGACTTTCTCAGAGGCTATGTCCATGATACTGTTTCAGTAGATCCACTCTCGCAAAATAGGCTCTCTGACAACTTTTGTGGTCACCAAACACTTGTACTCTTTATGCAGAACTACCTCTGGCTTCTCTTTCAAGTGAACCGGTATCTGCCACAGTACATTGCTAATTTTTAAATGTTTACATTCTTCTTTTTCAAAACATTTTGTTCCAACAGTTTGTTAAAGAGTTGAGCACTGAAACTGAATGAAAAAGTTCATAAATGCAGAACATCTGCAGGCTTATCAGTTCAAAATGTGCCCTCAAGTCTATATTAGTCTTTATGGGGTTTAGTCATGCACGACAAAGACTATAAAAGCTATAAAGAGCTCCAGTGTGATGTAATGTTTAGAGGGTTGGACCAGGACTGAAGAGACCTTGATTCAAATCCTCAGTCAATTCAAAGCTTGCTGGAAGACCTTGCACCAGTCTCAGTCTAACCAACCTCACAGGATGCTGTGAGAATCTGGAGAACCATGTATTCTTCTTGAGCTCCTTGGAGGAAAAGAGGACATATATTTAATAAATCAATAAATATTGGCTGAAAATGGCCCAAGTGTTTCCTCCCTCCTTTCAGCACCCCACCCTATTTAAAATTAGCCACCAATCAACATTTTCTAGAATTTTATAGAATCAGCAGTTGATTTAGGTTTACAGTACTGCACACAAAGGAGCGTCTCAACCCCCATCATTCAGTCTGGACACTGAGGTCCAGCTCTGAGGGCCTTCTGGCTGTTCCCTCACCACGAGAAGTGAGGTTACAGGGAACCAGGCGGAGGGCCTTCTTGGTAGTGGCGCCCGCCCTGTGGAATGTCCTCCCGTCAGATGTCAAGGAAGTAAACAACGATCTGACTTTTAGAAGACATCTGAAGGCAGCTCTGTTTAGGGAAGTTTTTAATGTTTGATGTTTTATTGTGTTTTGAATATTCTGTTGGGAGCCAAGCCACCCAGAGTGGCTGGGGAAACTCAGCCAGATGGGTGGGGTATAAATAATAAATTTAGTAGTAGTAGTAGTAGTAGTAGTAGTAGTAGATGTAACATAGGATTGTACTGTTAAGACACTTGGGAAGCAATGGAGATAATAACATAATTATGAAACCAGTTGGTGAGCTCAGCTCTTTATTAAGATGAAGGGAGTGCTAGTATTATTACATAAACCAGTTCTAAATTATATAACTCCTAGTAATCCAGTGTTGTTGTTTCCATTTGCATGTAGGTTGGTGTCAGAGTTACATTGCAAGATCCTCTTACCACCTTTCAAAAACTGATTTGTGTGGCTTTCTCTACATACGTGGCAAAACCAGTACATAATGGCAAGGTGATATATTTCATTCAAAAATGGCCCTTAGTTTACATGGATTCCAGAATGGTCTGTAAACCAAATTGTGGTGTTCATGGCAGCTTACCCTTACATAATTTGTATTAATATTGTTTGTCTGATAGCAGAGTAGTAGCACCTCAGAAGAATTGTAGTGGGCAAACATGCATCAGAAGCTTTTACTGTGGTAATTTGACCATGGGCTAGCTAAGGGGAAGTGCCACAATTTCATTGCATTCAGTGCTTGCTACACATTGCATTTCTAGTTCTCTTTTCTGAGACAAATTTTAGCTTAGGTTGATTTTAAGATGTGTGTATCTGTGTGTGTAAATACTCCGGCACCAGGGGGCGGAGAGCAGGTGGGGTGGGGCTGGTGCGCCTCCTGGGGATGTGCCATGTCACCTGCGGGGGCATGGCGCCCAGCGCGGATGGGGGACAGTCACGATGGCACCCCACCGGGATTGCGCTGCCGGGGACAGTGCGCTGCCCCCGCACTCCTCTTCCTCCGCCAGTGTGTAAATAAATAGCCAACATTTGGTAAATGTGAGCAAATGCATGTCAAGATACTGTTGGTATGCTATCTCTTCTTACCAATTATTAATGCAGCTTAATACAAATGTAGCAGAATGAGGTGCAGACTTTGCTGTTGTTCAGATAATGAAGACACACCTTTTTACCCAGGGCTTTGACACCTGAAATGTATACTGTATTTTCAGGACCCACACTGTTGTTTGTGGCTGCATTTTCTATTGTAAGTTTAAAACTGCTTTTAATGCTGTATTTTCACTTGTAAATAACTCACCCTGAGAACTTAGGGTAAAGGGTAGGTAATAAAATAAAATAATAAAATAAAAGTAGAATTTACTTTTACAATCCTTTTTAAAAAATCTTAATTTGTTCAGGTTGATTTAAAACCAGTGGAGTTCGTCACTGCACAGGATTCTCTTGAGCACAACCTGGCTGCTGAAAGAAGAAAAATCCGACTGGATCATGAACGCGTCTGTAAGAACCTGGTGGAAGAATGTGGCATGAATAGTGGTCAGTCATTAGAATTTATTATTATTCTTGTATCCTACCCTTCCTCCCATAGGTATCCAGGGGGCCTTACAATAACCATTAAAATGAGGTCAGCATAAAATATAATTCAAACCATATAATTCAAACCAGTATCAGCAATGAAACACAGTGCAGCAGACTGCAACACTTGGACTATTGAATACCAGTCCATCTATGTGCCAGTGGAACAAACAAGTATGTCTTAAATTAGATCCTAGAAGATAATGACATGGGGGACAGCTAAAACAGACACAATGCTGTGTGCTTCCCATTTCCAAGTGGTGAGGAGTTTCAGGGAAGCATTATCCAGATTGGGTTCCTATGGAGTTTCCTATCTCTGGAAACTTAAGGCATTTTATAATATTTTGTTTATTGACAAATAGAACACAAAGTAGAGGCATACAGAGCTCCTGTTCCACATTAAAGGTAAAGGGACCCCTGACCATTAGGTCCAGTCGTGACCGACTCTGGGGTTGTGGCGCTCATCTCGCTTTACTGGCCAAGGGAGCCGGCGTACAGCTTCCAGGTCATGTGGCCAGCATGACTAAGCAGCTTCTGGCGAACCAGAGCTGCGCACAGAAACACCGTTTACCTTCCCGCCGGAGTGGTACCTGTTTATCTACTTGCACTTTGACATGCTTTCGAACTGCTAGGTTGGCAGGAGCTAGGACTGAGCAATGGGAGCTTCACTTCAATGAAGATACCAACGGGAGCTCACCTTCTGATCGGAAAGTCCTAGGCTCTGTGGTTTAACCCACAGCGCCACCCTGTTCCACATTAGATCCCAATAAAAGTTAGCTACACATGCAAAGTGCCTTGAACTCATCACTCATACGCACATTTTTGTTTGTGTGTATTCTCAGTCTGCTTCTGTTGTTCACATCCCTCCCCTACCATCTGCCCCCTCACTTTGTTCAGAAGGTGGGGTAGATCTGCAATACTAGCATCCCAGTGCATGGGTCACTGTTGTTTACTAGTAGCAGGAGGTGTAGGGCAACAGGGAGGTGGGTGTGGCACAAATGCATAAATGGTGAGTCCATTTGGTATTATGCTAATTTGCTAATGGACCAACGTGGCTGCATATACTATAGTGTTGTTTCCATAAACTTAAACTATCCATTTTGGAAAATGTTTTGCATTCATAACCTTTAAAATTTACAAAGTGCTTTTGGGCAGGATGCATAGTTTTAGCAATTATCTTAGACTAGATCAGGGTCTCCAGCTGTTTTGGGACTACAACTCCCATCATATGTAGCTAGCAAAAGTGGTCAGGGATGATGGGAACTGTAGTCCAAAAGCAGCTGGAGACCCAAGATTGGAAAACTCTGGACCACATGAAATCAGTATAGGACATTTCAACCTATGGAACTGGCACATACTCATGTTTTTAAAAAAGAAGAAGCAGCACACTGTGACACCGTAAAGCAGTTTTTCTCCTTAAAACACACTACCATAGCCAGCACTGGCTTAACAGTGATAAAGAGCAAAAAAAAGTAAAGTGTTAAATTACTTTGTGCTAAGATTGCTTTCCATGAAACATCTACAAAGTGCACAAAGCAAGGTGGAATTTGTCTTCTAAATACAAATTGTACAACTTGATAAGTAGGTCCAAAGTGCAAAGCGCTCAGATGAATCCAAGCTACAACACAGGGGTTATAAAACAGATGTAAGTGGGGCAGAAGCCAAACATTTAATTCAGGTCAAGTGGGATCATGTGACAGATTAGCATGATTGGCATTTTTTGAAATATAAAGGTCTTGCTTTGCTAGAGATCTCTTCACCCTGGAAGACAGATCCCTCCTTCCCCTGTTGAATTATGGGTATTAAATAGACCTGTAGTCCAATTTCTCTCTGTCTTTAAAACATACATTTATATGATCCAAATTCTAATAAGCTGACATAGTATGAATTTTAGTCTGACAGTATTAGAGAACAGGGTCTGCCAACTAGCCCTACATTACCTGTATTCTATGCTCTCATAACAGCCATAAACTCTTTTGGAATTGTCTTATGGGATACATACCTTACAAAGTGTAGTCACGCTGCTGATTTCAGTGAAGCTGCTTTATTTCTAAGACACAGGGCAGTGGCAGCCACAGTATAATTGGACTGGTCTGTCATTTCACTAACATCCTTGGCTATTCACTTCATACATTTCAGAACAAGTTTGCAATCAAGGAGAAGGTGCAGTTTCCACAGATCTCACCCATGTGCAGAGCACTGAACTTGTCTTGCCTCCGCATGCCAATCATCAAGGAAATACATTTGGTGGCCAAATTATGGCTTGGATGGAGGCAGTGGCCGTTATTTCAGCAAGGTACCATTTTTTTATTCTGCATCCTTCCGTCTTACACGTTACTGGGCAGGCCTAGTGAGGAATGCAAGGTTTCTTTCTGCCTGACTTTTTTTCTCTTTGTCTACTAGTTTAACGTTCATCTAATCACGCAGAGAATTCCATCATCCCCCTGTTGCTTGGTACATGTAGCTCTCTCTCTCTCTTTGTGTGTGTGAGACAAGAATTTCTATTAGAATTCCCTTCACACACCAGTGGGCCTGATTCATTGCCAGGGTGCTGGATGTGTCATTCCCATTCATTATTCATGTAGCTCTGATTTGTAACCTGAAGTTATACCAATAATAACTGGCTTTCCTTTGTTACTGGATAAACAGCTCATCTTATTAAAATTGCAAATCTGTCACAGGTTTTACACGGTCATAACACCAATGACCCAAGTGAGCGGCATTTATATGTAAGCACACAGCCTCATTTATATATCTGTATCTATAAATGGTTCCCAAATAACTCTGCAATAAATCTGGTCCAGAAGAATGGAGATGGGGCTTAGCTGCAGCAAAATAACACATCAGACGCTGAAAATATTTCTTTTTTGCACTTAAAAGTGATGAGCCAAAATGTAGGAGAAACAGTGCTAAACAGTGACAGAGAGCTGTCTGTTTTGCTTGACAAATAGCTGACCTTGCTGCAAAGCTTTTGTAAAACAACTTACAATTAGATTTGACCTTTGAAGGTGCCAGTTAGAGTTGCTATGACCACAGGCTTACAAGGAATGAGAATGAGGTTTATAAAAGCAAGCAGTACTCAAAGAACTGAATATATGCTCAGACAGGGTTTATATATATATAAAGCTGATATATATCTCCTCTTTTAAATACTGTGATACTAACCAAGCAGTGTCAAAGATGAACTAAACAGAAATCTGCTAGAATGAGATTTGGTCTTTCAGGTACACCATGTCTGTAAAAATATGGGCTTACCTTTCTAGTAAAATAATCTCAGGTTTTTAGGCCTAACAGTGAAAAAAGATTGCAAACTTCATCTACACATTTACACCTCCGTTCTTGAGATTAATCTGCTTCTATCTTTATTGTTGTATTGCAAATGAGATATTTAGCAATTTAAATAGGAGGAGCAAATTATTCCTAATGAAAACCAAAGTAATTTGAATGCATTATAAAGATGCACAATTCAATTAATTAGAAACAGATAATTGTGCACGCTTAACAATTCTGGTACATCATAAAGGGTAATTGAGTTAAGGCTAAAGATAAATAATGGTGCAAAACAGTATTATCTCTAAGCTAAGCAAAGGTTAGGAAGAAATTTCAGCCCTACAACACCACCACAACAACAAAACAATACCTAATTCTCAACCAATTCTTTTTATAAGATTTATTCTGTTAAAATAAACTCACACAAGGACTTAATTTTTTCCCCTTTCATATATAGGGCCTAATGGGCCTAGCACTGCCTGGGATTGTTTTAGAAACTAAAAAAAACACTGTGTTGTTTTTTTTTTAAAAAGAGTGTTTTTGTGAGTTTGGACCCATCGCATCAAAAATCAAGTGAAGTCACTACAAAGTCATGTTTCATTTCACCATCTCGATTCAAAATTGCACTTAGTGTCCAAACTTCAATGAAGATACTAACCTCAAGAACCTTTGCGCAGAGTTCAGCAAGAATACCTTGAGAGGTGGCCAGACCTATGCCCCCAAATGGGTGCAGTCACACCAAAGTCCCATTTGGGTCTGCCTCCTTGATTCAAAATGGCACCTGGTGCCCAAACATTGGCACAGACCCTCATCCTCCCACCCGTGATGTGTTTGGCAGCAATATATTGAGAGGCTGCCAAAACAGGCATAGAAATACCAGTGTTTATAATTTTTTAAAGAAATTGTTTCTGTACTCAATTGTTTTTAACTGTTTTTATATATGTAACTGTCTTATATACCTCATTATACTGTAAATCGATTTGAGATGTTTCATGGGAAATGATTCATCAAATAAATGAATGAACGAATGAAGAAAAATAGCACTTAATGTATGGAAGAGCTAAGCCAAACTGTCCCCCCTTCCCCCCTTTAAATAATAGATATAGATACCAGAAACCACAATTCTCAGATGCCTGAACTTCTAACTGAAGAGAATGTTTCTACCTTTATTAAAACCAGTATAAGCTATAAACTTGGAATTTCCATTTTATAGACTTAGTTTGTTGCATAGAAATACTGAAATGTTGCATTGATATGAAAAGAAATAGTGTGATAATATATGTATTTTAATTTGCTTTCCTTTTTCCTCCTTCAGTCGCCTGTGTAGGCTGCACCCAACTTTGAAATCTGTAGATATGTTTAAATTCCGGGGACCTTCAACTGTTGGCGACCGCCTTGTTTTCAATGCTATAGTTAACAATACTTTTCAGAAAAGGTAATAAGCTTGTCTCTAGCTTAATGCTACCGCGTGGTCTAAAATGCTTCAGTTTCAATTTGCGTAAAGAATATAAAAATTAAAATGTTGTTTGCAGTGCTATTTTTCTAGAAAAAATAGGTGCCAGAAGTCACCACAAATTCCTCACTTGTACTCTTATAATGGCAATGGTACCCACCTGAGAATTGCCAAGACTGAGTTCCAGCGAGTTCCAAGTGAAAGAAAAAGCCCTGGTAGTTTGAAATTATACCATTCTTTGTTACACTAGCAAGAACATAAGTATTAAAAATTCATATTCAGATATTTCCCCTCTGTTTATTGTACAACAACTGGAGATTGTAGTTTCTTGTATGTATGCTCCATTATTCATACACATTCCCTTTGACCAGTTATTATGTGTTATCCTAGCCCGGTAGTAACAGACCTTAGCAAATCAGTAAATCTCATCACAGAATAGGAAGTTGTATGTCATGTCATAACATTTGGTGTGAGAGCCTAACTAACATCTGATGTACTTTAGAGATCAAGAAATATAAAAGTATACATAGGGTTGGAGTCCAATCCCATGCATGTCTGCACAGAAATGCCCTATTTAGATCAATGGAGCTTAGGCTCACCTGTATAATATGGCAGGTATAATAATTTATTTCCTCCTTTTAAAAAAAACAGCTTGTAGCTTCTCTGTATACTGTAATTCGGTGCGGCATCTGTCGCACCCCAGCTGCTAAATTAACTGAAAGCTCTTCTTTTTCAGCATTGAAGTTGGAGTTCGTGTTGAGGCCTTCAATTGTGAGGAATGGGCCAAAGGCCAAGCTCGGCATATCAACAGTGCCTTTTTAATTTTTAATGCTGTAAATGAACATGGAGAACTTATTACCTTCCCCAGAGTCAAATCTATTACAAAGGTGAACCTTTAAAAAAAATAGGGAGAGAACAACTGTGTACATAAACAAGATAATCAGATTATTAATTTAGAAATTATGAAATGTATAGTATACCAGTAGGAGAAGTGAATATTTATTTGAGTTTTGTAAGATGAAAAATATATAAATCATTTTTGTCCCATAAAGGGCACTAATTCTAAAGTGCTTTGGATTAATATTTCATCTAGAAGACGATTATTGAACTCATAGCCAAGGACTGAAATACTCTGCCAGTCTCAGGTAAAAGGACTCGTGGTAGTTTTGTGATCCTAAGACAAACCAGAATTATACTTTTCAGACAGTATTGTAGTTAACTTACACATTTTATTTAGATGTTTGGCTTCATGGTAAAGTCTGTGTTATGCTCTTTTAAAAAAGCTTGTTATATTCAATCTGTCCACTATTCTGAAAATTAGCAAAACTACAATGTAAAATTTATAACTAATTATTATTTTTTCTTGCTTTGTTCATTGCAAAGGATGGTTTAAGGCGATATCATGGAGCTATTGCACGGAAGAAAATTAGATTAGCCAGGTACAGTAAGTAAGCCCCAAAGACAGCATAAATGTTTAAAATGTCATTAACAGTACAGCTGATGTTATTTCTCAGCTGCTATTGTAGAGCTGATCATGTTTGGTTTGTGAAACGTCAACAGAAAACATCAGTGCATGAGATGTTCCTCACAGATTGTACACAAAATCATTTTGGTGTACAGTAATGTGATATAAATCCGGCTTTGAACACAACAGATTCTGGAATCTCTTCCTCCATGTGGGATTGTTATGGGAGTGAGGGTATAGTTAGGATTTTTCCTAACTTTTTCCAGACATGCATGTCCATAACATGTTGTGTTTAATAAGCTCTGGTTAAGAAGTCTGTTTTAATGAACAATTTGATGTTTGAGCAGGATTGTTGCACCTTGTCTGGAGATGACAGCTTTAATGTTCCAAGGCAATATAACAGAAAGTAGCAGGTGGAACTCTTGTCTCCTACCTTAAGTGTTATGCTGGGTAATCTTTTCCCATGCTGGTGGAGGAAAAATTGGGAAGTAAAGTGCCTGTGTCCTATCTCAGTGCCTTAGAGCATTTAAGAACCCCTTGTAGATAACTAGGGTTGTAACCAACATCAACCATACTCATGACCAATTTACCGGTAAGTCCATTAATTCCAGTGGATCTATTTGTTGATCACTTCTCCTACCTGGGCAGTTATCTTTCCACAAGAGCCGACACTGATGCCAAAATCCAGCATTGCCTGAGCTCTGTAAGTGCAGCTTTCTCCTCACTGAAGTGCAGAGTGTTTGAGGATCGGGACATTCGCAAGGAAACCAAAATGCATGTTAACAAAGCTATTGCACTACCAACCTTACTGTATGCTTGTGAAACATGGACCACTTAAAACACCTTCTCCATCTCCTCAAAAGATTCCATCAATGGCATCTCTGGAAAAAAAATTACATATCACTTGGGAAGACAGGTGAACTAATGTCGGTGTACTGGAAGAAGCAAAGATCACGTGTCGAAGCAATGATTCTTCAACATCAACTTCGTTGGACTGGTCATGTTGTTCAGATGCCTGATTATAGTCTTCCAAAGCAACTACTCTATTCTGAACTTAAAAATGGAAAGCGTAATGCTGGTGGTCAACAAAGAGGTTTATAGACTTTCTCAAGGCAAATCTAAAAAAATGTAGTATAAACACCGACAATAGGGAAACATTGGTCTGCGGGCGTTCTAATTGGAGAACAGTCTTTACCAAAGGTGTCATGGTCTGGTGACTTCTGTTTCGGTGTATCTGAAGAAGTGTGCATGCACATGAAAGCTCATACCAATAACAAACTTAGTTGGTCTCTAAGGTGCTACTGGAAGGAATTTTTTAATTTTGTTTCAACTACAGCAGACCAACACGGCTACCTACCTGTAACGTGGACTTTGAAGACGCTTGAACTCAGAATGAAAGTGAAAAACGTCCTATGAGGATGGAACAGTTGGCAAATCCTCACCTTGATCAACTCTCACCCGGAAACCTATGCCCCCACTGTGGAAGGATGTATGGATCCAAAATTGGACTCACTGTTAAGACTGTGTTCATGGAAGACAATCTTACTCAGCTACGAGTGATCGCCAAAGAAGAAGAGTCCGAGTATAATTAAATTTGATACAACCCTAGTTTTGCAGGACGCAGATTGCATATGTGGAGTCTATGCATTTATAGCTTATATGTACAAAAGAGCCAACCATCACAAGGTCAAGGGCGGGGCTAGTTTATGTGAACCCGTTCCCATCCCCTCTGTCATCCGCACAATGGTTATCCTTGAATTTTAGTTAACTACACCTGGCAAATCTCCAGACAAGGACCTGGCAACCCTAGTTCTGATTGTTGCAAATTATAAAAACTAAGTATTTGCTAGCTGCAGCATATTTGGAAGAGTGAATGCTATATCGATTTGTCATGTTTATATAACTTGAGGAATTTAAAGAAGTTTTAAACAGTTGCACTAGTAGGAGCCAGTGCAACGAATCCTGTTAGTACAACGGGGTTTTCCTAATTGACTTGGGGTGCGGGTGTTTGGTTCGGGACAAACCCCAGAACAGCATGGAGGAGGTGGTTCCATGTAGTAACCAGAAATGCTTGCGCTGACAGCACAGTCAAATTGCTCAACAATTAATTCCCCCCTGAGGATTTCCTAAGCTTACTTTTGGCCTTCTTTCCGCATTGTATCAACTACAGGAAATACATTCTTTTGGAGCAGGGAAACAATTGCACACTTGATTTCTGGGACAGAGGCAATCAGGTAACATCAGTAACATTTGCATATATAATATACATTAAGGGATTAAGTGTATGATGATTGTATTTTTCTTTGTTTACTGTCTCCTGATATTTAATTATAATCAGAATTATAAGAGAATATCTGGGATATTTCCTATAATAAGTCACAGAAATTTGGCCATATATTGGCATTAAGTGGAACCGGACCACTCCTTTTCCCTCTTTTTTCCTGCCGCCCCAACCCTTCCTCCTCATCTTTCCTTTCCTTGCCACACATGGGAATTAGGCCAGGGACCATAGGCTGTCTACTCCTGGTTTAATTGATCAGTGAAACATAGTTGTATACACACAATACATTTAAAGCACACACATACAATTCTGGGAGCTGTAGTTTAAATCTTACAGAATTACAATTCCCAGCACTCTTAACCAACTACAGTTCCCAGAATTCTTTGAGAGAAGGCATATGCTTTATACACATGCCATGTGTACACAGCCACAAATTAGTCTCCTTTTAAACAGAATGACCTTGATCATCATGAGAGATATACTCCTACTGTTGAAAAGGTTCAGTTCAGACACTGTCTTTTCCAAGAGGAGAGAAAGAGAATATTTGTTTTGCAACCAAATTCCAGAAATTATAGGAATTTCTGTGCCTTGTACATTTTCCCTCATTGGTTACTACCTTGCTTTGTGTTTTAGGCAGACAAAATCGAAAGCAATGTTACAGCATTGACTGTTCTGGCAGCAAAGCCTGGGTGGGAAATGATTAGCACTAGCCTGGACTACGTAAGTACTCAATTGTGCAGGAGACACACACAATTCCCTACGAATTCAAAGAATTAATATGAATGGAAAGTCCCAATACAATGAGACCCTTTAGACTACAAAGTAATTATGTGCCATTAATTTTATCTTAGACACTGTCCTCTACATTTCTGCAATTTAAAAGCTGCAGCTGTTAAGGTATTTTCTAAAACTGTTAAAATTATTTGTCTGCTTCCTCTTCGAAATCAAAATGTACATTTTTAACTAACTCCCTTCTCCCCCTTTCTATGACTGCTAATTAGTCTGCTGCTAGAAGACACGCTTTGAATGTCAAATTGTTCACATGGATCATGTGACTATTCATGTGACATTGTGTTTTTTTCTGCTGAAGATTTTGAGTCTGGTCGGTTAAGAAAAACACATATTCTCGGTTGTGACAGTTTCCCAGTAAAACTAACCTGAAATGTTTTGTGCTTTTGGATAACCGATGTCTGACCTCTGCTTAGAGTAGATAAACATTATATAGTATTTTTATGAATCAATTGGAAGTAACAGTATGCAGTATTGATATAAAACATGAGACCCAATTTTTTCTTCTTCAAGTAGATGAATAATAACAATACTTTCAGCATTTCCTTGCAACTATACAAAAAAAAGCAAGGCAGCAAAAAGGCAATTTAAAAATATTTTTTTGAAAGGTCCTGTCTGTCATGCCCAGTCTATATACTTCACATGTCTGTGCAACACAGAACAGGCTTCTCAAGGATCAGACTGATTAATATGGGTCAAAGTATTTTTGAGATATTCCTTCAGATGATCATATCTAGAGCCACTTATATCAATAGCCAGGCCACTATTATGCTCCTTCTGCCTACGGCAAAACTGATAGATCAAATCCACTGTCACAGCTCCTAAGTCCAGTTTGTCTCTTTTCCTTGCATAATTTAGCTCCTATTTGCCTTTATTCTTTATATCTCTAGCTATATCCACTCTGTTCATCGCTGAAACTTAATGGGCATAGCAATCCTAACCCCAGCCCGCGAAAAGCAAAATGGATCGGAGTGGATCACCACATCCCAAACCCCGCCAGCTCACACTGGCCAGCGAAGAAGGTGGGGGGCCGTTTTTCCTAAAAAAATTGCTGCACCATGTCCAGCTGGGCCTCTTATGTGATCCAAGAGGTTTTGGAGTTAACATATCTGATCAAAAACTGCTAACAACATGTGCTAAAACAGTCCATTTTGGGACCACAGAGCCTAGGGCTTGCCAATCGGAAGGTTGACGGTTCGAATCCCTGCGACGGGGTGAGCTCCCGTTGCTCGGTCCCTGCTCCTGCCAACCTAGTAATTCGAAAGCACGTCAAAGTGCAAGTAGATAAATAGGTACCACTCCAGCGGGAAGGTAAACGGCGTTTCCATGCGCTGCTCTGGTTCGCCAGAAGCGGCTTAGTCATGCTGGCCACATGACCCAGAAGCTGTACGCCAGCTCCCTCGGCCAATAAAGCGAGATGAGCGCCGCAACCCCAGAGTCGGCCACGACTGGACCTAATGGTCAGGGGTCCCTTTACCTTTACCTTTTTACTGGCAGCAGCTGGTTTCCTACCCTACAGGGTGCACTGGGACTTCCATTGTGAAGGAGCCTCCCCCCCAAGCCACATGCTTCTCCACCTATGGAGTATCCTGCCCCCATTCCCTCCAGCCAACAACATTGAGGGAGTAGGATTGCACTGTAAAATTATAGCAATATTCTCCTATAGTGTTCTCTTCCAGTGCTTCCCAACTGGTGGTCCGCATAACCCACCCAGGAGGTCTGTGGCACCATTCACAGAACAAAAACTACCATAGAGATACCAATATTTTCTAAAGTAAGGGGTCCATGACTGGGATTTTGAAAAACGGGGGGTCTGCAGCACATAGCTAATTGGGAACCACTGTTCTATTCCATTAAAGTAAGCAGGATTCTCCTAGAAACTTTTATAATGTTGTATGGCTGATACTGTTTAAAGTTATGACCCATACTTTCCTGCATATTTGATTTTAAAAGCTAAAGGACCTACCAACATTGTTAATCTTCATCCATAATTCTCTCTCTCTCCCCATGTAATAAAAAATATTTTTTTTTAGATAAAAATGTTTACTCTTGAAGAGACAGATGCTTTGTCAGTCAAGGTTGAAATGCAAGTGCGGATATCTTCAGAACTAGCATTCTCCCTCTTATCTGACTTCAGACATCATGTGCACTGGGTTAAACACTATTCGTAAGCATATATATATTTTCCTTTTAAAGTCCATATCCACTCTCATGATCTGGTTGAAGTAGATTTTGCCTTCATAGAAAGCGATCTGTCAAAATGATTTCCGTAATATTCAGTAGGACAATGAAGAAGTTTCAAGTAAAATACACAATGGCTTTTATAAGCTTTTGTAGCCAAGGTTTGTTACAACTCATAGATAGTCTGGAGAGAGCTAAAGCATGAGCCTGGATTCAGATGACATGCTAAGCCAGTGGTTCCCAACCATTTTTTGGCTATGCCCCACCTGGGTATCTTTAAAATCCTGATTCCCCCCCCCCCCATGACATATAATTCTTCTTATTCAAAAAGCGAACTCCTATTCACGTGGAGGAAGCCTAAAAGGCCATTAACTTTAATACAGTGGTACCTCGGGTTACATACGCTTCAGGTTACATACGCTTCAGGTTACAGACTCCGCTAACCCAGAAATAGTGCTTCAGGTTAAGAACTTTGCTTCAGGATAAGAACAGAAACCGTGCTCCGGCGGTGCGGCGGCAGCAGGAGGCCCCATTAGCTAAAGTGGTGCTTCAGGTTAAGAACAGTTTCAGGTTAAGTACGGACCTGCGGAACGAATTAAGTACTTAACCCGAGGTACCACTGTAACGCATTCTCGAATTGCCCCCCCCCCCAAAAAAAATCAAATTGCCCCCCTGTGGGGCGTGTGTCCCACATTGGAAACCATGGTGCTAAACCAAGCCAATGTGCTAAACCAAGCTCAGCATGTCCAGCAGCAAAACAACTAGGGAGAAGTATGGCTTGACATTCTCAGAGTGTTTAACACTCAGTCCCTCTTCCCAGGGAACTCTGGGTATTGTTGCTCTGTGATGGGAATAGGGATCTCCTAACAACTCTTTTGGAGAAGACATGACTATTAAACTGGTATCATAGATCTATAATGTATAGTATAGATGTGGCCATTGTCTTTAGAAAAAGGTACTTTAACCATGTTAGTTGGACAAGGAAATAGTTCTGTAAAGATATGCCTTTTAATAAAGATATGCCTTGTCAGCAGTGAAAGTGTTGAACTGGCCCAAATATATCCTACCTCTTAGATTTCAAAATGATTAAATGTGCTCCTATTTTGCATAGTGTTGTATGTTGAAAAGTAACGGGCTGCAGCCCTAAACAAGCTGCATTGGGAAACAGGTGGAAGAATTATGTAATTAGTAAGACAGAAATGGTAAACATTGACTTTCTCATTTTGTCAGCACGGCATTTGAAAGTGGAGCAAGGGAGGAAGAAGAGGCAGAGCTGGTTATATACAGTTTAATAGATGCAGGTTTAAGCTGAACTTGAAGTGAGCAATCACTTTTCCCATGTAGCTTCTTTTTGCCATTCTGTTTGGTTTAAATGTTTACTGAAAAAAACGAAGTCATGTGTAACAGTTATTTAATCTGAAACAAAAGCTGCACATTCCTAGTCACAATTTAGATTATAAAGAACATATCCTTTAATTCATGTTTTACATGATACCTCAGCTACTAAACTTCACTAATGTATGGCTCATGTTCTTACAGAACGTGTAAGGTTATCCAGAATGTGACCGAAGAGGACAAAATATATCACATTACATCCATATCAATTAATGGAAATAAGCCAGATGATTTTTTAATTCTCGTGTCTCAAAGAAAGCCTTGCAAGACTGGGTAAGTAGTTGAAAGCATGCCCATTTAGTAGCAGGTAAATTTCAAGCATTCTACAATAAAGTAACAGGATCCACACACCCAAAAATAATTATATGCTGTGAGTTTGGATGAAATAATTATTTCTTGCAAAATGTGGGGTGTCTTGATTACACAGAAACTCTGGACATAGCAAAAACTGCTTTGTAAAGACTGAAGGCAAAGGTGCATGTGTGAAAGGTCATTTGTGCAACACCCCCTACACCGGGGGTGAAGAACTGGCCTCTCCATCTTTGGGTTAAGTGTCACAAGCTTGTCAAGTAACCCACTTTTGCCTGTGTGGAGAATCAGCTGATCAGTGGGGCTTGCTAGCATAGTACTGCAGCACCAAAATTCTCTCCCGAGGGTATTAGCTTAACGGTTCCTGAAAATGCTTGTTATTTCTTTGGTCCCCCTTTCTATGTGATGGGACACAGATATTCTCCTGAAAGGGGAAATTTCACTATTGGGTGGATCAGTGAACTATTTACATGGCGATGGTTTACACAGGGTGTTGTTGCTGCCTGTCTACAAGGTTGCTGAGTCCCAAGAGCCGCAAGAGCAAATGTCTTTGCAGCAGCAATTACAGTGGTACCTCGGGTTAAGTACTTAATTTGTTCCGGAGGTCCGTACTTAACCTGAAACTGTTCTTAACCTGAAGCACCACTTTAGCTAATGGGGCCTCATGCTTCTGCCGCGCCACCGGAGCACAGTTTCTGTTCTCATCCTGAAGCAAAGTTCTTAACCTGAAGCACTATTTCTGGGTTAGCGGAGTCTGTAACCTGAAGCGTATGTAACCTGACGCGTATGTAACCTGAGGTACCACTGTAGATGCTTTCAGGCAGAGGCGGATTTAAGGGAGCGCGACTGGTTCTCCCACACTGGGCGCCAAGCGGAGAGGTCGCTGCAGGGGGCACTGCAACAATGATGAACCACTGAGGGCAAGAGACAAGGGGGACTGAATTTGGTGTTACACAGGGCGCCACTGAAATTTTAAAGCCCAAAGTCTGCCACTGCTTCTTGGAACGAGTTCACAATGGGTCCTACTGTGGAAGGCATGTAGAAGCAGAGAGAAGAAAAACAATGGTAAGGGTGAAGGGGCAGATGGAGAGAGCCATCTTCCTACTTCTTCCCAGCCCCTTCCACTCACCAATAAATCATTGCATATCACTACTTTGTTACTATATTTTGTGCTACATAAACAAAGAAATGTATTAACCTCCCATGCAGTGCAGGGTTAAGGCACGAGGTTTTAACAACCCTCCCCCTGCACAGAAAAATACAAAACTGAGCAACTACTGTCTTGTGACCAATACAGTTGCTCTACAAGATCATTTTAGACAGCTTAGATTTTTGTTGTGGCTTGTTGATAACACTACTCTTATTAAATTTAGAGACCCTTACATAATAGCTGTGAGGTCAGTTGCCTTGACATCTGTTCCATCTTCTGAGAATTACTGCAGGCGTGAAATCCAGTGTGCGGGATTCCTGATCTACCCTGATGGAAACTCCTCTTTTGTAAGCAGCATTGTAATTAAATACAATTATTTTATGTGCTTTACTACCTTTACTGTGCCTTTCTCTGGGATATGTAGGGCTGGATGATAACTGGTTATCAATATCGTGATATATCACCACTTAAACATCACAATATGTTGATATACCATGGTATCTGAAAAAAGGAAGGAACGATGCAGAGGCAAACAGGACAATGTTCTGGCAACTGCTGCTAATTATGGTTGGGCTTGGCTACCAAATGGTGGTACTCAGGACAATCCAAAGTATGGTGATGAGTCATAGTGAATACAAATAATCTGGGACTGCCAAACTACCAGCAGGCCTGCTAGGCGGCACCAGCAGGGCTCAGCTGGCTGCCACAGCTTCTACCACCGCCAGGAATTGCAGGCCACGGCCACTTCTTCCCACCACAGCGAGGTCTCACAAGCCCCACTGCTTGTGCCGCCACAAGGCCTTGCAAGCTGCCACTACTATTGCTGCCACTTTCTGTTGCCGCTGCAAGGCCTTGCAGGATGCCACTACCGCCGTCACTTCCTGTCACTGCTGCGAGTCCCCACAGGCCTCTGCCACGAGGACTCACAGGCCGCCGCCACCACTTCCGCTGCCAAATCTTGTTGCCACTGTGAGACCTCGCAGGCCAATGCCGTTACTGCTGCCATCACTCCCTGTCACAGCCTTGCAGGTCGCTGCCGTTGCTGCCACCAACTCCCATCACTGCTGCGTCCTTGCAGGCCATGACCGCTACTGCCACTGCCTCTCATCGCTGCCGTGAGTCACCCATCCGGGCACCGATGAGACCCAGAACTACTTAGCTTCCACAGGGCTTCAGGGCTTACTTTTGGGTGCAAGGTCACTTCAATAATCTTTCCCTGTTAATCCAGATGACAGAGTCATGCCTGCCAGTGCTATCTGTACTTGTCTGGTGGCTTGAAGCACCAACATAGGTTTTTCCTATGCTATCTGGGAGGCCGACACAGAAAGCAATTGAAATGTTCTTGCATATTCATACTGCTCTGAACAGCAAGTGATACACTGAAATAGTGTTAAGAATGAAGCCCAAGTTGTTGAGTATGAAGTAGAACAAGATGTTTTTAGTGGTTATTTCACATAAATCATGTTAACCTTCTATATGTTTAAAGGTTTCCTACTGCATCCAAGGAACACCTGGTGTTATGCCTTATGTTGCTGCAACTCTTGATGGCTCATCAAAATCAATTGAGGATACAGCTTCTGGGTGCATTCATTTCTTGGAGTTACAGAGCAGCAGAATGGACTGCATTTAGTTAAGCAATACTGTGTCAAGTACTTTACCATTCTTTATATCTTGTACACAAGCTGTCATTAACACCAATACTTATCAAGCTGGCAAGTCAGTTCCTACCTACTTTTATGTTCAGGACCTGTATATCTAAATCATCACAATGTTCTACATCATCATATGATGGAGCTATTTAATGATAAATTCAGTAACTAAGTTAAGTCATCCTTCACCAACATTTCATTGTTCTTTTGGAGTCCTCAGAAAACTTGTCAAAGCAATACGTATTACTGCACACAATTTAAAATACTGATTTTTTATTTTAAAAATCTCATTGTAAGTAAATTTTAATTTCTATTGTAAATAATTTTCCTAGGCTATTGTTAATCTCAACTAACAGCTGTATTTGTTATTCATGATTTTGCAGTTACATAATCCACATATGACACTTGGTAATAGGCACTGATTTCAGAATCCTGAGAATGTCAGGTTGTGTTTCCCGTTTCTTGTAGTTGCAAACACAGATACTGTGTGTAGGCCAAGGCTGTATTTGAACAATTAAGTCCTGGCTTAGTAAGGGCATGCATGAGCTCCATGTGCTTTCATGCAGCTCCTTTGCTCTTCCCTCTGCACAAGAGTAGGATGCCATAGTTAAAACCTGGCTTATCGAGCCTGACTTGTTTGGAAGCCATTAACCATAATGATTTACTGCTGCTGCTTAGCAGGTTGTTTTCCTGCTTGCACAATGGGGCAGCATGTGAATATATAGGTGTCCTATGCTATTTTAAACTACTTGATACTGCTTTCAGAATGAGCTGCTGTATACATTTTAGTTATATCAACATGCACCTTTGAATTAAATAATTAAAACTATGAGTGTTATGCTAATTTAGATTTATGGCTGTGTAAGCATCTCGTTATTTATTATAACTAAAATCAACCTGTATTGGGTTTTGAATGGTATTTTGTTATTGAACTTCCCAGAAAAGCAATGAATAACTAAAACAGACAGAATTCCAGTAGATTTTAGTAGGACCTGAATTGGGGGCCCAAAGACAACATTTCAGGAAGCGCAGCCTTCCTTCAGTGCTGTTCTGTCACTGAATCTTGCACGCGAATATATGCTCTAACCTGAGCTACAACTGTCTCTCAAAATGTGATGCGCATCTTGCAAATGGCCACTCTCCACTCGCTAACCATTCTTGCTTCTCCAAAGTAAAAGAAAACTGATATCGCTGAGAAAAGTTCTTCCAGAAGCCACATGGGCAGTGCCATTAACAGATCATCCGGGAAATACACTTTGGAACTGTTGAAGTGTAAGTAATTTGTAAGGAGAGAATGGTAGTTAAAGACTAAATCTGTGATTATCCAGATGTCACAGCAGACAGCAAGTAGTCAACATAAATGAAATTGCAAACCATAACACTGCAAAGAATACAATTATTCAGAAAACACGAGAACTTGATACATGTGGTTTTATTACACTGGTTTATTTGTGGGGGAGGAAAATGGCTTCATCAAGTATTTAATTCAACTAAAAAACCGCACAATCATTTCATTGTTGTTCATGCTGCAAGATCAACCCTGCTACCACCAATGTTTTAACTTTGCTTTTGGCTATTCATCTGTGGTCTCATTCCCGTGTTCAGGGTGAGGTCAAGAACTTCAACACTAAAATAGGACTCAGTTTCATTTTGAGATACCTTCTGTCGTAGCACAAGTTTCATTTACGAAAAGCAGATTGACCTATTAGCTCTCCTTCCCATTTGTTTATTGGTATCACTACTCTCCACAGAGTAACATATTATATTACCCAGTGACACGCTGGTTGGAAAACCAGCAATTGCATAGATTAACTTTCTGTTCAGAGATATACTGTTATGCAGTCAATTGCTGCAATTTATCTTCTGGCAAGGCATTTCCTCTCTTCTCTAGGAAGCTTCCATTTAAGTTAGGGTTTTATTAAGTGATCATCACTTAGGAGAGTGCAGTTATTCTGGAACTACAGTTCACAGTCCATTTTTAGTACTATAACTTTAAGCCAAACAATGAGAATTGTTGTAAAGAATGATGCCAGACAGCAGTTGTCAGAAGTTAACAACTTTAGCTATTTTTTGTTTTGGTTTTTGTGGTTTAGGGCTGTCTAAAACCTCTTGGTAATCTGCACTCATTCCTTTGAGCCATCGACCAACAGTTGCCACTCGATCTGGGAAAGGAAAAATAAATGAATACGTAAGAAATCAGCTTTCTGATCCAAATGCTGAGGAAGACTTATATGTAATTCAGCATTGCAGTTTTACAGCCCAGTTTATGCTCTTTACTCCAAAATAAGTCTCAATGAAACCAATGGAGGTTTTGTACAAAACTTTCTGACAGCAACAAGTTGCAAATTCCAATACAGTATAACACTGAAACTGATTATTCAATTCTGTATGTCACTTGCTTTCTATCAGCCATACAGAAATTAAGCGTATCAAAATGAATGCAATCTCTACCTGCAACAGTCGATGCACTATGCAGAGTTAGCATTACACCCCCAGTTAATCGCCTGTTTAAAGATGTGGTCAATAAGGTGAAATTGAGGGTTGTGCCACTCGTTTTATAACTCATAATCAGTAGTCAAGTTCACTATTTATATAGAATGGTTCACAGGTATATAACTATGCTTTAGGATAAACAGAAATTATTTGAGCCCTCACCTGCATTTTGATTCTCTGGACAATCTTTTTTAAAGTGCTCAACAGATCCACAGATTCTGCAAGCACCTCCTGTAGAAGATAAAACACACCCACACAAAAGAAGTATTTAACCACAATATATGAATTATATTAACAAATGCCAGATGTCAAGTGTACAGAGCAAGTTTACAATTCATAAACACAAGGAAGCAAAACTCACTGTTCGTATTTTTGAGCTCCATCACATCAAAACTACAAGGCTGATTCAGATGGGCAGCTGTGATAGTTTCAAGGGGCCACAAGGTTCTTCACTGTTTTTGTTACAACAGGCTAACAAGATTTGTTGTAGCATACACTTTTATACACAAATGTTATTTCAGTTGGCAGTTATATATATATATAATATACACAGAGTCCAAATGGCAAGCCAATACAAAAAGTACAGTCTGTGACAGGAGTCCATTGTTTCAATTTAAGCTAAAACAAACAGAATCAAATTTCTTGATTAGCAATGAAATGAGATACTATCAAGAAGTTTGATTCTATTGAGACAATGAGTTCCCATTGTTCTACAAATCACGACCCAATGATTCCTTATTTTGATATTTCCGGTTACTGCTCTTGCAAATGGTAACTTTGGTTATCTTAAGCTTTCCAGGTATATTGATATTTTATACTTTGTTGATTGATCAACTATCATAAACACTTGAACCGACATTCAAGAACTTAGCAAGTTATTTTTTAATGCATTTCATGATGTAGCGTGTGATACTGCAGTTGCTATGACTTGTGTGCATGTGGTGGGGAATTGATAACTATGCTATATGTACATGCACAGATAGGTGTGTTACGGGTTTTCTGGATCAGGATCAATATGGCTGACATTTAAAGAGAATAATGGAATACTACTTTGCTGTATCTCTAAAATTAAGTGGGGTTTTTTTTCCCCTATCAAATGTAAATACTTTGAAAAACCTATATGGGAATCCATTTGGAATTTTAGAACTGCTTCTCAAGTAACCAGTCAAAAATACTCGTGATAAGGGGCAAACAATGTCTTTGACAATGAGCCAAAATTCCCAAACAATGGTGAGAAGCATACAAGGTCACCACTGATAAAGGTCTCTCTTTTAACTTCTAGAACTAAGAAAGGGGGAGTACTCTCATGTTCATCAACTTAGTTATCTTTTTTTTTGGGGGGGGGGTTTGCAACAGTTGCACTCACCTTCAGCATAGAGTCCTTTAGGATTATCGGGACATGACCTTGAGAGATGTCCCATCTCACCACAAATGAAGCATTTTGCATATGGGAATTCCCCTGTAAGAATTCAATGATATTACAATCAAAATATCCACACTAAGATTATATAAGACACTGCAGTGAGCCAGCATTACTGTAATCTAAAATCATTAATACTATGTGAATTGTTGAAAAATATTAAGACAGGCATGTAACTTTTACCATGCCCAACATTCAATCGGGTTGTAGATATTACACATACCAAGAGCGGGATCTATTTTTGCTCTGCATTTGTTGATTTCATGCTCTGTAGATCCACAGCGGTAACAAATTCCAGTTCCCATATCTTGGCTTTCGAGTACAGCTGGGCAATCTGCCACACCGTGTCCCGGCTTTCTGCAGTGGAAGCACACCTTTGGCGATACAAGGTGAATTACTAAGTGAGCAGAAAGAGATATGAACTGAAAGCAATTTCTTTTTCTGCTAGCTACATTTCAAATGAATCTTACCCCCCCCCCAACCAATGAGATCTGATGAAGTAGCAGCCAGTGATGCATAGTTTAGAGTAACACAGCCCCAGTGTTTTAGGGTTAATATTTGCATTTACCATGCAGGTTAATGGCACCACCCAAACTGATGGAATTTGGATTTTTAAAGAACTGCACTATATCTTTAACACCATGTCTAATTTGGGCATTCATCTGAAATTAAGATTCCTGAAGAGCAAAGCCATTCTTCTCACCAAGCCTCTCATTTAACAATGGTATTTGAGTAACCTATCCAAGAGTAAACCCAAGACACACACCTTCTTGCTGAGAATCCTAAACTTTCAATGACATCACCCTTTTTCTAGCACTAAGTATAACCCAAGACACCCATGGAACCCCATTTGAAAGCAGTTCCACAAACCATACTTAAGCACAACAAATTACACACATTTATCTATTTAACCTTGAGTAGGAGCTAGCTTATGGATTTATCACTCCAGAAAATTACACTGAAATGGGTAGCCAAAGTATACGTGCCCATTAAATGACTCTATAAACTGATGTCAAGAGTACCAAATTCTACATCATAATCATCCCCTAAATGCTTTGTGAATTCTGGAAAGGTGATATTGCTCCAGAATATAATCATGCCCAGTGAAGTAGCATAACTAAACTATTGGATTATAAGTGCCATCGCTCTTTATAAACCTAACCTAACACACAGGGGCTGTAAAGAAACATAAAATAAAGAATTTGGTTTCTCCCTGCTGTGCATGACTTCTGAAAGTCCTCATGAGTGATTTTCTCTATAGACAGCTGCTTTTACAGCTCTCTTACTGTGATCTGAACTGCATAAATTGATTCTGCATTTGTATCAGTTGTAATGTAATCTGTAGATGAAAACTGCTATAGAAAGCATTACTATTGTGCATAAAACTCATAACTTTCATTTATCAGTATTTTATTTCCCATCCCTACAATCTGTAGGATGACTCTGCTATAAAAGAGAGAATAAAGACACAACAAAAATTGAGAGTGCTGACTACAGTAATAGAAATACAAACTTCCTCAGCTCATGAACATTTAAGTATAAGAAAACATTTAATTATAGAAGAACAAACATAAATTTCTAGTTCAGCTTTAATAATTTTGAATATTCAAAGCAAAACAAAGTCTGTTAAAACAAAAAAAAATCCTTCCAGTAGCACCTTAAAGACCAACTAAGTTAGTTCTTGGTATGAGCTTTCGTGTGCATGCACACTTCTTCAGATACCTCTTATCTGAAGAAGTGTGCATGCACACGAAAGCTCATACCAAGAACTAACTTAGTTGGTCTTTAAGGTGCTACTGGAAGGAATTTTTTTTGTTTTGACTATGGCAGACCAACACAGCTACCTATCTGTAACTGGAACTAAAGTCTGTTAAAACATTAAAGAATATCTGAGCACTAAACATACATGCAGATCCGGAAACCGCCAATCTAATTCAGAAACAAGCTTTTTACAAGTAGATAAAGTTGTGCTGTGTACACAAAAGACTGCAACATGAGGAGAAAACCTATTTTCACACTAAAGTGGGGAATCTGTGGCCCTTCAGATGATGGGCTGAGGCTGATGGGAGTTTGAGTCCAACTATATCTGTAGGGCCATAAGTTCCCCATCCCTGTGCTAAAGCATGCTCAATAATAAAGGAAGCCAAGACACAAACGTGTTCACTAATAGTTATCTGGACTGAGACAAATTATTGTGATCTCACTTATGTGACTGAGTAGTGTCATTTGCACTATGAAAAGAAAAAGTAACGGGCACCAAAAGAAAGAAATAACAATGGAACATCACCTTACCATTGTGTTCTTTTTCATTTCCTGCCTTTTCACTCTTCTCCCCTCTCGCCGCCGGTCCTTTTTCAAAGCTGTTGCTATTTCATCCTTTGCTTCACGGCTGTTGATCACCTCTCCTTTATGCAATGTCTGAGAGTTCTGTTTTAAATATTCCATAAAACCGTTGACATCTTCATTCGTATAGTCTTTTTTCTTCTTATTTTTCTTCTTCCCTTGAATACTTCTCAAGGAAAAGTTGTCTGAAGAGCTTTGCTTTCTATCTGTTGTTGTGCTTCCGGTGGCATCATTTTTCATATTTTCCCATGGTGTTGCATCCAGAGCTTTCTTGTTGTGGGTGACATTTGCTCGTGCCCACCTGGTCATGACTTCCAATGAGATTTAAAAGATGTTAGGTTCACATGACTGGATTAGGTTCAGCCTTGATTAATGAGGTGGACACAGAATTGAATAAGCATTTCTATTTGTTTAGACCAGCACAACTGTGCTAGCTGGGGCTGATAGGAGTTGTAGTCCACAACATTGGGGGGGGGGATAAGCAGAGAACAGAATCAGGCCTCCTTTTATTCCCCTCTGGGCAGTGCCTCAGATCCAATCTTTACCCTTTCAGTTCCCAGTCTGAGGGGAACTGGAGACCAACTGGAGACAAAGTGACAGGCAGAAATTAAGAGTGTGATCTACTGGCAAGTAGATCTGGATGACTTGAAACAGACGGGCAAGGGTTGCTAGTGCCCACCCATAAGCTAGAAAATGCTAACCCACAGATCCTTCCCTAAATTGTTGCCATCTGTCTGTCCAGAGACAGTGGAGTGGATTTCCAAAGCTTAAGTTAAACAGTTGGAGAATCACAGTGCCTACTGTGGCTGTGGAGACGGGTAACTTGTTATGGCTGCCTCCCGCATTGTTTTTGCTGCATTAGCGGCACCGAACTGACCTCTCCAGGGCGCAAGCTTGGGCAATGTGTATGGAGGTCCTTGGCTGCCCAGACAACAAATCCCCCTCTTGGCCTCATTAATGTGGTCCCAAGGAAAGCAGAGCAATACATTTGGCACCAGCTTGGCTGCAGGAGTTGCCATAAGGAGGAGTACAAAGCGCCATCCAACTGTCTTAGGGACACCATTTGGGGTTTTGTGTAGCCTTAGCTTTCTCTTCCCCCAAAGATGTCCTGCAAGACAGCGGGTACAGATTTATCCTCGGGGTTTTCTCGAGGAACGAGTTATAGCTGCAAGGCAGCAGTGGCTTAGCATCCTTCTCCCTACTATAAATAAGACAAAAAAAGCGACAGTGTAGGAAACGACCACCATGATTTATGACTTGCGAACCTGGTTCTGGCATTGACCCAAAATTCCGGGGACTCAGCAAAGGCTCAGAAACACCCCAGGGTAATAATAATAATAAACCCGAAATAGATCCGACAACAAGCCTGAGGTCTGCAGGGTCTCCGCCCGGGATCTCACCCAACCCCGACCTGGGCATGTTCACTTCCGCGGACACGTGCGGAGCAGCTACCGTGGCAACGGAGGAGCCCCCGGCACTCAGGCCTTCCGGGACAGCACCGAGCTCCGGGTGTCTCCTCAAGCAAGTGTCCAGCGGCTCCAGGCGCCGCTTCGCCTTCCCCGCCTCCCGAGCAAGAGGTCCCTCACTCACCGGGGTCAGGAGGCGAGAAGCGCCACGGAAAGCCTCCGGCGCAGTCGAAACGCACAGCCCGGGAAGGAGAGAGCGGCACCGGAAACGTCCGGAGCCCGTACTGCTGCACTTCCTGTAGGTAGGTGGGTGGGTGGAGGCGGAGCGGTTGCCATGGGACCAGGCGCGGGCGGAAGCTGAAGCTGAAGCAACCGGCGGGAAGCGCGAGGTTATGTGCTGGCTCAGCCTGGCGCTGTACAGGGTTAGGCGCGCGTGACACACTGAGCCTCAGTGGGCTGAAAAGAGCCGGGCTCTGTATAGGACTGCAGGTTTAGGCGGAGTGGGCGGCGGCAAAGGAAAGCCACCATGCATTTCCCTCATTTCTTGGTTTCCTGTTAATGTAGCTGTAAGTAAGCGCATACAGTCATGGGAAAAAGAATTTGAATTCTGTGGTCTTGCATGTGAAGTCATAATAACGAACTCATCTGTTTCTTGGCAGGTCTTAGAGTTAGCTAAATACAAGCTCAGATGAAGGGCAACACACGATGTATTACACCATCTCATTGATGTATTTAACAGAAATAAAGCCAAAATGGAAAAGCTGTGTGTGAAAAAGCATTTGTACATCTTCTGATTCAATAGCTTGTAGAACCACCTTGAGCAGCAATAACATGAAGTAATTGTTTTCTGCAGGACTTTATTAGCCTCTCGCATCATTGTGGAGGAATTTTGGTGCGTCCTTCACAGTGTTGCTTCCGTTCATTGAGGTTTGCTGGCATTTCTTTATGCACAGCTCTCTGAAGGTCCCACGCAGTATTTCAATTGGATTGACGTCTGGGTTTTGACTGGGCCATTGCAACACCTTGGTTCTGTTCTTTTTCAGTAATTCTGTTGTACATTTGCTGGTGTGCTTGGGATCCTTGTCCTGTTGCATGACCCAATTTCAGCCAAGTTTCAGCTGTCGGGCAGATGGCCTCTCATTTGACTCTAGAATACTGTGGTATACAGAGGAGTTCATGGTCAGCTCAATGACTGCAAGGTCCCCAGGACCCGTGGCTGCAAAACAAACCCAAATCACCACCCCATGTTTGGTTTTTACTAAACATGGTGCTGTGCATTATGGCCAAACATCTCCACTTGGATCTTGTCTGTCCAAAGGACATTGTTCAGAAGTCTTGTGGTTTGTTTGGCTGCAACTTTGCAAACCAAAGCTGAGCTGCCATGTTCTTTTTAGAGAGACGAGGCTTTCTCCTGGAAACCCTTTCAAACAAACCATACTTGTTCAGTCTTTTTCTAATTGCACAGTCATGAACTTTAACATTTAACATGCTAACAGGCCTATAGAGCGTTTTTTTGCAATTTTTCTGAGCATTGCATGTTCTGACCTTGGGGTGAATTTGCTGGGACATCCACTCCTGAGAAGTCTGGCAACTGTTTTTAAAGTTTTTCACTTTTGCACAATCTTTTTCACTGTAGAATGATGGACTTAAAATTAGTTGGAAATGGCCTTAGAACCCTTCCCAGTTTCATGGGTGACAGCACTTGCTACTCTAAGAGCATTGTGTCATCTTTCCTCCTTGGCATTGTGTTAAAATACACCTGAATGCTCCAGACCAGCAAACTGCTAAAACTTCGGCTTTTATAGAGGTGGGCACACTTGCAAGGGCATCTGCTTAGCAGCTCCTATCTGCTGTTTAGCCACGAATTCCTATGGAACACGTTGGCGACTAATAAACACACAATAATTACCAAAATAATTATACATTCTTTATCAATCTTCTGAGAAAAATACAAAACCTTGTGCAAAGCCACAGAAACTTGCAAACTACCCAGTCTAAGATGAACTTATAATGTCTGATTTCAATAGATTTTTCAAATGCTTAACTCAGTCTTTTGTTTTCTTTATCTTTTTAGGTAAGTTCATGAAGAGACCAACAAAAGGTAAGTTTGGTGTTGTTCACAATACCAAGAGATGCTAGTGAAGTTGTAAATGGATGTTAATGAAGTTGTAGACAGGGTGCCAGCGTTTTGCACCTGTTTTGCCCTGGCAGTCGAAGTAATCAAGAGGCCGCTGTTCGCCCCTGATGGGGCCCTTTTACAGGGGCTTGCAGGTAGCACACTCCCAAGGTAGTTTTCCGGGCTTCTTCAGTGGTCTAATCTCAAAGCCTTGATATGTATATTGATATTCAATTTCATAGAGAGTACTATTTCTTAGCTTAAGCTTAAGAGACTGATTTGCTTATGCCATGTGTTGTTGTTCATCTGAGATTGTATTTACCTAATTTTAAGACCTGCTAAGGAACAGATGATGGCTATTATACCCTGATATGTAAAACCACAGAATTCAAAGAGGGTGCACTTTCTGTTTCCAATGACTGTAGATGCCAGAAGTTCACACACGAAATAGGAGACCTTTTGCAATTACAGGAACATCCTTGTTCTCATCAAGAGTCAGTGCCAGGATGTCTGTCACTCGCTCCCCACCCATCCCTCACCCCACACTGCTGCCTTGCTTTGGCTTCTTAAATGGACTTGTTGGGAGGCAGACTGTAAGCAGCCTTGTTTTTATTTTGACATTGACACCTCACTTTCCGGCCATCTAGGTTTTAAGGCTGCTGAAACCCAAGATTGTTGAATAGCAGGTTTAATCTCACTGTGAGTTGAGTTGTACGTACTTAGGACAACTGCAACTCAAAAATAGTCAGTGTCATTTACCAGGTGGGTAGACGGTTATTGTTGGGGAAAATAGAGAAGTTCCTGAGCATGTATGCCCTAAAAAACAAACAAACCCCACAACCTCAAAAACTCCGCCAAGGTAAAATATTTGTTTTTCTTTTCTTATGTTTATGATTGGTTAATATATGATAGCAGTCCATATTGTACAAAAAGTAACTTGTGCTTTCTAGATAGCACCCGACTCTTATATTTATTCTCTGGTTCAATGGCCACTTATAGATGTTGTGATAAACCATTATTAGCTCTGATGAAAAGGTGCCACAGCTTTTTTCTTTCTCTTGTCTCCTCCCTTACACAGGATGGAGTGACAATTAAAAGTCCCAGTTGCAGGCTTTCATCTGAGTGTAGAAAACTGCAGTCTGTAGAAATTACTGTATAATTCAAGCAGGATCAAACCATGGTTTGATATCCTGATTTGTTAACTAAATTTAATTGGTAAAAACCACAAGTTCTTGTATTTAGATAGGAAAGGAGGTTTGTTCCAGATAAAATTGGAAACATTTAACTCTCCTCACGTTTGGAGGAAGTGGGACAAGGAAGCGGGAGCACACAAGCCCAAGACTTGACATGGCACATTCTTTATAACATTAACCTAGGCGTATAGTATAATGCCTGAATATGGCCAGTTCACTCCTATTTATATTTACTTTGGAGTAATTGAACTCAATGAGTTTTAGTTCCAAGTTAACATATTGCCTGTGCCAAAATAGTTGCTTACAATAGGATACACAGCTGTGTTCTAACATGACCACATCACAAAAATTCCCATAAGTTAGGGGTGTAGAATATGATGCCCCAGGAATCTCCTAGATGTTTAGGACAGATGGCCAGCTGATGAATTATTTGAAGCTATTACTAAATTTTCCACTAGAGGGAGCATGCTCCTACAGTTGACAGTTATTTACAAATACAGTACAGTAATGTGAATGTTTGGGAGTTTCTAATTTCAAAAGTTAAGCTTTATAGTCTGTTTCGATGTATAGGGTTAGGTGTGCTATTGATTTTCAGCGAATTAAGAGTTCTCTAACTCTGTAAAGGACCAGGCTGCTCATACTTCTATATACGTATCTTACAGAGCTGCCATTGGAAATGCAGGAAAGTTACTAGGCGACACTGAGACAGTGTTTGGTGCCTAATTCTCAGCTCCATCAAAACTGGTTGAGAGGCAGGTATTATTGATAGAACTGTTACCAGTGGAAAGAGTGCATCTGTATAAAGCAATTTCATAAAAAAGCTATTCATGAACATTCCTGCCTACGTTATTCACACACACATGGAATATGGAAGTTCCATTCCCTGAGATGGAAGGGGAGGGGACAAGGAACCTGAAGCCCTCCAGGTGTTGTCAGTTCCACCTT
Organism: Podarcis melisellensis; assembly: GCF_964234715.1. Lineage (NCBI taxonomy): Eukaryota > Metazoa > Chordata > Lepidosauria > Squamata > Lacertidae > Podarcis > Podarcis melisellensis. Next base: position 32,752,034 of record NC_138543.1, read on the forward strand.
CCTTCAGCCCAAGTTAGCATTGCTGGTGCTCCAGGATGATGGGAGTTGTCAACCAGTGACACCTGGAGGGTCACAGGTTCCCTGCTACCCCTGGTTAAGTGGCACATATCTGTTGTAGAAATAAAAAAACTCTTAAATACTTATGAAAAGCAAATATTCATTTCCTGGCGTTTACTGAGGTATGATCACAGGCCCATTAAATATTCCATCTTATATTTATTGAGAACTTATCACTCCTGATCTATTTCCTTCTCACTTTTTTGAAAGTAGGGGAAGACTTCTGTTTTGATATTTTCATTTCTCTTTCTGAAGAAATCCTACTTTATTTACATATTTTACTTGCTTTGTGTTCTGCTTTGCTTTATTATTTCCTACATGAAAAGTTAAAACAAAATCTTTAAAATAAAAATTGATGTTTATTAACATGAAGTTATTTCCCCCTTAAATTTTCTATAATAAAGACCATTCAATAAAATGGTAAAGGATATATTTATAAGATTCATTGTACCACTTCAAAATAACCCTGGCAGAGCACATGTCCAACCTGCAGTTTCCATCCTCAGAAATCTAAGTTTAGCTATTGCCGTCGGATGTTGGTATAATTTAATGTGGCCTTAAGGCAAAAGTTAATATAATGGAACAACCTATGGAGTAATATACCCTCGTTCAATTTGCTGTGCATACTAATAACCCGCTTTTCTTAGTTTTACACCTGTTCAAAAGATATACTCTGTCCTTGTTATTGAGTCAAATACTGTACTTCCTGTTAAAAATTCCTGATAAAATATTTCTAACTTATCAAGCTTATCAATAATATTTCCTTCTCTTTGCTGAAATGTTCCTTTCTGCTTTACAGAGTTTTACCAGTAGATGGAGATATGTACAAAGAAACAGTTTGCTTTACTATTAAATGCTTCCTTCCCTACAGAAAGAACTGGCCTTGGTTTAAAAATCATTAGAGTGCATTTAATAGAGAAAAGAATAATCAATGAATGACATTTTGAAATGGATTTTAATAAACTGCAAAATAAATACTGACTTCTTGCCACAGTACTTGAGAGTTTAGTGAAATAATTGGTTTCCACGGCAGCTTATCTGTAGCATGAATAATACAATACAATACAATACAATACAATACAGATATTTTACCTCCAAGCCCCACTGAAATAACTGTAAACTATATAAAATGTATATCTGACTGCAACAACAGCATTTCCTACAGATGTAAGTCCAACAATAACTGTATTGATAAAATTTAACCATTTGACTATGGTTATCACTGATTAGAGCTATTTTTCTTTTTTTAAGAACACATTGAATTTCTAATGCTTTTCAGATCAACCTACAGACTAAACAAGATATACATGCATACATAATTTTATTTGTATGCCACCTTTCCATCATTTAAAGCATGCTCAAGGTGGCTTGTAGCATAAAAACACATTTTGTTACAAGCATAACAAAAACAGCCATAAATAATTAGTAAAACATCAAAAAGTACAAAACCAAATTAAACCGTTTCCACATAAATCATAATAAGATCTAAAATAAAGATACAAAAAAAATAGTATCGAAAACAGCAATAGCTCCACCCCCAACAAAAACAAACCCTGAACAAAAACTCCAGCTCAATAGACTTTCATCAGTTTCAGCTTCTGCAGCTGGAGTCAGTCAGGGCCCCGCCCTTCCAGGCCAGGTGGGGAAAGGCCTGCAAGGCAGGGAGCAAGCCTTCCAGAACTCACAGCCAAAATGGAAAAGGGCTAAAACTGAGCAGCAGGACATCTGTTCTTCTGGAAGGTCCTAGGTTCAATTTTCAACATCTCCAGGTAGGACTGGGAATATCCCTTTCTAAAAGATTAGTCAGACTGTGTATGTATTACCAGCTGAAACATAGCAAGGTAATTATTCTTCTCTTCAAATTGAAATTGTTGAGTTTTTTGCAGGGGACAATGCATCATTATGCAGTATGCCGTAAGAAATGACAAGATAAATACACAATTGTGGCAAACTCTGTGTACACAGCACCCAAACCAGCAATAGGAGCAGACTGGATACTTTGTGAATGGGAGTGGGAGTGAGTAGATAATTCTGAGCTAGATTGCTCAATGGTCTGATTCAGTATAAGGCAGTTTCCCATATTTCCTTATCAGTGTGGGATGTTTAAAAAACGTCATGAAAATTCAGCAGCATTTTAGTGAGATTCCCCCCTCCCAACATACACATCTTTATAAGTAATTTTGTCTAAGATACACATTTTTGCAAAGCAATTTTCCTTTATATAATGAATTTCTGTATGCTATTTTCATGAATGTATGTGTTTTTTATGAACACTTTTGCTTTAATATATGCATTTTTGTACACATAGCTTAGCTGAAGGACTGTATTGCAAAAGTGCAAATTTTGAAGGATGACTGTATTTTTGTTTGTGCTTTGTTTGTTTTGTTTTGTTTCTGAAAGCATGGATTGGGTAGGATCACCTATAAATGCAGTCAAGTTCAGAAGCCAATGGTGGCCTTGGGCTCTTGGAAAGGCTTCTGGTCCAGTGGAGGCATCCACTAATGGATACCCACTCCATTCTGTTCCCATCTGAAAATCGGCTCCAAAGAGTTATAGGATCGTCCAGAACAAGGTAGAAAGTGGTATGGAGGGAAAGGGGAATGGGCAAAAAACCGTCTTTCCGTCTTTTCCATTAGGGAGTGACTTCACTGGATCTAAAAGCCCTTCTAGAGCATGACAGCATTGTACCCAAAGGGTCTAACTTTCAATGAAACATGCTTAGAATTGGTATAAACTATGGAGTGAAGCATCTAAATGAGAATTTGTATGGACTGGCATGAATCTCTGCTCCCTTCCCAAATACCTGATTTGCTATACTAGGAAAGCTGCTATTCTGCTGCTTCCATTCACATCACTAGACAGAGCTTGGCAGAAAATATCTTAGGTATGAGTTTTTGTCTCATCACTTCTCAGTTAGTTTACAGGATTAAACTCGCATTTCCTCGGTGTTTGGTTTTTGTTTGAAACTTATTTACTTGTGTGCAATTCTGATTTAATGGGGAGGGGAATCAGTCGGTACCTGGTCTCTTCTTGCTGTTGTTTTTTTTTTAACCTCTCTAGCATTGGAGAAGTTTTTTTTTGGGGGGGAGTGCAAGTCTCCTTCTTTGGAGGTCTTTAAGCAGAAGCGTGACAACCATATGTCAGGAGTGCTCTGATGGTGTTTTCTGCTTGGCAGGGGGTTGGACTCGATGGCCCTTGAGGTCTCTTCCAACTCTATGATTCTTCTTTGAAGTTAGCAAGGGGGTTTCCTGCTGCTGGGAGACTCTTGGGAAAGTTTGAAAAAACACAAGTAGTTCCCCAGTTGCAAATTAAATGAGAGGTTTCAAGAGTTACCAATTCCTTGCATTACCAAGGTGACCTTTCAGTGTTGTTAAAGGCGTGGTGCAGAGGACGACAACCAAGATGATCAATAATAGAATGTGATTCTATGGCAGAGGGAAATGAATTGGATCATTTATTTCAAATTTTTTTTAATGGTACTGTGGTTTTTTATTATCTTCTTCCACACACATTTGTGAGGGTAGAATGCATATATATTCCTTTTGTTCATCAGTCTAGCACCACAGCTTTTGATAACCTTTTATCTGCACTAGTTTTATCTGAATGAAAGGTCAATAGCGCGCGCGCTCTCTCTCTATAAAATGTGATTATAATATGTTACTAGACAATGGAGTTTGCATGTATTAATTCAGCAATCTGATTGTGTCTCTAGCTGAGCATCCTAATCACATTTCAGTTTTCTCACCATGTGGATGGAGTTTTATCAATCTTTCTTCCTTACATTTGCTACATTTACATGTAATCTTCCTGAAAATGCATGGCCTTGTTCTCCTTTATCCCAAAGAGGCTGTAGGATAACTTTGGTCATATCCATACCATACATTTAGAGCATTTGTATATCATTTTAACAGCCATGGCTTCCCCCAAAGGATACTTGAAACTATCGTTTAAGGGTGCTGGGAACTGTAGCTCTCTTAGAGTGTCCCTTACTAACTCTCAGCACCTGTAACAAACTACAGTTCCCAGTATTCTTTTGGGGAAGCCATGATGGTTAGAGTGCTATAAGAGGGCTTTAAGCCAGTCTTCCACAACCTATGGTCAGAGATGATGGGAATTGTAGTCGAACAACATATGAAGACCCAGGATTGGGAAACGCTTCTTTAAATGTGGATATAACTGGGTGTGAAATGCATTGTGCGTAAGATTCAATCCAGGAGACTCTTCTCTCTGCCTAGGCACCTATTTCCCCCTCTTCTCTGGGGCTTGTACAGGAGCAGCAATGGATTAACTGCAGGCAGCATCTGTGTCATTTGCCTTCTGCTCTTGCCTCTCTGCTCTCTCTACTCTCCTAACCTTTATTCTTCACCAACAGCTTTTCTATTATATTGATTTCCTTTAGTGGACTCGATAAGTCATGGAAGGCTTCCACAAACATTCACGTCTGCCAGTTTGTCTCTGATGCATCCTCTCTGTTGTGATTTACTGTTGAAATCACACCTGTTATTGCAGATATATGTTTTAATCCAACCCCTCACAAACTGAGATGAACCCATTACTGATGTGTAGGATGTCCTTGGTGTGTAGGACATTTGAAACTGGAATAAACGAAAGAGGCAAATTATACAAAATTGGCATACACTTTGGAGGATTTAAAAATGCTTAAAATCTCTCCCCCACCCCCACCCTCTCGAGTGGGGATGAAATCATAATCAACACACTCCTTTTATCTCTCGCAAGCTCTCTGTGCTGTTTGTCTCCTGCTGCACATTTCCACCAGATTCTTTTCTCTGCAAAACACTTGAGCTGTCACCCTTGTGGCACTCCAAGTAATGATTTACAGCAGGAGCCAAAAACAGGATGTACTTGGCTGGGGTAGAAACACGGCCAGCTTCATTGAAAACTAGCCGAAGGGACTGTGGCACCAATGGCTGATACAAACAACAGAGCATAGCGTTGCTGGGATATGCCAAGTGAAGAGCTACAGGGATTTGAGTTCTCGCATTTCTATCCAATTTGCTTATTATAATGCCTGGAAAGGCCATTTTTGCATGCCATGGAAAGCAGAGTAAACTTGGAAAAGGGTACGGGCAAGAAATAAAATGTAAAAGACATCTGAAGGTTATATTGATTATTATGTCTGCATAAATAGTTGGTGGCTTGTTGTGTGCCATTGTGCGTAATGCAGCACCTCCAGTTGCACTTACGTAATTAGTTAGTCACTGAATGTAACTTCAGGTCTGCATCACTCAAAAACAACAGCATTACTAAGACTAGGAGCTCAGCCTTAGGCAAATTCACGGAGGATAAAGCTACCAATTGCTACTGTCATAATGTCTGTATTACCTCCCAGTATCAGAGATAGTATACCTCAGAAGACATATTGCTGGGGATCATGCAAGCTTCTTGCTTGCAAGCATCCAACTGGGTGACACCTGGTTGGCCACTGGAGAATAGAGTGCCAGACTAGAGAAACTTTTGTTCTGATCCTACAGAACTCTTATGTTCCTAAGTGTACTTTGGAAATTAATCCCACTGAAATCAGTAGCTGTCACATCCAAGTAAACATATGGCTGAGCTGCTAGTCTAAGATTTTATATTATGCTGCTCCTTCCCACTGCACTGCAGAGCAACAGGTGGTATCTGGTTTTCAACATCATGTTATATTCACAGCTAAACTCTTTGATATGCCGATATATCATGATGTCTGAAATTGCCCATCCCTACCCCATACTGCTCCTGCTTGCATAAGCCAGTGTGGAATGGGGGCTCACTAAGCTGAGCAAGCCCTCCAATCTGGCTCCCATGATCAGGAGCAGTATAGGGTAGGGCTGGGCAATCAGCTGAAGGCCTGGCAGCCTCCCACCCACCTCTTAGCAGATCAAGGCCCCACAGGGGGCTTCATTAAACCGTTCCGCTGAGGTGCGGGCAGCTGTGCACCCACCTGCCCCTCAGCAGAGCAGTTTAAAGAAGCCCCCACCACCTTCAGCCCCCACCTCTCTCTTTCTAGTAGAAGTTGCCAGGACATTACCCCATTTGCCTCTACATAGTTCCATCCTTATTCCAGACATCAGGATATATCAGTACATCGTGATGTTTAGCTGATGATATATGACGATGTTGAAAACCGGATATTGCCCAGGCCTACTGCTCACAGACCAAACGTTTAATTATCTGTTCTAGAAAATTTCCTGGTATCGGCATCAAGCTTGACTGGTTCATAGCCAAGGAGAGCTCATCACATCATTCCAGCTGCTGCTGCAGATTGGTTGCTGCCTACCTGCACGGGCATTGTGGGAGTGTCAGGGACATGCAGTGTGAACAGTTGGAGGTGGCAAGAGTTCCCAGGGATATAGTATGGACTCATTGATACCTTGGCTTTCATTTCTGCTTATACTGTTTTGCTTTTGCTGGCATCACAGATAAATTATGCTGGCCTTACGTTCCCATAGCAGGACCATAGGATTGGTCACATCGTTTCAAAGAGCAGTCGAATAGGGGTGCAATACCTGGGGCGCCAGGTGGCATTTTACTGAACATGTTGACAGGGTCTTATTTTTATTTTTTCCCGTTTGACAAGTTACAGTATTTAAGGAACTGAATATACAGAATTAAAAGTCTGTCACAACAGACTCATGGCAGGTCAGTTGATACTCATTGGAAGCTGCTTCACTTCTTTCCAAACTGTGGCAGGGGTGGCGGTATCTTGATGTCTTGACCTTTCTCCAACTTCTTCTCACAGTCAACCATGTAATTGACGCCATCAATGACTAACTGAACAAGTTCCACCTTAAATAACAAGAAGAAAAGCTTGCTGAGGTTATGCTTTAAAAACCTTGGTTTCTCTGTGGATAATTATTTACCACAGAACATATGCGCATGTTCAGTAAAACTAGGTAGAAGAATCCTCCCTGAACAATATATTTTGTTATATACTGCAGGATACATGTCTAATAATGAAACTTTGCAGTCCTTTTGGGCGACTGTGTCTTGAAGTTACTTGGTTTGAAAGTACTTTGGGGATAATGAATGTATCAAATTTATTGGTTTCCCCCTCTTCAGGTAACTGATCCTTTGTCATCTGAGTACAGAAATGAGACTATAAAGGTGGCATAGGCTCAATAAGTCATGCTTTAATATAAGGGGATTGATCAGATACCAGTTTAGGATCTATTCCAGTCTGGCATGATTTTTGCAGGTCTCAAGGGAGTCATTGAAAATATACACATAGGCATAGGCTTATACAATTAGGTCATTGTCCTGATTCACATCACCATATATTGTTGTCTGTTGTGTTCATTTCAATTTGGGAGAGGAGTTGTTGTTGGCATCCATCAGTCTCGAGAGACAATGTATTGTGCCTCCAAGGGTGAAGTCAAACCACTGTGGCTGCAGATACCTGTAACTCTTAACTGTTGCCTCCTGTATTGTTTTTGCTGCGTTAGCACCTCTGGGGTGACCTCTCCAGGGTCCAAGCCTGGGCAGAGTGTAGGGAGGTCCTGGGCTGCCCAGATGACAAGACAACCCCCCGCCCACAGTCTCACTAAAGCAGAGCAATACATTTGGTACCAGCTTGGCTGCAGGAGTTTCCAGAAGGAGGGCGTACAAGATGCCATCCAACCATCTTAATACATTCATTGAAAACAAATGAGAATGGCCTTCTGTGTCCTAAGACTGCATGCAGGCACTGAAGGGGCACACCTTGGTTTGCATGCAGATGGTCCCAGGCTTTGTCCCTGGCATCTCCAGGTAGAGCTGGAAATGTCCGCTACCTGAAACTCTGGGGAGCAGCTGCCAGTCAGTGTGGACAATACTGAGTTAGATGGACCAATGGTCTGGCTCAGTATAAAACAGATTCCAATATTCCTATGTGGAAGTCTCTTTCCCTTTGCTCATAAGGGATTACTGGGCTGAAGTACATGAGTCTAAATAATCTAATTTATACAAATGTTCTTTAAGAAGAATACTTTTGGCATATCAGGCGCATTCCATGTTGTTGTCTTGCTTGACAAGTAAATGCAAGTTGGTGCCACGGAGTTTCCTGTTAACAATACTTGCGTTTATGTGAAAACATTAAATGTTCAGCTTGAAAATATTCCGTAGTATCTATAGCTTACATAAGAAGCTGTCCCAAAGTTTTGCTCCAGTTTAAAATGGGGGGGGGGGATCTTACCTCTGATCGACCCATGCGGTCTAGATTGGAGATATCGTATATATCTGCTACAGCAGCTGTGTCTACTCCACCGGTGCCACGCTTTTGAAGCCTCAAGTTTTCCAGGATCTTTGCAAATCTAGGATCCTGCCATAAAAGGGAAATATATCATTTCTAAAATAGTGATTGCTCCTCAAGATGTATATGTTTGCAAACGCAGGGTTGCCTAATTTTCACAATACCTTTCTAGGTGTAAAGGTGTCTAAGCAGGCACTACAAATTTGTATGGATTGTTCCTTACTGACATTTGTGATTAAAAGCCATTTGAGTTGGTTTACGCACCTTGCTGAGCTTTGTGAGCTTAACGTGGACTCCTGCACGCAATCCTGTTCCCAGATTGGAAGGACAGGTCAATACATATCCTAAGCGTTCGTTCCACATAAACTCCCACCCTCGTTCTTTAATTAACCTTTCAACCTACAGAGGAAATAAAAGGCAATGAACTGCTGGGTACAGATAGTGCCATCTGTTAACAGTGCTGGCTTTCTGTTAAAATATGGCTCCTAGCAGCTTGTATAATAATTGCACAAGATCCATCTTTGGCATCAGAGACTTGTAGTAAAGATCGCCGACATCAATAGTGTTCCACAAGTGAAAGCAAGAACAAAATGTTATCTCTAAATTGAAGCTTCAACTTGGGAGGTTAGCTTGATCGCTGTATTAGTTCTCCATACAAAGTATTTTTGTATTAAAGAAAACACAGTCCTGTTCACTTTCATTGGGACTTCCTTCTGGGCGACTGGAGTGAAAATTGCAACTTTGCATTTTGAAATTGAAGTGTCCCTCAGAATTTATTGAGGAAGTGGATTATTTATATGTGTACATGTTTGTAATTTGATCTCCACCCCCATCCCCGGACTTGAGAGAAAGCCTTTTCTATCATGGTGCCTCTATTATGGAACTCACACCCAAGAGAAATGCTGTTCAATACTTCTCTTTTACTATTTGGGTTTGCTAGGGAAATTTTTATATCATACTAATTTTGTAGTATTTTTGTTCTGATGTGTTTTAGTAACTTTGTGAGCTGCGTTGTATTCGTTTATATAGAAAAGCAACGCATAAATTTCTAAATGAATTAAAACTGTTGTTTTTTTTAAATACAACTTTGCTGGCAAATGCAACTCTGTGAAGCCAGCACCCTTAACAAACTTCTGTTTCTAGGATTCTCCATGATTGCTAAAGTGGTATAAAAGTGCTTTAAACATATGTGTGGATGTGACTTGATTAATTGACTAAAATGCAGCCAATCATTTGCTGCATTGCTTATGAGGAAAACATTTGCCAGGAGATTTGGCTGGCCATTCTTGCAAAGGGAGGCTTTGTGTATCAGCACCTGAAGATTATCCATCCTAGGTTTGAACTGTACTGACCAGACTGAAGCAGGTAGCAACATTTTTCTCTTTGAGCTGCAGGTGTGCCTGCAAGATATTGTTCTAGGCCAGACATAGGCAAACTTGGCCCTCTGGGTGTTTTGGGACTACAGCTCCCATCATCCCTAGCTAACAGGGCCAGTGGTCAGGGATGATGGGAGTTGTAGTCCCAAAACATCTGGAGGGCTGAGTTTGCCTATGCCTGTTCTAGGCAGTGAGGGAAAGAGGGACTCTTCCTTTGGGGGTAGAAAGGGATAGCAGGTAACATCAGCTATGTGGACCTCTTAGGCACCTTTGAGGGTGATGGACAGATCAATGAACAGAACCAAAAATTACAACAATTAGCATGTGAGGGGTTGTAATAAAAATTGACTACAATGAATGTATTATGACTTTCATTGCAGCTTCATGTACAGAGTTAAGTAAACGTTTATGCCTGATTTGCTCTCATAACATTAAGGAGCCCCAAATGACTGTCATGCCCAGAGCTACCACTGCTTAAAACTCATTTTTTTTTAAATGACACAGTAAAATGCCCACCTCTAGTAATCCACGGCAAAACCTTTCAAAGACCCGTTTCATGTTGCCTCCCTTTTCCATGGAGATCACCCTGGTGTGATCTTCTTCGTTGATCCAGACGAGAAATGTTTTGTCATTGTTGTGCCTGGTTGGAAGCGAGCAAGGCATTGGTATTACTGTCACACAAGCCTTCAACAACAATTCTCATAAGCGCCTGATTGTTTCGTTTCACCTCTCCCCTTTCTTATCTGTCTCTGTTGTGGGCAGAATTGAGCGTTGTGCGGTGCTATTACTGTGGCAAGGTTAAGGATAAGGGTTAGTGAAGATTTCCGCCATTTCATTCCACTGAACAAGTACCAATGATAAAATCATTCCCATTTCTAGGGTTATATAAAGAGCACTGCTCAGTCCTGATCCCACTGGTACTCAACTACTGCTACGCTAGAGAGTACGTTTTGTTCTCTAAAATGAGCGCAGCGTGAGGCATGTGCTGCTATGGGAACTGAGAAAGGGAAAGCGTGCACATCCTTTTTAATTGGGAAAGAGGGAATCTGCCTCTCTAGTTTATGGTAGTTTGAGACTGGAACATTTGAAGGTGTATCCTGTCTAAAGCCCAAACCGTATTAAACTTTGCTTTAAAATTAGTTCATTTTTTCAAGTGTTTCACAACAGAACAGGCATGCAAAAATGCATTTTATGCTCAGTGAAATACTTTCCCACCCCATAAGCACATAAATGCAGAAGTGCAAATGGTACCTCAGTGTAGCTACAGCAGCATGCTTTCTGAGCCAAGTGTGTTCTGTGTTGCCTACTTTCATTTAAGCTTCTTGGTTACTAGAAAGCATTCAGGACAGTGTGTGGGCATGCTGTATACATAATGCTCCCTGACCAGTTTCTGCATTGCATTGAACACCTTTGTATTCTACTGCAAGTCTTGCTTAATAAAGTAGCACAACACTTGACATTTCAAGATGTTAGGAGTTGCTTTATGGGGAATTTACTCTGACAGTTGTAGCTGTCCTAATACCTGATATCCTTTAACTGAAGATGCAGAGTGTGAAACCTGGGTCTTGCAAGAAATGGATATTTTGCTATTTTATCACTCATTTGCACTCAGATTATTTTCATTCACCAAAGTATCCAGGCTAAGATTCCCATGCAACTTTTTATTGCAGATATTTAAATAGAAACACACGGGCAGGTTTCAGTTCTGTTTATATACTTTGGCCCACACTGACACATGATAACAGCTGACACATTCAAAGATAAAACAATAAACTCCTTTGAAAAAAAGTAACAAAGAGAATTAAAATAATACACTGTCATGTTTGAACGTACATGTAAAGTACAGTACCTAACACATTTCAGTCCTGAAGCATTCATTCATTATCAAAGTAGTAAGACATCACTGATTCCAAAGGAACAGAAATTCCTTCAGAGCATCATAAATCTTCACAAATGATTAGCCTTTATTCAGGATATCAGGGAGACAGAACTAAAATTTCCTTCAAATGATTTAGAGATCTCTCTCGTTCACTTCCTTTTCATCCAATTATTTACTGATAAACCACATTGGTTTTATTATACTGAATTTCTATAATACTACCAATCCAAAACTGCTTTTAGTATAAATAAGAAGCTCGTGCAGTGGTTCTTTGGTTCTCAAACGCCTTGGTATTCAAACAACTTGGAACCCAAACACTGCAAACCCGGAAGTAACTTTTGCCGAACATGCTCCGTTTTGAGTGTTACGCTGAGGTCTGTCTGTTTTTGCTATTTATTTTGTGTTTTCATTTTTGCGGCTCTTTTTTGTTTGTGTAGAACCCAGTTCACCTACCGATTGATTGATTGATTGTGTTACTGCAGTACATTGTTTATTGCTTTCATTTTATGGATCAATGGTCTCGTTAGATAGTAAAATTCATGTTAAATTGCTGTTTTAGGGGTTGTTTTTAAAAGTCTGGAACAGATTAATCTGTTTTGCATTACTTTCTATGGGAAAGCAAGCCGTGGTTTTGGAACGGACTTCCGGAATGGATTAAGTTTGGGAACCAAGTTACCACTGTACTATAATTATAGTTAATGCCTCCATTATTTATTATGAATAATGCCTTCCTCCCTCAAGCTCATCCCTTTCTACAGGGTCTCCTTGAGCCTTTTTAGAGAGCTGCTGAGGGAGAAGAATCCTGTCCACAGACTTTTCTATGAATCAAACTCCTTATGAACTGAAGAAAGAAATCCAGTCACTAGGGTTATATGCTACCTTTTTTGTCACTGGTGATATAGATTAATAGACTCAAGCACCTGTCTTTCTTTTTTATGTATGCTACTGCACTTCTCCTAAAAATTAATGGAAGAAGATGAGAGTGTGTGTGTGCAAAAGCATGCATTTGGTTTTAGGAATAGCAGCTGTTGTTGTGTTAGGAAGGAACTAATAAAGCCATTTGTTCATAGCTTAAGCGTGCACAATTCATATTCCATACCAGATTCCTCTGGCATCTGGCCAGTCACGGGCCATCCCGGCACATGTTAGCAAAGGGGACACTGGTTTATCAAATAGGAAATGGTCCTGCAGACCAGCATATGCAAGGCAGAGGGAAAGAAAGAAAGAAAGAAGTGAATTTTAGGTCTCATAATCATCATCGCAAGGAAGAACATGCAAGCACCACCATTGAGCGAATAAAGATTCACTCTGGATTCTTCTTCACTGCAAATGACAATATTCTTTCCCTAGATAACTTGGTAGGTTTTTATTTTGTTGTAAGAGCAATGATTCTAGAGAGTTGTAATCACACTGAGGAAAAAGAAATATAAAGGAGAAACAATGTATAAGGATTAAAGTGAAATTTTATACCAATTATTCAACTTGTATGCCAAAAGCTTTTAGGCAGTGTCTAATTTTTAATAAAATTTTAAAGATAAGGTTTCTCAGACATGAGACCTAATCAAAATACATGATAGCAGTCTAAAGGTCAGGTTGATCTGACCTTTTTGTATTAGTGATTAATTATGTTCCTCGTTCCCATTTGTTTTTACTCATAAATAAAGCCTCCAATAGAATTTCATTTCTTAACGGAATTATTCCCCCCCCCATCTTTATTCCCCCAACAAATTTTCATTTACAGGTGCATAAATCCCAGCTCAACTGTTCAGTGTTCCTTATTTATAGACTTAATTTCTTTATTGATTGTGGGGTATGAGCTAATGGATCTTGTTTGCAGAGTCCACCAGCAAGTTAAATCTCTGTAATATTTTTGTTTTGTGTGTCTAGAGTTTATTAGGACATTCATGTATACACCCTTTAATGCAGTTTTAGGTGTACATATTTTTTCACTGCACAGGTTACCAAGGTACATGAGAACGCAATAGGTATAAATTAAATCCAGTGCTGCTTTTTTACAGTATTCCCTGATTTACAGTACCATCACCTTTAAAATAAAAATACCTCAGTTAGAGGCATGTGGACAGCTGGATGAAAATGTCATGGTTTGCACAAACACAAGTTTCTACTTCTATACAGATTACTCGGAATCAAGGTAAAGGTGTCCAATGCAACGCCAATTCACTTGTTGCTCCCTGAAGTATAGACATAATGGGTGAGATCCAATGTCACTCCAAGTAATGCAAGTCCATTATTTTAATGGGTATGACTTCATTGAATATCACCCAGAACGATAATAGTACCAAGGATGTGATTTTTAATGTTGCTTTACACATCACCATATTGTAAGCATTCCTATTACTTACAAATATGGGTGAATATAATCATCACCATCTAATAGGGTTGTCATACGCCTGGAATTTCTTTTGTAATCAGCACCCGGGCGAATATCGCTGAAATGTCCAGGGAAGTCTGGACGCATGGCAGCCCATGTTGGTAGTGTAGAATTTGGCAAATTTCCTTTTAAAAAAGCTCAAAAACTCTTTTTTGCAAAATCCACATTTTTACTTTCTGGAAGGGAAATCATTCATTGGGCTAGGGAGATACTAGATGTAACACAGCTCCGGGGTTTCACTCCCATTAACACATGGTGGCTGGTGCCCATTGGGATTGGTGGGGCAGAAAGCAGAGAGGGCAACAGTAGGTGGAGCCAGAGCAAGTGACAAGAAGAGTCAACTATTTGTTTTGTCCCCATCCTCTTCCCTGCTGTCTTCTACAAGGGCAAAACGAAGACTAAGGGGAAGGGGGCTGGTGGCTTGTAAGAGGTAAGGCAGGCAAGTGGGGGCAAACTGCGGTTGGTGAGGCACTGCCCCATTTGCCCCAAAGGACCAGCCCCCGCCCCCAATTTGGGGTTTGGACTAAAAGGCAACCTCAGAAGTGAGTGGAAGATTGAGGGTGGTGCTTAACCCTTTCATTTCCTGCCATTTGTCTGCCCAAGGGAGACCTACAGGGAGAAAGTTTATATGCAGGGGCTGGGGGGGGGGCAAGAGAATGTTTTTTGAATTGAGAAAAGGGTTAAACTGTTTTCCCACCTCACTATTCCACTGCACATCAGGCTTTTTATTTTAAAAATGAAGGAAAACAATTCACATTTACATATCTAGACTGGCACTAAATAAATAAAAAATGCAGACTGTCACTATATTTTTATTTAAATATCGAAATTGGTCCTAAATATAATCGTTCAAACAAAACAGAGACCTTTCATTTGGTATACCTAAGCTTAAGCCTTTTGCAATATTTCAGGCCCTCTTAGACTTTTTCCAGCCTATTTTTAGGCGTTTAGGATTCACATGCAACATGTGGGTTAAAGCCTCAGTGCCTAGGGCTTGCCGATCGAAAGGTCGGCGGTTCGAATCCCCGCGGCGGGGTGCGCTCCCGTTGTTCGGTCCCAGCGCCTGCCAACCTAGCAGTTCGAAAGCACCCTCGGGTGCAAGTACATAAATAGGGACCGCTTTCTAGTGGGAAGGTAAACGGCGTTTCCGTGTGCAGCTCTGGCTCGCCAGAGCAGCGATGTCACGCTGGCCACGTGACCCGGAAGTGTCTTCGGACAGCGCTGGCCCCTGGCCTCTTGAGTGAGATGGGCGCACAACCCCAGAGTCTGGCAAGACTGGCCCGTACGGGCAGGGGTACCTTTACCTTTAATTATCTGTGCATAAAACATCTGTATGGAAAAGGAAGCGGCATACATTCCCTTTAAACCTCCAGGCTGGGCATTGTACTTACATCGATAAGTTGCTGCTGTTCTTTCTCAGACATTGTGGTCAGGCTATAATACTTCCCAGAGAGATCTCCTTTCAGCCCAGCCAAAGCAGTGACTACAACATTCTCTACTTCTCTCCTCTCTGCCCGGGAGCAGGCAGGCGGTAGGCTCAGCCCCCGAATACTGCGGCCAGTGCGTACACGGGATGATAAGACGTAGCGTTCATCAAATTGCCCATGGGTGATCTGATCCACACACAAAAGGGAGTTCGTGTCACAGAAAGGGCTGTCTAGGACCGGCTAAAATACATTGTTCTGCCTGAGAACAGCAAATGATGCTCCCCATCTCCAAGCGAAGTACCCAAGACTGACCAAGGATTTTTGATACCCGAGGCAGAAAAATCCCACAAGCACCTCTGCCTGGGAGTAAAAATTCAACAGTAATACATGAAACAAATCATTTTCTGTTCTTTGGCAGTAACTCAAAATCAGTTATTTGAGGCAGACACCTGATAATGTTAATCTAGCACTGCCCTATGTGTTGTAAGAAATATTACTTGGAAAACAAGTACACAGATGCTAATTCTATCCATGGCAATATACTCTTATAGTTATTCCAGCCCCTTTTCTCTGCAGATAACATTTCTTACATTGGTCCTAAATTGTACCTACCTTGGAAGAGTCCAGGTCAGTGTGATGCTTCATTACTTTTGGATCATAGCCATTGTGTCTTAATTTGATAACTGGGTCAAAAATTTCAGCAAATTCCTGTAGAGTCAATGGCATATATTATTTTTTATTATTATTATTATTATTATTATTATTATTATTATTATCCATTCACTTTGGTGGTTACATCTCTTTTGTGTATTTGCAATTGATATGTTTTAATTCTCCTCACTTTTTTGAACCATTCCACAAACCAGACCTCCTATCTAAGGGGAAAGAGCTACACAGAGACAAAGAAATAAAGGAAGTGATGGGAAAGGAATATTGGGGAGAAAGGCAGAACTTTGATATGTTATGTGTCAAGCCCATGGAAAGAAAAATTGTGACAAGTAAATCAGGTTCCTATTTTTTTCCTTTGGCTTTTAAGCAGGGCTGTACTGATAAGATCAGGACAGAGATTGTCTTCTAAAATTAAGGCTGCAGTCATTAGCATACTTACTAGAAAGTAAGTCCTGTTGAAATCCAGGGGCCAACATTGTCCAGTGAAAAGTTTGGCTGGCACAAGGGGCATGGCATTCTTAGTGGTGGTAGCATCCTTTTTATGAAACTCCCAAAATAGGAATATTCAGGAGATTCACCTATTTAGGGTTTATAGTTCTGGCAGGCATTGGGGAGATGTGAACGTTATTCCAGACTAACTTCATTGTTTTAGTAGATGTTGCTGTTCTGTAATTGATTTTTGTGCTTTTTCTTTTTAACGCTACTGCATTGGGAGGATTTTATTTTAATTATTAGTCATCTTTTAAAAAGGCAAGATACATACTTAACATACAATGTGACACAATTTAGAGGCATTAATAACCCTCGTTCCTCTGTTACTGAATGAGTTGGCTAACCACATCACTTCCATGCATGCACTTTAAATTCCACCCCTCTTAGACAGTAACTTAGCCTTCTTCCCAGTACCATTGCTCTTGAAGAGTGATCCATTTTCAATATGAGATCCATCTATCTATCTATCTATCTATCTATCTATCCATCCAGCTCTACCTCTCTTTCAAATCAGAACCAGTGAAGGCGGTAAAGGTCCTGTGTGAGTGCCTGGAGGCGGTTGGAGGATGGATGGTGGCTAATGGATTGAAGTTGAATCCTGTACTGTTTTGGGGGGACAGGGGGCGGGCTGGTGTGGAGGACTCCTAGGTCCTGATTAGGGTAACTGTGCCCCTGAAGGACCAGGTGCGCAGCCTGGGAGTCATTTTGGGCTCACAGCTGTCCATGGAGGCGCAGGTCAATTCTGTATCCAGGGCAGCTGTCTACCAACTCCACCTGGTACGCAGGCTGAGACCCTACCTGCCTGCGGACTGTCTCGCCAGAGTGGTGCATGCTCTAGTTATCTCCTGCTTGGACTACTGCAATGCGCTCTACATGGGGCTACCTTTGAAGGTGACTCGGAAACTACAACTAATCCAGAATGCAGCAGCTAGACTGGTGACTGGGGGCGGCCGCCGAGACCACATAACACCAGTCTTGAAAGACCTACATTGGCTCCCAGTACGTTTCCGAGCACAATTCAAAGTGCTGGTGTTGACCTTTAAAGCCCTAAATGGCCTCGGCCCAGTACACCTGAAGGAGCATCTCCACCCCCATCGTTCTGCCCGGACGCTGAGGTCCAGTGCCAAGGGCCTTCTGGCGGTTCCCTCATTGCGAGAAGCAAAGCTACAGGGAACCAGGCAGAGGACCTTCTCGGTAGTGGCGCCCGCCCTGTGGAATGCCCTCCCATCAGATGTCAAAGCGATAAATAGCTACCTGACATTCAGAAGACATCTTAAGGCAGCTCTGTTCAGGGAAGTTTTTAATGTGTGATATTTTAGTGTATTTTTTGGTTTCTATGGAAGCCAGCCAGATGGGCGGAGTACAAATAATAAATTATTATTATTATTATTATTATTATTATTATTATTATTATTATTATTATTATCATCATCATCATCATCATCATCTATCTATCTATCATCTATCTATCTATCTATCTATCTATCAATCATCTATCTATCTATATCTATCTATCTCCAATTGGCTTCTGGGCTTGTTAGCCTGATGATTTGCTCTTCAAATCTGGGAAGAATGGAACTAGTGTAGCTTGTTTGTGCGAGGAGTGGGGGGGGGGAGTGAGAGAGAGAAAAAGACCCTGAATTTCATTTAATATATACAGCACTAATGCTGAGATCAAAAGTAAAGAGAGAAAGAAATTAATAAATAGTTTCTAGAGAATGTTATCACTATAGTGGGGCAAATCTTTTCCAGCCTTGTACAAAATTATAGTTCCTATCACTAACTTCTGCTTCTGATTATACTAATTAGCCAGTATGTCTGGCAGTGGCAGTTTAAATATTAGGGAACACCTGACACAGCCTCCATCTCCTCTGTTTTCTCCAGAACCTTTATTGTTTCCTCTTGTAGGATTTAAAATCTGCTCTGACTGTTTAGTCGCAGTCTGGAGAAGAGCTGTATTGTGCCCCAGAATTATGCCCAGGTTTCCCCCCATATACCACAAAACCTCCTACCCAATAACAATATTCTACTTATTCTGTTATCAGCATGCTATATTTTGACGCAAGAAAGTAGGTCATTTCAGATCAATACTCTTAAGATTTTGAAGATTTTTGTTAAAGTGACAGGATATTTGGATGTGTTGTGCCTCAGTTCACATATATTTAAAGTACTCTTTTGTCACTTCCTCCAAAGAATCTTGGGAACCGTCATTCGTTAAGGGTGCTGACAATTGTTAAGAGACTGTTTTCAAGTGTGACATATCTTAAACAACTGTTGTGAACTTCATGGATGCCCTTCTAAAATAGTTTTTAAAGCCCCTTAGACGCTAGCCTAAAATAGAAAGGGGAAAATAAGAAATGTAGGGAGAAAATCCTGCCTGTGTTTTGCTCATTTGGCTGATTTTTTTGGGGAGGGGGGAGATACGCTGTATGCCTGAGACCCTTCTAGTTCCTGGATTCAGTTCCTGGAATAGCCAGGCTAGCTTCCTGGTGAGGTCGATTTTGTTGTTGTTGATAGCTGTGGGCATAGCCAGGATTTTTGTTGGGGGGGGGCAGGACTTTTGTTGGGGGGCGTAGTTAGTTAGTTGATTGGTCAGTTAGTTAAGTACAGTCATACCTCTTGTTACGTCCTCTTCCATGTTACATTCTTTGAGGATACGTCCTGCAGCAACCCGGAAATACCGGAAAAAGTTACTTCCGGGTTTCGCCGCATGCGCAGACGCGCAAAATGACGTCACGCACATGCGCAGAAGCATCAAATTGTGACCCGTACACGCACAGACGCTGATTGCGTTCTGCTCATGTTGAGAACAGGGCTCCGGAACGGATTCCGTTTGCAACCAGAGGTACCACTGTATTTCTATTGTTTTACTTGATCTGGGGAGGGCAGCTGTGCCCCTTCGCCTCCTTGGTTACGCCCATGTTGGTAGCTGTCTATGTATAGGAATGTGTGTGTGTGCGTGCACACACATTTTTACAGCAGAATTTCTCCTTCATTCAATTTAGTGAACAACGGTTCCACTTTTTTACCTCAAGCTGAATTTACCAGCAAGAGACAAGACAGCTACAGGAGGCAAATAAAATATTGTCTTCTGTGCCTGCATTTATTATCCTGGATATTATTATACAGAGGGTGCCTTTAATAGTGTTTTCTCTTCACTGAACTTCCCGCTTAGGGGGGAAACAATCCACAAGGAAGAGAAACAACTACCATCATTATCCATATGCCTTGTGTTTTGTGTACACTCTAGTGTCCTATTTTCCTTTAAAACTACATCTTGTGTGCAGAATCTGTGTTTATCTAACTGTTTCATCTAGTAAATGTACAAACTAAACAAGTGGATGGCAGCATATAATAGAAAATCTTCACCTCATAAGATTCTTCATCTCCTGCAACCATGCCGACCGTTTTGATGAAAGGGTGGCCAGGATTGTCAACACCAGTTTGGATGCACTGATCCAGCGTGTAGCCATTGGGAGTCATCTTGTCCCTCAGTTTGGCATAGATTGCTG
Organism: Podarcis melisellensis; assembly: GCF_964234715.1. Classification (NCBI taxonomy): domain Eukaryota; kingdom Metazoa; phylum Chordata; class Lepidosauria; order Squamata; family Lacertidae; genus Podarcis; species Podarcis melisellensis. Next base: position 32,772,065 of record NC_138543.1, read on the forward strand.
GAGTGAGGCATTCAGCCATGCAGTTGTTGTGCTTACGAAGATCAGGGAAGTCTGCACTGGTAAAAGAATAGAAAAGGAATTTAAAGCATTCATGTTGATCTGCAGTCTTTGGTTACATTTTTCAAGTTCATATCAGGGAAGGTGGGCAGAATCGGCATCCTACTTGCCTATCTGCTTTTATGCCTCTAGCAAAAGAAAAAGAAAAAAGAAAGTACACTGTGAATATGTTATGGTTTGAAGAAAATGGCAGGGAACTGGGAAGTGTGGCTGCTTGTTGGCTTATACAATCTGTAGGGGAAGCAAACATACTGTGCTTCCCCAGGGGAATGCTGGCTTCCAGCTGAAACCACAGAGACAGTTTCAGTAGTGGACGGAAGCACTTCGGCAGATGGAAAGGAAACAAATGACCTTCAGAATTTATATTTTTTTGTGTGTTAATCTGCAAAATTAAAGTGCAAGTAAATTTAATGAGATGAATCTGCAGCTGGTATTAATCAATGTAGCTCAACTAGGATTCCTGGAAATGTATCCGCTCACAACATTTACATAACTTTTTCATTACTGTTTTGACACTTGTTAGAGATATTACGGAAGTGAACCAGCTTGCTGTAATGTTTAGAGCAGCTTGGTCAATTTATTGCCATCCAGATGTTTGGGACCAGAACTCCCATCATCCCCAACCATTGCTAGTTGAGGCCAATGGGAGTTGTAGTTCAAACAGTCAGGGGGAAGGGGTACTAGATTGGTGAAGGCTGGGTTGACCTAATGGATCAGGGCTGGGGAAGAATCTCATTCAAGTTCCTGGTCAACCATGAAGCTCATTAAGCGATCATGGGCCAGCCATCCACTTGTGGCCTAGCCTCCCTGTAAAATGGGATGAACTCATTGGAAGGAAAATGAGTGATAAATGAAGTAAATAATATCATTCATAAGGAAGAGGGAGATTTATTATACCGTATTTTTCGCACCATAGGGCGCACCGGACCATAGGGCGCACCCAGTTTTTTTGGGGGGGGAAATAAAGGGGGGGAAATTATTTTTTCCCCAGGCGCGGGGCTGGGGCGGGGGAAGCTCGAGCTTCCCCCGACCCCAGCCCCCAAACAGGCAGCTCTCTGCAAGCCGTGGGAGCGCTCCCGCTGCTTGCGGAGAGGTCTGCGAAGCCTGGGCGCGCTGAGCTCAGCGCGCGCAGGCTTCAACATGCAGGCAACAGGAATCTCTGTGGAAGGGAGAGTTTAAAAATGACACCTGCTTATTATAAGGAGCAGCGGGTGGTGCTGTGGTCTAAACCACTGAGCCTTGGGCTTGCTGATCGGAAGATTGGCAGTTCGAATCCCTGTGACGGGGTGAGCTACCGTTGTTCGGTCTTAGCTCCTGCCCACCTAGCAGTTCAAAAGCATGTCAAAGTGCAAGTAGATAAATAGGTACCACTCCGGCGGGAAGGTAAACGGCGTTTCCGTGTGCTGCTCTGGTTCGCCGGAAGCAGCTTAGTCATGCTGGCCACATGACCCGGAAGCTGTCTGCGGAGAAACGCCGGCTCCCTCGGCCTATAGAGCAAGATGAGCACCGCAACTCCAGAGTCGTCCGCGACTCAACCTAATGGTCGGGGTACCTTTATGACTCTAGCTTGCTGTGTTCTGTGTGCCCCTCAAACGCAAATCAGTTTGGGAAGTTCAGCCTCTATTGCCCCCCCATTCAGATCACTTTATCCTTTAATAATAATAATTATTATAATAATAATTATAATTATTATTCCGGGTCATTTCTATACTGCTTCATATTTTCAGGGGGGGAAACCCCTAAGTGGTTTACAACATACATAAAAACATAAAACAAAACAGTTCAAAATAAAACATTACTCAATAAATCAAGTATACATTCAAAGCAACATAATTACCTGAAAACTAAAATGTTATCTTAAAAAAATTCAAAATAAAACATTACTAAAGTAAGGCTGGATCTAGACACATTAAAGAAGCGTTTCAGTTAAATGCTTTGTAAACTTTGTATGAGAAATCGGGTTGGCAAAAATGGAACTCCACAGCACCATCTGGTATCACAGTGTTAAAATGCACATACAAATAATATAAAACGCATTTTCTTTCCCAATCTAGCTGAGTCCCATGTCAAATACAAAATGCACATTTAAACAGTAAAATTAACAAGAGAATAAAATATTATCGCAAGCATAGAATATATCTGCTGCTGTTGCGGCAAATCCTGCCCATGGTAGTTCATTGTGGGCGGTGGCTGTGGCAGCTCAGGCTCGACAACCAGGGTCTGCACTAAGACACAGCCAAGATGGTCTCTGGCCACTTCAGCAAACTCAGCTTTAGTAGCTGGAGTCAGTCAGGGCCCCGTGCTCCCTGGGCAAGTGGGAAAATGCCAGACGGCAGGGAGCAGGTCTTCTAGAACTTAGAGCCATGCATTTAAAGCACGTGGCTTCCCCCAAGGAATCCTGGGAAATGAAGTTTCTTAAGGATGCTGGGAACTGTAGCTCTGTGAGCAGTAACCTGCAGTCTTCAGGATTCTTGGGGGAGGGGAAAGAGCCATGCCTGTTAAGGTGGTATACCTGTGTGCCTTAAATGCAGTGCTTTTGGGGGGGGGGTACGCAGGCGTATGCATACCCCTAAACATTTTGTGAATCTTTGTACTTTTGTCCATTTACTGTATTTATTTGCCCCAATTTGAACTATAAAATGGTGATTTCTTGAGTCAAAATGAGAGTAGCCCTAAACATTTTTAAAGAAAAAAACACACCGCTTAAATGTATGGTGCAGCTGTGACTTAAGTCCATTGCTAGTTCTGTCCTGCTTCTTCAACCTTCTCACCTGCTGTTCCTCAACACCTTTGCTTCTTGGGCTCTCTTCCCACTCAACAGCCTTGTTTTTCTCTTTACTTCCAAACAGTATTCAGTGGAGACACTTAGGCCCTTCAAACAACAGGTGCCAACACTTGTTCATCAATGATTGATGAAAAATCAAAATATTTACCTTGGAGGAAATAGTCTTTGTCTGTGAAAGGATCCAGCTTTCACATTTTGCTTATTCAGCAGGTATCCGGTGGTCAATGCTCCGGTACTAACTGTTGCAAAGAGAACTGCAGTTCTTCGACCAGCCAGGAGACGTGAGAAGGTACTGGCCATCTTTTGTCACCTATTAGTTTTGGAAGATGCACACAAATCTGCAATGAAAGCTGAAATAGGTACATTAGTAATAATATGAGAACGGTGACAATGGGGCCAAGTGGTTGATTGTTTTATGGAGGCAGGCACGTATTTAGCAGAAGTCTCAGATGTTTCAAACCTAGTCTTGTCTTCTACAAGCCCAACTCAAGTTGTTAGTTTTGAACTTAAATATTGGAATGGCGGGGATCATAAAGAAGAAAGTGCCAAGTTAGCCAGAACGCAGTCCATTAAAGGGTCCATCCTGGCTATCTCAGCACTTTCTCCTTTATGATTCCCCTCACTGTTAGCTTTTTTCATTTACCAATTTGTTGAAATATGTTTCAGTATCAGTGGTTTTCTTTTGTTGTGTAGGTCTGTGCAGTGGCAAATGCCAGTTTCCATTAGTCCTCAGTGCAAATATCATTTGAAAACTCGTCTCTGCATTCCAGACATGCACATTCACATATCTGGGTTTAATCACTAAGAAGAAGCACTGACCTATTGAACAAAGCAAAGGAAGCACATCAATAATTCCAGCAGTTCAGTAGAAATGTTTGGCTTAAAACACAGGCAACAGGAGCAAACCTAATTCTTCAATTTTTTCTTTCATGGCTTCGAGCTACTGTGATTTTTTTCTGATCTACAATTATCTCAGAAGCAGCTATTAAATAAGTGACTGTGGTCCCTAAACCATAAAAGTATACAGAGAAAAAGAAAGAAGCAAAAAGCAACTGTCCTCTTGTAGCCTAGTTTTATAGTGCTTCGAGGGAAAACTACTCTGAACTTCAGAGACACTTTTAAATTAATTCACTTTTTATTCATTGCAACAACAAACACCAGTTAGCCATTGCTGACTAAGTTCATGTCCCTTCAACTTCAAACCTATTGGAGTAAACAAAAGAATAAAAATACAGGAAATAAGTAATTGTTCAAAGGAATAAGGGTATTACAGTATTCACTCAACCAGCATTCTCCTCCGCTCTCAGTAGAGAATAGTTGGCTCCGAACTGTACTTAAACCCCAGATTTTCAATAGTTGGATATTCCACAAGCTCCAATGGGACACCTCTTTGCTCCTCAATGTTCTCAAAGGTCAGACTTGTGCTTTGCAGGACCATGGGCTAAGGAATGGGAAAGATTAAGAGATAGTTGCTTGGCTGGTGTAAGATTTTAAGAGAAATAGCTTAGCTCTTGCAGAAGGCAGAGATCTCTGATCCTTGACTTTGTGTTACGCTTTTTGGTCAGATATGCCTCCTCTTTCTTTTGCTCACTTTTTTGCTTGGTCTGTGGCACATTGCTTTTGGGTAGGGACTCTATCTACACTTTAGATCTAAGGTATGTGCAGGCTTAATGAGTGTATCACTCTTGCATATTTGTAACCTTGCAGTCTGAAGCAGCATCCGAATTTATACAAGTGTTGAACGTGCCTGTGGGTTCAATTGTACGCTGCATAACACTGCATTGCCTGGCTTGTGTTTATCTATCAGTAGGCTGAGAATTGAGGTGGGTGGGTATAAGCTCAGGTAGTAATGAAGGAAGGAGCCCATCCTTCACTTTTAGTTCAACTGATCCTTTTCTCTGTGTGTACATTTGTGTGTGGCAGCTGAGTCCGTGGTGATGTTGTGGCCAGGCAGAAGTGATGGCCCTTCACCTGCTGGACTGTGATAAAACAAGAGTTTGGCAATGGGAGAGTGTCCATTGGGAATTTACTCAGAAGTTCCTGGTGGTGCCCCCCTTGCCACTACTGGTTGCTGTCACCTGCTTCATGGAACTCTTGGGATATTTCTGCAGGCCCCCGGTGGACTGAAGCTCACAGGTTGAGAACCACTGCTGTGGTAGATAAATAAAAGCCTTTTAAGAGGATATTCAGGCTCATATCCTGAGGCCTGTTTTAGAGCAAGCAGAAACCCTCTTCCCACCATTGAATACCTGCATCTTAATAAAGTTCAAAGGGCTTATGCTAGAGGGTGATAGAGGGTGATAGGACACCAGTGTCTAGTTTCACATTCAAAATTAAATGAGTTAATTGAACACAGCCTTTAAGGTCCACTTTTGCATAGCAAAAGGCTCACTGAAATCTCAGGCCATTTTGAGCTTGGAGGAGCCCATCTCTAAATGCTTACTGCAGTTAATAGAAGTAATTCTTGTGACTTCAAAATAGCCATGAGGGTCAAGAAATACTGTCATACCAAGGGGTATGAAATTGCTGGAATTGCTTCTGTTCTGAATGATATATATTGCATTTTTATGCTGTCAAGGGATTGTGCCTTCTAGTGTATTTTCTTAGACTGGTGATTTGTCAAAATTAAGAAAATAGAACAAGACAATGATCTTCATAAAAATAACCCGAGCATTGCCCCTGTTGAATGTAGGATATTCCATCAAGTCACAGGTAACATTAATGGCATCAGACGGTCTGTCATGTTTAGCTAGCTCATGCCATTTCTGTTGGCAAGGAGGCACTGCATGAAAAGTTGTTTTCATATCCCACCCATTCCTTAAAGTAATGGAATGTGACACAGTCATCATGTACATTGTACTAGCAGTGATTGATTGACTGGCTGACTTATTATTTTTACACCTTGAAGCCCTTTCATACAATGAGCTGGATAGATCAGAAAATTGCAATGTGGAAATGGCAAAAGCCTCAATGATATCAACAAGATGTTTGCTTTAAAAGTCTGAACGTTAGGGTAGAGGATCACATTATTTGTAAAAAGCCTTACTGGGTGTCATTGCTGTACCCCCTCACCCCGTGTCCAGATGTGGTTTACATGGAAAAGGCTCTAGTTCACAGAAACCATTTCACACCAACACTTCACCAGGTAATTTGAAGATACGGTTAAATTCAGTAGAGGGGGATTTTTCTGTGTTAGAAAACAGTGTGTGATTCATTCCCTTATTCAGGTTATTTGGTGTTACAATGACCTGGTTTTGAAATTCACTTGCAGTTGTGGTCTTATTTAAGACATTATCTGCTGTGCATAAATCTAATTCACACGCCTTGGATTTTCAAACATTTCTACTAGCTGGTAGCCCTTTCAGTCCTGCTTTTCCCAGTGGCTTATTCCATGTGCCCTTAACCTCCAGTGACATTAACTGATAGAACACCTGATCCTGGAGCAAGCTGAGCTGCCTTTGCTCTCACCCCTATGCTAGTTTCATCAACCTTGGCTCTTAACTAGCATCTAAAATTAGTACATGTTCCCATATGAGAGGCATGCATAACAGAAGGCACAGAACGACAGGAGTAGGTGGAGAACACAAAGGAGGATGAGAGTAGGCAAGTTTGTGGGGAATGAGGGGCGGGGGAATGAAGGGGTGTAAGTGGGGGGATTCTAAAGTTCCTTTCAGATGTGGTAATTTCAGTACTTTTGCACAATAACTATTTCATCAGAATGCACACAGCCATAAATCTGTTGCAGATGTTGTATATGTGTGTGTCTAGAATGAATGCATATTGGGAGGGCAGCAGCATGACTGAGGGTCCACTTTGCAACCTACAGTGGTGCCTCGCAAGACGAAATTAATTCGTTCCGCGAGTTTTTTCGTCTAGCGAATTTTTCGTCTTGCGAAGCACGAAACCCCATAGGAATGCATTGAAAATCAATTAATGCGTTCCTATGGTCAAAAAAAGTCCAAACAAAGCCAAATTTGGTACAACAAGAGTTTATTAACTGATCTTTAAAGTTACACATACTGTAAAGGTCAGTTCAAAAATTGAAGGAAAAATAAATTAAGTTTCTAAACATGACAGAAAAACATTTTAAAATCAACAAAAAAATTCCCCACAAGCTCCCAGATTCCTGCAAACCCCTCCCCAACTGTTCCCCCAGCCAACCAGCACACAGAAATTCAAACCCAGAAAAATTTTCAAAAAACAACAACAAAAAACCATGGCCCAATGGTCACAGAAAATCAAAAAAATTCAAAAAAAACCCCACAAGCTCCCAGATTCCTGCAAACCCCTCCCCAACTGTTCCCCCAGCCAACCAGCACACAGAAATTCAAACCCAGAAAAATTTTCAAAAAAACCCAACATGGCCCAATTTTCACAGAAAATAAAAAAAATTCAACCCCCCCCCCCACAAGCTCCCAGATTGCTGCAGAAACCCCACCAACTGTTCCCCCAGCCACCCAGCACACAGAAATTCAAACTCAGAAAATTTTAAAAAAACAACCACATGGCCCAATGGTCACAAAAAAATTAAAAAAATCAAAAAAACCCCACAAGTTCCCAGATTCTCTTAACCCCCCCCCCAACACCAAGTCCTTGAATCCCAAACACCCCAACCCAAAATCCAAAACCCCCCCCAAAAGTTTTAAAAGTTTAACTTACCAAATGGATGCAAAAGAAGTTCTGGAAAAGTTTTGGAAAAGCTTCAAAAATGAGCAAAGTCTGAGAAAAGGCTACCAAACCGCGTGCTAACAGTTGCTCCTCGAAGTCAAGTCACAACTGCAGCTGCTCAAGCAAAGCACCCTTGGTTTTAACGGTTTTAAGACAAAGGAAACAAAGTCGCAAGACGTTTTCGTCTTGCGAGGCACGCCAATAGGGAAATTCGTCTTGCAAAGCGACGCAAAAACCGAAAAACCCTTTCGTCTAGCGAGTTTTTCATCTTGCGAGGCATTCGTCTTGCGGGGCACCACTGTATACTCATTCATTAGAACGCCATTCAATGAGGGTTCTGTTTAGGTGTTGTAAAGAGCATGCATTACTCAGTTCTGGGATAGCTCAGTTGGTAGAGCATAAGACTCTTAATCTCTGGGTCGTGGGTTTGAGCCCCACATTAGGCAAAATATTCCTATTGGTCCTTTCCAACTCTACAGTTCTGTGATTCAAAGTATGGAGCCACAATAATTCTCTGGCCCCATTGGCGATTCACCTTTGAAGCAGTATAGTGCCACTTCAAAGAGTCACGGCTTCCCCGAAAGAATCCTGGGAACTGTAGTTAGTTAAGGGTGCTGCAGGTGTCAGCCACAACTCTTTGGCTAGTGCAATTCTGTTTTACTTCTGAGCCTCTGCGCTGTCTATACTTTTCCCAGGAATTATTTCCTGGTAGTCAGAGTTGGGTTTCAGAAAAGTTGTGGGTCTTTGTGTGCTGTATTTCCCCCCGCCGCTGAGTGCAATGTGAATCTGCAGTACAATTCCTCACATTGCTGGTGCCTTTATTACTTCCCTGCTTTATTTTACTGCAAGTGGAAGTTATTATATTAAATCCCATTACTCTTGGAGAGCAGCCTAGACAATACTGCTGAACTGAATGTGTTTTGTTTGCTTTTACTGTGACATATCCTGATGCCCTACAGCAGAGGCCAATGATGTGTCATCCTAGCACTAATGCCTCAAATACATAACAAAACGATGCCCAATGTCTCAATGGCATGTTTTTTTCAGACTGGCAGCTTTTTCTTTATCCATACTCCTAGTATCTGGAAGGGGAAATTGGAAAGGAAATATTGCCCTTGGTTTTCCACCAAGCTGATAGCCTTATATTAAGACCTGCTGTATGAAAATGTCTCATGCCGCTTTTCACTTAGTCTGGGAACTTGTACACTGAACACATGGAGAGACCCTTAATGTGTATAACCTGCACGTTCCATGCAGCCTTTTCCCACAGAGGAACACTGAATGCAAGGAATTTGAGCAAGAGCAAGAGCACAGTGAGCATGATGCTGAGGACAAGGCAATTCTGTACATTATTCCATGTGATAATAGCTTCCTTCCTCCTTTCCATATTCCAAATCTGAATCCAAGCAGAGAGAGCAGAACCCTGGTTGAAATCATGTTATTGTCCCTAACCTGGAACCTGGCAATCCTATTTAGACTTCTCACCCAGTTGTGGGATACATGGATAACTTAGCACATCTATCAAAGTTATGGCTCTACCAAACTAGGTAATACCAGATGCTCCAGTCAGGTTGGAGGAGCAAAGGTGGTCTCTTACAGGAAAACATAGCAGCCTTGTTGGTTATTGCTCTGACCAGAACAAGCCTGACTTGGAAATTCTTACAGGAGTCAGCCAGTATGACATGATCCACTGTGCACTACTGCCATTAAGAGGCACATTTGCTGGTCTGGCTGGTTTCCCTATAAGACACTTTCTTTGGCTGGACCTTGGCAGCAACAGTAATGAAATCCTGTCTGATGTCATGCTGTGGGGTTGAGTCCTGCCAGACACAGAGGGTGCTGTCCTGTACCTGGGAATGCAGCCCATTGAACTCAACAGAACTTACTTCTGCAGAGAGATGAGAAGAGTTGCACCATAAAGTTGCCTATTTTATAATAATAATAATAATAATAATAATTTTTTTATACCCCGCCCTCCCCAGCCAAGGCCGGGCTCAGAGCGGCTTACAAGCAATAATAAAAACAAGATGAATGATTACAACTTAAAAACAGAAATAAAATACAACATTAAAATAATGGAACATTAAAATATTAAAATGTAGCCTCATCGCAGGAGGAGAAGGAAAAGAAAGAAGAAGAAAAAAGAGGGGGAGGGAATCAAATTGGCTCCAAGCCAAAGGCCAGGCGGAACAACTCTGTCTTACAGGCCCTGCGGAAAGAAATCAGATCCTGCAGGGCCCTGGTCTCATGAGGCAGAGCGTTCCACCAGGCCGGAGCCAGAGTTGAAAAGGCCCTGGCTCTGGTTGAAGCCAATCTAACTTCCTTAGGGCCTGGGACCACTAGGGTGTTGTTTTTATGGACCTTGAGTCTCTCCGTGGGGCATACCAGGAGAGGCGGTCCCGTAGGTATGAGGGTCCTAGGCCGTGAAGGGCTTTAAAGGTCAAAATCAACACCTTAAATCTGACCCTTATTCCACCGGGAGCCAGTGCAGCTTGAAAAGCACTGGGTGAATATGCTCCCATGGCAGAGACCCCGTGAGGAGCCTCGCTGCAGCATTCTGTACCCGCTGGAGTTTCTGGGACAGCTTCAAGGGCAGCCCCGCATAGAGCGAATTACAGTAGTCAAGCCTGGAGATGACCGTTGCATGGATCACTGTGGCCAGGTCAGGGCGGGAAAGGTAAGGGACCAACTGCTTGATGCGGCGAAGGTGGAAAAATGTCGCCTTGGCTGTTGCTGTAACTTGCGCCTCCATGGAAAGGGAGGCGTCTAGGATTACACCCAAACTCTTAACGGAAGGCAATGGCACTAATTGGGCCCCCGCAAGAGAAGGGAGTTGGTCCCTCATCCCTATGCCATCCCGACCTAGCCATAGGACCTCTGTCTTCGAAGGATTTAGTTTCAATCGGCTCCCACGAAACCATCCAGCCACAGCTTCCAAACATCTGGTCAGTGTGTTCGGGGCCGAGTCAGTGTGGCCATCCATCAGCAGATAGAGCTGAGTGTCATCAGCATATTGGTGACAGCCCAGCCCAAAGCTCCGGATAATCTGGGCAAGGGGGGCGCATAAAGATGTTAAAAAGCATTGGGGAGAGAATTGCGCCCTGCGGCACTCCACACACCAAGGAGTGGCACTACGACATTTCCCTCCCTAGTGCCACCCTCTGTCCCCGACCAGAGATAAAAGAGCACAACCAGTTACGGGCTATGCCCTGTATCCCCACGCCTGTGAGGTGGTGGTCCAGAAGATCATGATCGACCATGTCAAAGGCTGCTGACAAATCTAAAAGGATCAGCAGTCCTGACCCGCCTCGATCCAGTTGTCTACGGAGATCATCTGTTAGGGCAACCAGAGCCGTCTCCGTCCCAAAACCAGGACGGAAACCGGACTGAAATGGATCTAATGCCGATTTTAGAAGATGGTTCAACCCTACTCTGGACAGAGGACTATTTCTTAGACCTCTTTGATCACGAACAGCTGGAAGTTCTATCTGGGTGAGTTCTCCCAGCAATATGAACCTCTCCCGCCTTGTCAGCTAATTCACAGGGACCCACAGTGCTATTTTTCTAGAAAAAGAGGTGCTGGAACTCGCCATGAATGCTCCCTTTTTCTCTTAGAATGCCAATGGCGTCCACCTGAGAGGTGTTGGAACTGAGTTCCCCCTGGAAAACCCCCGAGGACCCATATTAATATGGTTCATCTGGGGGTTTTTACTTGTATTATAAGCTGCCCTGGGGCTTCCCTAAAACATAATGTGGTGGCTGGGGCGGACACATTCATAAATAATTTCAGTACACAACACGTATCCAAGAGTCTTCAGCTTTCCCAAAGAGTCTCTTAATGGGTCATTAAGAGGTTGTGAGAGTGCCATTTGCAACCAGGATGAAGCAAGTTGTGGCTAGGAAGATGGAAAGCTGCTTTATTGCATTGCCATTGGTCTGCCAAACTGAAGGCTGCCTACCACTCTGACTGGGCTTTCTCCTGGGTTTCATATAGTAGTGTTTTACAGACTTGCCCACCTGGAAATGCCAGGGATTGATCTCAGGGTTTTGTGCGTGCATGTGCTTTACCAGGGAGTTACTGTCCTGCCCCAATAATATAGTTGTCAAGGTGACTTGGTCTTTTAGCAATAAAATGCCAAAAGGTTTCTGACTACAGCAATGGAGAAACTCACATCAGCTAGGACAGAGACAGCTGCTAAGTGCATTTATGGCACCCCTATTCCATTTTATAAGAGAATTAAAAGAGGGATCAATGCATGACATATTCAAAAGATGAAGCAGCTGATTTTGTGTGGGAGTAATTAACAGAGAACACTGGTGACTAAACAAAGCACACCATTTTAATTTTGTGCACAGATTTGCTGCTAATTTGTTATCACTGACCTTTCAAGCTAATGCTGACTGCCACAAACATGGAGCAAATTTAATTGCTTTTTCTAGAGCAACATTTCTTAACCTGAGCCTGATATGTGAACTTCAAGGAATGGAGGGCAGTCAATGTAGAAGGTCACACACTTGAAAGCTTTCACCTTTCTCCAGAATTTCTTCAAGCAGATTTGTGCTGTGATCCAAGCTTTCAAAGCAGACAGTACTTGTTCGTTCAATAAAAGAAAATCAAATACTCAGAAGACTAGTTGCTGACTTAATAGAATTCATTCAATAGTTTGGCAATTAGCCACTAAAACTTGCACAAGTTATTCTTAATTGCTCCCAATGTATTTTTATTTTATCAAGGACGAACCTTAACAAAAGTGCCCTTCAGTCCCTTCTGCTGAGAGATTCAAACCATGATATTCCTTAGGATTGCTATCTATTTGCTTAAAATGAGATATAAGAAAGCAACCATAGGAAGTGTTACTTTCAATGTGATATTGAGTATATCCAAAAACAGCCCTTTAAATCTTGATTGGATTCTTTCCCTTGCCTTAGTGCATTTCCCCACCTTCCCACAACCCATTGTAAGTGTTGTAATATATAATTACTGACTCACACCTGCATGCTTAGAAAGTTTTAACCTAAGCTCAGGGTGCCAGTGGAGGTGGAGCTAGTAACCTCCCTACAGCCTTTTGTTTCCTCCCTCCCATTCTTTCTCTCTCTCTCTTCCTGCTTCCTGGGACAATCAAGAAGTCACGCAGTCATGGCTCACTGCAAGTGAGTTCAGTCTTTCTAAAAGATTTTAAAGCCTGCATATTCACTAATCCCAATACTGCATGGAGCTTTCTGAAATGAAACAAAGTTATTTTCCTTTTAAAGTCATTTGGAACCTGTTTCATCTTCATTTTACTGCCAGCAGATAGAGACTTATTTGCTGTAACTTCTGGAAACTCTGTGAGTAAAACATTCCCTTATTTGCAAAGCGTGTCTGCAATTTATTCTAGCCTAAGTATTTTCTTGGAGAATGTTTGCTTAAAGGTGAATAAGGGTAAATGTAAATCTAAACAAGTTTTAATGTGCTTGGTAGCAATCACTATTGTGCTTAATCGGATATGAGAGAGTAGGATCTCTCCTCCAAACCTCTCTCTCCAACAGAAACCTCAAATTGGCTTCTGCTTCATGTAAATAGTTGCAGGCAAACCACTCTCCTATGCCCACTGCACTATGTGACAACTTAAGATGGTGCACCTGCTGTACTTCCTATCTGCAACACTAGTGCACCCCTTTCAAAGAACTGTTTTTTTTTTAAACCACAGCTCTCATTTGAAAAGCCTAGTACCAAGAAGACAATAAAGGTGGGTGTTCTGCAATTGAGGCACCACCACCAAGAAGGCCTTCTCTCTGGTAATGGCTTGCTTCATTTCAGATGCCCACAGGAAGTGCTCTACTGAATATATTAATGTATAGTGGAGACTGACAGTTTTTCCATTTGTCCCTTTTATTCTCACTGCAGAATTTAAGCTTCTTTCGTCAAGGGGTTATGTTTTTAAACACAGCTGTGCAAGTAAGAAAAAGAAAGCAAAAAAAAAAATGCTTATGGTGCAGGCATTCCCCTCTGATTCACACTGGCATCAGGGCTCCCCAGGAGTCACCTTGCAACCTGTTTTAGTTAATGTCCAGTCCCAAAACATATCCAGAACATTCATAATGTGCTCTGGGATCTCTTGCTAAAGAATGGCAAGCTACCTTTAGGTGGATATTATACAATGATGACTTCGGCTTTTCTCTGATAAACACCACTAAAGTTTTTGCCTGGCAAACTAGATGAGTGATCCAATGAAGAGGGCTAAATGCTCTAGTCTTTGGAACAATATCCATGATAATTTGTGTGAGGAGCAGGAGGAGTGCATACACAAATGCATACACTGAACACATGGAGAGGAAGGGAGGATTGCCCCTGCTAGCTATGTCTCCTGATGAAACACATCTGTAGCCAATCATAAATGTTGAAAGTGCAGCCACTGAGGTCATGCTAGCAGACATGACCTTGTTGCAGCCGAGCATCTGCAGTGAGCTAGAGAAGCAGAGGGAAGAGATTTTTTTTTTGCTGGTTGAATTTGGGCAGAGACATGGGGGAAAGCAGTTGGCTTTGTGGAATATCTAATATGTAGATATCACGAAAGACATATTATGAGTCTCCAGTGTGCTTGCTATCTCTCCCCCGCCACCTTCCTCAAAGGACCCTGAACACTGGAGCGCTGCTCGTGGGCTTCTTACTGCTTGGGGAAGTGGGGAGCACAAAACAAGACAGAAATATACTGCAGTGAAGTGCAGGTTAAATGAACCCCTTTCCAGCCCTGGTAGCATTTGTGTGACACACCTACACATTGCAGCCAACACACTAATGTGTTGCGAAATAGTTTGGAAAACTCTGTCCTATAGGTTTATCTGCATAAAGAAGAACATGGCATCCTCTAGCAGAGTCAGTGTGGCAAGCCCACTGCAACTAGGATAATCAGAAATCCAGTTTCAGCACTATATTTCAGTCCAGGAAGTACCAGAGTCAGGCCCCAGTGCAGGTGCCAAGCCTTGTAATCTGAGCCCCGTGTATCATGTTAGTTGGGACTGCAACATTTAGCTGTGTGCAAAAGGAATTTTCCTCATCACTAACTAAGCACAATTAACTCCCCCCGCCGCCGCCATATAAAATTAGGGAAAGGTCTTCCAGTTCAGAGGATATGTACAGTATTTTCTACACTGAGCTCCGGCACTTCCTATTTGTTTCAGTTTAAGAACAGCAAAGACCCCTCGTGTTACTTTTGGCAGGAGTTTCAGAGCTGACCTAAAGTTAGCACCTCCCATATCGGCAACATTTTCCAGGACAGTTGTCCCCTTGGCTTTCATGTTCAAACGGTGTCAGATTAAGCACAGCGAATTTATAAACTGCATGTTAAAGCACTGAAGCTAGAGCTGCGCAAGGAGAAATGGTTGTGGCAGCAGCACTCTTTGCTCATTTCTTTCCCTCTTTCATTAATATTAGGAAGAGTATGGCGGTTTGGTTTTTTGTTTTGCTTTTTAGGCAAAAAATTCTACTAGCAGGAAACTCAGCCGTTTAGAAATAGATGTAGATAAAATACTGCCCTAGTAGAATAGAAATGCATCATATGTATCATGTGACTCTTGACTTTTTCAAGACACCTGAAGCTGTTGCTTAAGCTAAATGTTATGCATCCACTGAGATACAGCACAGATGTAAACAGCAAAGAAACAACAAGATAAACAGAGTAGAAGGCTGATAAAGAAACAAATTTGCATCTTTCACTGGCTTAAACAAAACAAAACCCAAATATCATATTTAAAAATCAAAGAGTGTTTTGGTATCTGTATTTGAGAACTATCTCCGTTATCAAATAACAATAATGGCTGCTCTGTTTCTAAAGTATAAAAATGTCTTTCAAGGTTTTGCTAATCAGGTCCTGATCCAGTGCCTTGGGTATCAGTATTGAAGAATGAGTTCATAAATTCAGAAAGTAAGCAGATGAACAAACCAATACATACATAAAATTAAATCTTAATTTTAATCGTAATACTTGTGTACATTCAGTACCGCTCAATTATGTAAGCAAATGAAACAATGCACTTCATGTGTCAGGCTAGGATATTGTATCACTGTGGATTATCGTAAGGTACTAGTAGTTTTATATCATACAGTTTGATTATTAACACCAGCATGGTAGTGAATAGTTCAAAATACAGTTAGTCCACAAACTGTTAAACTACACTACCTGATGAACCATTTATGTCATATTGTTGCAATCTAAGCTGGTCTGGCCTGTGATCCTAAGCACTTGGATGAAGCTGCATTCAAAGAAAAGATGTGTTCTGTGGGTGATATCCAACTAAATCATATGCAGAATAGACCTACAGAATCTATGGACATGGTAACTTAAATTCCTATATACAGTGGTTGTACTCTATACAGCATAGGAGTAACAGTCTATGGCTCTGGTTATATTATGTAACTATTCTAATATAGCTAGTTTGCCGATTAGACTAAAACAGACAGGGAAAGGTTATAATCAACGATAATTAATCTCTCGAGTTCCTCTGCTGGCAGAAGTGATCTGTTTACAGGCTTGCCGGATCTAAAATTTAAAAACAAGGAACACTCTAGCAGAGCATTCGTATGCATATTTAGTTAGAAAGAGGTCTCGCTGTGTTCAGCAGAGCTCACTTCCAAGTAAGTGTGTTTAGAATTGTTACTGTAGGGTTCTACAGAATTCTGCGGTGCAATTTTATGAAATATGGAGCAATGAAAAAGGACTATTTGCTTTCATAAAGAAGAGAATAGACCTGGAAGTGGGCTTATTTTAACTTGTTCAAAACCCCAGCATCTGATGTTTGCTTATTACACAAAAATAAGACAGTACTTGTTAATCTGGGCTGTTATTCTGTAATCCCTTTGGAGTAAGCCTCATTGAACTCGATGGGGCTTACTTCTGAGTAGATGTGAAACCAAACAAGGCATGTAAATGAAGCAAAATTCTTTACTGAGATCAGTTGGCCAATTTGGAGAGATGCTGGCAATTCAGACAGAGATAAATCTCAATACTGATCAAATCTTAGGATACAGTGTTCGGTTACACCAATTAAAAACGCCCATCTACAATACCATTTCAGCCTCTCTAGTTAATGGAACACATTTATGGACAGTGCTGACATTTTTTAAGTTGTCTGCTCAGTAGGCTGCCTGCAGAAACATTACCATTTGCATAAAAGAAGGCTTTATTTTCATATATTTAACATGTTTGTTTTGGTATCGCTATCTGGGTCAGAAGCACAGTAGCCTGACAAATCTCACAGTCGCCGTTTTCTGAGTACTTATGCAAATGAGCAAACTGCATCTCCCAAAAGGCTACAATCTATGGCACTTTCAAAACATTTTTAATAACCCTCCCATTCGAAATGTCACTGCCATTGGTGAATAAACAGAGGCAAAGTCCAACTGACCTTGAAGCTGAAGCCAGACACGTCCTGCAACGAGCCTGGGAGCAAAGAAGTGTGAAGCAGACAAGTAGTGCTGTGACAAAATTACAGGTCATATGAGGAGCAAAATGAGATGCTGGCAGGGGAGGGAAGAAAGGGAGAAGTATTTATTGCACTGGCCAACTGCATTCCTTTCAGGTCTATTCAAAATATTTGGCTACACAGCCATGTCCTTGAGGGAGCAAGAGGGTGACCTGGTTGGCCCCATCTTCCACACAGTGCACAAACTACTGAGAAATATTTTTCAATCTTGGCATTTTTGTTCACTTCTCTATGGGAAACAAATATTTATTGGTTTCTGTTGGCGGTGGCAGGGCATGGTTGGTTGCCTATAGTTGACTGCAGTGAGTTTTGTTTGTGTGTGTGAGTGGGAGGGGGATGTTGGGTCAGCTTAGCCATATCAATTCATATGTGGTCAGTGGGTTCCTGTTGTTGTCTTGTTGGGCTGTGATATAATAAAGGGGAGCCACACCAGGGTGAAGGCATCCTCTTTGGTTTGTTCCCGTGCTAGTTTCAGTTTGTTGATGAGCTTTTCTAGTAGGGCTGCTTCCCATATGGTTTGGTACCAGTGGCCCATGTTTACTCCTGGCAGGTCCCTCCAATGTCTAATTATGATGCTCCTGGTTGCTGAGAGTAGATGACTTATGAGTTCTTTGCAGTGTGAATGTGCATTATTGTCTTGGAAGATATTCAGTAAGGCCAGTTCTGGAGTGGCTTCTAGTTTCCGTTTAGTCCTACAAGAAATATGCAAAATAACGAATGTCCAAAAGGATTGAATTTTGGGGCAGTCCTACCACACATGGAGGTATGTGTCTGTAGAGTGGCAACCTCTCCAGCATTTTGGTGAGGTTCCTGGGTGTATCAGCACCAGCTTTCATGGTGTTAGGTACCATCTACAAATTAACTTCAAAGTGAGTTCCCTTCTTTTGGCTGAGGTGGATTTAAAGGGTGGTTTAGACCACAGTTTAGTCCATTCAGTAGGGTTTATTTTGTAACCTATATCATTCTCCCATTTATTTTTTATTGAGATGAGTGGGTTTGTAGGAGTAGTATTTTGTATATTGTGGATACCATCCCCAGGCCATGTCCCATAGAAATCACAGGCCGGTTTGGATAGCCAAAGGAGTGCTGAAATTCAGTCTAATTGCCTCCTTCACTACTTCAGAACACTTGTAATGAAAGTGTACTCTTCTACGAGATGGTGCAAGAGAGTGGTGCATGCTAGTAGGTCAAGTCAAGATTCCTAAACTTTGCAGCTAACTTGCATCTGTGTCACAGCAGAAATGTGCATAGAAGCCCATTTTCACACATTAATTTCCTTCATCTGATTGGGGCAACAGTGATCAAACCAGCTTTGCTTGAAACTGTGAAACTATAAGAGGTTAAACATAGACAACAAGGAGCCCACAGCAACAGGGTTAACTTATATTTTAATAAAAGGAGTAAAATAAATAGGATAAAGACACAGAAATGCACCTTCTGCTGCACTTATACACCAGGATATGCAAAGGCTCCTCCCCAAGTATAAAGCTGATATTGCAAAATGAAATACAACAAGATGAAGTTATAAATGATCAACCCCTGTACATCACAGATAATGCCCATAAAGAACTATAGGTATTACATTGTATAGGTTTTATGGCGGGTAGGTGAGTGGAACAAAAAGAATAGAAAGGGGAGAACCCACAGACAAGTAAAAAGGTACTTCCTTTTGAGATGTGAGCACCTTTATTAAATAACTGCCATATGGATTTTAAAAAAATGTTTTTTTGAAAATATGCAGTAAAATAAGTGTTTTGTCCAAATAACCCATGCTTCTGTTTATCATGCATCAAGATGCAGTCTGCTTTTCCTCTTGGACACTAATGAAAGGACAAGCAATAAATACACATCTATAAATAGCATTCCCCAAGTTAAAGTTTACCACATTCATTAACCAGAAGTACTTAAAACATGCCTTAGGAATTTTACTTATTTTTTGTTTGTTTTTAAAAAAACTTACTGAGAATTTCCCAAGACTTCTTTGACACCCAGTCGTGCGTTTATTAATAATAGTAAAACCCAGACCTCTAGCAGGTAGAAACAGTAAAACTTATTACTGCACAGATACTTAATACATGCTAGTAGTATTTGCAGTTAGACATAAGCGGAATTTATTGTTCAGCTCTTCTCTGGGCCGACAATATGTATTAAAGTGCAAATAAAGATGAAAAAATGCGCAAACAAAACAGAAGCTAGGCAGATCCATTTTCTATTGTTAGGATTTAGCAGCTTAGTCTGGTTAAGATCAGTTCAAATATGCCTTAGATGGCAATCTTTTTTTAAAACACTTATCTCCCTGAGAGGGTTTAAGGGAGGTAAATAATGATATTTAGCCCTATTTTGTCAACTGGCTGATAAGTCATTGGAAAAGTAAGGGCACTTTTCCAGCCTAGTTATTCAACAGTGCTAGTATCTGCATTCTGTTTTTAGTGATGTGTTTGTGTTCACTTTCCATGCAACTACAAAAAGGAGGTTACATGTTATCAAAGAACCAGGGGAAGTACCACAAGCATTTTAAATAAAAGGACTTAATCAGGGAGCACATGGGGGGGAAGGCTAGTACTAAGGGGCACAAGTCAGAAACCACACTGATTTGATAAATATTAAAAGTACATTCTTCCTGTTGAATTCAATATGACCTAAAGTTGCTTCGATTTTCCCTGGATTGTGTCCCATAAGATTTGGTTCTTAAGGATGGCATATGGGAAGGGAGTTAGTGGAGGTGAAATCCTTTGCAGTATTTTAAAAGGGAACAAAGTATGTTTTCATTTATCCAATAAGTGGACAAATTACTGCTTTTTTAAAAAATTAATAAATGTTTCTACTCTTCCTGCCCCCCATTATTACTGGTGCCAGAGTGTAATTTATATAGATCAACCTTTCTTAGCAATGTTGTTACGTGCAAAATAATCAGTAATTCCTAAATGATCAAGGCTGCAAAGACTCCACTGAGTTCTAGTGTGTGCAAGGAGCTCCCTGCAACCGTTATGTGAGGCTCAGCGGTATTTAAATGCACGTCACAGTGCAATGGCATGTAGCAGCAATGCATGGGTGTGATTTTGTCTGACACTGCCAACATCTAAACCTTTAGAACAAGTTCTAAAGTACATGAGACTAACAGGAGTTCCAAGTCATACGATGCAGTCATAATATTACTTTGGTTGACCTATTCCTGATGGGAGATAGGGCTTTGGTACTAATGCAAGGAGGGAGAAAAGTTTAGTGCTAGCAGTGAGTGAGTGAGTGAGTGAGTGAGTTAGTTGCTTGCAACTGCTCTCCAAAGTTGATGGAGGAAGCCCACACATGTAAAGTGCTGTGCATATATGCACAGGAGCACACATGGTATGCTCAGTATGGGGGAACATATTTTTAAACAAAAGTTACAGAAATAGCTCTGCCAAAACCAAGAGCAAAGCAATTAATCTACTATAGTAGGGGTGGGGAATTGGTGGCCCCTATGGATACTGCTAGCCTGCAATTCCTATCAATCTCAGCCAGCGTGACAATTGGTCAGTTCCCCATTCCTGTTCTATAAGGCCAGTCTTTGCCATGGAACTCAAATATCAGAGTCCCACCTAAGTGTGTATGTCTGACAACATTGTAAGGTAGTGTATCCATTTGTACCCTAGATTAACTAATCATACTTCTAGAGAAAGAAAAATGTATGTACAATTAAGGTGGCTTTTAATATCTCTGCTCCCCAGCCTTTTGGCGAAAGGAGATACCAGGATTTATTGACAAATAAGATACTTTCCATTAAAATGAATGGTTTAAATAACAAATGCAGTTGATGATGCTCTTAGATATTATTATCTATGGATTAAAATATTACTTTACAATGGACACGATGAAATTGCAAACTGGATCAAAATATGTAGTTCCTTGCATGCTCTTTGTAGATCCTGCATTGTATCCAAATAAGGGTAGGCAAAGCCTTTCGCTTTACACTTGTATTTCCTCGTTCACTGAAGTCTAATGGAATGTGTTATCCATACTTAACTTTGCCCCATTATTGCCTCATTCAGTGTGGTTATTACAGCCGTTTCCTTTCTTCTTCATTAGGTCTCTGTTTCACTAAACTGTCACGTTTGCAAAACAACAGCTGTTTAATCAACATCTCTGGCGTTTGGTCTTTTACTTCCAGCAACTGCTTCTCTGTGCCCAAAAAGGAATCTCTGTGAGTCCCTTAATCAAAAAGGGAATTTGAATTTCTTCCAGCTTTCCCCCTTGCATTCTGTAGGGGGGCACATCATGCATAATTTCCCCATTACTCTAAAGTTCTCTGTAGGCTGAAGGACAGCACTGATATTTTTTTCAGGCAGGCAGCCTAGGTTCAATTTTTAGGGATAGTTCATACAAAGTATCTTCATCTATGATGAGACTCTTGTCAAGTAAGTACTGAGTGACCTAGAAGAAAGGAAAAGGAATCCCCGTGCAAAACGAGGATTGCCTGCATTATTATTAAATTCATTTCTATACTGCTTTATATTTTAAATAACAAATCTCAAAGCAGTTTACAACACAAATTACTGTACTGCAATCCTCCAGCCTCCCATCCCTAATCCACATTATTTCACAAATTTAAGTCTTTAGCAAAAGTAATAAATGTGGAATTCCACAGACAATGCAATTTACTGGAGACTCTGCAATTATAAACTTAGGGCTATCTTGCTGTCCCTGTAAATAGGACATATCAGATCACTGTTCCCATTGCACCCTTCCTGAACAGAACTTATTGTGCTATTCAAGGAAAACAAATGATCTAGCCAGTATTTTAGATTTAACGATGAGTCATAAACAGCTCCTTTTCCACTAAATGAAAAATGTGGTTGTACACCTAGAGCACCACAGAAACTTTATATTGGTGCAAGAGGACAGATGAAAGTACAATACCTTTTGTTGGTATTCTATGCGATAGGAAGTCTGTTGGAACTGTCGTATCTCCCTGATAATATGTGATATCTGTTAAAGAAACAAATATAAAAAAGAGTCTCTTGTTTAATTTCATACATACTAGCTTGGATCCTAACTTTCCTTTCATGAATGAACAGAGTTTATTACCATGTACAGTGGTACCTCGGGTTACAGACTCCGCTAGCCCGGAAGTAGTACCTTGGGTTAAGAACTTTACCTCAGGATGAGAACAGAAATCGCGTGGCGGTGGCGGCAGCGGGAGGGCCCATTAGCTAAAGTGGTACCTCAGGTTAAGAACAGACCTCCAGAACAAATTACGTTTGTAACCAGAGGTACCACTGTAATGGTTTTTTTCTTGCCTCCTTTTTTTCCTCTGCAGCACCCTGCATGCTATTAAAAAAACCCTGTTCCCAGTGCTTGAGAGAATCTTCAGAATGGTGTGTGAAAAGGCGGTGTGTGTTATGTTTAGGGGAAGTTGTGAGTGGAGGAGCAACTTTGGATCCAAGCCACTGACTTCACTAGAATTTAAAATATTCTATCCTGCAACAAATGGCGTTTCAGGAGACTTTTACATGTATCTTCTTCTGAATTACAATTTCAACCTCACTTTGGGGCATATTGCCCTTTCCCTCATTTACACAAATCCACCTAATACAGTGGTGCCCCGCAAGACGAATGCCTCGCAAGACGAAAAACCCGCAAGACGAAAGGGTTTTTCGGTTTTTGCGACGCTTCGCTAGACGATTTTCCCTATGGGCTTCCTTCGCAAGACGAAAGCCCATAGGGAAATCTCGGGGACCTTTTTTTAAATGCTGGCGGTGGGGAGCAAAGCCTTTCCCCCCCCCCTCCGGACTTCAGAAGAGGTCCAGGAAGGCCGGTGGGGGCGAAAGGCTTTGCTCCCCACCGCCAGCATTTTAAAATCGCCCCGGAACAGCGGAGGAATTCTCAGCTGTCCCGGGGCGATTTAAAAGCCCCCGGGAAGGCAGGCAGGGGGGAGCAAAGACTTTTGTCTCCCGCCCGCCTTCGGAAGAGGTCCAGGACCTCTTCCCAAGGCGGGCGGGGGGCAAAAGTCTTTGTCCCCCTGCCTGCCTTCCCGGGGGCTTTTAAATCGCCCCGGGACAGCTGAGAATTCCTCCGCTGTTCCGGGGCGATTTTAAAATGCTGGCGGGCGGCAGCGCTGCCGCCCACCAGCATTTTAAGATCGCCCAGGGACAGCGAAGGACTTTTCCGCTGTCCCTGGGCGATCTTAAAATGCTGGCGGGCGGCAGCGAAGGCTTCGCTGCCGCCCGCCAGCATTTTAAGATCGCCCCGACAGCGGAAAAGTCTCCGCTGTCCCGGGAAGGCAGGTGGGGGGTAAGCAAAGACTTTCGCCCCCGCCAGCCTTCAGAAGAGGTCGGGGGACAGACTGTCCCCAGACCTGGTCTGAAGGCGGTTCGGTTTCCATAGGAACGCATTAATTGATTTTTAATGCATTCCTATGGGAAACCGTGCTTCGCAAGACGAAAAACTCGCAAGACGAAAAGACTTGCGGAACGAATTAATTTCGTCTTGCGAGGCACCACTGTATTTCATTTATGAATCAACTGTAAATGCATCTATTGCAGTTTAATTATCTCCTGAAAACTGCCCTCTTCTCAAAGCATGCTGTTTGTGCATGACAAAGAAATATATATATGCATTTTATGAAATAAATAAATAACTTGATTATGCCCTTCTGTGCATTTCTGATTGCCGGAAAACACACACTTGCTCCTCATACGCAACTAACACTGGTTAAGGAAGTAAAGTTCTAGGTTCTGTACATTATATATTTCACTGAACGCAAAACAGCTGACTCAGCTGATCATCTTCAACTTACTCTTGTACAAACGGGAAAATGTGTGTACATACATATAAACTGGATTATGGGCACTCCAAAATTCACCAGCAGGTGGTGATAGAACATTGACCCTGTTCTCATTTCTACCTATAACACTTTGAAATGCAATCAATATATGGTCAATGGTAAGTCCTTGTAAACTGAAACCAAAATGTAGAGAGAAGTATTACCATTCGCATTTTGGAAAAATTGACAAGGCCTTCTTCAGTAAAGTTGGGTGTTCCTTCTTCAATAAATGCCAGGTCTGTCAAGTACATCCCGAGATATGGCACTGAAGGCGGATTACAACTGCACGATAAGAAATTTTAGGTTTTACTCTTATGTCTTGTACATGGGTCATTCTAACCTTTTCACTATAAACGCCTGAGTTTTGAATGACATACAGCCCAATCTGGAATCACAGTCTATTGTACCTACTGGGGTTTCACCTCCCTGATATGTATGCATGGGACTATAGTCTTAGGATGACTTTGAGCTCATTGAGCCTGAATTCATGTAAGCAATTATAACTGAGCTATAATTACGCTCATACATTCCATATCTGACATATTTTCTTAAATAGCTAAACCTTACATAAATTGCAAAGAAGCAGTAAGTGAATGCCTGAATGTGTAGGAAAAAAATGCAACTGCTATCTATGTCTTCAAAACTTGCAAAGAAAGTGTTTCTGGATCTTGAGATATGAACAGGTCATACTCCTTGGGGAGGAAAATAATAAAACTGAACATGCCTACCTGCAGTAGTGAAATGAGACTGTAAAGTATACATACATACTTCTACCTTGGGGTAAGCCCCATTCAACACTGTGGGACTTACCTCTGAACTGAAATGTTATAGGACTGTGCTGTAAGTCTGTTGTGAACTCTGCTGATTATTGCTCAGAATAGACCCATTGAAATTAATGAATATAAGTAATTTTGGTCTATTTATTTCAATGGGTCTACTCTCAGTTCAGCTTACTCAGAATCAACTATGTATTCAAGAAGCATGTTAGCACTTGCATAAATGGTCAAGTATTGCTCAGCCCAACATCCACTCGCTTTATAGTGGGGCTGCAAGGGAAACTCCATCAAAGTGAATGGAGATGGCATGACAGAAGTGCTGGTTTATTGTTCCCTAAAATCATCACTACCAAATAACTGCATAGAAGCAACCCTTCTTTGAACTCTTCATATGAATCTCAGACAGAAGTATGGCGATATTATATAGGTCAGGGACAGCCCACAAGACCCCTCAGATATTCTTGGACTGAAACTCCCATCAGCTCTAGCCAGCATGACCAATGGTCAGGGAGGATGAAACTTGTGGTCCAACAACATATGGAGGGCACCAGGTTGGCTATCCAGGTTGTTGGATATTCCCAGCAGTTTTTTTTTAAATTAATGTGGCCATACATTTATTGGAAAAGTTTCTACAATTCTATTAGGACACATTATATACAGAATAATAGGTTTATATGCTCTGGCACTACCCAGAGATACTATAAAAATCTATACATGATAATGACTTTGGAGTATGTTCAACAAAACATTGGAATTGAATTCCATGAAGCCTGTACTAAAAAGATGATTTCTTAATTGTTCAGTATTACTCCCATAGAAGTTAGCTAGCTGAAGCATTATCTTAATAACTATCCACCATTCACAGCAAAATGTAATAATTTGAAACATACTTCTTGAGTGTTTCTCTGAGATTCTTAAATCTTCCCTCAGATGATACAGTCTTCTGAAGTTTATCCATAAGGGCTTTAGCCTACAAAGAAAACAAATTAGAAGATTCACTCCTTATAGCAAAATGGAATATGATACTACTCAGGTTAAGAAAATTCTGCTGAAACGCGTTCAAATGCAAGACAAACACTGTGGGGTTCTAGTGTTGGATTATGATAATGTAATGCTCCCTGTGGCCCCATGATAAGGTCGGTCCTGTTCTTGATGGTTAAAGTACTGATTTTCTAGTGATGTGGTTACATCATTCTGAACCACTGCAAACCATTTACTTATAATGCTTCTAGTGACAATACCCATTACACAGATAACACATTTTGTGATTACTCGCCTGTTTAGAAACCTTAGCCCAGGTTTTCTTCAGTCTGTAGATTGCACTTCTGTTCAAGGCTGATGTGATTTCAAGCACACCATTATAGTTGTGCAAACATCGGCAGATGTCTGCCACTGCTACCCATTTCTCAATTGCATTAGCACGTGAACCAACGTCAGCATAATTCATAATTTGGGAAGCCACAAGGTTGCTCATCTAGGTCAAAGAAGCAGTTCTTAGAATATTTCTATTTACAGCATGCTATTAACAGTATAAATGGAATTACAATGATGTGTGTTTTTTTTAGCATTTAACACTAAGAAAGCATATATTGCATAAATGGCAATGGAACAAGAAAAAGTGAATTAAGGAAGATGGCAAAGGCAGAACAATCTTCACCATAACAGCACGTTGCCCTTGGCAGTGGACTCTCAGTTGTGAATCAAGGGGAAGAACTAAGGGGATGTAATCTAAGCAGAAATAAAAAAACTAAGCAAAGTGAAACAAGATTGGTATTATTTTGTTTTTATTAAACAAAGGCACAGTTTAATTTCTTCTGCTAGTGTTTGCAGATTTCAGCCAACTGCGACTATGCAATTTCTGGCTAGCAGGTTAGGAAAATGGTGGGTTTTTTCTATAGTTAGTCATGAAGAGCCTGGAAGGTAAAGCATTTACATCAACTTACATCATTAAAGTGTTGACTGGTTTTCATTATATACGGTGTTCTTTCATTTTTATCCAGTTTCATCCAACCCTGTCCAAGGAACTCTCTGGAAAAATCAGAAAGAAGAGAACAAAAGAAGAAACTGTCCTCAGAAATGGCAGACCAGAATATTGTCAATGGTATACACATGGAAAAAGGTGTGAGTCATATTGTTTGTCATATATACAATTTTTATCCAACACTGCTAAATAACCAGAGATGTATAGGATTTTTAAAAGCCCTTTTTCATTTTAAAGCACCATCCCTTGGGTTAAAAGGAGATGGCTAATTTAGGAAGCTGAAAGGGTATGTATTTGATAAGCTCAATATTCACTGCTCTTCTTCTCAAGCCTACAGAATTCCTGAACTAGCAGTTAGCGAGGGAATATTAATGTCAGATGTTATTTGGAACTGGGGTGTGTGTGTGTGTGTGTGTGTGTGTGTGTGTGTGTGTAAGTCTATTCAGGAAGTGAACTGCATTCTGCTCACAAAGAAGTGCAGTAGACATGTGCTGCTAATGAACACTTTGATTAAAGTCTTTCATAGTCCATTTATTATGCTATGATAGTTTTTAAGCAGCACTAAACACAGCTCTATCTGTTATGCATTCAAATTCTTTTTATAGGCCTGTCACTAATGTGAATCAGTTTGTAACTTCACTTACAAAATATTTTCACTTGATAATAACGATCAGAAAGCCACTTACTCATAGGGTATGCTCCTGAAAACAATGTGATCTAAGAGAGTGATTTGTTCAGCGAGTTCCATTGCCGATAAAGTTTCAAAGCACTCTGGTTTTGGACACTCTAACTGTAAACAAGGAAGCACACAAAAACAGCCATTTCAATCCTTCTAGTTTGTTTCATGCCCCATTAGGTAGCTGATGGCAGTGTCAATTTCACTGCCCAGTTCTTCATTTATAGAAATACAGTGGTGCCCCGCAAGACGAACGCCTCGCAAGACAGAAAACCCGCTAGACGAAAGGGTTTTCAGTTTTGGAGGCGCTTCGCAAAACGAATTTCCCTATGGGCTTCCTTCGCAAGACGAAAGCCCATAGGGAAATCTCCGGGACAGCGGGGAAGCGCAGCGTGTCTTCCCCACTGTCCTCGGACCTCCTCCGAAGCCTGGCGGTGGGGCGGAGAGCCCTCCTCCCCCCGCCAGGCTTCGGAAGGCTCCTCCGAAGGCTGGCGGCAGGAGGAGGGTTTTCCTTCCCACCACCAACATTCAGAATGCTGTTCTGAATGTTGGCGGTGGGGAGGAAAAACCCTCCTCCCACCGCAAGCCCCGGGAACAGAGGAGAAGCGCTGTGCGCCTTCCCCTCTGTTCCCGTACCTGTCCAAGGCTGGCGGCGGGAGGAGGTCTCTCCGCCCCACCGCCAGCCTTCGGAAGGCTGTCCTGAAGACTTGCGGTGGGAGGAGGGTTTTCCTTCCCACCGCTAACATTCAGAATGCTGTTCTGAATGTTGGCGGTGGGGAGGAAAAACCCCTCCTCCCACCACAAGCCCCGGGAACAGAGGAGAAGCGCTGTGCGCCTTCCCCTCTGTTCCCGTACCTGTGCTGAAGGCTTGCGGTGGGGAGAAAAGCCCTTCTCCGCACCGCCAGCCTGGCAAGCGGTCTCCATAGGAACACATTAATTGATTTTTAATGCATTCCTATGGGAAACCGTGCTTTGCAAGACGAGAAACTCGCAAGAAGAAAAAACTTGCAGAACGAATTAATCTTGTCTTGCGAGGCACCACTGTAACCTGAGTAAGAGGAAAGGTACTAACAGAACAGAGGTCTCTACTATGGAAGAGGAATAGAAACTTCAGGTGCACTTCAGCAAAAATTAAGAACTCCCACACTTCAAGAACATTTGGAATTTACCCTTACCAATCTTCCTGCAAGGTGGGCAGGAGTCCAATATAGTCTGTTGATGCCAATACCGCTCACATTCTGTAACCAATAAAGTTGTGGCCTAAATTTTGCCCATTAACATTAACCTAAAATTCTGTGTCCTTGTGTTTTTATTCTCTTTGGGGTGGCTTGGGGGCCTTGACATGCAATGTAACTACAGAAAAATGCTGCCCCAATACCCATGCCCACAGAGTTGGGCCAGGAGAAGAGGCATAGTGATTGAGGAGAAGCAAGGTCCCTCTCTGGGTCATCCATCTGGGCAAAGAAGGTCCATGGCTCTTGTAAATGAAACTCTTTTCCTGGAAAACCTTTAACATTTCTCTTTCTCTTTCCCTACATTGGTTATCCATTAATGTTTTCTTCTTCAAAATGTAAATCATATGGACAAGCCGTTTGTGATGGGGCTGTGTCATTTGGATTCTTTATTGTGCCTTCATAGCATTGGTGCATTGACAAAGACTAAAATATTCAGATGCAAAGAGTAAGGTGTAAGGGACTTATAATTGTACAGGGCTTGCAAAATAACGAGTAGAGCAAAGCCCACTTAAAAGCATGGGGGCATAATGTGGGTGGATAAATTTAGTATCCACACACCTAGGGCAAAACCAGTAAGCTTTGAACATTGAATTAAGTTTGCTGTCACTATTGCAACAAACAATTTGATTAGAAAGTACTATAACTGCAAAGCTATCTGTTTTCCCAAGCTATTCTGTGGTTCAAATTCAAATTCATTTCATGCTTCCCTCATGTAAATAATCTTTCTGTGGTTTGTGGCAGCACATAGGTCTTTTTTTCTAATACACTCTTGTTTGTGCTTTAACTTGCAAATAGACACTGCAATTTCCAATAATTTGCATAATGAGCTAAGAGGCCCATTCACAGATGTGTCCCATTCTAAAAGACCTCCACTGTATATATTCAAATGGAAGGCCTGTGTTTTGCATAACTTCCAACTAAGCCTGTGAACAGCTAACAGCTATCCTTTCACCTGTTTCAAACAAATGTTGAACAATTAGAACAGGGAGTGTCAAGCGCAAATACAAAAGGGATGGTAATTAATTTGCTATAAAAGCTGCAACAAGCAAGCAGCCAAACACCATTTCTAGTGATTTCATTTACCCCAATTTACATAAATATGAATAAATCTGACATAAGCTTATGTAGATTAACTCACCATCTGCATTATATCCTCAATTTTTAAATGGGTGTCATCTTGATCCTCCTGAGAGAGTGCTCTAAAATAGGTGGCAGAATATTTCATATAAAAATGTGTATCTCTGTGGCTAGTGATATTACAATAACAAGGACATTTTGTTCTTTTGAAACAAACTCTGGAAAACTTTTATCACAGAGAATCAGTGGATATAAGCCTGTATTCTGGCAAAATCTCCTAGCCTTAGGAGAAAAAACAGATTTAATTTTTAACTTTTGAAAGAAATGAGCACATTTTTATTGCAAAGGTGATTGCATTGTGATTCTTTTTGTGATTCCTTGAAAATAAGCGCTGTGTGGATAATGTAGAGTACAATTTCTTCATTTCTTACAATATTGTTGAATGCCACCCCAGTCTCCTGAACACAGGAAACTGGGTCCAGTGATTAGAACTCTGGCATCTACTAGACCCAGGAATTTAGAGGAGTCTGGCACCCACAAATGCCTAACAATACTTTATGATTAAACTAATTCAACTTCTTTACCTTAAGATGTTTGCCGTAGCTTTTCTTTCTTGTGGCAAAAGGTCAGGATCTCTCAAAACTTCTTCTAGCAGATTTAGAACATTCATCTTCAGTTCATTGTTTAGCTCAAAATCCTGCAAAAGATTTTTTTTTTCTGAATGAAGTAATCATACTACATATGGGTTTTTGTTCAGCATTTGTTTTTCACAATTCTGTTGTTTTGAATAAGCATTTGAACCTTGTACCAAAGATTCTGAAACGAACAAAACCAAGAAGTTATTAAAACGTATCTGTTTAAAGAGTTTTGAATTACAAGACAGCAATACCTTAACCGACATTACTTTGAACACTCAAATATAACTAGCTACCTATTCTTATCCATGATAAAGTTCATTTAAGGTAACATATACAATATATCTAGAAGCTGATGGTTTAAGTCATTTTTATGAAGTTAATTATGTAACATTAAACATTAAAACATACCCCATATTATGTTTCTATAGTACTTTGTTTTTGTAAACTGACTAGTTAATATTTATCATGAAGGGTAGTACACAAATCTCAACAGAAAAATAATTAAGTTTAAGACTTCCAAGGTAAAAATCAGCCCTTTTCTCAGCTCAGAAATTAAATTTTAGTTAGTGAAGCTTTTCAAAATAGGTGATATTTGGCTAGGCCAACAGCAAGTTGCAGTATTTTGTACTATGGATTCCCCAAAGCAATGTCTTATGCTTAAAAGCAACATATAGTATCTCCTTCTCAAACCTAGACGGATAACATACATCAGTTCTGAGAATAAATCTGACTTTTTCTCTTAGTTAATACTTGTGCATCCCTCTCCAGGACAATGAGGAATATTTCCAAAGATTAGACGCTGGGAGGGTGGGGAATGGATTCAAGAAAATGCATGTACTGAAATATCTTCATGTTTGGAGTCATTGAGAAACACCAACTCCAGTCATTTGCATTTCAGCTTAGTGCAGATGTTTGGATAAAGGATTTAAACTAAAAGCTTCATCAATCCAGTATATTTGTAACGGTTCCTTTTATAGTGATTGTTTGCTACCATATGGGCAGCAATTCAGCATCTGTTTCCATAGAAACCCAAACAATAGTCACTAGGCAAAGTTCTTGAAATTCTTGTACATTCTATTTTGAATGTGTGATTAGGAAAGATATATGCTATTGCCCCATACATATTTCTAAATATTTTAGCTTCAGTGTCTAGTGACTTCTGCAAGGACTTACCAAACAAATGTTTGATTTGGTTAT
Organism: Podarcis melisellensis; assembly: GCF_964234715.1. Taxonomy (NCBI): domain Eukaryota; kingdom Metazoa; phylum Chordata; class Lepidosauria; order Squamata; family Lacertidae; genus Podarcis; species Podarcis melisellensis. Next base: position 32,803,416 of record NC_138543.1, read on the forward strand.
CCTATGAGCAAAGCCTGTTGGTAAAAGCCTTGCTGTATACAAATTAGCTGAAACTTTGTCTGCCTACGGCCATTGCTTTTCCATTACTGAGAGAATGATGAGAAGTATTCCAACACTCCTTCTCCATCATCATCATCATCATCATCATCATCATCATCATCACTGAAACACTCTAGAGCACTCAAGAAATATGGAAAGTTCACTCCTCATTCGTCTTTTCAGATACACTGCTGATGGTTAAATCATAAATAAATAACAATAAATAATATATTTGCCCAGTGATGCTTTGTCAAACATTATGTTCCTCACATAGCAACACAGGTGTTTTATTTCCAGGCAGAATCTGCTTAATCTGTAACCAAACCAGAGAAATATCTGGCATGCAGAGTGAATGTTAAGTTGTTGCTATGCAGCTAAAAAGCTTTTCACTTCCTTTGCAGCAGGTTATTGTTTGTGTGCAGTTTCTCTATAGCAGCCTTCTTCTGCACATTTATTGACAATGATTTCTTTTCATTTCTCTTTTCAAGTCTCTGACCCCCTTTTATAACATACACAATCTTTTAATTTTTTTTTTAAAAGCCTAACGTTTGAAACCAAAGGAATACTCCTTACTCGTTTTCCATTATTAATGGTAAAACAGCCATGAGAGATACACACATATTTGAATAGATGAATTATAATACAGCATAGGAAAAGTATGTAATACTTAATGTTTGTATAGCATTTCACGGGCATTATCCGTTCCTTTCAACAATCTTGGTATGCTAAGACCGTTGCATTATCCCCCATTTTGCAGACAGAAAAACTGTGGCTTGCCTAGACAAGTTTCAAACCGTGGACTTTTCATTAGTACCTTAGTATGAAATTCTATGCTCACCTGGGAGTAAGTACCATTAAATTACTTCTGAGCAACTACATCTAAGTCTGCACTATACCAGATAACTTTTAGATACAAAGACTACCATCAGTTGCTATTATTTTAATGAACAACATCAACATCCTGTAACATCCTGATGCAGCAGCTCTTGCACGAATGCTGGATGCAGTCCCTTCTGAATCTTACAAAGCCATATTCTGCAGAATCAAATATTCTCCCCCTAGCCCAAACTACGCCTTGCCTAATTCCTCCTTATGTTTTGTAGTTTTCACTACTCACTGGGACAGCCAGTGGAGTGGAGTGGATTGAGTTGCTGGACTAGCACCAAGACCATCAAGATTCACATCTCCACTCACCTCTCAAAGCCACTGGCAACTTTTGGGCCTGTTAACATCTCTTAGCTTAATCTACCTCACTGGGTTATTGCGAATAATAATAATAATTTATTATTTATACCCCGCCCATCTGGCTGGGTTTCCCCAGCCACTCTGGGCAGCTCCCAATTGAAAATTACAAACACAATACAGCATTAAACATTAAAAACTTCCCTAAACAGGGCTGCCTTCAGATGTCTTTTAAAAGTAGGATAGTTGCTTATTTCCTTGACATGTGATGGGAGGGCATTCCACAGGGCAGGCTCCACAACCGAGAAGGCCCTCTGCCTGGTTCCCTGTAACCTCACTTCTCACAGTGAGGGAACCACCAGAAGGCCCTTGGCGCTGGACCTCAGTGTCTGGGCTGAACGATGGGGGTGGAGATGCTTCTTTGGGTATACAGGACCGAGGCCTTTTAGGGCTCGAAGATAAAGGGGGGAAAGAATAATACATGCTCTATATAAATAAATAAAACAAGCAAAGAATAAAGCAAAAGCCAGGGAGCTTGAGACCAGCCTTCTCCGATACGTGTATCATTTTACTTATCAGGTAGAAAGAAAGAAAGCAGTGGTATGAGATTTTAAGAGTAAAGCAGCATGATGGGGAAGGGTTGAAAAACTCCCATCCTTGCCCTCTGGGTTAGTCTTCTGCTTTACTTGGCAACCTTTGTAGTGACGTTTTTGGGGGATGGGGTAGAAGGGAAGACCAGGACAAAACTCCACATGACTGAGCATCATGTGCACTTTGGCCATGAGTGAAATCCAATTTACCTAGAAAACAAGAATGAGGACTATAAAAAAGGTTTAGAACAGTCTGCATTCCGACACACAAGGGTTTAGTGCATTACGTTTTCCTGAATATAATGCTAGCGGTTCTGTCATGATTTTGCAGTCCTTTTATACCGCAGTACCTGTTGCATTATGGAACTGTGGCTTTTTGAGCCACCTACTGCCATATCATGCTAACTTTTAAAATGGCGGGAAAGAACTGTGTGCTGGGAGGCTAATCCAAATTTCATCATGTAGAGTGGAATTGGCACGATTATGAAAATGGTAGGAAAAGTACGATGCAAAACCCCATGATTTTCCAAGTTGCAAGCAGATTCTTTTCCTGGACACAACTAACATGGAAATTAGTACTAAACTTCCACTAGATTTCTAGAAGTGGCTTTTAAGTGTGTGAAAGGTCACATAAAATGCAAACATTCACAGGTAAGAAAAGGTCTGGAAAACACAATAAAGTGCTGTCTTAATGCAGCCATGTACTCACACAGCAAGACTGCCACAATATGCATACGTAAATGATGTAAAAAGGTAAAGGGACCCCTGACCATTAGGTCCAGTTGTGGCCGACTCTGGGGTTGCAGCGCTCATCTCGCTTTATTGGCCGAGGGAGCCGGGGTACAGCTTCCAGGTCATGTGGCCAGCATGACTAAGCCGCTTCTGGCGAACCAGAGCAGCACACGGAAACGCCGTTTACCTTCCCACCAGAGCGGTACCTATTTATCTACTTGCACTTTGACGTGCTTTCAAACTGCTAGGTTGGCAGGAGCAGGGACCGAGCAACGAGAGCTCACCCCGTTGCAGGGATTTGAACTGCTGACCTTCTGATTGGCAAGTCCTAGGCTCTGTGGTTTAACCCACAGCGCCACCCGCGTCCCCGTATATGATGTACATAGGGCCAATTAACACTCCATATTGCTTTAGACCTCTTAAGCATTTCATTTGCCACATAACTGTTTTCAGGCTGGCTTGTGATAGGGTCCTTTAACTTTAATGTGAAAGAGAGGAGGAGGAGGAGGATAAGAAGAAATACTGCTTTGAGGCATAACTAACAACTCTGCCTCATACATATAGAAAAAGTGTGTACATTACAGCTTGTTATATAATACTACGCCTTGAAGAGGCGAGAAATGCAAAACACCTTTGAGAAGTTCTGCCAGGAGAATTGTAGGAGCACTGTGCTCTCTGGGTGCTAAACACCCATATTTATTAGCCCACACCAGGGGCCACTTTGAACAGTATGAGACAACCGATGCATCACCATGGAAACCTACTGTATGTTGAGATAACTGTAACACACACACACACACACATGCTCCAGCTTTTTAGAGAATGGAAGGAAAAATCTATGAATAATTAAACATTCGAAATAACAACAGCTATATAAACTTATTGACAATATATACCTGGTGATTATGGCCCGTGGTATCAGGCCATGGCTGCCCCAAGGCAGCAAATATGATGTGAAATGGAAAGCCAAAGGCTTATACAGATTGGTTAATCTCTATGAAAACGATAACTCTCAGAGCAGAGCAAATCATGGAAAACATGGAGGGTGCAAAGTGAATTGGCTACTTATACATTAAATTATACTTTTTTTTCAAACCCAGCAGTTAAATTCAAAGCACTCAAGTCACTGACTCCTTTTGAAAAATTAATTCTAAATACGACTGAACATTCTATATAATTCTGTCAATATTGTATAAAATATCCCAAGATATTGCCATTGGGGCAACGTTCTGCTACTAAACAACTTTGGAAAACAGACAAAAATTCCTTTAAAATCAGTATCAACCTGCATAGCAGAAAACTAATTTAAGCTAATTTATAGATGGCATCTAACACCCTGAAGACATGGTTACATTTGCTTAACATCTTCACTAGCATGCTGGAGAGGATATAGGGCAACTGGCACAATAATCTGTATGTGGTGGACATACAACTATTCTGGGAACTATTCAGTAAATTTATTCGCTGAAGTAATATTACAAAACAGAATGTACAGTGTAATCCAGGTCTGGGTTTATTAACCATTTTTAAGAAAGAGCAACTTGCTTTAATATAATTATTATTTTTTCCCTGATAGCAACACAACTACTTATAGCACGGAACTGGAAAGGACTTGAACATCTACACGTTGTGCAATGGAGACAAAACATATGGACAATTGCCTTATCTGAGAAACTAACAAAAACTAACATGCCTTGAACAATACATCTGAGGTGGATGGTTTTATTGAAGTTTGGTACCCCTTATAAAATATTCAAGTGAACACCCTGATGACCGGCCTCCACCAACTTCGCCCATGGACTTAGGGCAAAATCTTATACATGAATCTTCTGTTCTGGCAGGTGGAGGGTGGGATTGGGGAAAACTTCTTGTTTTGTTTATATTTTGTTGAAAACTAATTAAAAAAAAATTACACACACATATGAGGAGGGTTGGGGCATTGTAGTAGAGATACGTTTTCTAATTTAAGGTACCTTAATTGTTCTTTTATCACATGATTCTAAAAGTACAATTTCAATTGTGGAATCTATTATTCTACCTTAGAAATAAATTCTAAGTGAATCCTAATCAACTTGTATCAATTAATTCCGTTCAATGTGGCCTGAAGTGAAATACAGTGGTGCCTCGCAAGACGAAATTAATTCGTTCCGCAAGTCTCTTCGTCTTGCGAGTTTTTCGTCTTGCGATGCACGGTTTTCCATAGGAATGCATTGAAAATCAATTAATGCGTTCCTATGGAAAACGCCTTCCCCCGACCTCTTCTGGCGGGCGGCATTTTAAAATCGCCCGGGACAGCGGAGGACTTCTCCGCTGTCCGGGGCGATTTAAAAGCCCCTGGGAAGGCAGGCAGGGGGGACAAAGGCTTTCCCGCCCCGCCGCCGGGCTTCGGGACATCGTTCTGAAGCCGGGCGGCGGGGGGAGGCTTTCTCGCCCGGCCGCCCGGCTTCGGGACATCGTTCCGATGCCGGGCGGCTGGGGGAGGCGTTCCTGCCCCACCGCCCGGCATCGGGACGATGCCCCGAAGCCGGGCGGCTGGGGGAGGCGTTCCTGCCCCACCGCCCGGCATCGGGACGATGCCCCGAAGCCGGGCGGCTGCGGGAGGCGTTCCTGCCCCACCGCCCGGCATCGGGACGATGCCCCGAAGCCGGGCGGCTGGGGGAGGCGTTCCTGCCCCACCGCCCGGCATCGGGACGATGCCCCGAAGCCGGGCGGCGGGGGGAGGCTTTCCCGCCCGGCCGCCCGGCTTCGGGACATCGTTCCGATGCCGGGCGGCTGGGGGAGGCGTTCCTGCCCCACCGCCCGGCATCGGGACGATGCCCCGATGCCGGGCGGCGGGGGGAGGCGTTCCTGCCCCACTTCCCGGCATCGGGACGATGCCCCGAGGCCGGGCGGCGGGGGGAGGCTTTCCCGCCCGGCCGCCCGGCTTCGGGACATCGTTCCGATGCCGGGCGGCTGGGGGAGGCGTTCCTGCCCCACCGCCCGGCATCGGGACGATGCCCCGAAGCCGGGCGGCGGGGGGAGGCTTTCCCGCCCGGCCGCCCGGCTTCGGGACATCGTTCCGATGCCGGGCGGCTGGGGGAGGCGTTCCTGCCCCACCGCCCGGCATCGGGACGATGCCCCGAAGCCGGGCGGCGGGGGGAGGCTTTCCCGCCCGGCCGCCCGGCTTCGGGACATCGTTCCGATGCCGGGCGGCTGGGGGAGGCGTTCCTGTCCCACCGCCCGGCATCGGGACGATGCCCCGATGCCGGGCGGCGGGGGGAGGCGTTCCTGCCCCACCGCCCGGCATCGGGACGATGCCCCGAAGCCGGGCGGCTGGGGGAGGCGTTCCTGCCCCACCGCCCGGCATCGGGACGATGCCCCGAAGCCGGGCGGCGGGGGGAGGCTTCAAAAGCCGTCCGGGGGCTTTTAAATCGCCCCGGACAGTCCCGGGGCGATTTAAAAGCCCCCGGTTAGGCAGGCAGGGGGGGCAAAAGTCTTTGCCCCCCCTGCCTGCCTTCAAAAGCCGTCCGGGATAGCGGGAAGCGCTTCCCTGCTATCCCGGACCGCTTTTAAAATGCTGGCAGTGGGGAGCAAAGCCTTTCGCCCCCGCCGGCCTTCCTGGACCTCTTCTGAAGTCCGGGGGGGGGGGGGAAGGCTTTGCTCCCCACCGCCAGCATTTAAAAAAAGGTCCCCGAGATTTCCCTATGGGCTTTCGTCTTGCGATGCAAGCCCATAGGGAAAATCGTCTAGCGAAGCGTCGCAAAAACCGAAAAACCCTTTCATCTTGCGGGTTTTTCGTCTTGCGAGGCATTCGTCTTGCGGGGCACCACTGTACATGGGAATAGAGCTGTCCTTGGCTGGCGCTACAAAAGTCTCCTCTCCATTCCACTTATTTCTGAACAAAAAGTAGGTATCAGCATTTGTGGAGCTTGCCAGTTTTGTTCCTGTAACAGCAGTTTTTGTCTGTCAAACCTGATTGGATATAATTAGTTTAAATGTACAACTTGTACTAGTAAAATGACTTCATAATTCTCAAAGAGCTTTTAGTGTTTGGGCATTTCATAAACTGGTAACGTCTACAGTAACTCTGAACGAGCAATCTATTCAACTGGGATTCTCAACTAACCGTTTTTGCTATTGCTTACCAAAAAGAGAGAGAGAGAGAGACTAATTCCAGCATGTTAGAATGTTTACAGTCATCACCAAAAAAACCCCCAGTTGCTTAATGAAGAATCCGTCATAATGAAGCAGATGCAACTACAGTGCACTTCTAATTAGTTTGACTGATTGTATGCTTAGTACAGTGAGGGCGACTCATGTTCCCAGTAGTGTTGCAGAAGATCAAAGTTTTAAACTTCTGCAACTTTTTTGTTGGAACAATGCACAAAGCAGACATATCAGTTTTGCTTTGTCTTGTACATGACCATTTAGGTGCCAAATTCATCATTTAATTGTACCAAGACCAACCAATTAGAAAGTTTTTTGGTGATTGCTATAATTGGAACTAAAAGCATGGAGATCATGTGGCCTCAAAAACGCCTTATAACTGTCTCATTCATATTGTGTGGGTGTCATGTTCGCAGGCCACAGCGTAGCAAGTCAGTGGTTACCGAGGGAGGGGATTAACAGTGCGTATGCAGTAAGAAAAACATGACACCAGCTGGGGATCAAAATGGCCACAATTTCATCGATTATAGACGATTCTAAGGATAGTTAGTTCAGTTGGTTAAAGTATGGTACTGATAATGCCAAGGTTGCAGATTCAATCCCTGTATGGGACAGCTGCATATTCAGGTTGGACATGATGATCCACAGGGTCCCTTCCAACCCTATGATTCTATCAAAGTCAGAATTTGGCATACGCATTGGGTATGTACCCTGAACCAGTCAACCTGACTGGTGGCTGTTATCTCCATCAGGGTTGATCCTGGTGAAAGGGTATCACCCAGTGATCCAAATCTAATGAGGAAATCCCACCAGGATACCATTCAGGGATGTTCTATGATCTGTCAACCCCCTCTGGACTTTCAGACAGTACCCTACCCTAGGACCTCTATACCATAGTACTCTGAGTTTTATCTCACTTTTGGGGGTGGCATTCCCAGCCTTAGACTAAGGATCCAACTCAAGACTATATAAACTTGGAGCAAAATGAGGCTAATGTGAAAGTCACTAAATAACCATGTTGTAATTCTCTAATACTTCTGGTCCACTTTGGGTCTCTTGCTCATGCCAATGTTGATGTGGCTAGATCCTGCAAGTTGCAATACTTTGTACACTTGCTTGGAAATGTTTTGCATTTTTAACAACCTCACTTTTTCTGACATACTCAGCATACAGAGAAGGTATGAACAGAATACATTATTAAAAAACCAGCAACATGTTTTATGAAGGTAACACAGTCACTTCATTTGTAGATGCGATGGCATTGGGTTCATTATACTGTATTTATTTTATTTGTTCATACACAGCTTCAGATTAGTAGGTGCTAAACGGATCCTGAACAGCTTCCCATATAATGAAACTCTGCCACAAGTATGCCTCCACAAATTTCTTCTATGAATTAAATTGTATCGTGGAAAGTTCCCGATCCCTGAGCAATGGGAACTTATAGGACTTAGCTTATACTGTAGAGTCAAGATTCCTCTAGAGCCTAGCACTGGAGGCTTAATTTGAAGTAATGTATTTACCGTACTTTTCCGTGTATAAGACTAGGTTTAAAAATTATGCTCAAAATTGTGAGTCATCTTACAATCTCCCCATTTTCTCAATTTGGGGTCCCCCAAAATAGGGGGCATCTTATACATTGGGGTGTGTTATACACAGGAAAATACGGTATTTACAGTGATAAGCTTGATGCACAGAGGGTCCTGGTGTTAAATCAAATGTTACGCATCCAACATGGAGATGATGGCTATATACTGATTTCTACAGTTAGCCTAATTAAAATGTTACTCTCTGTTATGTAATGCAACAAGGAAGCATTGCTTTCCACATGCAGTAAAGAAATGCTTAAATCACCCATGAGTAACTATGCTGTTCTTTGAAAGAGGGCAAGCCCAAGTAATAGGAGAACAACACAGAGCCATGACTCATGATTATATTTCAATAGCTAATCATAGTGGAGACATATTTTGCTGATCTAGGCTGCATCTAAACACCTATTTAAAAAACCACTCTGAAAATGATCTGGAAAAAACCGTTGTAAAGCTCACAATGGAAAATTTCATTCAGTTCCAATTTCAGCTCTACAGCACCATCTGGTGTCACAGTGTTATAACGCATTTATAACTTAAACCAACAAACCTAATGTAGCTGAGTCCCCAGCACTAGATTTTTGGCAACTCTGTGCCTATCTCAGAACTGATCAACAAACCAACCTTTATTAGCTTATTCCCAACAATGCATTCGTTTGAGTAAAACACGCCTGTAATGAGAAAAGCAAACCTTGTCCCCTTGTAATTACACCACAGCAATATACAGAAGAACTATTCTAATGAGGCTGCACTGCAAACCTAAATTTTTAATATGACAATTGTGATGCTTAACACAGAGCCCAAATTGGTAATTCCAAACTAAATATGTGTTTTTGTGTGCGCGCGCACAAACTCTTTGATACAATTGAGATTTTGCTGGAAAAATGTAACAAAAAGTACCTGAGAATGCTTTGAGACCCAGTGACGAAGGACATTCAGGACACGATTAGTGGCTGCTCGACGTATTATGAACTCCTTATCGCATGTTCGTTCAGAGTTATTAAACCCTGCACAATTTAAAAGGAAAGTTCAAGATGAAATAAATGCTGCTAGATGAAAAGGAAAATCTATGGGAGTAATTCCCCCCCCCAACACATAGCCCATTGGCTCAGAGCATATCTTTTGAAAATAACACATTTAAAGGATTTTGAATATTTTGCTTACATATTTATATTATGAGATGTGTATCTGTGTGTGTATATATATATCTCAAAAAGTCCTAATAGGGAGAAGATTCATACATTTATAAATACATAAAATAAATGCCTGAACCTATTTTGTCCTTTCTTATGTAGTCCTGAGTATCACAGACTCTTCTTCAAATATAAAATATGAATTTCGGGGGAGGAGGGACTGCAAATAGAAGGTACTGTTTTTTGCTGAGTTGAGTGCCACTTATACTTTACAAGGTATATGAGCAGCAATACTTGTGCTATTTTAATTAATGCATGGAATTCATTGCCTCAAGGTATGGCAATGGACATGATCTTATAGGGAAAGGTAAAGGGACCCCTGACCATTAGGTCCAATTGTGGACAACTCTGGGGTTGCAGCGCTCATCTTGCTTTACTGGCCGAGGGAGCCAGTGTTTTGTTCACAGACAGCTTCTGGGTCATGTGGCCAGCATGACTAAGCTGCTTCTGGCGAACCAGAGCAGCACACGGAAATGCCAGTTATCTTCCCGCTGGAGCGGTACCTATTTATCTACTTGCACTTTGACATGCTTTCGAACTGCTAGGTTGGCAGGAGCGAGGACCGAGCAATGGGAGCTCACCCCATCGCAGGGAACTTAGATGGCTTTAAAACAGGATTAGACAATTGCACGAAGAATCAGTGTGTATCCACAGATATTAACCATGATAGCTAAACAAAACGCCCGTGTTCTGAGGTGATTTGCCACTAAATACTTGGGAGGTACAACTGCAGTGAAGGGCTATTGCCTTCAAACCCTAGTGAAGATATCCTAGAGATATCTGATTGGTTGCTGCAGGAACCAGGATGATGGTGGACCTTTGGTATGATTCAGTATTCTACTGTGACTTAACCCTTAAAATAAATGTGTAATATCAGCACTTACTGGCCTATTAGGGAGACGACTATGCACTGCAGTTTGTTCTGGAACTTATCCGATTATTTTACATTTTTTGGCTGAAATTGAACAATTCCCATAATACATAAGGTATGTCCAAAAATAAGAAGCTGACCATCTCATAACTGTTTGACGACAAATACCTATACCAGAGATATTTGTCTTTGGCAGACCTTCTCTAACTGCCTTTCTTGGCTAACCTAATTTAACCTGAGTCAAGTCTTTATTGCATCAGCATTTATGTTTTCCTAGCACATGCACTTTATTAGATGCACAAATTTGAACAAATGTTGGCTCCTCTACATGACACGCAGCGTCGTTTGACTGACCATGAATAGCTCCCTGTTTTGTCACAACCTTCCCTTTTCTTTCTATGCACAGTGTTTGACTGCACAGAACAAATGGTCTTGGAAGCTTCTGCATATTTATCTCCCTCTTTGAAGTATGAGGCTGCCTTTCACTAATTAATTCAATATACTTGTTAATTGTCCTTAGCTAAACATTGTCAGCCCCACTTATACTTAGTTACCCTCATTATTCGGCAGTAAGGTTTATCATACTTAATAGCCCCATTGTTTTTGTATTTATCATTGTCTGTTCTGCAGATTCAATTATCTTTTTCCTTGCTCATTTTTGTGTCATTTGCAATTATTATTTATTTTTCTTTGGAACATTTACTAAATGCATTTTTTGCTTGTTCATGGTCTGACTAATTATTTGGGATTGGGAAATAATGATTCTGCAAAATAGACTAAATGCTGTGCATAATTTTTGGTTTCCTTTGCAGCACAGTTTGACTTGCTGTGGTTAGTCACCTGCAGCTATCTGTTTTTTAGAAATCTTTTCACTAGTTGGCCACCTGTTCTGCTTGTTATATATCATATTACATAATGCACAGGTTGAATGGTGGGGTTTCCCAAGTGGACTCTCCCGACATTTAGGTAGCAGAGATTTTGCAATCCTATGATTAACAGCCATCTAAAGAACCATTTTACTGTAAAGACAGAATGATGCTATTGTGCTTTTTGCAAAAAAACAACAACATGAAAATGTTACAAATAAAGAGAGTAGCAAGTATTAAATGTGATAATATCAGGGCTATGCTAATTAGCAACAGCAATCTCAATTAAGTGCAAAAGGATGCATTTTATGAAAAAAACATTTAACGATACATTGACATTGATGGTGTCTATATTCATAGTGACTATCATAGGAAACAGATCTTGGAATCGTAGTGGAAAGAACACTGAAAACATCAATTTAGTGTACCCAAGCTTTAGGCAGATTCAGAAAGTAAAGGAACAGAGGAAAAAGCCCCAGCAAATATAAATCTATGTAATGTGTGAACACCATTGCACAGGAGTAAAGACAGAAACAAATCTGACACTGATGACCCCATACTGATGTGAACAGCTAGGGTGTAGAGAGCTCTAGAATGTACCTTAAAAACAACCAACTTCATTGTGCTCTAAGGCAGCGATGTGAACCCCCCCCCCCCCAAATTACTAGAGCAGGACATAGTTCCAGCTAAAAGAACAGTAACCTGTAAACTAGAGGAGATGGACTTGCAGCAGAAAATGGTCTTGGGCAATGGTACCTGCTCACCTCTAAACCTTGGTTTATTACCCCTCTTAAGGCTCCCAAACTATTTGAATTCCTTAACTTCTTCGGCTCATAGATATGCCTTTGTAAAGGCAAGATTCAACACCTTCCCATCGAACGTGCTGAGAAATAGATTCTCCAATGGACAGATATCGCTCTTATGTGATTGTGGGGCACCGGAATCGTTGCATCACATAATTCTTGATTGCGCTTTTCACTTATCGGCCAGGAGCAAGTTTCTTGCTCAATATCTTAAGGGAATTGCCGATGATACGACTGAAGCCAAACTGAGATATCTATTAAATGATGATGACCCCTAAGATCACTCATGGTTGCCAGATTCTTGATCAGTGTCCTATCCCTAAAGAAGAGAAATGGACTCCTGTGTGGCTGGGATAATCCCTTTAAACCATCTATGTTTTAGGATGTAATTAGGTGATATCACCATTGATGTCTTCTATTAATTTATGAGCAGAGGGCGATGTTTATGGTACAAATTTATTGTAATGTATGATGTTGGTCTTTTGTTTTTGTTTTGCTTTGGTTCTTGTCTGTTTTTTGTAAGTTTTGGCGGTTTTAAATTTGGAGGTTCAAGTACATTATGGTGGTATGGGAAACTGTCGTGTGACGGGCCAATGGCCGTAATAAAGATCAATCCAATCCAAACCCCCCCCATGCAAATATGAAAGTCAAAGGAAATATGAACTGTGCTTTCAGTAAAACAAAAAAATCAGGCCAAGGATGTCAGCAGAAAAGACTATCAGCAAGTTTCAAGATTTTAGCCTAGTAATTTTGGCAGCTCAATATACAGTGAATATACTAACATGCAAAGTTTTCAGGATCCTCACCAGTGACTTTGGGCTTATCCACACTTCCTCTTGTTGCACTACTTTCTCCCAGGGAAAACTGCTCTTTAGCGCTTAATTGGAGCAAACGACAATTAGGTTTTCTGTGGATTGCTTTTTGTTCCAATTTACAGCTCAAGACTAGGTGTTTCTTGCAGCTTTCTACCACATGCCGAAAGCATCACTGCCCATGTACTGTCTTCCTCTTTTGCTCAATTCTCTGACTACAGGCTGCACTAATTAAATTGCAGGATGCAGCTTAATTCAGGAAGGACCCCATGACCTGCCATAGAGGGGCCAGTGGCCTTGGTCCTCCCCTTACAGTTGAAGATGTATTTATTAACAGGGCGCAGTCTTCTTTCTCTTCCTCCAATAATTACTATTTTAATAGAAGCTTGCTGATTAATAAAAGCTGCATGGTGCAGTTCCCCTCAGTTTGAAGGATAGCGTTTGCCTAACCAGTTGATAAAATTGCTAAGCAACAGTTCTCTAGATTCAAAACAGCTCTTGGTTCTGGAACAAAAATAGAAGTCTATTCAAATTGATCACAGAATTCGTGCATATTGAAAAGAAAGAAAAAAAAGAAATAATGTTCCCGAGTATAAAATTCAAGGACAGGTTGAAGCACGTTAATTCTCTGCCTATTATTGACACCCCCAAACAGTCTAAAGACAAACTTTAGGAAATATGATAAATATGTAAATTTCAGGTAGAAATACACTAGGGAGGAAATGCCAATCCCAATATTTTAATCAATGGGGAATACAGTGGAAAAACACTGCCATGCTTCATTCTAGCAAAAACAGCACATATTGTGCACCAATAAGGTGTGCTAGATGGCAAACATGAGAGGATGCTTTCACCTTTCAAAACTACAGATTGAAGCGTTTCCTCCTTCTCCCAGTGTTGTAGCAGTAGAATATTTTTTAGCAGTGTGCAACAACACAAAACAAAACAAATTAAAAACAACAGTAAAAATGTAAACACTACAAGAGCAAAAGAAATACACAACCATGTACCAGCAATCTGCTGGAGCAAATAATTCAGTTACTTGGTTGAAGGCAGATGCCTGAAACCCACCTGCACTGTGCTGAGCTCCTCATTCCTCATCCCTGCCCCTCTCAATAACTGGCAAAGATACTCAGTGCTGGAAAGTGAGGTGAGCCTCACTGCCCTGTCCGTACCACCCTGCCAGCTGAACCTGCCAGTGATATTCTAGGAACCCTTTCTAAGCCTTCAGCTTTCATTTGTAAAAGCAAGTCTCTAGTCCTTTCAATGTGGTGATACAAGGAAAAGCATGCAGACTGAATTGGTCTCTACTGAATTGCTATCTAAGAAATAATTTAACTGATGTAAGTGTATTGAATGACCTGCCTTTACAGACTGGCTATTCTACAACTTATTCCTGGCCTGCTTACCACATAATTTCTGGCTACAGGACTGGCACCCATGTACACCATGAGAACAGTCATGGTTTTCTCAAGAAACTATAGGGCCCATAGATGACGCATGGACAACCAGCAAATTGAACAGGTCAAAGTTTTCAAATATCTTGGCCTTATATTCCAGTCTACAGGATCATGGGGAGCGCACCAGAAATGTGGAAAGAAAAAGCGTCCCAAAGCGCCAAAATTCTGGCACACTTTTTCTACACAAAAGGTGGTAAACATATACCATCAGTCCTGGAAGTGTTCCAAGCTAAACCCCTAGCACAGTTATTGTATGGGGCTCAGATTTGGACAGGCACTCACCTTGGATCTACGGAAGCTGTCCAATCAAAGTTCTTAAGGCAGATTTTCTCTGTACCACCCTGTGTCCCAAACGCATCATTGTGCCTAGAGGCTAATCTTCCCTCGGTAGAATTGCGGATTTTGCATAGGACACTTAACTATTGGCTTTGCCTAAACTTAAATCCCCCCAGTCTAATATCCCTAGCGCTGCGAGATTGTCACAAGAGCGCCTGGACTAAAACTGTCTACCGAAAACTTCACTCCTGTGGTTTATCACTACAACAGCTACTCACTTTGGGTTTTAGTAAAGCAAACAGTCTAATTTTGTCAGCGCCTAAACAATATCGAGTGGCAGAACAACTTGACAACAATAAGGAAATTTTGCCCATGGTATGACAAATTTCCACCTACCCATTTTGACTCTCTGGCACCCTATCTACATAACCTAGCAATTCTAAAATACAGGTGCACTTTTACTCTCGCAAGATTGAATTGCCCTTGGCTGTACTTGAGGGAGGATTCCAACAGATTCCGCATGAAAAACGCTTATGTCCCTGTGGAGATGGCCATACCAAATTGATGGTGCATGCCCTTCTGGCTTGCACTCTTTATAAAGACTTGAGGAATGAGGTTATCACCCCTCTTTTATTGTCCACTCCGGATTGCCCAGTCACTGCCACAGTGTCCTTTCTCTTGGCAGATCAAGATGAGCAGGTGATAGCAAAGGTTCTAAGGTTTTTAGCCAGGGCAATTAGAATAAGATCCACTATTTGACTACTGATTCAAAACCCTAAAATGTTATTTTATATAACTGACTTTTTATTTCTATTCTTTGTATATCATATTGTTGTTTTATTGCTATGGCCGATGTCTGACACAATTAAAAATTCATTCATTCATTCATTCACTCACTCACCATGAGCACAGTGATGAATATTTCAAAGAAGTATTTGTCAATCATTTAGCCTGAAATCCTGTATCTTGTTATGTGGCAGCAAGCCCCATTGAATTCAATGGGATTTACTTTTGAATTGGTATAGTATTTCTCAGTTAGTTAAGCTTAGTTTTATGCTGCCTTTTGGACCAAAGCCCCCCAGAGCAGCCTGCAAATATTCAATTGCAAATATTGACTGCATTCACTTACTAGTGCTCAGTCATTCAACCCCCCCCCCCAAAAAAAAATCTTTGGAACCAGAAGGCTCACCTGGTGGGCTCCCATGACCAGCTGCAGCTGTAGCAATAGCAAAAGCAGAAGCAGGGGAAACGGAACAATGACTGTTGTCAGTCGCCTGTACTGCAAAGTAAATAACAAAAAATAAAACAACATCAACAGCGAGCATTGTTTTGTAAATGAAAACCACAAGCTTGGATATCTGTCTCCATGTATGCTTTTATGGTAGAGGAAAAAACATTGTTTAAGCATGCATATATACAAGCAAACCTTCGTGCTGGAAAAACAAACAGAACATTTTGTGAATTTTTTTAACAGTTGTATCCAAATTGTTTTTGATTCAGCAAAGGCCTCTGCTAACAGAAGAGGAAGGAATATATATTTTGGTCAACTCCCATCTCCTCCTGCAGACTCCCATACCACTTCCCATGCTGTTCCAGAAGGGCAGCCAACCCTCCAGAAGACATTTTTAGGGGGCAGCATTTGAGACAGGGGGCTGGTAAAAATCACCTCTCCCCACCTGTTGGCAGAGGCATCAGCTGGATCAAAAACATTTCCATGAGGGGAATTTAACTAACAGAATATGAGAATAGGAAAATAGAATATTTAAGGAGGAATGGGAAATGTTTGTAGAGTATCTGAAGAATCATGTAAATCAGGCTGAAACATCAGCAGGGTTAATGTAAATTCAGCAGTCTAAAGCATTAAATATATAGGGGGAGAGAGAAATATGAACATAAGGGGAAATTAGAATATGAAGTATTAATTGATAAATAATTAGAACCATGAAAGGGGGGGGAGGGAAGTCAGTGACTGAATGTATGGTTATAATCAATGAAATGTGAGACATGGTAATGAAAAACGATTTTTTTAAAAAATGGAAAAGCATTTCCATGAGGGGAAGGCACAATCAGATTCCACCCTCAATTTCTAATCATACTGAACTTCCGCATGGCCTGCTTCCAAAGAGGGATGTGAAAAGGCCACTATGGATTTGATTAAAAGAGTCAAGGAGAAAGAAGTGACTTCCGGCTCATGCAATGGAAGTGTTGGGTTCAGGACCAAGTTGTCAGTATGTTGCATCCTTTAAGCATCTGTTAGTGGGACACACGATTTACTGGAGTTCTACCAGAAGAATTTCACTCCTGGTTAAGCAATTTATTCACATCCTGTAATGAGTAATTAGAATACCATCTGTACATTTTCAGTGCCACACAAATAGACTTATTTCCCACTAACAGTGATCGGCATCATACATCTCATCACCATACACAGTGCACAATATGTGCCCTCAGTTTGGTTCAGGAAAATCTGTCAGTTATAAGACTCAAGTCAATATTTTTCTCGAACAAATGTACATCTAGTTCAAAATATTGCAGAACATTTCATCGCATCCTAACGCAAATATGCTTTTCGTTCTCTTGCTGCTCAAATGCTAATCATTTGGAATGGTATTATTCACATCATCTTATTTTCTTACATTTTGCAGAAAGAGAACAGAAATAGACAGTGAACAAACTGGTTAGAAATTTATTATCACTACAAGGTCCTTTTGATGTAACCATGCAATGTATTAAAGTTTTGCTTGTTTTAACCTTACCCCCTGGCTGTCGATAACGTAGATGTCGTGGAGTCGAAGGAGATCTACACGGGGAGAGCTCAGGAGTATCCACAGTTGAGGCACTTTCTGGGATAGTGCGATCCACTGATACAGATTCCAGAACCGCTGCTTTAAGAAGTATGCACTTTAATATAGAGATAGCGAGTGGTCTTTATAATTCAATCATAAAACATTTCACATATCAGGTATGAAATTATGCTACACCTTCTTAAACTCTAAAAACCAAAAGGTTGTTTTTTCAGTGTGCAGATTCTGAACAAAACAGATGCATTTTAAATGATTTTTTGGAAAAAAAAAATGATTGAAACATTTGGTTTGAAAACAACAAAAACCCACTAATGTATTTAAATTAATGAGACCCTGTATAATGCTCAACTATAAAATCACCTTTAATATAAATATATGGGGAACAAAGTAATATTGTTCTTAAGACATTGATCATAGGACATTGATCAGCGGGGTCTTCCTTGTTCTGTTCAATGTTGATGAAAGCTCTGCACATGAAAGAAGATGGATTTACATGCACGTTTTTCATCACTGAAAATGATAAGCAATATGTGTTCATGTGAAGTTCTATGTGCACATTGGGAGCTCCTGGTGTTTGGGATACTAGCACTTACTTCTACCAGCCAACATCATTTTATAGTTCTGTCAGTGAACTTTAGTTTACGCTGCTCATGTAACATGTTCTGAGACAACCCTTTAGGAAATTCGGGAAATAAGTTTATGCAAGTGCAACACCTGCTCACATAAATTTAATAGTATTGATAAAATATCAGGGTACTTGACACTGAGAGAAACCAATGACACAAGTAACTATAAAGCTTATAAATAAGGGAATAGAGGATACCAATTTAAAACAAAATAGGCTGTGCTATCAATAATGAAGATGGCAGTTTCATGATTTTGCATCTACTCAAACCAATGTCTAGTGGTACACACTAAATCTCAGAAACAAGGTTAAAGACAGGAAACAAACAATTCAACTATTAGATTCACCAGAATCTAAAACAAACAGCACTGCAGAGTTTATGGATTCAAAAAGAACAACTGAGGTGAAAGAGAGTGAATGGCCACTCTCTGTGTTGTGGTAAGAATTCCATACAGTTCTAGAAGTGGTGACAAATTTATTTCATCTATTAGGTACCACATGCCATTATTTAAAATAAAACTGTCAACATCATTTTGGGTTGTTCTTATCTGCAAGACTGCCCTCAGTTCAATGTTGTCCTCACAGGTGTTTGCTGTATCAGACCTGTTCAAATGCTGAACTGAAAAGTATTCTCAACTGTTATGCTTTCCTGTTGCCTTTGCTCCCTTTGTTGGTAAACAGAGAGTTTAAATCTGAAGCATAATTTGTCAAACTACATGCAAAACATAATCTCCCAGTGTATTACCCTAATGCTACTACTGAGTTTTTCTCACTTTTGTTACCAAAATCCTCATAGGATTTGATACGTCTGCTTCAAAAGTCTTTTCTTACTCAAGGCTTGTGCCATACAAAAATCAAAGTTCTTCACCTAAAAACCAGGCAGATTGTATTTAATTATTTTTACATGTATTCACTTTCCTAGTTTCCTTTGTTGGTGAGGGTTGAATTTAATTATGAAGGATAGAATTATCAAACTATATATATGTATCCAATGTACTTCTCTACTGTATCAAACTCTTAATTCCACCTGAGAGCTTCTCTCACGTGTGTTATCAAAATCCTCACTGTATCTGATGCTTCTGCCTCAGGGGACACACCTTAACAAAGATTAAGGTTGCATATATTCTGTCTGTCAACCAAGAAAATAAAAATCAGCAGAATAAATCATGGAAATTCATTGTACTTGTATGTCTCTGTTTTGCATAATTCTGTTTGATTTTGGTGCTTTTCATTTACACAGTTAACTTTCCATGTGCCTTATTCTTGATGCATATTCAGGCAAGAAGTCACTAGCTTAGGCATCAGGAATAACTTACATCATTTTAATTTATTATTGTTGTTGCTATTATTAAGTATTGTTTTGCTTTTCCATTCTGCATAATGCTCATTGACACTGCTGTGATTATATAACTGGAATTCTGCTGTAGTACTAAATAATTATGTCAACAGAGAACTGAACTACGTGTTTTATCTCATGCCATACATAGTTATTAGCTAACACAGTAGAATTTATTACATAGGGTACAGTCTGCATTTCAATACAGTGGTACCTCGGGTTGAGAACTTAATTCGTTCTGGAGGTCCGTTCTTAACCTGAAACTGTTATCAACCTGAGGTACCACTTTAACTAATGGGGGCCTCTTGCTGCTGCTGTGCTGCTGCCATGTGATTTCTGTTCTCATCCTGAAGCAAAGTTCTTAATCCGAAATACTATTTCTGGGTTAGCGGAGTCTGTAACCTGAAGCGTCTGTAACCCGAGGTGCCACTGTACCTAACAAATGAACAGAGACTAGTAGAAAAAGCCAGCTGTAACTGTTATACATAATAACAGATACTAACTTTTGCTGAAAATCTCCTAGGCATTTTTTATCTGCAAATGAGATCTAAACTTGCTTAACTTCTTATTTGCTAGAAGTATTATTTCTGACACCATTCCTTAAGCTTATTTAATTAATGATCAGCTAATTACCACTGACATTATAACTAATGTCAATCTAAAAGATCTCTTGTTAAACAATATATTACTTTCTATAGTGACAAATCCTTTGATGAAGACTGTATTAAGTGTCTCACCAAGGAGCTTTTTTTAAAAAAATATCCTTTTCAAGGGAATTATGCTTTCTTCAGTTTTACAGTAATTCTTGTCAGGTTTCTCCAAAGAAATAAAAAGGGGCTATGCTTGGGGGGGGGGAGAAGAATACAACTCATGTAAGTAAAAAACGAAAAGAAAACTGAGGCTGAGAGAAATTTTCATGAGCACCAGTTTCCAGGTTAGAATTTGCATGTTTAACCAGGAGAATCTTTCGTAGAACAGATAAACAAATTACATAAAAACATCAATAGATATGGGTAAGTCTAAAGCTTCATGTATTTGCCCAATCCCTTTTTAAAGTCATCCAAGGTTGCATTCATGTGGCATTTTATTCCATTTTCCCAACTTTTCCCAAACTGTTGATTTCCGCATTATATCTGCGTTTTCACACAACATAAAAATGACTTCCAGAAATATAACTGAATATTGCACAAGTTTAGTGCTAATTTTCATTTTATTTGTGAATAGATTTTTTTCTGAAAGTTGCACCGAAGAGGGAATTGCAGGTGCAGCTTGTCATGTAAGCTACACCTTCTGGAACTCTTTCTTCTATGCAGATCTTAAAGGTGCCCTATAGCTACCCTAGAACAGGACCAGAAATTCCAGCCATGATTTGTTGAAATAATTGGTCAAGGGGGGGCAGATTAAGGCAGATTAAGGGGGGCTTGCATTTTACAGCTCTAGAAAATCCTCTTTCTACATTTCTTGCATTGGTCTTTTAAAGGAGAAGGAGAAGGAGAAGAGTTTGGATTTGATATCCCGCTTTATCACTACCCAAAGGAGTCTCAAAGCGGCTAACATTCTCCTTTCCCTTCATCCCCCACAACAAACACTCTGTGAGGTGAGTGGGCTGAAAGACTCAAGACAAGTGTGACTAGCCCGAGGTCACCCAGCAGCTGCATGTGGAGGAGTGGAGACGCGCAGTGGCGTAGCGTGGGTTGTCAGCACCCGGGGCAAGGCAAGTAATTTGCGCCCCCTAACCCGTGGATTTGCGCACCCTAACCCTAACCCCCAGATGTTGCGCCCGGTGCGGCCGGGCCCCCCTGCACCCCCCACGCTACGCCACTGGAGACGCGAACCCGGTTCACCAGATTACGAGACTACCACTCTTAACCACTACACCACACTGGCTCCCAGTGAAGAAGAAGCAGCATGTGCCAATTTATCGCTCCACTGTTCCTTTCCCATTTGTGCACATAAAGGTGAGAGGATTTCAAGTTGTGCACTCGAGCAGTGGGTGATGCTCAGAACATAAGCATGCCCACCTCCCTTGTACCAGCACACCCACATTTCTTTGCAAAATAGCAACCTTTAATTACACAATATATTGTATATATAATACCTCTTCGGATGCTTCTCCTTAGTTTGTTGCAAAGCTCAATACGTGGATTCTCTGAGTTTTCGTCTGCAAAGCCAGGACTTTGTTCTGGAGATGAAGGGCCTTTGCTAAGGTCCAGTGGTACTTTAGATAGCGTGGGTGGTGGTGAAGTGGCAGGGCTGTATGTTGAGGTAGGACTACTGGCAAGAGAGGTCGTAGACAGATCTAAAGCCCCTATCCTAGAATTTAGTGGAGAACTTAGTGACAGTTTTCTGGTTCTGACAGGCGAGGAAGTCCTAGAGAGTGATAGAGGTGGAGGGGAAGAGAATTTGCGGCAAAGGTGTGGTGATTTTGCGTCAGCCAGGTGTTCTCCTCTGTTGTTTTGGTTAGTAGCAAAAAACAATTCCAAAGATCTACGAGAGAAAGGAAAGGCCAGAGCGGATTTTGAACAGTGCATGCTAAAAGCTACTCATAAAGGAACACAGGTCACTTGTATTTTGGCACGTACAGGCAACTCCCCATTTACGCATATTTAGAGCACGTGCACATCGCCGCAAACCTGGAAATGGCACGAAAAGGGCAAAAATGGCCCTAAAAGAGCAAGAGAACAGCAAAAATGGTGCGAAAACAGTGTCTAGCAATCCCATGAGCCTTTGCAAGTAGAAACCCAGGAGCCCTTGCATCAAACTTTGTGGAGAGTTGGAATTTGAGGAAGGAGATTTGGAGGAAGCATTTAATTTGTGTGATTTCAACTGGCTGGTGTTCAACCGCATAAAGCTGAAATGGCATGTGTGAATTGTTGGGAGAGTGGGTTATGGGTTTGTTTTGTTCTTGTTTCTATTATGTATTCTGTGCTTTTATTTTTATGCTGTGAACTGCCCTCAGATCTTTAGATGAAAAGCAATATACAAATTAAAGAAATAAATGTGTGTGAGATCCAAGCATAATATTGAAATATGGTTATGTGCATACTGGAAAATAAAAGAGACAAATTCCAAAATAGAACATCTACCATACCAGTAGGTATGAAATGATTGCCATTACAAAGTCCAGGATGGATGTTTGAGCCCAGCTGGATTTTATTCCTTCTCCCATGGCCGAAAGAGTAAGCATTATGTAAGCATAAAAACAAACATATGTAAAATTGTTGTCCAATGCATTTTGCAGGGTTTATTATGACAGGAGATCTCACGAGAACATTATGAGTAGAAAGGAACTCACCTAACAGGGATTGAGGTGAAAGGCCTTTTGTATATATCCGACAGTTTCTCCAAGACAACTGCTGCAGTAGTAAATATGCGATAAGTATGTAGGAAAGTATTAAGGAAATCAATACTGAGAAATCGCAAGTCTGTTAATCTCTCCAAAAGGCGTTCAACGCTTGCATAACGAATCTGGGGCACTTTGCAGGAGTTTAGTGTTTTGCTGAAGCAGATGTCAATGTCATCTTTGTGAAGACGTGCATCAGATCTACATAATATAATTATTTAAAGACTATTATTAAACATTTCGTAAGTCGTACTCAGGGTTTTTTGGTTTTTTTTTAAAGATGCTGTCATTTTTTAAAATATAAAAGACAGTCTTTTCTATACCCTTATGCAACTCATACCTATGCAACCAAAAGTTAAATGTGGGATGTGTGGGAAAGCCCCAATGATTATTCTAGCAGAATGCAGTAGGATGTATCCCAAAATCCTTGGGGCTTTTGTATTTCATTTTTAATTTGTATTACTGTACTCCACGTGGGTTTTATAATCAGGAATAAATGTGCTTGTCACTTTCCAGCCTCCACTACACCATATATGGCCTTTCAGCAGCATTGCAGCTCTACATGGGGCAGAGGAGAGGCTTGCAGTGAAAGGGATCCTGCTGCATAGGGTAGCACAGTGGTACCTTGGTTCTCAAATGCCTTGGTACTCAAACAACTTGGAACCCAAACATTGCAAACCCAGAAGTAAGTGTTCCAGTTTGCGAACTTTTTTCGGAAGCCGAACATGCACCATTTTGAGTGTTACGCTTCCAATTTGAGGGCCACACTTCTGTTTTGTATGCTACGCTAAGATCTGCCTGTTGCTATTTATTTTGTGTTTTTGTTTCTGCGGCTCTCTTTGTTTTGTTTTTGTGACTGTGTGGAACTCAGCTCAGCTATTGATTGATTGATTGTGTCACTGCAGTACATTGTTTATTGCTTTCATTTTATGGATCAGTGGTCTCGTTAGATAGTAAAATTCATGTTAAATTGCTGTTTTAGGGGTTGTTTTTAAAAGTCTGGAACGGATTAATCCATTTTGTATTACAGTGGTACCTTGGTTTACAAACTTAATCCATTCCAGACATCCATTCTTAAACCAAAGCATTCTTAAACCAAGGTGTGCTTTCACATAGCAGAGGGGGACTTAATTTACAAATGGAACACACTCAACAGGAAGTGAAACGTTCTTATTCCAGGGTAAAGTTCACAAACCAAAACACCTACTTCCAGGTTTGCAGCATTCTTAATCCAAGTTGTTCATAAACTAAGCTGTTCTTAAACCAAGGTACCACTGTACTTTCTATGGGAAAGCATGCCTTGGTTTTGGAATGCTTTGGTTTTGGAATAGACTTCCGGAACGAATTAAGTTTGAGAACCAAGGTACCACTCTTATCACCCTAGTGCAAGAATTTTTAGTTATGCAACAGAAGTTCCCCTTTTCCTCCTCTTCATACGTGCCCCCCTAAATCTGTTCTAGGGTTTCCTTCAACCCTCTGGAGGGCACAAGGGACATGCAGGAAGAGGGGCGGGAGGGGAAGTTCCACTGTGCAAGCAGCCAATGGATCCACTTCACTGGATACTGCCCACAGAGTCTAAGGTTGGTTGTGTCTGCCAGGGTAACATCAGAATCTAAAGAAAATCTTAAAACAAACACATATAAAGTAGCACACACATTAAATGTAAAATTATAACAATGATTTCAAGAACAAAAACTAGTATATTACCATTCAGACTAATAGTTTCTAAATCTTGAAAAGCAAACAAAGTAGGCACACAACTAATGCAGCATTTCCCTGTGAAACATGGGATTAATAGTGCAGTGAAGCAAAACAGCAAGGTTTCAATTTTGCATTAGAGGGATAATGCAAGAAGTCCCACAGTATGGCTGCATGTCGAAATCAGCAAACTTACTTGATCATATGTGGCACAGTGACTTTGGAGTTTTCTTCAAATACTATGGTCATTAAACCGTTGCACCGTATGTTGTCAACACACTGGGGAGTGGAAATATAGGATGGTGATTTAAAAAAAATAATCTTGTAAATCTCAACTGCTATACTCACAGTAAAAGAAAAGCTCTATCTGTTGAGCCAGAAGGAACAGAAAACTAGACTTCCCAGAGTTCCTGGCAATGTATGAACACGTCAACAACCTCCATAATGCTATTCCCTCCCTGTCACAATCTTAATGTTAAGGGGTACTCTGGTGTTGGAGACTTTCCAAGAAGGTCTGGTGCTGAGTAAAGCTTATTATGAGCCAGGCATGAAGGCTGAGCAGACTGATTGGGTCTGTTCAGGTTTATAGGGGGCATAACAGTGAACTCCATTTACCATTCCTAATCCCATAATTACAACTGTGTGCCTTTACTATTTCCTTTTTCTTGCACTTTGGAGATGTCATGATTATTGGTTATTCTCCTGCTATTTGCTGAGTTCAGCAAGGTAAATAATTCTACTGTTGCTTTAATACCTACATTCTGTTACAGATGGCATACTCTACAACATATTCTGTATTTCCAAATATCTGTAATGTGATGACAACCATTAGTGATTAAAAAAATATATATTAATAGAAAGGTGAAGTGTTTGCTTCAGGACATACCAGGTGGGGGGGATTTATTACGTTTTTTTGAATATTGAGCTTTTAAAAAATTATTTCAAGGGCAAATTCATGACCCAAATCCAATCCATATTTGTTAATATGATAAAAATGGAGGTGGGAGGGAGCCATCAGTAAGTTTAATTCTCATCAGTTTCAGTACAAAGAGGAGGAGGAGGAAACCAGTATATCTGGATATCCTGAAGGAATTTTGCTTTTTAGTTTCGGTCCCACCAATTAATCAGAGGCAAATTCTAATCTGTGATTAAAGCTTTAGTTGATTAACGTACCAGTTAAATAGATTAAAGGTTGCAGCACCAATCATATTACCAAAGCAGAGGGGAAATGAATGTCCCTTTGTTTGCTTTTGGCTTGCTTCACAAGCAGCTTACAGATCACAACTGAACTGTTCTCAAGTAACTAGTATGAGGCTTGCAACCTTACAGGAGTTACTTTAAATGTAATTGATTGTGTTTGCAATTAGCATTTTTTCATGAAGTCGGATGCTGGTATTCATGTGAGAAGGGGGCATGGTCTGCCCCTAATTTGAAAAAGGGTTCGTACTCCATGGCATTCCTAACCCAAAATCATCCACCCCTTCAAAGAGGTACACGTATTTTGTGCAGTTGGTGTAGCCTAATCTTGCATTGTCTCTCTTCTTAACTGTTTCTTCCTCCTTCACTATCAAAGTCTATCTATCATCTATCTATCTATCATCTATCTATCTATCTATCTATCTATCTATCTATCTATCTATCTATCTATCTATCTATCATTTTATTGTTGAACTAGCACCAGTTCAACATGGGCAAGTTACCATTTTTTAGTTGAACTATTTTGCACTATTTTGTTACTGATCGCACTATTTTGTTACTGATACCAAAATATTCTATTTCCTACATATCAAGCCGTGAAATTATTATTGCATGCTGAGTAAAACATGTAATCTCCAAGAAAGTGAAATTACCTGACTAATGTCACTTGTCCAGGCTGCTTTTTCCTGCCGTGAAGGGGCTAACAGGACAATGGTAAAAGGAGGAGCATCTGCTGGTTCAACCACAATCTTGAAATCAAGATGTCCAAATACTTGCCCAGAACCTTTCGCTTCACATAGGGAGCAAAGAACAAAGCAATTACAGATGGAAATCTGAGGTGCATAAAAACTCAAGGCACAACACAGATAAATTTGTCCTGCATGCAGCATCTGTTGTGTATAGTGTGGCAAGACTCCAAAGAGTGATTTAGGCCCCTGCCAGGGCTACTCATTAGCACAGTTACTTTCTTTTTCTACTTTGAACACTGGATTCCCAGGGAATACCACAAACTGTTTATGATGTTTATGATTTCAGAAACGGCTTGCCATACAGCATGGGAAGCTGCTAATTGAGAAAAATAAGTTTAAAATGTTCTTCAGCTTATGAAACTAGTGCTTCGAATTCTGGTCCACATGTCCCTCAATATGAAGTTCTATAGGGATCTAACACGAGCACAGAACTCCATGCAAATATACCCCATTTTTGTTTAACAAAGTTTCATGGATGCATCCCCACTATCCATAGAGAATTCTACCTTCCACTGAAATGACTGGGAAAACCTACAGCAATGGAAAGCTTAGAGCCCCAGTTTGTGCCCCAGGGACCAAGCAGTTTGCTCTTAATTAGGAAGCCACCAAAACCTCATATGGTTTCTTGTTTAGCAACTTGAACCTGAGAGCATCATTCCTTTATATCTTAGAGTTTAAATCCCACTGAGTTCAATGGGGCCAACTTGAAGGTATATGTGTTGAGACTGCAGTCTTAGTTCCTGCCGATCGCTGGATTGTGGTCTAAATCAGATATGATGCAATGACCCACCTCCCCAACATCCCCAATCTGCCCAACTTTCTACTGATCCAACTTCTCAGTTAAAAACCATCTATTCATATGAAACAACTAGGCACACTCCCGTTCCTTTTATTGCAGGGCTGGACAACC
Organism: Podarcis melisellensis; assembly: GCF_964234715.1. Lineage (NCBI taxonomy): Eukaryota > Metazoa > Chordata > Lepidosauria > Squamata > Lacertidae > Podarcis > Podarcis melisellensis. The sequence continues at coordinate 32,830,637 of NC_138543.1, forward strand.
TTTTTTAGCCCCAAGGGCAGCATTTACTGGTAAGTATTAGGTCCCACTCAGACATACACATCTCTCTCTCTCTCTCTCCCACCACACACACACACACCACAGTGAACCCACATACATGCAGAGAGATGTGCAATACAATCTCAGTGATCCCTTGTGTGCTCCCCTTCATTCTCTAGGTGATTGGCTCTGGGCAGCAGTCCTCCCTTCTTCCCTGCACCAAGCAGCTGGAGAGAGGAGATACTATTGCTGTGGAAACACAGCCAGATGGGTGGGGTATAAATAAATATATATATTATTATCATTAATAATAATACTGCACCCCTTCCTGCTCTCCAGTCAATTGGCACTGGCAATCAAACCCCTCTCAGCCTGCCAAACAGTTGCTGAGTATAGCACAGTTATGACCATCCCAGTCTGCCTTCCTCTGGTGGAAGCAGCAGTAGAGGTTGACCAATTTATGAGAGGCAGGAAAGGCTTGTGGTATGTAGATTTCAATCCTGTGTTTTCTTGGGAGCTGCGACAGACACATTATCTGGGGACTGTATTCATTATGCATTGTACAGAAAAATACACTAATGTTTGTGTAAACATTATAATTATATTAAACAGTTTGATATAACTTACAGTCATCATCATTCGTATCAGCCTCCTCAATTAGTGTGCATTCTATTAACGAGAGAACACCTCCTGCCTAGGGATATAAATAATACCTTTTTCAGGAATCTATTTTATCCTCTCTCCCCCACTTAAAATTATGCAAAACTATGCAATTTAATGTTACACAGTCTCCTAGAAAGGATTGTTCCAATAGCTGAACACACTTGCAAAAATCAAGAACATTATTAATTCCAAAAAATGAAGATAAATTTAAGCTGCATGTGTTCCTTTTTCCAATTAAAATAATTCTACAGTGTATTAACCAACAGCAAATAAAATCAATTTTACTGATAGGATTAATGGCATGGCACACTCATTCATACCAGCCTAGCAACTCCATGGGAGAAATGTGTGAATATAATAAATAAGGTATCCGAATCCCAAACAGAAAAACAGATTAATGCAGACCTATTTTTTTCAGATTTGAATACATTACAGTTTCAATCCATGTAGGGGAATAATTCAAGAAAAGTATTTCACTGTAAAGTTATACTGGAAGGCTATATCATTGGAAACGGCATTATATATATATACAGGGCCAGTCCATCCATGAGCGACGTTAAGCCATGCAACCAGCTGGTTGATGAAGGCGTGCAATGGATGGTGTGTCCCTTGCAATAAAATTGTTCCTGTAACATTTCTGTGACCAGATTTCAATTTCAATTACAATTAGTTTAGAAAAGCTAACACTCTGTTCAAATTATAAGTTTTCCCATACTGAGATACCGTTTCCAGGCAATTCTTGTGCATTGCCTCGGTGGCTCAATTTACTGAAATACATAAAATCCTTCATGTCCTAAATTAAACTACCATGCAGTAATGAAATGTAACATGTAGTGAGAAACACCAGAATTCGGAACTTTATGCTCTACATTCCACCATGCTAAATGTAAATGACGTAGCTATGAAAAAACTGTACCTTAAGTAGATGCAGCTTTCCTCCAGAGCTCCTTGTACAAATTAAAAAGTGTTTTGTAAATAAAAAACATTGTCTTTCTCCTTCTTTTTTCAAAGACAATGATCCCAGGCGAACTTTACTAAGTTTCCCCCTCTCAACGGAAGGTACTTGAATAAGAGTACCTAGTGATTACAAAAGCAAATGGTACATTGTAAATATAAGATTAATAAGTGGAATCCTTCACATTCTATGCCTCATTATCTATTTGATATTATGTATATCTCTCTTAGCACACCATGTGGGGCAAGATGACCATCCTAATTACACTGGTTTCACTAAAGTAGGAGTAGCCAGTGTGGTGTTTTCTAGGTGTTGTGGCCAGCTCCCATCTTTGTCCAGGCAGCATGGCCAGGAGTCAGGGATGATAGGAGCTGTGGTGCAACAAACACTACAATGGGTTACCCTGCAGGAAAATGTTTGACTGTAATCCTGTGCATAGGCTGTTTAAGGCCAATGCACAGGACTGAAGTCAATGGAAGTTAAGCAACCTAACTGTAGAGGGCTACAGCATTTCAATTACACAAAAAGAATATCAATTGTAAGACAAAATTCAGCAAACAATTAAAAAAAATTACTTCATTCATATTTCTTAATCACCCAATAACTAGACTCTCTGGGCAACAGCAAAAATCAATTTGCCTTTGCTATTCAAAATTACCAGTACTTATTTTCTCTCAGGATAACAAAGTAATGTAATTCCAACCACTGATCTTAAAGCAACCACCGGTGGGACTGTTTACTAAAAGTTTGTTTTATACATCTCTAAAACTTTTCCAGAAGAACAGAAACATTAAAATAAAAAAATAAAATAATGACAAAACATTGATAATGGAAGTTCCTCCCATTACATGTCAGACAGATGCCGTCTCTACTGTTTGTTTTTTTGGTTTTTGATACCTACTGAAGTCCATTTTTCAACATGTCTTGTAAATGGATTTATTATTATCTCATTCTGTGGACTTGTCCTCACCAGAGGTTACTGTGTGTTTGCAGCTGTTAACCTTCTCCTTTTTATTTGTGTAGTCCATATGACATTACTCTCAGACAACACCAGTCTTTATGCTTTCCCCCTGTAGATTTGGATTTACCCAATAACAGGGATCATCTGATAAATTGGGGGAAATTGCGGTCCAAATTGCTCCACAGATGGTTGCAGACTATTTGCTGCTCTCCTTTCTGTGTTCACTACTTCCTCAATGCTTTAATGCTGTGATCTTAACTATTCCTGGTGCACTCCTGAACAAATGATTTCCCCCCTTTATTTTGATCCCTCAGATTTGCCCAGAACCAGAAAACAATACAAGCAAACCACATTGAACAGAAATCTGAAAAGTGTGTGCTGAGAATTTACAATTGCTTTCCCTTCCTTTCCAGCCTGCAAGTAAAGGTGTACCAGGAGCTTGGCAATGTTTGGCACGGTAGCATCAACAAATTTGCTGGCAGATACATACTAATGTTTAATTGTTTTTAAATCATTGCTTTTTTAAATATAAGTTTTCAGTTGTTTCTCTTTTAGCTGAAAGCCACCTTGAGTCCCTGTCAGAGAAAAAGGTAGGATATAATCATAATAATATTTGCATGCAGCCACTTTACATCTTGCACCTCCTAAAAAGCTGCTCCTGAAAGGCACGAGAGCCTCTGGCAAGAAAAGCTGAAGCAGGAAACCAAAGGGAAAATCCATTCTCTTTAAGTGGAATCATTTTCAGCTCTCACACAGGGCAGTCTGGATTATATTATGTATATTTTTAATTCTGCTTTCATAATGCAATGAAAGTTTTTTTAAAAAAATCAAGCAGGGTGGAGGGTGGTATAGTTCCTAGTAAATATGCAACACAGATCTTTTGGCATCCAAGTTATTCTCCCCATTTTTATGCACAGAAGTGGCATTTAAATCTTACTTCAGTACTGGTGAAGGAGCAGCTTTCTATGCCACACCTGAGGCCAGCAAGCTAGATTTAGGGGGTTATGCTCCTCCCTGCTTAAAGGTAGGACTGGGACCTGAACAGATTCTTTGTTTCTTTTTCTTTGTTGCTATAGCTATAGGAATAAAAATAATTTAACCATAATGTCTTCAAGTAGAGGGATAAAATACAAAGAAGAGTGACAGTTTGATTATATAATGGGATAAGTAGGTTTGTCATGGAGGCAGCCATTCTGTCAAAACAGGTACATTCTGAAAAGCTGAAAAGGCTTATGGTGGGGTAGGACCACTGCAACATCATTCTGTTGGAAACCGCTGATCGGGGACTGCTGCTTTTCAGGTTGGGTCTTAAAAGGTTTTCCATTTTAAAAGAGTCATTTGATGAAATATCAGCCACTGTAATATCTGAAAGGCAGCTTAGCCTGCATGACAGCAGCAATTATATTGCAATATTGAGACACAGAAAAAAACAACAGTGGGATAAGAAACCTTACTTCTATTGCCCAGAACCCTGAAAATATGTGCCCAAGATGTGTTATTTTAGTTCAAATGGACAATAACGGCCACCAAACAGTCTCCGCATTGTACCAGAACAATATTTTACTTATTTACAGCACTGATATATAGGTATAGGCCTAGCAGATTGCTTAGGATCTTCTTATGAGACCCTGCTGTTAATACAACCATCAGATTGCCACTTAGGGCCCACATTTCTCCTGGGTCACTCCTACCAATCAAAGGGGGTGGTGACTTTCTGATCCCGCGCCCTTTCTCTTACAGTGCTTGTGCCCTACGCAAATCTTCTCCATAATATTGGGAGTCTCTCTAAAACATGGTGGGAGGAAGTGGTGCCCAACTGGCAAAGGTTGCCTCCCCTCCGAAAAATTTTATCCATGATGTGTAATTTGTATTACTGTTTTTAATTTACAAGCCAACTGGAAACATACAGTGGTGCCCCGCAAGACGAATGCCTCGCAAGACGAAAAACCCGCAAGACGAAAGGGTTTTTCGGTTTTTGCGTCGCTTCGCTAGACAATTTTCCCTATGGGCTTGCTTCGCAAGAAGAAAAGGTCTCCGCTGTCACGGGAAGGCATGCGGGGTGGAAGCAAAGACTTTCGCCCCCCGCCGGCCTTCAGAAGAGGTCGGGGGACAGACTGTCCCCAGACCTGGTCTGAAGGCGGTTTCCATAGGAACGCATTGATTGATTTTCAATGCATTCCTATGGGAAACCGTGCTTCGCAAGACGAAAAACTCGCAAGACGAAAAGACTTGCGGAACGAATTAATTTCGTCTTGCGAGGCACCACTATATATATATTTAATTTGAAAAGGTACAATAACAATCTTCCAAACAAATAATTAAAACCCCCACAAAGGACTTAAAAATGTGAAGAGACCTTAAATTGCCATAGCAGAATGGAAGTTTAAACTGAGGTCCATCCATTCTTAGGCCCAAAACTATATAAAGGTAAAGGTAAAGGTCCCTTGGATGGTTAAGTCCAGTCAAAGGCGACTATGGGGTTGAGGCGCTCATCTCGCTTTCAGGCCAAGGGAGCCTGGGTTTGTCCACAGACAGCTTTCTGGGTCATGTGGCCAGCATGACTAAACCGCTTTTGGTGCAACGGAACACCATGACGGAAACCAGAGCGCATGGAAACACTATTTACTTTTCCGCTGCAGCGGTACCTATTTATCTACTTGCACTAGCATGCTTTTGAACTGCTAGGTAGGCAGGAGCTGGGACAGAGCAATGGGAGTTCTCTCCGTCGTGGGGATTCGAACTGCTGACCTTCCGATTGGCAAGCCCAAGAGGCTCAGTAGTTTAGACCACAGTGCCACCCGGGACCCTAAACTATATCCATTAACTCAGAGATGAACCTGCAAAAGCATGTTTATAAATGTATTTATTGGAAAGTTCATTCATACCCCTTGCATCCAAATTGTCTTAACTCAGGAGGGAAAACAGCTTTCTCTAGTACTGGGACTCAGAGCTTGAAAGAAATCAAAACAAGTTTTGAACAAAGAGTACTGTAACAGGTGATTTTTCTAAAGTAGCTGTTAAGTGATTTTTCTCACTTTTTTTTTAACATTGTCTAGAGCCCTGAAAATATGTGCCTTTGAGAATGCAATATTTCATTTTATAATAATAAAAAGGTACTATTAAAAATGTTGTTATACTATAGTTTATTAATTCACAGATTTTTAGGTAGACACACAATGCAGAATCAGACATTACTGAGGCATTAAGGCTCAATGCCTATACATACATATGAGGAAGTAAGTGCCTAAAGATGATGGATATTGCAAAAAGCACTTCCCAATGCAGGGCCTCCAAGTGACCCACAACCAATGGATTCATCATATGTGCATCAGCCTCTATGCATGCAAAATTTATATGCCAATGCTGTTTCTTTCTAAGCCAAGGGTCACTGGCTCACAAAGGCTAAACACACAGGCTAACTCAATCAAATAAGAATGCTTTAAGCATGACACCAGGTCACATGAGACGCTGTAAAGGTGAATGTAGTTTTTTTAACGTGCCTAGAAGTTATTTTAAATCAAAATGTAAAACAAATGAATGCAGTGAAACTTGCTTCCAAGTAAATATGCTTAAGACTACTTTACTTACACACACACACACACACACACACACACACACACAAAGCAGAAAGGACTTCTAATTCCATCTTCCACTCCTCCTCTTAGCAGCATTCCATACACCCTCAAGATCTGTTTTAGGGGTTGCAAGAAGGTTGAGGAGGGGATGTCCTAGTGCATTAGCAAAAGTTCACTCATGCAATGTTGAATTCTGCACAATTTTGGCACAGATATGAGCAGTTACTCAGTGATAATATTTTAATACACAGAAGTATAGGCGAATGGTATGCTACATAGAGAATTTACAGCATAGATAATTTACACACAACATAATAATTCCATTAGAATGGAGGTCGCTTTTTGTTTTGTTTTTACACTCTACTTACAACATACAAGGAAATTCACACAAGGAAAGTAAAACTTTCTGGTCTTACACATTTCAAGTATAATTTTACCAATACATTCAAAAATACACTGCCTAGCTTTAGCAAAGTTGTGTGTTACCATGAAAGTGAGAAGTTATAAGACCAGCAATGCAATTTCTATCAAGAAATATTTAAATTTATATAGTTGTACATTTTGCAGAACAAGCTTTTTCTCATGCTGACCGTACAAACCTATACTTATCTATTCTTTCTGTAAATTGCTTTGAGGTTTTATGACAATCAAGGGGTAATAAATCTTGTGAAATAAGTAATATAAATACAGTGGTACCTCAGTTTAAGAACAGACCTGTTTAAGAACTATTTGGTTTATGAACTCTGCAAAACCGGAAGTAGTGTCCCAGTCTGCGAACTCGGTCTAAGAACAGAAGCTGAACGGTGGAAGGGCACCGGCAGTGGGAGGCTTCATTAGGAAAAGCGCACCTCGGTTTAAGAACAGTCTCAGTTTAAGAATGGACTTCCGAAACGGATTAAGTTCGTAAACCAAGGTACCACTGTACGCTGAAGAAAGTCCCATTGATTTTAAGGAGGCTTTCTCCCTGGTACCTGTGTGTAGAATTGCAGCATTAATGATCCAAAGGACAATCAAAAAGGGGTTGAGTTAGTACCAGGGGTTGAGTTAGTACCACACTGACTGTTGGTGCCAGTGCCAAGTCTTACACCTGTCACTTTCACAGCCATTTTAAATCCAGATCATTGGCAGATAATGCCCTACTGATCAGAGGAAAACCTTTGACAGCTGAGAGAACACTTTAAATTCCTAGGAGACCAGATGAGGTCTCTGTTGTTTGTTTTTGTATCAGCTGTTCAGAGAGCTGAAAAGAGCACTTAAAATGCATAAGCATCAACTTGTAGATGTGTGGAATTCTTCCAGCCATCAATAATATTTATAACAAGATCAAGGATTTGCCATTTCTTTGTCATGTGTTGCTTTTTCAATATGACTTCCACAAGATGAGGATTTCAATCTGTGGCACTTTCAAAACGTCTGAAGCAGAAAATTATTTTCAATCAGAACAGTGTGAAATTTTAAGATAAACACTGCCTGTCCTCTTTTTGAAAACAAGACCCAAAAAATGCAAGCTTCATCGAGTATATGACGCTTGCTCAGTGTGGTTGCTGGAAAACAGAGCTTGAGTAAGTGGCTATAGACTTTCCTAATGGTGTTTTCCTACTGGTGTCAGTAGCTTCATTTCTCATTTTCTTCTTGGAAACATTCATGGATCATAAACTGGGCCTGCAACGAAACAGCCAACCAGCTTTGCCCTTTTCTAATACACTTTGTTCCATCCCCCTTCCAACAGTCACTCAGCGTTTAATCCCTACTCAGCATGTTCAACTTCACTGAGCTGTCTTGAGGTTCCCCTTCCATCAAGTTGTTCTGGAAGGATTTGGTTTGTACTTCTGAAAACCTTTGGCTTCCCCCGGAACCTGCTGTTGAAATTTTGGCTACAGAAGAAGTGTTACTTTGGCAGGTCAGGTTGATAAAAGTGTGTATTAGATAGAGGTAAGGAAACTATGTCCCTCCAAGGTGAAATTAGATTCAGTTCACATGAATTCTCATGAGAATTTTTTAATCCATAAATGTGGAGAGCTGAGGTGAAAATGAGAAACAAAGAGAACCTAAATGGAATCCTTCCATCCCTATAACTGACACTGGGCCATGCTGGCTGCGGCTGATGGAACCGGAATCCAATAACATCTGGAAGGTGCCTGGTGTGCATTGTATTATATTCTGCTGTTTACACAGAGACTCACTACAAGCTGAGTTGATGGGAGAACGAACTTTATTCTGCACAGAGTAACGAGCTTCTCCAGCCAGGCCACACCTCTGAGTTAACTCTCCAGGAGCCGGCCTCCTGGGTCATAGCTACTTCTCTTAAAGGGTGCTTGTGCCAGATATTTAGTTGATAATGGATACCCTACATATATGACTATGTTAACCTGCACTGCACATAGTTGTGTACCATAAATTCTGAGCTTCCACAAAAAAGCCACAAGCAGAGGTCTTCCAGAAGACATGCATGTCCCTGGGCATTTCAAATATACCAGATAATGTAATACCCTCGTAACTTTTCTCCTACTCTGGCTCTGGCACTGAAAAGACAATCTGAAGGGTTTTTTTTTTTATCAGACTGTATCATTTTGAGCTGTTCCTGAAGCACAGATGAAAAACGGAAACAAAAGACAGCTGTTTTCATTCCTCACAATCTCTCCACCATTTGACAAAGCTTCAAGTACTCCAAGTTTCTCTTGTGCTTTTGCCCGAATGTTGGCACCATCTGGGACTGCAACATCTATTGGCCAGACAGACCTATTTTCCATGTTGCTGTAGATAATTTCTGGTCCACTGAAGACGATAGTCCGGTTATTGTGTATGTTACTTTCCCACGGGTGCTTTACTATTATTGTGCTGCTGTTTTTCATGACCCCTGGAAAAAAAACAGCATAGAGGTGGGGCTCAGCAGCAGCCCAAAACTGTGGGGTTAATATTCATGAATTGTATCTGGACAATCACACACTTATGGTGCCAGCTATATATTGCACCCTTATTTTTCCCAATGATGCCAACATTAACTCTGGTTTTCAGCTATGCTCTCTTAATACTGTGGAAATGCATGCTAAAGAAAATGGTCTTACCTTGTCGTATAAAAGTCTGGCTGGTGTCCAATAATATATCACAACCCTCTACTATCATTCTTTCTATTGCCAGATTTTTCCGTATGTTTTCTGTGTCACTCACTTCATCATGCATCACTCTGTTGCAAAGAAAAAGGGAATGTTCAGCTTCAAGAAATAAAGTGCATGCTTAAAGCACATATACCGTATTTTTCGCCCTATAGGACGCACTTTTTCCCCTCCAAAAATGAAGGGGAAATGTGTGTGTGTCCTATGGGGTGAATGCAGGCTTTCGCTGAAGCCTCTCCAGGCTTCAGGAGAGCCCCACCGCCAGCCCCATAAGCTTGGGGGACAGCGGGGAGGCGGAACGCCGCCATCCCGCTGTCCCCCGACTTTGTTAGAAGGCTGGCGGGGGGGGAAGCCTCTCCTCCCTGTCGCAAGCCCCGCAAACTCGGGGGACAGTGGGAGAGGCGCAGCGTGCCTTTCCTGCTGTCCCCCGACTTGGTTAGAAGGCTGGGGGGGGGGGAGAAGCCTGCTCCTCCCCGTCGCCAGCCCCACCAGCCCCGCAAAATCCCGCTGTCTCCCGACCTGGTTTGGAGGCTAGCGGAGGGCTTCCCCCTCCCCCAGCCCCGCAAGTTCCCAGAGCGATGCCAAAGCTGCACACAGCTTTGGCATGGCTCTGGGTCCTGTTCTGGGGACTGGGGTCGGGGGTAGCTCGGGCTTGTGGAGAGCTTCCTGTTCTGGGAGCTGGGGTTGGGGGAAGCTCGGGCTTCCCCCGCCCCAGCCCCGCACCTGGGGGGGGGGAATAATTTTTTTCCCTTTATTTCCCCCCCCCAAAAAAAATCTAGGTGCGTCCTATGGGCCGGTGCGTCCTATAGGGCGAAAATTACGGTAGCTTTCCCATACCTTATTACCCTCATCATGAGCAACTCTCTGCCAGGTCCCACCACGTGATGCTAGCTAGGTGATGGCTAGAAAGTCTTTTTAGCATTGAAACTTGGATGTGAAATGCTTTCTCCAAAGAAGTTTGCCTTTTAGCACCACTCAAAGGTTTTTAAAATATAAATTTCCTTTGTACTGCAGCATGCTGTACACCTAGTTTGTTTTTCTAGGCTGGTATGTTTGGTTATGCTCCTGTGTTTTGGGTGGATTTATTCATGAATTATTATTATAGCATTATTCTCTTAGGCAATGCTCTGTTTCCACCACTGGAGGTAATATGCTTCTGAATGACAGTTGCTGGGAATCACAAGTGGGGAGACTCAGACTATTTAAATTTGGCTCAAGACCAAAATAAAAATAAAATAAAATAAACCCCTATCAATAATTTAGGCGCAACTATGCTTACACAATGCAATGCTGGCCTTTGAGTGGTCTCTTAAAAGTTAAATTCAGCTCTCTGGAGACACTGCATGTTTATTTTTGCTGTGCCCAAAGATACCAAGTTCAATCTTTTGAAAATAACGCATTGATTTTGTAATCCACAGTTTCCGTTTTAGCCTCATATTCGTAGAACAAAAGGAGTCTCACCTTGAAAGCTCTTCTAGCTTAGATTTAGCAAATTCAAGGCTTTTTCTTTCTACATGCTCATGCGGTGTGTGAGCCAGAAGTTCATGGAGGGTTATTATATATCTAGGAATCTAAAGATGGGTGAAAGGGGTTATCAGCAAGTTTATATGTAAAAGCACACTTGGTCTTGAAATTAAAAAAAAAGAAAAGAAAAAAGAAAATTGTTTTTTAAATTCTTTGCATTTATTTTCTTCTATCAACATAAACTCACTCAGCTAAAATATTTTCTACATTAAGACGAAATCTTCAGGATAAATAAGTAACTTGAAAAACTAACAGTAGCCCCAATTCAGTGGCAGAGATTCTGTCTTCCAGATGTGCAGTGAATGCAGATGCAGCCCAGTCTACACCATACTGTTCATCTAGGCCTCTTTAACTGCCAGGAGGTGAATGTGGATGCATAGTCCCATCTAGATCCATTAGTTTTTACATAGAATTAGTTGCTTGGACGTCAAACCGAACAGAGGCCTTCCTTTCCAGTTGTTCAACTAGTCTTAAATGTGTTTAACATGCAAAACCAATATGTCTATCATGAAGCCCATCAATCTCAGGCTACCAGAACACTTTATCCCATGATAAAATGAAAATCCTGGTGTGGGTTTGTATAAGGCTGGCAAATAATGGCTGCATTTGGATGTAATGCCGAAAACTAAATCATGAAAACAAGCCTCAGTGCACCTTGGGCTTATACACTCTTTCCCTACCCTCCTCATGAGGAGACTGGAAGCTTTCATTTTAATTTCAGACTAACTGAAGTGCATCATATTTTCTGGACCCTAAACTGTGGTTAATCTGAACTATAATTTATGGAAACATGCCAGCTCCATAAGGTATTGCCTGAAGTTGTCTTGTTTCAGCAAAGTATAGTTAAGACTGACCACAGTTTGTCTGGATTTCAATGACACAACAAACTGCAGTTAATTTGAAATAGAAAAAAGCGCTTCCATCTCTTCCTCGGGGATACATGAGAGGAGGGGAGGGGCAGTAGGTAAGACTGAAGCTTAGTGGAGTTCATTCTTATACAGTAGAACCTCAGTTGTCAAACGTAATCTGTTCCAGAAGACCGTTTGACTTCCAAAATGTTCGACAACCGAGGAGCAATAGGCAGTTGGCAATTTCAATGGAGAAAACTGAGAGACTCTCCTCAGAAGCCGTTCAACTTCCGAGGTGCGTTTGAAAATGGAAGCTATTACTTGTGGGTTTTCGGCGTTCGAAAACCGAAACATTTGGCACCCAAGATGCTCAAAAACCTCCTGCCAGTTGGATCACTGCTGCGTTTCCGTGTGTGTGTGCAGCTACAAGATCAAGGTGCAAATGCAGTAGCAGAGCTGATCCAGTGTGCCCACTGGTCCATTGGTACTGTGCCAACCTTGCCGCCGCCTCATTTCTCTCTATCTTGGTATGCCACTGACTGGAGGTGAGGTGAGCCCCACAGCTCTGACCCACCATCTGCTACTGCTTAAAGCTGACTAGGTAGCATAGATACCTATATTCCTCCAAACTTAAAAGAAACACTTTAGTTCCCTGATTCTACACTTATTTCTGCAGGTAACCCAGCAGGCTCCTTCTCCCAGGCTAAGTCCCTGTTCCTCCAAGAAGAGCCTGTCTTTGCACTTTATTTTTCTTTAGGTTTACAACAGTGACTGAAGACTTGTGTTTGCTGCTGCTCTCTGCTGCCAGGGTTTATTGACAGAATGAGACAGTGAGCATGTCTAGTGCCTGGTTTCTAGGTGGATTCAGAGGTCTTGATGTGAGTTTTACATAAGCGTGTGCATGTTTTTTAAAAAAATCATGACTTGAATTTGCAGGATTTCTTCATTGTCAGCATTCAGACTGCATGTGCTATAATTAAGAGAATTGAACTTAACTTGATAGCAAAAAAATTTATTTATCACACAACCACTGGATATAGGAATAATTTTTTTAAAAAAACCAAAATCAAAATGTCTTCAAAAATATATTGAACAACAGGTATTAAAAGCTCTTTCGAATTGTGACTGTAATATAAAAGGTTGTTATGCTCAAGGCCCTTCCACCAGATAAAATATACAGTTATAGAGATGTTGTTTGCAGATGACACAGCCTTGACAGCACACTCCAAGGAAGCTTTATAGAGACTTATCAACCATTTTGCCCAAGCCTGCATGGAGTTCAGCCTCACCATCAGCCTGACAAAGACCAACACTCTGGGTCAGGACGTTGTCAGCACTCCACACATCAGCACTGGTGACCACAGACTTGAAGTAGTAGATGATTTTGTCTATCTGTGTTCCACCACAACAAACAACCATTCCATCAAATCTGAGCTAGACAAGTGAATTGGCAAGGCAGACGTGCCCAAAATGTAAGGGAAAATGTGATGCTAATGACCAATACCAAGATGAAGGTCTATCAGGCGTGTGTTGAGCACTCTACTTTACGGAAGCGAGTTGTAGGCAACTTACAACCACCAGGAGTGATGCCTCAATGCCTTTCCACATGTGCTGTGTCAGGACGATTTGTGCATCACCTGGCAGTATAGAGTCTCAAATAAAGATGTGCTTTCCCAAGCCCACATTCCCATCTTGCTCATAGTCTCAGCGACGTCTACACTGCCTTTGTCACATACACAGAATGGAAGATGGCAAGTTCCCCAAAAGCTTCAGGTACTAGGCCTGCCGGCACACCAACTCTTGTGTTACAAAAATGTCTGCAAATGTGACATAAAGGCTGGTAACCTTAACCCCGCCATATGGTTATAAGCCTTGCAGACGATCACAGTACCTGGAGACAAGACAGTCAGGTTGTCCACAGCAGTAACCAGAGGAGGAATGACTGCTGGGAGGAGCACGGAGAAAAGAAACGCCATGGTGCACCTGTAGCACCATGTATTGGCCCACTTGCAACAAAACACGTCTCTACAGCCACGGCAGGTGCTGTAACTCTCCAATGGTTTTACTTTACCCCCGAAGGCACATTCTTCCTTTGCCTCTCAAGACAGATGGATGACAACAACAACCAACAACCAATCTGCTAGAGCAACAGCCATTAGTATTACTAACCAAATGATATAAGTAGTGTTTGTAACATGCCGAAAACCACTGTAACAACAAAAATACCTGAAACATGGGGTAAGTAAGGAATGTCTCGAGCATTCTGCCTTCACAGGCAGGGTTGGCTTCATACTGCTTCAAAAGCTTGTCAAAATCTCTGTTCTGCTTGCAGTTTGCAAGGACCTGGAGACTATATTGATGATTCCGAACAAATTCTTGATAAATATTCAGCATTGGCAGCAGGATATCAAATAAATCAGCTATACAGAACAAAGAGAAAAGTAAATTGTTGCTGCCATCCACATTTTTTCATAGGTCACATTTAGAAATAAAACAGAACATTAAGTGCAAATTATCTACATCCAGAACTGCAAAATCTGAAGTCCTAACAAGGAATAGTGTTACCACCTTTCCTCTCTCGACAGAAGTTGTATACTTTAAACAGTGGAATTGATATGCAGAGGCAATTTTTCAGCCGCTCTGCATAATGAAACATACTACACCTTCCTAAAATGGTTATATCTTCTGAAAAACACACTTGACATCTGCCCAAAAAAAGAGGATGCAATTGCTCCTAATATCCCCATATGGCCACGCAAAAATAATTATGGCCCTAGTGAAGAGCACTTACCTAAAATTAAAGTAGGCCAGTTTGCTATTCTTGCTTTTAATCCTTGATGAAATATTTCATGAAGAAACATTATAGTCTCACTGCGAAGGAATAAAAGTTGAAACAATAAACAAAAGTTGGACTCTGTCATTAGAAGATATTCTAGAAGATAGAAGAACATTACTGCATAAATAGCTATAGTTCAAAACATCTGGAAGAAGTGGGTTATAATTTTTTATCAAACAAACAAAAGTATGTTACTGACTAACTTTTGGACCTCATCTATGTAGCATGATTTATTATTATTTTATTTTTGGGGGCGGGGAAATATTTTTTTGCCTTCAAAAAGGCAAAACATCTACACTTCTACCTGAATCTTTTTAAAAAAGAAAAAAGAAAAGCTGTGACTGAAATACTCTGAAGAAGAAAGTTGGTAAATTGCCAAAGCTGGATTGACTTCATTCCATCATAATGGAACAAGATTTACAAATACATCAAATACTTGTTTTATCCAAGCCATGCTTATCTGCGAGTAAATCTCATTGAACTCAATTCTAAAGATGTACCCGATTGCACTGTGATTACATTCTACAGTACTGCTGCTTTATCTTTAATTTTATTCTATTTGTTTTATTTCTCTTTACCAGTTTTTTAAACTGCCCTTTGTATGCATTCATATCTGAAGATGAAAGAGGTCTGGACATATTTTACTTAATTAAATAAAGATATAAACACATGGGGTACCTGTTGAGGAATACACTACTGACGTCATCATGGCTAATTGGTGGTTTCTTTGAACTTGCAGCCATTCTTAATGGCCTTAGAAAACAATTCACAAGGATGTAAAGCTGATGTACGTATTCAGATTCAGCCTCAACCATGTTGAAAACGATCTGATTTCTCTTTCGCATACTTTCTGCATGTGGAGAACAAATGTAATCCTGGACAATTGTCTTCCATTTTCTTCTACACAACCAACCTCGCATAAAACTCTGAACCTGGTAATTCAACAAAAGAAGAACACATTCTTAATGGCCTTTGAAGTGTGTGTGTGTGTGTGTGTGTGTGTGTGTGTGTGTGTAGCTTCTTCTTCTTCTTCTTGCACCTTTGCAATCTTCAGACATTGCTGTGAGCAGGGGAGTAAACTTTGTACACCTTTGTATGGAAAAAATGCTTATATGTAGATGGGTAGAACTCTCCATCAATGTAATTGTAGGCAGGTGGGTAAAGCAGTACCATTAGAGCCGCGAAAAGGCCATGCGGAAGGAGCAGCCTAGCAGCAATGCTCATCAGCTGCACATCCACAAATTCCCTGGGGCTGATGGGTTAATTATGCTATTCCCACCCCAATGTACATCCGTTGGGAGGTGGGATCAGCCATTAATTAGCATGCAGAGCTTAGGCTCCAATGAGTACCGCCACCATTATCACGGGTGGGCAAGTGACCAGCGTAAGTACTAGCAGCAATAGACACAGAAGCAGTGCTGTGAGAGCTTCCATATGCCCCAGTTCGCTGTATGCTGGTGCCAGGCATGGTTGCCTTACACCAAGTCAAACCAATAGTCCTTTTAGTTCAGTACTGCCTATGATAACTCATTCCAGCAGTTCAGACAGCAGTACCTTCCAGCCCTACTTGAACTGAACCTGGGAATTTTTTGCATATGCAAAGCATTGACTTTTCCACTGAGCTACAGTGTCAAATACAGAGCAATGCACACATATCTGTGGATTGGGCTGGATGAAGTAAAATCATAAGAAAAGGAAATCTTGAAAACACAATGGTCAGTAAACCTTTTTCAAGCAGTTTATACTGGGTAACGTGATATGCACCGTACATACATCTACCCCAATTCACCATTATCTGCCTGCTATACTAAATAGTATACTTCAGATATTAGGTGATCTTGCTGCAGTTTTAAAATTCAACACATACTAAGCTGAATGGAAGAGTATTACACATAATAAATTATTTCTTCTAATTCAAAGAAGGGTGTGAACAAATTATTTTATATACTCTTTTCCACTGAAACAGCAATTTACCTTTTTGATTTTCTTAATATCAGGATCTTCTTCTTCTTGGTTGCCTTGATAAGGTCGCATTCGTTCTTTTGTTTTGTTAAGAGCTACAATCTGTTAAAAGCAATAAAATAAGAAAAACCCATGACTGTTACGGTTTTTTTACTCAGAATTCTCAGTCCCGGAATCTAACTTGAGACTTCAATACCCTTAATTTCCAGATCTTTGAGGCTTCTTAGGCTTGTGTTACTCTAGGGTAGGTGTGCACAACCTGTGATCTATGAAGCCCCACATACCATAGCAGTCACCAGGACGTCTGTGGTCTCTGGCTGCCTGAGATCGTAAAAACAGGACTTAGCACTTAGCAGGCCACAACAGGTGGCTAGTAGGATGCATTTTAGCTTGGTGGATAAGAACATGTAAATTCTTGCTTTAGGGAAATGAAATAGAATACCATGCTACACAACTTTTAAAAAAAATGGCAAAGACTAAAATAAAATTGCATTATTCTGTTGCAGTTTTAAAAGTCTGCATCATTAATGAAGATTACGGATGAAGTCAGGAAAATTATCAGGCAAGGAAATCTAAGTCTACATACTCAGTGGTGAATACTTCACAATTAACCTAAGGTTCAATTCATTCACATAATTTAAGGGTTGGTTTTTTTTGGGGGGGGGGAAACATTGACTCAAAAGGGAAGTAGATTGCATTCCTAATATATAAATTGGCTCATAAAGGTAATGATAAAATGTAACCTGCACATCATATCGGAACATACCTCTGATTTAAGCCTTTCAATTTCTGTGTCTTGGTCTTCAAGCTGATGTCGTAACTGATTGGCTGAAATCTTTTCTGTCTCTACAATCTGAACTAGATGAATATATTTTTGCATTAACACTTCCCGCTCAATCAGGATATCTGAATAGCTGTAAAGAGGAAAAAAGGAGAGGGTTGATGTTTCATTTAGCAGAATGCCCATCACAATCTGCATTAATTATGGTAGGTAGCACATTTCAGTTGAAGAAGAAAACAGTTCTTCTGAAAATATTACATTAAACTGAGAGGAAAACAGACTACATCTCTCCTACTCTAGCAAAGTGTCAAGATATATGCTTGGAGGAAATTGATTATCTGTATCAGGCTCCCATCCCTAAACACAATGACAGCAACTTGTGCTTAAAAGTAAGGGAAATATCTTTATTCAAGCTGGTAACAGACTCAGGCGCAAGGTCTAGAAGTCAAGATTCCTAGGCAAGAGGTTTATAACCAAATAGCAGCTACAGTGGTGTCCCAACAGTTGACACCCCTTCCTGCCAAGATTTTAAAAATGAGTTGGGGCAAGTTCACTCATGGGACTCTCTCATTCTAAGAGTTATGTATGTGTTGTCTAGGTGGGTGCACCTGATTCCACCTATTAATTTAAATTAATAAAAGATTGGTAACCTCTATTTCCCTCCAAAACTCCTAATTAAAAGACTGGCACAATATCAGTACATTCAATAATGAATGCCTGTAAAAGTGTGAGCTGACTCCCCCTTGCAGAAAATAATGGGAAGACCTTTAGCATGTGGGGCTCTAAACCACAACCAAGTTGTTAAGAACTGATGCAAGACATTGCTCTCGAGGTCTCCGGCTTTCTGGCAGAGACATTGCCCTTAAGGCACGTGAGCAATTGAATAGAATCAGTGCTGAAATCCTTTGCCTGGCTGTTGGACAAGGTGCACACAGAACACTGTAGGATGGCGCAATATCACCTTCTGCACAGAAACATTCTATTTCTGCATGGGTTATTTTCCAATCAACAGATTATTTCACTTCCTCACACTTTTGCCTGCTTGAGAGGAACAGCTCTGCTCCAGGAAAAGCAATATAAAGCAATGAATTAACAGCACAATCTTATACATGTCTACTCAGAAGTATGTCCCAAGGTCTGCTCAGGACTAGCCTAAACTGAGTATTCTAATTTTTTATCCCTTTTCTTGCTTTGCAATAATCATTTTTAAAACACTTTATAATATAGATTTGAGATCTTTAAAAGGTCGACTCATTCCTATCCATATAATTCTGAAACTATGAATAAGCTATTTATTATGATCTAACAGTATTCTATCTACTCCAAGGCAGAAACTGGGAACAGCTATTAAATTGGTTGCTGGCTTGGAAAAGAAATTCAGATTAAACCTAAAATTATAAGAGATCGTTTTGAGCTGTTTGAAGACAACAGAGGACGGCTTGAGATTTCTTACCATGATCATCACCCACATTTTATAAACTATACTATCTATGTTTCCATGCTCATGAAAACAAATAGCTACTCATCATCTACTGATGCACCTGTAATTTGCATTGTGGAAAAAAATCATCTGCTTTAATGGGATCTTATTTCTGAAAGAGATTGCAAGGCCAGGACTAGGGCTATGGAGGGCAATCCACCAACCCACCATGCTAAAGTCCCTATCTAGAACAGTCTTCCTGCATGTGGTAAAAAAACCAAAACTCTGCCCTTCAAGGCATGGGCTGCACTGTGTAGTTTGACCCTCAGGACAACTCCAGACTTTTTGTATCAGGAGAAGAAGGAAGAAGAAGAGGAGGAGGAGTTTGGATTTGATATCCCGCTTTAACACTACCCGAAGGAGTCTCAAAGCAGCTAACATTTTCCTTTCCCTTCCTCCCCCACAACAAACACTCTGTGAGAGGCTGAGAGACTTCAGAGAAGCGTGACTAGCCCAAGGTCACCTAGCAGCTGCATGTGGAGGAGCGGAGACGCGAACCCAGTTCACCTGATTACGAGTCCACCACTCTTAACCATTACACCACATTGGCAGGTAATGGTATTGTTGTGTGATCTGCTGAGTCCAGAATAGTACAAGAGAGAAGGAAGTAGATTTTTCCTCAGTAAACAAAAGGAGTGCTTGATTAGGTAGAGACTGTAAGTGGAGGTTTCATACCTGGCTTGGTGAATAGCCTCTACCCATTCTTCCCCATCTGCTTCCTCCTCACAACGGAGCTCAAGTGGCTTCTGTCCTTCATGACCAAAGAGGACGGTAAAATAGTACTGTGAATCGTAAAAGAAAGTATTTTAATGTAATAAATACATACAACAGTGCTTGAGCTATAAACATTTAGTTTTATTGTTAAACAAATAACTCGGAAAACCTAACCAACACAAACGACTGAACACTGGTTCAGGATTAAAACATTATAAATTAAGATCATAGGAAGAGGCCTATTGGGTCAGATGAAAGGCCTATCTAGTTGAGCATTCTGTCTCTTACAATGTCCAGTCAGCCCCCAAGCAGGGCATGAGGGGAAGAGTCCTCTCTTCTGTTGTTTCTCAGCAGCTGGTATTCAAAGGCATAGTGCCTCTGATAATTGGGAGGTAGCTATCAAGATTAGTAGCCAGTGATCTGACTTGTCCTCCATGTATTTGCCTAATCATATTTTTAAAGCTACAGAAGTTGGTGGCCATCATCACATCTTGTGGTAACTCATTCCAAAAGCCGTGTAAGTACTTTTTTGTCTGCCCTGAAATCTTCCACCACTCACCTTCATTGCATCCTAATATTATGAGAAATGGTAACAATTTCTCTATCCAGTTTCTTACAGCACATATAATTTTATAAGCCACTATCGTGTGCCCACTCCTTACTTGCCTTTCCCCGCCCCCCCCCAAACTGTGGTGGCTCCCAGATTGTCAAATTCCTTCCCCACAGAAGTACATTTGTCCTTGGTGCTAGAAATATTTAAGTGGATTTTTAAAAACCCATTTATTTTGGTCCACCTTCTCTTAAATAAGGCATTTCAAATTTTATTTTACTTTTTACTTTTAGAGAACTCTCTTAGATTGTATACCTCTTTTTCTGCTAAGATTTATGTTGTCTCACATCCTTTAACTGGCCATTGTTTTAAAGTTATAGATACTGCCTCTGTAATTTGAAAATTCTGTTTTATGATGTGTAAGTTGCCTTCACAAAAAAGGCAACCTATACACATTACTAAATAAATAAAACAAACAAACTTCATCAGCATCTCTCGTTGCTATTAATCACATCAAGCATAAAGGCAGGAAGATTCTTTTCGAACGGCGACTGTCCTTGTTGCATCATGGTTTCCCAGAAAAATCTAAAAACTACTAAACTAAAAAAAAAATGTTTTCTAACAGGCTGTCAGCTTTGAGGTTACATGCAAGCTGGTGTGGGTAAAAGTGGAACATAAGCACCAGCAGGTTTATGCTTAGAATAGATATGCTCTTCATATGCAACTGCCTTGGTGTTACTGCCTTTATATTATTACATTTTAATGAACATCAGAGACACTATGTACCAATTAGACCCTGTGAATGAACTGTATTAAAATGAAGCGATTCATGTGTATCTGAAATTATTATTTCCTAAATTATGCTAAAAGGGTGCTTAACTAGCATATCTCAAAGCAAATAAAAAAATGGCATATATTGTCATTATAATGCTAAAAGGTGAACCCCAAATGAATGGTGCATGCCAACCTTCATGACAAAATTCACCCCACCATGAAACCATCTTTCATTAACCTAATTGCTTTCTGAAAGTCACAAATGATAAGCTGATGTTCCTTCTATGGGAACTAATGACCAATACGCTGTCTCTCTCCTGCCTTTGAAACATAACAAGTTATGGCTAGTGAGAAATGCAGAGATATGGTGTTATGGCAGTGAACAGCTCTTCTTCGGATAGAGTGGCAAACAGATCTGAAAGTTAACTAAAGGTGAAACACTTTGAGACACACTTGTTTCCTTTAGAAAGCATGATGCAGTATTAGTAGTTGTGTACATAAAACAAATATTACAATGATACCATCTTAAGTCTCCAATGATCTCTCATGCAATCCAAACTAAACCTGAAATCATCAGCACTAAAGAAAGTGTAGGGAAGGGAGCAGGAGAAGAAAATGAAAATATTATAAAATCCCCACTTTAAAAAAAAAAAATATTACTCAAAGGGGTTGTATCACAGAATATCAAAGAAAGCACGTATAACAGTGGAGAAAAACCATTAAAAACCTCAACACAGAAACAGAATGCCTGGTTTGCATTGAATGCTAAACCATTGTTTAGTGCTACAAGGACAGGCCTGAAGTGTAGGTGGGTTCCCACAAGGCAAAACACAGTGATAACGTAGGGTTACCAGACGTCCCTGGTTCCCAGATTTGCAAATCTGTCCCTGGGAAACATGGCAGCGGCAGCCTCCGCAACCCAGAAGCATAGCTGGTTCTGGCTGGCTTCAGGAGCTGCTCGCTGCCATGGCGCCCGCCACTTTTCCTCTCCGGAAGTCCCCATATGATGCGTCTTGTGCACAACACATCATATGGGGACTTTCGGAAAGGAAAAATGGTGGGCGCCACGACTGTGAGCAGCTCCTGAAGCCAGCCAGAGCCAACTGTGCTACTAGGCTGGCTCCGGGCTGCTGACTGCCGCTGCCACTGCCGAAGGGGACCCGGGGTCATCCGGCGGTACAGATCTCCTGCCCCCTGCTCCCTTTGTTTTGACTGACCGGGAGAGGCTCAGGAGTCGTGGGCGGGTGGCCATTGCCCAGTTTTTTTTTTAACTCTGCACATGTATGTTTCACAGGGTGTGAAAGAAGGGCTTTGCACCTTAATAAATATGCTTGTGTGCTTGGGCCCAGGGTCTTTTTGCCTCACCATCCCCACTACTGACTCCCTGTTGCTACTCAGCTTCAAAAAAAAAAAAGTGTCCCCTGATTCATTGAAAAAAATCTGGTAACCATAGATAACAGCAATAACATTTATTGAACCAACAGAACTGGACAACAGGGGCAAAGCAACCGCTTATATACCTTTCTGAAGGTCTGGGCCACTCCCACTCCCGACATGATTGGCCGTCTAAACTTCCAAGCTGCAAATCATGACTCAGAGTTTAAGGGCCAATGGCAGAGGCTCAAATCCTGAAATGTTCTGTGATTGGATATCATGTATCAAATCAGAACACAGGAGCTCTGAATCCTTAGTGCAGACTCAAGCTCAGGCAAACACAGACCACTGAATACGTACATAACAAAGTCTCCATAAGGCCAAGCAAAAAATGAGGCTCACACATCTCTCACTCCTCTCTGTTCCTCCCATAAGACTAGTGGGATAATTTCTGCCAAATTTAGCTTTGCTTTCAAATAAATATCTACAAACTAGATATCCTAGTTTAAAACAAACAGTTTAAAAGTCAGCTTCATAACTCATGATTTGAAGTTGGCTTGTGTGAAAGAATTGGACTGTTTAAAAAGAAACAATGATCTTGTATAAAGTTTGGTTTGTGAATTGCATGGTTAACTTGCTTCCTAGAGTCAACCTTGGCTGGCGGATAACCACTTCAGTATGTGGTCTGCAAAAGGGATTAAGGCAAATGTGTACTTTTTAATGTTGGCTGGTTTGTGGTTTGGTTTATACAAAAAAAAAAAAAAAAAAGATAGCTCAAGGTCACAGTTAGAGAGGTACTTGCAAAGGCAAAGTCTTGGAGGTTCTCGGGAGAAAGTGAAGATCAGACCTGAAGTGGTACATTGAAAACCAGAAAGAGCTGCTAACCAACATAAGATCCTAAGGATTCTGACATTTGCTTAACAGAATTTTAGCTCATAGGAACCGTTTTGGATAGGATCAGCTAGATGCATATTCTTATTTATTTTAATGCATGTGTGTAAGTATTCAGATGTAGAAACCTTTTTCCTAAGAATAATCCTCCCCACTTTAGTTTTATGAACCAAGTTTAAAAGGTGTAACCAAAAACAAACTCAGGAAACCCTAAAAGTGACGCTCCAGGTTCCACAAAAATGTAGCTTAATCATGAATTGCCATTATGCTTGGCCACTGTGAGAACAAGATGCTGGACCAGATGGGCCATTGGCAAGCTATATGCATGTATATGATCCAGCAAGCTATATGCATGTATATTTTCCTTATATTCATAAGAATATAATAAAACTTAAGAACAATATAAAATATTGTCAAGTTTAACTGTATCTCTTTAAGAGAAGCATTCCCTACTGTCTCACTACTGCTATATTCTACTATATGTTGAATCTTTACCTGATTTTAGTACTTATCTACCATTGCAGCTGTTAAATTATCAAAAAACCTGTTACCCAAAAAACTCTCATGCACCGATGTAAAACAAATACACCTAATTTGCTTTTGGAGTTGAAAGTAATGTGCTTAAATCAATCAGGAATGATTAAAAGAAAGATTTAAAATGAACACAGCATTCTCGCTATGGTTATTGAAAAGTAGAAATCAATTACAAAAAAAATTGTACTAATAAAACCTTTCATAACCACAAGATCAGCTTAAGTCAGTAATTTCCAAACATATTATTACTACTAAGGGGATCCACCAACTTATGAAATTCATCAGTCTACCACTGACTGAGAAGTGAAACTCTCTTAGCGTTTTCTCGTGCAGCAAACTGTCAATATGTGTCATTTTTTACTCACACACAAAGCCTCTTGGTTTCACCATTTGAGAATTGATAAAATTCCCACAACACTGATTTAGACTGCCATAAAAATGATTTAGAATGTGGTACGAAATATTTATAGCACTAAGGACAGATTCACATCTTCAGCTGCTGATTTTCACCCACAAAACAAACCTCTAGTTACAAGATAAGGACAAACAATATAGGAGTTCGTGTTCTACTTTTAGTTCAAGAGCCCATAACATGTTTGCTGCCCTGCAAGTGATGTCATGTCTAAACACTGCAACAGATGAGCTTTTTGCATACACATTCTATAAATGTGTCTTTCAGGTAAGGAATCTGGGTGGCTACTGTTGGAGATAGAGAGATGGTTTGGAAGTAGAAGTTAACCCTGACAAGTATTGTATTGAATATGCTTGCTCTCCCCTCCCCCTTCCTCCTGTTGTACAGTATAGACTTGAGTATAGATCAAGAACCTAGTCCAACCCCCTGCAATGCTGGAATCTCAACATGTGGTTTCCCATCCAATTTGAAACCATACTGGACCCTGCTTAGCTTTGCAAATGTGCTATCAGTTTTGTTGCTGCACTAGAAGGGAACAGACATAACTTTGTAGAACTGTGTCTAGAGAGTGAGTCAGACCTAAAGTAAAAACAGTTCCAATTTTGGTGTGGGTGGCAGGAGAGAAGATTTCCCTAAGATAATTTGGAACAAGTAACACAGAAACCACTCACATTCCCGCCCGAGGTATGTAGCTAGTTCCAATAAGTCCTTCAAAAGTGTAATTACAGCTTTATTATTACAGTTATTAATTCAATTTATACCCCATCCTTCATGCTGCCCAGTGTGGCAGATACAGCAATGATAAGACGTTAAAAGCAGCAACCAAAAACATACTTAAAGAAGAAGTTAAAAACATTCTACCAGTGTCTTTCAGTCATCAAATATCTGGGGAATGTTTATCCTGGTAAACAATAATAAGGGAGACAAATGCACTTCACTAGGCAGGGCAGTCTACAAACAGAAAAGGCCCTATCATGGCTCCATACCAAGTAGGCAGGGCTCAATGGAGACAACACCAACAAGGCCTCACCTGCCGGGTGATGTTGAGCATGGCACTCTTTTAGGAACTGAGATCCCAAGCCATTTAGGGTTTTACATGCTAGTACTAATACCTTGAATTTGGTCCCGTAGCTCAATGGCCGCCAGTGCAGTCCTTTCAGGACTGGTGACACAGGGTCCCATCAGGCAGCCCTTTTTACCAGCCTAGAAGCCACATTCTAGCTTCAAGGGCAGCCCCACATGGAACACATTACAGTAGTCCAGGCAGGAAGTTACTAGAGCACAGGCAACTGTTGTTGAAGAAACAACAACTGAAGCTGGGAATAAGCACTCCTAGCCACTTGAAACCACAGTCACAAACTGGAATCCATAAATACTCCCAGACAACGAACCTGTTGCTTCAACAGGAGTGTGAACCTTCCCAGACCAGGTTGTGCACCCAATTCCCAAACAGAGGGACAACCCACCCACAGCACTTCTACCTTTTAAGGATTCAGCCTTAGTTTATTAGCCCATTAGGGTAGCTCTGTTATCAAGAAATTGGCCTCACTGTTTTTGGTAAGCATGCATAAGATGACAACCTTACAATAGTAAGAATGGCGGAATTATGTTTAAGATGATGAACTAAGAAAGGAAATCCCTAATTAACTATTTTCAAAACAATATAAAGTAATAACTGATATCCAGTATGAACAGTAAAAAACAAATATATGGATGAACCTACAAACGCACTAATATTGTCTTATCTAAAAATTGCCATGGGTCATTAACGAGGTTCAATCCTGCGGATTGTCTCACCTTTACTTTGAGTCTATGACGTATAATCAAGCCAGAGATGTGATCTCCCGGAGACTGAGTGACATTGCCAGACAAGAGGACATAGCCCAGGTAAAACCAGGGATGTTCCTCGGGGACCAGATTTATCAGACCATACCAGCCCCCTACCTTGCAGAAATCCACTATGTGGAATATCGCAGACTTCTTACAGCAGCTAGATTAAATGTCCTTGACTCTGCGATATTGTGGGGAAGGTACAGGGGAGTACCATACGCCCAGAGAACCTGTCATTGTGCCATCGGTATGGTTGAGTCCACCGAACACATTCTCTTGACTTGCCCTTCTTATGCAGAGCTTAGACAAAACTTTATAGACCCACTCCTATGTCAATTTAGCTTCCTATCCGGAGAAAACCAGGTTTTACACTTGCTGAATAATGTCACTAAAGCTATACCTTCCTTGGTGGCCAAATTTCTTTTTTTAGCTTTTAAGCGTCG
This sequence comes from Podarcis melisellensis, assembly GCF_964234715.1. NCBI lineage: Eukaryota > Metazoa > Chordata > Lepidosauria > Squamata > Lacertidae > Podarcis > Podarcis melisellensis. Next base: position 32,856,854 of record NC_138543.1, read on the forward strand.
CAAGACTATAATTGACTGTATTGATATGGGGCTATCTGTTTAGCCCATTTTAGTGTTGGCTAAGCTCTAAAATCTTTCTGGATGTTTAACTGTGTATTGACAAATGTACTTTTTCTGACTGACGGTCAAATAAAAGGTTGATGATGATGAAAAATTGCCATGGAAATAGTTGTCACTTGTTTGACAAATTATTCAAGTACTCTCCTAATGGAGACATTTTGAAAAGGTACATGAGAGCTAGAAAATGCTAGGGAGGTATTCTGAGAGGTGTTTTGTTTCTATTAATCCTCAGGATCCCCCCACCCATTTGATGGACGCATTGCCATAAATATAAGTTTAAGACAGATGATTCATATTTTTCAAGATTTTTACACAATCAATGCTGTACTTTTTCTACTAGCTGCTTCAAGCAGTGCCAAAAAGGTGGGTAAAATGAGCAATTTCATGCCTCTACACAATTACTGGGAGTTAGGAGAAGGAAGTCAGAAAAACAGTTTGTGTAAGAGGCAGCCTCCACACCACACCAGGGTCAGTCCAAGGGCAAAGAGCAAGATGGCATCACTTCCATCACCACCACCAGTTTGTACTACACAGTAAGCTAAGCCATGGTTTACGGGGACAATGCAAATGTGTGGGCTCACAATAAGCCATAGTTTGGCTTAGCATGTCATGTAAACCAGGCCATTGTCAGGAAGTTATTCCCAATTGCAATTTGAACATGTTTGTATCAGTCCCCACTCTGGACCAAAAGAAAATAAATTTGTCCGGTCATCTATGCGACATACCTGTACTTTGAAATTAGTCATGTCCTTATGAAATTAAAAATGAATATATCCAGATTTAGATTATGTTTTATTGCACTGACCTAAAATAAACTGAGCATAGGATTACAGATTGTGAAGCTGAGCTCCAATACTTTGGCCACCTCATGAGAAGAGAAGACTCCCTGGAAAAGACCCTGATGTTGGGAAAGATGGAGGGCACAAGGAGAAGGGGACGACAGAGGATGAGATGGTTGGATGGTGTTCTTGAAGCTACCAGCATGAGTTTGATCAAACTGCAGGAAGCAGTGGAGGACAGAAGTGCCTGGCGTGCTCTGGTCCATGGGGTCACGAAGAGTCGGACACGACTAAACGATTAAACAACAACAACAAAACACAAATTCTGCATTTTGCAAAGGAGTAGAAAAAACCTTAAGTAAAGGCCATGAAGAAAAGCATGAGCGTATTAATTTAGAATTTCCCATTGATTTTTTTTGTACAGAAAACTTCAGGCAAAACAACAAATAAAAGAATCAACACTATTCAGTTAAATGTATTCTTACTGTGTGTTTAACTGGATCTTTAGCAGCCATTCACAAGAGAAAAGGCATACACTATCTTTGAAGTCATAAAATGTAGTTAAACATGGACTTGCCCTCCAGTTGGGCAACATGTTGACCTCATATGGCTACAGAGTAATACTTTCAACCTTTAATTTCTGCAATTTTCTTTATGATCATTAAATGATCAAACACCATGTACAGCAGCATTCTACCCTGGGAAGATCTTGTGGCACTTTTCAAAATCTTAGCGTGAAAATAGTTTGGGGGGAAATATAAAAAAGGAAGCAGCCTGGGACATGAAATCAACATTTCTTCCATCTAACTAGTGAATTGGTTTCCTGATGATATTAGTAGTTGTATACAGAAATGCATCCTCCAGTATTACATAATAGTCATGTGCTTCCAAATACCAGCTGCCTAGGGAGCTCTGCATGATCCAGCACCCTGCTGCCATTCCTTAGCTTCTCCTGCTCCATGCAAGCTGTGCTGGAGGGGAAGGTTTGCTTGTTTAAGCCATAAAACTGGTTTATGCATCAGGATGTGTACACAAAAATTCTGTGGTTCTTTAACATCTGTTAAAGTCCTATCCTTTTATTTGACACTGGTAATATCAACCACACTCATATGTTATTGTCATCTGTTTCAAAACTGAAAAAGCCAGCTTGTATTTCTTTGTCTTACTTTTTTATATTTCAGCCTATGATCTGCTTCATAATACTGTAATCTTAAAGTCAATAAACCATGATTTATTGACTGAAGAAGAAGCTGTGTGGCTACATATACACTCCTAGCTTCAGTGCTTCTATCCTGGCTTACTAAACCACCGTTTCCCATGACGTCTGAAACAGGAATCACTGGTTTAATAGCTGCTTACAAACCAGGAGATTATCAATTATAAAGCAGTGGTGAAGTCAGTTTAGCTGTTTGGATGTCACAGGAAACTATGGTTTAATAAGGACTGAAGGGTGCAAGCAAGTGCGTGTGTAAGAGAGGGACATGGAAGGAGCTTGCACTTGGGCCAATCAACCATAAGAACAAAATTGTCCTTGTGGGTGCAACATGAATGATACAAATTTATATTCCGAATTGATTACGTACAATCTATAATATATCTGAATCATTATGGATCCTATCAAAAGAATGTGAAATTTTAGTGTTGTTTTCCCTTTCTAACAATGGTCCTTGCAAATGTCAAATTAATTATTTGTACAAACATGTCATGAATCTAATTACTTTCTCAATATACAGTCACTCAAAGTAGCATCGTCTTAATTAACTTCAGTTTGCCAATTAAATGTGAGAAGGGGAATTTCATCATAATTGGCAAAAGACCATATGGAACATGAGTGTCCAGCTCCTATGGGGAAGGGGAGAGACACAACAAAGGTTTGATTAAATCTACACAGAACATGCCACACGTGGCAACAGAGGGATCATCATAGAACCCACATGGAGGTCTTTCCCCTTCTTCCAGCCCCTCAGTGCATGCAGCTGGGCATGCATCCAGCCAACTGGCTATTAACATGAATGCTCACTTCCTTGGCCAAGTGGAGGAGCCAAGCTAGTTAGGAGTGTAGTTGCATGAATAGACTGGTCATTCCCAATAACACTAGGATGCAGTGCCTGTCCATATAACTATCTGCACACATTGTGGGTGAGGGATAGGAGGAGGGTCCCATTATGCCATATGTCAGGGGTGATGAACCTGTAGCCCTCCAGTTGTTGTAGCCCTCCATCAAAAGCATTGACCATGCTGGCTAGGGCAGATGGGACATGGGATTCCAACAAGATCTGGGGGGGCCACAGGTTCTCCACCCTTGTCCTGTGATGGCCCATCTCGGCATGGCTGCTACACTTGCAGTGGACTGAACTAAAGCCTTTAATCTTTATGAATGAAAGAGTGTTTCTCACTATAACATCCTCAAATCTGCCCCAATTGGTTTAATAATTCTGTCAAGTTTAAAAACTCTTAACATAAATGATTCTATTATGTTATAATGAAATAAAGCAAATATTTTACTGTATGCTAAATGCTAACCAGCAGCATAACTGCACCTGCACAGAGTGCACTGATACATCTGGTAAGAATTTATAGCAGTTTCATTATATTACCATTTCGGAAGTAATTTTCTAAATGTACAGTAACAGTAAATAAATGCACTCAAACGGGAATCTCACACTGGGAAATATGCCACAGCCATAACATTTTACATCAGGAACAAGAACTGAAAGTCAAGTATGCTGTAAAACTAGGAAACCGATAATTGCTATGATTTTAAAGGATATGACGTGCTCAAATTCCAATTACTGTTTAATGGTAAACAGAATTCTTTTCAGAGTATAAAGATAAACCAAACTTTTATGTCTTTGAAACCCTGAAAAGTAATCTTGCAATGCAAGCTTCCACCAAACACTACCATTAAAAGCATATAAAGACCAACATATTTTGACCTAGGAAACTGGATTCATGGCTAAGCTAAAGAGTGTGACACTCACATACATTCTTTCAGCACATCCAATGATCCCCCTTTCTGTCTTGGATCAAATGCAGTTGGGACTATGGGGTTATATTCACACTCCCCAAAGGCACACCCTCTGTGCTTGCTGCAGTTAATTTTCTTCATTTATATCCCACCTGCCTTCCCATAATATAATTCAATATGGCATCCACAGGGTGACCAGGTGGCCTCCTATCCATGCATTGCTGTACATAGACCAGCTGAACTTTTGCTGGGTGACAGCTTCATGCTCCTCTACACCATGCCCTGGGAATGAACAGCTTTATGATGCTGATGATGGTTTAATATGCTCCAGTATTATTCCTGTCATTTCTTATTCCACTTTGCTCCCTCATTTTCCTTTACTATCTGGTTCTTCCCTCTAATTCTTCTGCTTCTTTTTCCATCAGGATTTTCTTTTCTCCCTGAATTACCAATTCTTTGCAAACCTAAGTGGTCAATTCCTGCAGCCACCATCTTCCCTGGACTTAAAATTGTGGGATTTCTGCCATCATAATAATCATCATTATTATATTTGTACCCCACCCATCTGACTGGGTTGCCCCAGCCACTCTAGGCAGCTTCCAACATATATAAAAAGATAATAAAACATTAAATATTTTTTAAAAACTTTCCTATACAGGGCTGTCTTCTAAAAGTTGTATACAGTGGTACCTCGGGTTAAGTACTTAATTCGTTTCGGAGGTCCGTACTTAACCTGAAACTGTTCTTAACCTGAAGCACCACTTTAGCTAATGGGGCCTCCTGCAGCTGCCGTGCTGCTGGAGCATAATTTCTGTTCTTATCCTGAAGCAAAGTTCTTAACCTGAAACACTATTTCTGGGTTAGCGGAGTCTGTAACCTGAAGCGTATGTAATCTGAAGCATATGTAATCCGAGGTACCACTGTAGTTACTTCTCTCTTTGACATCTGGTGGGAGGGCGTTCCACAATGTGGGCACCACTACCCAGAAGGCCCTCTGCCTGGTTCCATGTAACTCCACTTCTTGCAGTGAGGGATAGATCTCAGTGTCCGGGCTGAATGATGGGGGTGGAGACACTCCTTTAGGTATATAGGGCCGAGGTCCTTTAGGGCTTTAAAGGTCAGCAACAACACTTTGAATTGTGCTAGGAATCCTGCTGAGATTCAGTGTAGGTCTTTCAGGGCCAGTGTTATACGGTCCTGGTAGTAGCTCTCAGCTACTACTACTTACTATTGGCTGGGTGCCTGTGCTTTTTAATAGCAGAAATCAACAGGGTTTCTTTTTTTAAGCTATTGCTGTATCTCCACACTTGAAAAAGCTTCATTTCTTGAATTCTGAGTACAAATAGTGCCTCTATGAAGCATAAATCTGGCCTCCATGAACACTCCCCAGTTGTTGGGAGTGTTGGGGACTACTGCATAAGAACATAGGAAGGGCCTGCTGGATCAGGCCAATGGCTTATCCAGTTCAGCACTCACAGACCAACGAGATGCCTGTGGGAAACCTGCAAGCAGGATTCGAGCACAAGAGCCCTCTGCCCACTGTAGTTTCCAGCAACTGGTATCTAGAAAATGGAGGTAAAACATAGACATCATAGCTAGTAGCCACTGATAGCTTTACCCTCCATGTACAGTGGTACCTCGGGTTAAGAACTTAATTCGTTCTGGAGGTCCGTTCTTAACCTGAAACTGTTCTTAACCTGAGGTACCACTTTAGCTAATGGGGTCTCCCGCTGCCGCTGCACCACCGCCACGTGATTTCCGTTCTCATCCTTAACCTGAGGTACTATTTCTGGGTTAGCGGAGTTTGTAACCTGAAGCATCTGTAACCCGAGGTACCACTGTATTTCAAATCCTCTTTTAAAGCCATGCAACTTGCATGTACTTGCTCATGTTGACAGATGCATACATGTATCTGCTGCCTGTCATATTTCTCTACAATGGCCCAAAACAATGCAATATTCCAGGTAAATAAGATACTGGCTGTCAGGACAAAGACAACAGTTGAAGAAGATCCACTGCTGCTGGAGAAAGCCAATCCCGTCCTTAAATTGCATGAATGTAATGAAAGTTCAAACCCACTCATACCAGTTGGCTACAAAACGCACTGTTTCTGAAATGAATGGAAAATAAACTGAATGATTCCACTTTCATTCAAGTTTTCTTCCATTCCAAAACAAATGCACACTGCTAATTGTCAGTGGCTGAACAAGAACAGGAGCCATGTTTCTCATCACCACCTAAATTCACTTCAGACTCAGTATATCCTAGCCTTAGGGATTTCACCAGCTTGGTTGCACCTCATCACAAAGATCTTTGAATTAACAACCTCGACAAAGCTCAAATTATCCAGATTCAGTAGAGCCTCCTTCCTCTTTCTCCAGTCCACAGCTTCATCAGCTACTCTCACTTGCTTCCTAACTTTCCCCCTCTTCCTCCTCCATTTTCTTTTTTCAATAAGGTATGATGTCAACATACTGCTGCTGGGTATACACCACATCTCAGCATGCACCCAGCCACACCTGATTGGACTCTCCTCTAGTTAGTTTGTTTTGTTTTGTTGTTTTTTACTATCACTTTCCTCCCCTCCCCTTCTTTGTTCAATACCCTGAAAGAGTGTGTGTGAGAGAGAACACTATGATTAATACAACCAATAAATAATATGGAAACACCAATGTATGAACTAAAGCGCCAATTTGAACTAGGAGCACCACATTATAGAAGTTATCTCAGAGGAGAAATCTTGCAAGTTACACCCTCATTAACGTCACTAACAGTTTTTCCTGATATACACCGCAGCATGTTTTTTTCCCTTACATGTTCTTGGTTTTCTTATCTATTACATTAAAATATTAATTAAAAAAACCCAAAGGAACAAATTTTGGGAAGATTTCCAAAAATATTACACTTAGCAAAATTGTTTTAGAATTGTTTGCCTATCTTTCACATTGTTTTCCCCACATTTACTGGAAAAAATTCTCACAGTACTCCACCCCAACCATATCCTTCCTGTTCGGGGTCAAATAAAAATAGCCTTGAAGTCAGATAAAACTTCAGGGCATGTATATGAAAATGCTAGGTGACCACATTTGTAGTTCAGGCACATGGACTAAAAGGAAAACAATTATTTGTGGATCGAGGGCCCGACCCCCGCTATGTGAAATAAACACACAAGGACATGTGATATAAGGTTAATGGGCAAGAAAAGGCCACAACTTTATTGATTACAGCAGTGAAAAGGTATTGGCTTAGGCATTGGATGACTATAGGAGGTGGGTTTATTCAACAGTAGGTGGAGCCTGTTGATGCTAATCCAACTATAGGCTCACCCCTGATGTCACCGAGGGTCGTGCCATGGCCTCCCGCCAAGCAGGCATCGGACGGAATACACGACCGCCAGATTCCTTTAACGGAATAACCCACGGTAGATAGCATAGGCGATGGCCACACCTAGCCCTTGACACACATGAATCCAATGCCTAACCTACCCACCAATACCACAAAAGTTGTGACGATTGCTACGAGGTAGGCGAAAAAACCAAAAAGCCTAATGCCAAATGGAAAAATTCCTACCAGGCCCCCCAGACAACCGGGGCAACCAACCTAAGGTCCATAGCAAGGCCAAAAAACCTAGACCCTGAGCTAAATGGGAGTGGAGGGTGGGTGACTCGCTGCGGGACAACAACGACTGAGGAGGCGGAGCTGGAGCTGCAGCATTAAGCTGCTAAACACGCCCCCCGGAGACACCTGGTTGGCTGCCTCCGGTGGGCGTGGGCACCAGCCAGGTGAGGAGGGGCGGGGGCTAAGGCCCCCGGCCAGGGGTGGAACTCGGGCTCCCGCCCACAACCACTCCCCTCTCTTCCAGGGAGGAGAGTCTTTCCAGTACCACTCAGAATATGGAAACACCGCAAAAAAAATAGTGCAATCCTAACCATGTCTACTCAGAAGTATGTCAATCAGGGTTACATTCAAGTTAGTAGAGTTAGGACTACAGCATAAATCTGTGTGTGCATGATATTACAGTCTGTATCTGCAATTTCCCATCCGTACCTGCCTCTAACCTGCACTTCAGTTTTTACCAAAATTGTTTGTAAAGGACTACTGTTGTTTTGGTAACCTTGTGCAGTATGAAAGGAATACTCCTTTACTCACACTAGACTTTTAAACACTGAAAAGAGAGATTTAGAGCACAATCAACCAGATCTCATGTGTGAGTGGGCTTATTACTAATTCAACTGAACCCATACAGGTGACCTTCTCAGTTAATTGCGCCCTTGTGATCCTTCCCTTGACTTTAAAATCTCCATTATGTATCCCCTAGGAAAATGAAGTTTTTACATTCATTTAGGTGCCATAATCCAGTGAGCAAATCTCAGGGAGTTCTCATAGGAAGGGGACCAACCACAGTTCTGAAAACATGCCCTAAGTACAGAAGGTCCAAGTCTCAATCGACACTATATTATCTCCAGATAAAGAGAGTAGCTACAACAATATTAATCAGCCAAAGGCCTGGTTGGAGAAGAATGGCATCTAAAAATATATAATGAAGGTGCCATGTGAACGTCTCTGGGGAGAGCATGATACAAATGGGGAGCCAATACAGATGAGGGGGAGCCCTGGACCTCCTGTGAAGGAGGCACATGAAAAAGGACCAATGTCCGGAACGCAGAGTCCGGAATGGTTTATATAGGGAGAAGAAATCCTTCAGGGATCGCGGTCCTTAAAGTGTAAATGGTATTTATTATTAATGTTCTTTGTTTTTCCTCCCATCTATCTTCTAAGGAACTTAGGGTAGCGATAATTATTTTCCCTCCTTGCCCCTTTATCCTCAAAAACTGTGATGTAGCAGAAGCTAGGAAAGAGAGTGACTGCCTAGCGTGCTTTATAGATGTACAAGGATCTGAATCCAGCTCTCCCCTGAGACAACATGTCAACCACTGCAACAAATTGGCATTACTCTGCCTGGTAAATTCTAGCCTACGCATCTCCTACTTAGTTTTCTGCAAAAAATAAACTAATTAGGAGTTGCTTATTATGAAAGAGAGAGCAACATTTGAGTGACTGGAATGATCTTATAGCTCAACTGTAATAAAGTTACATGAATTAGCTTGCAAATGAGCTGTGTCCATTGCCAAGTGGTCTAGCAATTTCAGCTCAGCAATTTACTTTAATTGCCCATAACACTGTTTAGAAAACCACAATGAATGTTACACTTACCAAAACACAGGGAAAAAAGGAAAGCTAAGATTTCAAAGAACGAAGGAAGTTTGTGGGGATGATTAAATGCCTTCGTGCAAACCTATTAGAGATGGTTCTGTTTTGCTTTTACAATCTAGCTGCATAAAAATTTTGTTAAATAAACAAAAATGAATGTAGTCCACGTCATACTGATCAAACCTAAACATTCTAGGATAAAGTTAATAGTATGTGCAAACCAAAAAAGTGTATAAATCAAAGGCTGGATGATGCGGAGCTATACCAAAATTTCATAGCTGGCGGTGGAGCCTGTTCGCCGTTAAATTTCGGCATAACCCCTATCTACCGCGCTCCGTCCTACTTAACATCGCTAATGGCCGCGTCTCACCGATATGCCTTCATTAGAGCTAGGTTCAATGTCTTTCCAACAAATGTGCTGAGACATAGATTCACTAAGGGCCAAGTCTCTTCAATGTGTGCTTGTGAAATGAAAACATCTGAATCTCTACATCATGTTATGTTTATCTGCCCTTTGTACAGTTCAGCCCGTGCTAGTATACTAAACTCCATAATCCAGCCTATGGCTGACAAACCAGTAGACCTACAGCTTGCCTGGGTTCTTCAAGATGTGGATCCTTATATTACCCTACAGGTTGCTAAATTCCTAACAGCCGTCCTCTCATACAAGAGACGGAATGGAATGTTACCTGATTATTGATAGTTATAAGAATTTTCTATAATGACATCAGATATTGATTTTAATGTAGTGCCTAAAATTTTTAATTCTTAATCTTAATCTTTTCTTATGAATGGCTAATATCTGCCCTTGTGAGTTGTGAATTGTGTTATATTATTTGTGGTTTGTACGAGTCCGCTGTTGTTGTTGTTTTTTTGTGTGTGTGTGTGTGTGTGTTTCATGATGGGCGTAAAGCCGAATAAACATTTTGATTGATTGTGCAAACCAATTAATGCACGGGACTATGATAATCAAATGATAGATATGTAGTGAAATTTAGTCCAAGAAAGTGAGGCACAAACTCAACATCTCCTAACATCATGTATGAAATTGGGCTTTTCCTGATATGTGGCTTCTCCACCTGTTTCTTAGATGTCATGATCTTACTGTTTATTGTATTCTGCTTTTCCCCTCAAGGTGTACAGAAAGAAGTATACATATATTCCAAGATAAATAAAACCTGGTACCAGTTTTGTGACTGTATAAAGAAAGGTTTTTCAAAGTCTTCTTTGGTCAAAAGGCAGAACATCCAAAAGTGAAGAAATCACAGAATTACAGAGCTGGGGATAAAACTACACATTAAGACTCTTTTCCATTCCCTCCCCATCTTTCTTATATAAATATTTCTTATATCAAACAAAACTGGGGCGGGTGGGTAGGTGATGTTTTAGTCCTTTCCCCTCCCCAGCTGTTTCACTGTTCAAAATTGCCCCTTCTTAACCTACTTTTCTTCCCAAACTATATGAGGGTCTGTATAGTTTATCCCTCATGAATAATGCACATGGGGAGGCAATTTTTAGTAGATGAAATTCTAGAAAGGAAATATCTCCTCTTCCCCAGCACCCTCTGCTCAACCTGAAGCCTCCTCTAGTGCCTTCATACCTGCATAGAGTCCTGTTCTGCATGGCTGGGCTACCCATGAAGCAGACCACCTCACAAGGCCAAATCCTGCAGGGCAGTACCCCTACAGGGGCCCCACCCACCCCTGCCACTGCAAGGGTTGTGTGGCTGCAGTGATTGCTCACTGAGAGATATTGCGTCCCCAGTAAGCAAGGTTTGGGCAGGGTGGTGTTGGCACCTCAGGTGGTTTTGCCTCAGGTAGCGAAATGGCACGGGTCACCTCTGCTGCTCTGAAAAGAGATCAGTCTGTGAGGTTCAGACTACAAATTGCCACCAAGCAAAACAGCAGGTGCACAGTGGAAGGTTTACAGAGCAACAGTGATATGCATGCAACTGAATGTCTTTCCTTACATCATTACAATTTCCTGAACACCAACAAACTGAAATTGTTTTGCATTAGAGCTTTTAAAAAAACCCCAGAGATTTGTTTATTTAGCAACTAATTAAGTTATTTACCTGTTGCCTTTCAGCAAAGCTTCAAGGACAAAGGCAATTGTTTTACAAGACAAAAGACCGTTAATAAGGTCCACACTGTTTCCTTTCCATTTTAATTCTGCTATTGGTCCTTTAAATTATTATAAAAACACACTTATGCCATTACTTGTTCTGGCCTATAGCCAAGGTAGCTGCCACTAAGCTGCAAAGTAGAGAACACAGCATTAGGGAAAGAACATTTGTCTATAAAATGCTTTAATATGACTAAATGTTGTGCATCCTTCATAGTTTCATTGTTTGGGAGTCATTTTGAGATTGCTTATCAAAAAGCTCTCTCAGTTCACCGCACCTATTGGGCCACAATGCTGGACACCAGCTTGATAAGCCTCCCTCCTTCCCTCCCCCAGGCCTTCCAATTTTCATTTGCAATGTTTGCAGCAGCACAAACATAAAAACCATTAGGTCTATGAAGAACAAGCTCCTACAGCTAAAAAGGGATAAAGGGCAAAAGGTCCCCCCCCCCCTTGCAGGGATGAAAGGATCTGCTACATCGTGCTTCCAATTTTTTCCAGTCATAAATTCAGTTCTGAATGTTTTTGCAGTAATTTGCTTTTTTTATACCCTCATGAAAATTCTTCAACATTTTAGTGTGAATTGCTCCTAATTTTGTTCTGCAGTTTTGACTAACGTACATATTCTTGCAATCAAACTTTACTAATATGATGCATTTTAATGTCATTTTCAAAAATGTATTCATTTTATACAAAAACCAAACCAAACCCAGAAGAATAGTTTCAGTTGTAAAGCAACACTCCCCTAATAATCGCCTTAATCTGAGTCTAGGAATCTGTGGCCCTTCAAGTCTTGTTGGACTTCACTCCCATCAACCACAGCCAACATAGGCATTAGCCAGGGATCAACAGAGTTGTAGTCCAACAAAATCCAGGGGGAAATGGGGTCTCCATCCCTCTCTTTTCTCATTCAGAAACATTAAACAAATTTAGTCAGAGGACTTGATATTCTCGCTGTTACAAAAATACATAGAATGTTCATTTTTTCCTGGTACAATCCATGAACCACAGGGGTTATATTTTTCTGTTTTTAAATAATGCCTACTGCCTAGAAGCCAATGATTTGAAATTCACTTGGAGATCCTCTGTGAAGAAGTGAAACTCAATGCTAACTCCTTTAGGAACCAACGTACAGTGATGTTTTAAATTTCTTGGTTAATATGACAGACAGCATTGGTTGGCTGCACTGATTGCTTTCTTACGCTGTCTGAAAATACATCTCTTTTAAAAAAATATTGCAACCAAAGGAAAAAAATATGATTGTGATGTGAGGCTGCAATTACCTGCACGAGAGTAATTCCAATTGTGCAAGTTGGACTCAACTTCCAATAAAATTTGTATAGGCCTGCACTGTATGTTTGTGCTTATGAGAGCATATCTAGGAAGTAGCTGGGATGCAAACTGCAGCTACACATGTTTTCGATCTCAAACACCATATAAAATAAATTCTGAAAGAGGAATAAACTATTAAGAAAGGAAGAAATAAGTATGCAGTTGTGCCCACCCTCATCTTCACTGCCTGTTTAGGGCAGTTGATGACACCACTAAAATGCCAATGTTAAGTACTGTAGTTAGTGTACTAATTGCTGGTACACACATCTCATGGTGCTTTGTTGACATTCAGTTTCTAGACAGCAACTTGCACCGGGGGGAACAAATGTTTGTACATCACAATGCGATTTTGCCTCTCTCATCCTACAGCTTTCAGTGATGGAAGTAATAATTTATTTATCTAAGTTAAAAGCCCTACCTTAAACAGTTCAAACTGAGACTGGTAAAAGGGAGGTACACACAAACACACACACACATTATGCAATTAATCTGATATTCTAACTATTCTATAAAGAAGCAAATATGCCTATCTACTTCACAAATATATACTTTACTGATATTTGCTAATTTAGTAAACTGGTTTACTAATTCAAATGGAACTTTACTTAATTTCAATAGAAACTACTTATTGCAGAGCCTTGTGGCTAGTAAATTGATTGTGGCATAAGATTTTGTGGACTACAGTCAAATGTGTGAATTATTACTTAATGTTTATTACATTTATATCCCACCTTTCGTCCAAGGAGCTCAAGGAAGCATAGCATGGTTCTCCCCTGTTCATTTTATCCTCACATAAACCCTGCGAGGTAGGTTAGGATGAAAGGCAGTGACAGGCCCAATGTTGCAGCAGACCTATGGGCCAATGAGGACCCTCCATGGATCCAGACTGCCTGGTTATTGTGCAAGCATCCTAATCTGTGATGCGCACAAGATGCAGAAGCAGAACTACAGCAAAAGTCAGTAGACCGCTTTTGGTGCCAGCACAATGCCATGAATTGTGGTTTCAAACCAGTATAGGGACTGTTCCAAATCATACATCATCCCAGAATGCAGCATGGGGACAAAGAGTTGGTCTCCAAAGCTGTAATGGTATGCACAATTAAATGTAAGCAAGCTCCACCAGCCTTACTGGACTTATTTCTGGGTAAACATGCATAAAACTGCCTGGCAGGACTAGTTATAGAGAAATGCATTCCATTTAAATCCATGGGACTTATTTCTAATGAATCACGATTCGGATTAAGATGCAGAACAAATTTATCTTTTAGTAATGTTTCAGGACTACCTTATTTCCTAAGCAAAAGCAGAACACATTAAGAGCATGTAGAAGGTTTGTTCTGTCTGAGAAAAAAGGAAAGCCATCACCCTTTCTGCATTGGCTGTCCCAATATGCAAGCATTAACACCTAAAATTAGATATAATTTTACTTGTGGGTGTAGACTGGCAGCTCACTAAAATGAAGTATGCACCACCGAAGGATTTATTATTTTTTTGTTAGATCCTGTTAGCTGAATCTGGAATCATTATGCCCAACACAGTTACAAAAGTAGAAAAACAAATACCCCAGACCAAAGAACATTCACTTGAAGGTCCACTTGATTTCAGTGGAACTTCCAATAAGTGTACTTATACAATTGTTGCTTAATCACATGTCAAACCAGGTGAGATGCTTTACCAATGTAGCCCTCCTAGATGGATTTGTTTTTTCATTACTGTTTAAATTGATGGGAAGATTTTTGAAGCTGCTCAACATTTTATTCTCATCTTGTAACAAACAAAGAAGTCGAAAGCTTATATTTCAAGGTTTTTATCTTTTTTGTTTGTTTTTTGAGAAAAGCACTTCCAAAGCGACTGACACCTGTTTGATTACAGAAGTCAGAAACAGGTGAGTCAATACCTACCAGGTGCAAATCTAACTCCTGATTGTAACAATGCAATAATAACAAGGCCAATAAATTCCAGAGGGATATAGCAATGTTAGGCTGTTGAAGCAAATACAACAAAAACAATCAACTTTTGAAAATTCTTTTTAACCTTATTGTTATTATATATTTATTTATACCCTACTTTTACCCTGACAGGAACTCAAGATGGCTTACAGATAAAATAATAACAGCTTTACCAAAACTCTGTAAACAGGATTGTTTAGTCTACATCCAATGCGTTCCCACTACTGGTTTGAGTCATGTGGTGTATACACGACATTAGCCACAATTCATATCTAACCTGCTGTTTCTTATGCAAGACTGCATTTTGATGTGTTTTTCCCCACCCCCAAACCAACTTCAATCCAAACTGTGGAAAGTAAAGACCTAGCTGCTGTTTAAGCCAATAATGTGTACACAGCCTAAGAAGCCTGGATCAAATATCTGTTCCATCAGTACTGCCTCTTCATATTATTTTGCAACACATATCACACGTATCTGGGTAATATAATTTGTCCTCATTTCGTACGTTTATCAAGAAAGGAGTCCATAGCAATTTACAACATAATTCAGTAACCAAGTTCCACCACTCAACTTTACAGATCCATCTGTAGGTCTAGAATATCCCTGCTTCCAGATACCAATTGAAAAAAATACATTTGCACATCCATTACTGAGCTTTAAGACTACCGATTCTATCTCCAAATGTCTCAAAACTAAAACCAGTGCTAATCCCTGACTTTCTTGTGGCTCCTATCCTACTGTAATGACTAGATTCTTCGAATCCTTGTATTCAGAGGCTGTAATGCCTCTCCTAAGTATTACTGCTCAAGTCTTCAGGTCTATATATGATTGTGGAAACAGCTGGAGAATTTGGACCTTCAGTTCACATATACAATTTATATTAGTTATGTTTAAAGAAACTAAAGTAAAACAAGTTTTACTTGCAATTTGTACCAAATTAAACCCATTTAGTTTAGCTTATGAGTAGATTTTATAAGTTAGCATATAAACGGTTTTGTTAAAAAAAAAAAAGCTCTTGTTTTACTGGGCCTTTTGTTTTATTCAGGATTAAGGTGCTCAGAAGCACCAGAACTAGCTGTTGCCAAGCCATAAACTGAATATTTAAAGGTTTATATATTCCAACCACCATATTTCATAAAATCTCTCTTTAAGCAATCAAGAAAACCCAGCTTGCTTAGGATAATTCCAGACAGTGTGTTTTTTCCAAGAAGTGGGTACCACAGGCTATATTTGCTCATAATCAACAACAAAAAAATCATATATAAGGCACAATACTTTATACTGTAAGAACAAAACAGGATAGTGTTTCAAATCCTTTCTAATGTATATGGAGGTATGCTTGCTGAACTTCTAATCACCACTTCCCCCTGTCCTGTAGTGTCGAATTTTTGCTCTCTCATGGAAAAATACTAGCGAGAAAAAATATTAGAAGTAATGAACCCATCAGTACCACTGTGGCTTCTTACAAATTCTCCAAAGCAGCTAAGGATGGGTATAGTTACTATTCCTTGATATCTTAAGTCTAGGAACTCATTTGAGCAGCATCTGGGTCTGTTGATTTTATCAAGACTCTGCCCTAGAAAGGTACCAATAGCAAAAATAATAAAGAACAAGATGGTTCAAAATACGTTTGGAGTGTATTGAAGTGCAGCTTGTCCACAGACATCTAGGATGGCAGAAGGGCAGGGCTGGAGCAGCTCAACCATACAGGTAGACTACCGTAATTAGCTAAGTGGAGAAACATACTATCCCTCATGCCAGCTCCCCCTTATTATTATTACACCTAGAGCCTAACAATTACTGAAAATGTATTCCTATTGCATACAGGGTTGAAATTCCCCCATGCCACTCAAACCTGGGGAAGGGCTCCCAAGTGCGATTTCCACTTAGTCGGAAGTCCAAAATCTTGTAGAAATTGACCACCTCTTAAAAAAAGAAGGCAAATGGCAACATCGTGTTGGTGACGGCTGGATTGCCGACACCACAGACGAAGTTACCCAGACAGAACCCATCCCGTCCCTTATTGCACACCCGGGTCGATGTGTAAATTGGCATCCTCACCTGTATCCCCATAGGACACACACACAAGAGGCAAAGGGGATGGCGCACACTAGCCCTATCCTAGGGACCTCGGAACTTGCACGCTCTGGGGACCAGCGGCTTGCAAAGCGGGCAGCCCCACGGAGGTCTCCCTCCCTCCTCTCCACACGCTTCATCGACGGACACCGGCCCGTTCAGAACTTCCGCTACAGCGTGCCGTCCATAGCCGACCCAGCCTCAGCTTGCCCCATTCCCGGGGTCCTTGCTCTGGGCAGGCAACCCCCAGCCCCCCCCCCCGCCCGGAGGAGCCGCTTCCTTTGCCGACGCTCTGAAAGGCGACGCCGGAGGCAAAAGCGCGCGAAGGAAGCCGAAGGTGTGGGAGCGGAGGGCGCCCCGTCGGCCGGGGCTCGGGCGGGGAAAGGGCAGCTACCTGCTTGTCCAGCGCGGCCTCCTTGGCGCTGACGGCGGAGGCGCCCTTGGGGGCCGGCGCCCTCTCGCAGGTGCAGCCTTCCAGCATGTACATGCCGGCGGGCCGGGCGCTCTGCTCGCTCTCGAAGTAGAAGAGCACGTTCTGGTAGAGCGCGAACCACTTGTCGTGCCAGCGGCTCGTCTCCGCCGTCTTCTTGCTCAGGTAGCCGCGCTTGGTGCCCTCCTTGCGAGCCAGCACGGCCAGGTACAGGGCGTGCCCCTCGTTGTAGCGCACGCTCTTCTGCATGTTGCCTCCACCCGCCGCCGGGTCCCGGGCGCCTCCTGGTCAACCTTCCCCTCAGAGCGAGCCCGGCGTCGAGCGGCAGCCCAAGCGTCTCATGGTGAGCGCGGCTTCTCTCGACGGCCGAGGCGGGGCGGGGCAACCCGAGCCAGCCACGCTCCGTCGTGGCGCGCCAATGAGGACCCTCGCGCCGGCGCTGCTGCTGCTGCTGTGGCGGCTGCTGCTTCAGGTGGTGCAGCCACCGCCGCCTGCTTCCCGGGCGCTATTGCTCCTCCACTTCGACCCTGAGCTGCTGCCGCTTCCTCGGTCTGTCCCTGGGCTTCCTGCGCATCCCTCGCTGCTGGCGAAGGACTCTCCCTCACGCGCCTTTCGCCCAGGGAAAAAAAGTTCTGCGCGGCGCGCTTTTTCGCGGGCTTCTTCCCAGCACGAGCTGGCTCCCCGGCTCCTTCTTGCTCCTCTTCCTGCTGCTGTTCCAGCCCCCCTCCCCGCCCCAAACTCCGCCAGGAGCCAGAAGGGGAAATATCACGTGGGAGATCAGCTGTAATCGGCTTTGAGACCAATTTAAAGAGCAAAGTCGCCGCCGCTGCCGCTGCCAGAGCGCACGACCCCTCCCTGGGACTGCGCGCGCTTCCGCCTGGCTCCCTCTCTTGCTGCGCGAACGGAGCTGAGCTCCCGCTCTCTCTCTCTCCTCCCCCACCGCCTCCAGGGGGTTTATCTCCAGCCAGTCGAGCTGGCCGAAGGGAGCGTGAAAAAAGGAAGCCGAGAGGAGTAAGACAGGCACAGATTTCCACGGCTGGAGAGAGGGAGACTGCAGCGTCCACGACGCTGATATAGCCGCGAAACAAACAAACAAACACAAAATAACGCTGGGCGAAGTTAAGTGGACGGCTCAGGGCGCTCCTAGGCTCTCCAGCGTTGCTTTCTGGACGGAGAGATTAGCATGGAGCGATCATAAAATGCCTTCAGATACTCGCAGGGCACGCGGCAGGGCTTAGCAAACGTTCCGCTCCAGAACCCCTTTCGAGTGCCAAGGTTCAGGCCTGGTGTCCACCATGCAAATAATAATAGAGTATTTTCCACACCCAGCTCATAAAGGCCGTCTACTTTTCCTTCTTAACAGGAGTCCTTTGTTTTAGAATTGACATCACTATGTAGTAGCTGGAAGTGGTCACCAGGGAATTTGGGACAAGGTGTTTCCAGTGCGCTGATGACATCCAGCTCCGTTTTTCCTTGTCATCTGAGTAAGATGAAAGAGTGCAGAGGCCTGGAACATAGCAAGCTGCCTTCCTTATTCAGAGTCAGTGGCTTAGCATTGTTTGCACGGACAGGCTTACAGCTCTCCAGGGATTTAGGCAGGAATCTTTCCCTGCCTTACCTGGGGACACCAGGAATTGAACATGGGACCTTTTGCATGCAGAGTATGTTTTCAGTGCTGAGTTACATCCCTTCAAGTGGCTGGAGGCAATAAGGGACAAACAACAACCTAGGCACTGCCTGCTGATATTTGCAGCGTTGAGTGAAGTCTGAAATAGCATCCTGCTTGTAGAACAAACTGCCCTTGGAGGTTCAGCTGACACTAACATTATTTAGCTTTAGATGCCAGCAAAATACCTGCATTTTTCTTCAATCCTTTTAACAATGAGGATCTCGTCTGTATGTGAGGAAATTGACAGATTGCTGATATTTTACTGTGTTTTATGTTTATTGTTCTAAGTATTTATTGTTGCAACCCACCCTGGTGTCTTGTGATGAAGGGCAGGGTACAAGTTTTTAAAATAAATATAGGGCAGGCACAAATTAAACAACTGAAGCTATTTTTCCTGGCTTGGAAATGTAGTAGCAGGAGAAGCTTCTGGCTAGCGTCCAGTGTTTTCAAGCTTGTTACGCAGTTGTTGAAAACACTAGAGCCCTGCCAGAAAAAAGGGCAGCCTTTCTGTGCCCACACAGAGTTTGGAAGGATAAGAAGTCAAGGTGTAACTTTCAGGTAGGCATTAACCTCTTGACCCCATTCTCTCCATATAATTCCTTTCCTCAACTCTACTAGTAGCCAGAAAGGGAAGTTAAACATTACAATAAGAAATTTATTGTGAATATGCTTTCTCCACACTCACACTCCCCTACCCTCTTCTCAGGATGTTTGTATTAGTTCATTTTCCACCTAAACACAACATCAGCTAAACAACACATTTTCCACCTGAACACAAAAGCTTAGATGCCTGTGTTCTTCTCAATTTAAATACGAGCTGCTTGAGTAAAGAAATATCAGTCTATTGGCCCATAAGTTTAAGACTAAAACCCTATTACTTTAGTCATTCACTTAAGACACTTGCTCATAGGTATGTCTCATTTACTTTTGGGTAGGATTTACTTTTGGGTAGGCAGGATTGCACCGTTAATCACTTTATTAATTCATCAATTAGATTTGTGTGAGCATAAAGCCAAGTCCTGTTATGAAGAATAACATGCTTGCTTTGTTTCCAGCCATTTTCATAGAATATTAAGGAAATCCATTCTGCAGTGATTTGGACGTTTTTATCATTCCCCTAGACTAGAGTGATTTATAGTGCTCAGATGAGCTTGATCCTGGTGAGATTTTTAAAAAGCAACCATCCTCTACTATTTATACAAAAGCAGGTTATTGCAATTATTAATTTGCTTTGAGCAGCCAGCTGAGCTAAAAATCAAACTCAGTGAAAGTAAGGCTGACATATTCTTGCTGCAATAGCAGCTCAGCTGCAAGGTCACTCAAACTTGCAAGATATCTCCCACAAGATCAAACAAATTGGCAAAATCCGAATTGACCAGCTGTTCCAGCTGTTTGCCATTAGAATCTCTGCAGCATTGACATCCCTCTGCACTAATCACCATAAAGGATTGCCAGCTACAATAAAACCATAGCTGCATTTTATAAGTAAACAGGATATACCAACTGAGTTATAACAACAGGTTACTATTAATTTAATTCTTTTTCTGTATACACAATGGTATAATTTCACATTTGTGAATCTTCTTTTTCAGCTTAACATATCACAAAACCCTCTCTGTAAAATCTCTCACACTAGTTCAGTCAATTGTGTATGTGGATGGGGGCACAATACTGATAAGGTGGCTTATGTTGGGATATATTGACCATGTAGTCTAAATACTTAAAATCTTATTTTATGAGTGTTTTCCAGATATTTTTTAAAAATTTATTACAAGTTGGTGCATTTCCTAATGATACAAATTTCAAAAAGCAACAACCTGGTATTCAAAATATATTTTACAGTAAAAATGGGTAAAAATTAATCAGCATGTTAAGCACAAAGATTTCTGGTACACTGAAATTGCTGTAAAATCATGCTTAATGTACTCCCACTCTAGGCTTAGGTGTCCTGATCCAGCCAGGATGGTGCACAAGGAGCTTCGTTTGTCCTTTTTGGACTAGAAGATGCATGTGCATGTAGATGCCAGTGTCACATTTCCACTACAAAACTGTAGTGTTTTAGCAATTAGTTTGTGGTAGCTACAGATATTTCCCATTCCCACTTTAATTTTGGTTTGCTATGAAATTGCACTTAGAGGCTACATGTAATATTTATTCTTGTATCCTAAACAGTGGTACCTTGGGTTACAAACGCTTCAGGTTACAGACTCCGCTAACCCAGAAATAGTACCTCGGGTTAAGAACTTTGCTTCAGGATGAGAACAGAAATTGTGTGGCGCAGTGGCAGCAGGAGGCCCCATTAGCTTAAGTGGTACCTCAGGTTAAGAACAGTTTCAGAACGGACCTCCAGAATGAATTAAGTTCTTAACCCAAGGTACCACTGTATTTCCAGTAAACGGAGTTCATAGATCCATTACTCTACTCCTTCTACTCCTGTTTTACGAGCATAATATGTTGTATTGACTCTTACATGACCCTGAAAAGTGCTGTTGAGCCTGCCTTGTGCTTTTTTTGTAGAATTGAAAGGCACCTCAAAGGTCAACTAGTACAGCCACCTCCAGATGCAGGAAACCCTGTATCTACTTAAAAATGTCTAGCAAAGGACTCATCTTCATTGGAATATTTTAAGCAGAGATTGGGTCACTATCTGTCATGGATACCTTAGTTGAGATTCCTGCATTGCAGGGGGTAGGACTACATGACCCTTGGGGTCCCTTCCAACTCTACAATTCTATGAAAGGATACTCCTATCTTCCAATAAAGTCTGTTCCATTGTTGAACAGCTTGTATCACCAGGGCATTCTTCCCAATGTTTTATCAAAATGCCCTTCCTTCTGATCTTTAAATTTGAACCCAATCGTCGGAGTCCTACTTTGGAGCAACAGGTCCATATATTTGTGACAGCCCTTTAGATATTTGAAGATGGCTATCATATATTAACTTACCCAGCTCCTGGGTAGCTTCCTATGTTCTTATCTTTATCAATAGGCACATCAAAGAGCCAGTGTGGTGTAGTGGTTAAGAGCGGTAGTCTCGTAATCTGGGGAACCGGGTTCACGTCTCCGCTCCTCCACATGCAGCTGCTGGGTGACCTTGGGCCAGTCACACTTCTTTGAAGTCTCTCAGCCCCACTCACCCCACAGAGTGTTTGTTGTGGGGGAGGAAGGGAAAGGAGAATGTTAGCCGCTTTGAGACTCCTTAAAGGGAATGAAAGGCGGGATATCAAATCCAAACTCTTCTTCTTCTTGCCATTGTGTGTTTCCCAAAGAACATTTGGGAAGAAAGTTCAGATTCACTCTCCATGATGGAAAAGATACTGGTACATCATGATGGAGATTGCATAATTCTAAGAACACCCAGATAATTCTCCAACATGAGTCAACTGAGATGTTCTGATAGGAGAACTCAACAAGCAAAATGTTTGGCATTGCTAACTGTATCAAAAGGAACTTGGTAACTATGGCAACAAAATTAGCACTAAAGCAACATGTTATATCAGGGTGGAATTTCACCACTAATAGTTTATATTCAGCTTGAATGTTGCCCAAGAGCAGACATTCAAAGCATCTGCATCACTAAGAAATAGTGTTCAAAAATTTAGAAAGGCTCACTTTAGCACTATACTCTGAAACCATGTTCTAGGCAATTTTACTTCAATAGAAAGGAAAAGCGCACAGACCTGTTGTCAACTGATAAAGCCGGCGTTATACAGAAAAGGCAAGAAAGCGTTGTAGATGCATTGCCGATGCACAACACCCCGTGAGACAAATACAGATGAATTCTGTTAGAAAGCCTGAAAACAGCTGCTACAGAAGTTTGAAAATCATTTCAATAGAAACAGGGTTCATAAACCAGATGTAGCTATCATTCCCTATAGTCCCCTGAATATAAACATTTAATCTGTTATGCAGTTCAGAACCTCTCCAAAATATAGTAGGGAACTATTTTCCACTGGCTTATATGGCTTGTGGAAGTTTATGTATTTTCCTAGTATAATCCACTTCAAACTAACCCTATTTTAAGCTTAAGTGTGACTTCACTGAGAGGCAGTCAACTAAATAATTGGTGAATAATAATTGATTGTAAAGATCTCTGGAAGGCTTTACTTTAGATAAGAATATAGGATCAGTACAATTCTGGATTTAATTCAAAACTACTATATTGATATATTTTCTATGTACTATTGTATTTGAAATCCTATTCAGTGTCCTTGAATAGCAGTGCTAGTAGTATTACTACTGCTATTCCTTGAAATTTAAAGTTTTACTTAAAAAAAGAAACAACACCATGAAGATTGCTTCACAAAGTGAGCTTGTGGCTTCGTTCTCATGTAACACTAAACCATAGTTTGAACTGGGGAAACACTCGTCTCTACTATCTTGTGGGGTGAAAAGTCACTGGCAGGTTGCATCCCCCGCCTTCTAGGATGAACATCTTGTCAAAAAGACCAGCCTAGCCCCACACATCTGCCAGAGGATGAAAATGAGGAGCTGCAGGTACCCCATTTCCCCCACACCCTGCCACATTTCACTCCAACTACCAATTGCCCTTAGGCTTCAGGAGTGAGAGGAAGCCTTTGCCACAACACAGAGGAACAAGGATTGCTGGGTCAGTTTCAGCACCTCTATACAGTGGTACCTCTGGTTATGTACTTAATTCATTCCGGAGGTCCGTTCTTAACCTGAAGCACACTTTAGCTAATGGGGCCTGCCGCCACGCAGCCACAGTGCGATTTCTGATCTCATCCTGAAGCAAAGTTCTTAACCCGAGGTACTATTTCTGGGTTAGGGGAGTCTGTAACCTGAAGTGTATGTAACTCAAGGCACCACTGTGCAAGCAAGACAAGCAGCAAGATCCACATGGATATGAATGCCTTCTTCTTCTTTTTTGCAGTTTATGATTTTGTTCTGGCATTGTCAAACTGATCTCCCTCCTGCACTATTCACCTCAACCCCCTTTTCCTTGTGTCTTCACTTTCTAGTTTATAAGCCTCAGGGCAGTGCCTGTCTGTTTTTTCTGGTTTTTTGATGTGAGCTGCTTAGGGAGACAATCTTTGCCTGGAATGCAAGATAGTAAATAAACAGCTTAGTGTTACATATTGTTGCACGCTACCCCACTCTCTCTGCAGTGTGAGATTCTAGGAGTTCCAGGCACTTACTCAGGGTTCATGATGTTTCCTTCAGAATGAGGTACAGGGAAGACTGTTGTATCTTTATGGCAAATGGTTTATTCACATATATATATACAATTTGAGTCTACGATAGAGGGGTTCACAGCATTAACACTCCCAGAAGATATTGCTTCCCCCATAGCCACAGCCTTGTATGCAAGCAGAAATCAGGCATTTCTCTACCTGGCAGGCTTCAGCCTTCTTCCTCCAGCTTCTAGCTCACACACACAACTCAGCTCTGATCTTTTCCTTTTCTAACTTCAGCAAGTTGAGGAAGGGGGGGCCTACTTGTTTGCCGCTAGGCCTTCGCTACTGGCAAAGCTGTATGCTTCCATTTTCAGTTAACCATGGTTTGTTATGCTTGAACCTTGACAAACTGTGGTTAGCTTTAACTATGGTTTCTTAATAAGCAAGCTTCAAATCATAATTCTGGCTTATTTGCATAAACCGGGGATGGGGTGTCATGGACCAGGAGTCAGCTTGGCCTGCGGAACAGCAGCCTGAAGGGGGAGAAGACAGAGTGGCTCCACCTGCAGCTGATCAGCGTTCAAGGACACAGAGAAGACGACACTGGTGAGAACCATCTTCAGCCATCTTAAGCAGAGCTTCCAGCAGTAGATGCTGGTAAGAATGCTTGTAGTTCCTGGTCCTACCTTGGTGTTTCCTGCTTGTCTTGGCCGCCTGATCATCGGATTCCCTGACCCCTAGTCCGTTTGACCACATGGTTGCAGTTTACTTGACCCTAGGACTGGACCCAACTTCGGATGCTGACTCTGCGTTCAGGCAAGTACACATCAGAGAGTCATGTGGTTGGCTGGCCTCCCACTCCACTAAGCTCTGCGTGTTTTTGCTCAGCAATGAGACTGCGGTAGTGGGGACCCCAGGCTTCTGTTTCTGACCCCTGGGACTCTTAACTTCTTCCTTGCCACACTCCTTAGCAGACCTGTTTGGGGCCCTCCTTCGGTGCTTTTGCCTGGCTGGAATCCATCCTTGAACCCTGACAATGCTACTTGCTAGAGGGATAGATAACCTATTGTACAATGATAAAAGTTCACATCAACTTTTCTGCTCACCTTTGCCTCTGGCCTGGTCTAGCAACAGCACATGACCCCAAGAAGGCTCTTGGGCTGGAAAGAGTTCTCTTCACTTGACATAAACTATAGTTAGCAGTAATTGCACTTCTGTGTCTGTGAACTGCACAGTGTTTCTGGAATTGGGCAGTGTTTATCCAGAAGGGATGATGTCTTCAGAGAAATTCTGACCAATTCACATAGTTCTAGTTTCTTTGTTTTAAATGGGCATTATTAGAGTTCTACGGTATTCATTGTTTTCTTTCTTAAAAGATACCCCATGGTGCTCAATCAGGATTGTAAAATGTTACAGTTATTATCACTTACTACTGTAATTATTTTGTATGATGAAGCTTTCCCATCCTGCAAAGCTGAGCAAGTGTTCTACCCAAGGGTATGTCTTTATGTTTCTCTGTTATTCATCTGTAATGCAAGTTGACAAGCACTATAACTGAGAGGAAGGAAAATGAGGGGTCTGGATTAAAGGTTGCTATTATGTAGAAAGAGGTTGCACTGGAAAAATCTCAATAGAAGACCCAGGAATCCTTTTATCAGGGCTATTTTTGATCTTTTAAAAATGGAAACATTACTCAAGATTAATTTATTTCTAAATTATAAACGTGTGTGTGTGTGTTCCTGGAAGAAACACCCTGTCACCCTGGATTCAACTCTTATCCTGTTCTTAGAAGTTATTACATGACTAATGCTAAAATGTGGATGTGCATTTCCACCGAAAGCAACACAGTGTGGACAGCTGGAATTGAGTTTGCTGTAATGCTAAACTTAGGTGGTTTAATGCCAATCAGTTTGGACATGAAACAGAGCCACCCCAAAAATAAGATTGTGGTTTTTATATACATGTCTCCCTCCCTAGGAACTCAGAAGTATATTCGTTTATAAATTAAAAGAAAAATAAATGCTTAACGTTCCCTACATCAAAGCAGGGCAACAAAGTCATATCCTGAGTAGCTTATTTCTCATGGAAATTGATGGAAAACATTCTTAAAGCTAGAATGATTAAACATATAGAAAAGATACCCTGTAGAGGAACATTAGGAGACTAACTAACTACAGTGGTACCTCTGGTTACATACTTAATTCATTTCAGACGTCCGTTCTTAACCTGAAACTGTTCTTAACCTGAGGTACCACTTTAGCTAATGGGACCTCCAGCTGCTGCTGCCCTGCTGCCACACGGTTTCTGTTCTCATCTTAACCTGAGGTACTATTTCTGAGTTAGTGGAATCTGTAACCCGAAGCGTATGTAACCTGAGGTACCACTGTACCAGTGAGTTGAGGGAGTGGGACCCACACATTTTGTGTCTGGCACAGAGCCTAATTTCCTTTGTTACCTTAATGACCCATATTTAGAGGGTCATTATAAGGAAGCTTGTCTGGTTATTACAACAATTTGAATCTTTCCTTAGACTTCCATGCTTGCTGGATCCAGGAATTGAAAGGGTCAAATGCACCTGCAACCTCGATTTATATAAATGCATTATGTTACTGGCAGGTCCCCCCGTCCCCTTTCGAAATAATCCTTAGCAAGAAATTTGCATCTTTTCATCTCTTCTGGACATTATATTGACATTACATTGACAGCCTACTCTACAAAGTTAAGATTTACGCTTGTTGGTCCACCTACTTTTCCCTCTGACCCTGCCACCATTGCCATGTGGCCCCTGAAAGATTTTCCAAAGGGAAATGTGTCCTTGGAGTGAATCAGGTTCTCTACCCTGGTCTATATAAAGTCTATCTCCCTCTCCAGGGTCCCTTTCCAGCCAACATGTTTGTTAGCTGGTGTGGAAGTAGAAATGCTGAAGGAGGGAAGAACAGAAATACGTACCAATAGCAACAACAACTCAAGTCTGCAAAGGGATGTAATAGCTTTTACAACAAAGGGTTCCTGTTGATTATTGGATTGCCACATTTTACTAGAGGTTGGATGGTGTTACGTTATAAACAATTAGTGTAAAGAATTCCTCACAAATTCTATTCTATTAGCAATCTCCACAATTTTTAATTTGGGTATATTTTTCACTTAGCCTGGACTTCTGCAAAAAGTTTTAGCACAGGAAGGAAAATGAACTCTAAAATGTCACTATTGGTGCTTAAGCAAAAGGCTTTTTCGGGGGGGGGGGAAACATTTTTTAGATAAGATATAAGAACCCCAGATTTCAGAATAGGCTCAATTTTAAGCTTACCTGTTGAAATATTAAGAGCACTGTGGTCCAACGCATCTAAATGCCATTATGATAAAAAGCAAGTTACATTGAGGTCATCTTCAGAATTGCTGGAGTAATAGTTCACTCCTGTTTATCAGCGCTCCACAGCGAAGGGAAAAGGCTTGCTTCCAAGTTAGTGTGTTTAGGATTGCAATCTGAGTTAGGAAAAGAAGTTTCTATCACCAATTTATGCTTACCATAAATTGGTGTCAGCAGGTATATCTTGAACTAGCACTCACAAATTGCAAGGCATTAAACATGACTGGTGTCACAGATTTGGGAGCCTGTGTACCATAGCCTTAGGGAGCCTAATTGACCACTTAGAGAGCAACAAGAAACAGGCTCAGTGTCAGCATCGTAGCAGACATGAATGAGCTTGCTGGGACTGGTTACTATTAACATCCTAAAACAACCACATTTAATAGTCTGGGGATGGCAACTGATGCTCATTCCCTTATTTTTCTTTAAAACTGTATTATCCTTTTCTACAACAAAACGGTGCTTCTTTCCAAGTAAAGGGAAAGAGCAGCCGAAGGAAACAGCACTTTGTTTCTGTAGTCTTGATGGTGCTATGTTTTAAGAGAGTTTAAAACACAAAAGTGCATGTTCCCAGGGTATTTATTTCTTAAGTGAGGTGGTTTTTTTGCTCTAACTTATCAGGAACGTAAAAATGGTTGTAAACAGCAGTGGGAAAGGGAGAGAGAAGAGAATTGTGTGCTTCACAGCTGAAGTAGTACATAACTTTCAATTCAACTGTTATGTCCATAGTAAAAAAAAAACCCACCCAGATGCACTATTAAACGTTAAATCTACGTTGTTGTACAGTTCTGCCCCTGGAAAAAGCACCCCTCTTTTAGTGACTGGATGGGAGGGGTTTTGAAACAGGACAGAAACTTATGTACAACATGCACACATCTGTTTCTTGCAGAAAGTGTTCCCTGAATTGAGTTATTTGCTCTCCAATCAGTTTGGCTGCATATTATCATGCTTAGAACATGATCCCTGATTGGTAAAAGTGCTGGTAATTTGATTCCATAAACATTACCCTCCCTCTGAATTGGCTTTATTTGTTCTCAGTGATGTCATCACATACTCAAGCTGAGAGGCTGTATGAGAATTTCACTGTTCTCAGGAAGAAATCTTCCCAAATGGGCATAGGCTGCTGAAGCTGCAAAATCCTCAAAAAGACTGTAAGCAATATAATCAGGGAGAGGGAATTGGGGTACATTTCTTTCCCACTAAATGTACAGTGGTACCTCGGGTTATATACGCTTCAGGTTACATATGCTTCAGGTTACAGAGTCCGCTAACCCAGAAATAGTACCTCGGGTTAAGAACTTTGCCTCAGGATGAGAACAGAAATCGTGCTCCGGCGGCATGGCAGCAGCAGGAGGCCCCATTAGCTAAAGTGGTGCTTCGGGTTAAGAACAGTTTCAGGTTAAGAACAGACCTCCGGAATGAATTACTTTCTTAACCCGAGGTACCACTGTACTGTGTTTCCCCTCCAAATGTTTAGAAGCAAGCATTTTTGAAACCACAGTTGCAGTACCTACCAGAAATTCAATTTGCAATTTATACCTCCAGACTGAATCTTAATACAGATTTGAAGTCTTAAACATCCAGGATAATTTTTAATTTGGAGGGTTTCCCTATTTTACTTTTTGGGTTACTTCCTGTTAGGCTGGTCACAATAAACATATTGGACTACTTTTGGACTACCCATATTGGACTACCCACACATTTTGTGTCTGGCACAGAGCCTAATTTCCTTTGTTACCTTAATGACCCATATTTAGAGGGTCATTATAAGGAAGCTTGTCTGGTTATTACAAATTTGAATCTTTCCTTAGACTTCCATGCTTGCTGGATCCAGAGAGGTTTTTCTCTGTTATGGACTAAGCACATGAAAATGCTTACACGTGATCCCAGGACTTACTTGGTCACTTGCAATGCTTTTCCTCCTGGTGTGATGTTTGTGTGATTTGATTTAATTTATCCTGAATTAAGGGTGTTTTCACAAACTAAGGTTTTCTCTTTCTCTCTTGGCAATTATAAATGGCTCTAATGCTGAAAACACCCATTTAAACACCCATCAATGCCCAAGTAAAAGGGAGTTACATGTCTGCATCACCTATGGAAATTATAAGATATTGGTGCAGATCAATGCATGAAAGCAGTCAATAATTATGAGGTGGGTATGGGTCAGCGGGGGGGGGGGGTTTAACATGTTAAATATTAGCCAGAACAGAATTCCCTCTGCTTGCATAAGCAAAAGGGACAGTCTGTCTCCATGCCACATGCTGCAGTTTTCATTTGGTTAATTGCAAGGGAGGAAAGTGTTGCTTTGATTTATTTTTGCCTAGAACTTGGCAGTAACATCAGAACTCCGCATTTTGACAGCGGCTTCTGCAATGTATCAGCCTGACACATTTTAACCGATTTTGTTAAATTCTAATCTTTTCCTTCATAATCAAACTAATTCAGCTGTAATTTTATTAAGGGGAGCCGATAGAGCTTGTCCTCTCTTTAGTGAAGAAAGGGCAATGGTTGTGTTTGTGGAAGGCATGGAGAAGTTGGAGGGGGGGGGAGTATTTCAGTGAACAAATCTTTATGCAGCTCATTTGCCAACACCTTTGTCTGGATTCTACCTCAGATTGAGCACGTTGTTGGAAAAATTCAAAGAGATGTTGGCTTTTAAACAAAAAATGAATTGCAGTGAACTGAGGAATTGCTGGTTTTATAATCACTTTTGCAATAGATCATTTATAACCAGACATCTAAATATTGTTCATGACTATATACGTTACTCTTAAAATACCTGGGTAGATTCAGCCACATCAATGTTTCCCAGAGCAATTAAAAATATAATCCAAATATAATCCAAAAAACTGAATGGGGCTCTGCTGAATATGCACTTTTTCTGCATATATATTTTGCTAAGTTGCAACCTAGTCCAGCAATATCCTACAGGCACATGGTAGGCCAGTTTTTGGGTTGCTGCAAAATGATT
The DNA here is from genome assembly GCF_964234715.1 of Podarcis melisellensis. NCBI lineage: Eukaryota > Metazoa > Chordata > Lepidosauria > Squamata > Lacertidae > Podarcis > Podarcis melisellensis. Next base: position 32,886,927 of record NC_138543.1, read on the forward strand.
GCAAAACTTTGGCAATGGTTTGCAGTAAATATGACAATGGTGGATTTTGGGTAGTATTAACTGGAACCCTCACATCAATGTATAACTTACCTCTGTATTGTGTGGGGAAGCACTGTAAAATGCTGCAAAACAATTACATTCTAAACCTCTGTCGTCTTCTTGTATCACAGATTTGGGATGAGCAATAGAGCCTCACCTGGGGCAAGTCAGTCACAGTTCGGGGAGGCGATGCAAAATGTGGGGCTTTCACTGCAAAACAATTGCAAAACTTTGGAGTAAATAAGACAATGTGGGAATTTGAGTGCTGTTAACTACAGTGGCATTAACTTGGAACTCTGGTTTGATGTATTACTTGCTGTGCTTTTGGGGGGCACTGCAAAACAATTGCAAAAGCTTGGGCTCAGGTTTGCAGGGAATTCAAAATTTTGAAATTCGTGGTCAGATTTTGTGTATCATGATTTCTGCAAGCAGCTCCCTATCTGTATCCCCATTACCTAATTTTTTAACACCTTCTGAAGGGTTTACCTGCCAGACAAGGTTGACTCCAGGAACCCTAAAATTCCAAACAAAACGATATGTGGTAAACAGTGTGGTTCCTTCACACATATGGTGGACTGTTGTCTCTGTTGAACTGATTAGGCAACCCCATGTACATTGGTGTTCTATGTGTTACAGCATACTTTCACCTCTAGTAATACTGAAATGCTAATGAACTTTTATGTCAGAAAGCAAAAATCCTGGAAACTAATTTCCAGAGCTTTATATTATACTAACATATTACATATTTATTGCAAGCTTCCCATACAGCTTTCCCCATGGGAGCATATAGATGCTGTTCATTAATGTACATCTACATGTCGTGCTCCTTCTGGGGTAGTTTGTCTACATTTGGTCCCCACCCTGCACTCAGCTCTCACCTGTGCCTCCTAGAAGCTGTCAGCATGTGACAGTGGCTGCACTCCGGGAAACGGCTTTGACTGGCTGCCTCAATCAGGTGATTGTAACTGATGGGTCTCAAACTCTCAATGAGTTAGGGGGCTTTCCCTACATGCCAAGACAGGCTCTGGCAGATTGAAATGAGACCAATAGTGGGTCCAACAGTCAAGAAGGTAGTTTCTACATGTGCTGTAGAGGGAAGTGAAGGGCTGATGAGGCTGGAAAGGCAGCCCATCAAGGAGAAGGAAAACTCTGATCCTAAGTCTCTGCTGCCTTGCCGGATATCTTCAGTTGAAAGGGCTAAGGAATAGACCCTACACAATCTGGAGTGGAGTCCCTAAGGCTGTTGGGTGGCATTTTGTACACCTCCTTCCTGTAGCCAAGCTGGTGCCAAACCCATTCGTGTCTGCTTTCCTGTTCTAGAACAACATGGTGTTAGATCACCCCCAAACACTTAGGTGTGGATATTAATCTGGTAATCAAAATCTGCATTATGCAAAGGCAAGATGCATGTAATGCTGTAACAAATATGCATCTCTCTAGTTTTTCGCCACTGCAGTTGAAATTGCTGCTGTTTCTAAAACATAACTAATTAACAGAGATGTATCTGTCATGTAAGCAAGGTGAAGGATTCTGCTTGCATTTCTTTTATAAAGCTAGAGCATACAGTACAGAATAACATCCTCCCCATTACAAGTGAGTGTCACAAATGTTTTACTTTGGCAAAGGATAAGTTGCACAGTGCTCCCATAAAAGCTTTATTTGTGAGCCTAGCAGCAGGTCACTGGCAGTTCAGAGTAGAAGATTCATGAAATGCATTTAATTTATAGCACAAATCAGACTTTTGATGAATGAGTAAAAAAATAATAATACTGCAGCCTTGGCAACAATCAAACTAACCACCTCTTCATGGGTATTATCGCTAGTTCCATTCAAGATGCTGCAGAGACCTTGAGCTCCAGAAAAGATATTGTCTATAACAGCACTTCAAACTAACAGCCTTGATATGGAAAAAAAATTACTGTGCATCTCTGTATTGTATATGCATTCACTTTTGTCTTTTAAATAGACAGGGACAAAGTTAACGTGACAGTTTCGTTAACTGGCGGGTGCCAAGTATAAAAGACACTTGTGCTTCAGACTAAAATGCCTTTTACATTCAGAAAATGAATTCCTCCCTATATTGGTGAATTTTATAAAATACCGTATTGGCCTGAATATAAGTCTCACTTTCCCCCCAAATTCCGACTGTGACAAGTTAAAGTGCAGCTTATGTCCACAATCTGACGGTATGCAGCCAGAAGCATGGCAAAGTGATGCCCACCCTGCCCATAATTTCCCGTCCTCTCCCCCAAGACCAGGAAGGGAAAGAGCAAGGAAGGGAGAAGGCCGCTGGCAACGCAGCATGGCTCTCCCCCCCCCCCCCAGTATGCAGCCAGGAGCAGCGAGGAATGGAGGGGCTTATATTCCGGTATTTTTTCTTTCCCCCACCTCCAATATTAAAGGTGTGGCTTATATTCGGGCCAATACGGTACGTAGGAAAGTGTGTTAGTTTAAATGTTAGCCTTACTCAAAGTGCTGTGTTTAGCGACCCAGCCTACACATTGAATTTTGTATCTTTTTTTCCTATTTAAATTTTTTTATGGAGATTTCGCAAGCTACATAACGTCAGTATCAAAAATATGATAGATTTCCTACCTCCCATTTGGTGCAACAGGTTCACTGTGCTATCCCAAGTAAAAAGTGAAATTGAAATGACATAGACAAGATTTTTTTATTATTTCCTTAACGTTAGAAGTATACTAGACAATACGGCAGATCCCTCCTAGCATTAGTTATCTTTGAATTTTGAGGGTAAAAAATCTAGCATACATTCCATGTATTGATAATTATTCATTTGGCTTTAACAAAATGCTGTTGGTGTTCTGTGGGCCAGTCTCCAGAGACTTTCCAGTTCTGCTTCTTGCAGCCATGTGTAGTGTATCCATGACCCACCTGCATCCATGTCAGTTTTAGAGCAGCCATTTGACATGTAAAAACCAAAACATAACCTTTTCATCTGACAGGTGAAAGATTGTCAATTATAGTGCCGCATTTAAAGCACTGATTTTATTAGAGCAGTAACAAAGAACGGTAATAATTACACTCAAATGGAAAAAGTAGTTCCTTCTTCAAAGAACTCCTGTTGTTTTCAGAAGCCATACTATGAGATCGCATGGAATTCAATCCACCCATCATTTAGAGCCAGTCAGAACCACTGATTCAACCAGCTACAAATCCACCTAACAAATCTCACAAGATCTGGTACATAAAGACAGGGATATGGGCTTTCATAAATATCCTAAGCATGATCTACAGTGTAGCCTCTGGGTTGCAGCCTGGTCTTCCTTGATCTTTGGTCCCTAGTAAACTGCCACCCCCCGTGCTCGGACTCAGGTGAGTAAGTGACCTTCACTTTTGTCATTGCTTTTATTTACATAAGGGAGGGGATCACTTATACAAGGCTATTCTTGATGCATTGTACCATCTGATCCAACCAAATAATAGGCAATCATTTCACCAATATCTGAACACTGATTTACATGCAGAATATCTTGGGTTTCCTTGGAACTAATTTACATTGAAACCAATGGAACTTGCTTCAAAGGTTTACTTGGGAAAAGAGATGTAAATCATCTGAAGGATTTACTATTCTGATTTAATGTTGATCAAATTACTTGCCTTTTCTTCAATTATTAGAATAACATGGCAATGAAATTTTACCAGTATGCTAGGTACTATAAATAAGCACTTTTCAACATTCAGAAAGTTTGCAGTGTCTGGACAATAGCTGAATTTTAATTTTTTATATTTAGGGAAGAAAAATCTATTTTAATATGCAGGCAGGAGAAAAGGCTCTGTACTCTGAAACTTTAGTTTCTGTTGCATAAGCACAGGAGATAAAAATATCTAGAAATCTTTGCAGGGTTTTCCCCCCCTCTAAGCATTTTATTTATCACATTACTTTTTGTACAATTTTATGAAAACCAGCAGATGATCAGACAAATGAATAGAATACCTGGCCCAAGGATTACTGTAGAGGCACATGCCACCAGTTCCTTATGCATTTACAGATAATTTGACTATAAATGACATTTGTATAATACAGGCAAACCGCCACTTACGCGCAATTGACTTGCATGCAACACATGTATACATGCAGCGCTGGGGGGAAAAATAATTCAATTCAAACCTGAAATAGCAGAGGGCTGGAAAGTTCTTGTGGCTCACAAGGAGACCCTCCCCAGAGTCCAAAGAGGACATTGGTCAGCCAAAAATCCAGGAAGAAAGGTTTAAAAGGCTTTTCAAAAAAATGGCATGCAGGAGTGCTCCCTGCCACTGCACTATCCCGCTGAACAGCTGTACTGGGTGGGAAGCTGTATTGCTGCAGGCTCCCTACTTACATACATTTTGCTTATGTGGGGGGGGGTGTCCAGATCATAACCCCCTCGCAAGTGGGGAGTCACCTGTATAACACAAAAATATTGTATTATAATTGAAATCATTGAAACACCCCTAAACTTAAGACATTTGTGAATTTAGGTAGCATGTTTCAGAACCAGAGCGGAGAGAGGCCAAAGGGCCCAGCAGGCCAGGAATTTATCCCTGCCCTGGATGCGGGGCCAAGTGCTACCATTGGTCAGTTGGTCCCATGCCCAGGGAAACACCTCTAATTCCTCCTGCCATTGATCAATTTGGCAGCAAGAGGATGATCCAGCCTGCAATAGGCCAGGTCACAGAGGAAGCCCGAGGGCCCACCTGCAAAGCCGCCCGTCCAAGAAGGGGCAACCAGACTTCATGAAATACCGGTAGGTGCTGCAGGATGGCCAGCGGCAATTTGGAAAATGGCTCATGGTGTTTATGCACCTTCCCACATTCCAAACTATTGTTTTCCATGTAATCCAAGTGTAAATGGCTGCCAGTAATTATCTATTTAGAAGCAGAACTAAAAGTGCCCAGACTTACCTTAAAATGGACAAGACAGCAGCAACAGATGTTGCCTTGGTCACTTCCAGTAGAGACCCATAACGAACTACAATACCTGCTGCAAAGATTGGGACTTGCCACTAAAGATGTATAGATGAAGATCCTGCTGATGGAAAATTTTCAGATGCACATATTAATTCTTTTTAATTTAATTTTGTGTTTGAACACCAAGCAAGACCTTGTATTGCATGTTTAGTTTTTAATGCTGCCTTGGGAGGATTTTCCTCCCTATTCTAATTTTAAAGTAACTTAGCAAAACCTGACAAGTAATTAATGGTAATTACTAAGCCAAGTGATGACTACACAGATATGGAGCAGGAATTGGCTGGATACCAAGGACTGGTAGCTAGATACTGATGAGTGGGCACCGGGAGAAGTGGGCACCGACTTCGAAACAACCAGTAATTTAGTGCATGGAATAAAGCTGGTCCTATGATTCCCAGTGGTCTGGAGAACAACAGGTAACAGGAAGGTTGTAACTGGATACCAAAGCAGGTCACATTTTGACCTTGTTTGCTGTGCATGCCTTACACTTCATGTGGTACCTTCAGGGTTTAATAGTCATACCTTCAACTAAGGCAAGCATTTTGGAAACTACCTCAAAGTTTAAATGACCAAGGTGTCTGTTGTGCCACATTTAGAAGCTGGGAAGATGCCCACCAGCACAGACTGGACTGCAACAAAACACAAATATACAAAAAAGAACACTGTAGGAATAAAGGAAAAAGAAATGCTCTCTCAATGAAAATTGGCAAAAGTTCGTCCTGAAGCTGTAGAGGTTAAGGTAGAACTGAGTGGGAAAGCAGGAGCCATGTCACTTTGAGCATGTGTGCTGAGATGTGGGCTCCCCTCCAAAACTTTCACCCACCTTTAGAAAACTGCAAATGATGCTTTGTGCAGGGATGCAGTATGTGTTTTGGATAAATATGCAAATAATATCAAATAATATCAACTCCCACAGGGCTTCCTAGGCTGCAGATTTCTGCCCGAAGCACAGGGCGCTCTGCTTCAGCGCACCCCGCGCAGCAGGCTATCCGCGGGCTCCCCAGGCTTGCTGATAGCTTCCTGAAGCCTGGAGAGTGAGAGGGGTCGGTGCGCACCGACCCCTCTCGCTCTCCAAGCTTCAGCGAAAGCCTGCATTTGCCCCATAGGACGCACACAGATTTCTCCTTCATTTTTGGAGGGGAAAAAGTGCGTCCTATAGGGCAAAAAATACGGTAATACATGAAGCCTAGTATCTGAAGCAGGGGTGCCAACTTGAATAAAATATGAGGGGGGGAGGTAAGGCCCGCCCCACATAATTGATCACATAACACAGTGCATGCACACCATTTGAATGACAATGTTCACCAACGTGGGGGGCAGCCCCTCAAATATTTTATTGGGAGGGCCAAAGACCCCTTGGAGTTGGCTCCTATGATCTAAAGAGAGCCTTTGGTGCATCCAAACACTTTAGGCATACTCCTCAAAGTTTCTCTGCCTAGCTGCAGCAACTAATGCAGCAATGGGAAGCATTCTGATGAGTCTCCCCAAATTTCGGATTCCTTTTTTTTAATTGCAGCAGAGAGAAAGCATCAGAAGTCAAAATCAGAGCCACTGCCAGAGATTTCCATGTACAGAAGAATCACTAATGATTCTTTGGAGCCAATTCATTAATTCTGAAACTATATAACCAAGGATGTTAAACTAATATCCTCCATACAAAACATCATATGCCATCAGTAAGTGTTAAGCTTTATCAATACCAGCATCAAAGAGCTTCAAGCAGAAAGAATTATAGCATTTTCGACTGTGTGTACGTTTTCATTTTGTATACTTCATGGAAGTTAACAATTACAGTAGTTAGTTAGATCATTTATTCTTACTGAGTGCTTGACAAACTGACTTGTACTTGTTTTGTTTGGGCTTGCAAATGCATCTGCAGTAGTAGCAATATTATTTTTATCAAGATTTCATGGGCATTTCAAGAGCATAAAGAGAGATGCACATACATTGAATATTTTCAGTATATTCTGTGGGAATGCATCAGGACAAATGTCAGCAAGAAACTACTAACATCATTAAAAAAATAAGCATCATGAAATATTATTCTGTATTACTGAATTGATAGTAAACATCTGCTAAATCATACTGTTCAGTCATTGTAACATTAATAGAAATCAATGTATCCTTTTAAAATCATCATTTTATTTAATACAAATGTGTTTTCCTGTAATTTATAAACATGATTTTCATGTTTTCCATCTGAAATTAGTTAACATCATCAAACTATAAAAAGCATTTTTCAGTATTTTAAATAAAGTACAGTTTGGAGATAATGTTTATAAAGTTTGGGAAACATAATATGGGCAAATTTAACAAAATACTTGCACTTCAGTGGAAAAACCCACCAGACAGCAGTTTGAAAAAACAAGTGGAGCTTACAAAATATCAACTGCATTTAAATCAATGAACCATTTCACATGGGCCCATTTTGGCTAGATTTTTCTTTACATGATTTTGCCCGTGTTATGTGCCCATGATTATGTCAAGAAGGCACCGTGTAAATGGTTCATTCTGTAGCAATTTTCACGGCTGCAGTAGCTATGGTAGTTTACATCTCTAGGTAATGTGGCAGGAGACCCATGAAGTGATGTCCCATGCTTTTTTTGTTATTTCATTTTAAAGTGAAAAGCAACTACAGGCACCTCCCAAACTGAATCTGGCCACAGCATTGGGAGAATGATGCCTAATAACCCACCTACTCACGTGCAGGTTCCAAAACTAAATTCCCGCCAGACTTTTTTATCCTATGGGAAAGAAACATACAGGTACTATGTGGTTACCTGTCTGTTTCTCTGTTTCTCTGATGTCTTCTACTTATCTGGCACATAGTATGCTACTCCACATAACTACATCACTGGAGACAGTTTGCATGAATGAAATGAAAAAAATGTCCATGTGAACCACCCATTCATCAGATACACACCTATGATTTGAAATTTCACTGCATGAATATATAGCTTTGTATAATAAATTAATTTAAATCTTCTATGCTATTTCCATTTTCTATTGGCAGGTTTTAAGGAATCTTTAAAGTTGGCTGAAATCATTATCTGTTTCGCACATACTTTTCCATCTTTGCAGTTCTCCAGAATCGGTAGTATTCCATATTTTAACAAAGGTCATCAGCCTTTTTCTAAAAGCAAACAAACACCAAGTTCAGTGTTAGAACTTCATTAAATGTTCAGTTCATTAGTATTTAAATATCTCAGTAAAGAAGAATTAGATGAAGAAAGGCAAGGCTGATTTTTCTAACTAGACAAAGTATTATGAATGCGTTTACATTTGATGTCACAATGGTGGTGTGGAAAGAAAAGAACATGGGGGGAATCCACTAGAATATTTTAACGGAAATGAAAACTATGTTAAAAACACATATCTATATTTTTTTACTGCAGAAAGTATTATTACTTAAAGTGAAAGCATAATCCAGCCTGTCCCATACATGTGTGCCAATGTGGAATCCCACACACTGGAGAAATATTTATTTTATCCTCACTTCCTACTATTGTGTGAATTTTCACACAGAAGATACTAGAATTAATATCTAATTCCTACAATGAAAAAGTGCAATATACTACCCTGGGGTTATTCAGAAGACAAAAGCAAATTTTTGAAAACATTAGGGCAGGAGACGCCAATATTTTTGGATGCATGGACACATCTGCAAACTGAATTGCTGTTGGCCCGCAACCAAGCACACACTGCAACCCTTTCTACTGGCCAGAAACAATGCTTCTTTTAAGTCTAATTTCAGCAAAAAGAGGGGGCCATGTAGCCAATCAGGAAGGCCATTTGTGGGAGCACATATGTGCCCATAAGCACCCAACTGGCAACCCCTGCATTAGGGCCATAAAAATTGTGATTCTAAATTTTCTTCCCCTTTCAAGTTTGCAAATGGTAAACAGTTTAATCTTTTTTTTATAGTGAATTATTACCAAAGCGATCAAGTTATTTAGGGTGTCAAGAAAGCATTGACCAAATTTAAATAGTGTTTCAAATGTATGAAAGAAGGAAAGAAGCATGTGTTTAACAGTTCCGTCTTGCCTTAGCCCTTTAAAGCAGTAATGAACAGTACTTGTTGGGACCTTTTTTTAAGATGCACTAGTAATTTATTTTTCATTACTTTTTAGAAGTCTTTTAGGAGCACACACCCTGATTGTTTGCAAACATTTACAGGGAGGTGATACCACATCACTGTTTAATGAACAGGAGCCCATCTGGAAGAGTCCTCAGTCCCAGAAGTATTTCACTTACATTTCTGAATCCTCAATCCAAAATATAAATGTTATATTTAAAGCGAGACTTCCATATTACACCCCTATAGCTGTTTAAGACATGTGCTAAAGGGTTGAAGAAATGACTTTAGCACTCTGTTGACATGGCTAGTATGGACCCTGAGCCATGCCGTTTTGGTTGTATCAGGTCATTTTTGCTACATCAGGCCATTAATGAGCAGTCATCACAATTGTTAAAGAAAAACATACAGTTCCCTAAAGAAGTTTTTTCATTAATAGAATTCACGTTTAGCTACTCAGACTGTAGGTTGTAATGACGTTAATGTAATTAAGCATTTAGGCACCTCTTGAAAATCTTTTAAATCTACTTTTTATGGCTGTTCAGAAAGGCTCTCCCAGATGATATATGTGAAAGTTTTATTACTAAGATGTCAATCAATCCATTCTCTAACCTTTTCATATTCTCTAATCTCTCTAGTTCTTTTGATTTGCGAGCTGCCTTTTTAAGAATTTCATCAGGAACATCTGCTAGTTTAGCAACGTTTAGCCCATAACTCTTTGTGGCAACTTCCCTTGTTATTTGATAAAGGAAAGTGACAAATTCAGGATTTTCTTCACCTTCAGATCCTAGGAAAACAAAAAACAAAAACATACATTTGTATGAAGATGTCATAATTGAGTTCAATGTGGTTTATATTTTATTCAACTCAAAAACCTGGAAATCTTACTTCAAGTCAACCACCACACTGCGCTAGCTTTTCAATCGTTTTAGCCACATTCGCTCGGTGACCAACCCCACATGGTTGTGGTGAGGATAAAAAGGTAAGAAGTATGCCACCTTGAGCTCCTTGGAAGAAAGGTGTGATATGTGAAATGTATATTCATATATATATATATATATATATGTATGTAAATGTATCTAAATTTGATATCATACCACTTTCTTGTTCACGATCATCTTCATTCACCAGAAATGCCATATGGTAATTCCCAACTTGTCTCAGGTAGGCCCTTTCTAATTCACACACTGGAGGATAATGGGTGACAAACAGTGTCAATGAACCAACCTAGAGAAATAAAATATATTAAGGCTTTAAAATATGCATACTTCCTATTTAGAGGTGAGGGAGGGGAAGAGGCAACTAGGTTCAGTCCTAGTCATTTGACTGAATCAGCCTCAGTTTTCTTGACAGATGGTCTTTACCAAGAATGGGACAAGGTGCAAACCCTGCTCCTTCTCAATCGCTCTGTGGCTTTTGTTACTGCTGATAACTGTATCCTGGACCAGCTCCACGGAATCTGTTTCTAGGGAAGGTGCACTGAGATAATCATCTGGGGACAACTCATTTTCACAACTTAAAGTCTTCTAAACTTTTAATGTTGGTGAAACACTTTTTAGACATGCATCATTTTGCAACACAGTAATTCAGCTTTACTAGCAAACCAGAGGTTAAACTAACCCCTTTCCAGCCCCTGGGGATCATGGGGAGCGTTCGCACTTCACACTAACGTGTCACAACACACAGTTTGAAAAGCTCTGACTTAGATCATTCAAAGGGACAGATAATGCACTTACATCTCTAATAAAGTATTCCAGGGTAGCATAAGCAATTGCAATTCCATCATGTGTGCTAGTTCCTCTCCCCAGTTCATCCAAAATTACTAGTGAATTGGAAGTTGCTTTAGTAATTATATCAGCTGTTTCTGTCAGTTCTTCCATAAATGTGCTTTGACCTTTGAATATGTTGTCTGTGGCACCCATTCTGCAAAATAAAACAAAATTGTTCAGTATTATTAGAAAATAATACAAATTAGAAAACCAGGAAGCACACACTATTGAGTTTTTAAAATAAAAAATGCATAAAGAATGAGTAAAAATCATCTGAACTTCTATTATGTAATTTTGCTGTACATAAGAATATTATCTGGTTACTGAAGTACACAAGAAAAAACTCCAAAATATAAAAGTGTTTATTAATTTCAATGGGTCTACTCTGAGTAAAACCTAGTTGAATATCATTCCATGGTCTTCAAATATTTATTGCAAGAAAACAAGATGTATGCTCTCTTCCTGCAATTAATTTTAATATTTTGTTTTATATTTTCGCAAACTGCCTGGATGTTTTCTTACAATCATATAAATTTTGTTAAATAAATACTTTTTTGAGCCAGGATATGTTTTGACAAACTTTTGGTACTGAAGGTTTAAAATATTTAGTTATGCTTGATACTTCACTGGAAACTACATGAACATCTAGACAACAATGCAGATGTATACTGCCGCATGTGTTGCACCCTAACCATTTGTTAAACTAATTACATTCATGGAAAAAAATTTCCCAGGACTTCCTTAGCAGAAGTGGCCTTTATCTTTTAGCTATGTTCAGGAGCAGCTGTAAAAACAAATCTCTTTTGTCCATGATAAATAACAATTCTACTCTGGTCCAACAGTGATAAGTGGTCCAAATGATACACAAAAAACATTAGATAAGAAATGAACTTGCTTTTGACATCTATTGTATGTACAATATTACTTAGAATAAATACATTTAATCCTCATCCCTAATATACTCTTATTACTTGCTCTGTGTTTAAAAGCATTAAAAAAATATTGGGCACTTGAAAATAACTTTGCTGGCAAAGGTACTTCAGGAATGATGTATGTGTTAGTTCACTGCTGCTAAGACAAAACCAATTTGACACCACCACAAGGCACTGGAAGTCAATCCCCAGCAAATTCCAGGCATGTCTTCAGTTAGTATGCTACTCAACGACAACCAATTTGTTAATACTTCATAGTTTTTCTTTTAGTTACCGGTAATTCCAAAGAAGTAAAAAAATGTATTTTCTAGTATTAATTTACTCCAAAATATTGTATGTTTTCCCGGATTATCGTTGTTCTTCCAGGTCTCTAGTCAATTATTAGTAATACATGTAGCAGATGAGGTCCCATGTCACCCAAATTATTATAATTTTTCATCTCTCCCCACTCTTACACATGCAGCAATACAGTTGAAGATTGCAAATTGTGCAGAGATCCAATTTAATTACTTATTTCAAGTGTTGATAAGAGACTCATCTGCACAGAGCAAATTCTATCTGGAAACAATTCAATAACTCCTGAGCCAACTAAATCCCATTCCAGAGAATAAAGCATTTTGTACAATTATCAAATTCAATAGACAATTTAAAAAACAAACACATATTTCAGATTTTTTGTCTGCACCTATCAGACATAAAAATATGCTTCGTTTTTATTAAAGTTACAAAAGAGGTATATCACTGCTGCCAGAATGTTTTTGATCCCGTTAGATGATGTGCAACAGGGGCAGCATTGTTTAATTGACTTCTACATTTAGATTAGATAGCCTGTACAAGAAAATACACTCAACGGACACATCAAAGCACAAAGGGGGGAAATGATTACTTGCTATAACCCTAAATTATTAATATGAATTTTCAGCGATAATCATGAGCAACTTCATAAACTGAAACTCTGAAAACAAACAGCATTTAAGGAAATCCTAGTTTCAAAGCAAATTGCTGCATCATGCAGCAGGGAATTATGTAAGCAGGTCTGAATTGCTTAGCACACTGGTCATGAGAGAACCTGCATACTCCTTAAGATCATTACAGACAGAAATGTCATGTAATTAAAACATCCTGGAATCTGATGAGGTGGGCAGTTGTGTCAAGGACATCACTTTAGCAGTTACTGTTAAATTACTTTCAAACAATGAATTAAGTTGGCTGCAAGCTGATTTTCCACATAATCACAAATCCATTCCTGACTGGGGAGTTAAAAATGGCTCAAAGATCTAACTGAGTGTTGAACTGGGTCATTAGGAACCTTTGGTGACAGTTTCCAGCTACCACAAGGTAACTCTCACAGGAAATAGGACCATCATGAAATGATGAGATGTAAATGGGAGACAGAAACATGTGGCCATGAAAAGGAGGAGACATGATAAGTAAATAAATGTGTTCCCTAGGTAGGTAGAGGATACACAGCCCAATGTGGAATCTGAGCCTTTAAGCATAACCCATCTTCATATTTCCAAACTTTTCCAGTGACCTTGAGAGCTAAAAACTTGCTCTTCATTTCAAGAACGATATACACTCAGCCAATCAGCACACACAAATGATATTTTAAAAGAAATGTCTTATGAAGTGAAATTATATTTTACAAGATTACTTATCTTTAAAACATGAAGCTTTGACATCTCACCTGGTAAATATACCAGTCACAATACCAATTCTTGCTTCCTCAGCTGGTACATAGGAACCAATTTGTGCCATGACTGTGATCAATGCAACCTGCTTTATGTAAGAGCTCTTTCCTCCCATGTTAGGTCCAGTAATTATCATTACCCTTTGACCGTCTTCCTGGAGAAAGGGAAACTATCATTAAAATACTTTTCAGAAGCAGGTAATTTAACAGTTCCAGGACTGCAACCTCTGGACCAATGTCAAGGGTAGACCCACCCAGAGCACACTGCAGTAATCCAACCTTGAGGTTTTAATGCGTAAACAACTGTGGTCAAGCTACCCCTGGCATCCCCATTCCACACTTCCCAGATACATATTAAAGATATAAAGACACTCCACACAAAACCAGCTGTTCAATCATAATAATGTAGTACCAATAGGTCTTTTGGCAATCAATGTCAAAAGGTAGCAAACTGGGAGAGACATACGTATGACATAAAAATATCAGGCATGACCCACACCTCAGCTGTCACCTGAGACAAAAATGACTTCCTCCTCTCCTCCACCCAGGAAGGGTTAAGTTCCATGCTAAGTTGGATTCTCACTGTAGGGGAATGATACCATTTGTCTCTCACGTCACTGCAGGCTACTTCCAGGTTCTCACACTGTAAATGGTCTAGAGAACTGTGCACAGTATTCCAAATGCAGCCACATCATAGATTTGTATAATGGCATTTTGATATTAGCAGTTTTACTGTATTTTCAATTCCTTTCCCAATGATCCCTAGCATGAAATAGCTGCCACACACTGAGCTAGCCCCTATTTGCTTTTTCAATAGGTTTCAATTCTACATGATTTCACCAACACATGTGGTGTCTCAGAACATAACCCCTGCATAAACAGGGAGATGCCTGTAGCCCACTTATTCCTAATCTCTGCTTCCTGCTACTTAACCAATTCCTGGCCCACAGAAAGACCCCTCCTCTTATTCCATGACAGTTAAGCTTACCGTACTTAGTACCCAGTCAAAACCTTTTTGAAAGTCCAAGCACAGTATGAAATCAAGAAACCATGTTCAGTGTCTTTTTAGTCTACGGGAGGGGGGGAGTTAGGGGGCTAATCCACAACAAAAACATGGTGTCATGTTATATTTTGATTCCCTATACCATACTTACTGATAAATGTGTATCATTTGGAACATACTGCTCTTGTTCTCCCAATAACACATCAATCACAGGGTGCTTCCCATTTTTTATCATTATCTCTGACCTTCCATCTTTTATGACAGGTCTGAAAAGAAAATTATGTTACAGCATGTTAGATGGAGTTTGGGGTGAGGTATCTGAAACCAGACTCTTGCTTTTCTGAAACTGAATCAATCAGGCCACAATCTACAGGAAATGTAAATCAATCCATCCTACCCAGAAACTACACTGTCTAATCTTTTGAAGCATCACTATGTGTCCTCAAATATGACAAACATACGTTTGACAGTACTCATTTTTGTAGTCTAGTAAAAAAAATCAACAAAGCTAACCGTAATATTCTACCGTTGTTTAGACAGTGATTACCTGCAGTAGTCTCCTTGTTTGGCAACCTCACCCAGGGAAAATATACAGTCCACAGTTGCTAGGTGACCCACAGCTTTAGATATTGTGTAGTAATGGTCGTTAAAATCACTATACAGAGGTAAATGGGGGGGGGGGGAGAAAGACGTGAATAAAATATTAATATGAATAAAATGTTGAACTAAGTGGCAGCACAGGATAGTCTTTTAAAATATTGCTATATAAAGTTTCTATATAAAGGTTTGGACCAGCACTTTTTGGGGGTAAAACTGAAAATAAAAAAGAGATGCTGGTACTCATATATGTGCAGTGGGTGTCAGCAAAAAATGGCTGCCATGGGCAGAAAAAAATGTGCTAGTACTCTGTACCAAGAAGAGTTCTCTCTCTCTCTCTCTCTCTCTCTCTCTCTCTCTCTCGTTCTCTCTCTCTCTCTCTCTGTGCGTGTCTGTCTGTCTTTCTGTCTCTGTCTCACTCACATACAGGCAGAGACAGAGAGAGAAAACACCCTGGTTGGGACTATTCTTTAAAGGACAAACAAAATTAAATTAGACCATGTGGAAAGGGTATATTAACAGTGCAATGAGGACTGCCAAAAGATGAAGAATTTATCGCATTAAAATAAGTATTTGCCCTCCTCTTATGAATTACTACTGCAAGACATTAGTGATATCAGGTGACACATTCTTCTTTTGTAGCATGTCAAGCCAAGTGATTGATGGTAGACGCTATACACAAACTAAAAGGGACAACAGGCCCTGCCTGCAGACTTACATACTAAAGATTGCCTAAACTTTCCATTTGTTAGGCAAGAAAGCAGGAGTAGGAATAGCTGGCAAAGCAGTGGCTGAGTCAGGGCTGTGTGGGTGCACCAGTGGAGCCAATCCTGCACTCTTGCCAGTGCACCCACACAGCCTTGACACACCCACACCCTGCCCAATCCAGGTAAGCAGGAGCAACACGGCTGTTGGAATGGCACCACCCCACCATACCAGTGCCTCATGCTTTCTTCTCTAACGGACTTTGTACCATTGCAGATTTTGTTCAAGAGCAGAACCTACCTCATATTGATCTGCAGCACTCTGTGCTAAGGTAGAGCTGTGTTACCCAGCTCTTCTGGCAGCTCCTCTCTGCCATTAGGGGGGAAGAATATGTTAAGTGTTGCCAGCAATACATGAGAGATGGTCCTGAGGCATAGTAGCTGCTGTTTTTCTTCAACTGTTGTAGAAGTTGTCTGGGTACAACAGTGCCATTGGTGGAAAGAGGCGGACAGTCTGTCACTATAATTAATTTCCTAATGACATTCTAAACATCTTTTGCTAGAGAAATGTCACATTCTTAAGCTGGAAGTTCTTTTGACTTTGCTATTGTGCTATTGTGTTGTTCGTCAGGAGGCAAAGAGGGACAACTGCTCTGAGCCTCACAGTTAGTGCCCATGGCCAACAGCGCCACTGCCCCCCCCCCAATCTGCCTGGCAAGGCTTTCTACCTCTGCCCTTTCTAGAGAAAGGCAGGAAGGGGGGAGGTGGAGGGCTTTGACAGCACTGCCACTGCAACAGCAGCAACAAGAGAAAAAAATGTAAGGAGGTAGGGGGAAGATCACGTCTGCTAAAGTAGTGGCAAACCCTCTCCATTACCAGCAAAAAGTAAGCTGGGGAGAGGAAGAGATCCCCCACTACAATGAAGAGGAACGACAGCAGAGACAGGAAGGACATGAAGGGGTACACATAGTGTAATCTGCTCTGGATCCTGCACTCCTTAGGGACAGTCCTATTTTGGTGTAATTCTGTTGATGATCTTAGGTTACTAGAGTTCACTGCTGTAACTAGATACACAGTAGCATCTATTTCAGGTGGATCATCTCAAGAAGGGCTGTAGCTCACATATACAGAAGTTTCCAGGTTCAAACTCCATCATCTACCTGAAATTCTAGAGGGGTGATGTCAGTCAATGTAGAAAATGCTAGGCTAGATGAACCAATGGTCTGACTCAGCTTCCTCAACTTCAGCCCTCCAGATGTTTTGAGACTACAATTCCCATCATCCCTGCTAGCTAGAGATCATGGGAGTTGTAGGCCAAAAACATCAGGAAGGCCGAGGTTGAGGAAGCCTGGTCTGACTTATAAGGCAGCTTCTGGTGTTCCTATGACCAATTAGGCTACCCTTTACTTACTTTATAAAAACTGTAAAATGTGATAGAAGTACTCAAATGGGTCGTGGCAGTTCTAAAGTACTGCCTCTATTTTAAATATAACCACCTTTCGAAGTTCAGGTAAGCCTATAAGCAAGGCAAACTACACATCAGACGCTTCAATAACAACAACAACAACAACAACAATAATAATAATAATAATAATACAAATTGTAAGCTTTATAGTTATATTTTGTAACTTACTTTATAATCTTATTTCAATAGAAAAAACTGAATTTGTAAACTCACTCTAAAAAGCGTAGCCATTCAGCACTGCAGTCAAGGACTAGCTGCTCACGTAGCTGATTCAAATGCCTGTAATTTTCTACAATAAAAGGAGTGTGGAAGCGGCTGACTGCTTTTGTGCTATAAGAGAAAACCAAATAGGAAATCAAGGTTACTAAGCAATCAGTTATGTAGCAATATGCAAAAATCAGACCAGTTCCTTTTTTTAGGACCAGTACACAAATTAAAATTTTTCTGCACAGAGGTAAAGAAAGAGAGAGTGATCCATACTATCTGAAGTGGAAATGTTCTTGACAAAGCAGCTGCTGCTCATATCTGCTCAAATACTTTACTTGCAGTAAACATACCATTGTGCATCAAACAACAAAAAACACACTTTTACTTCATGGAGGTTCCCTTCTTATAGTCAAAATGCAACGTGAGAAGCAGTCACAATTACCTATTGTGAACACAATGTACCGGCAACTAAATCTACACAGCACTGTAATGTTACATTAACAGTTTTCAGGAAAGCAGGATAAAAAGAAATGAAGAGGAATGGGTATTGAAGGCTGCATGGAGAGAGATGCTAGACAAAGATGTAGCATTGGTCCATCTTGTTTACCTACCTGGTTTAGCCATATGTAGAATCTCTTACATAAGAGCTTCTTAAAAGGATTTAATTCATTTACAATATTTAGAATGACCAAATATTTGATTAGAGCTTTTTCAGTGATACCAAAATTTTCAAGTTTTCAGTTGGGTGGTTATCGTTTTCTAAGTCCTTGAAAAAACAGTAAATCCCCCCCCCCAATCTTCACATTTGTACATGGAAGTAATTTCAAGTTCTGTTGTGTAAGCCCAAGTAAATGTTGCCTTGGGCCCTCACATTGGGCACTGCTGAGAGTACCATATGCTCCCCAGAGGTGCATTTAGCATGTATTAGAAACTGGGCTTTTACTGTTCCAGCACCAGTCCTCTGGAATCAGTTATCACCTGAATCTAGATAGACAACTGCCTAGTCTCTTGATATTTAGGCAACTATTGAGAACACCTTTGCTTCAGAAGGCTTTCCCTGAAGTGTGACTCAGTAATTTTATGGCCTCTTAATTGTACAAATACTATAATCTCATATTCTAAATAAACTATAAAATATACATATTATGTTGTGAAAGCAGTTAAACAAGCTAAGTTTTGCTAAGAAAGTAAGTGCTACATATGTTTCAATACTTCCTAAAAGAGAAAGGATAATCATTCTTCAACTATTTCTCTATTTCTTGTTGCTTTTTCAAAACTGCTCTTTCAAAAACAAAATGAAAAAGGAGCAGCTGTCCCAGTTCAGTTGCACAGATCTATATGTAATGTTTAGTGAGGCCTTTCAGACATCTCAGGTATTTCTAAACTAACAACTTAAACCTTTATCTACCTGTTTTTAGGCCAAAGTTAGTGTCTCTCGCTGCAATCTAGATAGCTTGCATTTACTTTTATTTCCACAGACACTCTAATCCAAGTTGCAGCTTTATTTGAGAAAAATAATAATTATGCTACCACTAAAAACTGTTTTTATGTATTATATGTTGAATCGGGGGGGGGGGGGGGAAGAGTTCCTACTCATTCCCCCCCCCCCGAAAAAATGCTCTAGTCTGTGTCCTTGAAAGTTGACATGTAACAGAACACACAACATAGAATCTTAGAATAGAATTCTAGAGTTGGAAGAGACCCTGAGGATCATCTAGTCCAACCCCCTGCAATGCAGGAATATATAGCTGTCCCATACGGGAATCGGACCTGCAACCTTGATCTTATCAGCACCACACTCTAACCAACTGACCTGTCTTTCTACAGCACTGAAATCTAACTGACAGACACAGAAAGTTACTAGTGATTTCCTATTTCTTGTGACAAGGCACCCAGGCCTTGAATATACTCAATGCAGATATTCACATTGGTGGCATGTTATGAACCTGAGGCAGCTCCCTCCCTGCCCCCATTCTTTGATTGTGACATGTATAGCCTGCTCTTACATGGGCAGCAGTTTCTCATCCAGACTACACTTGTTTATCTTCACTAATATTACAGCATTTGATGTTCCCAGACAATTCACCAGGCTCCTTCTGAAAGAGTTCTTTATATCTGCTTACACTTACATATATGCTTCTGAAACACAAAACCAGCAAACACAAGACACTGAAACAAAACGGGAAGATTGCCCAATGCATGTAGCATATGGATCAAGAATCTTTTGTTTTTCATGATAGTTTCTTGATTGGTACTCTTATCATTTTGATGAGCTTTTGATATGAGCACATGCTCCTAGATTCAATTTTATTTTTTAAAATCAAAATAATCAATTCTATGCTAAGAGACCTTTAGAGAAATCAAATTTATTCAGAAATAGGCTTCTACTGCTTACTGTGTAAAATACATATTCCCTCCCTTCTTTGGTAACCCTGATTGAGCAAAGAAGTCCAATGACAATTAGTAAACAAAGCCCTTGTGATCTAGCATAACATTTCAAGAATATAATTCCAGAGGATGGTTTGACTGGGTGAAATACCTCAGGCTTTAATGCAGTCCTATATTAAATTACCAGCCAGAAGACTAGATATCATGTATGTTATAATATTTATCTTTTGCTTTAACAGCAGATCCATTTCGGCTTACGACGTTTAACTTGTTATGAGATGTACATACTATTTTTAAAGGGAAACTATTTAAGTAGTAATAAAAGATTTTAATTCCTCGCTGTGAATTAGTGTGAGCAAAGTCACACTGTAGTCTATGGGATGTACCTGCACGTAACAGATGACAGGACTGCATTCTCAGTATAAAAAATAAAAAGAAGAAGGAAATCAGTTTATCTACCTCAAACTTTATGTTACATTATGAACATCCACACATTATAAATGGAAGCTCCATGAAAGTAGAAAAACGTATTAACTAAGATGAGAACACAGCTGTCCAAATATATGTCAGATTCTTTTGATGGGAAAATAGCCCTGAATTTAGTAAGGAATCTGACTACATTATGTGACTGAGTAAAGTACGGCAGACATACATGGAATTCCTGCACCTACAGATACATTACTGTTAGGCCTGACTACAGCTTTTGAGCGGTCCTTAACACACTCCCCAGGGCTCCTGCATCTTAACCCTTCCTCATGGCAATACTCCACTATAGTGCTGACTGGTCCACAAGCCTGCAAAGCGAGCATGGCAGGAGGCTGGCAACTGTCTCACCACATCCCTGTGATGCAGTGCTTACTGGGCCAAGAAGAGATTTTCCTGATGGTGGTGATCCTGCAATGGGCTGCTGCTACCAATAAGCCAGCAGGGAAGCAGGACTGAGGCTGACTCACAGTGACCACCGTCAGGCAAACCAAGAAGTCAACTTGAAGTGGTGACTGGCCGTTGCTGGGGACCTCTGTGTCCATAGGACCAGGTAAAGCAACATCCCTGGTGGGCTGTACTGGCATGTTTGGACCTGGAAATGCCCCCTTTGCCATGTGCTGATGCCAAGACTGATTACTGTACCTAAGAATATTAGATACTGATTTATAGCTTGCAAAGGTGTACTTAACATTCATCCAACCCCACCATTAACGTAAATAAAACTAATGGTAATCATATTGCAAATTACATTATCTTTACATACCTGCTAACTTTAATCCAATCATATGGTACAGAAGATAAAAGTGAGTTCTTGACTTCAATCTGAAACTAAAATATCTCTGCATTACTATTATTATTATCATTGTTATCATTTATTCCATACTATCCCACCCTTCATCAATTCACAATCTATGGGCTCCTGGGAGGAAAAGCGAGATACAAACATATAATGCATTCACATAAAGAAAAATGAAGTTGTACAAACCCTCTTGTTTGAACTACAACATTCCACAGTCCTAATATTTTACAGCAAAATACCAAAATCTTGCCACTGAGATTATTGCAGCCATGAATAGATGGCCCAACAAATTGTTATGTAAAATATCCTAGTCAAGTTTCTTCCCATGCTACCTCTTGTTACTACTTACATTACAGTTTAACTTCTCTGTTATAATGTCAGATTGTACAGCTAAAAGTGTGTGTGTTTATTTATTTATTGGATTTATAGCCCACCCTTCTTCCAAAGGAGCCCAGGACAGCAAAATGGGTATCAAGTGTTACCTACTTTTAAAAACGATTCTCAATGCAAAAGCCAGAGGCTGAGCTTATATCTATCTCACTTGTTCTTTGTTTACCCTTGAAAAAAAAGCTTTATCAACAGAAGATAATCTCTTTATATATGATTGTATCTAATATCTCGGATTAGAATGACAGAAGCAGGAAAAATGATTTGGAGTTAATGCAGCTCTATTGGTTGCAAGTCAGCCCATTGGTTGGAAAACAGGTGTCCGGTTCAGAAATGGGGGCTAGGAAAATCAATGTAGCAAAGTGATATGGCAATTCAATGTTATGTATAATTTGGCATTTGGTAGTCATCATACAAATCACACATCTTTTGTCAAACTGACTGAAAAGGATTGTGTATCAACTATTTAGCTGCTGCCCTTCTATTTGCATTCCATTCAAAACATTTAAACAGCATAAACAGTGGTAAAGATTAACCTTTCTACTAGCAAGAAATCCAAATGATCTTTCACAAAAAATGCACTTCAGTCCTTTTATATAGCATATCAATACAACATCAGGGAAAAACATTTCTAAGCTGTTTAGCTTGCAGAAGCATTATTTATTCTGACAGCATATAACCTGCCTACCTAAAGATGAGTAAGAGGATCATTTTCTCACTTTTGAAGATGGGTTGGTAGTCTTACCCTTGTTTTGTCTTTTTATTGTTTCCAAATCCTTTATTATATTGTATGGGTTCACTAATTAACCAATTCAGTTGCACTATAATTTATTATCATCTGTGCTCAAGCAAGCTTTAATTTGGTAATCTATATGCTACTCTTACATCGGTCTGATGAATTCCTCTTGAAGAAGCCAACAAGATTCTTGGAGAATACTCTCTCAACCATTATCTGTGAAAGTTGATAATAGCTATATGGCAGAGATTGGCTGGATTTGTCAGATCACTGGACAATATCATTGTTGGAGGGGAATGTACTTTCTGACTGAAAGGAGGCAGCAGTAATATCCCAATTTAATATAAACTAGTCTCTCTACTTGTGGGTAATGTGCCTCTTCATGCAGTGCTTGGGAGGCCCTTTTGATTAAGCCAGGTCAATGGGAACAAATACGAATTCCCCAGCAGCTTAGGTGGTTCTAGTCTTTGAAGCTTTGTCTGCTGACAAATGAACACTTGAACAAAATATGACCGATGGCAAACACAACAAGAAAAAGTATGAAGCAAATATTTAACTTACTGCTTGTCCTGACACTGTAACATAATCCTTAGAGGGACAATTTAGGATTCTTCGTATATCCTGAAGGTGTAACTGGATCTGAGAGTGAACTTCCTGAATCTCATCCTTCCTCTTTCTTATTAAGGGAAATTCTTCAAGATCCTTGAACAGTTGGGTTTTGTCTCCACTTCTAAGTATACAGAATCCAACAGTTAAGATAGACCCCCCCAAAGTACACACATTCCTTAATACGAACAAAAAAAGTACAGTATTTACATTCGTAACAAGAATAATATGTTACCAAATATATGTAATACTAACACACAAACTCCATTACCTTTCAGATTAAGAACAATATTTTGAGTGCATAAATAAACTAAAGAAATAAACTATTTTGTTTACTTGCAGGGATTATTGTCAAAGTAAGGTAACTTTATGACATTTCAAAGCAATGCTGTAAACTGGGATATATAGCGTTTGATGTACAGAATGTAATAATAAAAAGAAACCAATTAGTATAACTATTGTTCGCTGCCCCAGGAACTTATGGTGAAGATTAAGAAATCTTACTAAGAAACACTCAAGGAAACTAACTGCTCAAGGTTAAAAATGAATGGACAGCTTAGAAACTGAACAATCTTTCAGTTCAGTAGGATTTATTCTATATTCACTTTCCATACTAACTGCACATTGAGTGTCTATGCTAGGTGGCTACTGTCAAAACCAGTGGGCTCAAATACCTTTGCCTGAGGGTAAATGATGGGGCAACAGGGTAGTAGTAGTGGTGTCCAGGTAGCATGGCCAGGACAGAGGATTACAAGACCTTCTGTTAGAGCCATTTGTTAATATTACATAAGACTATTGTACCATGCTTATATAACAATTTAGGCCGCAATCCTAACCCTATTTACCTGGAATTAAGCCCAATTGAATTTAGTACAGCTTACTTTTGAGTAAACATGGAAAGACTGCACTGTTACTTACTTTGCTGCTGCTTCATTAAGCATGCTTATATACTTTTTTGTTGAACAAAGCAATTCCGGAATTTCCAAAAGACTCTTCTGTAATAAAGGTGCTTGAACCTGAGTACGTATAGCTGGAACCAGTGCTGTGATTGCTGTTTCCAACTGAGAGAGTGTGCTGACTACCAGATAGAACTCTTGAATGGAACACTGAAATTAGAAACAATTGTAACTTCAAGGCTAATGTTTTAAAAATTAATGTTCCTTAGTTTCTTCCCAATTTTGGACATTCATTGAAAATATACGCACCCTGATTATACTTGCTGCTGGTATCACAATGGGAAGGGAACTTACATACATGGGATGCAGTCAAATTGGTGTCGTTTTAATAATGTATAAATTAGAATGTCAATAATATTTTATAATAATATTTTAATTTATATTTTAATGCATAGCCTGAAACTGTAGGGCTACTACCTACAGCATTATGAGGCAACCTGCTCAGCAAAGACTGAAGGAAATCCATATTTTGTATTAATCACATGAACAAAATACTTTTCTCAAGACACTGCTAATATTGAAACTGATTTAACCCTCCACTTAATGGTGGAATTCAAACATACTGCAACACTGCGGGGTGGGGGGAGGTAATGAAAACCTTGAGTCAGCCAGCTTATTCAACCAATGTGAATTGGCAAGTGTGAATTGCCATGCAGTGTTTCAGGGCCATCTTGCCTGAATTAAATGAAAACAGATGTTGTGTACTCTTTCACCACAATGATTTGTTTGTAGCTTCTTCTTTTTTACTGGAAAACGGAAGGTCTCAATAATGGCTTTTTAAAAAAAAAAACTTGCAGGAAGTATTATGCTTAGTAACCAGGTATTTTATTTCAGGTATATATTTGACCCTGGGACTAGATTTACAGTGTTAATTTTTCTACTAATGTAGGGTTAAATTTTCTCCTTCCTTTCAATGTATGAATCTTAAACCTAAATTTCAAGGGAAAAAATGCCAGTTTCAAACCATATTTTAATATAATAGAATATAGTATTAATCATTTGTAGCTCACTTTTTTTTTTTTTACCTTTTTGTGATAAATACTACAGAGTCCTCGTTCAACATCTGGCATCTTACATAGAAGGTGCTTTATTTGGCCAAAGACACTCGATTCTGATAGGAGAACCTCAGACACCGCATCAAGTCGAGAATTAATTTCACTGTTAAAAAATGATTATTTTACTACAGACGGAATGTTCTCTGCAATATAATAATTTCA
Source organism: Podarcis melisellensis (assembly GCF_964234715.1). Lineage (NCBI taxonomy): Eukaryota > Metazoa > Chordata > Lepidosauria > Squamata > Lacertidae > Podarcis > Podarcis melisellensis. The sequence continues at coordinate 32,911,951 of NC_138543.1, forward strand.
GGATCTCTGCCTGGATCACCCCACTTAAGTGGGCTGGGTACAATGGTACCTCAGGTTACATATGCTTCAGGTTACAGACTCCGCTAACCCAGAAACTGTACCTCAGGTTAAGAACTTTGCTTCAGGATGAGAACAGAAATTGTGCTCCAGCGGCGCGGCAGCAGCAGGAGGCCCATTAGCTAAAGTGGTGCTTCACGTTAAGAACAGTTTCAGGTTAAGTACAGACCTCCAGAACGAATTAAGTACTTAACCCGAGGTACCACTGTATAAGGCAAAGTTACATAAAGCAGCAAGTTTCTCAAAAGATCATCAACACCATCAGAAAACAGTTTACAATGAAAAGATTTAAGCCAGAATAACCTTTGCTTATTCTGTGGATTTATATTCCCCACTGGCCACAACACAGACATCCTTTATTAGTTAACTAGGGGCTGTACCACTGCTCGCTCTGCCTGCTAACACCCCTGCTGCAATTCCCTCCACATTAAACCCCTAGAGCTGAGGAGATTTCACCCCTCCCATACCCAAGAATCTCCTGAGGTCTCTGCTGACTCTACAGAGAGGAGGAGCAATGTACTGCTCTCTACTTAATTAGTCAAGTGAGTGAGTCTGTGTGTGTGTGAGAGAGAGAGAGTCAGTCAGTTTGTCGGAGAGTGAGTGCAAGAGATAGTATTTAGAGATAAGATTGCTGCAAAGAGCAGCTGCAGGCACTCAGAGTAGCATTGATGTATGCTCAGAATATTTAGCTCTGTATATAGTTTGTATTATAGCTGTAGTTATAGAATAAAAGAAGATACTTTACAGAGCTGCTCTCCGAGTGGTTTATACTCTGCAAGACTCTGCAAAACGCTGCTGCGCAACGACTGCATTATTGAGACAGTGAATCCGGTGCTCTCAGCTCCAAGCTGTGAGTCCACAGCACTGTTACCAGTTCCTGTGGGAAAGGAGGTCTTTGGCAGTGCTACCCAGCTCGCCTAGCCCAGTCGGGGCTGTAGTGCATGAGTCCAGTTGGTACACTGGCTCAAGGGCGATGCTGACAAGAGCTTCCCCTTAACACAACATGCAACTATTAAGCTTGCATTTCACTTTCCCAACCCCATTTCTGAAGCCGCTTCTCTCTTCTAGTCTGCAATCCCTCTTTGCACCCATTTCCATCTTCACCCCCATGTCTTCTTCTTTTGTGTACCCTCCCCTTGCTTGCGCGCATGCACACACACACACACACACACACATATAGCCTACTGCATCTTTCTCCTCCAGGCGGTTTGGAGTTCTTCAGATTCTTTCATGGCCCTGCTTTCATCTTTAACCCCAATCCCATACCTCCAACCTTCTCGTTTTTTGCAACCTCCCTTGCACACCCATTTGTACCGTCAGTCTCTTTTCTCAACTCTCCTTTGCACACAGAGCACCCCTATTTCCATGCAATGTCCTGTCTCCTATTCTGCAGCTCCCTTTGCGTGTGCACATACCATGATGATTTAAGTTACTGTATCTTTAAGATGAACAGACTCTGAAAAGCAATCCTGCCAGTTATCTCGTTTAGTTAGAGAACTTTTCGGTTGGTGAGTGTTATTATTTTATTAACAAGCAAACACCCATATATGCAAATCTTCTGAATTCCTACAGTGAATCTGGAACATCATGTTGAAGACAACACATGATACCAGAAGTGAAACATACTGTAGCACAGTATTATGGGGTATCTGAGGGCTCCACATCCTTTATTTCTCGCACATGAAGCAGCTGGGGAATGGAAGAGGGTGAAGTTTAAAACAGTCTGCCCCCCCCTTACCCTGTTCTTCCCTTTAGGGATATAGAGACACTCAAGAGTTTTTAAAAACAAACCAATTTTAACAAGAAGAAATAGCAGAGATGGGTACAATGCAGCAGCTAGCACTTTCCCCCACTCCTTTATTGGGGCACTCAAACTTTGTTTTTAAACATTCATTCCCCCAACCCCCAGAGTCACCCCTGCTCGCTCCACTGAAAGCTCTGTCATGTTTAAAATTGCCACTTTCCCCTCCCCTTCAGATTTACTCCATCCCTGCTCTATTCAAAGCTCTGTTGTTGTTTAAAACTATGTACCATTTTCCTCTGTGTGTTTTCATCCCTGCTTTATTAAAACCTCTGCTGCTCTGTTTTCCTCTTTATCTCCCCCCCCCCATTCGAATTTCTGGCACTCTTTTATGCCAACCATTTCCCTCCTCTCAATTTTTCTCCCTTCTTGCTCCCATGTCAAGCTGATTATACTAATCTGTCTGGATAAACCAGCAATCAGGGGCTAGCTTAGTACCAGTCTAGAAATTAGGAGAGCCAATACAACATACAGGACACATACACCCCTCTCTAAATTGAAGGATCTGGCATTACATTTATGGGTAGCATTCCACCTGAGCTGGCCTTTTCAAAAAGCTATGACTGTTATGATTCAAATGGAGGACCATTCTCTGAGTCAAAAGGCTTCAGACACCCCCCCCCCTAGTTTTGGAATGGGTATTTAAAGGAGAACATAAATACATCTAAAAATACTAACTATATATCACATTGGGACTGGAAAAACATGTTTATGAACTCAGTTTATGAATACATAATATACCAACATGAACCAGTAAATGTAAACATACTACGGCAGAGGAAAGATGAAACACTACCCTCGAAAGGTTAATCTGCACTTTAAATCATTTTCACATATGGCTGTACTACTATAGCTCTAGTAATCTAACACAAAAGAAGCATGCATACACTTACATGCCTGGTGTAATCCTCAATATTTAAAAACCGGGTCAAGAGAACATCATCCAATATCAAGTGACCTATTTTTTTCACCTCACTATGTTTTTTAAACACTTTCCCAAGAATAATAAAATATAAGTCTCCATAGAGGATTATGTATGGGATAAATATGCCACTGTAAAAGGGCCATTTAAAACATTTTTGCTTCTACTACAATCTGTTGTAAATACAGTACAACAAATATTATGAGAAACTAAATATTCAGATTGTATTATCTGAATTTTAGTTTGTTTTTTTATCTATACTAGGACTTGCATCATGTATATTGTCTACATTTTATACAAACACAAATTGCGCTACAATATTATTTAGATTTACAGCAACTGAGATAGATGGATCAAACTTTCTATATACTTTTAGCATAAAAGCTGCAACAGTCTTTTTTCTGTCAGGAAGCCCCTGAGTATGAACAACCATGTGGCTGGGGGACAGGGACAATATGGTCCATGCCAAAAGTGTGAGAGAAAGTTAAACAAAAACCCATGCAAAAACACCCATCAAGTTTTGAGCCTGACAGACTCTTCAAGGAACTGCAGAACTATTACTAGGATGAAGTTTTCTTTTCTTCTCTCAACCTTCTAAGTAAAACATTAAAAACTTGAAACATCCTACATATCCCGCAGCCCATTTCTAGCAATTTTAGAATGGCTCCTTTTGGGTTTTTTGTGGCATAATGGCACAGCTCTCTTCATATTTGTGAAACAATAGTGAAAATATTCATGAATGCATCTAGAGGGATGACTAGATCTGCATACTACTATCTCCACATCTGTTAAATGGCAATCAAGGGCTTTTGTTTTGCACAAGTAAAATGCAACTTCAGCAACAATCACCTTGAAAAAGGAAACAACCAAATTTGTACAAATGCAGGATTTAAATGTTTGCCAAATACAGGTAATCTTATGCAAGGGTTATGTTCCTGGCTATTGAGTGTATAAGCAAAATTGTGTAAAGTACTAGGAAACCATTTTTTAAACTTGTTGCAATTACCAGTGAGGGATAAATGCAGCTCTTAGTCTTCCTCCTCTTTTTCCTCACTGGATGACACTTCAGGGGATGATATGAGGAAAGGGGGATTGACCGATAGTTTAAAGAGGTGCTGGGGGGGGTCAAACTCTGAAATCAAATCATTTCTCTACAACTGGGAATATGTTTACCCTTTCTCTGCCATATAAAACAGTTGCAGCTGTGTGTGGATAATCTTTAAGTGTCTAGCATAAGAGACAGGATCATTTTTCATACAAAGTTGCATTCATACCTCAATTGTAGTAGGAGAGGAGCCATTCTCCATAGCATTATGAAAAGCTATTTATGAGCAATTAGCCCAATATTGCGACATCAAGCTAGACCACTTCACACATGACCGCTACCTCTAATACAATGGTCCCTGTCTCATTCTCATGTCCCACTCCCATATTTTCCAAAGTAAAGTTTTAGTTCCAAAGTATTTACTGTAAGTTGATCCAATTCTAAGCAGAATTACTACTGGGTCTAAATTAGGCTTTAGTCATACACATTCAATCCCTAGGGAGAGATGAGCCATTGAGTAGAATGCATCCGTAATGAAAAGCTGCAATCATCATAAATAATTCTGATCTACAATTACAGCACATTTTGTTGCAACAACAGTCATTCATCATGATAAGTCAGGAGAGGAAGCTGCTGAATGCAAACTGATTAGGAAAAAAGATAAAGAGGCACATCAGCCGGTATCATAGCTTTCTCAACTTCCATTCATATATTACTGCAAAGGAAAAAAAACTGCTGACTGGTGAGGATTTTACATAAAATTCTAAATTCTGAAATTCAGTTAAATGACAACAACAAACAACTGCATGCTTCCAGCTAGCAGAATTTTGTCTCCTACCAGTGATCACTCCCCACTAGTACTATAACAGGGGAATGTCTCTCCCATTGTTTCCAACTGTTATCAAACTAAACTGCCAAGGGCAGACACTGACTCTTCTATAATTGTCACAATCACTGCATAGCTGAAAATAGTTCCTAGGATGAAGATGTAAGTAAGACACAGTAGTGAGTGATCCCCAATGGGCACAGCAGAAGTTAATTCTCAATATGGGATTCCCTGTAAGAAAGCAAAAAAAACAACAACAACAAAAACCCAACTACGTTAGAAGTGAAGCATTTTATTTATTTCCTTATGTTTCTGTTCTGGCCTTCCTCCCAATGGAAGCACAGGGTGGCTAGCAATACAGAACATCACAATCAAAACAAATAAAATATTGTTAAAACACTGCATCAAATCTAAAAATGGAATCAGAACAAAGCAGCAACACTAAAATCAACAAAACTATCTGTTACATCCAAAGTATGGCCAAAGTCAAGGACAACTATATATTATTCAAAAAGGAGTTCCATTAAAGATAGCAAATAATGCTATTACACTGCCAGCATGTTTAAAGGATGCAGAATCAGGCAAATGCATTTTTTGTAACAGCCAAAACCTAAAAACACACTAAATTTTACATGGTGTATAAGAACTCGAGTAGCAGAGCTGATCTGAACGTTGGTAATTATTCCTCGAAGCTAGCAGTTTTTAATCTAGCCTAAGAAGAAAATTAGCTACATAGACTCTCGTCAAAGGAAAAACAAAAGAATTATACCTTTAAAATAATCAATATCTAGCTCAGCTATTGGGTAGCAAAGTTATTTGGTAATGAATACCTGGATTTCAAAAGAGGCTGTGTCACCCATTTCTTTAGTCTTCGTTGCCCAAATGAAGTTTTTGTATGATCCAAGACCCAAAACAGGCTGCCTTTTCTTTTCTTATCAGTCTGCAGTAATGACAGTGTTTTATTCAATCAATCAAAACACAATTGAAAGAAAATATGGGAAATCTGAACTTTAAGAATCTTAGTTCTTTAAACATACTCTGTTTTTCATCAACATAAAATAAAAGAAGTATGATAAAAATGCACAACAAAGTAAGTTTACCTTTTTCCTCAGAAACTGACATTTCCTTGAATGTCTGTGGATCCTTTTTTTTGAAAAGTGGTGTTACAGTGGCTACCACAATCCTCCCATAAAGAGGTCAATGTTAATAATATCTACACTTCTGGAAAGATTGTGCTCTTTGATAAATGACATTTGGTTCTAGTGGCCAATTACTTTGTCTTTTGTCTGTTTGTTCTACAACTTATTTCCACACATTATACATACTAACATCAGTGCAGTGATTTAGATATGAATCTCTTGAACTTCTGGAAAAAAGTTTACTTTTTCTTTTACTTTCTATAACTCCTTCAGTGATTTTTGTGACTAGATTCCTGCTTTTGGTGTAAATGTTTATTTATTTATTTTATATCTTTAGCCATTTTTTTATCTGCAGTAAATTCCTTCTCTCCTTGGCTTATTTTCCATTTTCAGTTCTGTTCCAAGTGTTTGTGCCTTTTATGGGCAAGAGCTTCACTTTTAAAAAGGATGTCTTATCTTCAGTATACAGTCATACCTTATGTGGCATTAGGTTCATGTTGCGTCTTTTTGGCTTGTGAACACAGCAAACCCAGAAGTGTATACTTCAGGGTTTTGCTGCGTGTGCATGAGCAGAAACAGTTTGAGTGCTTTGCACATGCGCAAAAGCATTCTGAGCAATATGCGCATGCACAGAAGTGCTTTATCACGCTCCATGCTTGCGCAGAAGCGCGGCTCCAGTTGCGGACTTTTCGGGATGCGAGCGGTACCCAGGAATGGATCGTGTCCGCAACTAGAGGTACCACTGTACTTATATCTGGCCTTTCATTCATCACAGAATTAAAAACGACTAGACCAGGACCTGCTTAACTTCAACAAGCTGGCTGCATCATATGCCCTCAGAACATGCATGCCCTGCACCATGTTCTTCTTCTTGATTGGTATAAAATTATGCTGACATCCTTCTAGAGTTGTACATTATCTGATAAAAAGACAGGGTACAAATCAAAACAATGATCAAATCAAAACAGGGTACAAATCAAAACAATCAAAACAAAGACAGGGTACAAAACAAAACAATGTCTGTGGATCCTTTTTTTTGAAAAGTGGTGTTACAGTGGCTACCTTGTGTCACCTTGGTAAATGCATTACCCCAAAACTGCATTTATTAAAGTACTGTCAACATAGGCTCAGAGGGAAATCAGGAGACTAGCTGCTAAATTCTAACTCAGGGGTCCTCAAACTTTTTCAGCAGGGGGCCGGTCCCCTGCCCCTCAGACCTTGTGGGGGGCCGGACTATATTTTGGAAAGAAAAAAGAAAGAACGGCGGTGGAGGGATGATGAGCAGCACGCAAAAGGGCTCCAGAGGGGCTGGCAGCAACAAAGCCCAGCCCCCTTCCTCCTCTAGGCAGGGCGGGGAGAAGCTAGGAGGGAGGGAGGAGGCGCCTCCACCACCACCACCGTGTGAGGGAGAGGAAAAGAATGCGCATGCGCTGGCGATCCACGCGGTGATTCCCGGACCATCCACAGCCCGGATTTAGAAGGCAATTGGGTCTGATCCGGCCCGCGGACCTTAGTTTGCCAACCCATGTTCTAACTGCCAATTCTTCCCTAAATATATTCCTTCCGAGAAAGAATAACAGAATCATAGGTCTCCTGTTTCAACTTACAGTGGTGCCTCGCAAGACGAAATTAATCCGTTCCGTGAGGCTCTTCGTATAGCGGTTTTTTCGTCTTGCGAAGCAAGCCCATTGACAGCTTAGAGGATTAGCGCTACAGCTGTCAAGCGGCTTCCAGCGATCAGCTGTTAAGCGGCTTATCAGCGGAACAGCTGATAAGTGGCTTAGCGGCTTAAGAAAAGGGCGAAAAAAGCGAAAAAAACCCATGGGGGGATGCAAGATTTTTTTCGTCTTGCGAAGCAACCCCATAGGGGAATTCGTTTTGCGAAGCGCCTCCAAAACGGAAAACCCTTTCGTCTAGCGGGTTTTTCGTCTTGCGAGGCGTTCGTCTTGCGGGGCACCACTGTACTTCCATTGTTAGAGCCTAGCTGGGGAAAATCTGACTAAACACAGGAAGCTAGGGGAGAACTAGTGTATGAAGGACACATGCAATAATCCAAGACATGCTTCCCAAGCAAAGAAATGTGCAGGATGAAGCATACTTTCTTACCTGATTCTGTAAGATTTCAAGATTATTTACCGTAGACCCATTAAGTATCATATATTCAGCTTCATTTGATAACTTCTTAAAATTACTGAAAGTAAAAGCATTATTCCATAGTGATGACACAAGATAGTTGCTTATTAAGCTTTAAAATAAAATCTTGGCTTTGTCTATTGTTGGGGAAAGCACGTTAAGACATATGAAGGAGAAACAGCTTCTGGTAAACACATGTGAATCATTTTACTTCTGGGGAAGACTAATTTAAAATCAACTACCAATGTTAAAGTGAAAGCCTTTGCAGATGACTTGGTTTTAACAATGGAAGAACCATTGACTAGTGATAAAGAAGCACTAGAAGAAATAGAACAGTTCGGACAAGTAGCAGGTTTCAAATTAAATAAAAAGAAAACTAAAATGTTAGTTAAAAGTATGAAACAAGATTTGGTGGCTATGCTTCAACAACAAACTGGTATAGAAGTAGTAAAAAAAGTGAATTATTTGGTAATTTGGCTAACCCCAAAGAATATAAATTTATTTCAAGATAATTAGACACCGATGTGGAATGGAATTAAGAGAGATTTGGAACTGTGGGAACGGATGCAACTTTCTCTATAGGGTAGGATGTCAGTCATTAAAATGAATGTGCTACCAAAACTGTTATTTTTGTTCCAATCAATTCCGATAATCAAAGGGGCAGCTATATTTAAGGAGTGGCAGAAAATAATTTCAAGATATATCTGGCAGGGGCAGAAACCAAGAATTAAATTTAAATTGTTAACTGATATTAGAGAAAGAGGGGGCTTTGCCTTGCCAGACTTGAAGTTATACTATGAACCATTCCTGCCTTTGTTGGTTGAAGGAATGGATATTGTTAGAAAATACAGATTTGTTGGACTTAGAAGGATTTGATAAGAGGTTTGGTTAGCACGTATATTTATGGTATGACAAAACAAAAGTGCATAAAGGATTTGGAAACCACATATTCCAAAGAGCTCTATATGAAATCTGGGATAGGTATAAAAACCTATTAGAACGTAAAACACCATGGTGGTTGTCACCTTTGGAAGCAATGAGTGTAAAAAAGATAAATATGAGTAAAAATTGGGGCACATATGAAAAGTTAGTAAGAGAAGAAGGAAATAATTGGAAAATGAAACCTTATGAAGAGGTAAAAGAGGCACTTTTTATCATCTGTGGTGGGAATGTAAGAAAGTGAAAGGATTCTGGGAATGATTTATGAGATGGAGAAGATGTTGAAATATACATTTATTTAAAAAACCAGAAGCATTTTTACTTGGTATTGTAGGCACTGACATTAAAAGACAAGATAAAAACTGCTTTTATATGCGACAACTGCAGCAATAGTATTATTGGCACAGAAGTGGTGATTTGATAGAATAAGGATTTGCTTAAAAATTCTTCTCATAGCAGTTCTGCATTTAGTATTATAGTAGTTCAACTAGGCAGTATAATAATCAAGTAAGTAATTTTTAAAACCCCTACAAGCATATACTTTTACATTTCTAAAGTTTTTCCACTTTTGTTAGCTTTAAATGCCTAATTTATAGAACATTATAGAACTTGTTTACAAGTGGGATATCACAAAAAGTACACTTATTTTATGAAAGGAAATTGGCCAGAGGATGCAAAATAATATCCCTACAGTATTCTTTCTTCAAGATTGTGATTTTCTGAAATTAAAAGTACTTACCTTGGGTTGTAGAGTATCTTTTCTAAATTAAATTCTTTAAGATACATGATTACAGCAGCCAGGGAGCATAGCACTGACTTATCCAAGTTTAAAACCACTGACAATGCTTGGGAACCTTAAAAATACAATTGTAATTTGTATAGTTGTATTACAACCAGCTTTTATTACAGCAACATATAAAATCCAGTGTGTAGGAGCTCCTATTCTGCACTATATTTTAGCTCTCGCTCCAAATTGGCATCTTAATCACTACTACAATATATATTTCTTTTGCCTACCTCATACTTACGGACAGTGCAGCAAGGATATCTCCTTCAGCGAGTTATTCGTGATATTTTTACAATCTACACATTTAATGCCTTGTATTTGTTTGTGCATCTTGGGACAGGGAAAAACTGTGACACCTTACTGGGCAAGAAGAGTTATCAAATTCTGCATGATATATTGGATTCAGGCAAGGGAAGAAGCTTTGCTGCACGGGAAATAGTGGCTGTGCATTCCAGAGCTGGAGAGGTGGAGAAAGAGGAAAAGCAGTAGCATTGCTACTGAGGAATGGAAAGCCTTCCTGGTATTTGCTTCCTTCAAATTCTTCAGCATATACTTTTGTATTACCACAAATGGGTACAAACACATGGGCAGGATCTTATGCCACTTACCTACAAGGTTCTGTATACTATGTAATAGGGGCTTATGCTACCATTGCAATGGCGCAAACTAGCTAGAAAAAGAACCATATTTTTCACAGCAACAATTTATTACTGGGAAAATGAGAATCCAAAAAATGTTGGGTGATATCTAATGTTATTACATCATTTATATTATTAACATCATCATCATCCCATATATAATATCAAAACCTTTCTTAACAGAAACAAGTTAACTAAGCATTTGTTACTTGAAAAACTGGTTGCATGGAAACAGCCTAAGACTGAAAACCTATACAAAATTACTTAGAAGCAAGTACCAATGAACTCTGAATAGCTTACTTAAGAACAGACATGTATAGGATTGCGTTGCAAGAAATTAATTAGGAAACTAACTTCGTCAAATCTCCTCTGAGACAAATACTCTAAGGCACTGTCAAGATTCCTTGTGTGGCTCCCTTTCCAAAAGCAAACCAGGCCCAACTTGCTGCTCAACTGACTAGTAAAGAGTTTAGTTCTTGAATTATTTTTGGAGTTTTTATTTGAATAATCTGTAATTTAAAATTAATGTTTACTGGTTATCAAGAAATACATATGGATGGAATGACCTCTCTGATTCTTAAATACTGCTATACGATATATATACTACCTCCGAGGCAGCAGTGGGTGCCGGGCAGCTTCCTCCCAGCGCGGAGACCGCCGCCCACTGCTGCTTCGGAGGCTGCCAAAGCTGCCATCACAGCAACAGCGGGCGCCGTGCTGGGCGGCTTCCTCCTACCCAGCATATAAGACTGGGCTTATAAGACGAAACCTTATATGCCCAGTCACCTAATACGCTGGAATCTACGGTATATCAAAACCTCTATATATTAACAAGCACAATCTCAGAATATTAAAATTTACTTGTAAATTAAGGAAAATATGACACCATGAAGTAACTTTTACAAAATAATAAAATCCTATTTAATACAAATGCAAACTATTCAGACAAATTTCAATGAGTTTCTGAATCAGTTACCTTTACTATCAAGTACTCGGTCTCCATAGAAGTTTGTAATCAGTTGGAAAGCATTGCTGTATTCAAAATGCTTGTTTTCCATCCTCTCTACCCGAATTCTGTCATCCTGTAAGCTGGAAATAAAAAGTATGTTTAATCTTGCTGTACTCTTACAAAAATAACTGAAAGAAAACTCACAATATCAGAAAATCTATCTGTCTTGTTTGTAAACACATCAAGACGCAGGACTATTTCATTAAGCGAATCTTTGAAAATAAATTTGATTTTTAAAGTGTGCCCTTTTCTCATTGCACAGGTTGATCAAATCGCTTTGTAACTCAACAAATTAGATTTTAGAGTGGTTTCAAAGCTCTGTCTTCCCATTTCAGTTGCTACTGCATTTTCCCTAGCTAAGCCCTGAAGCATTAATAAATCCAGAAGAATGGCATTAATTGTTCCCTTTATTTAGTTAGTTGGATTGATAACCTGTATTTTTCTAGGTTCAGGACAGGTTTAACCTTTTGCTACCTAATTCATTCTCACAGAATTGTGATGAAAGTCCCATGTTTAATTTATAAAATAAATGGTGCCAAGACACATTCTTGCCTTCTGGCCAGCACTGATTCTAATCCTACATTTTAGGGAGTTGGGTGTGTTCACACAGTTGAAGGGTGAGGAGTTTTCCCATACTAAGCAGCATGCGCACACGCGAGCACACAAATACACAGTTTTGCCAGTAAGTGCCAAAAATCCAATTAAAACATGGTAAGGGAATTCAGGGACATACAACATCTGAAACGTGTGTTCCTGGAGTTCTAAATACTGTTCCAGCTAGAACACAGGAGCTATGCATAAACCTAGCTGAAGGACCAATTAGCAACCAGGGCTATCTTGGAGCATTTGTGGCTCTGAAATTCAGCTCCTCTGCCCTGCCATAAAATAACTGCCCCTTTTTAAAAACGAGTATGCAGTTTATAACAGTGAAGTCATGTGATCCTTGAAGGACCTCACCTTAGCTATGGCCTCCTACTTGCTGAGACCAGAAGGGTGACTTAGGAATGTGTCTAGTGTTTAGACTGAGGAAGCTCTAAATATTTATGTCCCTCTCCCATACAGCCAACCAAATACTGGTGCTATCCATATAAAAAAAAAAAGGAGGGAGGAAAGCAAGAGATTACTTTCTCATTATGAGAGATCCCAGTACATTCTCTCTTTTATTCTATTTATGATCTTCTAGAGACAGTGAGCCCACAGCTAGTAGTCAAAACTATGTCATACACTCATGAGAAGGGGGTATCAACAAACTCAAAGTGCGCAGGAGTGCTCAGGAGGCACAGGATGCTGACTGACTGTTGGAAAGAAGGAATACCATGGGGAGGGGAAATGAAATGGCTAGAACCCTGAACAGAAATACTTCACACTACAAAATTTTGCTTCAAGGCCCTACTTGTATACACTAGTAGTGATCTCAATTTACCACACACAAATGTACACAAGAGGGAGGTATCAGCAAGCTCAAGGGAACATGAAGGTTTGCAAAAATTAAAAAACAACAACTGTGGATTTGCTTCCACTTTAACTCCAGCTTTGTAAGGGAATAATACAACAGTACAATAGAGTAATATGCTATTCCTACTTTGCAGATGAGGAACTTACTCTACTACTCTAATCAATCAGAATGATAATTTTCTTCTAAACTTCTAGATTGTTAATTTGATAACAGATTGGTCCTAACTCTGTAAAACTGCAAGTAGAGAGATGCAAATATGTGGTTAAACAGTTAGACAATACACATGATGGCAATCTGCATAGCACATACGACCTTTGTGCAGCCAGCGACTGCTTAGCAACAAATGAAAGTGAATAATGGACTGAACAAGCAACACAACTAGAGTCTGTAGCAGCCCATTAATCAGAATCACCACCATCCTTCATTATCATCATGAACCTTCTCCAAAACACCCAGATACATAATAAGTTTGTAATTGTACCATTAACACCTTCAAAAATTCATGGAATGCAAAGGGCTAGCTACCCTTACTTAAACAACTGCCATGGCATTGTTTAACACTCAAATTTTACTTTTATGAATATGAAAATGGCAACTTCACTCTAGCTTTACCACACCTTATTTCTGCATGATGTAACAAATCATGTCCTGGACATTAACTTGCACCAAGAATCAACTGGTAACATGTTTTAAAGCACTACACTAGCAATGTAGCCACTCCCCATTCTGCATAGGAAAAACCTGTATGTGTGAACTTTCAAATATGCAGCCAGAGTAGGATGTGCAATGTAACCCAAAAGGTTACATTGTGAGTTTGCAACACACAAGAGTTTTAATTAGTTCCCTAAAAAAATACCTTACAGTGAGTTTTGTGGTTTCCTCAACAGAAAGTACTGGACAGCAAGCAATAGACAGCTGGCTCTGCAATTACTCTAATTAATGCTTTCTTTGATAAGCTGGTGTGGATTTAAGAAGTCATTAGGGTAAAGGAAATGCCCTGCTCTATTTTTCAATTAATTATGTTAAGCTTTCCTGTCAGATTTATGAAAATGCTATGTGTGTCTTACATTTTCTTTATCAGATGGAATAGAATTCATATTATTCTATTATTCTGTTTATCTAAAAACACATTGTGTGAGAGTGAAGGTGAGATTTTATGTGTGCAATAAAATGATCTTTATGTACTGCAAGGTGGTTTTGTTTACATGTTTCATGTTACTCCAAACAATGCTTTTAAAAATGAAAATTTAAACCTAGCTTGTAATTCATATAGAAACATAGAATTGTAAAGTTGTCAGGGACCACAAGTATAATCTTGTAAACCCCCTGCAATGCAAGAATCTCAACTAGATCATACATGACAGATGGCCATCCAACCTCTGCTTTAAATATTCCAAAGGAGGAGAATCAGCAACCTCCTAAGGGAGTCAGACTACTAATATACTTCCAAATCTTAACAAAACAACTATCTACAGATATTCTCTAAAAGTGGAAAAATAAAACAGACCTAACTGATCAGACTAAATCTTACGCAGATTATAAAAACATGTACATCTCAAAGAAACTATATGGCCAATGCAACGAACCACTATTATCCCTTCTACTATAAACTCCTTTAAAACTTTAAACCACATAAAAACTTAGTGTAAGGTTCAATAAAAACTTGAACTAGAGAGCTCCTCCTTGGTCTCTTATTGCCCTTGATGGCAAACAATGGGGATTAAGAGTATAGGAAGAAAATACAAATATTGCCTTCCAATATAATATAATAGTTTATTATTACATAGCCTGCAGAATGGTTCCACCCCTAAACAGTCCATTGGTTCTTCCTGGACAGACCATAAATGCTCCTAGCTTGCAGTAAGTATTTGCATGTGCAACAAAGCAACTCTCGCATTGGTTCAGTCACTCCCTAACTTTGCTTCTTTGACTGTCATAATGTCTATTCCTCCTGTTTCTCTGCCTACCTTAGCCTGCTAAGAATGTCTGCTGGCTCAGATCTTGGCCTGCAAAAACTCTGACTCCGCAACAACTCTCCTTTGAATCTGCCCTAGTTCTTCATCTAAACATGATCGCAATCTAACTGGGACCATGCATGGCTGTCTGCTGACCAACACTGACAGTTAGCCCGAGAATGTTTTTAAGTTAAGATGATATAAAAGTGTTTTATGAATGCTATACTGCATCATATCCAATGGAGAAACACTATCTCTTACTTAACATATTTACTGTGTGCCTACCTGCTTCAGAAGTAGTTCTGAAACAATTTCAGTCCCAGCTACTACATTCATATATGGCAGTTTCATTAAAATATTTTTGTGAGGACTGAAGACCATAAACAAAAGTTATTAGCTGTCAGTATTGCTTTTTGTTTTCTAGACCACCCCCCTCCCCAGTGATAATGGTTTCAAACAGAAGTAGAGGTAAATGATATTTCAATGAAATCAAAGTCAGCTAAAAAAAAAATTAAAGCTCATCTCTATTCATTTTTTCAGTTTTCTGCGAAGCCAAATAACAGATCATACTTTCCATTCTTGTTTTATAGTCATACATGCATAACCATCAATTCTGAATCTGGAAGCAAGTTCAGCATCATGGGCTCCTCTAAGCAGCTCTTTCAATGCCAGTATCAGCAACTCTGAAGCCTAATCTAGTCACAACTAGTGAAGTGCTAGCAGTTGCATATGTTCAGATGAGGCCAGGGCAGGGATATAGGAAGCACATGTTTGCATTGTCAGTGGAATTTAATAGGGAATGAGAAAGAAACAGAAGCGTCCAGCAGTTACAGCAATATTTCCACTGTTAGTGTTCTTAAAGGGTGGGGAAAACACTGCATGAGAAATATTGAGTCCAGCACATATATATTGTCTAACCACACTGTATGATAGACCAGACGAATGCAAATAGCCCTAACAAATTTGGATAGGGCATACTCCAGACCAACAAAGCACACATTAAGATGTCTGCAAAATGCACCAAGAGTGAACCACGAAATTAGTCGGTCACAGCAAATTCTCTCCTTGTGCACAGTCTGCGTATATATTACACTTTACAAAAGGTGCAGGAAATTAGGCCCACCAGGCCTTCCAATTGGGCATGTAAGGCCATTTAAGCCAAGCCCACCTATCTTACACCTTATATCATATATAGTATCAGGTATGGGGCAGGTAAAAACTTGGCTCAGCCAAAAGGGCTTTTCTTTGGCACTGCTGATTAGCGGTGCCTGCAAAACCCTATGGCAACATAACATTTTGCAAGGGGCTATGATGATCAGCTAGTTGTTGTGTCTTGCAGAGCACTTTGCAAGGGGCATCTGGAGACCCATGCAAGCAAAAAAGATCACCCAATGTCACTGTCAAACTTGACCCACAAGGGGTGGGGAAATAAAAATCTGGCCTGCCAGCCAGATGCATTCTCCACCCTACTTTATCACGTATTTAAATTGCTATAGCTTGTTAAATAACTCCTTCTGGTAGGAGGCCAAACCTTTCCAGTCCTCTAGAAAATTAAAAGTTAAATTCACATCAATTAAGACTACAAATCTGGATTTTAGGTATTTAAATAACTGATCAGATTCTTCTTTTATTAAAGAGCTTTTCTTTAAGTCACCTCATTTCCGATATTAAGGGTTAGAAGAATTACTGTGTACACACTGCTAATAAGTTATTTTAGTGAATTCTGAAAAATGGATCAAGGGGTGCTTGACAGTCACAGACAAAATACAGCATGATAGTAATGGTCCACCTTCAGTGTATGTCTGTGTACCTGTGCTGGGAAACTGGGATACAGCTTCATCACAAGTGGAAAGAGTGCTTTTGAACTGATGTCCTCCTTCAACTTTTTCATAGTCATCTGTTTGATCACTATGAGAAAAGGATGCTGGGATAAATGGGCCATCAGTCACATCCAGTAGGGCTCTTATATTCTTAACAATTGGGCTTGATAAATGCATAACCCTGTCCAGCCATGATTAGGTGATTGCTTGGGCAAAAATTAATTCAAACAGAAAGTATTCTTATAGTCATTCCTGTTCAAGAGCATCTAATAACCAGTCTCGGAGGGCAGGATCAGTTCTGGACTTGAAGATACACCTTAGGCAGATGCCTTAACATGAAGTTCAGTTGCTCATCACGCAGTGCAGCCACACACAAACTGAAAGTTTGCTAGTTTGAGTGCTGTTATCTCCTGACACAGGTAGAACAGAGTTATCCAACTGCCAGTAATACACTCGTATATCCTTATCTCAGCAATTAGGATATTGCATTGTGAGGCCATTGACAGATAATTCCTCCTTTCCATTTCTGTATTAGTGACTTTTCAAGGCACTGGTAAACAGAAGTGGAGGACTGCTGCAGATTTTGTCACTGCAAATCTACTATTATTTTTTAAAAACTGGGAAATTGCAAATAAAGATTCCCGAAGGGGGAAAAAAGACAACTACAACAAAAGTTACTTTGTGCCTTGTACTCACTGCCTTCTCATTACAGTACTACGCAGGAGACACAAACTAGGGACTCTAGCAGTATGACCTGGACACTTTGTTCACTACCTTGGGCTGCAAGAGAAAAAAATAGAGATGAGACTGCAGGGCCTCTTCACCTGCTCTGCAAAACACTGGTTTCACCAGACTTCCTCTCCAGAAGCCATCCATAGCAGCCATTCCATTAGACACATAAAAGGAGAGATAGGACTGCAGGGACTTCACATCTGCTGTGTTGAAAGACTAACCACTTTTGGCTTCTCCTCTCCTTGAAATCTTTCCATTCCCACTGATCATTACACAAACTTTACAGCTAGGAAACAGTGCCAGAGTTTGCTTTTCCCCCTTCATACTTCCCAATTTCTTTTCCTTTTGTGTCATACCTTTTAGAATGAAAGCCTGAGATAGCCAGAAAGTAGTACTGCTGTTACTGGCTCAGTGTGGGACAACTGGTATAATCTGGTCCTATACAGCATCTGGCCTGGCTTCTCAATCATTTGCATACTTACACTGCAATGTCTTCTCAGCAGTAAGTTCCACCAATTTCACTGGGATTTACTCCTATGTTTGGACTGAAGCCTGAGCCCTTACACTATCTGGAATAATCTGTTTATCTGCCTGCTTCCTGTGTCACCTCCAAACAAATAGTATTGACAATGAGAGTAGAAAGAGAGAGAACACATGAGCACTATGGAGGGGATAGAGAATAAAGAAAAATAAATGTCCCACCTATGAGTGATAATTCACATTTAGCAGAAAGTACTACTTTGATGCAGATATGCAGATGACACAACCTTGATGGCAGAAAGTGAGGAGGAAATAAAGAACCTTTTAATGAGGGTGAAAGAGGAGAGCGCAAAATATGGTCTGAAGCTCAACATCAAAAAAACGAAGATCATGGCCACTGGTCCCATCACCTCCTGGCAAATAGAAGGGGAAGAAATGGAGGTAGTGAGAGATTTTACTTTCTTGGGCTCAATGATCACTGCAGATGGTGACAGCAGCCACAAAATTAAAAGACGCCTGCTTCTTGGGAGAAGGGCAATGACAGGCCTAGACAGCATCTTGAGAAGTAGAGACATCACCTTGCCAACAAAGGTTCGTATAGTTAAAGCTATGGTTTTCCCAGTAGTGATGTATGGAAGTGAGAGCTGGACCATAAAGAAGGCTGATCGCCGAAGAATTGATGCTTTTGAATTATGGTGCTGGAGGAGACTCTTGAGAGTCCCATGGACTGCAAGAAGATCAAACCTCTCCATACTGAAGGAAATCAACCCTGAGTGCTCACTGGAAGGACAGATTGTGAAGCTGAGGCTCCAGTACTTTGGCCACCTCATGAGAAGAGAAGACTCCCTGGAGAAGACCCTGATGTTGGGAAAGATGGAGGGCACAAGGAGAAGGGGGCGACAGAGGACGAGATGGTTGGATAGTGTTTTCGAGGCTACCAGCATGAGTTTTGACCAAACTGCGGGAGGCAGTAGAGGACAGAGGTGCCTGGCGTTCTCTGGTCCATGGGGTCACGAAGAGTCGGACACGACTAAACGACTAAACAACAACAACAACTACTACTTTGATATCTCGGCTAGATACTGGAAATTTAACTTATTGGTATCAGTTTTTCCTATAACGCAGAAAAACTATAGGGCCAACAATTCAGTTAAGTGCAAAGCTAAGTCAGAAAGTTAGGGAAATTTCAATGCCAAGAACCAGGGAGATCCAAAATAGAGTAATTTGTTTTCCCAATGGCCTGAGTTGTCTTATTCCTATTATATTATACACACATTGAAATATCATTCATTAGATTTTTTGCCTGCCCTTCACCATGACATCTTAGGGTAGCTTACAACAGTTTAAGACTACAATATTAATATCAGTTAATATCCAGCAAGACAGTTTTCCCAAAAATTGTGAAAAAACAAATTTCCTGGGAAAGTTTTATTCCCAGTGCTCTTAGCAATTAGGATCAGATTTATCATTTATATTTGCCATATCAATTTTACATGCTCTATTAATATCTTTAAAGCAGTAGTACCTAACATGGTGCTCTCCACTTTCGCCAGTGGGTCCAACAGTTAAGGATAAGGGAAGCTGTAGCCCCCATTACAACTGGGAGGGCACAACATTGGATGTCTCCATTCTAAAGTTTTCCCAATAGCCAAAAGTAGTTGGATGTTGAACTGAAATAGTTGGTTTTAGAAGGAAATCAGTAACTTGTACTCCAAAGCTATATTTTTTCATAGGAACACCTGTCAATATTTTAATAAATGACTACTCAGTAGCATCCACTTCATTATATAACCTGTTTTTGAGCAACTGTACTTGCTTCTGGGGCCCCAAATTATTTAAAACTCTATGACTTAGGCCCCACATAAGACTACCACCTTGTCCACAGAATCTCTCACATGTTAAAAGCAACAGAGGGGGACCTCTTAGCAGTTCCATCATCCTCAGATGTTCAGAGAGTGGGGCCCAGGAAGAGAACATTCTCCTAAGTTATGGAATTTCATCTCCACAGATGTGTGTATGATACCTTCATTATACAGTTTTCACCATATGGTGAAGACACAACATTTTCCCATAGCCTTTTACACCTGAAATGTGTGTTTTCAGATTCAAACACACTCCTTTAACTACAAGATGTTTCAACTGTTTATACTACTGAATTTTAATTGTTGTAACCCACCCTGGGACCTGATGGTGAAGGCTGTGTAATAAATTGAAAAAATAATACTAATACAAATAATACTGTTAAAATCCTGAGAAAAAAGGAAGGGACTGAAAACTGCTAATATACTGATTTTAACAACTCCCCCCAAACTATGTATTTATTTTTTACTAGAAATACATGCATGCTTCAAAAAAAAACAGACAGAAAGGTAATTACAATTTTGAAACTTCCGAATTTAACTGGCATTCATTATACTTTTACTAATTTTACAAAACAATGATTGTTTCCATGGAAAAACATAGCAGTAGAAAATGGTCCACCCTACAGGATACATTCTCTCTCACACACACACATACCCCCTACTGTTAGCAAGTCAATCCTTACTTGAGTATTGGGTGGTACCTAAATACTGACAGAACATTACACAGGCGCATGGACCACAGATAATTATGGCAAGTGAGTTGAATTAGAACATTTCCTACATTTTAGAGCAAAAAGAAAGACATATACCTAACAATTAATATGCAGTGCTTGTAGCAATGCTGAATGGCCTGATGCTCATGTCAACTGTAGTATTGTACCTATATTATAAAAAACAGATCTTGAGGAAGCTAGACGATTTCAGGTCACTGCAATAAAGGATGCTGTCGTTAACACAGGGTTGCCCTGAAGGCTCAAACAGGGTTACAGCAGAATGTGCAAATGCAAACCAAATTAAGAGACTCTCAGACAAATAATTGATGCTGAGATTCACTGACATCCAATCATCGTGGATATGCTGCAACAAGACAGGCCTTGGACACAAAAGTAACAAACAAGGCAGTGAGAGTAGTCACTGCCAGCACTTAAGAGGAAAGACTATTTAGAGGAAAGAGTTTGAAATGGATTAAAAAGGGGATAAACCTTAGATTGAGCAAAAGAACCTTCTACTAACTTTAAATCACATAGGCTTCTTGCACTCAGAACATATTGAAGTTATTCCCAACTAGGTATGGTGAAGCACATTATCAAAGAACAAGAAATACTTTTGAAAGTAGCTCTCCAGAAGGAGCAGGTTTAGGAGGTTAATTTCTCTGGCAGCTAAAATTATGGTTTATCATCTGACCTAGAAGATTCCTTGAGAGTAAAAATCATTAAGTTACTTTAACCATTTTAATTACAATAACCTAGTCTTTGACTTGTGGAAGAGTAAGTTGGATTTATCATACATTTAGTTGTATTACCAGAGTTAGAAAAGATCAGCAAAGGGTAATAACCTGGGGAAGCAACCCGCTAAGAAAGTTAATGCACCAGACACATAAAAAAAGAAGGTATGTTTATATTATCAAATAAAATGACCCATGAATAAGCCACTGATTGTAATCCCACTTCCATTGCTCCAAGCAGTTCTACAGCAAGATTTGACTAAAACTAGATGACTCCCGTGGTTCCTTCCAGCTGTACAACTTTATGATTTTATCTTCAAGATATGGAACTTTGCATACAAAGAGCCAGTGTGGTATAAGAGTGTCAGACTACGACATGGAAGACCAATATTAAAATCTCTTCAGCCATGAAATTCATTGGGTTACCTTCACCTAGTCACTGACTCTCAATCAAACCTACCTCCTAGACTTGTTGTGGGGGTGGGTATACGTACTAATGTTCATAACTTGGAATCCTCAGAGGAAAGGTAGGATGTAAAAGTAATTAATTAAGTAATTAAGTAATTAATTAAGTAATATACTTTCCCCTAGCATTTTAAATGGGAGTTTTATCTCTTTAACTGTATGCTATTTTGAAAACTACTTTTATTTGCATATTTTTATAATACTTTTTTTATTATCATGTGTAAGACATTTTGGAAAGTTTTCAAAGGGTAAGCTAGTAATCCTTACTGGATATAAACAAATGTTTACATTTCCTCGTTTGAAACCAGTGACTTAATAATGTCTTAATTTTGAAGGGATTATTCCTATAGGAAATATTTAGAAGGAGAAGAACCAGAGTTATGGAGTGCACTGATGAATATGAAACCCTATAGGACCCTCTAGTGGCAAAGAGTTTATCATGGAAAACCAGTTTGTTATGTAACTTTTCTGTTCAAAACACTAAAGCATTTGGGTGGTGATTTTGAATTCCTGATTAATTACATCCATTTAGCCTTGAAAGTTGGTCTATTAATACTCCTTCATCAGTTTCATTCATTAATTAGTATGAGTATTCATTGAACATTAACTATATGCTTGAAGGGGAAGGAAAGATGCAGATACATCCAGTGAACCCATACAGTCACACATCATGCTCTGCCTCTGCTGCTGCACTTCCTTCACTAGGA
This sequence comes from Podarcis melisellensis, assembly GCF_964234715.1. Taxonomy (NCBI): domain Eukaryota; kingdom Metazoa; phylum Chordata; class Lepidosauria; order Squamata; family Lacertidae; genus Podarcis; species Podarcis melisellensis. The sequence goes on from NC_138543.1 coordinate 32,934,168, forward strand.
ACCCATCTAAATCTATATGGAAGTCATCTCAAAGGCAGAAAGGAGATGTCAAAATTTATTCTTACATTTTAATTTAAAACAATTATTTTAAAACATTGATTTTTTTTATAGAAAAGGTATGGAAGGTTAGAACATGATGCAAACAGTTATTACCAAACACAGAACAGTGAATGCTTGGGTGCTCCTAACTGCTAAAACCAGGGAAAAGTGAAAACCAAGGAAAAGTGGATTTCATCTCACAGCTACATTAACTGGCACTCCTGAATGCAACAGACTAATTTTTAAACAGCAGGCCACCATCTGTTAGTATCAAATTATTCACAGCTTTTAGAACAAAATAAACAATGACTTTTAAAATTCTTTAACAGATTTAGTACCTATGCCTGTAGCAGATTAGAAAACTGACTCAAATTCATAGTGATCTCCACAAATTATTCAGGCGCACACATGCTTTAATCCATCTTCCAATAATATACTTCATAAGCATAAAAAGTCATTCTACTTCCATCACCAAGTGCTGCAGTCCTAAGCCCACTTCACAGATCATTTAGTGATCCAGATGGATGACAGAAAGAAATCATTGTAAGGTATGAAGGATCAGTATTAATAAGGAACACACATTATTACTATCAAGAAAGATGTAAAATAAATACCAAAAAACAAAAAGACTCTGAATTGAATTATGGCACATTTAGCCTATGAAGAAAATAATTATAATACAGCATTATCACTAAAGAATAGGCGGATTATTTTTGTGCTTCACAAACCCACTTCCAAACCACTGGGAATTAGACACAAACAACAGCTTCTGAACTCAAGGATGCAACCATGAACAAGATTAAGGCAACCATTGAAGCACCCAATCCATCACACTTGGTGGGTGTTGGATGGGATGGAAGTTTCTTCTGCTGAGTCCAAAACAGCTCTGCTGACCTGTACTCACAGAATGATCACTTTTTCAGCCTTGAGCTCCCTTTCTACCTGTCAAAACTATGGGCTGATTGAAGTAGCACCCAATGGCACAAGCAGAAGCTTGCAGAAACTCCAATACAGGGCATTCTGGGAGGGGAAGGGAGGGTCTGAGGCAGATCCTATGGAACCCCAAACCCATTGCTGTCGCTTGACTACAGTGAGCCCAACTCAAGATAAGGTATGTTGGAAATGCAAGAAGAAGGAAGGGAATTTCTTTCATATGTGGTGGACGTGGTTTCATATGTGGTTAGACCAAAGCCTACTGGGATATGATATATAATGAACTGAAAAGGGTTTTTTAAAATACTTTTAGCAAAAAACCAGAGGCTTTCTTACTGGGTATAACAGGAGAGAAAAATTCTCCAAAAAGACATAAACATATTTATGCATGCTACCACTGCAGCGAGAACACTTTTAGCCCAGAAATGGAAGCAGCAGGAACTTCCAACATTGGAAGAATGGCAGACTAAGATGATTGAATATGCAGAACTGGCGAAGCTGATGGGGAAAATCCGAAACCAGCGTGACAAACTGTTTGAAAAGGACTGGAGTAAATTTTTCAATATATGAAGGAACACTGTAAACATTTGAAAACGTTTGCAGGACTGACTTAAAATATTTTGTAAGGTTAAGACTTGACACCTGTTTGTAAATATCAGGTGTTGTTTTTAAGCACAGAAAGAAGGTAAATAGGGGAATATAGAAATGCTAAGACGAATGTGAATATCTATGGAAGCCAGGGAGTGGGAGGGGAAGTCAATGCTCAGTTTGAGCAAAGATGTATGTGATGACATGATTTTATTTGATTGTAACAAAGGGAAAAAAGGAAAACTTAATAATATATTATTTGGACAATGACTACAGTGAACCCAACTGCTACAGCAGCTGCAGTTTGCCATTGAAGACAAGACAAATCATTTCCATTTATTTTTAACTTAGTATATTTTCACTTGTCCAAGGCTTCCAGTTCAGTTTTTCTTCCCATTGTTGCCTTGGTCTAGCTCAAGGCCTGGTACCAGTGTCCAAATAAAAATATCAAATGTATCTGTTACACAGAAGCGTACCTTACAGAAGTCACAGTATTGATAAGTTTTTCAGTTTGATCTGACACATCTGCAGGAAGAATAATCTCAACAGGCTGCAGGCGTAAAATTAGACTTTCCAACTCTATACGGCCTACAGAATCTTGAAAACTGTCGTAAATAACTTCTCCTGTAGTAGGCTGAGCCGCCTAAAAAAAAGTAAAAATAATAAAAACTAAATACTTATTTACACATATGGAGATGAACTGCTATTAAAGCAGAAGCCCATGCATCTCAAAGACTATAAAAGGCTACAGAAAATATTCAAGGTTACTTACCACTATGCCTATGACAACATTTTCCTGGCTCTTATTTCTTAAACTGTCTTTGCTTTCAGACACACACAGAAGATAATTATCACAGACATCAGATATTTCTTCAGCTTCCATAGCATTGTCGAACATCCGCAGAGGATTCACATTTAAAAAATCTTAAGGAAAACTAGTTCTCTACCTCGTTTTTAGATAAAGCAATTAAAATAATAAATCACACTACAATGGATAAAGATTGTTACAGCTCAGTTAGTCCACTGTGTGAAGCACGTTTTTGGATTGAAGCCAGGCATAGTCATGTTCACAGCATACCCACTAACATTAATGGGACTTACCGGTAAGTTAATGGGACCCACTGATTTCAGTGGGTCTACTCTAAGCATGCCTAGCAGTGAAAGCCTAACCATGTAAGTCCTACTGAATTAAATGCGGGTTACTCCCAGGTAAGCAAGTTTAAAATTGTAGGCCCATGGCTTTCACTTCAATAAGGGTCTTTGGGTTATCCTGAATTCTAAAAGTTCAAGAGAGAAAACCTATCTATCCACACAATTTGCTTTATAAACATCTATCCTTTGGTTGTCTTTTTTCTAAACTAAAGAGGTCCAAACGTTTTAACCTTTTCACAAACACTTCAAACCACCCCCTTTGATAGTTTTAGTTATCTAACTCTAGTTTTATGACAGTCTTTTTGAGATGGATAAATAATGTATTACAAAAGTGGCCACATCACAGAGCTATATAATGTGTGTCACTGTGGAATGAATGCAATGCCATTTGAGAACACTCAGGAAACCTTGGGCACAAAGAGAGAGAAAGAGTGTGCACATTAATATAGAACCAATTGTCTACTGCCAAGGGAGCATTAGAATTACTGCACAATTCTATACATGTCTACTAGAAAGCAAGTTTCATTAAGTTCAGTGGGCCTTATTTCCCAGGTAAGTGAGTACTGGATTGCAACCTGATTTATGAATTACAAGGATATCTTCCCCAAGAACTGTAGATTTTGTATACAGTGCAGTTAGTTGTCTGCTAAAGAGAGAGCTTCTGTTTTCTCCAACAGCCTTCAAAGCAGCTGTTTCCATTTGTTTTATAACTCCAACCTGCACAAAAAACAAATACCTAAACCAACAAATAATATGAAAGTAAAATAAGCATAAAATTTTAACTTTGTTACATTATGGATGGGTATGGAAATGCAATATACAAAGACATATAACATATTTAAGTGAAGGAACAATATTCATTCTCTTTTCAACGTAACAGTTCACCATTCAATGCAGAAGGATCAAAAGAGGAATAAGGTAAGAATATATGAAAAGACTACTAAAACACCACAATTATACAGCTGAACGAATTATTCTTTAATTTTAACGTGCCATGTCAAATCATGACATATCATGTAGTTGAACTAGTTACTGAAACTCACATACAGTCATGAGAAAGAGAGCGTACACCTTCTTTGAATTTTGTGGTTTTTCGTATCAGAACATAATAATCATCTGTTCCTTACCAGATCTTAAAATTAGGTAAATAAATCTCAGGTGAATAACAACACATGACATATTACACTATGTCATGATTTATTTAACAAAAATAAAGCCCTTCAAGCTGTCTCTCAGCTTGTTTCCTTGCCTTAATAAGCCAGGCATGCTCCACAAAGATGGAGAGGCCACTCAGACACAATTGTGTCAACAGCCCTAGCTATTTGGATGTTGCAGAGGTTGGCTAGAGCTTTGACAGTAGTGCAAGTCATAGCTGCCAAAAAATCCCCCAGAGCTGTCTGGAAACCTTATGTGAAGATGCCACAGACATCCATAAACATGTGGTACTAATTGTTACAGCCAATCAAATTAAACAGAAGTAAGGGCAAACAAGACCAAAGACATAACCATGAAAAATGTTAAAAGCAAAAACAGCAAGAGAACAAAAGGGCCCCAAACAACCATAGGTTCAAAAATAAAATAAAATGAAAATTAGAGGCACATACTGATGTTTTCAAGAGCACGCATAAAACTAGGCATGCAGCTTTGGTTCAGCCTAATTGTGACTCCCAGGTACAAATAAACAAACAAAGAAAACAGAAAAAGAAAAAAAGAAAATACTGGAGTGGGCGAAGAGAATTATTTTGGAAACTATTTTTTCTTTTCTACTAATACAGTGGTGCCTCGCAAGACGAAATTAATTCGTTCCGCAAGTTCTTTCGTCTTGCGAGTTTTTCGTCTTGCGAAGCATGGTTTCCCATAGGAATGCATTGAAAATCAATCAATGCGTTCCTATGGAAATTGCCTTCAGACCAGGTCCGGGGACAGTCTGTCCCCCGACCTCTTCTGAAGGCTGGGGGGGGGGGCGGACAAGGGCTTTTCTACCCACCCCCAGCATTTTAAAAAAACCCTGGGACAGCAGAGGACTTCTCCGCTGTCCCGAGGTTTTTTAAAATGCTGGCGGGCGGCAGCGCTGCCGCCCGCCAGCATTCTAAAAAACCCCGGAGATTTCCCTATGGGCTTTCTTCTTGCAAAGCAAGCCCATAGGGAAATTCGTCTAGCGAAGCCACGCAAAAGCCGAAAAACCCTTTCGTCTTGCGGGGTTTTCGTCTTGCGAGGCATTCGTCTTGCGGGGCACCACTGTAAAGTGAAATTATATAGCTGTGAAACATAAGCTCAAATAAAAATAAAGCGTTAGATAACTTATTATAGAGCCAAACCTTATAACCCTTTGCTACGAGACGCCGAACATGAACAAATAATCTGTGAGTTGGTATGCTGGCAGTCATAAGGTTGTGATTTTTATGGCAAAAGATGTTCAGCTCCTTAGCAGCAATCTATAAAACATGACAATTATTAGCAATTTATTATGACAGCGTACAGTTACCACTGAACTTGTGTCTATTTAGCATTTAATGAGCAGCTACCCATAAAACTAATAGAAGTCAACATTTTTTTTAAAGTCTTCCCAAAACAGAAAGAAAAATGTGACCTGGTTAACATATTACTAGCTATTAACAATATTAAATTTTATCAAGCGATATGAGCTCAAAGGAGGCAAACGCATGCTAAATTTAAAATCAGTTTTAATTATTTGTAAATTCTGTTCTAGGCAAATATTGTGATTTTTTTCTTTTTAACTACGAGATTATGCAGAAGTACCAGCATTCTAACTTGCAAAGATCTGGGCTAGAGACATGCTGTTCAATAAATAGCCTTTTACATGGCATTAGGCACAGCAGATTTCCTCCAGGCCCCTGAAATCCACATGCAATTGCTGTGGTCACACCTCTTCCAACAGATTTGCATGGCTGTTCCTACTTAGGTTTAAGTATGTTTGGATGCTTTTTGACTTCACATTGCACCTTCTGCATATACTTTACAGAGATCATGCACAATATGTTAATAGAAACAGTGTGTAACTGTAAAATAATGTGGTTGATAGAAGTCCTTTACCTCTGCATCTTCTCCGAAAAATCTGTACTTGTAACCACACTCAACACACAAAATAGCATCCTTATACTGATTTTTAATTTCGAGGAACTGGAGCTCAAGGGGTGTATACACACTTTTGCTTCTTTTTTTAAAAGTAGTATCAGTTGCATATTGAGTGTTTTCCAAACTCATATCAGAGGAAGAAAATTGGCTTTTATCTAGACACATTTCTTCCTGTGAGCAGAAGAGATCAAACAAGAATGAAGAAAAACACAATTACAGAGTTAGTAAAAACAGTATGATTCACTTCATTAGATGTCACATTTTCCAGCAAGAAATAATAAGTGAATCTAGAATTCCACGCGAGTTTGAATTCCAACCCAACATTTTAACTTTAAAACTTACTTCCTTCCCAGCCCATAAATCAGTGATAAGGTGGCAAGTCTGGCTCCAACATGAAATCAGAAATAGAAAGTTTGACAAGGCAGTAAGATGAACTCCCAAAATACTTCAACAAAATGTTCTAGCCCACAACACATTTTTACCAGCTTCCTTGTTTGCATATTGTATATTTGTTATTCAATGCTGGTATATCAAAAAACTCTTTTTCCAGTTTATGAAAGCTGGTCCCCTAAATCGTTTTTTACATAGATCACCTGAAGACTAGAATATGAAATTTTTCAGATGTGTAGTGAAAATATTGCAACATAGAGGGTTGTATTAAGCTAACTTTTATTCAGAGCAGACCCATTGAAATTCTTAGACTTAAGTTAGCCATGTTTATTAATTTTAATGGGTTTGTTGCAAGTAAAAAATATTTGAACACAACCCAAAGTCTGTTAGATGTCTATAAAGAAAAACTAGTCATGAACTGATCATTACGGCATCATAACCAAATTTTTAAATGGAGAACTTAAAAGCAATTTGAGATCAAGTGAGTGAATGTTGAAGCAAAACTCTCTCTCTCTCTCTTACTGACTCCTCTGTACTGTAACCACAGTCATCCCATTCAATCTGAGCTCTAACTTGAAACACAGAACAGCCTGTCTCCAGATTTAGAAATATTATGCTGCCAGTATTCACCGCTGCTTGCATTTGGAAGGGCTGGTGGCCTAATTCATGAAGAAACACACAAATAACATATTTTTAAAAACTGAATGTAAAAGTACTGTGGGGCAGGGTGGGGACTACTTGCCTTGTTACTGTCGTGAGAATGTTGAGAGCCACTTATACCATTGTTTCCAACCATAGAATGCTGGTACTTGCTTAAATCCACAGAGTGACTTCCATGAAGAGTCTCCGAATGAATTCTTTTTCTTGGACGCTCCAAATTGAAAGAGAACTTTCGTAGTTTATCTAAGGTTTCTGAACATATTTGGGAACTGGTAGATTTGTTTGGCTCTCCTTTGTCAGCAAATATAAACAAACAAAAGATTTTCACCTCAAACTCAACATGCACAAGGTCAAATTTCTTATTTTCCCTCCCAAGCTTTCTTCCCCACATAAGTTTTCCTTATCCAAGGACAGTGTTACCATCATGTTTAAAAGGCACATAGGATGGCATTGTCTATGGCTCCTCTCTCTCATTTGTTCTCCATATTCACTCTGCGGTCAAGTTGCATCACTTCTCCCTTTACAGCATTGCAAATACATGGTCCTTTATAACACTGCAAGAATATGGCCCTTCCTGCATTGGAGAAGGTTGGACTAGATGACCCTCTGGGTACTTTCCAACTCTACAATTCTATGATTCTGTTATTCCTCTGCCCCACTCAGCAAAGGCAATCAGCCCTCCGGTCACTCTGCACATGACATCACTCCTTATATATCTATGCTGGCTTCCTGTCTGCTCCCAGATCTAGCAAAAGCTTCTTGCCCAAACTTTCAATGTCCTCTGTGTTACCCTTTCTCTCACTCCTGCCTGTGATCTTTGGTTCTCTGGTTCCACCACCCTCCATCATCCAAGGTCCTCTGCTCTATCCCCACTGCTTGGAACTGCCTGATAACATCTATGTAGTCTTTTGTTCAAATACCTCATCAAAACCCACATCAGAATGTTACTAACCCTAAGCATGTGCAGGTGAAATCACCTCATATTGCTTACATGTCTATGCCTCCCTTTACTTTACTTTCCATTCTGCTTCCTCTATGTCAAATTTCAGGTTGTACGTTCTCTCAGGACAAGGACCTGTCCTCTTGTACTATACATACTGATAGTGCTACATTCATTATTAGTAACTGAAATAACAATGGTTCTAATACAATATGCTGTTGTTAATATTAATAAGTTATAAGTACTAAATATAATGCATTATGGGTTTTATCAGCTAAGTAAAGAGTCTATCATATCCACAATTTCCCCCCTTCACATCTATGCACAGGCAGGTCAGGAGAAGGTCTCAGACTCAGTACATGTAGCTCGGTGGTAGAAAACATGTTTTGCATGCGTAAGATTCCAGGTTCAGTTCCCAGCATCTTTGGGTAAGGCTGGGAAATTCTCCAGTCTGAAACCCTGGAAAGTAATGACCAATTAGAATAGAAAATAATGAGTGAGATGAACCAATCATTGGACTGTGAAAGACTGCTTCATATGGTCCTATTGTGGGGGATTTGCAGTAAACCTAACAATGCTAGTTAGCATGTGAATAGGTTAAGGACCAGAGAGTTCTAAATTACTAGAGCAGGCTCTGCAATGTTACATGCCCCCTTCTGCAAAGAGGGAGAAAGTAAGGCTTATTTCCTCTTCCCCTCCACTCTCCCTTTCTGCTTGGGATAGAGGCAGCCATGCTCTCCATCCCTCAGCTCTCTGCCTCAAATACGTATCTGAGGCTGTTCGGGCTGTAGCTTTACAACCTAGCAGCTCGAAACCACGCTAAAAAAAGTGCAAGGAGATAGATACCGCTCTGGCGGGAAGGTAAATGGCGTTTCCATGCACTGCTCTGGTTTCAGTGTTCTGTTGTGCCAGAAGTGGCTTAGTCATCTGGCCACATGACCCGGAAAAACTGTCTGCAGACAAACACCGGTTCCCTTGGCCTGTAAAGTGAGATGATCACTGCAACCCCAGAGTCGTCTGCGACTGGACTTAACTGTCAGGGGTCCTTTACCTTTACCTTTATTTAATTCTTGATTTTAATTATAACCAGCTACTTTACTGAAAACTTACCAGTGTTCAGAGTATTCACTCTATTGACCTCTTCTTTTCTTCTACTCTGCAGAAGTTTTGAACATTTGTCTGCGTGTTCTTGGTTCACAACTCTTCTCTTTTTCCCATTAGGTTCATGAGTCTGCAAAATGTTATTTCAAACAGTTTCAGTCAGTTTGGACTCTGGAATCAGTTTGAAGATAAGTAGAGAACAATCAAAGATTCAGAACAAACTATCATGAAGAACTCTTTACTGTAATTATTTGAAATTAGACCCATTGAAATCAATGGGTGATATCCAACATTAGTCATATTCATGTAGGTCCACTGAAACCTGATTTCAATAGGTCTGAGTATGACTAATGTTGGATACAACCCAATGTGTCTCTACAGTATGACTGGTGAAAGACCCACAAGTCTTTCCCACAAGTCTCAGATTTTAGTTTTCATTTAAAACAAAGTTTTTACCATCGGTTCTTTTTTCCAAAAGATAGAATACAGTCCAAAACTTTTAAAAGTTGAACATGCAAGGTTTATCAGCCTGCAAGATTTAGCAGGCTTATCTGACAGTCAGCTGCCAGGACATAACTGGCAGTCCTTTTGCCCTCACCCCCAAATGTCAGTAATTTAGACAAAAGCCTGGGCACAACCACGCCCTAGGCCAACTCCAACCTCTCTCACCACCAAAGGAACACAAGTGAACAGCAAAGAACCTGCAAGCAACGCTGACACCAAATCCTACATATAGTAAGTAAAATAGAAACAGCGCCACCCGACCCCACCCCCGCTCATCTTTTCCCCCCTCCACCTCTTTCCCCCTTTTCTTCCCAATGTCTCAACAAATGAAACTGACTTGTAAAAATGTTACATTGGGGGGTGGAATATACGAGAGAGAGACATTGCACACACTTTTCTAAATCAAGAAAATCTTTAATAATAATAATAATAATAATAATAATAATAAAGCCTGGGCACAGTTATAAGAGACAGGGTGGTGCAACGGTTAGTACTGAATTAGGACCTGAGAGACCAAGGTTCAAATCCATACTCAGCAATGAAGCTCATTAGTTTATCAGCCTAACCTACCTCACAGGGTTGCTGTAAGAATAAAAGAGGGTTCTTGAGCATCTTGGAAAAAAGGAGATATAAATTGTAGTAATAAAATCTATCTGATAAGACCATAAGGTGAAATGAAAAGTTAGCTATGTTTCTATGCAGTAACCACACAATCCATTATACCCTACACATTTAACTTTGGAGTGCAATGTGTGCCCCAGTATTTATTTACCAACTAAAATATGTTAATCATTAGATTTTTATCTTTTGTTGTCATATAAAATGACAGAAATCAATGATACAGTATGAAAATCCAAACTAATTTTACCATACCACTAAAAAGCAAGTAAATTTTAGAATGGGACAGTCTATCCAGAGTGTGATTAGGAGTAAGCCTTAAACTCACATTTACTGCCTCTCACCAGAGGAATGTACTAAATGAACAGTAACATCTGCAGTCTTCCTGGCAGATAGCAGTAAACTGAAACTTCAAAATATATCTTGCTGTTCCTCCTCAAAGGATGCCCAGGATGCCATAAGAAAATGAAATTAAATAAAATCATGCACAAAATACAATAATTAAAATGACAACTATAAAGACTACAGTACCTAAATATATCAATCCCCTTTCACAGGCCTGGAGAAATAAAAATGTCTTCAAATTCCACAAGGTTCATATAACAATAATTCCTACAGCATTTTATATTTGCAAAATGTGTTGCAATTTGTCATTCCTATCTTAAAAACACATTTACTTTCATTTAAACCTCACTTAATTCAACAAGAAAACATGCTTATGTTTTTCTCATTTGTATGCATTCTCAAGAACCCTCTGAGACTGGCTACAAATAAGAGACCTGATGTGCCAAAATCACATAAACCCAAGATAGCCAATGTGGTGACCTCCGGATTATCTTGAAATACAGCTCACATCAATCTCAACCAGCAGGGTTAATGATCAGGGATGATTGGAATTGTGGTGCAGCAACATACTTCTGATTCCAGATCAAGAGAAGTAATAGTACTGTTCTATTCTGCCTTGGTCAGACCACACCTGGAATACTGTGGTGTCCAGTTCTGGGCATCACAATTTAAGAATACTGACAAGCTGGAACATGTGCAGAGGCAGGTGACCAAGATAATCAAAGTTATGGAAACCAAGCCTTATGAGGGATAGTTGAGGGAGTTAGGTATGTTTAGCCTGGAAAAGAGGAGGCTGAAAGGTTATATGATAGCCATCTTCAAATATCTAAAGGGCTGTCACATGGAAGATGGAGCAAGCTGCACTAGAGGGTAACCTGCACTGCATTTTCTCCTGCACTGGAGGGTAGCTACTCCACAGACTCTCCTTCCTTGGAGTTTTTTACGCACAGGTTAGATGGCTATCTACCATGGATGCTTTAGCTGAGATTCCTGCATTTCAGGGGGTAGGACTAGATGACCCTCTGGGTCCCTTCCGACTCTACAATTCTATCAACAGGGCACATTGGGTAATCCAGACTTAAACAGTCACAGGGCTAAAAAGTGTAATGTAAACCTACACTCCCTGTTTTGCATCAGAACAAAACAGCTGGGTTCAAATCCCTGCGGCACTATCAAATTCATTTGTCCAATCACACATATACACAGCTTAATACACATAACTTATTAGCTATCAGAAAAAAGTATTTCTTCCTGTATGAGTTCCTTAATGGAACATAACAGCCCTGATTGATCAGATCAAAGTTACATTTAGCAGTGGTTAACTAGCTTTTTCTGCCAAGACCACAAACAGGGCTTGAAGGCACACTCCATCTTTTGCTTCCTAGTATTCAGTAGCATACTGCCTCTGAACCTGGAGTTTTCTTTTAACAATCGTGGTTAAAAGTCTTCAATGCAACTGTTGAGTTTGCTTAACCCGTTTGCTGTGTCTGCCCTGAATCTTTCAACCAATAAATTTCATTGCATGCTCCCAACCAGCGCCCGTTCCCCAACACAGAGCACAGAGCTGAGGGGATACAAAGTAATAAGAACACCACCAGCAGCTATTTTATGTAGGGGGGCATACAAATGCCTCAAACTCGACCTTTAACAGGTTGTCGAAGAAAACGAGCAACTGTTTTCAATACATTCAGTGAATTTCTTCTAGCTGCCCTCTGAGCAAGTCAAGCTGCATCAGCCTACAAGTCTATACCCGCGTTTGGCTCGTCAGAGCACCCAAGGGCCCGAATGCAGAGCACCCTAGACTAGAGAACCAAGCCCTGCTCAAAGAACAAGGCTGAGAGGGAACCCTAGTTCTGGAAGTACTGAAGAGGCCCTTGCTCGAACTGCGGCTGCCTGTAGGGACGTCGCGGGGGGGGGTGAAGAAGGGGTCGCTTTTTCCTGCACCGCGAAATAGGATTGAAAGATTAGTAGGCGGGGAGGGAAACGTGCTTTGAGGAGGTTTTACGTCAAGTCAGGCTCAGGCACCCAAACGCCGCCACCCGCTTCCCACCACAGTCAAGGCTCGCACCGTGTGCGGAGCAACTCCTGCAGCCGCCATACAGCCCTCGCTTCTCTCCTCCTCTTCAGCGGCGGCGGCAGCCGAGGAGGAAGCGGTTGCCCGGAGGGATCCCGCCGCCTGGAAGAACTTGCTTAGCACCGGCTGCCCGCGGGCCCCGCCGCTTGGGCCGGGCCTGCTTCGCCCCCGCGGCATCCCGGCCTGGAGACTGGGCAGTTGCCCCTCAGCAGCCGTTCAGAGAGCCACGCGACCGGCCTCGCGCCGTTCCTCGGCCCCGCCCCTCCCCCGCGCCAAAAATGCCTATTGTGGAGATTATAGGAGGGGGCGGAAACCGTTGGATTTCGTCACAGAAGGGGGGGAAAGGCCGTTGTTTTATTTGAGTCGCGGAGCCTCGTGGGAGGAGGTGTGTCCGCCTTACGCATGCGTAAGGGGAGCAGAGCTTCACCACCCCGCCCCTTCGTTGGACCCGTGGGCTGTTTAATTCCAAAGTCTAACAGACACCGCTTCAATACCGGAGGCAGATTCAGCACAGGCACGGGAGGCATTATGGTTCTCTCATTAAATTCCATTGCTGCTGTATCCCTGAACATGGGCATCGGGAAGAATGGGGCTCTTCCTTGGCCCCCGCTCAGGTAAAAATGCTTGCTCGTTTATGTTTTATCCCGCGCTTTTAAACGGAATACAAATCCCAGCATGCACTGCTGCCTTTACACGACGGGTGATTGTGCTGAGGACGAGCAAAGCAGGCTGGGAGTTGGTGTCTTTTCTGAAACTATATTATGCTAGTCAAAGGGGCAGTAATTGTAATCGTTTATTTATACATACCTTTTACATACTTATTCAGCCTCTCCTCCCTCCCACCCCCGGATATTTTTATGGCACCCTTCAGGACAGAAAACCCTTTCCAAGGCTGCCGGTGGAAATGCTATAAAAATCAGTGTGAAAAATATAAAACATACCAAACGCCTAACAATATACAGTATACCGTATTTTTCACCCCATAGAACGCTCTGTCCCAAAGGACGCACCTAGTTTTTTTGGGGGGAAATAAAGGAAAAAATTCTGCTTCAGGGCGCCCCGCGCGCTGGGCGGCAGGCTGCTATCCGCAGCGTGGGGAGCCCTGCGGGAACTCCCACGAGCTCCCCAGGCTTGCTGATAGCTTCCTGAAGCCTGGAGAGCGAGAGGGGTCGGTGCACATGGACCCCTCTCGCTCTCCAAGCTTCAGCGAAAGCCTCTATTCGCCCCATAAGACGCACACAGATTTCCCCTTCATTTTTGGAGGGGGGAAAAGTGCGTCCTATAGGGCAAAAAATACGGTAATTAAAAAAAATAAAGCAGCAGCATAGAACCAGCTCCAAACCAGGCCAGTAACCTATCAAAAATATAGCATAAAACATAAGTGGCAACCGTCTGAGTATACAACCCAACTTCATTAAAAATAGATGGGCATAAAAACAAGCATTGGCATCATGTAATACCTGTAAGTCTGAATTGGTACAAATTTTGCTTTAGTGAGCAATTTTAGGCTTACTATGGAAATTTCTTTCCTTACGCACTCCCATCACATTCATTCTCACCATTTATCAGGGAATCTTGATCCCAATGCCTTATAGAAACAGTAATGGTGGCTCAGCGGCATGCACAAATAAATAAACAAATAACCCAAATAGGGGTGTGTGAAATCAAGCCAATCCACAGTTGTATGAGCTACAAAGTTAGTGTTTAACAAAAGAGATGCTGAAATCTTGAGGTCAGGAATAAAGATAACTATTGCAAGGATGACATGATTACAACATTGTTCATTTGTTTTTGAACAGGAATGAGTTTAAGTATTTTCAGAAAATGACAGTGACACCTACACAAGAAGGTAATGTTAGTTAACTTTCCATGGGTCTTGTTTTGTTTGTTTCAACCACAAGCTCTCATCTATATACTTTGGGAAATGAGTGACTTTGGTCCAGATTAATTTTTTATTCTGGTGAAAGGACCTTCAAATCTTAGCATATTTCAAAATTTTAAACAAATGAGGTTCGAGATCCTAATGCTAGTTATCATGCTAGTTGCTGAGGAAGAGAGGTGTCATGTATCTTAGTGCATGGCAGTGCTTAGTGATGTGAGAATATTCTCCACAAATTGTAAATTCTGTGTCATCTACACAGCTGCTTTAAATGTTCACACCTCATTAATCGAGATTATTCTCCAAAAGATTATTCTCAAGAATTTAAAATCACTAGCAGTGCTATATGACTGCAGTCCTGGTTCAGTTGAGGTTGGTGGCACAAACCTTCCATGGAAGATTGTAGACTAAGTCTGCATCCTAAACAAGTGATTTAATAATAGCACATTTCTTTGGCAAGTTAGAGTGTTCATTTTGCACACACATCTCTTGGTGGAGCCATAAAACAACCCTTACAATTTTAGTGTAGTTGTTTTTATATTGCAAATCTGTGATGACTGGTGTGCATTAGGACTGGTAGGGTGAAAGGTAGGAAGACCAGCAGTACATGGATCCAGAGCCAATGACAGGCAGAGCCCACTAACTCTATTTTTGTCCCAATCCTCTTGCTGGGTTCTACAAGGACTAAACTGAGACTAACTCTTGAATTATTTGCCTCTTAAAATCTGAAATTAAATATGTTGTCTTTTTTCTTCCATAACTCTTCTTGTAACCTAGGTCCATTGACTTAAATGTTATTAATTCAAAGCATATTAATAGTAAAAATAAAAGGTTTAAATTGTCTCTGTTAAATCAGTTGGTTTGAGCATGGTGCTGATGATACCAAGGTCGCAGGTTTGATCCCCATACAGGCCACCTGCATAGTCCTGCATCGCAGGGGTTGGACTAGATGACCC
The DNA here is from genome assembly GCF_964234715.1 of Podarcis melisellensis. Lineage (NCBI taxonomy): Eukaryota > Metazoa > Chordata > Lepidosauria > Squamata > Lacertidae > Podarcis > Podarcis melisellensis. The sequence continues at coordinate 32,949,443 of NC_138543.1, forward strand.
TTCCAACTCTACAATTCTATGATTCTATTAATTCAACTGGTATTAAGTCGAATAATGTGGTGGTGCTGCTTAAATAGAGGTTGCATGGACATACCACCACCACTAGATGTCACTAGATAATAACATCAAGTATGTTCTTTATATTTTACAGGAAAACAAAATGTAGTGATAATGGGTAAAAGGACTTGGTTCTCTATTCCTGAAAAGAATCGCCCTTTAAAAGGCAGAATTAATATAGTACTCAGCAAGGAACTGGTGTAAGTACTCTTTTAAAAAAAAAATTGGAAGAGGATATATAAACATTTACTGAATTTAACTGGCTCAGTGGGATTAGTTTTAAAAGTTTCTGTGTTAGCAATAGTACCTTTTAAAACTAATCCCCTGTTCAGTGCTAAAAATGCCTATCCTGTAGAAAGTGTTAACTTTTCTATGTGCTCTTTAAAACCTGGGGGCCATGTCAGGACACATCTTCTGTTCTGAACCTTTTAATTCCTGCATGGTTACTAGTATTTTGGCTCCAAATTTCCAATTTGTCCCAAATATAGTTTCTATTTTAGATCCCACATTTCCTCCACAGAGCTCAGGGTGATTAGAAATGGTTCTCCCCCATTTTTGCCCTGACAGCAACCCTATGAAGTCAGTTAAACTGAAGGGTAGTGACTGTTCTAGGGTCACCCAGTGAGCTTGATAGCTCAGTGGGGACTTGAACCTGGATCTCCCTAGTCCTACTCCAACACTAACCACTACACCATGGTCAATGAAGCAGAAACATGGTAGAGATAAATGCTTGCAGTTCACAGCTGAGATTATTGCAATATTATCATTTTTATACTTGGATGCATACATGCACACACATATGAAACATGCATATATCTATAGACATGACTATTTTTGTAGTTGCCTGTGGTGTTCAGCTGTAACATAATAGATATTATGCTGAGAAACATCATGTGCATGCTTACAAAAATGTGATAGGAATACTCAAGGATGGATATATGCATGTATGTATGTGAACTGCAGCATATCGCCTGATTTCTAAAATTGTAGAAATATCTCAAGGACAACAAAAGCGAACTATCTGTAGTACAGCTAATAATTTATTTTAATTTCCTGTATTATTTATTTATTGAATTTATATACCGCCCTATACCGGGGGGGGTCTCAGGGCGGTTCACAGAATAATGTCTTGTTCAAACTGTAGGCTTAACAGTTTATGAGGATGTAGTTTTACCTTCTCACAGAAGTGGTTTTACACTGTAATTCTAATTGTATACAGTGGTACCTTGGGTTACATACGCTTCAGGTTACATATGCTTCAGGTTACAGACTCCGCTAACCCAGAAATAGTGCTTCAGGTTAAGAACTTTGCTTCAGGATGAGAACAGAAATTGTGCTCCGGTGGTGCAGCAGCAGGAGGAGGCACCATTAGCTAAAGTGGTGCTTCAGGTTAAGAACAGTTTCAGGTTAAGTACGGACCTCCGGAACGAATTAAGTACTTAACCCAAGGTACCACTGTATCAGCCACAAAATCTAATGATCAAGGGATGGTTTTATAAAGGGGGGAGGGGGAATGTGCTTAAATATTAAGCAGTGACATTTGTTTGTTCTAGGAAAATTCCTGAAGGAGCCCATTACCTGGCCAAAAGTCTAGATCAGGCATTAGATCTTCTGGAATCACCAGAGTTGGCAAGTAAAATAGACATGATTTGGATAGTTGGAGGCACTTCAGTTTATAAGGTATGGGTCAAACGCAAGATTAATATTCTAAAATAATGTAATATAATAATCAAAGATGGACAATACCTACTTTTAGCATGGCCTTTTCACATCCTGACAATTTTCAAATCATTGAAGTAGACGACACATTTAAAACAGTTTCCATAGTGGGCTTTTCTCCAAATGTAGCTGTACTTTTCCTTTAAGAAAGTCACATTTATTTTAGAAAATTATTAATTCTGTTCAAAAGAATTGCAAAGTGATATACTAAACAGAAATTTACTACAATATATTAATAATCAAGTATAAATCTAAAAAAAATACATACTGTTCGACCAATAGTACTTACCCACCCATAGTGGCTGGTACAAAATGCCAGCCAGTCACATTGTACAGCAGTGCAAGATAAAAACTCACACAGCCTCAGAATTCAGATAAATATAATAATCTCCTACCCCACTTCCCGCCTGGGTGCACAGTCACTCCCTTCCCGCCTCACACCAGTGGGAAGGGAGTAGCTAGGTGCAATCCACCAAGAAACAATACAGTTTTTGCTTATTTATTTTAATGGTCCTTAGATGGGATTTTCCAGCAAGCCACATTAAAATAAATGCAGCCTAAACAAGTACAATCCTTTGTGAGTTGTTAAAAAGAAGGGTGCACATTTTCACCACATTTTTTACCTTCCCAGTTTCTACTGATATTTTTTATATAAAATATATACATATGTTATCCTGGTTACTATAGTGAAGCTTTTTTGTGCTTTTGGCCTCTGTAACCTTCTAATATGGACATTTAGTGTTTTATTATTATGCACTTTAGTTTGTTTATTGTATAACATTCATTTTCAATGGATGTTGTGAACTGACTTGAAGAATTCTGAGAACCTGAAATACATTTTAAAATAACCTGCCTCCTACTGGAGTATAATGTTTATCTTCCATTTAGAAGAAAACGCCAATTGAGAACTGAACAGTCAAAATGCATGCTTCACAAAGCTGCTTTTGTAGTGTTCCAAAAATGTATACTTCAGTTAATAATTTATATTCTTCATATCTAACCTAGTTAAGTTTTATGCCTTCTGCTTCACTTCCTGTTACTTAAAAGAGAGCAGTGCTATTCAGCGTTGCAACTCTCAGGCATTAATTGTTTGTTTTTTATTATTGTTCCCTGCGTCCTGTTGTTCGTGTGGTGGGTTAACTTCATAGCCACAGGCTGTCTTGCCCAAGAGAGTATGCTACTCTACTAGTAAATGTATCATTTTTATGTAAATTCTGTCTATAACTTCAAGTTCTAGTAATAAAGCCATTTCCTGATAGCCTGCAAGGAAAAAGTAAAATGGTTCTAGAGACAGCTTTATTTTTGAGCTGACATTATGGTTTTAATGAGATGGACTAAATTAACATGAACACCAATAAAAATTCAGAGTGTTTTAGTGCATTTATCAGAGATGTAGTATGCTGAATGATAAGAGTTTCTAAAAGACTACTATTATTTTATGAACAGGTGTGTGGGTAGAAAATTATCTATGGGTACTGAATATCTGCTCGTAATTGAAATGAATCATTTTATTTTATGTAATCCATTAGTTGCATGAATTTGCTTTTGAAAGCCTTGTTTTTGACATTACTGTGTTACATGTTTTAATGTAACAGCTTTTGCACCATATCATTAGGCAAGGCCAGTGTTGGGGACAGTGGGGTATAGAACTTTACCAATTAAAGGCTAAAGGGACCCCTCATTGTTAGGTCTAGTCGTGGACGACTCTGGGGTTGTAATGCTCATCTCGCTTTACTTGGCCGAGGGAGCCAGCTTACGGCTTCCGGGTCATGTGGCCAGCATGACTAAGCCACTTCTGGCGAACCAAAGCAGCGCACAGAAATGCCATTTACCTTCCTGCCGGAGTGGTACCTATTTATCTACTTGCACTTCGATGTGCTTTTGAACTGCTAGGTTGGCAGCAGGGACCAAGCAATGGGAGCTCACCCCGTCATGGGGGTTCGAACCACTGACCTTCTGATCGCCAAGCCCTAGGCTCTATGGTTTGGTTTAATTTGTAGCCTCACCCAATCCAAAGAACTCTGGCCATACAAGTTTGGGATGAAAGTATATACATTAAAATTGCTACTTTATCCTAGTCAGTTCAAAATATCATTTTACTTCTAGGGTATGTACGAAAATCCATTACAAGTATCATACTGTTGGACTTGGATTGAGGAGTTGAAATTTCCACATACCTGTGGAAGCACTCTGAAGCAGCAGGAGAATGCCTGTCTCAAACCCCTTGGAAGAATGATGGGGTTAGAATTGTGATTAATAATAAATATGTTCCTTTATGTCACCAAAAGGGACAGGGTGGGGCAGAACCTAGTGTTTTCAGACATTCTCAGTGGTGTTTCAAATACACATGTTTTCACTGAGGCATGTGCTGCCTCGAAACGTAACCCCTGGGTATATGCGGGGTGGCCTGCACATAACTGGGCAGAAAGTGAAAAGGGTGCTTCATAGTTGCAACATGTGGGTGAGGAGGAAGATGCAGGAGGTTACAGGATGGTGGGGTTGTGTACATGCAGGGGCATGAGAACATGAAGAGCAAGGTCATAGTTGTCTAGGGTGGGAAGGGAAAGTTATAAAGGGCTAGTGGGAGCAGGGTGCCCCAGCAGGGTGAGCACACACACATAGTGAATTACATACATTTAACACAGCTACATGGTGATTGTACAGAAATACCTTTAATTAAGAAGGCACGTAGGGTGATATCAAACGTAAGTCTGCTGATTTCGATGGGTCTTCTCTGAGGATGACTAACATTGACTCTTGCCCATTGTACATAGCTTTCTTACAATGTTTGGATCCTCTTCCAAACACATTTCTTTCTCATGTGTTGAATATTGTCATAAAGCTTTCTGTATGGGTTCCAAATGGGGACACGGGTGGCGCTGTGGGTTAAACCACAGAGCCTAGGACTTGTTGATTAGAAGGTTGGCGGTTCAAATCCCCGTGACGGGATGAGCTCCCGTTGCTCGGTCCCTGGTCCTGCCAACCTAGCAGTTCAAAAGCACATCAAAGTGCAAGTAGATAAATAGGCACCCTCCAGCGGGAAGGTAAACAGCGTTTCTGTGTGCTGCTCTGGTTTGCCAGAAGCGGCTTAGTCATGCCACATGACCCGGAAGCTGTACGCCGGCTCCCTCGACCAATAAAGTGAGATGAGTGCTGCAACCCCAGAGTCGGACACGACTGGACCTAATGGTCAGGGGTCCCTTTACCTTTACCTTATGGGTTCCAAGAGTGAACTGGGGCATAATGAACTCTTTGGAACAAAACTTGGCATTACAGCTACATCACAGGAGGTGTGATAATGCGGATAATACAAAGTGCTATTCATTCTGCATGTCTTAATTCTTCTATTTTACTCAACAAGATGGCTGTATCAAAGAAGAGCACTAGCTAAAGATTTTCATAAGTGCTTCTATTTCATACCTACAGGGGGGAAAACAAATGCTGGATCCTCAGTGCTGAATATGATTTGTCCTAGTCTTTCCTGCTGCTTGTACTGTTCCTTCAAACAGACCACATAGGGCCAAACTATTCATGTGATGCTAAGTATGTCATTAGATGGCCCCTCAAAGTGCATTAAAAACAACAGCAGCAGGCATGGGAGTTTGATTTTCATTGCACTGCAACATGAAAAGAGGTTTAACCCTTTCTATTTTCCAGCAATCCTTCTGAAATACACACTCAATATTAATCTGAGCCGGGGGAAGGTTGTTCTCATTACTGTTGATGGGAGCCTTTTCTGAAGCTAATAGCAATGCTTTGGAGTTGCTATTTTTGTCAGGACTGTGCAGGGAAATAAACCTCCCCTCCTTGGATACCGTGGTCCTAATAAAACTGGGAACTGTGTTGTTTGTTGAAACATATTGATGTACAGTGGTATCTCTGGTTACGAACGGGATCCGTTCTGGAGGCCCGGCCGTATCCCGAAAATTTCGTAACCGGAGGACCGCTTCTGCGCACTCGTGAGCGGCAAACCCACTGCCGGGTTTGCCACGTTCGCAACCCAAAGATTACGTTACCCGAAGATAATTCTTAGTGATACTGTAATTCTTCGTGATACATTGAAGATCACACATAGTTTGCCCCTTAGAGAGGAACTGGTATAGTGTAGCATGAAGTTTCATATACAACAGTCTACTGGTGTATGGACTAAGAACATAGTAGAGTCAATTCTACTAGTGGAAACTTGCAAGATCAGAGTTACAGACCATGATTGAAATATGATACCTGTGTGCTACCTGTTGTAGCTGAGCTGCGAATGTGCTCTCACCCTCATGTGCTTGCTGGGTTCCCAAAGGCATCTGGTTGGCTACTGTGAAAACAGGGTGCTGCACTAGCAGGGCTCATTTTCTGTTTATTCTGGTAACAACTGTAATCCACCTCACTGATAACTTTTATATAGCCACTACAGATTTTATACAGACAAGCAAATGGCACTGAGTTAAATGTGCCTGTTGTTTGGTAGATTTAAATATATTTTCTGAGCCATGATTCATAAACAGTTTTCAGTGGCAAACAATGTGCTGGTTGAGGCTGTTTTATACACGAATGGACAGTGTCACCTGAATGCTTTTTGATTAAAGCATTGTGTAAAGAATTACTCATTTGGCAAAAGGACAGGAGGGGATGTTAAGCTTATCAGTCACTGAACAATGGAAAATGAAAGCCCTTTGCTGTACACTCTCATAAAATACTTTGCTCCATATTTAATGTCAGAGTGTTTAAAAGAACATATTTTATTCTGTTGTATTTAGCATGGCTTCCAGCTTTTTCCAATTACTTTCCTTGCATTAATTAAGAACCATTTATTTGCGCTTTATTACTGTAGCAAATATCTGTTTAAAAGATAAACTGTCTCTTTAATAGAGTACTTCCCAACAAAAGCAGTCAGCATACTCACTGATTTGCTAAAAATGCTACTCTGTAAGCTTCACATTGAATAGATGCCCAGAGCCAGAATGTTGGGGGAGTGAGAGTACAACATAGTATGATGTACAAAACAGCAAAGATCTAAATATAGGTAGTCCAATATGTTTTGTATGATTTCATTTATGAAATCATTTTAATAATAAAAGTTTGATTTTAATAAAATAAATGCCAAGTACTTATCAGTAATACCGGAACTCTGGGGGAAGTAGCTTTATATATTATTACTGGGTAATTTGGTAGACCAATACTTGGATGTTTTTTCCTTTTTTCTGTAGGCTAAAAAATTACCAATACTTTTGTGTGTGTATGTGGAAAAAAATACAGGGAAGAAGTCTGGTATGTCCTTGACCCTAACAGCCCATACCTCACTCTTGAGGGTTATTGCAATAGTTTAATAAGTCCTTTTCCCCCCTAAAAGGATTCATTAAAAAGTTTGTTTAAGATGTTGTGATGCTGGTGCACACACACGCACACATTGTGCTAGAACAGTAAGTGAATCTACCTTGGGGAAGTAGACAAACCCTTGGAACTAGGCAAGCAAGAGGGAAGAAAGCAGGAGGAAGTGCACCTTTCACTTCTTGTTTGCCAGTCACTCTGAGACTGGAACATTCCTATTTACTCAGGTTTACTTGAGAGGGTTTGTGTGATGAAGACCTTTGAAATTAATTAACATGAGTAAGTTAGGTCCACTTAATTCAATAGGTCTACTCTGAGCAAAATGTAGTTGAGTACCACCCTGAGTCTGCCTTTAAAAGATTGTTTTATTGCATGCACTCCACTTCTGCGTTCACGTTAACATAAAAGGCTATGCTCCATGTCACCCCTACTGACAGAAGCTCAGCTGGTGGGTATATGAGAAGGTCATAGCACCTCGACTCTGGGATGCCTTTTCTAGAGGTCCACCATGCTCCATCATTACCTGTTTTTTAAGCCAATTGTTGAAAAAAGGCTGTTCTAGGGTCTCTTCAGCTATACAAAAATTTCAATACAGTACAAACTTATGCAAGCTTACTAAAAAGTAAGTCTGACTGTGTTCATTGCGGTTTATTTTACTATAGTAAGCATGTTTTGAATTGAAGTTATGATAATCATTTGTTGAATTGTTAGTTTCCAATTTTGTTTAACTTTTATTTTTGAGACTAGTTGCTTTGAGGGCCATTGATAGAGGTGTGTAGTAACCACAAGATTTGGCTTAGACCCCAGTTTGGTGCTTTGGAAACATACAGATTTGGTTCAGATTGCCCAGTTCACCTCGGATCTGAATCCAAATCCCAGTTTGGGAAAAACAAAGTTGTGTGCCTCCCTAGTGCTTATCGTGGAGAAAACAACAAACGGCTATAGCTTTTCTTTTTGACAAAACTGAATGAAATTAGCAGGCTCTTTTGGGTCTCAGCTCCTGCCAACCTAGCAGTTCAAAAGCATGCCAGTGCAAGTAGATAAATAGGTACTGCTGCAGCAGCAGCAAGGTAAATGGCGTTTCCGTGCACTCTTGTTTCCGTCACGGTGTTCCCTTGCACCAGAAGTGGTTTAGTTATGCTGGCCACATGACTCAGAAAGCTGTCTCTGGACAAAAGCCGGCTCCCTCAGCCTGAAAAGCGAGATGAGCGCTGCAACCTCATAGTTGCCTTTGACTGGGCTTAACCGTCCAAGGGTCCTTTACCTTTATACAGTACTGCTCTGCTTAATTGAGTGTGCTAAATCTACACTATGCTTGCAAGCAATTGCCAGTTCATTAAGAGCTGATGATGCAGGCTGCTGCATGAACACTGGGGGCAGAATGGTTCTAGTATCATGGAAACATCACAAATGGTGGCAAAGCAGCCACATCAGGACCGTAGTACATGATCTGACACTTTCTAGAAGCAGTGCCATGCAGGAGATGTTCAGGCCTTTAAAATAATACACAGTTCCAATATAGAAAACAAATATGAAATTATTTATCCAAAATTAGCAATAAACTCTTGTTTATATAAAAGAAACATGCTGATTTGACATCTCTTTGGGAAATTATAAAATGGGGGACGGGTGGAAGAAAGGTTAGAGCATGACTCATTGATGGAGTCATAAGTCACTTAAATCCCAGTCTTCTGTATTTTAAGTGCCTTTTTAGAAGTGCTTGCTAAGATTGAAGTGGGAGGATTTGAACTTCTGCTCTGAATAAGAGGTGTGGGGGTGGGGACTTGGTTGAAAGAAATGTCGCAACGTCTTAACTATATTAGAGTTGATGCCAACTGACAATGTGACTTTAAAAAACCAACAACATTTATAAGATGCAGTGGAATCTTTTTCCTTCCTTTTGTGTACAAGAACTGTGTGAGATTAGTAGCTGAACGTTGCCCACTGTCCTGTGTCAGTAGATGTATGTATGTGGGATTCACTGTGGGGTTTTCTCTTTCTCCCCTCATTTTGTTAAGCTGCAAGTGCTTAGCAAGGGAAGATTTGGCACTGCAAGAATGGAAGGATTAATTCAAGAGCTAATCCTTAGTGGTTTCTTAGTATTTCCTTTTCCTTGAAATTTGTTTTATATAATCAGCAGAATGAATCCTCTCTGAAAACTCTGCAGTATGTACACAGAGGATTCCAAAGCAAACACTAGTATTAGATTCCATATGAACCTTTTTTTTAGCAGGATACAATGCATTTTGGAAGTTACTTTCCACATGTGGCAGCAACTTTACTGCTTAATTCGCAAGAAATTTCTCCTTACCCAAAATGGTGGACTTTTTGTTACAGAATTTACACGGAAATAGAAGTACATATGCCCGAGGTGGGTGGGGGAAGACATAAAAGTGAGCAAAGTAAACTAATGTGAAATTTACCTTGGTAAATTTGAAAAACTCACTCATAACCTTTGTACCTTGCACCCAGACAACCAAAAAGCATTATCAGAATTCAAGGGCACATTGTAGCCTGGCAAAAACACGTGGGCTGTGAAACAGGGCCAGTGAAGGGTATGACCTGGTGAGAGTTTTGAAGGCCAGCAGGAGAAGCCCGGAGGCCCCTGGCCCAAAGATTCCCCATCAATGATTTGGCCCCAAGTACTTCAAAATCTGTTTCTGGTTTTGATCATGCCTTTGTCTTGAATTGGTCTTAATGGTGAATACATTGCAAAGGTTGGTAGCAGGCAATGGGGACAGAGAGGATTACAATCAACGAATAGTGTAATTTTATTCCTGTGCACCCCCTATAAAGAAATGAAATAAAAATTTGGCTTTTCTTGGTCACTAAATGCCAAAAGAATTCTATCTCGCTGATGTGTTCTCCTTTTTACCTGAAAGTATTCAAACTGAACCAGTTTCTTTATAAATTTGTGGCCTCAGCAACTGCTGACTTAAATTGTTGGATTAGATCTGCATGAACAGACGTTTGTCAAAGCAACAGTTACCAACTCAATGTTAAGTGAATCATCTTTAGAAGATTAAGTGTTCTGCGGGAGAAAAGTGGAAAGAGAATTTGAAATCGTTATGTTGGTAACCATATAGCTGTAGCTGGTTGTGTACTTTTCATAAGCAGGTCTGGGGGCGGTTTCCTGCATCTGTAAATTAAAGAAAGAGGCTACACTTATCAGAACACACAGTATTTCAAAACTGATTGCTTCTCCTTATGTGTCCTTTTAAAAAAATATATCAAACGGCTGCCACATTCCAGGCTAAATTAATACAGTTGTGCATGGCTGTGTTCAGATGTCACTCTAAACTATGGTTTGGCATAACCTAACCTCCTCCCACACTCTCAGTCCTCCCGTCTCCTCACAGATGTCTGAGAGGAGGAATTTAGAAGCTTTTGCATCAACTTTAGGTTGACCACTGTTTATTGTCTTATGTGGAATTGTGGTTAATCTTAAGTATGGTTAAGTTTAATAAGCCAACTTCAGAAACCATGTTTTAAACATGGCTTATTTGAAACTAACCAGAATTAAGATTAACTACAGTCTGTCAGGTTTAGAAGGCACAACAAGCTATGGATAATCAAAGCAGAAGGAAAATATATCAAACTTCTCTTCCTGAGTGTTCAGGTGGAAAGTAGGTGGAGTGCAGGAGCCCAGGAAAAGGCTATGTTCATTCATGACTTGCTAAACTATAGTTTAGCATGATGTCCAAATGCAGCCAATACAGTGGTACCTTGGGGTAAGTGAGTGGTATTGGCCTAGGCACTGAATAGACCCGACTATATCTGACTCCTGCCCGTTGTGCAGGGAGTCCGGTAAGGCTAAACCACCTTTGTATTTGTTAAAATAGTTTAATATGTCAGTGTCACTGCTGTGTGGCGCCATTTATTATTTTTGTAGTTTCTGTTTTGCTGTGCTGCAAACCACTTTGGGTGCAGTTTTTTGTGGAGAATTGGGATACACATTAAACAATAGTAACTCGTTGTGAGAATCTGTCTGCTCCTTTTGGTTTCCCAAAACACCAATATTTCTAAAAATGTTTACAGTTTACAGTAAATGTCTTTTTGTCTAGGGTTGTCATGTGTCTGGGATTTCCTGGACATGTCCTTTTGAGGGGGGCCAGAGCACCCATCCAGGCAGATTTCTGCATTTTTCATGGATTGTCTGGGTTTGGGGGTTTTATTTTATTTTATTTTATTTCTTTATTTTTTGTGGGGCACATGCATACTCAGAAGGCTCTGTGCCCTGGAACAGGAAGCACTGCATCAGGCAGCCTTGCATGGCCTTCCCAGGGCTGTGCTAGGCGCTGAATTGCTCCCAGCGGCCAGCAGGCCTTACATGGAGATGCAGGATGGGGGGGCGCAGTCCCGGGTTTTTGCTCTTCAGAATATGGCAGCCCTATTACTGTCTGTAAATTGATTGTTAAAATTAATTATTAAAATTGCCTGTAAAAATTTAAGTTCCTGCCCAGTATTGGCTAATTAAGAAAACACATATTCATTCATTTTATCTGGCTTTTTAAGGCAGCAATGGACAAGCCAGTTCATCAACGATTGTTTGTGACAAGAATCCTGCATTACTTTGAAAGTGATACATTCTTTCCAGAAATTGATTTAGAAAAATACAGGCTTCTACCTAGGTAAGTATTTTATGAACAGTAATCTCTCATTTTCATCTGAAGCTTTACTATTAGTGGCATAACAAAATATTTCCCAAGTTAATTTATGCTAATGCAAAACCTGAAAAGAAATATTAGAACCAACAATATGTGAAGGACAAAATAATCTCTTCATGTTTCTTTCAGCCTAGTCAAATATGTAATTATTCTTTTTATCAAATTACAAGCAATGCTTTCTCTCTACATAGTTTCCCAGGTGTCCCTGCTGATATTCAAGAAGAGAATGGCATTCAGTACAAATTTGAAGTGTATGAAAAGAGCATCTAGACTTCACCTGATGTGACAACTCTTTGCTCAAAACAAGCTTCTTAATTTAATCCATTTTGGCAGAATAGACGCTCCCCTCCCTCATGTGCTCTCCATGTTGCTTCCCCCTGACAACTGCAGATGCTGAGAATCAGACAGAGGGAGCACCAGGCTCTCTTTTGCCCTCCCAGAGACCAAAATTACATGGGAGTAAGCTCCACTGAAATAAATGAACCAAGTCTCTTTCATGAGTATTCATCTCTGGCTCACTCTCTTCAGGCTAATGCAAGTTCTGTTGGTGGAGAGGCTTCCTCACAACAAGCACAATACAGTTTAGAAACTACAATGAAAAAGTTGTCTCTTGTATATGTGAAACTTCCGTAAGTCCACTGAAAAATGCCTTCCGTGTTTATGGCTGACAGAATAAATCATGGGTTTGTTTATGTTGTTGTTTCATAAATAAAAAGGTGTGTTTTGAATTTCATCTTGTATGAATACTCTCTTGGACTACAACTCCCATCAGCCCCCAACCAGCCACTGGTCAATGCATAAGTTTTAGTTTCCAGCCATTAACTCACATTAAATTTCAATTTTCTGGAAATGGCTCAAACTTTAGGTCTCATCAGTTTCATGCTTAAAATTGGAAGTGGGGTTTTTTTTCCCCTGCTGTTGATAGCTTTTTTTATGAAAACCAAGAAAAAAATTAAGTTGCTAGGCAGCAGTCACTTTGCTTATGAATCACTGCCTGGAGTAATTACCAGTGCTAAGAAGTTACTATAATCTCCATTAAGAAATTTTAAAAGTGAGTAATTTACCATCAATTGTGTTGGTCAATCTCGCCACAGAATCCTACAGAATAGGGGGGAAATGACAATTAGTGAAATTGTCTTAAACATTCTCTGGATAATACTATCTGATACATAGTCTTTTCCCCCTTCAGCTGCTCAAACAGAACACTGTTGTCAGATTATTTTCCATAACATATTTTTACTCCTCCACCCTGGTACCATCTTCCATTTAGTGCTCTTTTTGTAATTTTAGAGCAAGCCTTTGTTCAGTTTGCTGCTGAGCTTATATCAACATGTAAAAGTGTGTGTGTGTGTGTGTGTGTGTGTGTGTGTGTGTGTGTGTGTGTGTATAGTTGTACAAAATGTGTTTTGTTACACTCAACTATAACATCCCAATTTACTTCAGAGTCCAAAGGTGGTGAGGCAGACCATACACCTTTCGACCCTAATTGAGGCAGATTTTACTGCCAATACTGGGGATCCAAAATACCTGAAGCAGTGGTGGCTTGGATGGTCTCCCAAATGCCAGGAACCCCTCCCCCCCAAAAAACCTCCCTCTTTTCCTTTTCCCTTTCGAAGTGCTGTCTCCACCCACTTCTGTACCCACAACCAATCAAGGTGAAACTCTTGCTTAGCATACTGAGAATTTTGCCTGTATTGTTCCACCAAACTCTGATTTACCTGGGCCATCTGTCACAGATGCACCTGATTTTTTAAAAATTAAAAATCATCTATGGCTTTAAAAATAAATTATTATACTGAATAGAGTTAAACCCTTTTTATTTTTCTGGGGTTCAAAAATGACTTACGAACTTATGTTCATCAATGTAATTTTAAGTCCTGGGGTAAAAATGCCTAAATTGGATTTCAGTACTGATCTTAATAAGTCACTGTGTGTTACTGTTTTGTAGTATTAAGAATGTCAGATTGAGATTATTTGTGACAAAGGGTGATATAGAAATTTATTGAATAAATAAAGTAAATAAATGCATTTTGCCTGAGAGTAAAAACAAAGTTTTGCCTTTGGTGTTCATCTCTGCCAACTAAGAAGTTCTAGAAGCCATTGATTCACTGCTGCTCCACTGTCACTCTTTTCCTTGCAGTGGTGGATCTAGGGGTCTCAAATTTCACTGGCACTCTGTGCAACACTAAAATCCAGTGCCCCTCTGTCTATGGTGCTCCATTCTAAATCATAGATGTGGCAGCCCCCAAATCTGCCTCTGTTCCTGGTGAGCTACACAGCGGGTTTGATCATCTCATGGATGAGCCTGGCCTCTCTCATTGTTCTGTATACATCACATTGAATAATAATGCCTATAGGCCTGAAGCTATTTCAAAACTAGTAGCTTTCTAAAGTACATGGCATAGCAATGTAAGGAATGTATCCACAATCCCTATTACCATTTCCTCTAAGACTCCAACTACACGACACAAAGAGAATGAACTGGCCAATTTCACACTAGTTCTAAAGTTGGCGCTATGAAACAATGAATTGTTTCACCTCCTGTACATTGTTCAAGAATGCAATGCACTTTAAGTGGGCTGCTTTTAGGAACAGGAATATATTTCATAGGGACCTAATTTAGCTCTTTACTACACTCACTACTGCTGCTGTTCCAGCTTTTCCCAGCCATTGAACTTTTATTATTAGGGTTATTCGAGGTAGGGGTGATCAGTTATTTGACTTTATATATAGACACAAGTGAAGGTTGATAAAAGAGAGAGTCTGTTATATGTGTGCATGAAGGTATGACAATGGCAACATCTGAAAAAAGGGGCTACTGTTACCCATTAAACGGCCACCACTGTGCACAGGGAAAAGCAGTCTGCTAATTAAACTCTCCAAAATTTTGCTGAAGGCTGGCAAATTTTAGTTGAATCACCAGTCTACTTTTGGAACTGTAATGCAGACCAGCTGGTTTCAGCTTTCTTGCTAGTTCTACTATTAAACAATATTTAATTTTTAAGCTGTTTAGAACACTTTGTTCCCAGGGAAGCATGAATGAGGGGGATTAAATTATATCTGTATTATACTCTCTTAGTGACTGGTAATTATATTGTCACTCATTGTGCCATGCTATTCACTGCACTTAGCTGCACAGAGAACTGAGGGAAATGGTTTTATTTTTCCTGTTCTACAACAATAAGCTGACTCAAAGCTACTTTTAAAGTATCTAACAGATGCCAGTGGGGCTACTTGTGAGAAAAGAAAGGGCAACATTCTGAAGATGAATAATTTCCCATTGCCTCAAAGTGAGGTATATAGAACAAGTGAATATTTTTTTAAGCGTTTTGGAAAACTTCATTTGTGTTCTGATGTACAGTGGTACCACGGGTTAAGTATTTAATTCGTTCTGGAGGTCCATTCTTAACCTGAAACTGTTCTTAACCTGAAGCACCACTTTAGCTAATGGGGCCTCCTGCTGCTGCCGTGCCGCCGGAGCATGATTTCTGTTCTCATCCTGAAGCAAAGTTCTTAACCTGAGGTAATATTTCTGGGTTAGCAGAGACTGTAACATGAAACGTATGTAACCTGAAGCGTATGTGTAACCCGAGGTACCACTGTATTAGGAGTATTAATTTTTGACTATTCTCTAACTTGTACATTTTACTAAATGGGGCTATTGTTGTTTTTACTGTTTTCTTGCTCTGTGTAGAACTGTTGTTCTTTAAAAGGGTTCCATTTGTGTGAAGTGACTCTCCACATAGGTGCAGTGTTTTAACAATACCAAAATAATGAGCAAAAACAAGAGAGTTTGCTGCTACAGTTAAAACAGCTACATCCACATCTGACAGGAATGGCTACAGCTCCATTGGGGAGTGGGGACTTCCAGGCCACAAGTGCAAGACATAAACAGTAAATGTACCGTATTTTTTGTCCTATAGGATGCTCCGTCCCATAGGATGCACCTAGTTTTTTTGGGGGGGGGGAAATAAAGGGGGGAAATTCCTTTATTTTCCCCCCAAAACCAGGTCAGGGAAACCAAACCAGGTCGAGGAACAGTGTCTGCCCGGCGTGCGGGGCGCTCTGCTTCAGGGCGCCCGTGCGCTGGACAGCAGGCTGTTATCTACAGCCTAGGGAGCCCTGTGGGAACTCCCGCGGGTTCCCCAGGCTTGCTGATAGCTTCCTGAAGCCTGGAGAGTGAGAGGGGTCGGTGCGCACCGACCCCTCTCGCTGTCCAAGCTTCAGTGAAAGCCTGTATTCGCCCCATAGGACGCACACAGATTTCCCCTTCATTTTTGGAGGGGAAAAGTGCGTCCTATAGGGCGAAAAATACGGTATATTTATCTGAAATCCTACAGCTTCTGAAAACAGCATGCAAGAAATTCACTATATTTTAATATTTTGCTGGAAGCTGCCCAGAGTGGCTGGGGAAACCCAGTCAGATGGGTGGGGTATAAATAATAAAATATATTATTATTATTATTATTATTATTATTATTATTATTATTATCATTATTATTATCATTATTATTATCATTATTATTATCATTATTATTATTAGGTATCACACATTGCACCACCACCACTAAGTAGCATGACACACCAACCCCACATAATGGATAAGGGTAGCCTAGTTGAAGGAGTGATAGATTTATGGTTCGAGAAAACATTTTATAACATTGTAAACCGACAAAATATTTGTGGCATGCGCTTTTGGGGGATAGATCCCATCTCAGATCTAGGAAGAGGTCACTAAGCAGCTAAGTGCATATTCAGTGAAAATGGGGGGGGGTGTAATCACAGGGGATGTGATTCACTCTAAGCTGGCTGCCAATGGTGATTTATAGGCATATCAAGATAAATTAGAAAAGCATACCTAAGGAGGGCACAATTCCTTCCTGTAGAAAACCGTTTGCAGCGTTTCTTCAACCCAGGTATGTATTGAGTCTTTATTATTTGGCTTTATTATTGGTGATTCAAACTGAAGCTAATCAACCTATTTGTGTAATAAACCACATATTTGAATCCTCTAAAGTTTCTCTTGTTCCCAATTCCTTCTGTTGGAAAACCTTACATTTGCGGTGCCATACCATGACCTTTGGTTAAATATCCAAATGTGTCATTTGGGTGCACCTTTATTATGTATGTGTAGATGATAACACATGGTAACAACTACTGTATGTACTCTAGCTAACTATTTATTCTTGCTGCTTTGCTTTCCCCAAGCTGCTGCCCCAGAAATCACTCATCCTTGTCCATGCTCCTGGTTTCCCCCCTGTGGAGTTGTTAACCTTTTTCCAAGCAGTTCCCTGTACCTTAGCAAGCTCCAAGAGGGAGACAGCTATGTAACAGGTAGAGGTGTTCCTAACATGGAATTGGTGCCACAATGTTCACTACACATGCTGCCCTGCTATTTACCAAGTCCAAGGCATAGGAACCTCGGTGAGCTGGCAGCCCCTGCACACATGTCTTCCCTTTTCAGACTGCTGTGTGGTGTAGACTCTCATTCCTCCCCTTTGTGTGCTGTGCTCTAAAACGGGCTGTAACATAAGGGAATTTGAACTCCTGCCTGTTAGTGCATTTAGGGACTTGACATAATTGGGTTATGCTGGCTGGGATGGAATGGGATTCTGTGGCATCGCCTTGCATGGTGATGCAGGGTAGGTGCTAGTTCATTTGACCGCATACATATATGAACAGCCTATCTGTGGTCCAGCAGTCTTGCGACTGGTGTGCGCTGGCAGTTTTCATGTACGCTGGGGGCATGTCTACCATTTTTACACTGTAGTTTCTGGCTCTCTGCTTTGCTTTTCTCCACTCCTTGACTGAGCATGCACTGGATACGGTGCCTGTTCCGCTAGTGTAGTGGTGGAAATGTCTTTGGTCCAAGCCTAATGTGAGTTAAAAATTGCAGTATAAAAAGTTTCTACGAACTTCTCACTGCTTGAATAACGGAGAACATAAAGCAGTATTGTAGATCAAATTTACTTTAAACTCTCTGGCTACTTACCGTAAGTAGAGACAACAACACATTTGCTCTCTCGTTCCTAAATTCAGTATTTCATATTCCTGCAGATAAAAGAAATAATTGTTCCTTGTTTACTGTTTCAGACCATGGCTTCTCTGATTGAATACTGCTGTAAAAACATTTTTGGCATTAAAACTTGAACATATGCTCTTAGGTGGGTTTAAAATACAAGCCTTTCAAAACAGATGGTAATCTTAAAAGTATTGACACATGTGTAGTTTTATCTTTAACTTAAAAAACTAAAAGGACAAGCAATCACACAGAGTGGGGTGTTTTGTAACGTGGCGCAGCATTTTCTCCTATCATTGATTAAAATTAGCTGCCCAGTGCTGTGGTATCTAATATTTTAATCTTCAACATTATTTAGTAGCAGTACTACAGTGCACACAGCCCAAAAGGATAAAGTGAGGCTAATATAAATAAAACACTTAAAATGTCTGTCCATCCAAGATGAAATGCTAATGAAAACGCCTTCCAACTTCTTAACTTTTTTGTTACTTTAAATATGCACACTGCTATTTGTCAGCCACGATTTGAAGCCATTGTTGAGGGTAGGAAATCTGAATAGCTAGAATATTATTTCTGCCTATAGGGTTTACTATAGGCAGCTAAAACATCTTAATATTGGCATCGCATTCACTTCTGCAATTAAAAAGAAGCTTTATAACTTATTATGTGCATGTACAGTATATTTTCTAAATGGGTATCATTAAAGGATCAATGTCACTATAGTCCTGTTTCATGTAAGCACATAAATATGTGATGGCAACATTGGCAACTGTTTGTGTGGCATGATGCCCTCTAACTCATGGGTAGGCAAACTAAGGCCCGGGGGCCAGAACCGGCCCAATCGCCTTCTAAATCCGCCCTGTGGACGGTCCGGGAATCAGCGTGTTTTTACATGAGTAGAATGTGTGCTTTTATTTAAAATGCATCTCTGGGTTATTTGTGGGGCATAGGAATTAGTTCATTTTTTAAAATATATATAGTCCAGCCCCCCACAAGGTCTGAGAAAAAAGTTTGCTGACCCCTGCAAGTCTAGCTGTTCTGTCAGTTGAACACTTTCTGGTTTTTAAGGACGACTCTACCAAGGACTAAGCCTGGGTGGCAATGCAGAACTACTGGCACTGCCAAAATGCTCAAAGAGAGAGAATGACTGGCATTTTCAATCTGAGCAATCAGTTTTTCCCATCACTTTTAAAACTGGGAATCTGCAGCATATTAAGGCATTGATTCACAGATGTCTCCTTCATACAAAAGCCTTCTCTGAAGCTTCTCCCATTATTTAATTAGCGTGGCATAAATATGGCAGGCAGATTAAGCAAATGTGTAGGAGAGCTACTTTATTTCATGGCAGCAATGGTGTCCCCACCAGCAACCTTGATAAAATATCCAGAAGTGTATATGCCACCTACATGCCTTACATAATCCCAGCAACAACAGGCCAAAGAAGAGTGGTAACCTTTCCAAAAGAGTGGGTGTGTTGCGTATTCATTTCCCAGGCTGTTCAATAAAGAAACAGTATTAGTAATGTGGGTGGTATGTGAAGAAAGGAGGAAGCGAGACAGAGGATGAGATGGCATAAGTGTCCTTGGATGTTTTCATACTGTGGGCTTCTTTGTTATCTTTGTTTATATCTGTGCCTTATTCAGGTAGTGAGCTCAGAGTCATGGTAACATGGTATGATTTGCCTTCAAACTATTTTTGTTTGGAACAATTATTCAACTGTTAGGGCTGAGTTAAGTATTATATTCACACGCTACGGAATAAGGGTCCTGAGAAACTGGGTTTTTGGATAAAAGTATGCAGGAAATGTCAGACACCTCTAAAATGACTGATAAGAAAAGAAAAGCCCTCCTGGATCACACCAGTGGCCCACCTAATCCAGCACCCTGTTCTCACAGTGGCTGACCAGATGCCTGTGGGAAGCCCACAATTTAAGAAGGGTGTTGACAAGCTGGGATGTGTGCAGAGGAGGGCAACCAATATGGTCAAGAGTCTGGAAGCCAAGCCTTATGAGGAATGGGTGAAGAAGCTGTGTTTATTTAGCCTGGTAAAGAGGAGACTGAGAGGAGATATGAAAGCCATCTTCAAATATCTTAAGGGCTGTCAGATGCAAGATGGAGCAAGCTTGTTTTCTCCTGCTCTAGAGGGTAAGGACACAAACCAATGGCTTCAAGTTACAATAAAGGAGATTCCACTGTTCCTCTGGCCAGTGTCAGGCATCAGGGAATCTGATCCCCCCATGGTAGGTGCCAGGAATAGATGAGACAATGGAAGTTCTTACCAATGTCTTTTATTCAATATTCACAGAGAGAGGCTTAGAAATGCAGCCTCTTGGAGTAGCGGTGTTGCTCCGAGTAAATCTCCACACACACATACCTTTCTCTCCACTTCCTCAATCATCAACAGCACCACTCACCTTACAGTGGCCGCTTAGGGTCATTTGTCTCCGAGTTCTTTGCTCTCCTACTTTCAATGCCCGCCAGGTTCTGGGAGAAGGGGGGGTCTGGAATGTTTTCTAGTGATAACATGTCAGCCAGCTGCTCCGGCTCTGCCTCCTCCTCCTCCTCTTCTCCCATTCTTTCCCAACTTTGTTCTTCATCTGCCTCTGAGCTACGACCTCCCGCAAACCACTGTTGTAAATCTATACGGTCTTCCTCTTTTCTGGAAGGTTCAGGCTGGGGAGGTGGTCTCCACCACTCCTCCACTGTCCAGTCCCTGACAGCCAGTGAGAGGGCACACACAGAGTAACCTAGTGAGCCATAAAAAGAACATGAATTGGTGCATATCATTGTTCCACAGTAGTTCAGTATGTTGCAAGAAAATGTGGTTGCACAGGCCATTGTAAATGGTGAATTGTCGTTGGTAGGTGAAAGAAACTATATAGTCATACCTCGGATTGAAGTAGCTTCAAGTTAAGTATTTTTGGGTTGAGTTCCACGGCGACCCGGAAGTAACGGAGCGCGTTACTTCTGGATTTCACCGCTCACGCATGCGCAGACACTCAAAATGACGTCATGAGCATGTGCGGAAGCAGCGAAACGTGACCCACACACGTGCAGTCGCGTCTTACATTTACTTCAGGATGCGAACGGGGCTCCGGAACAGATCCCGTTCATATTCAGAGGTACCACTGTAGTTGGATAGGGTTAAATAATGAAGATTCCCTGGGTAGGTGGGCATGTTGGAAGTGAAGACTTATTTTGTTACATTGATCATGCAACATCATGCTGAGGGGCAAGCTAACTTCTTTCATTGCAGGAAGCAGATGACTAATAATGACACATCGTTCCAAACAGAAATTATCAGCTTCTGTATCAAGGGCCAGTAGCAACACTAGAGAAAAAAAATAACTGAAGGATTGGAGAAGATAGATGGAAATAACAAGTGATGTTTATCAGAGGGCAAGCTCTCTTTTGCATGCTTGGTGCTCTGCAGTGTGGGCAAAGGAGAGTAGTGATTTATTTCAGTGGTGCTCACCCACTGTTAGTCCAACACAGTAGCACCTCAGATTGCCTCACTCTCCAAGAGGTTTTCTTGGAATCAATCACCACAGTGCAAGAACAGTAAATCAGATAATACTGTTAGTTGTGGAGATTCTAAAGACCCAGGCAAAGCATACAAAACATCAGGGATTACTCTGAACAGTTGAGAAAATTGCCTGCTTCATCCAGCAGCTGGGATAACTTCCTCTTAGCATACATAGTGACTTGGAATATTAAGCTCTGCTGTAATTGGCCATTCTCTATTATCTCTAGGCCTCCTTGAGTCATGCCTGATGTTTCCCTGATTCTGTTTTCCTGGAGGTTGCAAGCACCACTCTTGCTTGCTCAGGTGATTACTAATAAATAAGCCTACTGAAATGGTATGCATATCTGACTTTGGGCCTTAGGAAGAGCTTGGGTTGGGAATTCAACTTCATGCTTCTTTATACACAAGAAATGGTTTTGCAAATCCAGCCACCTTATTCTGCAGGTCGAAGAGCAGACTAGGAGACAAGAGGGCATATTTAGACAATTTATATGCCACTTAATTAAAACTCTCTTCATAGCTGTCAACTTTTCCATTTGCTTGCAAGGAATCCTATTCGGAATAAGGGAATTTCCCTTAAAAAAAAGGGGGAAGTTGCCAGCTATGTGTCTCTTAAGTGATAGCTCAGCAAATACAATATAAATAAAATCAGTTAAAAACTTAACTATGCAATCAGAAATAACTTTATAAGTCTGCTGCAATAAAGCAGTCTTCAATAGGCATCAGACATCCAACAGAGTGGGGTCTGATCTCAGCTGAATGGGAGTTCCATTAAATTGGGCCCACAATACTGAACACAGCCCTTGGTGGATGCAAAACATGCATCCAAGCCATGAGAAGCCACTACAGCAACTTCCCCAAAGACCTCAGTGATTGGGTAGAGATATAAGGCATCACGCAGTTGCTAAGCTATCCTGGACCCCAAGTTTTTAAGAGCCTTGTAAATCAATACAATAAACTTGAACCTAGACCAGTCGTGTGTAGACAGCCAGTGCAGGCTTTTAAGCACTGGAGTTATATGCTGGTGATAGTCTGTCCCCAGCAGCAAAAGCAGAAACTACTAAACAAAGAGTCTCTAGCTGGATGCTGAAAAGATTAGATCATTTCCACAAACACCATAGACAGGACAGGGGAGACAGGCAACCACATTAATGATCCTTAAGTAAAAAAAGGTGGTTTTCAAGTCAGGTCGGAGCCCTTTTTTGTACAGACACAGCTATCTGTAACTCTCCTAGTGCCTGCAGCTTAACATGCACACCAAGCAGCCTGTGAGCATCTGCTGCAGTAACCTTTCATCTCTCTTGTATATTTCAAGATAGATTCAGACATTTCAATAAGCAAGGAAAGGAGAAGATTAAACTGTAACGAGCAATGCAGGGATATCACATACTGGCAAGGTGTTTCACCTTTACCAAATATGATAGAGGGATTTTGCCATGAGGACACTTTCCAACAAGTGTTTCCCACCCAACCATGCGTTCCGAAGGAGTTCTCCCTCCTGTGAGAGGATTGCATTATGCACTTGTCAATCTTATAACCAGTGAAAAAGAAATAGACAACTTAATGGAAGACTGGTCAAAATATCACTAGGCAGCTGCACCTTCTAGCATGGAAAGAAAACCTTATTCTTGGGGGTAAATTGTTGGCTGCAGCATACAAATGGTAAGAATAGTATACCCACCCACCTGTCTCATACACACAACCACATCCATTTACACATGCAGGGCTCCAGGTTGGTGTGTGTGTGTCGGTAAAGTGATGATTTCAGCAGAGTTCTGTCTCCATGTGCTGATCCAACCCATGAATTTTAATGTTTGGGCAAGTGGTCTAAAGCAGAGCACAATAGCCAGCTTTTTCTTGACAAAAGCTTTATTAGTAGTACTTTATTATCTATATGTTTTATCCCGCTTTCCAAACAAATGTTGTCTCTCAAACTGTCTCACAACAATGGGGAGAAGGAAGGACCTGCCACCAACCTTACAAAGGCAAAGACACTCAGAGTGGGAGAAGCTGCCTTTGACAGCTTTCTGCCCGGCAGAAACTCAACAGGTGCAACTTTATTCTCGCCATCTCTGCGTCTGAGGGAAAGTCTGCACCTGTTGAACTTCTGCCTGGCACGCAGCTCCTAAAAGACCTCTGGGGCCCGGGGGTGGGGTGGGGAGATGTAAAACCTAAGAGGCCGCACAGTCTTCTTATACACGTGTCCTCGGGAGTGCGCTCTCCACTGACTCCAGGGAGACCTGCTTTCCAGCAAACGTAGGCGTTGGCTGCACGCCACAAATCCGACTGGATGCGTGGAGCAGACTCTGCCTCGCAATCTTCCCTCAGGAGGGACAGAGCGCGCGCGCGCTACCGCCGCCTCCGCTGGCTTCCCGCCTTCTGCAAGAGCAGCGAGCAAGCCCACCTTGGCGAGTTCCGCGCGGACAAGCAGGCAACAGACGCCCTTGGACAACCGGGGGCCGCGGCGAGGCAGCGGGTCCGTAGAGCCCGAGCTCAGCAGCGCGTGGGTGGCGCGCCCAAGAGGTGGGCGAAGCCGCCCCAGCGCTGCTGACAGCCGCCTCTCCAGAGCAGGGGCGCTGCCTGCCAGCCGAGCGGAGGCGTTTCTTCCCCCTCACTCCCCTCTATTGCTTCAAGCGGCAGCCGCCGCTGGAGAACTAAGAAGACCTGAATTCCTGCGCAGAGAGGAGCCCCCCGCGCTAGAGAAAGCAGCTCTCCCGCTCGGCGTCCCTCAGCTGCCGGCTCCTCGAGCAGGTAAAGCGGGCGGAGGGGAGACTTGGAGAGCGGTGGCTTGACCCCGGGCCGCTTGCCTTCCTCCCTGAAGGCAGAACAACTTGCCTCACCCAGCGGTGCCTTGGCGTGGGGGCGCCGCCGCTGCGTTTGGGCAGGCGCGCCTGGCGACTCTGCACAGCTCTGCCGAGAGTGAGGGGTTTCCCGAGGGCGTGCAAAGGGGGCAGGCAACAGGGAGTAAGGGGTGAAATCCGTGTCCTTGCACATTGCCTGCCGGCTGTTAACCTAGGGTTCTAGGCTCACTTATTTGGAGGCACGACCCAGTGACTTCAGTAGTGCTGGCTCCTAAGTAGGCATATAGTCTGGAATAGGCTCGCTGGTGGCTTGCAAAAGTGTGCAGTCCGACACCGTTTCTTTACTAGCAGTGTTCGGATTCCCAGTTCCGTTTTTGCAACCACGCACTTCCGAAATATTTAAAAATCGCAAATACTCTGGACTAAAATGAATGGAGTTACTTCAGAGTGTGGCTGGGTTGTTGTTTTTTGCACCGCGGAAGACGAAGCAGAAGAGCATACAAATTGCAGTGTTCCAATTAGCAGTTAAATTTAACGAAAACGAAATTACTTTTTATTGTTTATGGGATGCAGCGGTGAAATGGAGCAGACTGTTGTGTGGTACTGAGCAAGGCTGACTGTTTTGCCAGGTTGCAAATTGGGTGGAGAATTTATTTTCTGTAAAAGAGTGCCTCTGAATTTTTATTTCCTAAGACAATAGAAAGATCAGTGCTATTTTTTTTTAAAAAAACTAACCTTGTATGGTGCACACAGTTTAGTAGTGATATGTATTTAATGATAAGGAAGCTCCAGGAAGGCTGCAATATTATGCACACTCACCTGGGAGTAAGCCCCACTTAGATAGGAGGTCCCTTCAGCCACCCAATAAAATATTAGAGGGGGTCACTCACTGCGCTGTGTCGATTATGCAGTTACGGATAGGTAGCCGTGTTGGTTTGCCATAGTCAAAACAAAAAAAATTCCTTCCTGTAGCACCTTAAAGACCAACTAAGTTAGTTCTTGGTATGAGCTTTCGTGTGCATGCACACTTCTTCAGATACAGATTATGCAGGGCAGGGCTTACCTGCCCCCTCCTCAATATTTTATTCATGTTGGCACCACTGTCAGTAAGTATGCATTGATTTGGGCTGCATATTTGATGGGACTTACTCCCTGGTATCCCCTTCATGGATCACTGCCTTGCCGTGGTGAAGGGGCTTGAATAACTCAGAGAAGCTATGAGCTATATGTAGGAAGTGAGAGCTGTACCATAAAGAAGGCTGATTGCCGAAGAATTTATACTTTTGAATTCTGGTGCTGGAAGAGACTCTTGAGAGACCCATGGACTGCAAGAAGATCAAACCTCTCCATTCTGAAGGAAATCAGCCCTGAGTGCTCACTGGAAGGACAGATCCTGAAGCTGAGGCTCCAATACTTTGGCCACCTCATGAGAAGAGAAGACCCCCTGGAAAAGACCCTGATGTTGGGAAAGATGGAGGGCACAAGGAGAAGGGGACGACAGAGGACGAGATGGTTGGACAGTGTTCTCGAAGCTACCAGCATGAGTTTGACCAAGCTGTGGGAGGCAGTGGAAGACAGGAGTGCCTGGTGTGTTCTGTTCCATGGGGTCACGAAGAGTCGGACACGACTAAACAACAACAACACTCCCTGGTATGCGTGCCTTAGAGCATACTGGGTGTATTTATTTTTTACATTTTTGTCCCACCTTTCTTCCGAGGAGCTCAAAGTTCTCCCTCCTCATTTTATCCTCATAACAACCCTGCATAGGCCAGGCAGAGAGGCAATGACTGACCCAAGGTAACCCAATGAGCTTAGGAAGGGTTGTAGTTCAGTGGCAGAGCACCTGCTTTGCATAACAAAGATACCGGGTCCAATCTCCAGGAAGGGTTTGAAATGCTGGAGGGCTGCTGCTAGTCAATGTAGATAATGCCAAGCTCAATAGACCAATGAGCTGACTTGGTATAAGGTGGTTTCTTATATTCCTATGAACATCCATGGCTGAGTGGTCACCCAAGTCCTAGTCCAACACTCTAACCACTACTCAGCTTCTCTCAACTCAAGCTTTACAGAAGTATGTTCTTCTGGTTTCAATTGGGCTTACTCTTAGATAGGACTGAAGCCTCACAAAAGAGTAAGGATGCATACTAAGCTGGCATACTAAGCCAACCAAGAGGTATGGGGTGGTGATTACAATGAGAACCTGTTGTTAAAGCACCTTTGGGTTGTGATGTGTGGTAGCATGGCCCATCGCCCCCACTCCCTATTTAAGTGGTCCTTTAGTAAGCAACTTGCTGACCATAAACAAACATACTAGAAACACTCAATGCATCCTCTCTGAGTTTCCTTATTCTTCCATGCCTTCCTGTCAGTTTTAATATAATTCACAAGACTCATGGAAACAATTATCAGATAAGAAAGCAAACTCTGGGTATGACTCGGGCCAAAGTGGAGTACTAATTTATATATTCAATTTGTTTAGTATGAGAGCTGGAGTTGCAATGGGAAAGTATCAGGTAAAGAAAGATTTAAGCAACCTCCTTCCTGATACTTCTCCAATCTAAATAACTATACAGTATTCCAAAGCTGCTTTTCCTGTCAGAGTTTTGTTAAGTACATATAATGCATTATTTCAGCCTTTAGTGCGAGGTCAACTTGAGGAATACAAGGTATATGCACTGTTTCATGCAGACAGGTGTGTGTGTGTATTGCAAAATTAGAATGTTCTGTTTAATAGAGGCTCCCATTTTTTCATCTTCCTGTTACTAAATGAAAATATATATTAGATTCTTAATTATCTTTCCTGTTTGTCTCCAAATTAGGCAACATTTCCAACAGCTGCAGTCTTCAAAAACAGAGAAGATGGAAGAAGTCATAGAGCTTTCACCTGATGGAAACTCTCTGATAAAAGCTGTCTATCAAAGCAGACTTCGTCTCACAAGGCTGTTGTTAGAAGGTGGGGCCTACATTAATGAAAGCAATGACCGTGGTGAAACCCCTTTAATGATTGCTTGTAAGACAAAGCATGTGGACCATCAGAGTGTTAGCAAAGTCAAAATGGTGAAGTACCTCCTGGAGAATAAGGCAGATCCGAACATACAGGACAAAACTGGGAAGACAGCCTTAATGCATGCTTGCTTGCAGAAGGCTGGTCCTGAAGTGGTTTCTTTACTGCTTAAAAGTGGAGCAGACATAAGTCTGCAAGACCATTCTGGCAATTCAGTTCTTGTTTACTCAGTGAATTCAGAGGACAAGGAAACCCTCAAAGTTCTCCTAGATGCTTGCAAAGCAAGGGGGAAAGAAGTCATAATTATTACGAAAGACAGGTCTCCATCTGGGAGGCAAAGAATTAAGCAGTACTTAAATGTTCCTCCTCCTGACACTGATGAAGCTCATTCTTCAAGTTCTTGCACTTCCCCATCAGATGTAGAAATCAAAACATCTCCCTCACCACAGTCAAATTCAAAGGAGACAGAAAAGGGTCTCTTTAACTTTAAAGAACCTAACCATCCTGGAAGAAAGGAAGATGCCCCTGAACCACATTCTCCTTCAAGAAAACCCAACTTGGCACACACAGGACCTCAGATGCAGCACGTATATTCTGATCCTTGGATGAAGCCTTCCTCCTCACTTTTTGATCAGAATCAAATATCCCCTTTACAAGAAGAGCTTCAGGACATAACTCCAGAGGAAGAATTGTGTTTTAAAATCAACAGCCTGGCCCTGTCCAAGAGATTTATCACCAGACACCACAGCATTGATATAAAGGATACTCTTAATTTCTTGAAAAACTTTGAGCAAACTGCCTCAAGAAAAATGTCGTATGACGAGATAAATTCTCAGTCACTCTTTGGTGAGACTTACCGCAATAGGAGCGAAGCTGCAGCAGATCAGAGTGAAGCTCCTGTAGACCAGAATCCAGATTCCGCCCAAATGACCTTTGTTTCCACCTTGAAAAACATTGTTCAAAGAAGAAATCTGGGGGCAAATCACTACAGTTCCGATTCACAGCTAACAACTAGCTTAAGCCCTCTTACTGAAGACAGCAAATCGCTTCTAGGGAAGAAAAAGCTGCTCTCCCCGTCTCCATCGTTGTCACTGAGTTCCAGAGAATTAATAGAAAACATGCCTCCCAGTTTCTTGAGCAGGAGAAATCATGCCATTTTAGAGAGGCGGGGTTCAGATCACACTGCCCTGACCAGACCTTGTTTTCTTCCCCCTTTAAATGTGAACCCTCATCCCCCAATCCCTGATATCTGTAAGATTAATACAGTGGTTTCTTGTGGACAAAAAACCCTAATTCCAACAGCACCCATTTACCCCAAAGACTTCAAAAGTAAAACACTCTTGACAAGGAGGCAATCATTACAAACTGAACAGATCAAACAGCTGGTAAACTTTTAGTTGATTACTGGGGAACAGTCGCATACAACTTGTACACACTAACAAGTATTATTTTGGAATGTGAGAGTGGCTGGACTGGACTGTAGCAACACCCCCTCCCCGACTTTTCATTGAACATCAGCCTTGAGGTTGAGCTGCAAAAAATGTTCTGGTTAGTTGCCGAGGAATAATTGCAAAATATTGCTATCTTCATTGTAACTTACTATGGAGAAAACAATGAATATGGTTCTCCATTGTCTGCATAGATAATACAAACCAGAATTTTCTGATAAGGCATTCTAGGGTTTGCAAATACTAGGCCCAGTCTCTTACAGCAAGTTTACTAATGCCTTATCTACAGTGTGTGAATATTTTTAAACAGCTGTTACAGAACTAAATCCTATATTGTGCAACAGACAGTTCAGCTATACAATGGGAACAACCCAGTACATAGTGGGAATGTGTTCAAGGCCATTGATTTCAATAGGTTTAGTCATGCCTAATTCTGTGCTGGATTATGTCTCGTGCCTATTATTCTTACATTAATGTATCCTCTCTTGAAAGATTGCAAACATCTGAAGAGAAGTGAATGAATTGAATGAAGGAAAAGTATAAAGCTTTAGCAACAACTAGGGGGGAAAGGCAGGACACATACGAACAATAGAAAACACAACATTTTAGAAAAGTATTGCATCCAATTTATAACAGATGGAAGAGCTGCTGTAAAATCCAGCAAACATCTCCAGTTTTGCAGAGTGAATGTTTTTCTGTTTAAATTTTGGAAGCTTTTGTTGTTTGTTCATCTTGAGTATTTAATACATTTTGGGGCAGAGGAGCAACCATGGAAGTAATGAAGATATACTGGTGTCATTTTACTGCATTAAACTCTAGCTTTTGCTGCTTTTTTGGTTTTTTAATCCCCAAACACTTTCTTTCCCTCTGGCCACATTCTTGAATTTATAGGATTCAATGGATTGTGGGAATCTTTTGTGATAGATGCCTAAATAATATAGTCGTTAGGGTGAGGATTCACTATGAGGGGAAAAGTGGGACGAAACGGAGCTCTACGTGCACCAAACAGTAATTTATTATACTTATTATGTTTCAATTAAAATCTTTTTCAGGGTGCTGTAATCAGAAAGTGTTCTCCAAGTGTTATTTTAGAACATAAAGCATTATTGTTTTACAGTATCCCAGACACAGATTTTAATCAAAACATATTGAGGCTGTTAAATGTATTGTTTTGTGCACTTAGAGATATCTCCTCCACCAGGTCTTGCATTTGTTCCTTCCCTTTCTCCCTTAAAGTCTCAAAGGCACTGGGGGAGACAGAGAGAAGCAGCAACGGCATGAGACAAAGAAGGGAAGGTGAGTCCCCTCCCCATTACTTTTGCTGCTGTCATCTACCTCTTCTGAATTAGCAACTGCTCTTTGCAATGACAACTGATTGTATGCAATCAATTCTCATGTGACTTCTCTCCAACTGTGTGTATTTGTGTGTGCATGCATGGATCATTAAAATAGGATCTTGGCAAAACTGGGCGTTATCATGGAGTGCCTGGCAGACAAGTTTCTTTGATGTGCACGTTGGCAGGGACTATGTAGTCTGGGATTATGAAAAAGAAGCTGCCACCAAAATGCCAGCTAGGGTAGAGACGAGTCAAAAGGTAACAGAAAAAAATGGTGAGAGAGACAGTATTTCTGTTTGGGACTGTGGGAGAGATTCCTCCCATGATCCATTGTTTGTGGGACAGGAAGGGCTGGTCCAAGACATTTTGGCACCTGAGGCAAACTGTAAAATGGCACTTCCCCTCCCTGCAAGGGAAGAAGGAAGAGAAGGTCAACATCAGGAACAAGTGGGGAATAAAGATCTACATCACTTCTGGATCCTATCATCTGAGGTGGTTGCCTCATCTTGCCTCATGGGTGGACTGGCTTTGGGGATGGGAGTGTGCAAGAAAAAAACTAGCCAAAACACTGGCTATAGACCTCCAGTAGTTATTGTTACAATTCAAGTGTGGTAAAGGCATAATTATCTCACTTTTCTCCCCTTTGAATTCAGTTACACAGCCCACCTGCCCCCAGTTCTGGTTTATGTAGCTTCTGGTGCCTCTAAATGGGGATGTGCATTAAAACACAAATCCAAACATACCCGAAGGAGTGTCTCCACCCCCATCATTCAGCCTGGACACTGAGGTCCAGTTCTGAGGGCCTTCTGGTGGTCCCATCACTGAAGTAAAGTTACAGGGAACCAGACAGAGGGTCTTCTCAGTAGTCGCACCTGCCCTGTGAGCACCCTCCCATCAGATGTCAAAGAAATAAATACTGTACATGGCTTTCTGAAGACAGCCCTGTATTGGGAAGTTTTTAATGTTTGATGTCTCACTGTGTTTTTTATGTTATGTTGGGAGCTGCCCAGCCAAAAGGGTGGGGTATAAGTAATAAAGTATTATTATTATTATTATTATTATTATTATTATTATTATTATTATTATTATTATTATTATTATTATTATTATATTGCTCATGCACCATAGATCTTGCTAAATTGGGGCAGGTGTTTTTTTATCTTTGCTCCAGATCTTTCACATCCTACAGACATTTGCTATGAAAAGCAGCTATGTTGTTTACTTGCGTTTTATTGGAGTGGGAAAGAGTGCTGATATTGTAAATGTCAGCATTAGTGTTTTGTACTGGAACAGTTCCTGTGAAACATTTATCAGATTTCTGTGTTCGCTGATAACTGGCACTATGTTGTTACTTGAAAATGTTTTGTGGCTTTAATCTTTCAGTAATTTCTGATCTAATCAGAAAGCAAATGTTATTGACTGAAGGCCCTGAATAATTAACAATATTCTGTTCAGGGTGGCTAGTAGTGCTTTGCCTTACTCGCTTATACAAAGACAGTAGATCCATAGTAAAGAAGACAGCTATTCTATACTAATTAATATGCAGCTATACAATGTTTCTGTTACAAACAGATTATCGACAGTATCCAGGTTCTCACTTATAACCTCTTCACCTGTTATTTCCACCAACTCCAAGGCTGTCTCCAAAACAGTGCTTTACCCAGCATCCCATGCTATCTCATGTTCTTGTCTTCCAACCTCACCACCATTCTGTTTTATTACCTTTCTGCAGATGAGGAGTTATTGTGGGAATTAATATTCAAAAAAGGTTCAGGTATATATTTCCCCCCATGTCTGCCATCTCAAAAAGAACAGGGTGATCTGAGGAGGGAAGCCATTAATGAACCTCCACCCCTGGTCTCCATAGAATCCATAGCAGAAAACAACAGCACTATTGAACAAAATGGGGGAGGTTGTAAGGTTAGTGGTGCTTCTTATCCCAGGGAAATCTGCTTCCTTTCCTTCCTAATAAAGTAGAGTAAAGCATTCCAGATAGTAGTGCTGAATGAATTATAAATGAGCATTTATAATTATGACTCATTTCTCTTATGAGTTTAATAGTTTTTTTATTATTGGAAAAGATCTGATATTGCAACACATTGTGATATTTATAATATTTTGAGCAGCGTTCTGTGTTGTTGTTTTTTCTATTGTACTCCTGAATGATTGGCAATGGCCTTTGGCTTAGCAATAAAGGGGAGCTGAACCATCAAATATCAACTGGTACCACCCAAATGGGCGACAGTAAAAATTGTATTAAATTCCTAAGTATTTGAGGCAAATTTTAAAGCAAAGCAGCTATCAGACATAGGGCTGCAAATTCTAATTTTAGCCTTTATTGCACTAATTAAGACAGTTTTAATCATTTTAAAATGTGTGGGGGTTTTAAAAATTATTTGTAAATGTATTGCTTTGCTACTTTGCTGCCCTGTGTTCATTTGGAAGGAAGGGTGGGTCAGAAATTTAATTTAAATAATAACAACCAATTAAACAATATAGGCTCAGCCTAGATAAAAGCCGTAGCAGCGTGTGTGATGGGGGGGGGGGAGCTGTCCTCCTGACACCATCATTAGTGCTGCTAAATGGAACTAGGGCTGAGCTGGGATGGTGTGGGTGTAACAGTGGAAGCACTGGATTGCCTCTGACAACCCTTCCACTGCATCCATATGACCCAAAACATAGCAAGAATTGAGTGTAGCTAAGATGTCTAGTTACTGTGTGTACTTTTTTAAACACTGCATTCCGTGTTCCTACTTTGAAAACAAGGCTATAACAGATATCACGGGTCAAGAATGCCCCTTATTTTTTAAAAAAATGATGAATTGTGTATATTAAAATAATTGTTGACTCCTGACAAATTATGAAACGACAAAGGCAAAACATAAGCTTCAACGGGTATTTTTTGGAAACTACTGATACTGGAAAATGACACCCACAGCCATTAATTTCAGTTAGGCTGACTGTTCTTCCATGGTGTATTCATATTTGTTCACTGACATATGTCCCATTATGCAGCCACAGATGTGAGTCAATCTGTCTTGACTTCCAGCTGTGGGTGTCATGGGCTGAGGCAGTCCTATGACTGCTGATGACACACTTGTATAGTTCAGCTGTTTACATGCTAGGATTGAGAAGCTACTCACAGCACAAAAACATACAAATAATGCCAGACCTCATAGATACCTGCACTTGCCACCAACATTTATAAGAACACCCTAGTGCATGGCACCCACAGTTGAAAATAAGGAAGTAATAGATAAAAGCGGTAGCTACAATGAGCAGATAGACTATGAATGGTACCAGGAAGCTAGTGAAACTTCTGGCATTGAGCAAGAATTTTCCCTAAGGGGTGTACCACCAAACCCGGTGCCCAACCCAAATAAAAGCATTTGGTCTGGGAGGAAAACTCAGTAGTGGCTCATAACCCCTCTTAAAAGTTAGCAACTTAAATGATTTTTACATTCAGCTGGTAAGTTCCATATTACATCTCAGAAAGATGAGTATAGACTTGAGATTGCTTCTGTTGCCATCTACTTGGTTTTGGAGTATGCAGCCCAAGCTTTCAAAGAAACATGATTTTGAGAAAATATTGACCAGGCACCCTAAGTCGCCTTGCAAACACAGAACAGTACCCTCCTGGAAATGAAAATCATTGTTATAATCTATATTTTTCATAATCAAGGTAGGAACATATGCACTGGAAATTATTTTTGTTTGGGAAGTTATTTTATATCTGAAGCAGTCTTAAATGCTCCACTTTAGTTTGTTTTCTCTCTCACTAATATAATAGATAATGCTGATCTAATCATGATAAGTAAATGTTTTCATGTCATACCAGTTGCCTCATTTGAGGGCTGTTAACCTGCAAGTTCTCCAGATGCACAGTATGTGTAGATACGACAATCTTACCCCTGGCGTCCACATGTTGAGTGGATTGTGGCAAAGGAGACTACCTGATTGGGGTTTTATTTGACCAAGGACCAGACATGTGTACAACTGCAGCACATGGGCTCCTTTTAAAATGGTCTGCTGAGTGTGTGGACAACAGGGGACAACTTTACCTTTCCCCTTCATGCACGTATCATAGGGTGATTGAAGTAAACATCTCTTTGCCCCCCCAATATTGTACAATATTTATATACCTGTATCTGATAAATTTTGTAAAATAACTTCCTTACAAAGACTGAAATATAGTACCAGTAGCTTTCAGGAAACTTTCTCATGCTTTTATGTAATTTATTTTTATAAATTCAAAATTGTATATCCTTTTGAATTGATGTTTTGTGATAAACCTGTAATTCCACATGTAAATCATGTATTTGATATGAATTCATACGTGGGTTCTCTACTGCCTAACCACCCCCTCCCAACATTTATGTAGAAGTATGTGCATTTTCAAATGGATAGGCATATGTTTAAGAGAAAAAAGCTTACCTTGACTCATTCCAGTCTGCTCCCTGAACACTGTGTAAACAGATGCAAATGTGGGCAGTTCAATGTCATCCAAGGGTTTGACATTTCAGGTTATAAGAAAAAGGATTAAGGGAATAATGAGTTTTCCAGTATCAAAACCACTGTCATAAAAAGAGATGGGAGAATTGTTCTCTTTGAAAGAAAAATTCACCTTGCAGAGAAGCAAATGTAGGTTGGAAATTGCCACAGAATTTATCAAATGCATTTCAAAATGAAACAGTATGAGTTTCCTTTTCAGTTGTGATTCTAAGCTTCAAAACCCATCCAGAATTTTAAGATGTAATGGGGAATTAGTTTGGCATATTCCTTAATGCTCCCACTGTGGATTTCCTTGCATTGTATACAGGGAAGCTGAGCAATATATGGAAACAATGTGACTACTGAGACATACAAAGATTCAGCACTAGATCTTTTGGAATGGTTTTCCTTGAGGACCTGAGCATAATGCTAATCTGGCAAGATTTAGTTCTATACATGTTACAGCTATTATCTATCTATAGATCTATCATCTATCTGATTTTATCCTCATAGAATCATAGAGTTGACGTCATACCAGTTTAAGCAAAATGTAATGACTTCTCACAGAAGCTGATGTATTAGCAATCCTGCCAATATGGAATCCAAAATGCACTGAATTAATTCATAGGTTGAAAACAAAGCAACAGTGGTGTTTCTTCCACTGCAAAGCTATTTCCCACTACAGTGGTACCTCAGTTTAACAACAGCCCTGCTTACAAGCTTTTCAGTTTACAAACTCTGCAAAACTGGTAGTGTCCCAGTTTGCGAACTTTACCTCTGTTTATGAACAGAAGCCGAACGGTGGAAGGGCACTGGCAGTGGGAGGCCTCATAAGGGAAAGTGTGCCTCGATTTAAGAACAGTTTCAGTTTAAGAACGGACTTCCGGAACTGATTAAGTTTGTAAACCGAAGTACCACTGTACAATCATTTATTTGTGCAGTCTGACAATTTCTCTAAGCTTTTGTTACACTCTTCCTCTATGCACTAGGTTGTAACTTGTACCTTTTTATGAGATGATATATTCTACAGACATGAGTTACATTTTAGCTTTCTATTTACAGTGGACTGTGACAAAAACAAATTCCTGTTTTCCACCTACCAAAGAGCTGGTGTGCTTTGCCTACTTAATATTTTAAAAATAACTTCCCAAGTTTGGTGGGACCATTGTATGTTCATTCTTCCCAGAAGCCTTTGGGCCAACCTAAAACCTGCATTTCACCTAGCAGAGCCTAATCATAATATCTGCTGCTACCTCCGACCACCACAGCTGTCCAATGGGACCTGGGCCAAATCAGTGTGCGCCCCATCCCATTGCCTTAATCTCCCCACTTTCTCTATGTGGTGGCGCTCCTCCTACCACCCCCCCTGGCTTTCCCCCATTATGCTGCTGCTTTAGTGGTGACAGCTTCTCTCCTTTCTCTCCTCAATGGTTCATTTCTTTCTTTTTGTGCACCTGCACCCTCCCTGCCATGCTCCAGGAAAGAATGTGGAGAGCTTTCTGGGGTGGGAATTAGAAGGGCCAGCCAGGAACTGGGCTGCTGACCATCGTTGCAGGTGTAGGGTGGGGGGGGGGCGGGAATGCAGGGCACGAGGTGGTTGCCCCTAAGGAAAAACCCCAGCACCGTTCCTTGGGCACAGTTTTGCCTGTATTCTGTCTTGCGTCTGTGACAGGACGCAGATTCCATGGCTCCGCCACCAGCCAATTTCTCTCAGCCATCTCCATTTGTTTATAACAACCTGAAAAAGAGGTCAGGATAATTTGAAAGCTTGCACACTGTTTGGTGACATTTTGGTTAGCCTAAAAAAAGGTATTGCCCTAATAAGAATTCTGAA
Organism: Podarcis melisellensis; assembly: GCF_964234715.1. Lineage (NCBI taxonomy): Eukaryota > Metazoa > Chordata > Lepidosauria > Squamata > Lacertidae > Podarcis > Podarcis melisellensis. The sequence goes on from NC_138543.1 coordinate 32,985,667, forward strand.
AGGTTATTCTTTACTTAAAGATCCTTAAATGTTAATGAATTAGAATCTCCTTCTGATAAAGTGAACTCTTATCCTCCAAAGCTTATGCCATGATTGGTTTACTAGTCTATGAAGTGCCATAGAACTCAGCTTGTAAAAGTCTTGTGTTGGGAAGCTTTCTTGCATTTGTCAGCTTATCAAACTTTCTAAATCTTACCAAACTTACCAAAACTTACCAAAACTTACCAAACTTTCTAAATCTAACTCCCACAAGTTATTTGTATAATTTTGCTTTAAATGTTAATAAAGTTATTACAGAAATAAGTAGCTGTCTTTTAACAATGTAGGAGAAACTGTATCGAAGACATGCTGGTAATTTCAAAAACAGTTTTATTGAGTCTGAGGAAAGAGATTTCTGCAACATCAAATCATTTTAGAATGATTACAGTTTCATTTATGTATTTTCTAGTGCACACAAATGCTGGTAATATAAAGCAAATAACATGCACCCATAAGGATAACATTCTTCAGTTTCCAAGCACAACAGCCCAGCTTTGTATGGGAGCTCTATGAGATAACATAAAGTAGGTTTATGGAAAGTACAGAAATAAATCTACTCAAACTGTAACCAAAGGCTCTGTGATTACAAATAGGTGCATAATGAAGAAAACACAATAAGCTTAACATCCAGGTAAGAAAAAAAATGACATTTTAAGTGGATGGATGTGAATTTGCCTTCTATAAAAGTTTAAAAAGCATGGGACCTGAACACTGAAGACTAAAAGGGAATACATGTTTGAGAATTATGTACTGAAGTGGCAGTTGCTTTCAATGAAACATTAATCTGAAGCAGAATCAAACTAAAACCAGATGATGTTGCTGCTAGTTGGAGTTGAGGCTAAGTACTGCTGTTTTATAATGGATGTATGATTTTATTTTGTTTTTAGATTATAGTACTGTTTATACTGTATGTTGTGTTTGCTCCAGTGGAAGAGCTGGGTACAAAAACTCTGAAATAAATAATAGAATGAATAAAAATACTTGTTGTAGTTTCATTATAATGTTAAGTATAGTATGATGTTGCAGTCTGGTATGTAAGAGATTAAGTATGCCAACTCTTGATTCAAATGCAGATAGACTTGCATTGACACTGGCAGGGTGATTTTTAAAATGTTTCCACACTCAGGTCAAAAAAATATACCTTTTGCCTTTAGGAGTAAGAAATGCTACTGCCCGATCACAGCTACACTAAAATCCTGGATATCTGAATTATTTTTGAGAGGTAGGAATCACTTCTCTGTTTAACTGAATAGATTCCATTTCTTAAATGTTAGTCAATGCTGTAACTGTCCCCTTCGCTGACAGCAGCCAACAGCAAAGATAGGAAGAAAAATGTAACTTTCGGGGGTGAGGGAGACCAGGCAATAATTTCCCACATGTGCTTGATAAACTGAATGACAAATACTTTAGAGGGGCTTTTATGGGCTGAGTAAGAGTTTTATTCATCAGTTAATTTCATTAATCTGATGAAATAGGCTTACACTATAGTAGTTCTACCTGCTCCATCACTCTTTTCAGTGCACTAGGTGAGTATTGCAGAATCAAAAGTGCTGGCTGTAAGACCTTCAGGTGTGTTTCCATGGCTGAGGCCAACATGGGGATATTATAGCGCTCCACTTTAGGCAATGGATCATATATACAATGAGTTAACATGGCGGTAAGTATAGCAATCAGTGGATTTCAAGTATATTACACTTTGTGTGCCCATGGGATAGTGGCACTATGGTATCCAGAACAGGAACTTTTTTGCATAGATTAGGACAGAGATGGGGAGCTTGTGGTCCTCCAAATATTTTGTTTGATTCCCAATTCCCATCAGCGCAGCAAGCATGACCAGTGGTCAGGGAATATGGGAGTTAGAGTACAACTACATCTGGAAAGCCATAGTAAAAGTTCTATTTAATGTCCAGGTCTCACTCTCTCAACTCCCATACCATCTCAAGAATTCCCAACCCCAGAAGCAGATTGGGTGAGTAAGGATCTCTGCAAAGAGAAGCGGAATATGGGAAAGCCCCGTTCCATAAACATGAACTCCGATCACAGTCTGTTCTCTTTATGCCGCAATTTGCATTCCTATGGCCTTTCTAAACTCAGACTTTTGTGGTTCTAAGATATCATAAAAAACTCTACTTTTATCAAAGCTCTCTCTGATGAAGAGCAGATCTTCTACGGAATAGTCATCATGTTTTCCTGTCCAAATTGTCAGAGTGTATCTGGAATGAAAGTCACCAAAACTTTGGTTTAATTTTATAGAAGTCTACATAAAACTTAAGCAAATAACATTAATATTAAAATTTAAGATAGGCAGAATCCATTATTAAAATGATAGAAGTGTCTCTGCTAATATTTTCTCAACATCATTGCACAGCTCCTTCCTCTAGCACACCAGCATCATGGTTGACTTGCATTAAGTCCAAGTTCCTTTTTATGTCCAAACTGGGGAATTCCAACAATGTAAGAAAAAAATACCAGGTATTTTTTGCATATATTGAAGTTGCCTTATACAATCATTCCATTCTGTCAACAGTTTTTAAGCATATGTGCACAAGCTCATTGCTTTTTGTTCAAGTATGTCCATCATTAATAATACCAACACAAGAAGCTGCCTTATGCCAAGTCTGCCCCTTGCCCATCTAGCCTACTGTCTACACTCACCCTCCAGGGTTTCAGATGGGGGCAATTTTCATCCCTACCTTGAGAAACCAGGGGCTGAACCCAAGAACTTCTGCATGCAAAGCAAATTGTTCTACAATTGAGTCATGACCCTTCTCTTTAATACTTAAATGTTGAACTATATACCTGACACACTGATTTAAAAAATGAATGGGTAGTTAACTAGCATTAATGCTAAGCTATTGGTGTACAGAAGCTTTCCATTCAGTTCTATGAGGGAGAAATGCTCAATGGACAATGAACATACTGTTACATGCCACCCCAAGCTCCCAGTTGGTCTCCAATCTCCAAATCACCCCAATTGATGTTAACTATACCTGTTTGACTGCTGTAATAACCACAGTAGTTCAGGTATTGACTGACGGACCAAAGCAGCTCGAACAGGAAATGTTATTGGCTGAGTAAGATCTCTACATATCTTGGCCATCTCTTGCACCATTGCTAAACTATAGCCTAAAAAATAATAATAACAAAACACATAATTATTTCAATAACTTATTTTGCCATCTCAGCAGCATGCATGGGTTTTTTAAAGTTACAACCACAAAATATTAATGATCAGAAATAATTTTTCAGGAACTAGGCACCGGGGGAGAGACAATGAGCACCAGAGCTGTGAAATGGGCTCAGAAATCTTAAATCCAGACTCAAATTCCTGTTGGCTTCAGAGCATACAAACCTAGAACAACATTTATTTTCAAATAGCTGGGAAAACAGGTTTCATAATGTGTTGTGTGTACAGGCGCATGGAAGATAACAGTCCTGGATTTTAACATGACCCAGGCACACTTCACATGTTACAGTAATTCACAGTAAGTTACTTCCACTTAATTTAAACGGGCAGCTCTGCATGCTCATTCTTTTGTACACACAGAGCAACTTTCCTAATTTTATTTAATGGGGGGGGGAGCATCACAGCATCAGAGGTCCCAAACCTGAAAGGAGCAGATAGACAACTAAGATGACCAAGTACAAGGAAACACAAATTAAAATATAAACTATGTCAATGATAACAGCTTGACATAATTTCCTAGAATGCATACTGTTAGGTAAATTAACTGCATGATTTTGTATCTTGCATAGTATTAGGTGGATGAATTATTGCGAAGCATTCCAATATTTATTCTTACCTTTATTGCATTTTAGATTAATCCACCCAGTTGTCCATCCTAATGACAAAGTTACATCTGGAAAAAATGTTATCACAGTGTCTAGAAACCCCTTTGCATCTACTACACAATTACTTCCATTTGGTCCAGGAAGAATGTCTGCATTAATCCAAACCGGTTGCCTGAGTTTTATGTCTCCAAGAAGCTTCATTGATGGATTAACAGCTGCTAGGCTGTAAAGACAGAACAACAAGTAATCTGAATACATCTTAGTAAAGGTAAAGGAACTCCTGACAGTTAAGTCCAGTTATGAACGACTCTGGGGTTGCAGGGCTCATCTCGCTTTACAGGCCGAGGGAGTTGGCGTTTGTCCGCTCCGCAGACAGTTTTTCTGGGTCATGTGGTCAGCATGACTAAGCCACTTCTGGCGCCATGGAACACTGACACCAGAGCAGTGCAAGGAAACTACCTTCCCGCCAGAGTGGTACCTATTAATCTACTTGCACTTTTGGTGTGCTTTCGAACTGCTAGGTTGGCAGGAGCTGGGACCGAGCAATGGGAGCTCACCCTGTCATGGGGATTCGAACCGCCAACCTTTTGATCAGCAAGCCCAAGGCTCAGTAGTTTAGACCACAGCGCTACTCGCTTATCTGTAACACTAGGATTGATTAATATAATGCTCTTTATTGTCAGCTTCTAAAGATTCTTACACCATGAAATTCCAGCTCAGCAAATTAACCATGATAACACAGACTGTAAAGTGATTAATACTTTTGTACCAAATACATGTTAAATTAAGCATCATTAAATATAGTGTGATGCTTTATGGTTCGAGCTCTATTCTAATATCTGTAACAGCTGCATTGTAACATCATATATTCTAGCTGCATGTGACCGTTTCTTAGTGTCTCGTTGGTCTCGCTTTTATCTGTAATTTTAGTTTTTGTAAGCTGCCTTGTTGTACTGTATTGAATAAGAAGGATAAGGTATAAATTATATTAAGAGAAAATGCAATGGACTAAACCTGAGGCTGCAGATCACATGAAAGTGGGAAAGGTGGGAACTGAGGAATTTTGCAGGGGGAAATGTTTAACCTAAGCAAAATGCTTTCTTTTATTGTATCCTAAAATACTTTAAATACTTTAAAACTTAAGAGATAATAATGGGTTTGCTGTTGGCTATATCTAATGTTATAATTACTGTTAAGACAGAACTGTAGAATTGTACTTGTGCAGTTCTATGCAAGTTTACTGGGAAGACAGTCCCACTAAGCTCAATGGAACTTACTTCTTAGTAAACATGTGTGCATTTAGGACTGCATCCTTAATCTTACAAACATGTATCTATATATATTCCAAATACCTTTTAAAATCAAGCTTGATGCCCTTGCTAGTGTTTTTCATTTCATTCAGCCATTCCTTTAATGTGTTATCACTACTGGTTTCAGGTGGATGAGCCATGATGGGCTCACCACTTCCCTCTTCTTCACAAAGAAGAACATCAGCCTCTATCATGTGAGCTGGACCTGTTTGTTAAAAAAAACATGAACAGAAACAGTAAAACAAGCAGTGTTGTGACATTTAAATTTGTCATGGATAAATTGTATTGCTATCTAACATTTATGTATCACTTAAGAGTCAGTTTAATCCACTTGAAGGAGATCACTAGACACAGACAGTGGAAACATAGATTCATATCTCTGTTCACATAGCTCATCTGGGAGGCTTGGGGAAACCAGGACTATTGCATTCACTTAGATAGACTGTCAGTGTTATTTTAAATATATTCATAAATACAAATATTTCCTAATCACACTATAGAGCAGGGTTGTTTGCTGGAATAGAAGTATCTCGCTTAAAACATTAAGCTTAAGAATCTTTGCTTTAAAAAACAGTTGACAAGTTAATTTGTGAGTGGGCAGTAAATTGAAAGGCACACTAATTGCATTCTTCTCCTTATTTTGTACTCCACAGAAGCTACTTAATTAATTTCTCATGTTTGTGCTTTTTAAGGCAAACAATTTAGGCTCCAGTCCTAACCATATCTACTCCAAAGCAAGTCCCATTGGATTAAATGGGTCCTATTCCCAGGTCAATGGGATTAGGGTTATAGATTTACAGTGCAATTCCAACCCAGGATCTGCCAAAATAAACAAATTTTGATCTGGCAAATCTTGAATGCAGCTGGGGCTATGCTGGAGCAAGTCCCTCAACCTTGCTCAACTGGGACTCAGCCAGAACTTAAACTGGTGTAATTTAAAATGGTATGTCCCCACAAAAAGGGAGTTCTGGAGTAGGGCAGGACAAGGAGAGACTTGCACCTGAAGGTATTGAGGGGATGCTCATCAAATATGCAGATGACACCAAAATGGGAGGGGTAACTAATGTTGCAGGACAGAATCAGGATTCAATATGACGTCAACAGATTGGCCCAAACTAAGGGACAAATACAAGGTTCTACACTTCTGCAGGAAGAACCAGCTACACAAATATAAGATGGGGGCACCTGGTTTGCATGTGAAAATGATCTAGGGGTCTTGGTAGGCCCCAAGTTTAACATGAGTCCACAGTGTGATGTAGGAGCAAAAAAAAGCTATTGCTATTATTGGCTACATCAACAGAGTTACAGTGTCCTGATCAATGGAAATAACAGTCCTGCTCTATTCTGCCTTGGTCACACACCTGGAGTACTGTGTCCAGTTATTGGAGCCACAATTTAAGGAGGATATTGACAAGCTGGAACATGTGCAGAGGGCAACCAAGATGTTGAAGTGCCTGGAAACCAAGCATAATGAAAAATGGTTGAGGGCATTTGGTATGTTTAGCCTGGTAAAGAGGGACTTAGAGAAGATATGATAGCCATCTTCAAATATCTAATATCCCTGGTTTCTTTCTCACCTTAACTGATTTCCAGTGTGTGTGCTGCTGCATGCTTATCCCAGAGAGCAAAAGCCATCGACTTAAGTGCTGCTTACTTCTGAGTAAAGTGTGCAACCTCCAAGTTAGTGCCTTTCTGCACTAAAAGGGAAGTGAGTCATTCTCAGAAGTTCCTGCCTCTGGCGTGCCAGATTTAGGCTGCAGTCCTCTGTACCCAGTTTCTTCAGAGTAAGCCCCATTGAACTTGGTGATATGTACTCATGAGTAGACATTTATAGAATTTGCTGCTAAGCCCCCAGTTTAAGTCTTTTGTGATTATTTAAATACATCATGCTTTTTTTATGGAGATGGGGGCACCAATATATCTCCCTGCCAAGGGCGCAAAGGGAACCTAGGTACGCCTCTACCTGTAGCCGAGCAGGTAGGATACCTGTGACCCCTCTAAATGTTGCTGGACTTCAGCTACCATCAGCCCCAGTTACCATGGCCAATGGGATGACAAGAAGTATACTCTAGCAACATCTTGAAGGACATTGGTTTTCCACCACTGCTGTCACATACCTAGACTGGGGGTTCAAATATTTTACCACCATCACTCCATGCAACCTCTTCTCCGCTGTTTAGGATGGGCTCGTGCCATAAGGTTCTCTGCCTTTCCCATCTTGGAAATTTGCTTAAAGAGTGTTATATAATAAATAATTGCAGCCACAATGGAATGCCTTCAGAAAATGTTGCATAGAGCTTATGATGCACTCATATTTTTCACATATTGTCTCAAAACATAAGGGCTAGAAATGCATTTCTGAAGTGGCATGGCTGCCAGGCAACTGAGTAGCTCTCTGATTTGATGACCACAAGAGAAGCAAACTATTCTTCTAACAAACCACATGCAACACTCTGGTAATTCAACTCTGGCCTCAGAAGTGCTTCCATGATACATTGTGAAACTAAAATAAACCACTTTTATCATATTCTCAGTTAACAGTTGGTCTGTTTTCAAATATATTGTCCAGCAAATACTTACTCTGTATCGCCTCTGTCATTTGTAACTTATTATTTGCTCTATGGTACCAGATGATTTCAGCTCCATCTCTTGTTTTAATTTGTTTGGCATTCAGGAAATAATCCAATATATTTTCACTCCAACACCCTATGTTGAGAACATTGGAGGGAATAAATGTCAATGTTAGACAGCTTACAAAAGCTTATTAAGCCGTGTGTGTGTCAACTAATGTGAAATAGAAATAATATCTAGCATTAAAGTAGGAATAAAATAAGCTATTATTGACAATAAAGGAAAGATTTGAACATAAAGGCTAATCAGTCAGTCCTTCATTTCATTTGTATGTCATCTTTCCAAACTTAAAACCACACTCAAGGCTGCTTACAACATACAAAAAACCCACATAATTACAAACAACAGTAGTTGTAAACAATTTTTAAAATAACATCAATAGCAGCAATTATCCCACACCTCAACGAAATCCCCTAAACACTATGCCAGCCCAAGAATTCAGCAGCTTTTGTAGTCAGTCAGGGCCTCACCCTCCCGGGCCAGGTGGGGAAAGGCCTGCAAGACAGGGAGCAGGGTCTTCTAGGAATCATAGTAAAGTGGAACTTTTGAAGGGGAAGGTCTACAGCTCAGTGGCACAGCATCTGCTTTGCATGCAGAAGGTCCCAGGTGTAATCCTTGGCATCTCCAGGTAGAGCTGGGAGAGTGCCATGCCTAAAGTATTAGAGAGTTGCTGCCAGTCAGTGTAGATGATACTGAGATTTCCCCATGTATGGAAATTAACAACAAGAAGTTATTATTTGTACCCCACCCATCTTACTGAGTTGCCCCAGCCACTCTGGGCGGCTTTCAACCTATATAAAAACATAATAAAACATCAAACATTAATAATATTAATATTTATTTGTTATTTATACCCCGTCCAGCTGGGGTATAAAAACTTCCCTATACATGGTTGCCTTCAGATGTCTTCTAAAAGTTGTATAGTTATTTACTCCTTGAAATCTGATGGGAGAGCATTCCATAGGGTGGGCACCACTACCTAGAAGGCCCAATGTAGCACTATGTGTGCATGGAACAAGAGATCCACCAACCATCCAGATCAGAAGTTGTAAGAGATTAATCCAATCCAGTAAGTGGCAGGTTTTGCTTTTGTCAACAGAGGCATGGGTTTGTCAACAAATGGAACAACAAAGGTTATTCCAGGCAAATTGCTCTTCAGTCATACATGCTCTTCAGTTTTATATCATAAAAAAGCTGTGGGAGCATTAGCAACATAGCCCTCAAAACAAATCAATAACCTTAAGAGGTGGTAATGTGTTTAATTTCTGAAGACACTCCATTTCTTTTTCTGTCTGTGTTTCAATGAAACTATCTGACACAGGGTCTTGTATGTAACATTGCAGCAATTGCTTCTCTGATTAGAAAAACAGCATCCTCTTGATTTATTCCTCTCTAATAATCAAAATAGCTTTTTTCAGTCTTCCAGTCAAGTCTCCACAACAGATGTTACACTTACCCACACAAGCGGACCACAGAGGTGAGCAGTGATTTATGTATAGAGAACAAAAGGTTAATATTTGCACCGGCACACCTGCCCTGCTCCTCATTCTAGCAGGTGCACCCAAGAAGCAAACAACCAAGCATGTGCATGCAAAAAAGGAGAAAGAGAAGCCACAATGCATGGTGGCTGGAAGGAAATCTTCACTCAAAAACATGTGGAAGTTTCTATTTCAGCCTTTACCAATCCGTTGCCGTCCAAATATTATTGGACTACAACCCACAACATCACTTTGGGGAATTGCCATAGCTCAGTGGCAAGTTCCAGGTTCAATCCTGGGAATGTCCTGTCTGAAACCCGAGAGCACCAGTCAGTATAGACAGTATAGACCAGGTGTCTGACCTTGGCTTTTCTGTACAGTATTCATATCCCACCTTTCCTCCAAGGAACTCAAGGCAACATACATACTTCCCCCCATTTTATCCACACATGCCTGTGAGGTTAAGTGAGGCTCAGAGAGAGTGGCCCCAAGGTCGCCCAGTGAACTTCAATGCCGAGTCAGAATTTGAACCCTGGTCTCCTGAGTCCTGAACCAGCGCTCTAACCACTGTACCACACTCTCTCCCCTATTTTACCACTGGCCACATTTGCTGGGCCTAATGGAAATCGGCGTCCAGAATACCTGCAGGTTAACAAGCAGGAGGAAAGGCTGCCCTAGTTTAACAGTGGTAGCGCTTTTTTCATGTTTCAAAATGGACACCACCAGCCGATGCTTCCCTTCTCTCTCAGTGGCTTCATGTTGTTTCTCTTTTTGTAACGGATACGAATGCTTGACCTCACTTTGTACATCAGGGGTGTGCGGAGGTCAGACCTTTGGGAATCTCCTTTGGCTTTTTTTTCCTACTAGGAACCCCCTCAAAATCCCAAATATTTGCACTTCCCACCGAGAAACGTGAGTTTTTTCTCCACACAGGGAAAAAAAAACCGGTTTCTACAACGCCCCCTCCCCCCCCCGCTCGGCCGCGCTTTAAAAAAAAGATTCAGCAGTAAAATGGAAGGAAGGGTGCTTTTTGTTGTTAATAAATAATTGTGAGCCAGACGGCGGTTTGCCGGCGCTCAACAGGGCGGGACCAACCCGGCTATGAGGAGGGAAGGGGCTGCTAGAGCCTCTCTCTCCCCTCTCAGTTCCAGCGAGCGCGCAAGACTCTCCACGAGGGGCGGCGCACGGACCTTACCCGGCTCCCGCGCTTCCATGTTCGGCCGTAGCGGGAGGAGGGAAGATGCCCAGATACTTCCAGGCCTCGAGAGCGCCTACGTCGAGCACGCGCCGAGGCCGCTGTGGCACAGCGCCAACATATCCTTCCGCCGAGTGGACGGGAGACAGAGTCCCATCTCAGGATGCCCTTTGAATCTGCCGCTTTGGGATTAAATCTTTCAATCTCGCGCTCCACTGCCGCTTCGATATTGCCCCTTTTCGTTTTAACAATGCATTGGGACGGAGGTTGGGAGGTCCATATGTGCAGAGGGGGCACAAAAGAGGCAGCGTATTTCTAAGTGGGCAAGCTGTGTGCTACGTTAAGATCCCTAGAATACTCTATTTGGAGCCCAAAGCACCCATGGGCGCAGCCAAGGGGGAGCAGGGAGGGGCAGGTGCCCCCACAAATCAATAAAAATCAATAGCAAACAGTTTCTCCCACCCCCACCCTAACAAAAGGCCTAACCCCACCCCCACAAAAATCCTGGCTACACCCATGCAAGCAGCTAGGAGTGTGTCCCACAAATGCCTTTGGTGCAGCAAAGGTATTTATAAGTATATATCCCATGTTTCTCCTTAAAATGCTGCTCATACAGCTGTAAGTATTACTACATGTTTCCTTTAAGTGCCAACCTGCACAAAAGCACCCTGCAAAAGCAAGAGCAGTAAGAGTTTAGTTCTTAAACAAAGTCAGGCAGGAGTGTAGTACACAGCAAGTGACATTACTGCTTGGGGGACAAGAAGCTAAGGGCTGCATTTTGGCCTATTAAACACACAGCTACTCCAAGTAAGTTGTCAGGATACTGAAGGGCACAGATAGTACTTAGAAGGCAGTAGTGCTAATGTAGTGGATTACTTGCATAGAAGTGAAGGGTAGGACTGGCTCTTTTAACTGTAGGAGAGCTACCCATCCAATCCCTACACATTTAGTGGTACCTTGGTTCTCAAACTTAATCTGTTCTGGGAGTCCATTTGACTCTCGAAACTGTTCAAAAACCAAGGTGTGGCTTTTGATTGGCTATAGGAGCTTCCTGCACTCTATCGGAAGCCACATCGGATGTCCAGTTTCTGAAAACATTCGCAAACCCGAACACTCACTTCTGGGTTTGTGGCGTTCGGGGGCCAAACCGTTTGAGTACCAAAGTACCATTGTACTTGTTTTAGTACAGGGAGGAGGGTTAATAGGTCTGCCAAAACCAATAAATAAGGCTGTGAGAAGTTATTTGGAAAGGGCAATAAAGACTGATTGGTGCAGCCAGTGTGGAGCTTCATGCTCTAGCACGGGGGCGGGGAGCAGGTAGGGGGTGAGGCTGGCACGCACCCCAGGGGCATGACACACTGCCCGCAGAGGTGTGGTGTGCGTCCTGGGGGCGTGGTGCACTGCCCACAGGGACATGGCACGTGTCCTTGGGGCGTGGCACACTGCCTGTGGGGGCATGCCGCCCAGCGTGGGTGGGAGGCAGCCGCGATGGCACCCAACCAGGATCGCATTGCTGGGGATGGTGTGCTCCCCCCGAACTCCTCTTCCTCCGCCAGTGGGTGCAGCCCTAGCCAAGCAGAAGATGTAGGGAAATGGAAATGTGAGGAGGTAAGCAAAAGTATACTCGGGAATAGAAAAGGACCTTCAAGCATAAATAAAGGATCTGCAGCTAACTGCAAGATATGGCCATGAATGAAGGTATTATTATTAACAACATTTCAAAAACACCCTTCATCGGAGGATCACAAGGTGGTTTACAATACAAAAACATGCAATTTTTTTCATTCCCTTGAGGTCTATCAACACAAACAAAACAGGTAAGAACAAGTATGAGCATAAATTTCACAATGTATCTTATAACATTAAATCATTCTTCAAGGGACATAAATTACTTGCACAAAAATTGCTAGTGTAAAGAGACATCTCCTAAATGATCATGTTCAAAAGAAGAGGCAGTATAGATCGGGCAATTGCCTGAACTTAAAAAGGAGGAAGATGGCGGAGTCAGAAAGCAGTGGTACTAAGTGGGAAAGGGAAGAAAGGGGGTAAGATTGTTTCTGGTACTATGACAGTAATGGTAGTCTAAAAGCTGCTAGTGATTTATAAGAGATCATTAAAGTTAAATTTGTGCAATAGCATTTGTATTTTACCTTATTAAGGCATTAAACACAAAATATACTTGTTTATTACACCATTTTAATGTGAATTAGCATGTTTTGCTCAAATTCTATTTTTTATTGTTTTCCCTTCAGGATATTGTGGCTGGATATTATAATAAAAAGACAAGTAGTTCAACTTAATTGTAGTGAAGTGTCACAACAAACATCTTAAAATACTTCTGTGTTTTATTCTAGAAATATTGTACAGATAACCCTTAAAGACTAACAGGACCAGAAATACCTCCAGTTTCCTTCTCAATTGACAATTTGTTCAATATGTGAAACACACATATTTTGCCAATATCTGAAGAACTACTTTGTGCATATCTAAGCACCTGGCATTCTCGGTGGTATTTTTACTTGTCTTTTTTCAACCCCCACAATTTGCCTCTAAAGCGACTTGCTATGTAGCATGAGAATATTGTCTGAGAAACACAAACATAGAAGTAGTTCGGGCACACATAAGTTGAAATCCCAGTCTTTATTTCTCTACTGTGCATTTAAGAACACTGAAAATCAGGTTTCTTATAGCAGGTTATTTAGCAAGTTGTATCTTAAGTACATGGTCTGTAATACTATAAATAAGACCACACACATTTTTTTTATGGCCAGAATGTACCAAAGTCAATAAGCTTAACATGTTCACTTTTAAAACAGAGGCAGAAATCTTCATGGTTACTCTGAGGAACTTTAAATACGTAGATTTGGGAACCGATAAAGTTCAACTTAAATAAGCAACTGAAAGAAAGGGACCTTTAAGCAATATATCACAGCTTTTAAAATATTGTTGTGTCATTTGTTAAATACTTGTCAGCTTCATTCATGAAGATTTTAATAATATTTATACATTTTATAAGGCCTAATAATATTGTTCTAAAACAAGTGTTTATAAAATGCTATTTGTTATCTATAAACTGAAAGGATCAATTTCCAAGAGAACATAAAGCTATTATGATAAAATGGGTTACAATTGCTTTTACACAATATAATGTTGTACAAGCCATGGTTACATATGATGGGTCAATATTTGAAACACTTAGCATTCTTTGCTGCAGCTGTCTTCCTCTGTTCACCGATACAAGAACCTAGATATGGTATTATAATGAATGTTACTGTAAACTTTAGCTTGTCCACAGAATTTTAATTCTGAATAGAAAGGAGTGCATTGGTTCAATGATAATAGTCTAATGGCCAGCAATTTCTCAACGTCTCCAAAAATCCTGTGCCACCATAACATAAACTGGCAAACATTTAACTTTATAAGCTGTATTTTGATACAACATAAATATACCCCAGTGAATGTCAAGAAGGCATCTAGATACAATTAGAATGCAATAAATTCAGTCTAATACTTTAATCAAACATACACATAGGCACACACAATTTACTTCTGTGCATAACAAAGAGGAACATTATGCAGGCATTATCAAAATGTATTTAGAGTTCTCAGGTACTAATATCAATTATCCTCATATATAAATGCTTATTTAATGCAAATACCCCAGTATAAAAATAAGTACTGTATACAGGAAACCGTTCATGAAAATTCACACTTAATACATTGTTCTCCCTGAAAATAAACAGGGATACCAAGAGGTCTCAAAAATCAGAGAATGGCGCACAGACAGGCTTTATGCCTGATTTACTGCTACAGGATGACTACTTTAAGGGTCATCTGGCTTCTTACTCATTCTTGGAAAAACCAAGAAACTGTACATCTGAGCATAGAAGAAAAAAGATTAGGTATTTAATATAAAGGGTATTTATCTTTATGTTCAATAAATTCATTATAAACATATAACAAAGTTAGCCATTCAAAAAAGTAATTCCATGAGAGCTGACAAATTTTGCAAAAGTGCATCATTATACACTTCAAAAACATACCATTAAAAAAAATCAGAGTTATAAAATTATCACAATGGTAAGAAACATGCTGTGTTTATAGGTAATATTGATCTGTTCAAACATATCCCAAACACTTTAGCTTACACTTATCTTTTTTAAAACAAACAAACAAACAAAAACAAACAAACCCAAAACTATTTAAGAATAGCCTATCAGACTTGCATCTAATTTTAAAAACCACCTAAAACATCTGCAAATGATAGATGGATATCCTTCAGTATTTTGCACACACAAGCTAGTTTTAATCCTTTCTTGCCTTTTACTGGGCTGTATTAAGTGTAAACTTTCAGAACGTTAGATAATGGTCAGGTTTTTAAAATGATATTTCATGTTGACATTAAGAATGAACATGCGCACATTTTAAAAAGGTAAAATGTTATTAAAGATGTGTTACTAAATCATTGGCTTTTAAAAAAATAAAACCTGAATATTTCATCCATAGTGTAATCTAACTGCTTTGGTATTGGTCACAGCTAGCAATTCAGTCCACTGCATACACGCCTGTTATATTAAGAGAGATTCAGTGATGAAAAATATTAATTCCATTTCCATTGGTAGATTTGTAGCATTTGATGTCCCACCATGAATCACTGGGATCAAAGCACTATCCAGATCATTTAGGTAATGCTGGGGAAGAAGCTTGCCTCCAGATCCTGCCTGGTATTCTACCTAAAATAAAATAAAAACGTGTTTGATTTACCATAACAAACAATATAGACAAGAAACACATTAATTAGATATATATCCTATTCAAAAATCTTCAGGCAGTTTACAATCATAATTTAACATTTAAAAAAGAAATAACAACAAAGGAATCAACCTTTCCCAAATCAACCTTTCCCAAATCATTCCACTAAGTTCCACAAGGTGTCCACTGCTGGAACTGAGTTTGTATGGGTGGGGGCACTCTCACAGCTCCCCAATGGATCAAAAGAAAAACTTGCCCACCTCACTGATTAAGTTATTACTGGGACAAACCCAAATTGCTATTCCTCTGGATACCTCATATGCCGAGGTCATCTCCAATGTCCACTACATGTCTCAGCTCCCTTTACTATCCCTTTGCCATGACCAATAAGGGTGGAAACCTTTTCCTCTTGCCCCCTTGAAATATAAGTTGGAATAATGATAATCTTTCCCACTTTCTCTTTCAGCTCTGTATATTTTCAAGGCTTAGATCAGCAGCTGAACATAAAGCAAAGTGAAGGAGAGGGAAGGAGAGAAAGTGGAGTGAGCTGGGACAATGGCGGAAGGAAAATAATTAGCCGATATTAATTAATATGAAGACATTTTTATACCACATTTGTTCCATTTTCCCCAAGTTCATATAGGGCATATTCAATACAGAGTTCCCAAATGTCTATATGAGCACCACATATATGGATAGATAGCTGAAGTTTTTAAAAAGTTACCCTATCGGTATCCATGGAGACTCTCAGGCCTATCTTGTTCATTCCATGACTTTTCAGGGTTTTGAGATGTTGGCGAAGGGCCATACAAGAAGCCAATGCAATTTCTTTAGCAAATTGATGAGCATGACTGGATACCTCACTGGCCTTTAAGAGATAGAACACCTGAAATGTAATTAGAGAACAGTTAGCTATAGTGACTTCTTCCCTAAATAGCAGACTTTTTCTCGCTAAAATTAAAATGACTACTGCAGCAGCAATAACATTCAATGATAGGTATGTTGGATCAATGGTGTTCACTAGAATTTGCAAAGGGACAAGATAGATGCAGGAATTTAAAAAATAAAATAAAACAAAATGCGTGAAATCATCCAACTATTGGAGAATAAAAATGTATTCAAAATGCAGATAAACATTCTGAAATATGGAAGCAGAAACAAATACCTTTCCCAAAAGGCCAATTCCAACTGTTAGCTCTAAGTCGTACTTCCTCCCACCCCTAATTCCCAGACTATCTGTCCCATTCCCTAACTCAGACATTTATGCTGTTATTAGCAAGAGTTTGCCTAACAATAGAGTAGATGCAAAGCCAGTACAGTGGTACCTTGGGTTACATACGCTTCAGGTTACAGACTCCGCTAACCCAGAAATAGTATCTCGGGTTAAGAACTTTGCTTCAGGATGAGAACAGAAATCATGCTCCAGCGGCGCTGCAGCAGCAGGAGGCCTCATTAGCTAAAGTGGTGCTTCAGGTTAAGGACAGTTTCAGGTTAAGAACAGACCTCCGGAACGAATTAAGTACTTAACCCGAGATACCACTGAAAGGGAATATAAGTCTAAAAGAATTCAATGTCTGAACCTAAGTGATCCTTATCCTACAAAGTAGGATGCAGATGAAGATTCTAGAGTGGTTATTTTTTTTCAATATCCCAAACCCAACCTCTACTCACTTCTTAAGTACTCAAACCTGAGACAAGACAAGTAAAAATGTCTCTGAAAGAGTAAATGGATAAAATATCCTTCCAACAGCTTTTGTTTTATGGTAAATCTTTTTTCTTTTTTAATATAAATTTTCTGATTTACAACCATAAAGAAGAGCAATACAAATAACAGCTGGTCTTTCTTTACATACACACATACTCCATCATACTGAAGAACCGGCCTGGGTATCAACTTCCTTATGAGGTAGAGATCACTACAAAATGATCTCTTCGTGCTGGTGAGACAAGCCTGGGGGATCCCTTGCATATGTTCTTTCAGAACAATGTGAAAAGGCAGGCATGCTGCCTTTCATCAGTCAAAATACTAGTGGCTGAAAAAAGTTTCAGCTTCCATGTCTCATGGCCAAGTAATAATCTGGTGCTTTCCTGAGTAACTGCAAAAACATAACAAATCTCATGTATTAAGTAAACTAATGGATTACTATTTTAATAAAGATTAATAAGGGTATTTTATACAGAAAATAATCTGTAACTTAACTGGACTAAGTACGAAAGAGACAATGTTTCATAAATATACTTACAGCTTTTGAAAGTAAAGAAATAATCAACATTTGAAACACTGGTGGGAATTGGGGGTAAGGATATGTAGCGTGAAGAATTCAGCAATCTTGTATCTCTTTCACACACAGATACCTTTTCAATGTTTCAAAAGCTTCATTTAATATTGTAGCAAATATTTGTTATTTTTAGAACAGCAGCATTAACTTACTTCTGTACACTTTACAAGTTTATTGTCCATTTCAAAATATTCTTCTTGGACAATTTTTTCGCTTGGAACTCCTTCCATTGATTTCCCATCTATTGGGCTTGTAACTCTATGAAGCAAGATTAATACTGCATTAATTGCACCAGTCAGACTCTTTCACTACATAATATGTTACTGGAAGCCAGCCCAAATAGAAATTAATGTAGCATGTCACATTATATAGAATTGCATCTATTACTGTCAACCATCCAGAATTTGAGATCGGATGGAGCAAAAATGTAAGTCTGAAATCCAAGCAGCTGCTTAAGCACTAGCTGAGCGGAATGTTGAATTCAGAAGCGGCTGCTGGTTCAGGCCAAAGGCCCATCTAGTCCAGCACCCTGTTCTCACAGTGGCCAACCATTTGCAAGAAGGACCCAAAATACACAAGAGCAAAGGCAATTGTCTTTTTTTATTCTTTCAGGCTTTTTACATTTTTTTATGCAGGCCACCTAGAGAACTTCACTTCTGAAGCAACATAGAAACACATTTAATAATAACTTAATTCAAGTCACTGTTTACCACCAATTCTGAATCCACAGAATGTTGCAAGTGAAAAACATCAATTACTGAATTCACCTTGTTCAAACTGGACTCCTGGACGGTTCCTCTGATCTGCAGCATGTGACCAGTTATGTGTGCATGTTCTAGGGCGGTTGCAATAGTACTGTGTCATCACCCAAATTTCCTACACAGCACTTTTGCTAAACATTCAGTCTCAGTGTGCATCTTAACATTTTCTATATTTCTCTTCCACCTCCTTATTCATGTTTGCTTCCACATAAAATAATAAATGTCCATAATATCTAAATTCATAAAATATTTAAAATGTTCATAGGGCAGCTCTGAGAGACTGACTAATCTACAGACCTTCAGATAAATTAATTTTTTAAATAAAGCATGACCAAAAGATGTTAGAAAAAATTCTGTATATAGGAGGATTATGCAAATAGTTGTCAATGTCAGACCTTTTATTTTTCAAATAACTGGTGACATTTTGCAGAAAAATATTAACACACATTTTGACTTTTATAAAAACATCATACCTCACATTTGTTTTTTCTTCATTTTCTACCCAACAAATTTCTACATATTCCCTCAGATCTCCAGAGTCGACTTTGCCACACGTAATTCTAAAGTCCTTTTTCCCCCTCAAAGCTTGACGCAAGCCATCCATAATCTCTGGAGTTATTTGAACCATTATTCCATCTATAAAGAAAAACAATTACTTTAATAAACACAAAACCAAATTATTTTATTACAGCAATGGGCAAAATCCTGTGCCTGAGATCCATCAGGGTATAAGATTCAGCTGAAGCCCAGTTTTGATGGTAGGACACCAAATACATCACCACAATAATGATACACTTGCAGTACATGTTTCAGCAGAGCCATTCTGCTGGCAAAGAAACACCTGTGGAACAGCTGAAAAAGGAGCAGAGTTGTGAGTGGCACAGGGAAGGAGCACACTTCAGCTGTATCCTACACCAATTCAAGGAGGCTGGACTGCTATAGTAGTGGCTTTTCTGCCTCCAAAGGAGGCCTGGACTAGACCTTTGGGAGTACCTTTTAGGATTCTAATTCACTATCATGCCCTCACTGCATCTCTGCTCCAGCATGACACCTGGCATACACAATTCCCCCACAACTTCAGCAGAAGAGGGGAACTGGGGGAGAAAAAGGTGCAGAGGACAGGATATGCAGCATTGGACTCTGGTTTTTTTGTCATGCACACTAAACTCACAAGGGCAACTTTAGTGAAAAATACAATGGAGCTACAGAACTTTTGCAAAAAACAACTTAGCCATACAACACTCTTGGGAACATGAGTACAATGCTGACACATCTCTGCCTCAGGGACTCCTCCTTCATCTCTGACATGACTGCAAACAAACAAACAAACAAACAAACACCACGTACCTTCAACAATACTAGATTTAGCAAGGAATCCAGAAGATGTTTTTAGGGCTCCATTGAACACAACAAAGCTTGCACCTGTAACTAAACAAACATCATATATGTCAATTGCTCATACAAACTTAGAAGTATTTTAAACATAATTTGAGTAGGTATTTACATTCTGTGTTATACTAGAAAAACAGTGTCCAGCCAGCCCGTGACACTCACATACCAGGCTAAAAAACTGACCACATGCTCCAATGGACACAATACTGAGGAAGACACTTACTTTTCCTAGGCTGTCCGGTAGCACTGTTTGCTTGTGTCTGATAGGCTCCATCATCATTCTGTATACAGACTAAATGAGAATCTGCTTCAGCACTAAAACTGGCTCCAATGCTAATGACATGCTCATTAGAAGTATTTATGACTTTCATCACCTGTAATTACAGAAATGTCATTAAGAGAGAGTCTGTGTGTGTGTGTGTGTGTGTGTGTGTGTGTGTGTGAACATGAATCCTTGCTGCTTCTTCGAACTCCAAGGCTGAAGCTATGTCCCTAAGTATAGACACCTATCTAGAAATAAGTGCAGTCGAACACCATAGAACTTATTTATGAGTACACATGGATAGGATCAGGCTGGAAGTGAGATTCTGATAAAATGTTACTGACCTTCACATAACCCTGACCATTCTGCATTTTCTCAAATTCAGCACTTCCTCCTTAGCACACTACAGGCCAAAGAAGCCACTTAAATACTTTGTATAATGTCCTACCCACGAGCCCCTTTTCCTACAATTGCTGTGAGTTTGGTTGTAGAGCACATAGGTTTAGCCTCACAAAACCCGGGGAAATACTGCTTAGGACCCAGAGTACAACACATGTACAGTGGTACCTCGGGTTGCATATGCTTCAGGTTACATACACTTCAGGTTACAGACTCCGCTAAGCCAGAAATAGTGCTTCAGGTTAAGAAATTTGCTTCAGGATGAGAACAGAAATCATGCTCCAGTGGCGCAGCAGCAGCGGGAGGCCCCATTAGCTAAAGTGGTGCTTCAGGTTAAGAACAGTTTCAGGTTAAGAATGGACCTCCGGAACGAATTAAGTACTTAACCCGAGGTACCACTGTAAATGGAGAAAATCCTATTATAGGGCCTA
This sequence comes from Podarcis melisellensis, assembly GCF_964234715.1. Classification (NCBI taxonomy): domain Eukaryota; kingdom Metazoa; phylum Chordata; class Lepidosauria; order Squamata; family Lacertidae; genus Podarcis; species Podarcis melisellensis. Next base: position 33,006,388 of record NC_138543.1, read on the forward strand.
CAAATGTTTCTTATTCAAACAACTAATTCTTACATATTAAGATGTTAATAAATTCGCAGGATGAAACATTTACATGCTTTACTCTATTTTATCCTGCCCTTTCCCTAAAGATAGCAATTCATGATAGTTAGGATTTAATTACTATCCCAAGATCACTCAGCAACCTTCATGGCTAAGTGGAGATTTGAACCTGGGCCTCTGTAGTCTAAATCCAACATCAGTCGTGATGCCACACTGGTACTATGTAGTCTGTATATAAATTTTTGCCAATTTTTATTACATCTGCACCAGCCCTTACGACAAATTGTTCTTACCTCATTATATCTCCTCAGAGGTATTTTAATGTAGCTTCTACCCATTTCCATATGAATAAATAAATTATCTATTGTATGCAATGTATATTGATAATTCCGAAGATCCTGCAAAGCAATAGAAAGTTGATTAATTTATACATTTAATTTTCAATGGTATGCATGTCTCATGACTACCGACTGTTGAATATAAAGGAATTACCCAAAATCTAGTACTGTACCAAGCTATCGATAAAACATGTATACCAAAAAATGTATTAAATGTGAACTATTATCTTCTTTGACTCACTTATTACAATAACCAGTCACCCAGAAGGTAAACCAAACCAGTTTGAGAAAACAAAGTTAGAGAACATACTACCTGCTAATTATAGTCAGCTAACCCATTCTATTTTTGTATACAAGTTGTGCAGTATAGAAATGATTAAATAATAAGCATGAGAATTAAAAAAAATAGCATAACTAGGCAGATGCATAAAATTACACTTTTTGTAAAGTTACAGAATAATACTCACATGCCCACCAAGTGTGAATAAAGCCCACCAGATACCTTTCTATGTTATACTTCCAACATTTAATTAACATGTATGTAACTTTCATAGGGCAAAATGACACATTCTGTTTACAGCTCAAGCCAGTAGACCCCAGTTCCACTGAAAGCAGTGACAGGAGGAACAAAACGCAAGGGGTAAGTGATGGACAGGAAATGTGCTTAACAATTGCCTCTGCAATAGTTCCCAATACACATTTGTCATGGGAACATGTACCCAGAACACATTTCCTTTGGCCACCAAATAAATCTTTTCAATTCAGCTTCACACTGCTGTTGTTTGTTTACCTAGCAAACCACCCCAAAATGTGGTTAGCTAGTATACAAATGGTCCTTATTAACTTTTCTGCTGTTCCCTACAAGAAGGAATTTGATTGTTTTGCTTAAGGCTAATGACAGACCGCAGGTGGCGCTGTGGGTTAAAGCCTCAGCGCCTAGGACTTGCCGATCGAAAGGTCGGCGGTTCGAATCCCTGCGGCGGGGTGCGCTCCCGCTGCTCGGTCCCAGCGCCTGCCAACCTAGCAGTTCGAAAGCACCTCTGGGTGCAAGTAGATAAATAGGGACCGCTCCGGCGGGAAGGTAAACGGCGTTTCCATGTGCGGCTCTGGCTCGCCAGAGCAGCGATGTCATGCTGGCCACGTGACCCGGAAGTGTCTCCAGACAGCGCTGGCCCCTGGCCTCTTAAGTGAGATGGGCGCACAACCCCAGAGTCTGTCAAGACTGGCCCGTACGGGCAGGGGTACCTTTACGTTTACCTAATGACAGACTGAGTTCACTGCTGGATTTTATTTTCAAAAATTAAAAATCTACCATTGTATGTTTCTTCACCCAAGCATTCCTAGGTGTAACCTGAAACCTGCAAAGCTTAGTAGCCTTGGAGAGTTTAATCTGTTAAAAGCCTGCTACCTCTTCCAATGCTCCATCTTAAGCCAATGGTTTGGCTTAAGGTTTTAATAACAATAGTTCTCCCACTTTTGCCCCACGGCTTCACTTAACATTTAGCCTGATGAACTTAGGGAGAATTTTAATTTTCTCATTTTTTGGTGACATTTTGGTTGTTCTAAAGGTATCATCCAATTCTAGATTCTGAAATTTATCTTACTGATAGTTTCCTATAGTTAACTCTCAACAGATACTTAGGCAGCATTAAATAATACAGAGATCTTGATTTCATTTCTGACGATGCAATTTTAGTATCAGCAACAGGGCAAGAATGAAATACAAGCAAAAGCATATACTCACAACAAGTAAATTCATGACTGTGTGTCCTATTTCTCCAAACAATGACTTCCTATGTCTAATACTTGTCAAAGGAGTTGGGTACACTAGCAAGAGAAAAGGGAGAAAGTAAGAAACATGCATAACAGAATAATTTCTAAATAACCCAATCACTTTAGAAGTTGACACATTATGGTTACTGGAACCGGTATTTATAATATATAATTATAATTATAACACATATATGTATATATGTGTATATATGTGTATATGTGTGTGTGTGTGTGTGTGTGTGTATATATATATATATATATATATATATATATATATATATATATATATATATATATGCTTTCGTAGATTTTCACGGGTACAGGAATGCAGGTTTTGGTGTCCTCGGGTGTCTTCCCGTGTAAAAGTTGGGGTGTCTAGGCGACGTTTCGACGAGGTCTCACTCGTCATCTTCAGGCTGGTGCTTTCGGCTTCTTGTTACTGGAACAGAGCAGGATCTCAGTGTTTGAGTTCCTATAAATACTGTTGAGGGGGTGTGGTGTATAGCCTCCAATGTTCTGGGCAGAGAGGAAGTTCCCAGGCTAGTGTGCCTTTTCTTCTTTTGTTCCTTAATTACTTGAGGGATATCTTGAGTGATTTCTTGAGTGATATCCTGAGTACCACTTAGGTGGGTCATTAGGTGTGGATTAGTTGCTAAAGTCTTTGTGTCTTGACCTCTTGAACTTTGTGAAGAGTTTTTCTGAGAAGATGGCTGTACTGCACTTAGTTGTGCTCTGGCTTGGCTTCGTGTATAGGGGCGAGCTGTGGTTTTGTGGCCTGTGTCAGCCAGATCTGTGTAGGGATTGCAAACTCTACGGCCTCCCCAAGATACACAAAGAAGGAACACCACTCAGACCAATAGTCAGCTCCATAGGCTCACCTCTACAAAATCTCGCTAAATTTCTCGCCAAGCAACTTCAGCCCTATGCAGAATCCATCTCTTCACACGTTCCAAACTCCTTCCAGTTCATAGAAACAATAAAGAAGCAAAACCTACATCCTAATGACCTACTTGTGAGCTTCGATGTTGTATCTCTCTTCACACAAGTGCCCATTAATGAAGCCTTGACAGCCATTCAAAACAAATACAATCCCCCCGAATACATCTTGGACCTGACCAACCACTGCCTAACCAACACGTACTTCATCCACAATGGACAAAGATACAAACAGATAGAAGGAGCACCTATGGGATCACCCCTCTCACCGGTCATCGCAAACCTGTACATGGAACACTTTGAAACCAATGCTTTAGACAAGTCAGAACACAAACCCAAACTTTGGCTCAGATATGTTGACGACACCTTTGTAATTTGGCCACACGGGAAGGAAAAACTGGATAGCTTCCTCACACATCTCAACAGCCTACACCCCAAAATACAATTCACTATGGAAATAGAAGCCAACAACCAACTTCCCTTCCTTGACGTCCTAATCTACAAAAAACCTGATGGCTCCCTAGGACACACTATCTACCGGAAAAAAACACACACCAACCGCTACTTACATGCACAATCACACCACCACCCTGCACAAATAAACTCCGTAGCCAAGACTCTCATCTCCAGAACCAAACGCCTGGCGGACAAAGACCACTTGACAACTGAGTTACAGAATCTCTCAAATGTGTTAATTGCCAATGGATACCAGCAAAACAGGGTTACGAAGCTAATCCAAAAAGAAACACCCCCCAAAAACCAAGACACAGAAGAAAACAATGGCATGGCCCTCCTTCCTTATATCAAGGGCACTACAGATAAAATTAGCAAAATCCTCCATAAACACAATATCAAAACAGCCTTTTGCACCAACCAAAAAATAGCCAATATCCTCAGAAACCCCAAGGATAAAATCCAGTTGGAAAACCAAGGGGTCTATGAAATACCCTGCAAAGTCTGCCCAGCCACGTACATTGGACAAACAAACAGACGAATAAATGCACGTATCGCAGAACACAAGAATGCCGTCAAAAAAGAAGAAAAAACTTCCTCTCTTTTCCAACACATGAAAGAAACAGGACACGAAATTAATTTTGCAGATTCCAAATTGCTCTTTAACATGGAACATCACCACAAGAGAATAATCATGGAAGCCATCGAGATAGAGAAACACCCTCACAACATGAACAAGCGTGACGACACATCCCGCTTGCCAGACATCTGGAAATTAGCCCTCCCCACAAAAACTGACACCAGATCCAGAGGCACACAGAACGCCATCACCAATCAACCACACCAGACCCAAACCCAGACCCTCTCCACAGATAAATTACAGACACCATCCAGTAGCCAAACCATGGTGGCACCTCCGGATGCTGCACCCCCCTGCAATCCCTACACAGATCTGGCTGACACAGGCCACAAAACCACAGCTCGCCCCTATACACGAAGCCAAGCCAGAGCACAACTAAGTGCAGTACAGCCATCTTCTCAGAAAAACTCTTCACAAAGTTCAAGAGGTCAAGACACAAAGACTTTAGCAACTAATCCACACCTAATGACCCACCTAAGTGGTACTCAGGATATCACTCAAGAAATCACTCAAGATATCCCTCAAGTAATTAAGGAACAAAAGAAGAAAAGGCACACTAGCCTGGGAACTTCCTCTCTGCCCAGAACATTGGAGGCTATACACCACACCCCCTCAACAGTATTTATAGGAACTCAAACACTGAGATCCTGCTCTGTTCCAGTAACAAGAAGCCGAAAGCACCAGCCTGAAGATGACGAGTGAGACCTCGTCGAAACGTCGCCTAGACACCCCAACTTTTACACGGGAAGACACCCAAGGACACCAAAACCTGCATATATATATATATATATATATATATATATATATATATATAATTGCTGGGTTCCAAGCACTGCAAAGGTAGTCCAATATATTCATGGGTGTTTTGTCTTTTGTTCTCAAACAGCAGCCTCTGATGTTATACAGCAAACCATTTTGAAAATGAGGATATTTTCAAAACTAGTTTGTAATGCAACATGGAGGTGTTCTACCTGGAATTGTTTGCAAAACAGATGAAGACGGGTGTGGATGTGACTAGTCCCTTAATGCGGTGGTGGTTATCAGTGGAAGTCCCGTGTTGCATTTATGAGCAGGGAAAGTATGCTATTTAAAAAATGAATGATTCATACATGATGTTTACAGCTATAACGTCCCCAGCCATTCACATGTACTTCCAAATGTAATTGAAGTGCAAAATGGTGAGGGGAGAGAATTGGTAAAAGAAATAATAAATAGGGGCATATAGATTTGCACTATAAGGCAATGTCTTGGCAATGAATTTCTTTAATTTCACAAAGAGATTGCCTTCAATCTTTCTGGCATGTCTTTTTAAACTCAACACATTGAAATGGAAATTGACATCACATAAATCATTTATATTCTTCTCTTAGTGAACTGTACAGGAGGTCCAGAAGCCTCTAAATAAGATCCTGTACTGAATTAGCTGAAGAAATATCCAAAGAGAAAGCTAAGAACATAATAGAATGGCCAGGATAGCAGATGCAGGGCATTTACATGTAATATCTCTGTACTAGATTCAATAGTCACTGGGAGGTAGCAAGCAGCACATTCTTGTTATGAAGATGGCAGCACATTCTAAGGGCAGAAATGTATTTTAGATTGTGTTGTATATGTCTGTAGTCTACACAGCATTCATCGCTAACCAATGCTACAGATTTGTACTACACAGAAACTTTCATACCACACATTTTCAGTGAGTGGAAAACACTTCATTCATTCCAAAAGAGAAAATATTTCATATGTTTTCTTCAGTGGTTCCTCAAATTTCCAGTTTTTCCCCTGGAAAATAGTCCTTGCATTTTCCTCTTAATCCCCACCCCCCAGATAGCCTTTACATCTTTAGTCATACAATACTGAAATGTGCTACCAAAAAGACCCATAGGAAGATGAATAAATGAAACTGACATTCGCAACCACATTGAGGTCAAAGACTTGATGTCAATACACAATGGATCAGATTAAAGCACTGATCTAAGTATATGAAATAATATGTGAATGAAACTCACCTCCATATTCTGCTCCTAATCTCAACATTAAGCGAATTGGAAACACCTTTGCCCATGGCACCTCTTGCTTCTGAATAAGAATACCACATAAAAAAGGATTTTTGGGTAGTATGAGATCATCCAGTTTCTGAAAAGTTGGTGTAACAAATAGGAATCCACCATTCTCCTTGCTTCCAAGAAAGCCTTCAGTGAAAGTAATATTTTCCAAATTTCCTATGAATTTTCCTGGTTAAAAGAATACATATAGTCAAAATCATCATAAAGGCACACTCCTGATGCATACTGCCATGGACATAATAATAGCTTCTAGGGCAAAATAAGACAAATGACTCTGGCCCCAAATATCTGAAAGATCACCTCCTTTCATACAGGTGTTAAAATCAGCAGAAGGGGCACTCTTTGTAGTTCCATCAGCCTCAGAAATCTGGGGTGGTGGTGGCCTAGGAGGGGGCACTCTCCATGGCTGTTCCTCAGTTGAGGAATTTCATTCCCAGAGATGTGCCTAGCATCTTCATTATATAGTTTCTGTCGTGTGCTGGAGTCACATGTCTTTACCCTAGCCTTTGATACCCGAGATACATATTTTCAGGACTCATCCTGTATTATTTTGACTAATTTGTTTTAAACTGTTTTTAATATTGAATTAATATTATGGTGAAGGGTGGGTAATAGTAATATCAATTTGTTATTATAAGGACCATATGCTGAATCCAGATAATAGGATTGTGCTTGCATTCCCGACACTATTGCCCCCACTACCTATAGCACCATGACATAACACATCCGAACAAGTCACTCATGAGAATTAGGGGACCATCCTGAACAGCTGGCAGGGGCTGCAACAGAATTGGATTATTAATGGAAATAGAGAGGGGAGAAAGAGACTCCCCAAAATGAGATCAGCAACTAAGGGTGGAAAATTTCCCTGAAATGCCTGTCATTTTTTGAGCAGCTCAGCAAAGAACATTGGGTCAGTTCTTATTATTTGAACAATATAACACCATTAAGATGAATACAGTGGCACCTTGGTAGTCAAACGCCTTAGTTGTCGAATGTTGCAAACCCGGAAGTGTTCTAGTTTGTGCATGTTTTTTTGGAAGCCAAACATCCGATGCAGCTTCTGATTGGCTGCAGGAAGCTCCTGCAGCCAATCAGAAGCCATGCCTTGGTTTTCGAACCTTTTCGGGAGTCGAAAGGACTCCTGAAATGGATTAAATTTGAGAACCAAGGTATGACTGTACTGAAAAGGAAGTATTTCATGAAGTCTGATATGTACTGCTTTCAAATTATAGCAAAGTTTCATACCTTTCATGGCATCCTTATATATATTAATAAATAATTTGAATATTTCTTCAGGAACATTATCTTCATTTGGCAAACAAGGTAACAGTATAATAATTTCTGCCTGCCCCAAACCATGCAGTCCATTGGTTGAGAAGTACCAGCACCTTTCTGAAGAATCTTATTGAGAAAAATAAAATAAAATTAAGCAGTAGAATATTTTATTGTTAAATGCAGGATATTAAATATATATATATATATTTCTGCATAGTAACTAAGACACTAACGTTAGGAAGTTTAGGCTATATTCAATGTTAGGGAAGTGTAAACTCACTGAAGTATTTCCATTTATTTCAATGGGTCTATTCTGAATATGACAGTTGTATAGCACCATCTATATTGAACTATTTACTTGACTTTTATAAGATTTTATAAAATTTAAAAGCCCTTGTTTAGAGATGGTTGCTATATTAGCCACAAAGATTCAAAATAGAAAGGTGTTAACTTTTATTGATGTGATAATTACTTACTTCAGCCTAATGAAGAATTTAAAAGGTAGTATAATCCAACTTCAACCAATAATTGTTTAATTCAATGTATCACTACCCATTCAATGTATTCCTACCAAAAATGCCTAGAACACTTCAAATTTATACATGACATCCCCCCTGGGCAAGTGTTAAAATATGTCCGGGGTCATGCCCCAATAAAGAAAAGGGGGGGGGAGAATGAGTTATGTGATACCTATTTCCAAAATAACTTTAAAAGGTAGAAGGCAAGAGTAACGGGAAAAAAGCCTCAAGTAAAACTAAAGATTTAAGCCTACAGGTTGGTTCATATTTCATAGCAGCAAACAAACACATGCCATTTTCCTTGTGTACCACTTACAAGGCATTATCTTGACATTCACAAGAAGATTTGCATTCAGGATGAATGTTAGTGGATTAGGTTCTTCAAGTAGTAAAGTGACTTGCTTATGAGAAGGATGTTCTTCTATTAAGGATTCTAAAGAAAATTTAGAACATTATTAGTTCAACAGAAGGTATTTTCTTACAGCGAGCAGGAGGAAAGCAATTTCTCATTGCAAAATATAACACTTTCATCAGAAAAACGGTCAGCAGAAGATGTGAGCATATCTGGATTTGATGGCACAGTCAGCACATAATGCCAAGACAGACCATGGCTTATTGTAAACAAGCAGCCATGCAAGCTCCCAGAGAAGAGATTGCAGACTCTCTACTTCTCCCCATTCATCCTGCAGCTGCTTTGTGAGAAGCCATGGTTTGTCTTAGTCTGGGATTGTGGCTTAGCTTTCTCCAGTAAAACGAGCTGCAGACTAAAGTTTGTCCCATGATTTGTAGTTCATGATTTGTCTGGAGAGCTAAGCAACAACCCCCAGTTCTGATGACATGCTAAGCTAAACCATGATTTAGCTCAGCACAACAGCAGAACAGAGGAGGAGCAAAGCAGCTACAATCTCCTCTCCAGAAAGCCCCACCTTTTCCGCATTCTCACTAAGCCAGATCATTATGTGCCAATAAGGACAATATTATTTCTTTATATTTTAATTTCAATGTTATACATTTACCTTTTAATTGATTTTATTAATGTCTTATGATTCTCAATATCATTATACACTTCTAAATTGCAAAATCAATGCAACGTAGCACATTACACTGAGAAACTTTCCCATTTTTAGAAAACACACGTTTCCCAGGAAAACTACTTGGGCAAAGGAAACTCACCTTCTCCTTTTTCTCCTCTTGCAAGCAGAAGAGGAGGCAACCCATTATCCTCAGGAATAAGGCTGATCTCCTTGCTAACACAGTTTTCAACACCACAAAGCATCCTGTAATCTAATGGACTAACAGTTACATCACTAGCTTCATTTGTTGTGGCAGGAACAGGATGCTTTACTGGTTCAACAATAGTGGGGAATTCAGGAATAGCAGGAATCAGGCAGTCAGAATTACATGACAACTCAGGTTGTCCTACGGGAGACAAAATATCTTCTTCTGGAATAAAAGAAGGAGGAGAACTGAAGTTCTCAATTTGTCCAGCAATATGCATTTCATCCTTTGGTTTGATATCAGTTGCACAAACAGTGTCATTTGTTGAACTTTCAACCTATGAAAAAAGTTATTCAGTTAACATTCACTTAATTCAACAGTGTGAAATCTGTACAAGCATTTCAAACAGAAAAAAATGAAAAGAGCATTGTTACATAGCCATTTAGCAACAAAACAATATATCACCTATTTTTAAACACAATAAAAATGTTATAAAACAGAATCATCATGAAAATCAGTAAAAACAGTATAATAAAACAGGAATTCAGTAATAACAGGGTGCATTCTTCTTACAGACATTTGAAGCAATAAACGGATGATGCTTCATATATGGCAGAGGGAAGGGTATTCTAACATGCAGAAACCAGGATGGAAAATGTCCACTTCTTATTTTTAAGAACACACAGTAGCAATTTATGATAAATTGTGGCTTACGGGATATGGTTCCTGTGGGGATCTTCTGACTCCAGATGACAATTTTGTTGTGTCAGCAACTTCCCCATTAGGCAAAATACCGTCTGCAAACCAAACTCTTTTCTGTTCTTTAGGGCACAACCCTACAAGGAGAAGGAGAAATAAATGAGGGTCCCTTACTTATTTTTTATAAAACAAAACCACCTAACACTTCCAAAAAAGCCCTGCCCTGCCCACAATAGCAGTCCACTTAGAATCATTACTACAATACATAGCAATCAGCTTCTTCCCTCAATAACGGAATGGAGACTTAATGAAAGTCAATAAACTGAAGCTTTATCCAGGTAAGACTGAGGCACTGTTAGTGGGCAGTTTCCTAGAACAGTTGGATGGGAACTGGCCTGTTCTGGGTAGGGTCACACTCTGAAGAAAGTGTGTAGTTTGTGGGTATTTCTGCATCCATTACTGTCACTTGAGGCAAGGCTCAAGTGGCCTCAGTAGCACAAAGTGCCTTCCATGAGGCAGTCTGAACATACAAAACCAATGCTACCATGACTGCATTGGCTACCAATTAGTTTATGGGCTCAATTCAAGATGTTGGTTTTCAGCCAGTATCTCAAGGACTTCCTCTTCCCACACGAAGCAAGCCAGACTCTGCAATTGTCATCTGAAGTCCTTCTCCGTATGTCTACTCCAAGGGAGGCATGGAGTGGAGGAATACAAGTACTGGCTGTTTCAGTAATGGTTTCCCGCTTGTGGAATCATGTCCCCAGAGAGGGATGCCTGGCACCATCTTCATCTACTTTAGCTGTCAAGAAGGAAGGTTTATTTTTACCCAGGCATTTGACACTTAATTTGGAGGATATTAGGTATATATGTGGCATCTTCCTTGCTTATTTTTTTAGTGAGGTGGGTTGAGTGAGATCTTTGTGCCTTCTAGGTTTTCATTTTATTCTGGTGATTATGATTATGATGAAGCAGAAAAGATCAGATGAACAGTTGTATATCTCAACACAAATATACCAAGACATGAGGTTTCTGCAGTTAGTAAATTTAACTATTGATGCACAAAACTATCTAGAAAAAGATGTACACAGGTGTGCAAATAAAGAGGCTTGCATGGAAGACTTGTCTCAAGACTAGCCTAGAGGAGCTCTCTTCACCTTTTCCAGGTTATGTCTCAAGGCAAAGTCTGGAGACATTGTGTTAAAGATGTGAGATAATCCAACAAGGGGCTTATTGACATTTTTGCCTCAAAATAAAAATTCTCTCCTCTGCAAGTTCAGGGTAAAACATAGCATGGGTCACTCTTTATCAGTCATCACTTTGCTGACATCACTTCAAATTGCAGCAACACTGCTAGCAAGAAATTTCATTTCCTGTTCCCTGTCCCTCACCCCCAAACATATCATGGTTTGAGGGTTGAAAACCAAACCCAAACAGAGTATGCATATCCCACACAAGTGAACATCAGCTGCAAGTTTGTTGTGCTATCCTATAATTGTCTAGAGAGGCCCCGATAGTAAATTTAGTCCTTCAGGTTACCATCACCATTTGGCTGTTTACATACAGACGTGGGTAATGAAACAGAAGGAAAATTAGGTGTACCGGTTGTCTGTGCTTCCTGCAGAGGTGAAACAGTTGAATATTCAGAGGTACCAGAATTGGGCACAAGACCCGTTGGGCTCATCATCCTTTCTAGTGCCTGTGCTAACAAACAAAATTTAAAAAGTTTAAATGTTACAAATGTAGGATATTTCTCCTTTCTCCCTTTTTCTCACACACAGGCTTGAGGGGTCCTCACCCCAAGGTGAGTTTAGGATCACACCCAGTTTCATTTTAACTAGGACGGCAACATTTACTGGACTTGAAAAACACAGTCAGTAGTTCTATACAGGTTATTTCCTCACTATGCATAGGAATTTATCTGTATCATACTACCCTTCTTGACGTTGGTATCTTATACTCAAATATTTGCATAGGGATGTCTCTGTGTACAGCCCAACATGTTAAATTGCATAGATCATTCCAATAAGGCCTACAGAGCACAAGAATGAGACCTATGCAGACTAGGCAATACAGTGGAAAACTGCTATAGAAAGTAAAGGCAATGGCATCAGTATCAGGTAGGTGTAGGTTAATTTTCACAGCAATCTATGAGGTTGTGGGGGGGGGGTTAAATAGGGAAGCAAAGAAAATGTATACAGAGTCATTCTCTCTCCAACTATCAGCAGCCAGAAAAAAGCAACAGAATTTCCTTCTTGGGAAATTCCATAGGACACTTGGTTGGCCATTGTCACAATACCAAACCAGATAGATAATTGCCTCATCAAGCATAATTATTCTTATGTTCTAAGAGGCAGTATGACCAATATATTAATCACTCTTAAAAATTATTTCTTTTAAAAGTTTCTAAATATAACATATGAATGCAACTCCTGTTAACTTCATCCTATGCAGTGTTCAGATATATTACAAATGTTTCTGAGCACAATTTATAATAGAAATATTGTTCATATTGGGAAGACTGTTTCAATACTCAGGAGTTATTCCAGTTACCTTTTCTCTTCTTCCTAATTTTATTAAATCATTTTTACCTTTGTTAATGGACTCATAGCAGCTTATGCAGACTCTTGCTTCTTTATCCAGATACTGAAGTTTGCATTTCCGATTACAACAGGCTGTACAAAAAACCTAGATTAGAACAGCAGCTATATTAATATGATGAATCTAAAAAATAGTTAAAATAACATATTACTAATTAGACAAGACACAAATGGGTGGGGGAATTAATACTATATGAACAATCTTATTTTGCAGTTTTAGTACCTGTCTTTCCAAAGTGCAGTTTTTGCAACATAAAGGTAAAGGGACCCCTGACCGTTAGGTCCAGTTGCGGATGACTCTGGGGTTGCGGCGCTCATCTCGCTTTACTGGCTGAGGGAGCCGGCATACAGCTTCTGGGTCATGTGGCCAGCATGACTAAGCCGCTTCTGGTAAAACCAGAGCATTTACCTTCCCACCGGAGCGGTACCTATTTATCTACTTGCACTTTGACATGCTTTCGAACTGCTAGCTTTCAGGAGCTGGGACCGAGCAACGGGGCTCACCCCGTTGTGGGGATTCAAACCGCCGACCTTCTGATCGGCAAGCCCTAGGCTCTGTGGTTTAACCCGTGTCCCCTACATAGATCACAATACTGTAAATTAACTCTATAGCACAACACTGACATCTAGTGGAGAGGTTTTTTAAAAAAACCACAACAAACCTTACATTTGTATAGAATCTATTTATGCCCAACTCAGGAACAAACAAAAACTGAAGCTTGAATTGCCTTACTCTGATCTCTGAACAATTCTGAATCACTGTAGTGCACCAAGAGAAATGCTATACTATGAACAAGTTACCTAGAATCAAATCCATACTCAACCCATATAGTGAGCCATCCATTATTTGCATCTGACTACAGAGGTGCTGCTGTAAAGTATAAAGTGGAATAGCTTCAAATTTGCCACTCAGCCCATGGGGAGGGGAAGGAATGGAAGACACATTTTTTTTGGGGGGGGGGAGAAATCTCTTTTATGTTCTGGTCTAGGAAAAGAGATCAGATTGTGCAGAGCTTATCTTGAACCAAAGCTGCCTAGATCAACTTCCAAATATATTTTCAAAGATAATGAATTGCCTTGAGCAAGTTCATAGTGCCTAGTCATTATAAAATACTACAACGTATTTCATACATCTGTAGTCAGAAGATAGGATTTCTTAACTCTGGGAAAATCTGTCAATGGGCTTGGTCACGCTTCATTTTGAGAGCTCAGCTGTATTTTCATCCAACTTTCAAAAGCCAGGCCAAGAATGAATGGGGATTACTTTTAAAAAAGGTATATTCTTGTGCTGAGCACACTCATCCTGAAGGGCTGGGGTGAGAAGGATTTTGGATTTGGGTGATGCAATCATTAAGAACATAGCAAAGGGTGTGTAGATGCAATTTGTAATCTAGACAGGCTGCTATATAGTGCTGGGGAGAGGTCAGCAGTAGTACTGCATGCTAGCACCAATGACATGGGGAAATGTAGTTGGAAGGTCCTGGAAGCAAAATCGAGGTTGCTAGATAGAATGTTGAAAGCCAGGACCTTCAAAGTAGTTTTATCTGAAATAATACCTGTGCCACACACAGGGGCAGCTAGATAGGAACAGTTGTGTAATCTCAATGCATGAATGAGACAGTAGTGTCAGGAGAAGGGGTTTAAATTTATTAAACAGGAGGGAACCTTTGGGACAAATCAAACCTGGATGGGCTCCACTTAACCAGGATGCAACCAAGCTGTTAAAATCATGAACAATTTTCAAACTGATTGTGGGGTGAAACTGACAGGAGCCAAGGAGGGTCGCGTTTGGAACAAACCTTCACCCAGAATGAAGGTGAAAAGGTTTATTATCATTTAAATGGAGGAGTATAAAACTAGGCATCAAGAGTTATGGGGCACATAACAGCAATTCAGAGAGCACAAAGCAACACAGACTAAAATGCAAGTACCAGAGATAATGTTGGGACAGAAACTGTTTTTCTAGTAATTCTCAAGGCCTTGGGGCCAAGATGGGTGAGTTGGAGTGCTTGGTTTGAGAGGACAGATATAGTGGGTATAACAGAAACTTGGTGGAATGAAAACAACCATTGACGCACTCATCTATGGATGCAAACTTTATAGGAAGGATACTGAAAGGAGTACTGGAGGTGGTGGTCAAAGATTACATAAGAGACGAAATCCTCCAGAATCTTGGATACCAGACCACTGGTTGGCCACTATGAGAACAGTGTGTTGGACCAGATGGGGCATTTGGCCATATCCAGCAGGGACCTTCTTATGTTTCTACCAGTCTATGGTCTCCCCCCACATTTAGCTTTTAATATACAACAGGGCAAGCTGTGCTCAGATAACATAGTTCTCTCTCTCCCCAGCACAGGCTGGATTTTCAAGACTGCACTGGGTAGCAAGTACTGGGACATTTATATGCTGCTTTTGATCAACATTTTCCACTTTTATTTGCAAACTAAAGATTGTGTGCAAACCTTAATGATTATCTAGAATGCAGATTGTGTCTTTCTTTCCTTCTATATATTATTTGTTCAGTTACCAGGATCTGAAGCTTGTTTGACTGCATTTTCAATTACTAAAACTTTAGGCTGATAGCACTTAATAGTGCCTGTTTCCATCCCAACTAAGCCAGTTTTGGGGGAGGGGAAGGATGGAAATGGTGTTAATAAAAGCAAATGCTAACCTAGAAGGATAAATACTTATTTCTAACTTCTATGATGACCAGACATATGGACTAGGATAGATATTTAAAAATGGGTTTAGATTACTTACTTTCCCACAAGCACGGCAATGGTGTCTTCTTTTTGTAAATGTGAACTTGGCTTGACAATTCATGCAGTTTGGTGCTTCTGAATCAGGAACCCAGGATGGCTGCTTGTCTCCTGGGACTACAGCTTGTTCTACTACTTGAGCAGGTTCCGAGATCACAGGTGAGACACTACCTTTGTTTTCCAAGCAGCTTTGTGTGTCAGCATTATTAAATCTGAAGTTTGACTCAGAACAGGTTTTAGTATCTGAGAGAGAGGTATTTGAGATTGTGGAATTTATCACTTGGGGCTCCCTCTCAAGTTTATTTGGACTACTAAGCTCAGAAGAGTGTTTGGATTTTGGTGAAAAGTTTTGCAACTGTTTTGGCCTTGCACCTCCACTGTGCACCATCTGTTGGCTGCTTGCGAGGTCTGAAATTTCACTTGCAGTTTCACTTATGTGATCTGAAGTCTCTTGCTGAACCTGCCGTGTTCCTTTTCCCACCAGAACCCCCAATCTAGGTTCAGAATTGGAAACTATACAATTGTTATTGACAGAAGCTTCCCTCTTCTTAAATTCCGTTTCTACTTGTAAACTATCACTTCTGACATTCAGTTTGTTAACATCTATTAAGTTATCATAAATCACATCAGATTCCGACAGTCCATCATCAGTATCTTCTTCCAGAGGCTTTGAATGGCTCACTTCAGAACAATGCTCAGTTAAGAAGGCATCAAGTTCAGCATCACTAATGAGCATATCACTTCCAATGATGTCTTCTTCGATAGCTAGATCAATTGAAGCTCTATCACCAATATCAATGGGCAAAACACTGCTGCATGTTTCAGTAACCAAAGAAGAACTAGAAGTAGCAGCAGAGTCTTGGTATTGGAAAAGATCACATTTACTGGTAATGTTGTCAAAGCCCACATTCTCGTTATCTGTAAAGGCAGGCTTCTCTAGGCAGCACTGAATGGGTTTGTTTAGATTTCCATCTTGTTCAGAAGCTTCTATTCTGTGAAACAATTCTTCTTTAGAAAGGCCATTGTTATATTTTTCTGTGTGCACAGTTACATCACTAATGACATCTGCTGCTTCACTCTGAGCAGTTTTTCCACTTGTGTCATCAGTTGAAACTAGTGACCCACATATAGAAACAGCAAGTGGAAGACAGGACAATGAAGTCTGTACATCTTCAGAGACCTCTGATGTTGAAACTATGTTTGCAGTTGCACTGGTTTCCTCTTCTGCACTAGAGATATTTTCCACAGGGGTGGGTGTTTTATCCAATACTAACATATTATCAATTTGAAGTGGGGAGGCACATAAAGTCTCTTCTTTAGGCAATATTAAGCTGGTGTTATTCAAGCCATGTGTCTTTGGCAGGTTAGAGGTTTCAGATTCAACCTTATCTTCTTTTGAAATAGTTTGCTTGCCACTTTCTCCATGTATCGTTTCACTTTCTGCACTATTTTCATCTACTAACAACTCACAAGGCAGCTTTTCACACATTAGCTCATCTTTGGAACTTTGTACAGTTGGCGTTAGTTGGGCTATTAAAGCTGATACTCTCTCAAGGCCTGTAGTTTGTTCTATCTGATCAACTACTTCATTGTTACCCAAAGTTCCCGTCTTTTCTTGAGCCCCACCAGATTCCACTACATTTGCTTCAGAAAGGCTGTCTGTCTTTAGCGTCACTTGGCTCTGTTTTTCTGTTGTGTCATCTTCCTTATTATACAGCGTTGTATCTTCATCAGTCAGTTGATGTGTGCCAGAATCTGCACTATAATCAACAGACAAGTTACAAGCATTGGCTGTTACCAATGATAAATCAAAACCAGTAAGCGAGCTTGTATTGGTCTGAAAGTCACCTGGCTGCAACTTTTGAATACACTCTGAATTACTTTTTACATGGCTCAAGTTACCTGTGTCACTGATAAGATCACAGACGGGTATGCTACATCGCCCAAGGCAAGAAGATTGATTTTTATCTGAAGAACCACCATCCACCATAGACAGAAGATCTAACCCAGTGACATTTTTCTCATTCTGTTCAGTGTTCAGTTCAAAGTTTGCTACATTTGTAGTCTGACTAGACAATGAGAGCTCAGTTGATGTGGTACAACTGCTAATATTTTCTTGCACATTTGGTCCCAGGAATTTTGGCTGCTGGTAATCTAATTCTGAAGAAAGAAAGTGAGATTTGGAATCATGTGGATTTACAATTTTGTTGTTTTCAAGTTCATCTGAAAAAAAAATTGAAATTGTTAGAAATTCATTACACACCTCTCTCTCTCTCTCACACACCCACACCCACACACCCACCCACCCACACAGACACGCACAAGCTCACTCATTCCTACGGCATCAAAAACAAATATTAATAAAAGGCTATTTTTTTTGGCCCACATTCTTCCTGTCCTTTGTCTCCCCACACCTCCCCATTGTCTGTTTTAGACTGTAACCTCCTTGGGAGCAGGAACACAGTACAGTGGTGCCCCGCAAGACGAATGCCTCGCAAGACGAAAAACCCGCAAGACGAAAGGGTTTTTCGGTTTTTGCGACGCTTCGCTAGACGATTTTCCCTATGGGCTTGCATCGCAAGACGAAAGCCCATAGGGAAATCTCGGGGACCTCTTTTAAATGCTGGCGGTGGGGAGCAAAGCCTTTTCCCCCCCTCCGGACTTCAGAAGAGGTCCAGGAAGGCCGGCGGGGGCGAAAGGCTTTGCTCCCCACCGCCAGCATTTGAAAAGCGGTCCGGGATAGCAGGGAAGCGCTTCCCGCTATCCCGGACGGCTTTTGAAGGCAGGCGGGGGGGGAGCAAAGACTTTTGTCCCCCGCCCGCCTTCGGAAGAGGTCCAGGACCTCTTCCGAAAGCGGGCGGGGGGGGGAAAGTCTTTGCCCCCCCCGCCTGCCTAACCGGGGGCTTTTAAATCGCCCCGGGACTGTCCGGGGCGATTTAAAAGCCCCCGGACGGCTTTTGACGGCAGGCGGGGGGGGAGCAAAGACTTTTGCCCCCCGCCCGCCTTCGGAAGAGGTCCTGGACCTCTTCCGAAGGCGGGCGGGGGGCAAAAGTCTTTGCTCCCCCCTGCCTGCCTTTCCGGGAGAGCGGAAAAGGCAGCGCTGCCTTCCCGCTCTCCCGGAAAGGCGGGCGGGGGGCAAAAGTCTTTGTCCCCCTGCCTGCCTTCCCGGGGGCTTTTAAATCGCCCCGGGACAGCTGAGAATTCCTCCGCTGTCCCGGGGCGATTTTAAAATGCTGGCGGGCGGCAGCGCTGCCGCCCGCCAGCATTTTAAAATCGCCCCGGACAGTGGAAAAGTCCTCCGCTGTCCCTGGGCGATCTTAAAATGCTGCCGCCCGCCAGCATTTTAAGATCGCCCCGGACAGCGGAAAAGTCTCCGCTGTCCCGGGGGCTTTTAAAATGCTGGCGGGCGGCAGCGAAGCCTTCGCTGCCGCCCGCCAGCATTTTAAGATCGCCCCGGGACAGCGGAAAAGTCTCCGCTGTCCCGGGAAGGCAGGCGGGGGGGGGGGGAAGCAAAGACTTTCGCCCTCGCCAACCTTCAGAAGAGGTCGGGGGACAGACTGTCCCCAGACCTGGTCTGAAGGCGGTTCGGTTTCCATAGGAACGCATTAATTGATTTTTTAATGCATTCCTATGGGAAACCGTGCTTCGCAAGACGAAAAACTCGCAAGACGAAAAGACTTGCGGAACGAATTAATTTCGTCTTGCGAGGCACCACTGTAATATGGTGAATGAGGTCCTGTAAAGCACCATATACACCAGTGGTGTCCTTCATTACAATCCACTTTAAGCATGCTGTTCTCTCACACAAAATAGAAGCATGAAATAAAAACTAACCAGTATTCTGCTCAAATTCATCAAGTAGCTTGTCCAAATCTGAGACTGCTGCTTTGAAGTAACTGTCCATTCTAAGGCTGAATCTGGTAAGAGTTTTCTCCTCTTGCGCCTATGTAGAATACATTGAATTAAGCAAGGGCAAGTCTAGTGGTAGATCATGAACAATTTGTAGTAGACTTTAAGAAATTTCTGACTACCAATTCTTTAAAATAGCAACAGTAAAAAGGTGGTTGTATGCTTCTATCAAATTAGGCTGCTGAAAAAGAAGAAATCAAGGCCTGATTAAACTGATGATTTATTAAACTGTGGCTTAGAGTTGTGCGAGTCCAGCAACTTAACTATGTTTTGGTTTGCTTTTACTGCTAGCAAACTGTACGCCATAAACATCACAATTATAAAAAATAAAGGCTTGACATATCTCGCTTTGCATGTCATGAGTCCATCTCATATATTAGTTTCACCTTTTAAGTTGAATTGCTGAAATAAATGAACTTTTCCACAATATTCTAATTTTCTGAGTTTCACCTGTATTATCTGAAGCCATAGGGTTTTTTTGCTTATAACCTTGTTTTATGCTTATAAACTTGTTTTAACTATGGCTTGGCATTATAGGTGAACTGAGCACTCTTCCTTAACCATGGTATATCTGACTAGCTCCATTACAAAACTTGCATAAAGTCACAATCCCAAGCAAAGGTGCCAGCTTGTGCCAAAGACTGGGGGTGTGTCAAGTGTGCTACGGCAATGTCACATGATGTTTTGGGAGGAGCACTCAGCAGCCTTCCACAACAGGAAGAGAATGAGCTGGCCAGGGAAGACCCACTTGGCTTCCTCAACCCCCAAACATTGGGCGAGGGCCAAAAGAGCTCAGCCTCCTGGAGTTGGCTTCCCTGATCCAAAGCATTTCAGACTTACACAATCCTTTGACTGTGAATTGTACAACTCCCGTGATGCGGGATTTTCTAAAACAAATTCCATTTTAGAAATGCATAGCTTCGTAAAATAAATTAGTAACATTTTTTTATTTAGATATTTTACGCTGCCTTTCAAAGCACTTTACAGCATAAAGTCATCATAAAATGGGTAATAATTCAAATAAAATAAAATAAGAACAATTCATTACAAAGTCAGTTGTAAAATAACACCAATGGTTAAAAGTACATTAAAAACAGACTGCCATAAAAACAGATGTTAACACCAGAACTACAGATCCTGTTTAAAACCAGCCTAGGAGGCAGCCAAATGTACTTCCCATGGGAGGAAGTTCCACAACAGAACCACGACTGAGCCCCTAACTTTTGTGCCCCCTCCCTCTTGTGAAGGGACCTTAGTAGCAGGTCAACCTCAAGGGCTGAGTGGGCTTATACATGTGCAGACCATCCTTAAGATAACTTGGTTCCAAGCCATCTAGTACCTTACAGGTAACAACTAGTATTTTAAATTGGACCTGGAAGCCCACTTGCAGCCAGTGAAGGTGGTGCAGAATCAGTGTTAAATGCCCAGACTGCATGACCTTTCAGAAGTAATGGGGCAGCTACAAACTGATCAGCTGAACATTCTTCAAAAGCAGACCCCATGCTGCGCATTACAGTAGTCTAGCCTAGATGCAATCAGAATAACAAATAAGAAGAGTACAAGTCAAATTGGGCAACTGGAATGGATATAATGAAATATAATAAAATCAAAGTTAATCAAGTTATTTCAGGTACTTTGTAGGAAGCATATATTTATGCTCAAAGCTCTTAAGTTAAAACTAATTTCCTCCCTTAAAATCTAAATAATATAAAGCTAGTAGGCTAATCAGTCATCCTCATTTACAATATTTATAGATATTCCAATAAAAATAATTTCCAAGTAAACCTATGAAGTGGCTTGAATATAACATTTAAGGCACGCTAAGTACACTCCATCACATATTTCAGTTCAACTACTTTTGGTTATTGGAAAAACTTTTCAAATATTTATTTAGCATCAACACTAACAAATATAAAACAGCATAAATGTTAAATGCTATAGTCAAATTGCTTTAAGTTACAAAGAATTTACAACTTACTTTAATCATTCTTGGGGACAAAAATAGCCTTAGCCTGGTAGACACTGTGACTAGGATGTGTCTCCAAAGCTGGTCAGTGAAGAGTCACTGCTGATGTCACAAGATTCTCCCCTCTCTCTGCCTTGATCAAATATAGAATTTCCTTCCCATTTTACTGAAAGGATTTCCTTTGGACATGGAATTATATCACAGCATCATTTCGGGGGAAGCCAGCTTACTTTAAAATCTTAACACTTTTTATATAGAACTTAAAAACCAATATAATTTCAGGAAATGGAAATTATAATTTAAAACCCGATAACATAATTAGTCAGTATCTAACCCAAAAAAGTCTTTTAAGATGGTTCATTGAGAGGTGAAGAGTAATGAAAAACAAGCTGTGGACAAACACTGTCAATTTGATCACTCAAAAATCATGTGACAAACCATGACTTGCAAACCAAGTACTTGGTAAGCACTTTGAAATTCTTGATAAGAAAGCTAATCCTAAAGCAACCTACGACAAAACTGTCAAGTATACAGCACATAAAGATCATTAACATTCTAAATATTTCTGTCTTGTTGCTGATCTCATGTCAACTAAAACATAGGGTAAAAATGCTACAGCTGGTGTAGACTTAGTTGCAAGAAGTCAAGTCATTTTTTAACTGGGAAGAAAACGTTCCTAACTCTTGTGCAGAGACAAGTGCAGAGACAAGCTAAGGAGACACCCTGGGGCTTCACTTGCTTGTGCTCTGAGAAGGTCCCTGCACACGGAAAAGCAGAGATTTTGGTGCAACAAACCCACCCTCGCTCGCTATGGTGTCGTCATATCAGGTTGACTTCTCACATGATTATCTTCCTTCACATATAGGAGCAGGGAAAGAAAAACACACACAAGCCGTCACATGCGAATTCTCTTGCATTATATTGGCATTTCAACCTTGAGCCAGATTCAACCTCCTGCGCCGGATTGTTTACTACGGTGGCTCCACAAACCATAAAAAGCACACCGGGGCGGACAAAACTTCTGGAGATTTATTATAATCGCACGGGATTATTCCAGCCAAGACCGGGGAAGGGGGGGGGGGGAAAGAAAGCATGGAGGGTGTTTGATGTTGAGATTTCCAATCTCCCCAGGCACCAGACGGAAAGTGGAGCCTGAAACTCTTTGGAGAGGCAACAAAACGTGAAGATGCCAAGCAAGGAAGAGGGTTGCAGGAGGAGAGAGGAACCCACTCGCTCGCCCAGCCAGGGAGGGCAGGACACCCCGGGGTGCCGATCCTTCCCTTTATAAGACGATGGAGCAGGCGGGTCTTTCCTACCCGCCGCTTTAGCCCCCCTGGCTCCTGCCCCCAAACGGGGAGAGGGGGAAATCTGTGGGGTGGCGAGCAGCCAGAGCATTGCTTGAAGAGATGCCTCGTCCACACCGGAACCCCAAACCGTGTCTCTCGTTGTCACAGAATACCTGAGAGGAATGGAGGCCCACAGGCGCGCCCCCCCCACACATCTGAGGGACAAAAAATAATAATTGGGCGCCCGACCCTCTTCTGAGGCCGAAACCCGGCGCAGGCACGCCCCCACACCAGGAAGCAACAACACACACACACACACACACACACCGCTCACCTCATGGGCGCCCCGCCAGCTTAATACGAGCCCCGCGAAGCGCGGCGGGACTTTCGCGCAGACTTTTTTTTTTTGTCTTTCCCCGAGAAAGTGGGGGGGGGGGCAAGGACTGTTCTCTTTCTTCTTCAGGTCTCCGTGCGCATGCGCTGCCCTCGCGCTCTGCCTCTTTCTCTCTCTCCGCCTTCCCTCAAGTCTCTTCTTGCTACCAATCTCCGGGATGGAGTCAAGTGCGCTTGCGCAGTTGCTAGGCTGTTTTTCTTCTCTCCTCCTCCTCCTCCTCCTCCGCGCTTCGGAGGTCAAGTCAAAAGGTTCGGGTGATTCCCCAGACCATCCGGATTGAGGTAGTAGCCGCTTGCATTTCCTCTGCTTGGGAGGTAAAGTTGCACCGAAAAAGGAGAAGGGAAGAGGACGCTTGGTTTTGCAGAACGTTTGAATATTCTTTTTTATGTAGGGATGCCAAATTTGGGAAAGGTTACTATAATTAAAGCAGCAGTACAGGACGCCTCCGTCTACTGTCCTCCCTTCAAGGTCCTTGCCTTCCCCTATTGTGATCCTTTTTAATCTTTTAAATGGACTTCGGTATCCGGCGGTGAAACGTCAAGCTCTTAAGAAAAGCAGGAGCGATCAGAAAGTGAGGCTTTGAAGGTCCTTTGGACGCTCGGGATCGCATGGAGCTATTTTAAAGGGGAAGGTGCCTTTGAGAATGTGCAGAGTACACGTAGCTGACCACTCAAAAGCCACAGCCGTCCCTGCACATTAGAGTTGGGCTTTTATTTAAGTGGCTACTGAGCTATAGACACATATTTGTTTTATAACTACATTCATTAGCTGCCATTCAAAATGCATCATTTCCTTGTAACATATAAGCAACATAATCGCTATCCTCATATCAGCTTAAGCTTGATAGCTAAGGAGTGGACTTTTCTCTGAGGCAGCCACTAAGCTGAGGAGGTACAGTAAGCTTGCAACTTACGTGGGGCTTGCCACGCCTAAAGCCAAAGCCGTGCATAGTCAAAACACATTTGGTTTAATGGTGGGTGGAATTGACAAAGTCTTTTTTCTTGGAACCCTGCCCCCTTTTTATTTTTTGTTACACGCATAAAGCTTAATGTGCACAAGTTAAATGCACGGAAGTTGCGGGCTTATTGTACTTCCTCCTTACATTGGTATTCCTGGCATCTTTGTTGCACAGCTATCCTCCTAGGCTGAAGACACACCCTATTAATTTCCTTGATCACTCAGGTTAAGCTGAATGTTGGAAGATTTAGGACATAGCACTATGGAATTTGCTCCCACAAAAAAAAGGATTAGACAAATGCAGAGAATAAGGTTATCAAGAGCAACTAGCCATAATTCTAATTAACATAATTCTAAATAAATACATTGTGTTCTGAACAAACTGTAGCAAATATTACTTCTTCAACATACCAAAATATTACAGAATATTTAGGCAAACTCTCAGCTTGGGAGTATAAATATAATTCATTAATATTCGGCTTTAAATTGTTTGCATTTCTGTATGACTGAAGTGTTGAAAGGGAGTCATGCCTAATTACTTAATCACTTCTCCCAAATAATTGTTTTTGTTTACAGCAGCACATCCTAAGCCTTCAGGCTTGATAATCTAATCTAATAGTCAGAATTATGTTAAAGTTTGTGAAAATATTTATTTGCTTTTAATGGCTTTTGGTAAAATAACATCAGGTGATGAAGAAACCATCTGTTTGCAGGTTACACTCATGTGCAATAGAAAACTTAATTTTGTTTTTAAGATGCACAGTGTAGTATTTCAAGGTCATAATCAGTTTTAATTGCCAGCAAATATATGTTAATAATTTGAATTTATTTCTCTAACAAAAATTATAGTTTGATTGTCGTAAAGACAATAAAAATTAAATAAAACATATAAACAATTTAAAACATTTAAAAATAATTAAAATTAACAGTAAAACACATCAACGTTTGAATGGGCTTGCCTAAATAAAAATGTTTTAAGTGGGTACAGTAAAAAGTGCAAATCAACATATATTGATAAACTGAAGGTGTTACGCCATATGTAGTCTGAAGATTTTAGCACAGGAGCTGAAAATTAGGGGTTTAGAGTACTAGAGTGCTTATCTAAGGCAACTGGGACTGTGCAGAGCAGGGTTTTGTTTTTTTTTAAATGCAACATAATTTAGGAGGAAGTCGAATTGCCCTACTTGAGAGTTCAAAGAACTGACTGACAGCAAGAGCTGTTTAGCAGTGGAAACAGACTCCCAGAAGAGGTGGTGGACTCTCCTTCCTTGGAGCTTTTTAATAAGATGTTAGATGGCCTGCCAACCTAGCAGTTCGAAAGCACCTCCGGGTGCAAGTAGATAAATAGGGACCGCTTACCAGCGGGAAGGTAAACGGCGTTTCCGTGTGCGGCTCTGGCTCGCCAGAGCAGCGATGTCACGCTGGCCACGTGACCCGGAAGTGTCTCCGGACAGCGCTGGCCCCTGGCCTCTTAAGTGAGATGGGCGCACAACCCCAGAGTCTGTCAAGACTGGCCCGTACGGGCAGGGGTACCTTTACCTTTTTACCTAGATGGCCATCTGTCATTTAGTTGGCATTCCTGCACTGCAAGGGGGACTGGATGATTCCCAGGATTCCTTCCAACTCTACGATTTTTGAATGATAACCAAGTCTGCACTTAAATCCCTTCTGCAAAATACTAATATTCTGGCAGCATTCTGTGCCACTACAGATGCATATGGCTGACTGTCCCTCCTTAGAAACATTGCAGAACAGTTAAGTAGAAGGGCTATTATGGGCCCCTCCCTCTCTCCCCCCAGCCTGAAGTGATTAAGTGGAGGAACAGGTTGCTCCTGTTTGTGAGAACGTGGCCTTTGTTTCTGTTGTTGCACCACAGTTTGCAGCAGATGGGCTCTGAAAGGGAGAGTATCACCATTCGCTTTTCATTATACAACAAGTAATTTATGCAGACACCTGCTTGCTTTTTTTTTTTTTTTTTGAGAAATCCTCTGTAAGTTTTCACACTCGCCAGCGATAAGAAGAGTATTATTCTGGGTGGGTTCCCCCCCCCTTTTTGTATCCTCTCAGCACATAAAAATAATGAGTGAAGACAAACAAGACATTTTGTTTAGTTCACAACATTTGGCTGCTGCCGAAGAGCTTTCCCTTGTAGTTTGTTTCTCACAGTTACAGGGACAAATTGGAACCAGTCCTTGGCTTTAAGATCTACAGCTGCTCTAATTACATCTAAATGTGCTTGTTAGTCCAGATTAAAATGGCAGCAAGAGACCAGAGCTTTAGGCTCCAAAAGAAAACAAATCTAGCTTCAAAATTAAGACTGCTGTGTACAAGGGAGCATGCAGCAGCTTTTACGGTGAAAATTGGCTTCAAAAACTTGATTGGTACAACTGCCAAAAGCTGTGGGTTTATCCATTCTGAAGTGCTAAATGTGTTTCGTTATCTAAATGTGTGGTTGACTTAACATTATAGCTAGTATCTTAAATCAGGGGTCAGCAATCTTTTCCAGCCGTGGGCCGGTCCATCATCCCTCAGACCATGTGGGGGGCCGGACTATATTGGGGGGGGGATGAACAAATTCCTATGCCTCACAAATAACCCAGAGATGCATTTGAAATAAAAGGACACATTCTACTCATGTAAAAACATGCTGGTTACCAGACCGTCCACAGGCCTGATTTAGGTGGTGATTGGGCCGGATCCAGCCCACGGGCCTTAGGTTGCCTACCCGTGTCTTAAATTAAGGCCACTTTAAAGTCCCTAGCATGTAAAAATGTTACCCTTCCCCAGTTGGGGGAGGGATTTGTTCTCCTTAATACATGTGACTATGTCAAAATGAGGGGTGTATGAGTGCTGAGGAGACTGTTCTGTCAGCACAGGATTTATCCTTGTACAACAAAATCTCCCCCCTCCTCTGCCCCCCAATCTGTTCTGAAGGTTCCCCAAGCCTCCAGAGTAAATTTGGGGGCAGTGGGATGTACATGAGGGGAGTCGTCGCCTTACACTAGTTCTAATCCTTGCATTTTCACTTTTATTTAGTTGAATACTGCCCATAGTTTTGACACACTGTTAAATTATAAATGACATTACTGGTACTTAATTTTTAAAATAGCAGGGAATCCATTAATTTATGATCAGCAGAGAAAAAAGTTGTACCCAACTTGCTAAACCATACATCAGAACTGACCCACTGAAATTAATGGACTTAAAAGTCTACTGATTTTAGTGGATCTAGTCCTTATGTACGTATGTGGATACACAACCCAGAATCTCTTTATCTTACAGTAAACATTCCCATAGCATATAAATTCGTTCATTCGATCATGAAATAGTGCTTTCAAAAATACATCTGCCCCCAATTCCATCATAGCATAAAATACATAGGCATTACGTACAAGCAAACTATTTACAAATATCTACATTAAGTGTATAAAACACATTAAGGTTTTTTTTGCAATTATTTTAATTTAATTGGTGAAAAATGCTTAAAATCACTCTAATAAAAAGGTTCCCTGAATTATGATGACAGAATTACAGCCCAAACCAGAGGCTCTGTTGACACACAAGAACTTCTGCCTGTTGACTTCTATGTATCACAGTGATGAAGGACCTGGAAGTCAATTGAAAGCCCATCCACGCAAGCGCATATGAATCTTAAATCAGTCTTGAGCATTAAAGAGGTGTGTTGCCTCTGTCATCACCCACCCCCTTCTAGGCTCTACCCTCCCCTGTACAGCAGTCAGTATTTTCAGTTTTGATCAGCTGCTTCCTCTGTCAAATGCACATAATTTTCTTCAAGTGTTGGGGAACAAGAACTTTTAGACGTACAGTTCAGCATTCTGGTGGGAGATGTGTGGGAAATAGAGCAGGAGCAATCTTGAGCACCGCGTGTCTGGCAACACGAACACACAGGAAGAGCTGACTTTGGGGGCTCTGAATCATCTTTGCACTGATTACTGCTAAGAGCAAGCTCTTCTGAAAATTCGCTTTCCTTATTCCGCTGCAAACTATCTTCTTTCTCTTCCAGGGCGCGAGCAAGCATATAACTAACTTTTCTTTGATGGGCCAACGCTTCCTCCTTATCATTCAGCTGTAAAAATCATTTAAAAAATAAAATAATCAATATTTATTTTTACAGAGATAAAAGAACACCATTAATAATGCCCTCTATGAAGCCATACAAGTTACCAACCAAGTCTATCAGCATCCTAATGATTTCCTGTGGATTATCCAATTCTTCTATTTTCTTGCTGTCAGCACCAGAAGCAAGCATGCCCGTCAACTTTCGCCCCAAGCTTTTCCTATTCCCTTGAAATGTGAAAGCACCTGAGGGGGAAAAATAACATTCACATTTAAGTCCTGATCTTTGAGACATTCTGAACAACAACCACCTTTTTAAAGTCCAAATAAAATTAAGCCTAACACAAATATACCACTGGAAAATTGAGGCAGTTACCAAACGAAAATAAATGGCACCCATCTATAATCCAGCTTCCAAAAGTACACCTGCTTTTTAGCGTGACTGCTATACTTTTAATAGACAAAATAATAACCAGCACAGATAGAAGAAAAAGAATAGAGCAAAATGTTCTGCAGTTAAAGTGAATAAACGGAGAACAGTGGAGTGCTAGTAATGGAGGCCAAAATATGCTGATCTTAGATAACATGTTTTGAATGCTCATTCTAAAATACTGTAGTTATTCATAGTCTGTTACAGGGATAGCCAATGCGGTGCCCTCCAAACGTTGTTGGGCTCGGACTCCCATTAATCCCACTTGGCAAAACCAAAGGCCAGGGATTATTGGCGCTCCAAAGGTTGGCTACTCCTGCTCTACTATTAAGCTCCAATATCCTATCAGCACCAGAAAGGCAGTAATACAGGGGTGAGAAGAGAAGAAATGTATGCAGGTGCTTGAAACTGGGAGGAGAAATTGCAATAAACTGGGAGAAAATTATATGAACTCCAAAAAGGAAACAAACTGTTCATTACTTTAGTTCACTCGCTGGTGGATGAATCCTCTCCCATCATTCAAAATATTCATTTTTCAAAGCAGATTGCAATCATAAGATCACACTTTTATCATATTGAATATCACCACATGCAAATTATACATGTGCCAGAAAAAAGCTTCCTATGGTCTTTTAACTTGACATTTATTTTATTGGACATAATCCAGCATATTTAACACCACCACCACCAGTTTGGAGAGATTACTCCATAATTTTTCATAGCTGCCTCCCTGTAAAGACTTTTCCCCAGATAATGAATAAGTGAGATCCAGAAGGTTTCAAATAAGATATCCTGAACTTTGGCTGTGATGTTTGAACAAGACCATTGTGTTTTGAGGTGATATATAAAAGTTCTCTCTTTGATGATGTTATCTGTGATGGCTCATTGATCTACTGCTCTTCATGAGATGAGCAGTAATCAAGCAATTAACATGCATGAACCAGCCTTAAATTTTCTTGGTAGGGACTGCTTTGCTACTCTGTATGTATGCAGAATGGTTAGCTACTATGAAATTCAGGTCAGCAAATGTATGATGTCAAACAGTAGGTTTTAGGTTTATTCGAATAGGTTTTATTCAAAACAAAAACCGCAAATTCCGGGCTGCTTTCAGTACCACTTAGAATCATGCAGCATGGAGAAAATTACCATCGTCTTTTATGTTTTTCCAGTTGAATCGTTTCTTGTCTTTTCTGCAGATCTTATTCATCTGTGCGAGTCCCAGAGCCTGGTCCCTCCTCCGCATCAGCTGCTGCTCAAATGCAATTCTGAAGGCATCTGCCATAATATATGCTTCTTCTTTACTCTTCTTCAGAAGCTCAAACTAGGTGGTTGTTTTTTAAGATTGAGAGAAGGTTCAGATGACGTTCAAAAAAAGAGTGAATGAATCCACATTTTGGAGCTTTTTTAGTCATTCAATCCCAGTACATTGGTATGGCAACTGCTTCCCCAAATGAAGGAGAGCTATACACACACTGTCACTAGGTGACCAGAAAATTTAATTATAACAATTGACTGGGAAGACCTCTAGTATACTCTGCCACAGGATTGACATTTAACAACAAAAACAATAATAAAAGTGGCTGTCCACACAGAGAGGCACATTGTTCTTTGTTTACCATGGAACTGGGCTATACCTTGTGCTCGGATGCATAATCAATGGTAAAGAGTACTAGAGTTGCTGCAAAAATAAGTATCACCTACTACTGCTCCCTATAAAATCCTCCTGCTTAGGCAGCAAACACACCCACACTTTTTCTCTGTGTGGAACAGCAACCAAGAAAGCAGAGACAGACAGACTTCTATAAACAATTATTGGCTACCAAACCTAGGCAACTTTTTGGGACACTTCCAGAGTCTTCTCTCTGAGTCTTCTCTCTCCTCCTGGCTCCTCCCTGCCCTGCCTAGAGGAGGAAGGGGGCTGGGTTTTGTTGGTGCCAGCGGCAGCAGCGCTTGAGTGGCCGCCATTTTAAGCAGCCCCTCTCCGGAGCCCTTTCGCGTGCTGCTCATCGTCCCTATGCCTCTGCTACCACCACCAGCCCCTGCCGCTTGCAAGACACAGGTAAGCAGCCACCGGGGCTCATGGTGCTCTTGCATTATTACCCCCCCCCAAATATAGTCCGGCCCCCCATAAGGTCTAGGGGCAGTGGACTGGCCCCATGTTGAAAGTTTGCTGACCCTTAAATTTGAGCAAGAAAGATCCATCTTTGGATCCATCCCATTTTGTTTTCATAGGTTACCCTTGTCTAAATATACTCTTATGCATTGGGCCGCTAATATGTATACAGTACATATATAAATAATAATAATAATAATAATACAAGTTTTAGATATCTGTCATCATAAAAAGGAAAACGCATTGACAAATCAGCTGCCTAAACACTATATTTTTAAGCTTACATCATTTTGAACAATTTCACACATGGCAAGTGCCTTCTACACATCTTCATTAAAAGGGACAACAATCCTACTTTCAGTCCAAGCATAAATACCTCTTGTTTGAGCTGAAGCAGTTGTTTTCGAGTCGCCGCTGACATTTTTGCACAGGAGCATGGCTCTCCCTCAAGACCACTGCAAGTGCAGGCTCCAAGTACTGCCAGCTTCAAATTCAAATGCACACCATTCCATTACTGATTATTATTATTATTTTTACAAAACACAGAATAAGGGTAGACTTATACATCTTCATACAAGTCATATTACTGGCTTGGATCCAGAGCGGCCCTTTAGAACAGAAGGACTGCTTCCATTTCCAGAAGTTACTACAATCTAATAGAAGCTCCCATTCATGAAAGGTAGAGACGATTTTCTCTGATTCCCCTTCTGCCTCATGCATCTTCTTCCAGAGTATCCTCCAACTCTCATGGGAAGATTATCAGGTAGTGTAGGTGGGGATCAATGAAAAATCACCTCTCACCTATCCCCCACCCAGCCCCAACATTCCATTACTGTAACTAAAATCAGTATCAAACTCATTATGAGTTCTTGGGCTTGTCTATTTTCAATTTCTCCTTTTCACAGCTCGAAAAAATTTGTAGAAGATCAGCTTGGGGCAGACTGGTCTAGGAAGAAAGAGGGAGCGAGCAATGGTATTTCATGAACTGGATAAGATCCCAAGTCCAAATGGAGGAGGGAAAATAGTAGCCAAAAGAACTGAAGCCTCTGCCCTTCCACTTCATTCTCAAAGTAACTGGTATCAGCAAAAGACTCAAACAAAGCAATTTTAATATACACACCTCAAGTCCTGTTATCTCTGTAAAACCACTCTTGCTAAGGGACATGTTCTCCTGAACAATCTTCCGCTGTTTTGTATCTAGGACAGCAAGAATCTCCAAGTGCTGTTGTTCCAAAACTGTAAAATTAAATATTGAGCAAAGAAACAGTTTGTGAAATTTCCAATCAGCTTCTTTTGCTTCAAATCCTCACTTACATAATTTTCAAATTTAATAGGGTTTGATTCTTCATTTACTAACTTGTGGGGTATACACAAAATAAAGGAGCTTAATTTCTGAACAAAGAGCTCAAGCTCGCCCACAAGTTTATGTTGGAAGCTTCCCTAGTCTCAGATTTTGTGGAATTGGTTGAGATTACACACTAAGGAGGAAAAGGCTTTTTACAAAGCACTAGTTTTATAATCTCATATATTATGGACTGAAGATTCTGCATTTGAAGCAGGTTCAAAGCTGTGGTTTACTAAACTATGCTGAAATAATGTGTCAATAAGTGTTGCCAGAGGCAATATTAAACATTGAGAGCCAGTGATGGTGTAGCTGCTTAGAGTGACAGATTAGGAGTAAGGAGATTCAGGCTGAAATCCCTTCTCAGCTATGAAGCTCAATAGGTGACTTTCAGCTGCTTGCCACCTCACCTAGGCTACCTAGGTGAGTACATGACAATGCTAATCTTATTGCTAACTGCATCAATGCAACATGCAAAATCCTAAATTCCAGTATATTCAGTGGGTAAGAATGCATAATTTCAACCTTATGCTTCTAAGCACGACATGATGTTGAAATCCTTTCAAGAGTACAAACAAAAGTTTAAGACTAAGACATTATGTCTAAATGATTTGAAGAACTTTACAATTATCTGTTTTAACAACTTGCATTTTTGAAAATACATTTGTTGAACTTACTCTTGGAATATCTTGTTTCTTTTGTGACTTTCAATGCAATGGCCTTTGGCT
Source organism: Podarcis melisellensis (assembly GCF_964234715.1). Lineage (NCBI taxonomy): Eukaryota > Metazoa > Chordata > Lepidosauria > Squamata > Lacertidae > Podarcis > Podarcis melisellensis. The sequence goes on from NC_138543.1 coordinate 33,038,889, forward strand.
AAAAACAATAAATATTGGACTAATATTCTGCATCATAGAAAGTTAAACTAAACACAGTACACTTTTCAAAAAAGATTAGTCTTTGCTTTTTTGCATCTAAGATGAAGGCGAGAAACAATTTCTTTAAAAGGCAAAGAACTGAAAAAGGTGGAGCATACTTACATTCATTTTCAGACTTTAATGTTTTAACTTCATCCGTTTTCAATTTCAGTGTTTCCTTAAGTGCAGCATTTTCACAATAAATTCTGTTGACAATGGCAACAAATGACATGTTTTTAAAGCATACCTCAAACATATGCTTCTATATATTGCAAAACTAAGGTATTACTTTGGTATATATACCTGTCATATTTTTCTGCCCAAGACTCTTCTGTATTTTTGAATTTCTCCTGATTAATTTTTATTTCCCACTGTAGAACATTTATTTCCTATAAACAGTAAAATGTTAATATTAGAAGAAAGCAGGACAATATTCCATAATTTGAACATTATACTCTTAGTGTTGTGAGGATGGATCGAATTCCCTCCTACATCCCATAACCACACTGCTCAAATTTATTCTCTAAGATCATATAATTTTGCCTTAACTTGACAAGAAACAGCCAGTGCACAACTGGCAATGTTTGGAAATAATTTATTGCAAGTAATCACCTGGTTCAAAAAGCCAACCACAAGCCAGCTTGCCTGTTCTGCTGGGCGGTAAGTACATTCCAAACACCCCTGACTGTGGACTTAGTGCTCTCCTGTTCACTTTTCCTGATGAAATCTAGGATTGCAGTCAATTGTTTGTCTAAAAATACTGAGTGAGCAACTTTAGGTAACTACTGATGAAAGACAAAATGTCTAGGAATGTTCTATGTATCCACACATTCATTCCATCAGTCTACTGCATTAATGTGAAAATCGATTTTCTAGTTTTCGCTATTGTGGAGAAAAACTTGAAAATCTGTGGGCACAGTGTTCGCTAAAAGAGAAGAATCAAACAGTTCTTCCCATGGAATAAAAACTCTGTCCTCTGAAATCTCCGAATTATCCAGACACATCTTTTCCAATAAGTATTCCAGCAAACTATTACAACTGTACTAAATAAAATATTGTAAATAAAAGACAATTCAACAAAGATATGCAGTGCAGTGCCATGCATATTTACTGAGAAGTAAATTGCAGTGTTCAATGGACCTTTTTGCCCAGTAAGGGTTGTAGTCTTAAGCATGCTTAGTCCATTGAAATCAAGTATGTTTTGGATTTTTGCTTTAGGGCTGCAATCCCATACACATCTCAGCTATTTTTGCCCCTCTTCAGAGAAAGAATAAGGTATAGTCTTACCTTTTCTAAAGCTCTCTTCTGCTGCTCTGTTTTTTTAAACACCGCTTTAGTATGACAAGTGGCTTTATCCAGCACTGCCTGAGAAATAAAAATTTTAAAAGCTGAACTATTATGTCTCGCATAATATTATGTCTCGCAGATCATACTAAAAGTGAAAACATATGTATCAATCAGTGGCAGACTTTGAGCTCTCAAATTTCAGAGGCTCCCCACTGCCTCTCACACGACACTGTTATGGTGCTCCCTGCAGCGCAGAACCCAGTGCATCTGAACTGGTCACGCTACCCTAAAACTGCCTCTGCATCAATTAAGGAACCGGTCACCAAAATCAGTAATAAAACCATAACGGTGAAGAACAGCTGTCTCATTTGCATAACAGTACATGTACAATTTGAAAAACGCTACATTACAAATTTCATGTAAATTCATATATATTAGTAAGTTACCATGCTCTGCAGAATTTTTAGTGCTTGCTCTTTGCCTTCAAGTTGTCTTTGAGATGCTTCCAATTCAACTCTTAAAACTTCTATTTCCTGGGTACGAATAAAGTCACGTTGAGTAAACAAAAATATTGGCATCATACAGAGACTTTCTGCTATGTGTGGATGGTACACCCGCTTGTGTGATTGGAAGGATTTCTTCCTCAGGCTGCAGCCCCATCTCCACACCATCTCCCACACTGTTCTGGAGGGTTCCCTGGCCAGCAGGAGAGGCTCCTGCTTAAACCATCAACCAAGGCAACCAAGGCAGCTTCAGTGCCATAACCAGGCCTAAAGCCAGACCAAAATGGATCCAGAAAATCCACTTCCTCCAAATATGGGTGAAGCTGGACTTCTACTACTCTCTCAACACCATGCCCCATATTTGCTATTGCTTCTGGGTCTAGGAACATCCTATTAATGAGAAAAATAAGGTTCCAAATTAAGTCTTGCCAAGACAGGCACTTACCTCTTCAGCTTCTTGAAGGTGTTGTATTAATTCTTCATTTGATGCCTCAGAGTTAGATTCTGTGTGCATTCATAATAGAAAAAGCATCCTGGTTTGAAACTAATAGGATGGCATGCTTATTTTTAAGTGCTTTTTTAAAACGTTAAAAAAAGACCGCGAAAAGCACCAGCTGTTTCTCAAAACTATGGTAATTTGCCCTCCCCTTGCACTTTTATGTAATAAGCATTTAATAGACCACTTCTTAAGTTTCAAGCAATAGCATCGGATTGTTGGAAGGAGAGAAAAACCCCACAGTGGGCATCTCCCAATGGCGGGGGGGGGGGGGGAAGGATGCAAAAGAACTTTAGATCAAAAGGTAAAGTTAAATCAACACTAACTTATTTAATGGCTAACCACACATTTGTTTGTCTCCATGCTGAGCTGCCCAGCACATGAGGTGCGGTAAAGCACCAGACTCAGGCAATGGAGACAGAAGAGATGGCTCTCTGTCCACACTACTGCTTCCAGAACACACACACAAACACACACATCCCTCACTGGCAAGAGGGAGGCATTCTGGTTTGCAGAGAACGCTTTGTGGAACAGCTTGGCTCCCACCAACTTTGGTGAGAGCTGCAGTGTTCTAGCAGCAGAAGTGGTGAGAGCTGAGCCCATTCAGCAGATGGGGCAGGAGGCGGCAATTTCCGGTTTACCTCAGGTGGCAAAAGGGGATGAGCCACCCATGTCTCCATGCATGCGTGGAACTATGTTTCAAAAGATGTATAAACAAAAGAAAAACTTGGGACACATGCGCTCTAATGGAGAGTCCTTAAAATAAAATAAAAGTAAAACTGAGGTGGGGAGGGGAGTTCACCAAAAGGCAAAGCAAGAAAGTGAAACGTCAGAGAGCAGCTGACCTCTTTTAAAAAGGAACAAGGGGGTGGGGGAATGCAATACTCAAAGGACAAATTTCAAAATAACTGCCTGCAACACTTGCACAGTCATAATCCATACAGAACTCCAACTTGCGCTGGAAGCAATAGATTTCTGGGAGAAGGAAATTGTATTTCCTCAGCAACATCCAGTTATTGTTTTGAATATTTGAAAAATGAGTTTCCTCCCCAAAATGGACTCTCACTCATGTTACAATCCAGTGAGATGCTACTGTACACTGCGGCCTCAGAGATAAATGAGACTACATTAATCTCTTTCATGCTTGGAATCTACAAGCTGGGCTACATCATTAGAAGCCTAGCACCCAAATGGCTGAGTCAACAAATAAGTGCTTAGTGTGCTGACTGATACACCAGTCCCCTGTACAGCACTGTTTACAACTTATATAAAGCATTAAATGCTGCCTCCTCTCCTCTCTTGTGATACACTGGAATCTCTCATTTTTTACAGGAAAACTCGTAAAACAGTAGACATGCAAGGTCTAATATTTTGAATTCAGTTATTCTAGCTTCTGTTTAAGTCAACATGCTTAAGCACACACAACTGGGTCAACACTATCCATCATACATATATCTTACATTCCTTATTTTTGTTTTGAACACCTACAGGAATAGGTGAAAAGCTCAGTATAACTGAAAATTTGAAACCAGCATTTTAGGTGGTGCAATAAACTGTTTCGCCTGCTGCTCTATATTTGTTGTTCTGTGGTACTTCTGGAGATGTTTATGAATTAAGTATCTTAATAGCAACATTTACGTGCTGTATGAAGAATACTAAATGGTCCAAAAGTTTGGATTGAACTAAAACCTTACCAGAGCTGTTTTGTCGGTTGCAGCTACGAAATGCATTGATTCCCATTTTTTTGACTGACGTGTCATTCAAACTGTTACACCTTGAGCAACGAAAAACTGTTGCATCACATTCTTCTCCTTTTTTTGGCAGCATAAACGGACTGAAGCTTTTCCTTGCTGAACCTCTTCTAGGCATACCTGGGTGTGCGCCGAAGCTTTCTGGTTCATACATATCACTTTGCCTTCTAATGAGTCCATTTCCCAAATCTCCACATGCCATGTCATCATCTTCACCTTCTGAGGTCATACCCAGTTTGTTCTGCAATGACACTGCTTCACTCATTGGCAACACAAATAGCTTCTTATTTCAAGCTAGCAGTGCCTTTGTTTAAATACAAAAGCTTTGTTTAAACACAAACACGTCAGGGAAAGTTGTGCTGGAAAATAAATGAATAAAAACGAATAATTATGTTATAACAAAACTAAAGATGTCTCGGTTTCTTTAAAAGCCATTTCCACCATTTCTAGACGGCAGCAAATAGTTTTTTTACACTGTACTAAGATTTTCCTAAATAACCCATGCTTCTTGTCGAAAAGATTACTAATTACAGGAAGCATTTCCTGCAAATTAAACACATGTATTGTTAGTACTGATTTCAAAGCACGACTGCAAAATAAGATTCCAAGAACTTAAAAGCATATCAGTGTAATCTTATGCCTTGCTGGCAGGACCATAAACACACCCAGCCACTTTGTTTACTTTAAAATGTAATAAAAAAGAAAGCATTGTTTAACTTACAATCCAACAACTGCAAAAGTCACATCAAGACCTATGTGGAATTGAGTTCTTGTATGAGACGTGCATGTTACACTATGTTATTGCTTTCCTAGTTCTCTTTAATAGAATCCAGCCATTTATAACATCCTCACAAAGGAACTCTGAATACTTGGCTGCTTTTTTTTTTTTAGCAAATAATGTTAAGAGGAAGCATTTATAGAAAACCCTCTCTTCATTAAAAATGTCTTCTTATGCTGTTTTTTGAATGTGTGCTGCTTGTTTTTAAGAAAATAAAATGGAACTTCTGTTCACCTACCCTTTAGAGACTGATTTAGACATAAATATAGTGATAGGAAGAGCTTGTCTTCTACACATCCGTGTAAATATCACAGTATGAACCAAGGTCATGAGTAACATTGTGTATACATTGTCCCATAATGCTTACAATTTAAGCACACTTAATTTGGGGTGCCAGGGAAAGAAGCTAGTTCATTAACATGTAGTAGTTGGTCTCTAAGGTGCTACTGGACAATTTTTAAAATTTATTTTGCCTGCCTCAGACCAACACGGCTGCCACCTGAATCTAGAAACATAGAATCACAGAATCATAGAATTGTAGAGTTCGAAGGGACCTGGAGGATCATCCACTCCAACCCCTTGCAGTGCAGGAATATACAGCTGTCCCATACGGGGATCAAACCTGCAACCTTAGGGTTATCAGAACCACACTTGTATCAAAAAAAGCATTAAGCACTGCTCATTTCTCATTAGAATGCCACACAGTTAGTTTTATATTTGAAACAACAAGCATTTTATATTTATTAAGTACACAATGAGCAAAGCATATTTATCTGCAGGTATAAACCACAGAGCCTAGGGCTTGCCGATCAGAAGGTCGGCGGTTCGAATCCCTATGATGGGGTGAGCTCCCGTTGCTCAATCCCTGCTCCTGCCAACCTAGCAGTTCAAAAGCACATCAAAGTGCAAGTAGATAAATAGGTACCGTTCTGACAGGAAGGTAAATGGCATTTCTGTGCACTGCTCTGGTTCGCCAGAAGCTGCTTAGTCATGCTGGCCACATGACCCGGAAGCTGTCTATGGACAAACGCCAATTCCCTCGGCCTATAGAGTAAGATGAGCGCCGCAACCCTAGAGTTGTCTGCGACTGGACCTAATGGTCAGGGGTCCCTTTACCTTTACTTATATAGCTAGCAGGTAAGTGCCTGTGGCTCAGTGATAGAGCATCTGCTTTCCATGCAAAAGATCCCAGGCTTCATCCCCAGCATCTCTAGGTAGGGCTGGGAGAGAGGCTTGTTTGAAATCCTGAATTGCTGCCAATCAGTGCAGACAATGTTGAGTTAGATGGACCCATGGTCTGACTCATTATAAGGCGGCTTCCTGATGTCTTAACATTCCATGTTAAATCCAATACAGTGGTACCTTGGGTTAAGTACTTAATTCGGTCCGGAGGTCTGTTCTTAACCTGAAACTGTTCTTAACCTGAAGCACCACTTTAGCTAATGGGGCCTCCTGCTGCTGCCGCTGGGCCGCCAGAGCACGATTTCTGTTCTCATCCTGAAGCAAAGTTCTTAACCCAAGGTACTATGTATGTAACCTGAAGCGTATGTAACCCGAGGTACCACTGTATTGCAAAACACCCCTTAATGCTGCATAACTATACAGCAACAGGCATTTTATATTTATAATATACACAGTTATAAGATTCTTCATATTTATGTACAGTTGTAGCTGGCAGAAAAGCCGGAAATGCATGGACCCAAGATTACAGAACATACCTTATCATACAATGGGTTCCCTTTTACTTATTTTAGGGCTTCCCAGAATAAAGAACTTATCCTCTAATTATCTCTTTCATGGGTAGCTCAGTTGACTAGAGTGTGATGCTGACAATGTCAAGGTTGCGTGTTCGATCTTGCCAAAGGGACAGCTGCATATTCCTGCATTGCAGGGGGTTAGACGAGATGATTCTCAGGATCCCTTCCAACTCTGTGATTCTATCAATCAATTATGACAGCACCTTAAGCAGGGCTTTCTCTTCTGTTTCCCCCCCTTTTCTTTAAAAAGCTGCATGCCCAACCAACATTCAACAGGTGCAGCTTTGAGCATCACTGGCGTCTCCGTACAGGGCAAAACTGTGGTCTGCTGAAGGTCTCCCTTTGTCACCAATATTAAAAGGCACAGGAAAGAAAGGCAAGGAAAGCTCCCCGTCGGAGTTGCAGGGGCAACGCAAAATCTCAGAGGGCGCCTGAGCTGAGCGCACGCAGTTCCCGCCAACGCGAATTCTGACTAAAAAGAGAACGCGAAGCTTTACGAAGAAGTGTGCATGCACACGAAAGCTGACACCCAGAACAAACTTAGTTGGTCTCTAAGGACAATTTTTTAAATTTTTTTTATTTATTTCCTTTCACGAAAGAGCGCGTAGCACGAGCCTCCGCGGCTTCCATTCGCGCCACATGCACAGAACCCCGACGCCCCACGGCTCGGCCCCTCCTCGGCCCCCCTTTCCCTCTCCCACGGGGCCGGGCTTTCCAGAGCCGCGGGCCTCCGCGCGAAAGCTAAGCCCGCCGCAGACCCACCTGGCCGGCGAGGCGAGCAGGGCTTCCTCCTTCCCTCCAGTCCAGCCGTCGCCCTTCCCGGTCCGTCCCTCAGTTCCTCCCGGCCTCCCTCCGGGGCAGGGCCTCACCTGCCCGCCTACCCCAACTAGCCCTCCCTTCCCCGCAGCTAGAGGAGGAACCTGCAGAGTCAAGAGTGGGCACGGTAAGATAATAAGCTTGTTGCAAATATCCATCTAACTGGCCCATTAGTTTTTAAGGCGCCGCCCACAAGCCTCTGTGCCGTTGCAGCAGGAAGAAATGGTACCTGACACTAACAAAACAAAAAAAAATTCATTCCAGTAGCACCTTAAAGACCAACAAAAATTCCTTCCAGTAGCACCTTAAAGACCGTCTGCAGTGGTTTTTTTTTGGGGGGGGTGTATTTATTTCATTGCATTTTTATACTTTTTTCCTCCAAGGAGCTCAAAGGGGAGTACAAGGTTCTCCCCATTTTATCCTCACAACAAACACCCTGTGAAGGCAGCGACTGGCCCAAGGTCAGCCCTAGTGGGCTTCATGGCTGATGGGGATTTGAACCCCAGCCTCCCAGGTCATAGTCCAACAGCAAGTGGTTTACCTGGGAGGTCCTCATGGAATACCCTCCCCAGAGAGGCATTATTTGGTGTCTATGTTCCTGTCCAAATACAGTGCCAATCAGGGTTGCATTTAGGTTTGATGGGGCCCTTTGTATGTCCAGCTGTCCTTTGTCAACAACAAATTGTCGATGTTTTTTGTGTTGAATATATGCTATATGGTAATTTATGGACCTACACAACACAAAACACTGTTGCTGTATGTAGGTTTTGTTTTAGTTTATCTTATATTTTGGAAATGTACCAGTACATCCAGGTTTTTTTCCCTTTATTTTTTGGGGGCCCCCCAAGAGAGTGGGGCCCTAAGCTATAGCTTGCTTAGCTTATACAGTACGTAAATCCAGCACTGGTGCCAATACCATGGTACCTCTGGTTACGAACGCTTCAGGTTACAAGCTCTGCTAACCCGGAAGTAGCTGCTCCTGGTTGCAAACTTTGCCCCAGGATGCGAATGGAAATTGTGTGCCAGAAGCGCACGCGCAGCAGGAGGCCTCATTAGCAAAAGTGCGCCTCAGGTTAAGAACGGACCTCCGGAATGAATTAAGTTCGTAACCAGAGGTACCACCGTACAGTGCAATCCTGAAATTCTCATCTTCCCTTACAGGAAATGCTAGCTGGGACTGATGGGAGTCAGAGGCTTCAATATCTAGAGGGCACCTCAAGAGCTTTTTATCAGGCATTTTCATCTGCACGTTGTGCCTTGAACGGTGGTTCCGAATAAGCATTTGAAAGGTGCATACAATGCAATCTCATGCAAAAAAAAAATAAGGGAGATTATCTAAATTCAGGCAATTAATCGTATGAAGCTGCCTTACACCATTAGATCATTAGTCCATCTAGATCAGTATGTAGTGACAACAGCTCAAGATTTTATAAATGACCTAGAAGATTGAGCATATTCCTTCAGTTTCAACTGCCAACTAGTTAGCTTAACTAGTAAAATTAGAGATCAAGATAAGCTTTTAAAGGAGGACTGGAACATGTTTGCAGCTTATTAAATTTTTTTTTGCAAACATGTTAAAACGTAAGTAGGTTTGGAGTAATAACAGCAGTAAAATACATATAGGAGAATATTATGGAGGAGGTAAGTTATAGAATAATTAGAATATGCATCAATATTACAATACTTGGGGAAACCATGGAGTGGTGGAGGGGAAGTAATACTAATTGAATGTAATTGGAAAATGTACAATTATTTTTATTTTATTTGAAAAAGGATAAATTAAGATAGATAGATAGATAGATAGATAAGATAGATAGATGATAGATAGATAGATAGATAGATAGATAGATAGATAGATAGATAGATAGATGACCTGCCACCATGGAACCTTTTTATTAAACCTCTGGCCTTAAACAAAGTATGAGCTCTACCACTTTATGAAGGGTCTTCCCACATACATAGGTAGCTACTACATGTCAAAATCCTCTATTGCACTATAGGATTATTAAGCTTTGACAAACAGGAAAGGATGAGTGAGATACAGATTTAGCTGCAATACATGTCTGAAGTTAAATGGTTTTCTTAACTGGTCATCAATACAAACAAATTTATTGAACACAGCAAGAGCTACTACAAAAGTTGAATAGAAACATCGTATTTAAACATTCATTAAAAGAAATTGCTTACAGCATATCATAGAAGGCACTTTATAAACATACCTGTATATAAATGCAAAGCTAAATGTTTACCATTAAATGCACTCCTTTTTATTAAGAAACTTACAAAACTATAGACCCATTTCCCCATAAATCAAAATTATATTAAGTACAAAGTCATTTCCAATAGTTATTTAGTAAATAATAAAAGTTTCAAGTCAAAGTAGCTTAGTTAGGAAAATGGCAAACTTGAGGATTTTCATTTTCATATATACAAAACACAAACATACAATGACGTTATAAGAGGCACAAATCAAATGCTCCATGGATAAGGGCAACACCCAACGGTGACAGCCACTTGTGCAATGGGACTTTCCCCCTGACCTGTACACTGATGCCCCTCAAAATCTACTCTGGACAATTGGGGAACCTTCTGGAATAGATTTTGCAAGCGTGAAGAGGAAGAGGAGAACGGGAAAGTCCTATCATGTTCACTGCCATGACAATATGTATCCCCCATAAATGTCAGTTGTACTATACACACTGAATGACTGTGTAATTTACATTATACCATAGAATGTGCAGCTAGGAGTATCTTAAGTACTGATGCTGCATTTAAGTTGGTATATGCTTAAATTCAGTAGGAGTCTCCTATTCCTACAGAAGGAGGCTCCTTTTCAAGAATACCTTTAAACCTTTTTAGTTCCAGAAAACATCAGTGCTTTATATATGCTGAATTACCACAAAACTACCAGGGCAAACAAAGTGGGCCTTTCCCAACTGACAACAGGAAGATGTGCTTCCTATTAAGATACTAATCAGTGTCCTTTGCAATTTTTATAATTTCATTATAAATTTCAAAGATCAGACCTCTGGAGCTAAGTATTTTAACACAAAGAAGAGACACTAATAAACATACTTACAAACAGACTTAATACTTTATTCATGCATAACCAATTTTCTACCTACCTTTCACTTGGTACTGTGTATTTTGCACATGCGTTGTGGTAGTCAACAGACAAAACATAGATCTGTATTTGACACACATACATGCTATGGGAAGCTGCTATCCAAATAGGGCTTCCTATTATGTGGAACTGGCATGTGTGTTCACATCAATAACATGACCTGTGGTTGCACTTCAGGTTGCACTGTGTATAGTCAATGTATTACACTTGCAAAGACAGGTCAATATTCCCATAGCATTAGAAGTAACTTCACCGGGAAAGCTTTTAGGCTTGAAAGACTGATAACATTTACGATGAGCTAGTAAATGAAATATATATATATACACACACAAATATATTAAATGACATTGCATGTCGATAACTTAATAACCTGGAACATTGTCACAAACCAAGCCCCACCATTAAAAAATTAAAACCTCCACAGAACAATTCAACGTATTACCAAAAAAAAAAGGAAGTTGCACAGCAATTGAGATGCTAACACCTAAACAAGCCAGTGCAGTTTGTTATTAACCTTGTCAACCAAATCTTCAAAAAGAATCTTAAGATGCTCAATTACACAGAATGTCATGTTTTTTAAAGTTTCCAAGTCTGTAACTTATGTCCAGTTTCTGCAGTCATATGAATCCAGCTATAATTAGTGCAGCATAAATCTGCTGAATTTCATTTATCTCCAATTTTATTTTCACAGAAAAGTAACTGTTACTGTTTCCTCAATGACTGAAACAGCAAGTGTAACTGACAAGAACCAGTCAGCCAGTGCTATTGAATTAAGTTATTTCTAAGACTGTTTGGTCTATTAATATTATATATTAAAATGCTAGTTGTTGTCTTTCATCCACTGTTCGATCCACTGTATAATCTGATCTAAGTTGTTCTCCATGTCCTCTGGAATGTTGCTGGGCAACTGATGAACAATGTCTTCCTTATACGATGACATGGCTTCTTCATAAATGATCTGAAAAATTTCACATTGAAGGTTGTCTTGAAGCTTTTTTCCTTTGTATCCTCTAAAAAAATAAAATAAGATAAGACAAAAACACTTGAGATAATTTGGGAGCACATTTTAGGTTAAAAAACAGAGACAAGACTATGTACTAACAAGAGGCTTCATCCTAAACCAAATCTGGTACTGCATCTATTTTGTAGCACTGATTTTACCTGCTTTCCAATCTGTTATACAAGACTGAGTTTTCAGTTCGAAGCACAAATACTATATTAAACCAACGTTCAGGAAAGAAGTCACAGCTGTGATAATCAACTATTACACCGCCATCACTCATCTTCTCTTCCAGTTCATCAACTACCTAAAAGAGAATTCATATAAAATAAACTTATAAATGTATTCTTAGTAACAAAATAAAACCCACAACTGTGCTAGTTTTTAAATGTAAACGTACCCTGTCTTCATCTAAAATTGGACATCCATATTCCTCATCAAATCCTTCGTATAGCTCCCCTGTATAATGAGGAAGAAATGGTAAGAATACAAAAAATGTTTCCAATGGTTTGCTGTCAATTGCTTTTTTAAGATATGTCTCTCAAAAACCTGTGCGCAGCCCAATATTATGGGTTTTATTCAGAAATAAGTTCCATAAGTCCAATGAGGCTTACTCTATGTTTTTTTTAACAAGCATGTCTATAAACAGAATTTATTCCCTTTAGCATTATAGCTATGGATAGGATTCATCTAGGCATCCTGTCAGCAGAAACTCTGTGCAAGGACTACTGCTTATGCAATGGAGCTTTCTCCCTCTTCTCCCACTGAATGCCTCCCAGAATTGGTTTGGGCAGGAAGGGGCGGGGAGAGTCAGGAGAGAGGGGTGGGGTTGTTCCATATGATGAGCTGAAATGCTTGCATAGAGAGAATGTTCATAATAGCACAACATTGAACTCTACCACATATATCTAAACTATATCTACATACCAGTATATAACTTAAATACGAATTCTACATCAACTTTCAAGTGTTAAGTTCTGTAAAATAAAAACTCACCTTCTTTGGCCAAATCACCCACATTAATGTAAGTAAAATCTGTTCTTGCAGCGATCTCTTTGCCTAGGGTAGTTTTCCCAACGCCAGGCGTACCTACAAAGCAGCATATGTCATAATAAAATAGTAATCAATAGTAGCAACTAATAACATATACAGCAGTACCTGTACTTAATTCATTCCAGAGGTCCGTTCTTAACCTGAAACTGTTCTTAACCTGAAGCACCACTTTAGCTAATGGGGCCTCCTGCTGCTGCTGTGCCGCCGGAGCACGATTTCTGTTCTCATCCTGAAGTAAAGTTCTTAAACTCAAGTACTATTTCTGGGTTGGCGGAGTCTGTAACCTGAAGCGTATGTAACCTGAAGCGTATGTAACCCGAGGTACCACTGTACTGTAATCAACTCCACATGAAAACTGCTACTAAAGGCCCAGACAGGCCTAGTTCAAGCAAGATAGCCAAAGACTTTCCATTTAAAAAAATATCCTGCAGGCAGTGCATCACACTTTGAACGCTTCTCTATATTAAAAATTGTCTACAATCAGCTTGTATGGCATATGGCAAAGAGCAAGTTTTGTATTTGCATGTTATATAAAACAAACAAACACGGAGCAGCATTCAAAACAATGTTATAGCCCATTCGATCACATAGTTTGCTTGCATGTTAGCCCAGGCCTCATATTTGAAGTAGAAATAGGAGAGTAAAAGTGACATTTACCGAGGCACACAATCAGGTAAAACCCATGAAGCTGCCTCGCACCGAGTCGACCCAAACACACAGCTTTCCAGGATAGGATTGCAGACGGGAATCTTTCCCAGCCTTGTTGTTACTGGTTGCCTTCATCCGAGAACACTAGAAACTGGACCCGGGACCTTATGTTTCTAAAGCACTTGCATGAGATACAAACACAACCCGTTTTGCTCTTACCCGTGAGAAGAATATTTGGTCTCCTCATGTTCGCTTGGGGGACGATCCAAGTGCCTGGAAAGGCGTCACGAAGACACGTGTTCATCCTTCGCGGGGACCTTTCCCAACTCTGCCCGAGTCAGCGCATAATAACAACGTCACAGGGGGCCCCTTTCTTCCGCCCGTCTTCTGGTAAATAGGAAGGCGACTCTGTAAGGTAAGAATCACGTATGACATACATACATACATACATACATACATACATACATACATACATACATACATACATACATACATACATACATCAATTTCGGCGACCTTTTGGCTTTTCTTTGGGGCCAGAGGGTGAGGCCTTAGCGTTTCGCCATCAGCTGGGCGCCCACATGCGTGGGAAGCCCCCAGCCTGAATGGAGGCAGCCTGAGTCCCAGGAGGAGAAAGGCGCCTCCGGCGGGTATTACGGGACCGCGGCAGGTCTCCCTGGTGATGGAGAAGGGCGAGTAAGGCGCTGCCTGGGCTACAGAAGCGGCGGAGAAGGGTCAGCGCAACACAGTCGGGCAGAGCCGCTCCGCAAGTCCCTCGGCTGGACATCCCTGAAGGAGCGGCGCAGTCCGAAGCATGTCCGGTCAGAAGTAAGTCCCGCTGAGTTCGGCTGGGCTGCCTTCCCTTTCGCCCTGGAAGATCTGCCTCCGTGCCTTGGTGGCCGTTATTTTCCCACCTGGCCTGGGTGGGCGGGTCCCTGACTGACCCCAGCTACAAAAGCTGCTGAACAGACTCTTCGGCTGGGGTAGAGCTTGGAGGTTTCTTTGGTTGCTCGTACTGTAGAAGTTGAATAAATAATAACACTGATGCTGATTTTTGTATCTTTATTTCTAGATCGTGTTATGATTCGTGTGGAAATTGTTTTAATTTGGTTGTGTACTTTTTGATGTGTTTTATTTATGACTTCCGTTATGTTTGTAATTATGCAAATCTTTTCATGTCATAAGCTGCCTTGAGGATGGTTTTAACTCAAACACCAGCGTGCTTATATTTTTGGACAACTGTCTCTGTGTGTGAGTGTACTCTTTATATTGTGTAGCCTTTGGGGATGGTATGACAACTTAAATTTGTGACTGAATATCCAGTTCTGATGTTTTTGCCTGCTGTATAGATGAAACCTATAGTTGTCTGTGACAGGTTACTGCAATCTGCCTACTACTGCTTGACGTACTAGTACCGCTATATTTAAAAATTATTGCAGGAATATGTTTCACAGTCATGCTGCTGATTAGTTTCTGAGGTTTTTCTCCACCACCATGAGTTGGTAGAAACAATCCCAATCCCTTTTGCACCAGTCTGGGAAGGGGGTGGATAAAGTGGAAGCCGGTAAGATCTCTGCCACTGAAATCCAGCGGGAAGACCCAAAAGGCCCTGTGTGAAGAAGTGGCCTGGCATTCCATACAGACTGACTGAGCAGTGGCCAGGGTTAGGAATGAAGCTTTACTTGGAAAAACAGCACATTTGGAGGAAAATAGTAGCTGGAGTGTGATTTCTCCCTTCTCTGGGGCTATCCCCTCATCTAATTATTTGCAAGGCAGCTCTAGTTGGATGTTTTGCCTAGTTGGACATTTTAAAATTCTATTTGTGCAAAGTTTGTTTACATAAATATTTTACGCTTTTTTAGGTCATTTAATTTAAAGGGCTGCTGGTCGTATGCTTCGGATGGAAACTACAAAGGTTGATGATGTCAAAAAAATATTCAAAAAGAAAGATTGCTGAAGTCAAAGTGAGTGATTACTTTAAAATATTAAAGACTTTGGATTGTATTATTCTTTTATGCACAGTTGTTATACTCATGTAGAGAAGGATTGCTTCCTTTATTATCACTTTTCACAACATCAGCCAATGGTAGTTTGGAAATCACAGTTAAATGTTCCAGACAAAGTATAGTTACTGGAAAGAAAAACTGTTGAACACACCATGGCTAAATATATATATATAAACTTAAGACATACTATTTTCATAATTTCATGCTGATTCCAGACTCCCTTTCTTGTAGTAAAACAAAGTTACTGAATGTTCAATTAGATCTTAAAATTTGAAAGGGTGCATTCCAATAGTATGACAAAGTTGTTGTTGTTATTAAGACCTTGGACCACCCTACTGTAAAATATTAGTTGGTTTAAGAATTAATCATTTCTACCATGCAATAACTTTTGTTTACTTATATTTTGTCAGGTGACTGATTGGGTGGAGCCATCTTTTAGTGATTTCTGTAAGGATACAATTCTGTCATCCGACATTCTTCATAAGAAGCCATCAACAGATACCAAACACAGTCAGAAGAAAAAAGAGCGTTGCTCTCCAATAGAAAGTTGTAAGACTGAAAGAAAAAAAAGAAAGCCACTTTCTATAGATGAGCAATATAAATATAAACTCTCAAAACAAAACCATGGCCAAAACGAATCTTGGGTGGATAAATACAAACCGAAAACTCAGGTAAAGTTTAGTTAAAAATTCCCTTAAAAACAACAAATAGCTATGTGTATTGCTGAAGTGGTGTGTCCAAAAGGAAAAATAGTTAGTGTTTCATAGATTTATTAAGTTGATAGAACATAGGTATACTTGGTTAATAGAAAAGTATAAGATATATGTTTTGATTTGAAGTGCATTTGGAAATTTGTTCATTTAAAATAGATCTTTTTAAATGGTCAGCAAGTGTTTGGAATATTATGCAGTAGCAATGGAATATTTTTGCACTTGTTATTGAGTCATGATATTGACTATGTCTAGACGATCATCTTTCAGCTTAATAAACAGAGATGTGAGCAAACTTCTGTCCACGTATGATAGTTTCTAGAAATATGTTGGATGTCCTTTGAATGCCTTGAAAATTAATGCAGATCTAGTCCCTTGGCTCCGATATGTGGCAATTAGGTACTGTAATCACATTCCAGTTCATTAGGACAGAGGTCTTGTGGTAGCTTTCAGACTATAAATGGACCCTTCCTGCAGATGCCCCTTATTTTAGCTCAGGCTGCTTCAGCCTCAGCCCTCCAGATGTTTTTGGCCTACAACTCCCATGATCCCTAGCTAGCAGGACCAGTGGTCAGGGATGATGGGAATTGAAGTCTCCAAACATCTGGAGGGCTGAGGTTGAGGAAGCCTGTTTTAGCTAGTTTAGTAGGCTGTGGAACTATTTGCAGTATGAAGGCTGCTGCTGAATCTCAGGCCCTGAACTCTGCTGTGTGTGATGTAATCTCCACACTTCGGGGCTTGGAGATGACACCAGATAGCTGGAACCCTAATAGCCTGAATTCTGGCCAAAATGGATCCCAGTTTGGAAGACAAACTGAGCCAGGCCAGTTACAGAAACACAGTGAAAATAGAACCATTTTTATTCTGCTTACACTAATAATTAACTTGTTACAGGTACCAAGAGGATATGCTACATCAGTGTTCTTTCGCAGTATTTAATTCTACTGTAAAATTATTTGCCTGAACTATATATTATTAATTCTTTTTCTCATTAGAATGAGCTTGCCATACACAAGAAGAAAATTGAAGAAGTTGAAGCATGGTTAAAAGATCACACATTTCAAAGGCCACTCAGACAGGTAGCATATTTTTACTTAGTAGCTTTACCTGCCACTAAGTTTGTTTTGAAGGCTTTGTGTAACTTAAGACTCCTACTGGGAAATGTTCAATAGATTATATTTTCTTCAGAGATGAGGTGAGAAAATAACACAAATCCTGCATGATATTTCATTTTGCAGCAGTAATCTGCTTTTGAGATTTGGCACAGTAATTTTCTAGAAGTTTGTAGCAGCAAAATAAATTCTTAGGAAATATAATATGGTGCACTTGAAAATAAAGTTAACATAAACTGTAGCTTTTTGACATGTGGACTGACATACCATAGGGAAATAGGCATAATTTGATGGCCTTTTCCCTTCCTTTTCTGAACTGCTAGATATGCATTTCACTGTTTGCTTCTTTGCAACCTGGGGAGAGGAATACAGGAAGATCCTTTATACCAATCAGACAGTTGGTTTTCCATGTAGCTCAGTACTGTCTGTTGGCAGCAGTTCTCCTGATTTTGAGGGAGCTGATATTCCCAGCTCTACCTAGAGATGCCGATTATTGAACCTGGGAGCTGCTTCATGCAAAGCCAGTGCTTTACCACTGAGCTACAGCTTCTTTGGAGAGGAGTGAATGGCAAGGAGTAAGCTTGGCTCAGAGTAGGCACCCTAAAATTTTTGGATGCAACTTAGCCATGTTCAGTAATTCAAATGGGTCTGCTCCAAATGAAAACTAGTTGCATGTTACTCAAAAAAGTTATTCTGCATGCATGTTAAGTTTTTCCACATTGCCTGGTGGACTTTGCTGCATTGTGACCTGAGAAATGCTGCGATATTCTGGCATGTTAACAGAGGGGCATACAGGGATGAATTAAAAGGTGCCGACGTTTGCAGTGTTATACTTGGAGCTAAATCATTGCATGAGAAAAGTCTGCATATATTCTTCTTCTTGCACAAGTGTTTTCAGAAGAGCATTGCTGGCAAGTTCCCTTCCACACAGGTTTTTTTTGTGTGTGTGGCGGATATGGATGGGATCCAAACTGCTGTTAGCTTTTTTTTTTGTCGTCCTAATTCAAATAAAAACTAGTATTAGGGGTAGTAACAGAAGTTGCCAAATATTTTGTTTTGGTAGCATTTTATTGCTGCTTCCAATTCTTTGCAATATATATGATTACCTAATAAGCAATTAATTTTACACTTGTATAAGTGTGGTGAAATAGTGAATCATTGGGATTGTAATTTGTAATTTAACAACAGAAACTGTGCTAACAGAAAGTGTGGGGAGGGGGGGAATTAACAATTTATCCTGCTTTTTCCTTCTAATATAGCAAGTTGGTTTATTATATGGTGTCTTGTAGGAAGGCTCTATTTTATTATTAACTGGTCCTCCAGGATGTGGCAAGTCTGCAACTGTGGAAATATTAGCCAAAGATCTTGGCATTCAAGTGCAAGAATGGATAAATCCTGTATCACTAGACTTCAAGAAAGACGACGTCATAGATTCTTTGAGCCATGGTAAGCATTTAATTGAAGACTTTTTGAGTCAAGCAGTTAGAATATATTTGGTAGGTTTGTGTATTTGTCATAATATCACAATCTGATGCCCATCAAATTGTTCTAAGTTTCATTGGAATTAATGAGACTCATTTCTACTTAATAGTGTGATACTTTAGATACATACTCAGATCTTCACTAGTAGACCCTCTTTTCACCCCATGGTTTCAAACATTTTCACAATTCAAAACTGATAGTTTTGCAGTAATGGGAAGGGAACAGTGGGGCTGGCGTTTCCCCCCTCAGTAAATTGGTTCTTAAGCTTGCAGAGCTGCTTTTTCTGTAGACTATACTGATTTGTACAACAACTGAAGCTCTTAAAATGAAAGTGGATGGGATTTCTAAGTTAAGGCAGATACCTTTATCCGCTGATGGAAAATAGAAACTATAAAGATCATATCTGCACTCTTTTTCTTCAAAGATGTGGTATACTTGTACCACCCATCCAGTTCCCGTAATTTACACCTTTGGTGGATTTTAGCCTGTGCTATTTGTCAGCAGGCAAAAAATGGCCTGTTGCTCTAAAACACCAAATTCAAAGCAGATGGGTCCTAGGATACTGAATCTTCATGTTCATATTATTGTTATTTATAAGGTATACACTGTAAAATAAACTCTCCTGTTCAGAGTCTGATTTTCAGATACTTCCTTATCAGAGCCAGACAGCTCTCTTTCAAGAGTTTCTATTAAGAGCAAACAAATATGCCAGTCTTCAGATGGTTGGACAATCCATGGAAACTGACAGAAGACTTATTCTTGTGGAAGTAAGTAAAAATAGTTGACTAACTAATTCAAGTTAAAATCTTATATATTTTTTTCTTATATTTTAAAGGACACTGTTTAATGTAAACTGCTTAGGGATTTTGAATATTAAGCAGTATATAAATAAGTAAATAATGCAAGATAGGAGTTAGTATAATCGGATGGGGTGATTCACGGGATGATTTGAAAATTTTGTCACAGGGAGCCTACTAAGAGCACAGGAACATTTGGGTTTATCTAAAGTAGCACTTTAATCTAAACAATTTGTTATTATAAATGTCAAGTAAAATAAGCATATGACTCATATTATAGTCTTAATGGTCACCCACAATATTAATGCTACAGAGATGCTAAAATAGGAATATTGTGAAGCGCTAATATAAGGTAAGGAGAGGATTAGCTGCATTTGTCATGACATAAGACTTCTCTTAACAGTTTGAACAGTTTGAACAATGTAACTCCAATGATAATGGAAAAAAGCTGGAATAACAGTATTGTATTTGGTTTTTATAGGATATGCCAAACCATTTTTACCGTGACCATAGCTGTTTACATGAAATCTTGAGGTGAGTATAAAGCCATGGTTAGCAGTTTGTTTTATCAAAGGGCCACTTTAAGGAATACGGCTGATGTGCTATAAAATTCCACGAACACAAATGGAAACCTTCACATCATTCAATTTATTCTGAATTTTTTGTGTCTGGGGGTGGAATGTAAACATTTTGAGGTGGGAGGCATTCTTGGGCCAGAGGCTTCTAGTTGCTTATTGCTAGAATAGACTCCTACAGATTGATATCTAGATCAACACTTGCCTTTAAACTTGGGACTTTCTCTTTTCATTTTTCATTTTAGAAAGTTTGTGCGGACAAGCAGATGTCCTCTTGTGTTTATAATATCAGATGCCTTCAGTGGAGCCAGCAACCAAAGGTCTCTATTTCCAAAGGAGATTCAGGAGGAACTACATATAGCTAATATTAGGTAAAATGATCATTAAGTGCATTGGTTGCAACTGAGGATTCATTATTAAATATATATTGACCATCTGCCTCATTAATTTCCTCAGTTTTAACCCCGTGGCTCCAACGATGATGATGAAAGTTCTAAATCGAATAGCTGGAGCAGAGTTCAAGACGGTAGGTCAAATTAAAGCAGCACTGGGACAGTTGCAATATGGTCATATTGTAAAGGTTAGCTGAAGGTATCAATTGAGAGAGTTATTTAGTTTGCTCCTTCCAAAAAAATAGAATAACTTTTAACAAGTGGCTTGTGTTTGAGAAGTGGCTGCCAAATGACTGAGGTCTGTCAGCATTTTTCAGACTACCCTACCTCACAGATCTGTAGTGGGCAACCATATACAGTGTTCTGAACTCCTTTGAGGGAAAATACAGGTAAAATAAAACAAAAACAAGAAGCTCAGAAATACATGGATGTATACAAATGGCTTCCCCACACATAGCACTTGTAATTTATTTCACTATCAGAGGAGCTGTAGGAGTTTAGTAGTGTACGGATATGTGTTTATGCTCAGTTAATAGGTGACTTAGAAATGTAAATAATAGTATCATATGCAGCATTGTTCCACCATTGAGTAAGGAAACCCGTGAATGTGTTCTGAGTATTACTAATACCAGGTGCTACACTGATTGAGAGAGCAAAGAGGTGAGAACTAATGGAAGTCTAATCTCAGGTTACTTGATGCTGCAAACATCAGTTTAATAAAATCATATAAAGCTTATGGCCAATGTTTATCTACGAAGAAGTTTGGATTTGATATCCCGCTTTATCACTACCCAAAGGAGTCTCAAAGCAGCTAACATTCTCCTTTCTCTTCCTCCCACACAACACACACACTGTGAGGTGAGTGGGGCTGAGAGACTTCAAAGAAGTGTGACTGGCCCAAGGTCACCCAGCAGCTGCATGTGGAGGAGCAGAGACGCGAACCCGGTTCCCCAGATTACGAGACTACCGCTCTTAACCACTACACCACACTGGCTCTCACAAACTAACAGTAGTCTTGTTGTGCAGACTAAAGACCTTACAGATGCTTTTGCTTTTCTTTGCAGAATGGAGAAAAAACCGATGTCCCTGACATATCTTCATTAGAGTTGATTTGCAAAGGATGTTCAGGTGATATTAGGAGTGCAATAAATAACCTTCAGTTTTCTTCTTTAAGAGGCAAGTATGGGACTTTTTCTGCTTATATAAGTTTGTGTTTTGTGGAAATCATTTTTATTTTAACACTGTTGGGGTAGCTTTGCGGGAATGCTATCAATGCAAGACAATAATTGAATGTCTCTTGGTTGTTAAATGGGGCTTTTATACTGTGGTGCTGATCCAAAGATTAGCAGAAAAGACAACTCCCTGCTTGTGAAATAATGAGCGCACCTTATTTTTCTATTGAATAAAAAAATCTGGATTTCATGTTTTACAGTGTACCACTTTTTCTTTTGTTGCTTTTTTGATTACCAGACTGCTCATCAGAGAACTACTTTCTGTCGCAGAAAAAGGGGAATTCCACATTAAAATATGATACATTATCTAAAGTAAAGAAGAAAAAGAAATTTGGTAACCAGGAGTTACAAGCTGTTGGCGCCAAAGATTCCTCCATCTTTCTGTTCCATGCCTTGGGGAAAATACTTTACTGCAAAAGTAAGAACACGTTAACCTATTATTCTTAACTCTATTTGTGTGAGGGGAAGAATTCTCATGTCAATTATTGACAGCTTCTACATTTGCCAACAACTGATTCATTTACTTTTCTGACTCTTAAGACAATATAAAGAATCAGTAGCTATTGTTTTTTCTAACTGGAATCTGTCACATATGAATTGTGAGCAGAGGGCATTGCACAATTATTGGGAGCAAGCCCTGTCCTATAGATCCATGCCTTGGCATAAACTGAACATGAGTACCAGCTCATGCGCAGGCTTCCATGCAATTAAAACTTGCACACACTATCAGGAGCCTTGGTCACATGGAAGTCTATGTGTGCTGTAAGCCATGTGAACCAGTACTAGCCAAGTTTGAGTTGTAGACAATCCCCTCATCTCTGGTCAGTAACCTGTCTCCATATCCAAATACTCTATGCTTCTCATATTCAATGTAAACATATATGCAGCTGTAGTGTGTGTTATTTTTACAGGAGAACCAGCAACAGACTTGGAGTTTCCTCGGTTACCTGTTCATTTAACAGAATATGAACGAAATCCCTTGCTTGTTCATCCTGAGGTAAATACATTTACTGTTTACTATTAATTGAGTGAAAATTTACTGCTAGTTATCCTATGTAAGTTGTAGATGTAACAATGATATTCTTTATATGTCATAATGCTAACTCATTT
The DNA here is from genome assembly GCF_964234715.1 of Podarcis melisellensis. NCBI lineage: Eukaryota > Metazoa > Chordata > Lepidosauria > Squamata > Lacertidae > Podarcis > Podarcis melisellensis. The sequence continues at coordinate 33,061,557 of NC_138543.1, forward strand.
CCTCCTGATGCATAACTTTAATTCTGTATGTTCTCCTTTATTTAGGATGTCGTCGAAAAGTCACACATGCCTGGGGACTTATTTAATTTATACCTTCATCAAAACTACATAGACTTTTTCTCTGATATAGATGATCTTGTGAGAGCCAGTGAATATTTGAGTACTGCTGACTTCCTTTGCAGTAACTGGGATGTAAGTTTTAAAAAGTAACAATAGGTTAAAGTAACAAAACATAGAAATATAAAGGCTTCAGAATAAATGTCAGAGGAGGGAAAAATAAACATTTTGAACCAAGGAAAGTGAATGGCTTTACCATTCCTCAGTGGGTGTGCTAAATTTGTAGGTTCTGTGTTTCATATATTACCATAACTTTTTCTGCTTATTATTACTTATTATTAATTAATAATACTGCCCTCATCTGAAGATCATGGGGCAGTTCACAACATAAAAACGTAAAATGAAAAGAAAATGCATAATAAAATAAAGACAAACCAATAACCTCCCTCCCTGCTTAGAATTGTAACAGACCTCAAGATTTACCTAGTTCACTCCCTTAGACTTGTTGTTCTTGTATGGCAGTGTGTTTTATGTAACTTTAAAGCTTCCTGTTCATGCTTTGCCTTACCAAACAATTGTTGCGAAGAAAGCATATGCCATTTTCTAGCTAGTCTTTCTATAGTCTGGATAAAGTTGTCGTGTCTCAGATACTTTTTTTATAAATGACACCCAGCTGATCTCCCTTTCCTCATCCCTACAGCCTCTAATGCACATACCAAATTTGCTCTGGAAGATTGGGGGACCCCTAGAGTCTATCTTGGAGTTGTGAGGGGCTATGGGTAGAGGAGAGGAAGCAGGAGTGGATATCCATGACACAATCCAACAGACATCCTTTAAATTTGCTCCCGTGTGTTCGAACCAACAGACTACATGGCATGGAAAAATACCAGCTGTTGCAAGTGTGAGGGGGTGCATTGCTCATTATTCACCATATGAAACTGATAAGTTCAAATCATCAAATGATTTTAACCAATTTAGAAAAACCTGGGAATTTAAAATACTTACCTCAAATAAATGCTCAGATGCAGATAGGTGAAAACTTGACTGCCAGAAATGCTCCCCCTTTCACCTTGATCTTGTTTTTATCATTTCCTGTAGGCAAGACCTACACTCCGGGAATATAGTGCATCCATAGCCACAAGGGGTGTAATGCATTCAAACAGATCCAGAGCCTCTGCTCAAAGCAAAGGAGGAATGGGCTTTCGACCCCTTCATAAACCACAGTGGTTCTTAATAAACAAAAAGGTAACTACTTTGAAAATGATATTATTTATTTCAACGTTTATTGTAAAACGTTTTACATTTATTGCAAATCATAACCTAAAATAGAAACAGTAAATTAAGTTGAGCTTTCTTAGTATCATTCTCATCTGATTTGTAATGTAGGTTAATAATGCTGTAAGATTGCCTTAGCTTGCATGTTTGTGATAAGCATATTCATTACAAAATTAAGGAGTTATTTAATAAGATTTAGGTTTCAGTTTAAGTTTCAATTAAAGGATTGCCTTGTGGCATCTAGCCAAGGAAAATATTTTAGATGAATCATTCCTGCAGTGTAATCTAGGACCAGCTTGACTACACAAACAACCCAAGAATATATTTAGCGGCTACCACAAAATAGCATTTGGTCTGGGGAAAAGACATTTCAACATACTCTGTAACATGGTTAGGAATAAAGAAGTGTATCTCTTGGATTCTTAGTGTAGCAGCTTTGAGTAAAAATTGACAGACCTTCAATTTATGCTATCTCCAGAAAAATTAAATAGAAAAATCAAAATGGAAATAAATAACTTGATGCTTTAAGCTCCTGCAGCTGTCCGGGCGACGTATCATACCAGATCTCAATACTTATTTCCTGGATAGTGTTGCACGCTTGTTTTAATGTTGGGTTTCTGGCAAAATAACCTCCTGATATCTATAATTGGTAGAGAGTCACAAGAGAAATTTTGTGGTTTAACTGTAGATAATATATTTTACTATTAGACTTCTTTGTTCTGCCTCCTTATAGTTTCAGGAAAACTGCATTGCTGCAAAATCCCTCTTTTCAAGTTTCTGTTTACCACCACTGTGCCTTCAGACTCAGCTGTTACCTTATCTTGCCATGCTGACAAATCCAATGAGAAACCAAGGTACTTTTTTTTTTTTTAAAAAAACCCTTTTTTCAGAAAATGTATTGGAAGTTCTTAGGCAAACTCTGATGGTAAGCAGTTAGTACTTAAATTAGTACTGATAATTTACTCTTAACCTTGGTTTAACACCACATGGGAGATGTTGATTGTGCTCTGTAATTTCAGTTCTCTAAGAGTTTGTGTCAGCACATCTGCATCTGATGCTTTACCATATTGCTTCAACATTGTTTGTTTTCTCATTGTGCTGCCTGTAGCTTATTTGCATACCTGGGCCAAAGGGCTTCTATAGATGCTCATTTTTTAGGAGCAAGGAGCACTCATTCAATTTTTCCTACAGCAGCATGACAAATGTATTGATTGGGATATGGAGGGTGGAGCTTTAGAGCAGAAAAGCCCTTGGCCATGGAAAATAATATAATGATTAACCAAACCCTAGATGGTATGTTAATATTATCTATCTATCTATCATCACCTAACTATCTATATCTATCCATCTATCTCTGCTCTAAATCGGGAGTGGAGGAAGTATTGCAAAACAGTCTTAGCTTAAAATGGGACTGTGTACTCTGGATACACAACAAATTCAAGTTCTAACACAATTCTAAGGAATAATTTTTGTGTATGCTTTCTCAGCTCAGATTACTTTTATTCAGGACATTGGAAGGCTTCCTTTAAAGAAACACTTTGGAAGGTAAATGCCTGCTGTGGCTCTTTTGCAAATTGTAATATGTTTGCTCTAAATATCAGTATATATTTTCATATAGCATTTTGACTACATTGGTTAATTCTCAATCTATAAGGTGGGAAAAGTAACTACTTGATATGTCACTCTGACCATATCAAGGACTCTGTGTTTTATTATTTATTCTTTTATTATTTATATCCTACCTTTCTACATGCAACCCAAACCGCAGTATGTACGGTTCTCAGGCAGTCTCCCATCCATATACTGCCCAGACCTGCTTGCCTTCAGCAAAGTGGAGGCCTCATACGTCTTCAAGACCATGCCCCGGGCTAAGTTGGGAGAGGGAATACTCTGCATATATAAGATATCACTAAGAAGTGTAAAATCTCATGTTAGTTTTAAATTTACAATTATACACTGTGAGATTTGTCCTGTAAGGCAACTAACTGTGCTTTCTGTGTTTAAATGCAAAAACTGGGCTAACATCAACTAGGTATTTGCAATCTCTCCTCCTTTTCAGTAGTTTTTAAGGGGTCACAATCTGTGGTGAAAGTCAACAGAAAGAAAGTGGCAATCCGCTGTCAATAGACACAGTTTGGAAATCTGGACTGTAAGGGCTTTTTAGGTGTATTACAAACTAGGCATACAAAACTATTTTCTTCTCATGTGTGTCCACACACCTACGTGTTGCTCACTTTAAGAATGCAGCTTTATAAGCTTAACTTTGAAATGCAATGAGAGAAAAGGAGAAAGAGATGTTAGTTTTTATCTGTTATTTGCATACCTGAATTCCTCAGTAATTCTCTGCAAGAGCATAAAATGCTTCTGAACTTTTATTACTGTCGTTCCACAACAGGTTGAAGCTTGAAACTCTTACTGATAAAGACTCAGCAATACAGGTCCTAGACAGTGACGATGAAGGGGATTTTTCTGAGATGCAGTCCACAAATGTGCTTACCCAAATGGAGAAAAACAAAACCAGTGAGAAAAATGAACCATATGAAAGTCCTCTTCCTTCCAGCCAATCTAGTGGAAATGAACTACCAGCCAGTCAACCTCAGCCTATTGTAGCACAACTACTCATGGAGGAAGATGAACTAATCATAGAGGAATATGACAGTGACTAGAAGTTGTGAAATGGCAACCCCAAAGCTGTGATAGTGTTTAACATAATAATTTTAGGTTTAATATTTTATAAGCAGTCTTAGCCAACTGTACTGAGATTGCTACTACTGATAACTTCAACTTATTTTTTTGAGCTATTATTACTTTGCCAGAGTTCACGCAGCTTTATTTCCAGAGAAACAAATGATACACAAGATATCTGAGTACTGGATTTCCCCAGTACTATTTGGCTCTACACTGTAAAGCTTCAACGGTGTGCACTTCTGTTCAAAATTTTGGTCCCAGTCTGAGAGGTGGTGTGGAAATCAGTATTATGAGACAAATGCACTGATTTACATGCCTCTTATGGATATTTGGAGGGACACTGTCAATAGTTTTGTTAGAATTTCACAAAAGTAACCCTTATCTGCAGTGATAGAAAACCTGTACAAAGTGTTTAAGTTCTGGGCTGTGTATTATTTAAGATGTAAATAAATTTATGAATTCCTTATATGCTTTGTGATTTTTAGATGTTTATGAAACTGAAGCGGGTACAGCGTGTGTTAGATAAACTTGCCTTTGGGCCACGAGTCATTTCTTTTATATATATATAATAATTTTTATTGATTTTAACATAAAATTATAAAATGTACCACGAAACTTATCACTTATACAATCTTTTTAGACTTCCATCAGCACCTCTGATAATCCACCATTTTATCCACTTCTTATACATTTCTTAACTTTATATTGCCTTTAAGTCTCTTAACAAATTATCCTTTCCTTTATCTATTTTTGCAATACTTCCAATAATACGTCGTCTGGTCCTCACAAATACTTTTCAAATAGTCCGTAAATTTACTCCAGTCTTCTGTGAATTTCTGGTCCCGCCGGTTTCAAATTCTTCCTGTTAATTTATCTAATTCTGCATAGTCCATTAACTTCATCCTCCATTCTTCAATTGTCGGTAATTCTTCTTGCTTCCATTTTTGGGCTAAGGGCCACAAGTCATTTCAACTGCATCTAAAAAGTGCAACTGGCCCAAAGGACCTTTAAAAGGCTATCTCCCTGCCCCCACCATACAATGCCTGCTTCTTTGCCCACTTGCATAATCTGCAAGTCTAAACAAAACTGTGGTATTTACTCTCCCATAAATTCGCCCAGCTGGTCAGTGAATTGACTTCAACTTTGAACGGGTTAACAGGTTGGAGACTTGAGTTGAGGGCCCACTCTAGACCTTCCAGGCGGTGGGTGGGCGATACAAAAGTTTGGGGGGCGGGGAAGCGCCTCTCGCGTGGAGCAAAATCTTCGTCAAGCGGAAGCAGTAACCCTTTCAGCCGGTGGGGGCAGCCTAGCAGGAGAGCCGCTCTACCTGGAGCGGGCGGGCGGGCAGGTAGGCTGCGCCTCACTCGCGACGAGGACATGAGCGCATGACGCGCGGGAGGGGACGGCTCTCTTTGGCAGAGCCGCTGAGGGAAAGAAACCTCGCCGGGAAGGCGGAAGAAGGAACCTCGTCATTCCCGGGATTTTTGCGCATTCCTTCCCCGCCTGAAGCCAGCTTGCAAGTCTCTCCTGGGGCAGGAAAGCTGCGTAGAGAAAGGCTGAGCGCGGTGAGGCTGCGCTGCGCCAGAAAGAAAAAGGCGCCTTCTTGGTTCCGCTCCCGCTGGTTGTGGGAGCGCAGGGCGCCCGCGAGGTGTGGTTGCGAGTGAGGCGGCGGCGGCAGGAAGGTGCTGTGGTCGTTGGTTGAGCCTTGGGAGAAAAGTGCCCGGGCGAAAAGCGGGACTTGAAGAGTCCGGGAGTTCCCATTTCTGAGAGGCGTCCAGTGCGCTCCAATATCTGGCTGCTCAGAAAGAAGTCCCCTTGTGAAGCCACTGAGAGAGACTTACTCCCAGGTAAGTGGGCGCCGAGCTGGAATCGCGGAAGCGCAGCTTGAAGGCTGCGACCCTCATAAATGTAGGTGAGAGACGCGGGGCGTAGTTTTCTCTTGACTGCACGCAGCAAAGTTTCTGGCGAAGCTGGGCCTCCTTGTGTGTAGGGAAAACAAGGGAAAGGGGTGGGGTAATGGTGTAACCGACTAGCTAGCCATTGTTTTCTTAGGTGGCTTGACGCTGATACCCGTTATGTGCGTGACTCCTGCTTCCTGTGCACACATATTTTTGATTTTCTGTAAGATGGTGGAACTGTGAGTATAGTTAACGTTTTGCCCTCTGCTCGGGAAGCCTTAACTCTTAATCCTGTGTATAGTGCTAGCATTCTTCATGTAGTCAAAGGTACTCTGTTAATAGATTCACATGCCTTGGTTTTGGTTCAGAAGTCCAGTCAAAAACTGATTAAAAGGCTTGTTTTGTTAAATTATAATGATAGAAGAAGAAAAATATATCAGCTGTTTTCTTTAGAAGATTTAAGGACTTTAGAAGATGTTGGGTTGTTTTGTTTTTTGCAGACTCTCAAAGCAGGAATTCAGTTTGCTTTTCCTTTTGTCAAGCACAGTATATGTGAAACCAGGAAATGAAAAGGAATCTTTTCACTCTCTTTTGATTTCTGAAACAGGGGAAAGGACCACAAATGTCTTCAAGGAATGCATCGTCAGAGCGCAGACCAGGACAACACAGTCGGTCAGTCCATTATGATGAAGTGAATGTGGATTATTCTTCAGAAGAAGATGCTGAAAGGGATTTTCAAGATGCTGGACACATACTTAACACAGATCCCTTGCCACCACCTCTTCCACTACAGCCACCCTTTGGCCCTGAATTTTATCCAAGTGACAGCGAAGAAACTGCTGGAGCCTCTGATCTTAAACCAGTGAGAAAATTCATTCCAGACTCGTGGAAAAACTTCTTCAAAGGGAAAAGAGACGGCCCTGAATGGAATAAGCCAGTAGCTGCGATTTCTGGTGGAGCTGAATGCTCTCCACCATCATCTCCAACACTTACTCCGGTGAAGCCAGGCAATACTTCAGTTCCAAGCTCATACCAGGATCCTTATGGAGGATCGGGGGGAACCTACAATTCACGGAAAGAAGCTGAAGCTATGCTTCCACAAGATCCCTACGGTTCCCTAGATAGGCACACACAAACTGTTCTAGCATACAGTGAGAAAGTAGAAGCCTTTAATTTGAGATACTCTTACATGAAATCTTGGGCCGGCTTGCTCAGGATCCTGGGAGTTGCCGAACTGCTGTTGGGTGCAGCTGTGTTTGCCTGTGTTACAGCTTACATTCACAAGGACAATGAGTGGTACAACTTGTATGGCTACTCTCAGCCACATGGGGCAAGCAGCATGTATGGATATGGAGGGGGAAGCAGCATGTATGGAGGCTATTACTACAGTGGGCCTAAAACACCTTTCGTTCTTGTTCTTGCAGCACTTGTTTGGATAGTGACTGTTATAATTCTAGTACTTGGTATGTCCATGTATTACAGGACAATTCTTCTAGATTCCCACTGGTGGCCTTTAACCGAGTTTGGAATTAATGTTGCCTTGTTTATTTTGTATATGTCAGCTGCGATAGTCTATGTGAACGATGCTAACAGAGGAGGACTTTGCTACTACCCATTATTTAATACGCCAATGAACGCAATGTTTTGCCGTATAGAAGGGGGGCAGACAGCTGCAATTATCTTCTTGTTTGTAACAATGATAATCTATCTTGTTGGCGCAATCGTTTGCCTAAAACTATGGAGGCATGAAAGTGCACGGAAACAGCGAGAGCTTATGCAACAAGAGGTAAGTTCTGTAGAAAACAGTTGTTCCTACCATACATTTAGTTTGTAAAATACTGGTAGGTACTGTCATTTATTCACTGGCCTGGATCAGACACATAAATCTCAATTTACTAAAGCCAAGGTGTCCTAAAACCATGTGCTTGTGTCTTTTGTCCCCTTGCTACCCCATCTCTCCTTTGTGTAAGTAAACAATTATTAACCAAAAAAATCCCATTGCAGTACAAGGAGGAAACTTCGATAACCAGGACTGAAATAAACTGCCTGCTTCTATTGGAAACTATTGGAAAGCAAAGGAAATCCATATTTCACTAATGCAGGGATTGTTAATAATAATAATAATTTTTATTTATACCCCGCCCTCCCCAGCCAAGGCCAGGCTCAGAGCGGTTTACAAGCAATAATAAAAACAAGTTGAATTGATTGTTGAATTATGGCATGCCAAAAAAAGGAGGAAGGAAGGGGCAACATGAAACAGAGACCCAGGCACAAGGCTTGTGCAGAATTTGGCTTAATCAGCTAAGATAAATACATCTGAACCAGCCCACTATGTAGATGTTATGTCTCCTTACTGTTGTACTTGCTTCTGTTCTGTGTATGTGACCACATAATGTCAGTATAATAGATGGAGTTTGCTTGCGTATGCACCTAATCAAAAACAATACTTGTTAGCATACCTTCAGCAGTGTTAACTACACTGATACTACATTGTCTTGTGGAGACATATATCGGTGCTTTTGACCAGAGATTAAACTTTGCTGCCTTGCAACATTCCAGGATCTGAGAGCACCTCCTCCTCCCAAGTTTCTCTGCTTCCTACTTTCAAAGGAGAGTCAAAATATACCATTGCTGCTTCCAGATGGCCTAGCACCAAAAACAGACAGGGGAATCTTTTGGTCCTTTGCCCTTCCCTAATTCTGTCAGAAGGGGAAAGAAGAGCAGGACAGAGCTTCTTCTCCTTCATTTTTCCTGAAAATCCAGAATAGCTGGGACATTTTCAAAGAAAGATGAAGAGGAACACTACCAGCAGACACTACCAGTGAGGTTGCAAGGAAGGTTAGAAACAGTATGCAGCTCTTTCCACTGGTTGGATTTAGGGAGAAGCACAATCTCTTTTTGCCTTTTTTTTCCGCCCCAGATGTCTGTGTGTTAAGGCTTTTATTGTCTACATTTGCACACTTAATGATGATGTTTTTGGTTTTTTATTAGATGATAACGACGCAATCTTTTGCCCCAAAAAGGATGGTAAGAACAACACTTTTTTTCCTATATTCAAATGCTGGGTACTTTCAGGGCCTGAAGTACTTTAGTTTCAACAAGAATTCGGATAAAATAGGTAAAGGTTGAGACACGCTGACAACAGGGGCCACCAGAGAGGCAACTATCATAATCCTCTCCCATCAACCTGGGGATGAGGTGTATGTGATAGAATTGCACTCTTATTTCTGATCACTCTACTCCATGCTAAATTAGTACTGTTTAAAGTAGATTTACTGACTGTTATTGACTGTTAATATCCATTTTACATAGTATGAAGATGGCAGTCCCAAAGTAGCAACAAACGCAAAGAACCTCAAGTCTGTGGAACTGAAACCTGAACTACTCAATGGCCATATACCTGCAGGCCATATTCCTAAACCTATAGTGATGCCAGACTACTTAGCGTGAGTCTCTCTTCAACCTTCCTTTTGAAGCTTTCTCTTGGAGTGATAAATCCCAATGACCGACTACAGATGATCACATCTTGGCTTAATAATATATGAATGAATTGAGATGTGAGCCTTTTGCTCCTGCCTTCACAGCGTTAGCAAACAAACCAGGAAGTCTTCAGCTAGTCATAATTTTTCATTTCATCCAAACTAGGGAATTACATTTACTTGCTTTGGAACAAGTCAGCATATTAAACATTGGTTTGAAGTTGGTGTGATAACATGGCATGTTCTGAAGCCGGTAATCATCATTTTCCAGTTTGGATGAAACAGGAAACCATGAATAATGAAGGACTTTTTGGTTTAACCATGGCTTAAATTAGGTGACTTTGTGCTTGGTGGAAAAAGGTTTGTTTCTATATTATTGCTGACTTTTAACCACCTAATTATATTTTCATATTAGAACTATATCCGGAAATCAATGCCTTGTACAGCAGTGGTTCCATTCTGTTCTTGCAGATAATTGATTTTGAGTGCATAGTTTTTAGCTATAAAGCATTTCAAATTACATCATGCAAAGGAGACTTCCCATATTGATTTCTGTTAATTAAAAAAATGTTCTCTTTGAACTTTTGAGTTTGAATCACTTAGTATCAGGTGCCAATAACAATTTTATTGTTGACATATTGCCAAGCCCAAACCTCTATTCTAAAGCAGAGTCTGCAATTAGCCTGCCATCCAGGTTATAACCAATGAAATTGTTTGGGAAACAGTCCAGGTGATTTGACTAAATAAACCAAGTTGTACTCTACAGAGGGTGGGAGGTAATTTAAGATTGTTGTAGTCTTTTCTAATTTGAGTCACAATTTTCATGTGGCAATACATTTTTAAAGGTTTTTTTGTCTTTTCAAAAATCCATAATGCATACATTTGAAGCTTACATAGATGGTTGATCCTGTAGGACTAATTATAGTTTCTTACAGGAAATACCCAGCAATTCGTTCAGATGAGGAAAGAGACCGATATAAAGCTGTGTTTAATGATCAGTTTTCTGAATATAAAGAGCTTTCTGCTGAGGTTCATGCAGTCTTAAAGAAATTTGATGAACTAGATGCGTTGATGCAGAAACTTCCTCAGCAGCCTGGAAACACTCTTGTAAGTACTTACCATAATTGAGTATGGATTTAAAAATTGCATTTATAAGCAGTTTTGGCTGGAGTCACATGGCAACCTAGACATTGGATCACCACAATCCTTTACATTTAGCAAGCCAAAGACATTTTAGTTTGGTTGCTGCATAAAATTGTTGCTTGAGATAGCAGCGAAAAGCACTTGGTAGTTTACTGTCAGTCATCTAGCTGTGAAATTATTACCGTATTTTTTGCCCTATAGGACGCACTTTCCCCCCTCCAAAAATGAAGGGGAAATGTGTGTGCGTCCTATGGGGTGAATGCAGGCTTTCGCTGAAGCCTGGAGAGCGAGAGGGGTCGGTGTGCACCGACCCCTCTCTCCAGGCTTCAGGAAGCTGTCCGCAAGCCTTGGGAGCCCGCGGGATTTCCCGCCGGGCTCCCACGGCTTGCGGAGAGCTGCCTGCATCCCAAAGCCTGGGATGCACTGAGCTCAGCACGCCCCAGGCTTCGGGCTTCGCGCAGCTCTGTACAGGAGAGCTGCCTGCATCCCTGCGGACAGCAGCCTGTTCTGGGGGCTGGGGTCGGGGGAAGCTCGGGCTTCCTCCACCCCCGCCCCGTGCCTGGGGGGAAATAATTTTTTTCCCTTTATTTCCCCCCCCCCAAAAAAAAAACTAGGTGCGCCCTATGGGGCGAAAAATACAGTAGATTACTAGTAACCACCACATGCTCCCTTTTGTCCCATTCCCTTCAAAACCAGAAGGACCACCAATTTTTGAACTGAAGTAGCAATATTCAGGATTAGTATAACTTAGTTGTTATAGGGTTTTGCTGTTGTTCAGCTCCTGCAGTTTCAACCTAACAAAGCAGATGACCTCTCTAGGAATGGTATTCTGAACTTGTACTTTGGTTACATTAAAAAATATTAGGACAGAAGAAAATTAATATGTTATTTGTGGATATAATAGACATGATATTTTGAAATGCTGTTTTCCCCCCTCTACAGGAACATGACAGAATTGCAAATGTTTTGCAACAGTATAGAAAGAAAAAGAATGTGAGTTCTCATATCTACTTATTTATGTAATTACTGATTGTTAATGTGCATAATGTTTTAACAGAGCAGTAACAAAATACCCCTGCCCTGAGTTGATTAACATAGTAAATTGTGGCACGAGGAAGGCAAAGGGCAGAGAGGTAGGGAATAAGAATGAAGGGGAGGGTCAACAGGAAGACCATGTGTCCATTTTAATTGCACGTACTTCAGCTTTGTTTGGGTTGGAGATGAGGACTTTGCTTAAAAGTCTTCACATAAAAGGTGGATTTTGAGAGAGAATTTGAGGAAGGGGCATCAGAAAAAGAGGTGGTATCACTCAGTTCTAGCTGGCAGTTCCATTAATAAGGCTGAAAGTCATAAGTGGGTTTCCATTCAAATACTAGTTTCCATCCACAATGTGGTTAACATGACCTTCAGGATAAGAACTTGCCCTAGATTTAAGTTTTCATTATTCTGCATTGGATTATTTTTTAAAAAAATATTCATTGCATGTATACATTTAAATGTATTACTTCCCGATCTCAAATGTTAAGGTTTGCTGACAAAATATAAAAGAAACCCAGCAAAACAAAATAACACTTCATGAGATTTATTGAAATTACCCTTTGTGACTTGACCCACCTACCTCTGCAGGTTTCCACAAAATAAATTACTGATCTGTTTATTCTCTGTATTGCAGGATCCCACATTTCTTGAGAAAAAAGAACGTTGTGAATATTTAAAGAAAAAGCTTTCTCATATAAAACAGAGAATTCAAGATTATGACAAAGTTATGAATTGGAATGCTTAGGGGGACTTTATTTGCAAGGTTTTAGTTCAGTGGTTTTTTATATTTATTTATTGCCATAACTGTATAAACATTCTGCTGTGAAATGAATTTTTAAATCTTGTGAAATTTTATTACTGGGCTGACTGGCACATAATGCTAAACCATGGTTTACTGCTATTTGCACAAGCTGGAACAAGATTGAGCAAAGCCTTGGCTTTCTGTGCTCCCCTCTTCTCCCCTCATGCAGCTGAGAGGACTTTGGTTTCCAGCTAATCTGGGTTTGCCATTCAGAATCAGAGACTGTGGATTAAAAGTATAATAAGTTTTTGAAACAAGCCATCTTCAAACCATTATGAAGCTGGCTTGTTTAACTAACCAGCATTTTAAACAAGTTTTTCATTTGCTATTAACAAGAAGTCTGGGTTAATGGAAGCGACATGCTAGCATATATTCTTTCTTTCAGCCCCATAGGACGAGAAGGGAATAATGAGTGCTTAAACCCAAGACTTTAGTCATACTTCGGGTTGCGAATGCAGTGGGTTACGCGTTTTCAGGTTACGGATGCGCCAAACCCAGAAGTACGGGAACAGGTTACTTCTGGGTTTCGGAGCTCGTGCAGAACCGCTAAATCGCACTTTGTGCGTGTGCAGAAGCGCTGAATCACATCACACACACATGCGGCACTTCAGGTTGTGAACCTGCATGGATCACGTTCGCAACCTGAGGTTCCACTGTACTTGGACTCCTTCCTTTTTCCCACATGGTTTAGCATTGTGTGTGAGACAGGCCGTTATCTTGAACAAATTTTAAGGTTTTACTTCATTTATGTAAATTTTGTACTTTATGTTCCTGCTCCTTGATCATATATAAATGCAATTTGAGTGTTTCCTTTTGCTGCTTGATTATTTGCTTTTAATTTGGATGTTGGCTTCTTGTAAATGTGAATCTGTTGTGTCTGAAAGTACGATTGTGATAATTAAGTTTATATAACAGCCTGCCTGCTTGCTGGTGTGTGCACATAACACACACATTCCTAACTGCCCAACAAATTATCAGTACTGTCAGGCTGATTCCCTCTTTGAAAGGCTGAAGAGTCACTCTTACTTCCCAAGTAAGTAATGCTCTTAAGGCTAAGAGTGCTGATTTCCCAGTTCTCTGTGAACATGGTTCCCAGTGAAGTGTTGGGAACTCTCATATTCAGCACTAAGTGCTAAGTAGAGAAATTTTCATTCCTTTGTGTTGAGCACCATTTTTGTACAATGGGATTTGGAAACAGAAACCTGCTGCCCAAAGTTCTGCTTGCCAGGTTCCATGTTTAAGCAGCTCCTCCCCCTTGCCCAGTTCTTTCTGTTGTTACAATTCTTTGGGTCAGTTTCACAAACCAGTAAATACATTTTTTCCTATTTAAAAATACAGTGGTACCTCAGGTTACAGACACTTCAGGTTACAGACTCCGCTAACCCAGAAATAGTACCTCAGGTTAAGAACTTTGCTTCAGGATGAGAACAGAAATCGTGCTCCGGCGGTGCAGCGGCAGCGGGAGGCCCCGTTAGCTAAAGTGGTGCTTCAGGTTAGGAACTGTTTCAGGTTAAGAACGGACCTCCGGAACGAATTACGTACTTAACCCGAGGTACCACTGTACTAACTTTTCTGTCTACTACCTTATTCAGAAACTTTCTCTGTAGCTCTTAATCATGGAACGTTTAAATAACTGAAGCAGTCATTCAAGGGCCTACTTTTGCCTTGCAGCAAAATAATCAATTTGTATTAGTAAAGTTGATGGATCAAACCCCTGTCTAATTGTGCCACAACCTTCAAAAATTTATGAATGACTGCTGGGATACCTCAGTCGGTAGAGCATGAGACTCTTCATCTTGGGGTCATGGGTTTGACCCTGAGCATGGGCAAAAGATTCTTGCATTGCAGAGAATTGGACTAGATGACTTTCGTGGTCCCTTCCAAATCTACAATTTTATGATGTTTAAATTCAGAAAGCACTGTTCTCTGCTATGCGCAGCTCTCAAGTTCTCTCACTCAAGGACAAAAATGAGTTTTATAGTGACGACTGCCCTTATGGACGTGATGCAAAATACAGTGGTACCTCGGGTTCCATATGCTTCAGGTTACATACGCTTCAGGTTACAGACTCCACTAACCCAAAAATATTACCTCGGGTTAAGAACTTTGCTTCAGGATGAGAACAGAAATCACGCGGCGGCGGCACGGCAGCCGCGGGAGGCCCCATTAGCTAATGTGGTGCTTCAGGTTAAGAACGGACCTCCGGAACGAATTAAGTACTTAACCTGAGGAACCACTGTATATGAAAGGAGGAAGCTGAAGAAGGGCACCTGCATACTGCCTAAAAAGCAGATGAACCGCAAAGGAAGCTAAAGAAAATAGTTTTATTTGAAAAAAGTACAGCAATTGAATGGCATGTCTAATGCATTTTGAGTGTACCATAACCTCTTGTTCAGACAATAGTCATTTCTTTTCCCCAAAATATTATATTGTTTGCGCTTAATTGTAGAAGAAGGGGATTAGTTTCCTTACCTTTGGGAAAGGAGGTGGCTACAGCCTGATAAAAAGGTTTATAGTCAAACAAGCTAGGTAAGACATAAAACGCGAGTGCTACTGCAAATGAAGCAATGTTTTCACTTTGAGGTTTGTTTTTTGGTTTGAAAATTGGTGCTGATACCTTTTTCTTGGTGAAATTTATCCTTGCCAAATATTTAGCACTGAACTGCTGATAGAACTAATAATCTCAGGTGGAAAGGGGGGTTCATTTCAATCTTTCATTGCCCACACAACAGCTTACTATCCAATGTAACAGCAGATCCATATGTTGGAGTTTGTGTTCAGTGCATAAATTGCTGCTGCTGGATAAAGGTGACTATTTGTAAACATCTGTTCCCACCTGAACAGGAGGGGGGAATCCTTTGGTAAACATTGTGTGCCTGTCTACACTGTGCCTTATGGCAAACATTTGCATGTTTTAAACATTAGTATTTAGTATCTAGTATCTATTATCCTGATCTTTAAAGAAAATTTCAGCTGTTGGCAATCAACTTCTAATCTTTTGTACTGATTTTACAAAATATTTTTCTAATAAAAATAAGAGGCACTGAAACAGTTTTCTTCTTTGCTGAAAGAATAACCTTGTTCAATCTTTATTCTGAAATATGTTTCTACATCCCATAAAATGTCTATATAGAAACATATTATAACACACATCGCAGAGCTCATTGTGGTGTTAGCAAATTGTTTGACAGAAAACTATATTTTTATAAGTTTTCATTGTTCATTTTTTAAATCTAGGTTTCAGTTTCCAACATCCAGAAAGAATCGTGAAGTCATTTGTATCATGTTTCTTCTTATTTTATTATATGAACTTTATAAAATGTGAAGTGTCAAAAATTAAGAACAACAAAGTGTCATATGTTGTATGCTAAATATAGCATTTAAATACTTCTGTCCTTTGGTTTATATCCGGGGTCAGCAAACTTTTTCAGCAGGGGGCCAGTCCACTGTCCCTCAGACCTTGTGGGGGCTGGACTATATTTTGGAGGGGGGGGAATGAATGAATTCCTATGCCCCAGAGATGCATTTTAAATAAAATCTACTCATGTAAAAACACGCTGATTCCCGGACCATCCGTGGGCTGGATATGGCCCCCGGGCCCTAGGTTGCCTACCCATGGTCTATATTAATGATTTCGGCAGTGATAAGCTAATAAGATTGGATGTGGACTTTGGAAAAAAGTTAGAACTAAATTAATTAGTTTACTGAAATACCAACCTTTTGGACTAGTGTACACGTTGTGAATTTTGAGTATGTGCTGGGGGCACTAGTCACAGAATATGCCATGAGAGGCATGGTATAACACAAAATGCCTGTATGGAGAGTGTGGCATAACACAAAATTAAGAAACAGCCACCAATGTAAGTATGCTTTATCCTGCTGATGGAAATGACAATATTGATTTCTCTCTCACATACCAATGCTGTTGCTGCCCATCATATACAGACTTATTTAAAGTTACAGGTTCTCCTGCAGTAGTTCTGTTTTTCTCACCTGAAACCTTGCTGAGGGGCGTAGATCATTGCAGAAACTTGGGAGCAGCAGAGAAACTTGGGAACTGATAACCCTATCAGTGAAAAATTGTTACTAAATTTCTATACCTCCCTTCATCAGAAGCTCAAGGGTCGTTTACAATATAAAAACACAAAAATATTTAGCATAATAAACGAGCAAAAACAATAACCCACATACACAGTTTAAAAGGCCATAGATTGTATTTTAATTATTTATTACATTTCATATTGTCAGGGGTTCAGGGAGAGAAGAGCAGATGAGGGAGGAGACAGAGAGCGAGGGGGAAGAATCCCAGAGCGACGAGGAAGAGGATGACAATGACCAAAGGTCGTCCATGAGTCTGTCCAGTGAGTCGGAGGATTCCCAAAAGGAAGCCCCCCTGGTCAGGCCAAGGGGAGCCAAAGGGGGAAGCAGTCAGGAGCAGGGGAGCGAAGGGAGAACCCCCAGTGGGAGTTGGAGATCGGGGCCGGCTTCTCCGCCGGAACGGAGTGAAGGGGGTGGAGTTACCAGTGTGTCAGAGGGAGAAGAACAGGAAGCAGAGAGGGGAAGGAGATCGGGGCAAGACGTCCTGCCGGAAGGGGCGGAGAGTAGTACCGGGAGCAGTGTAGCGGTCGAGAGGAAGGTCAGAAGCAACGTACGCGCGCCAAGTTCAAATGTGGAGGCGCGCAGAAGTGAGGGAAGCCCTGGGGAGGAGCCTGGTCCCAAAGCGCGAAGGAGGGGGGAACAGGCGTCAGAGGATTCAGCCTCTGGGGAGTCCCGGCGGGAGGGAACCCAGGGGGGCAGAAAGACCCTGCAGAAAAGGAAGGAGAGGAAGAGGTGGTCCAGCACAAGCCTCTTAAACTGGTGCAGGGGCGGTACTGATTCAGAGGGTACTTCAGCGGTCTAAGCGTAACAGACGTAGAGCCACGGAGCTCGGATGTAAAGCCAACAATGTTCTTCAATAAAGACTTTTGTATATAAACTGGATTGGACTTGGGTCTCTCGTGAGCTGGGACCTCGGGTGGCTCTGACACATATGTATAAAACATGAGAATAAATTATATACAATTGCTTGGTTTGGTATAAACCCGTTGTTATCTCAATTCATATACAGCCATAGCTGGCATACCACATGAAACTAGTAAGAGACATTCCTTGTTGCAGATGTTACTTTGGCCTCAAAAGATACGTCTCCAGGAACAGACCCAAACCATACGCCACCTCCTTTAGGGGGAGTGCAACCCTGTCCAGAAGAGGCAACTGGCCTATACTGGGCACAGGAACCATCCCACCCACAAAGCCTCCACCTTCACAGGGTTTAAACTCAGTTTACTGGTCCTTCTCCAGTCAAGCACTGCATTAATGCATTGATCCAGGGCCTGTATAGCCTCTCCTGATACAGATGTTATGGAGAAACACAACTGTGTGTCATCAGCATACTGATGCCACCATGCTCCATAATTCCTAATGACAGCTCCCAGCAGGGTGGATTTGATTTAAATCAAATTGATTTAAATCACTAGTCAATAAGACTTGATTTAAATCAATAGTCAGTAAGACTTGATTTAAATCTTTTTTTTACAGAAAGACTCATTCTTGCTGGTGTAATCTTAATATATTTACAACCAGATTAAGGTTTCATTTTTTGAATAATAATTTTTCAGAGTAGTTTTTACAGTTATATCAAAAATTGCTGATTTTGTTATACTATTAGAAATACATAGACAGATAATTATGCAATTATTGTGAGGTTTAATAAGTTAACTTTATATTTGGACCACTTTTCTGCTGTACTTTATTGGAAGGAGAAAAATAATCATTTCCTTGATAACAATTTAAACAATTTATTTAACTAAAACAATAACATTATAGCATATGTATCCATGTTTGTTAACTGATGTGGTTAAACTTTTTCAAATAAAAAACTTAGACTGAGTTTTAGCACACATGAAAAACTTAAAACAAATCCTTATTTCCTGATGAATAGCCTTTGGACTATAATGTAACTTAAATAGAAAACTATCTTTAGAAAGATTTTTCCTCCAAAAGCACTTTATTTTAAAAATCCGATTTAAATTTAAAAAAAAAAATCTGATTTAAATTTAAAAAAACTGATTTTTTTTAAAAAAATCATTGATTTTTATCCACCCTGGCTCCCAATAGCGTCACACAGATGTTTAAATAACACTGGGGACAAAATTATGCCCTGCCAGAGCATTACCCAAACACTACTCTCTGGACTCAACCATATAGATAGGGACAGAACCACTGTAGTACAGTACCTCTGATACTCAATCTAATCACTTGATCCAGAAGGATACCATGACGGTAAGTGGTATCAAAAATTGATGATAAATCAAGTAGGAGTAACAAGGTTGTACTCCTGTTCCTCTCCCGATCATTCATTAGGGTGACCAAGTCCAATTCAGTCCTGAAACCAGGTCTAAACCCAGATTGAAGTGGCTCCAGATATTCAGTGTCATCCGGGAACACTTTCATAAACACCTAAAGTATGAGAAACAGCTTTTGAGCAAGAACAGACACATTCAGAATTGAAGACTATTGCCTGGGACACCTAATCAGCCTTTGTTGTGTTGCGTTACTCAGCAACCTGTTATTGTTTCGGGAGGAATAAATAAATCACAATGTTGAATTGTTCGACTTCAGCAATACATTATGACCTCTTTCGAAAAGCAAACATTAACTTGACCAGTTTTATGAAGGGTGGAAAATCCCTTGCATGTGTGCTATAATTTATTTTTTTTTAAATCCGTGTTAGAATTGTTACAGCAGAGCTAAAGCGTTAAACTGGTCTCCCTTCCATTGTTCTAGAAATATGTTTAACAATGCACTGCGAGAGCCACAGCAGTGTCAAATTGTTTCACGGTAAATGCCTGAATGGAAAGATGGCAAATGCTGTAGTACAATCACATGATGACTATGCCCAGTGGTGATGATAGTATTTTTTAAGAATGCTATTAAGAAAGTCATTCATAGTGGGTTACACAATTCAATGATAGTTCTTTTAGACATAATGAAAAGAGTTTGGACATTTAGGAATGATGGTTTTTCTGTCTGCAGAAGAATATTTTAAGCTAATATAAAAAGGTGATATTAATTATTTTGAAACTGAATGTTGCATTAAATGTATAGAAGGAAGAAGTACAAACTTCTGGAAGAGCTGGCTCAGCTTCTTTTTCACAGTGGCAGTAGGGAAGTAAATACAGAACATGTTAGAAACTTATTATAGCATTGGTACAATGTGGAAACTCATATTTTCATTACTATTTGAATGCTGCAAATGTGAAGAGTTGCTAATATGCGTATTAATGTACCGTATTTTTCTGTGTATAAGATTATATTTTCCCCTACATCTTTGAAGTTTAAAATAAGGGGCAGGGCCGTCTTATACACAGATAGTGCATAGTGTATTTTCTTAATTTTGATTCCCCCAAAATGGAGGGAGTCTTATACACGGAACAATATGGTATTTAAAAAACACAAAAATACTTGTGGCTTAATACTTCAATCATGAAGAATGTTTAGTGTTTCCTTTTGTTTTTGTGCTTTTTTTTTGTTTGTTTGTTCCTGTTGAGATGAAAAAGCGACTACATGCAATAGCTAGGATCTAAAGCTCTCTGAAACTTAACTTTGTACTCCCATGGGAGGTTTGAACCAGGGTTTGTTGGACAGAAGCAATTGGCCTTCATGTCACATGACAAAGTGCTTTTGAACCTGTTAGAAACAGTATGCGATATGGAGTGATAGGTTTTGCTAGACAAAGGAAAAGCAGCCAAAAATGCCAGTAGGCATGTGAAGCTATTAACAGCTCCGAAAGTGGCTCTCTGGATTCTGGCCAATATTGTTATGAACCATGCATTTATGAACTAGAAATTGTTGTTTTATTGTTCTTTAGGAGGTTTTGTGGAAGGTATTTTATTATGTTAGTTGATATACTATTGTTTTAAAATAAGAGAGCACAGCGAGGGCCTTCTTGGTAGTTCCTCTGTCCTCAGAGCTGGAGGGGAGGGGGGGTGACGGCCTTAAACTGTGGAACTGCCTCTCCACAGAATTACATCTGGTATCTTCAATAAATATAGCTTTTGGAGAATGCTATATTGTTTTGACATACAAGGTATATGTTTTTAGGACCCATGTTATTTTTATGGTTGCAATTTGTTTTAATTTGTTGTTAATATTGTGTTTTAATGCTGTAACCCGCCCTTTGACCTTAGGGTAAAGGACAGGTAATTAATAGATAAATAATAAAACATAATCTGCCCTAGATGAATTTTTATTCATAAAGGTAGCATATAAATACTTTAAAATAAATATTGGGGCAATGACTTCCTGCTGTTAAGTGTACATTGTGCAAGGAAGTATTTAATGTGTTGCCTTTTATTAGCATGATATATAAACAATATCAGTTTGTTTATCATACTGAACCCAGGCTCTGCTGCTTTGAAAGTCAAGAAGCTGCAGGTGTTTAGAAATGTAATAATCTCTGCTGAATTAAACATTACTATACATTTCAATCCCACTGTGTGTGGCCCATCCTTGAGGTTTTTTATCCTGGGGCATGTAGCAGCTTTCTCTTTGGATACAACTTCTGTCAAAACTTAATCTGTATGTTCCCAATTCACTTTAATGCTTGATATCCTCTTTTTCAATATAATTATGTCAGAGAAGGGTGCCAGGGAAATTATTAAGTCATAAATCAAAGCATTATGCAAGAAAGAGGAAATGAAAGCCTAAGGTAAAGGGGAAATATTTAAATAGAACGATGCAACTCTTGTTATAGCTGAACTTATCCATGCTTAATCATTAGGATTTGTCAACCTCTTTAATTACTTGTTTGCGAGCACGTGAATCATGAGATGAACGAAAGAGTTTCCTAACTGCTAAATCTACACAAATACATATGTATTTATGCAAGAAGCCTACTCATTTATAACCATGTCGAGGAAATTTGTTAAACTCTTCCAGCAGGTGTTCAGTTTAGCACATGGCAAGGTATTCCTAGAAATGTTTTATTCAATATTTTGCTACCAGACTCTTCAGGTGAGGGACAGTGTGCCGGTATAGTTTTCATCAAAAGCAGATGGACTGATTTATTTCCTATTCCAAAATAGAAATAACTAAATTTGTTTTAAACTGGTTTTAATGTTTTATTTTATAGTGCTGTAACACACCCTAGGATAAAGGGCAGGTAATACATTAAATAAATAAATAAATAAATAAATAAATAACCCAACATTCATTCATTCATTCTCCTGCTATGATACATCACTGAAGCAAAGCATTTCAAGTGGAATGTATGCAATCACCTAAACTGCAGAATCATCTCTGGCTGCCTTTAGGTGTAACACCAAACCATTGTTTAGCTGCTATGTGAATTACCCATGCCTCCTTCCTGGGCTTGTGTGCTTTCCCCCTCCTCTCTTTTCACCCACATGGTGGGAGGAGATGGGAGCTTAGAAGCTTTTTGTTTTTATGCTTCTGAACATAAGAAGAGCCTGTTGAATCAGGCCAATGGCCCATCTAGTCCAGCATCTTGTTCTCACTGTGGCTACCTAGATATTTGTAGGAAACCGCAGATAGGACATGAACACAAGAGTACAGTAGTCTCCCGTCTTGTGGTTTTCAGCCACTGGTTTTCAGAAGAATCACCATTTCCAGCAGTGAGGCAGAGCACAGCGGTTATGGTTATTAGCCACTGATGTCACTCTCATCCATAAATTTGTCTAATCCTCATTTGAAGAGCTCAAAGTTTGATGGCCGTCATTGCCCCCTGTGGAAATGAGTTCCACAGTTTAACTATGCTTGTGTGTAGAAGTTCTTTCTTTTATCTCTCCTGAATCTTCCAACATGCAGCTTGATCGGATGTCCATGAGAATTGTGGAACCCACAATTCGGGTTGGTTTCAAACAAAGTCACCTTCAGACCATAGATATGACAATGGCTTGCTGAAACTAGCCTGGTCTGTGACATTTGCAGTGTAGGTTTGAGTCCTGGGAGCTCCTTCTCCTTAGCCCCTGACTAGAGATGTGAAGGCCCATGAAAATTGGAAATTGGGGGGACCACTGGAATATATCTATGAGAAATGCTGACTCAACCAACTCAAACTGCGTAGTTTAAAGATTTTTGTGCGAGACAATGCAGAATTCAAATTTCTATGTATATTGGATAATAATAATAATAATAATAATAATAATAATAATAATAATAATTTATTATTTATACCCCGCCCATCTGGCTGGGCCTCCCCAGCCACTCTGGGCGGCTTCCATAAAAACCAAAAATACAGTACAGTAAAATATCACACGTTAAAAACTTCCCTGAACAGGGCTGCCTTAAGATGTCTTCTGAATGTCAGGTAGTTGTTTATCGCTTTGACATCTGCTGGAAGGGCGTTCCACAGGGTGGGCGCCACTACCGAGAAGGCCCTCTGCCTGGTTCCCTGTAGCTTTGCTTCTCGCAATGAGGGAACCGCCAGAAGGCCCTCGGCGCTGGACCTCAGCGTCCGGGCAGAATGATGGGGGTGGAGACGCTCCTTCAGGTATACTGGACCGAGGCCGTTTAGGGCTTTAAAGGTCAGCACCAACACTTTGAATTGTGCTCGGAAACATACTGGGAGCCAATGTAGGTCTTTCAAGACCGGTGTTATATGGTCTTGGCGGCCGCTCCCAGTCACCAGTCTAGCTGCCGCATTCTGGATTAGTTGTAGTTTCCGAGTCACCTTCAAAGGTAGCCCCACGTAGAGTGCATTGCAGTAGTCCAAGCGGGAGATAACCAGAGCATGCACCACTCTGGCGAGACAGTCTGCAGGCAGATAGGGTCTCAGCCTACGTACCAGATGGAGCTGGTAAACAGCTGCCCTGGACACAGATTTGACCTGTGCCTCCATGGACAGCTGTGAGTCCAAAATGACTCCCAGGTTGGGAGGACACCTGGTCCTTCAGGGGCACAGTTACCCCATTCAGGACCAGGGAATCCTCCACACCTGCCCGCCTCCTGTCCCCCAGAAACAGTACTTGTGTCTTGTCAGGATTCAACCTCAATCTGTTAGCCGCCATCCATCCTCCAACCGCCTCCAGACACTCACACAGGACCTTCACTGCCCTCTCTGGTTATGATTTAAAAGAGAGGTAGAGCTGGGTATCATCTGCATACTGATGAACACCCAGCCCAAACCTCCTGATGATCTCTCCCAGCGGCTGCATGTAAATGTTGAAAAGCATGGGGGAGAGGACAGAACCCTGAGGCACCCCACAAGTGAGAGCCCAGGGGTCTGAACACTCACCCCCCCCCCACCACTTTCTGAACACGGCCCAGGAGGAAGGAGCGGAACCACTGTAGGACAGTGCCCCCATCTCCCAGCCCCTCAAGACGGTCCAGAAGGATGTTATGGTCGATGGTATCAAACGCCGCTGAGAGATCCAGCAGAACTAGGAAACAGCTCTCACCTTTGTCCCTAGCCCGCCGGAGATCATCAACCAGTGCGACCAAGGCAGTTTCAGTCCCATGATGAGGCCTGAATCCCGACTGGAAGGGATCCAAATGGTCCACTTCTGGTGTGCATAACACACCAATCCAAGATACATTTCTACATTTAAATGTGAACCTCAGCTCTGCTGTCTTCTCAGCATGGAGACAAACAAAAGAGGACGACTTCACCCCAGTGTGGCTCCCCTTTATTAAATACACAGCCCAACAAGACAACAACAGGAACCCATCAACAGTATATGAATCAATATGGCTAAGTTGACCCAACAACCCCCTCCCCTTCACACACTCAAACAAAACTCATTGCAGTCAACTACAGTGGTACCTCAGATTACATACGCTTCAGGTTACAGACTCCGCTAACCCAAAAATAGTGCTTCAGGTTAAGAACTTTGCTTCAGGATGAGAACAGAAATCTTGCTCCAGCAGCGTGGCGGCAGCAGGAGGCCCCATGAGCTAAAGTGGTACTTCAGGTTAAGAACAGTTTCAGGTTAAGTACGGACCTCCGGAACGAATTAAGTACTTAACCTGAGGTACCACTGTACTGTAAGGGCAGCTAATCATGCCCTGCCCCCCCACCAATGCCTCTCGCCGCCAACAAAAACAAATAAATGAATAGAAATAGAACCTACCCATGTGACACTGACAAAAAAAACCTTACACATACACTATGTAGAAGAATGAAAGTTCTCCCCCCCCCCACCGCTCTCCCTCCTCACCTCTCTTTCTTCTCCTACAACTTTATACTGTCTAACACCAGTGTCTCACACGGAATATGAATTATCTGTAGAAAGAACTCTGAACTGAAAGCATAGATGCCGTACGTACTTTTGTAACCCAATAAAAATTAATAAAAACTTTTTTTAATTAAAAAAAAGCTTTGCCTTCTTCTGGAGACCTTTGATCTAGTTTGGAGACACTCCCTTGAGCCTGACCTTTTCTCCTCTCCCTTCCAGTCTGTTTACTGAACTGGGAATAAACTCTGCTAAACAGAATGCAATTTAATTCGAAGTACGCTTGCATCAGATTGTTCTGTAATGTTTATAAATATGCAAAACATGATTATACATGCTAATTAAGCCATAAAAATACTGTTTATGCTGTTAAAACTAAAATAAGTTTAGATTTCATGGGGGTAAAGGTTGTATCCAAACCTCTGTGAGTCGTGTTCCACTCATGCAGTGGGACGTCCCTTTCCTCCCCTCACAGGTCTCCAAAATCTGCTCTGGAGGATCGCCCAACTCTCCAGGGCAGATTTTGAGCATGTGCAGAGGGCTGCACAGGAGAGGAGAGTTCCAGTGTGCAAGTGATCAGAATAGCACTGTTGGCTACAACACACAATATTGCATATATTTAAATAAATAGACAAATAAAACTACCCTCCTCACAAAAACCTAGAAAAATTGCTTTTCTGAAGATTTTACATCATAGAGACAGGACTTTTTTATGGGCATGCAAAGTTCTCCCTGGTGGAGCTCAAACTCCCATTTCCTGATTCCCAACTTCATGGCCATTCAGTGAAACATTGAAAGTTGCTGCTATCAGTATGTGTCTGTGGCTACCCTTGTTGTGTGTCCTGGCTGCTTTGTTTTGGCTGCTTGGCAAAAAGAAAAAAGAAAACAAAAAGTACCGTATTTCACTCTCTGTGTCTGAAGGGAATTGGAGTCCAAAACTTCAGGAGGCTCCAGGATGGGGAAAGGTTATGTAAACAAGACTGAGCTGGATGGCTCTTTGGTCTGTATGAGTGCACAATGGAGCTTCCCATGTTCCTCTCTATACCCCCTGCAGATTTGTACCGAATCTTCTAATTGTGCACATTTTTCTCATTCTGAATACTTTCTAAACATTTTATCATGTTGGTTTTGTGGTTGTATGCCAAGGCCTTCCCACTAACTAGTATATGAGTGCTTTTCAAGGAGGAAAATAACACTTCTGTCAACAAAACAAGGTGGTCAGCAACACAGACATAAGTGGCTGGCTCACCATCATCTTTGGCACATCATGGAAATAAACATCTCTAGAAAACTCTGTGGTTCTCTAGTCCCAAAACATATTACATCTATCGCTGAGACAGGAACATTTTAACTGATAACTTATCTCATGGAATCACTGGGTAACAATTATACATAACAACATCCTCTTTCTACACTCCCGCTCATTTAATCACACCCACTGTCGATTCTGTAAGTTCTGAAAAACAACATGTTATGAGTTTGGGGTGGGGGTGGGCAGTAGGCTGTAGGCTGTAGGTGGAGACCCTTCTATTACTTGGGAGCCCTCTTCTAATTCTTGGAATAGCCAGGCAGCCTGGTAAAGCCTGCTAAGTATGGGTCCTTAAGGGAACAAAGGAAGTGGCTCTGTGCCTTCTTCAATTGTCTATTAGTTAGAAAGACAAAAGCCCAAAGTGGAGAGTTATGTGAGCTAGAAGCTGGAAGAAAAGCTGCAAACTGGAAAGGGAGAGAGAGAGGAAGAGAGATAAGACGTGCCTGGTCTCTGCTGGGATCCAAGGCTGTGAGTATGGGAGAGGCAAGACATTCTTGGGGTGTTAATGCTTTGAACCCCTCCATCGTGGATTCAGGTTGTATATACGTGTAAACAAACATATATCATAAAGACAACACAGTCTCCACTGTCCCTCATTCCAAGTAAACTAAACCCCAGTGGCTGGGGAAACCCAGCCGGATGGGTGGGATATAAATAATAAATTATTATTTATTATTTACTTCCCCAGCCACTAGGGTTTGGTTTCCTTGGAATGAGGGACAGTGGAGACTGTGTTGAATAAACGTGAATAACTTGAATAAAATATTGGGGGGGGGGAGGGAGAGGCAAGCAAGCCTGTGTCGCATAATCAATCACAAGATGCGCATATGCACACTATTTGAATGACAATGCTCATTAACTGAGGGGAGGGACAGGCAGACCCCCTCAAATATTTTATGGGTGGGTGAAGGCCCCTGGGCCCCTACGAGTTGGTCTTAGTTTTTTTAAAATGCCAGTTGTTTAAATGGTCATTTTTGTGGACATGTTTTGTTTGATGTTTCGTGGACATGTTTTTATTTGACCATCATGTAAGAACTCCGAATTTAAGAGAGTCGGGACAATTACCCAACACCTGAGTGAGGGAAAGAACAGCCTCTCTCCCTCCCTCCGTCCCCGCACCCCCTCTCAGGTATGTGAGCGATTCCTCGCAAGAACACCTGGTTTCAAGGACGCCAGGATGACGCGGCAGTCTCGGCGAAGTTCACCCCACCTGGGTAAGCGCGTCGAGGCACTTTTTGTGTGCCAGTCTCGTCCCGGCATCCCGAACGAGACGCCGAGAGCGGAGCTCCTCTTCCTCCCGACGGAGCCTTGTCCCTTTAAATGCGCTCTCTCCCCTCCAAGCGCTTGCAGGAACAACCTGTTTGCCGCCGGCAGGTGAGTATCAGGTGAAGAGGTCACATCCCCGCGCGCGGCATTCCCGCTCTACTACTCCCTTGGCTATTCCGGGGCCCCATTCCGGGCCCCGCCCCCGGGCTAGGAATGGGAAGGCGCTGGGCCAATGGGGTTGCGCCGTGCGCGCATTCCGAGCCGCTCAGTCCCGAGCGAGCTTGGCTGGTTTCGAGGGAGCGGGGAACTCCTCACCCCGCCCCCTCCCTTTCAACCCCCCAGGTGTGCCGGCAGTGCGCATGCTCCGCTCGGGTGTGGCGCTCCTCCGCTCGCTCTTGGCTGCGGGGAGAAGGAGGAGGAGGCGGAGTTGGAGGAAGAGATGCAAGTTCTTGAGGGGACAGCGAGGCGCGCAGCAGGTGGCAGTTCATCGGCGAGCCAAGGTGCGCTTTTCTTTGGCGGGGAGCTGTTTGGGTGAGTCCAAAACGTGATAGGTGTAGACTTTTTCAAGTGGGGGGGTGCCGGGGGGGGGGAAACGATACTCTGAATGACTTTGCTCAGGCTTAGTAGTGATTTCAGGTGGGATATCTCGTTTATGCTTGCGAGTCCCAAGCCAGGGCTTAAGCTGTTCAGCCTTGCTGCGTGGGCTGAGATTGTGAGGTTAACCCGAATCGCTCTGGATGGAGCCAGCTCTTTCTGGCTGTTGTGGGTGAGCTTTATTTTGTGGTGGGTGGGGAAGAAAGGGGGAAGACAGCCATGCTTCTCTAGTCCCCACCCTCTCCACTTTCCTCCTAAAACTTTACAGGACGCTTATCCGAAACTTAAAACTTCGCAGGACATTCATTTGCGATTCTTTCCTCCAGGCGGCTGAGATTTAATTTTCCTCCATGTAACTGAGATTTAATTTCTTGCCACAGCTGCCTCTTCGTCGTTCTCATGCAAAGTCTGCGGTCGTTATCGAGATATATTAATTTATCGACCCTGAACTTTATTTTGGTTCAGTGGCATGAATGTTGTTGGTCTAATATGATTCGCTCAAAGACACGTCCAGTTTTAAATGAGCACTGCTCATCGACCAGGTGCTTAAGCCCTCCTGATCCTTACGAATTCTTGTTTGCTCTTTTGTCTATCATTTAGGAATTAGCTTTCTTTCACTCTGAGCCATGTTTCTTGAAAGTGTGGTTGTAAACAAGGCTCCTGTAGTCCTGGATACTATCCTTGGAGGACATAAAATGTTCAATGAGTCTGGCAGGTCTTTAGAGCCCTAGGTGCCAAACTTTTATATTGTATTCTAAATTCAAAGCCTAATCTCACTTACCTGGGAGTAATTTACCTGTTGATTTCAATAGGATTTCTGGTAGACATGGTTAGGATTACTGTTAATCTGCAGGAATTAATATGGAATTTTACTCCAAATTTCTTGTTTACACTGGCTAAAGCACATTAAATTCCACTCTTCCCTCCCTGCTATTTCCTTGTTCTCTGCTCCAATTCAGTTTTATCTCGACAGTGAGGGCATCTTTTTAAATAGGTGGCCTGAGGGCATAAATGATTTTCTTCAATTGTTTGACTTTTGTGTTCTCTCATTTCCTAAGGCTGTAATTCTATGCACACTTTTACTTAAGTGTAAATCCCTATGAATCCAATGGGTCTTGTTTCTTTGCAAATGTCTGTAGGGTTGTGCTGCGAGTTTGTTATGTTGAAGAACATTCTTTAATTGGTTTTCGCTATACAGTAGATGGGTTCATGTTAAAGGCTACTGGTTCTGTATGCCAAGCAGAGAACTAGGACACACTGGTAAGTTAGAGGACTCCTGCAAGTGCGTCATCAAGCATTGCACGTTCTGAACAATGCACTGGGAGGTTGGATAAGTTTGACGTCTTGGCCAAGGGTGGACTCTGATCAGTCAAAAGCTTGGAAACTGGTTTCACATAGACATGTCACAGAATTAAATATAGCATGTGTAAGTGCAGGATGGTAGAATGGGTTGAAATTGTAAGCATTATCAGTGTTGAGATCTGGTTGAAGTTTTTCCAATTTTGTGCAAAGACATGATACACAGTTTTAGTTAACAAAATGAATACATTATATTTTTAAAAGGGGGTTTTCTCATTCTTGCATGTTGGTTTCCAGTACATTCCTAAATTAAGAGGGCAACTGCTTCAGAATGTGGGACTGCAATTAGGTGGAATATTATAGTAATTTGTATCTATATCACATTTTTCAAGCTGCATAGATCGATAGCCAGAACACAAAGCAGGTGGATCTGCTTCCCTTGCTTTGTATGTATGTTTGTTAAGCCAAATGTGATTTTGTGTTTGTTGGACTTTCCAGTGTCCTGGAATAGGTTTGTTCAGAAGTTAATCCCATTTAGTTCAATGGAGCCTGCTCCCTGGGAAGTGTATTTTTGGATTGTAGTGTAAATCATGAAATGTAGGGATGATCTGAGCATAGATCATGTTTGCAAATGTTCATGTTTAAAAACTGAAGAGAGCTTGCTCCTACATTTATAATATAGCAATGTGGAATGCTAAAAAGAAATACTGGTGTGCAGCGTGGCATTATATAGAGAACACAAATGCCCCTGCGTGAAATGCCCCTGATCCATCACATAAAACATATAAAGTGTGTGTTTTGTTTTTTAACCATAATATACAAACAGCTTGGAAGTGCCCACAACTTGTTCTTTCTTTACATTCCCCTCTTTGTCCAGACAGGCGCAACAACTTACAAACCACAAGCCTTGGGCTAGCATGACGTCTGAACCAGTATTCTGTCGGTTGTTTTTCCCAAACAAACCATGATAACATCATGGTGAATTTAGAGAGAAGCAAACAAGAATCTCTGGTTCAAACTTCAGGGTAAGCCAAAGCTTGTGGTTTGTTGTCCCAGCTGGCCAGAGTGGGTTGTGAAATGGAAGTGCATAATAATCTGTATGGACAAGCCTGCAATTCATGAACAGTATGGTTTAAACCAACCATGCACCATAGCTTAACATTACATGAAAACACTGCCATTGAGCATATGTGTAGATCTGCCATCTCGCCTAAAATGAACAAGGGAGCTGCTTTCTGGGAGCAAGATAAAAGGATGTATCTATCAAAGTTTGAATTGGATTGAAGAGTATTGACCAAATCTATTTTCAATAGATGGAATCAATTTAATTATATTAAAAGGAATGAATGAGGAAGCTAATTATGAGAATTGGAGAGGGGGTGCCTCAGTTTATACAGGGATGGTACTTGCATATGCGTCTGTGTCCACATAGTCCCTTCATGCTGCTGAAATTAGGCTTTAAGGAAGCATTGTAGCTGATATAATTGGTTGCAGAGCATGGTTTGTTATGGGGTGTGTTTGTGTGCCTATGATGGGTTCACCAATTTGTAAATGTGCTTACGGGCCAAAAAATGTGGCAACCCTTTATAGAACATAAATCATTCCGTCTCTGCTGTCTACATCTACTTTGCTGAAAAGAGTTGTCCCGTTATTGTAATTTAGAAACTTACAACTCCATATTGGTGTGTATAACTATTGATGGTTTGGTTATGGTTGACTTAATATTCTAAGTTGAGTTTCTTTCCCCCCCATTTCTTCTTATAGATTTAAATTCTTGCAGCTAAACAGTCCAGAGCTTCCACTATGTCATCAAGGCCATTTGAAAGTCCGCCGCCTTATCGACCCGATGAATTGTAAATATCTGTTTTTCTTTTCTCCGTGCTAGTTCAAATTATTGTTGATAACTAGTGTACACTGTTAAAGATAAGAATTCTGGCAGCTCCCAACATTAATTGTATAAACAGTAGTTGTAGTTTATGCTAGCTACTTTGTCACTAAAACAATACATATTTTGAAAATTAAATTATATAATGGTAGTAGCCATAAAGCAGACACCATTTTAAAGCTCAACATAGGTACTCTGTGTGTGTGGACGTACACTTACTATTGAGAATCAAGGGCATAAGGGGGGTAGACTATCCTGCCCCTGCTATAAATTGTACAGCCTTAGAGTAGAGAGAGTATTGTTAAATCCACTGTATATATGGAGACATTTCAAAATGGTTGTGACAATACAATGGTGGGAGAGATTAGCTGCTTGATGGGGAAAATAAGTTTCCTTAGCAAGCAGGTTTGTGGATTTCATAGCAAACTAAGGTCTTGCTGAAACTGAGTCCATATTTTATTTTATTTATCACATTTACATACCACCTTTTTTCTTCCAAGGAGTTCAAGGTGGTATGTATGGTTCTCTTCCTTTCCATTTCCTCCTCACAACAACGCTGTGAGGTAGGTTAGGCTAAGAGATGTTAACTGGCCCAAGGTCACCCAGTGAGCTGCATGGCTGAATGGGGATTTGAACCCTCGTCTCCCAGGTCATAGTTCAACATTCTAACCATTATGTCATGCAACTGAGTTGCTTTTTTTTTTTAAGTACACTCTAGCTACAGAATGCATCTAGCCCATCTGCTTCAGATTGGCTTTTCCAATCATCCCTCTTTTTAAAACACGGCTTAAGTTTGGTAGAAGGCTGCTGGAATGCAAATATAATCTCTGCAGATCTGTTAGCCCACAGTACCTAGGAATTGTGGCTATGAGGTGGAAATAAATCCTGTGTTTAAATCTGGTAAGACTTGTCTCCATGTAAGGTGCTTAAGGTCAAGGAGTCATTGCTTAATGTGATAACAGTACTGTTGATCTTTGCTGTTTCTGCATATTGTGACTGGTGAAGGGTTCAACACCTGCACTTTTTGTGTTTATAAACGTGTATGTTTTCTGTCGGGAGATATTTACTGAATAACTGAATATTTAATAATGTGCAAAGAATTGTCTCCTTTCCAGCCTTGTGAGCTGGAGGTTCGACTGTACTTTCCTACTGACTGGAATGTTGCATTGGAAATGGCTGGCAAAAGTACCATTTGCTTACTGACAGAGAGGAAGTTCATGGGGGAAGGATGGTTTTTCTGTGCCGATTGTGATAGCATGTGTCAGCCTCCCACAATCTGGGGAACCTTGAGTGTTTACTGGGGCTGATGGGTTTCCAAAACACCTGGACTTCACTTGGTCAGGAAAGGGTGGTCCACAGAGGCCTTTGTTTTCTTGCCCACATGAGTGACTGGGAAGATTAATCAAATCCTGGTTTTTTGTTAGTGGAAAGGACTAGTTGGGAAATGTGCCTGACCAGTCTTCAGCTACTATAGTTTGGTAATGTGATGCTTTTCTCAAGCCAGTGCAATGACGTCATTAAGCCCGTGATGGCATTCCTATGGGCACGCTTGTTCCTACAGGTCAGTCCAACCTGTGGGCTTTGCCTCTCATAAATTTAAATACAGAATGAACTTCGTATTGGTATTATGGCTGAAGATGTCTGCTTCTTTTAGAAAGCATCAAGCTTCCCTTCCAAATACCACCCTACCTATTACCGTATTAAAGTGAATCTAATGCACCATTGAATCTAATCTGCACCCTAATTTTTGCGACGTAATTTGTCCAAAAAAGGTGCACGTTACATTTGAGCAAATACGATAATTGATTTTCACTTGCTACAGAGATGACAATGGGATGATCTGTGGGACAGAGATTTTTTTATAAACTTCTGAAAGATTGTAATTTTCTTATAGACTGCTATATTACAATCATATTCTTGTATGTAATCCTCATTAATGAAAGGTCTTTTGCCATATTTTTGTTAGAAGGTCCTTTTGTGGTTGTTTCTCTCTCTGCAATAATGCTAAAGAATAGGAGGTGTTAGAAAATTCAGTATAAATGGCTTTTCAAATTTTTTAAGCTAATGCAGGTGAACGTTGTCACAAGATATAAAATTCACGCCATGTCAATTATAAAATTATCTTGTGGCGTTTTAGAGGTTGCTTTCATTTTTAAAATACAGTAGGAAAGGGTCATCACCTGTTCCTGTATTAAAAAAGGGACAGTACTTTCTCATTTCCCAACCATTTTGAGGCATTTTGCATTCAAGTGGTATACTGTATAACTTGTATGAAATAAAATACATTTTGGGGTTTTTAACTCACTCACACATACAATATGCAATAAATCTGGCTTACCTGAGAGAGTTTATTGCACCCATACCTGTGTTCATAAATGTGGGGGGGGGGGGAAATCTCTTTCCTCTGTCCCGCAACTCCACTTGTAGTCTTATGGGCAGAAAAATGCCACTTGTATTCTTTATATTCAGGTACATGTGCTCAAATGTAAAACCAACAGGCAGAAAATCAATCCATGACATGTGGAGGACTCTACCCTTCTGCAAGCAGCTGTCCAGCTGTGTGCTCTCAACTCTTTCTGCTCAGCACTAATCAGGGCTGAGTGTGCAAGTGCCCCACTTTGCAGCACTATGGAGTGCCCAGCATGGGAACCCCTGTTGCCCTCCAGCCCATGCCACTTATAGGGAGATGGTGAACATCTGTTCTGTGGAACAGACAGCAGCAGAGGCTCAAGCACCAAGAGGTGTGCTGGAGAGGGAGAAGGAGAAGGAAGTTTGATTCCAAGAGGTGGGAGAGGTTACTGAAATGAAAGCTACAGAGCTGTGTGGGTGGAGGGGAGAGGAAGGTGCAGCAGGGGCCCACTCCCCATAAGCTCAGAAGCAGGGTAGGGGGTGATCTGAATGGTGTTGTGCCCCATCAGAGATGTTCATTTCCTCCTGCTCCTTTTCCAGCATTTAGAAAGTACTCAGTATGCAAGGAGCCACCACCCCTGTTTACTGCAAGGTGCATGTGTACACACACACACACACACACACACACACACACACACCCCACCCAATCCCAGTCAGTTTTGGCTAGCCAGGCAGCAGCAGCAGCTTATGGCGGAACACAACTAAGTTATGTAAGGTTTTAGAAAGTGGGTCAGACTCATCCTCTGCAGAGTCCTTTGAACATGCAGCTGGAATGGGAGATGGATGCCAACCCTTGTGCAGACTCTTGCTTGCCATATATTGAGTGTACTGTCAGACAAAGACCCTGTCTTCCAAGGGTAGGATTCTGACAACAAATTTTGGATTGACTACTAAGGCCAGTCAAAGTTTGTGAAACACTGCACAGAATACATGCATACCATATAATGTGTATTTCAAACATGACAGATGTAATTCTTTATTGTAATTGATAAGTGTAAACAGTTTAATTATTACTTGCTGATGTTTAATTTTGGTGTTTACTATTGGAGTCTAATGCATTATTGCATACTACTTTATTTGGTATAAGTTGTTTATTTTAAACAACTTTTTGTGACTTTGTATATAAGGTCTGATTGTTACTATTTATGTTTGATGTTTTATTGTTACCTTTGTGTGTGTTGGAAGCTACCCAGAGTGGAAGCTACCCAGCCAGATGGGCGAGGTATAAATAAAATAATAATAATAATGCTATATGCTGTTATAAAAGACAGTAATTAAATGGTTTTCAGAGGTATCTAGAGAAATTAATATTTCATATTTTAATAGCAGTTCATAACAAGGCGTGTGTTTTTTTGGATTTTTGCAGCAAACCTTCACACTATGTACCAAGCAATAATGCGTATGGTGGTGAATTCCATTCTCAGCCAATGTACTCTCAGCCTGCATATTCCTACTATCCGGAAGAGGAAGTTCAACACTTCTACAAATGGTCCTCCCCTCCAGGAATAATCAAGATCATGTCGGTTCTCATAATAGTGATGTCCATTGGCATCTTTGCATGTGTTGCATCCACGTTGGCTTGGGACATGGATATGTATGGAACTGGCCTGGGAACTGGTCTGGGAACTGGTCTGGGAACTGGCTATGGCTATGGTATGGGATCTGGCTATGGCTATGGTAGCTCCTTTGGTGGCTTTGGAAGTTCTTATGGCTATGGCTATGGAGGAAATTATATTGATCCACGAGGAGCAAAAGGCTTCATCATTGCAATGGCAGCTTTTTGCTTTATTGCTGGATTAGTGGTTTTTGTAACGGGCGTTACCAAGACTAGCATAGCCAGGTCAAGGAAGTATTACCTCCTCCTGATAATAGGAAGCTCCATCTTCCTCTTTTTGATATTTATTGCGGCCATTGTATATACACTAGCAGTGAACCCAACTGCACAAGCTTCTGGATCGATGTACTACAATCAGATTTATGCCATGTGCAGCTCCTTTTACTCTCCTACAAACACTGGAGTCTTTGTGAATCAGTACTTGTATCACTACTGTGTGGTGGAACCTCAGGAGGTATGTAGATGCGATAATTAAGAAATGCAAAATGCAAAATACTTGTTGTATTTCAGTCCTGAATCAAATGGTGTGCTGAATAATGATGCTAAAACTAGTTTTGTAATTGAGCTATTATTGATTAGCTTATACTGGTGGCTATTTAGCTAACCTTGGGCAGCTTTTGCAAGAATGTGATTGTTCTCTGTTTTTTAATACTGTGTATACTCCTCTAGAGAGGATCCAGATGATTAATTGGAGGCCTAGACCTAGTGAGTAGGGGTTCAGAGTTTCAACATGGCTTGACTGGTTTTATTTACGGGAGTCGCATTGCACCTCTAAATCTTGAGTTCAGATCTATGTATCCTGGTTTAAGCTCTACTTGAATTATTGAAACACTTGTTAGGAAGCAGCTGGAGCCTACAAACCACGCTAATCCTTTTAGCTGTTCCTTTTATGGATTTGTCTATGTTGATCCTTAATTGAATAACCTGTGCTAGCTGTCTTGGGCAATTATGTTCATGGACAGTAACTCAACTCTGTAGACATATTGAATGGTCTTGGACAAGTTTCAATTCTCCATTTGTTTGTTTAAAAAAATCAATCGGTCACCACCTAAGATTTTTGCAAAAATCTCAAGGGGATTAATAAAAATAATTTGAAATGAAAGTATGGGGGTGCTAAATAGCTGCAATCATATTTTTTTGATTGCAAGAATGCAATTGTTTGCTTCTGCCCAAGGAAGTTAAAGGCTAAGCATGAAAAATTATGCTCAAATCCTCCTCCCCCCCCCCCAACAGCCTGATCTTAAAAAAAAAAAAAATTCTCACAAGAAAGTTCTGCTCAGCCTTGCCTTCCAATTAAGAAAATTTTGCAGAAGTGAATGTGAAGGAAATGGCTCTTGGTTTCTTTTCTGCCCTATGATACACAAAAGTAGGCTGAAGGCTGAAATGAAGATGGGCCCCTATCATGGGGAGCTAGTTCAGAACTGGCAGAACAGGAGCCAACCAATCAAAATATGAGCTTATGTCGGATGACCTCCCCCCAAATATTTGAGAATTGTTTCTTGCAATAGCTGACAAGTCACTGCTGCTTACCAGGAGGAAGACTTGGGAGGGGCACAGCAGCAGCGATGTTAGCATGGTGCTAACACACCAGCAGGAGCACTTCTGTAGCTCCACTGGTGCTGCCACCTTGCCCCTCCCACTGTTCTCCTGAGAAGCAGGGTGAGTGCCTCTGCTCCACCGTGCCATCTGCAACTGGTTTCTTGCATTGCTGTTGATAATTGGGAACCTGTTCCTGAGCACAAAAAAAGACTTTTAAAAAAGATCACATGTATTCATATACTGTGGATTCTGCCAGTAAAGCGCAGGCAGGTGCGGATTCATACTTCTCAGTTAATGAGATTGCCCTAGGACACCTTATTTTTAAGCACTAGGTTCACCTAATTGAGCTAAGCATTTTTTTATAAAATGACTGTTAGAAAGGCAGGTATCTCTAAATTATTTTTTGCCTTTCATTATTCCTTTCTTAATCCCATGAAAGCCTGAGTTTCTGGATATAGCGTATATCCAGTTTGAGGAATGGCTTGCCTAAATAAGTGTAAGGAATTTCTACCTGCATTGAGATCCCGAGTAATTTACGATGCACTTTGCATACCAAGTCCTGTCATAATCAGTTTTTGCAACAATCTTGTGAGGTGGGCCACCATTTTAACTATTCTGTTAAGTGCAGTTAAGTAACCATAGCTGAAAGAGTAAGTTGTTTTTTGTTACTTGTAGTTTTGAAAGGGATAGATAGTCAAATTTAAGACTATCTTTGTTCTGATTTGTTGCATTTTAAAACTCCTATCGATCTGTTCCTTTCCTAGGCTATTGCCATTGTATTGGCCTTCCTCCTTGTTGTAGCTTTTGCCATAATAATATTCTTTGCAGCAAGAACCCGAAGTAAAATGAATTACTATGGCAAAGTGAATATCCTGTGGGACCACGTAAAAAGTTATGAAGAGGCTCCCAATGTAGAAGAGTGGGTAAGTTATGTTTTAATATTTTATTTTGAAATTTTTGTCTTCAATAACTGTGAGCCTGCATTAAAGATTATACACATAGACATGTGCATTAGTGACTACAATGCTGAAGAATCATTAAGTTTAGTGATTATTTGAAGTTGTGTTTTTTTTTAAACCCACCTCCTAAGCATTATTTCTTGAGGCAGCAGGGTTCATTCTTGATAGTCTAGGGAAGACAACCCATTTTTATCTCTTTGTTGCACAATGCTTGTGCTGGATAGGTTTTCTCCAGGTTTGCAGCATGTAAAATTGCAGTTTACACTCGGAATGAACAAGCTAAATGTGCTGTTCACTATGGGTGTTGTGTGTTCTGGGCAGAGAAAAATATCCCAGGTCATATACAGTGCAGAATTGGCCCTTGGATTGTGTTTTGCTGGTGCTATTTACAAAGTCTAAATGCTCTTTTGGAATATAGATACTAAGAATTTTCAATGTAACTTCAGGTAATTTGAGAGGTAGTAGTACAACATTTTAGATAATGATGCAGATGTTATAAATGCAAGGCTGAGCATTTAAAATACCTTCACTGTAATATAAAAAGCAACCCACCTCCTTATGCTGGAGGTGCTTAATTAACTAGGAAAGTGACTCAGTTTAATGCTTGCTCTTTTATGAGTACAGTATTCACTGTGCACTTTGATATTTTATGACTTGCACATGACACGGACTTCGTTTGTCCTTTATCCATCAGGCCAGTGTAAAAGGAATTGACTGCTTCATATAGTGCCTTACATGATATGAAGCAAATGTTTCGGTGAGACAGTTTCGGGGCGTGTTCTTTACTAGCTAATGAACTTGTTTACTCATGTTTCACTCTGCCAGGAGAAGTGCGGGTGAAAAAAAAACCCTGAGCCACATAACAAATCCCAGTGAATAACTATACAGTACCTGTAGCTTTTTTGTCTTTACCAGAGATCAGATATCCCAAGCAGAAAATTATGGCTAACTTCTGATATTTGAGGTGGCTTTTTGTGAAGAACTACATTAACACTTTAGAGGAAATCTCTTCTGTTTTAATGCCGGGGGAGTTCTGAGGTTCACTTATATGTAACTGATTTTTTTAAAAAATGACAGTTTGTTCAGGTGCACCCAGAAAATCCAGTGACCAATTTAGAATTATCCAGATAAAGTACTAAATACTCATGGAGCCTTTTATACTGCATGTTCCAAGCTCTGCAACTTGTTACAGCCTAGGACTGTGGCTGACCGGAGTTATTAATAGATCAAACAGAAAGTAGTGGGATCGGATGTATATTGCTTTTTAGATGTCCTGGAAATGGTCAAGGTCAACCATGACTTAAGAGAGTAACGTATTAGCAACACTGCTCATTCATGCTTAACCAGGTGTGGCTGACTTGTGGTCCTCTAGCTATTGCTCAAGTAAAACTCACATCAGCTGCAGTGAAAAGGAATGGGGGGAGTTCAGCAACATCTGGAGACAACAGGTTAGCCATCTCCAAAAACTATGAAAATCTGTCATAGTTACTGTTGTTGAGTAGTATATTCAATGGCTTATCTAGCTCTCTGTATATCCAAGTTGTAAAGCCAGGTTAGGTGGGCTGTCACAGCTTTTAGAGTGCACATAAAAACACTCTTATATCACCATACTTCAAATGGTAATTAGAAACAGTTGTAGCATTCTCTCATTTTGTGGCCGGGGGGGGGGGGGGCAATTTTTTTCAAAAAGTGTTCCTCTTCACACTTTGTAATGTAGTCGTATCGTGGAAGTCAAACAGAATCCATTCTGGAGGTTCGTTCGACCTCCAAAACGTTTGAAAACCAAATCGTGGCTTCTCATTGGCTGCAGGAAACTCCTGCAGCCAATCAGAAGCCATGGAAGCCCCGTCAGATGTTCGGGTTCCGAGAGAACATTCACAAACTGGAACAATCACTTCCGGGTTTGCGGCGTTTAGGAGGAAGTCCAGTTGCAGACGACTCTGGGGTTGCGGCGCTCATCTTGCTTTACAAGCCAAGGGAGCTGGCGTTTGTCCGCAGACAGTTTTCCGGGTCATGTGGCCAGCATGACTAAGCCACTTCTGGCACAACGGAACACCAAAACCAGAGCAGTGCATGGAAACACCATTTACTTTCCTGTTGGAGCAGTACCTATTTATCTACTTGCACTTTTGGGCATGATTTCAAACTGCTAGGTTGGCAGGAGCTGGGACCGAGCAACGGGAGCTCACTCTGTCGTGGGAATTCGAACCGCCAACCTTCTGGTTTAGTGGTTTAGACCACAGCGCCACCCGCATCTCTTACCACTGTACAATATAGCAACCTAAAATGAAATACATGTCAGAAAATAGATAATCTTCCTTTTACTTTGGTATGTGCTGATTTTGACCTAGTTTGGGCAGTAATTATGTAGATGTGCAGGGGAAATGAGGGTACCAAGCTTCCCAGGACTTGCATAACTTTCCTCTGTGTATCAGGTGCAGTAACTCCACCAATACTGGGCCAGTTTCTGTAATGACAAACCATGGTTTTGTGTTGCATGAACAAGCCTCAGGCTTACATGCACCCTCCCCTTTCCCCCCATGTTCCACTTAATAAGTTACTTTCAGGATTGCAGCCAATCATGATTTACTTTTGCATATTTAACAGCAAACTATATTTGCCATAACTCAGGAAGTGCCAGGGAGAGGTGTGAGCATATATGTAAATACAGGCTTCATTCCTGCGTTGCTAAACCATAGTTTGTCTTGTATATTTATTGAATTGATGGGATCAGCAGGCAGACTTCCAGAGTTGATTATTCAGTGCCTCGGTGTCTTGCCACAACCATTATATATGTCCTCAGGCTTACTTTACACAGTAAATAGACAAACTTGGGTTTAGAACCAAGCATATTCTCAACTGCAGCCAATCATGGATGATACATGTGTTTGCATTCAGACTTCATATTTTAGGTGTGCCCTTTTAAATATAATGCGAACCACCATACTCTGGTATCTGCCTGTTCTGCATCACTCTTTAAAACTAGAGGTCATGCATGGATTTCAGTTATGCCAAACAAGAGGATGACTTGCTGCAGCTCTTATAACTTAGGGAAATAGTCTTGTTTAACATGATTTGCACGTTTGCTTTTCTTTTATGCCGTAGTCCCCACAAGAATCCTGCTTCCAGCTAACATGCTAATATGTGCAGTCACTTTAGGTGAATTTAGGCAGTTGAAATTTTTCTAGTCTCCGCCATAGAGAAAATCGTTTGGTTCTCATGTTACTGATTCTTTACACGCTGGGTCAACAAACCAGCTAAACTGAATAAGTGAGTTCCTTTGACCTTAAGTCAATAGGATGAAATTTGGGCCAATCCAGTTCTCAGGGTTAATACTTTACTGGAGCTATTCCTTTAAAAAGGGGTGTTGTGTTAATTGGACAGCTATCTTTCGTTTGTGGTGTGTGGAAAGTAGATTAAGTTTGAAAAGAATACAGTGACTGGGTACATAAGTGAAAACACTGCTTTCCTAGAAACATTAGCAAAGGAAGAGCTGTAGCTCCATGGTGGAGCCACCCGCCTTACATTCAGACTGCAGAAGGCTCTTCGCAAGCCCTGCATAGGAGGTCCCAACAATCATCATCTGGCATCATTGTGATATCAGGTGATTGACCAGTGAGTGACTCTACCCATCTCTCTCATTTGCCCCACAAGGGGAGAGAGAAGGAGCAGATTTTGCCCACACACTTAGTCTATTTGGTCATGATGGCCAGAATGGGGAATTCCTTGCTCTGCATAATCCACTTAGTCCTTACTCTTTTGGCTTTCCACTGTAGGCAGACCACCTTTTCCAGCTTGGTTTTTGTTTTTCCTTCCTCTGGTGTCCTGCATTATGAATTGCCATTGTTTTTGCTTTGTTACTGTATATGCCTTAAACAACAACAGCATTAACCTCCTTGAACACGGTGTGTCCAAGGTAGAGAGAAAGAATAAGAAATTCAGCATAAATTGAAATGAGTATGAGCTGTCCTCCAGCGCTGTTTGTGTTTTGGAAAGATGAAATTATTTCATCTGGAATGTCGCACTTCTCCCCCTCCTTTTCCCTCTTAAGGAGCTGCTTCTGTGCTCTGGAAAACATAGCTGACAAAGCTATGCTATGGCTGTGAAGAGATGTAGGCTTTCAGCAACTCTGTATGAAGTTTTAAACCTCTGGAAGAACTTGGAGCCAAAAGCTTTTTGTCATATTAGTTCTACATAGAGCAAACTGTGGAAGAATGCCATTTTTTTTGGGGGGGGGAATACCTTTCCCCTTAAACACTCCAACAAATAACCATGTAAAATTTGAAAAACCAGTCAAACTGCTCTTTGCCTCCCTCCTTCCTCTGCCCAAAAGAGATCTTGAGGTGAAGACACATAGCACTCCATATCTAATACTGAATATCAGATGGAATTTGAGAAGAAAGTAGTTCCTTTGTGAAAGTA
Source organism: Podarcis melisellensis (assembly GCF_964234715.1). Classification (NCBI taxonomy): domain Eukaryota; kingdom Metazoa; phylum Chordata; class Lepidosauria; order Squamata; family Lacertidae; genus Podarcis; species Podarcis melisellensis. The sequence continues at coordinate 33,103,467 of NC_138543.1, forward strand.
GTTACACCCAGTCTCTTGGATGGGGTTGTTGTTGGTATCCCTCTGTCTCCAGAGATAATGGATTGTGCCTCCAGGGGTGAAGGCAAACTGCTGTGTTAGTAGCATGGAAGTGATCTTCCTGAGGTGCAAGTCTGGGTAGTGTGTATGGACAACAACAACAAATTTTATTATTTGTACTTTGCCCATCTGACTGGGTTGCCATAGCAACTCTGGGCAGATTCCAGCAAATATAAAAGCAGCATAACATCAGACATGTGCTTCCCTATGCATTTGGCACCAGTTTGGCTGCAGGGGTCACTGGAAGGAGGCGTACAAGGTGCCACTTAGGGACTCCACTTCGGATTTCTGTAAGGTTTACTCCTTTGCCTTTTCTTCTCCCAAGGCAGTGGAGGTTTTGACTGTATACTCACAGAACAAATGTCTATGCACACCGTTTTACAAAATGCTGAGATTAGAACCATGGTGCTTTCTAGTGTGGTATCCAGATACTGGCAGGGAATATTTTGCCCCATTGGTTAAACTGCAAATCACTGCAGTCCCATGCAGCTTTGAAGCCAGTACAAATTTGATAAAACCCTGTAACTCAGGGGTGGAAAATATCAATCAGCCTGTGTGCCAGATGTAGCCCCTGAGTCCTCCTCATCTGCATCATAAGCATCCCCTTCTTGCTGCACCCCTGCCCTCCAGCTATCAGGCTTGGAAAAAAGCCTTCATTTACATACAATTATCCCCTGGGGTGGCCATTGTAAACCTTTCCTTCCCCAGCCGGGACCCCCTGTGCTGCAATTAGGCTTGAAAACAACAGAAGCCTAATTGTGATGTAGGAGAGGGGCTTTCTCCCCCCCCCCCTGCAGGCAGAGCTTGGGAGGAGAGTTAACCCTTCATTCCCCAACTGTGATTCCAGAAAATCCCTGCTTGCAGGTAGGCGTGAAATTAGGTTTCCTTTCCATGCTAATTGTTGTTAGCGGCTTGGGGTTTGTGACTTTAAAAGCTTTTAAAAGCACTCTTTTAAAAAAAAAGCATGTGTGAGCAGGGGGTGGGGTACCCACACCCCACTTTTGGCATGCAGCCCTCCTCCCCCCAGTTAGACAACAGGAAATGCAGCTTTTGAGCTGAAGAAGGCTCCTCGCCAATACTTAGCCATCAATCTCTTGTGGTCAGAGCAGCTCCAATTCATGCAGAGAAATTTCTGCCTAGCTGGTGTTTTATGCCTTAAAAGAGAAGTACGTGTGTTCTGTGTTTCTTGATATGAGTGGTGCACTCCATATGTAACTTCTGCCCCACCTCAGAATGGCATGACTGGAATTATTTAGCAAGATGCCACAGCCAGGGTGGCTGCCCCCACCCACACTGTTTTTATATCATGGTGCCATATAGTTAGAATTGTTTTTACAAATTCTGCCACCTTGGGCTGAACATTCCTGAGACTGGATGATTTGTTCATGCATCAGCCTGGAAACTGACCTGGATGGCTCTGGATTGATATCCTGGGTCTTGCCTTCAGCCAGCGTGCCTGGGGAGCTGCCTCATGGGAAGCTCTTTGATCTGAGAAATTGGCTGATAAGAGAGCCAGTCACTCAAGGGGGAGGCACTTGGATTCTGCTCTGGGCAGCCTGCTTTGGGTGAGGTCAGTGAGGGTGTAGAGAGCTGAGCCTTTTTTGTGGAATGCATTTCCCAGAGTGGGCTGCCTGGCTCCCTTGGTGATAGCTTGTTGCTGACAGGTGAAATTGTGGCTCTGGTTGAAAGCGTTTTCTACTGGCTGACTTGGTTTGTGTCTTTAAGCTTGCTTAAGCTTTTAATTAGCCAGTTATGTTTTGATGTCTGAGTTATTCCTGGACTGCTGGGTTTGTTTGTTTGTTTTTCATTTTCATGCGATAGTTGTTTATATTGATTTTTTTAAATGAACCTTAACGTTACCATGTGTGCATTTCATCACCTGCTGCTGTTCTACAGCAGAGAAGGTGACTAAATGCCTGTATTTTCCGGATGAGTCAAGAAAGGGGATTCCCCAGTGGGAAGCTCTCGGGTGTTCTTGGTGTGGGATACTGGGAATTCTCAGGCTCCATCAACAGGCATGTAAAAGTCGCTGCAATAGGTCCAATTCAAGTAAACAGTTGTGGTAGCAGGAACCGGTACAACGAGTCCTGCTAGAACAATGGGTCTCCCCCCTTCTCCTACCCCTGGGCACCCGGGTGCCCCCCAAACAGCTCTGGGAAAACCTCAGAACAGTACCCAAGGGGCAGGGAATAGCATTTGTTCTAGTAAGCAGAAATGCTTGTGCTGACGAGCAGACATAATAGTGAGATGTTGAATTCAAGTTCAGCATTTGTTCCAGTTGTAGTCCCATGTGTGAGGGGCTGTTGAGAATGACTTCTAGAAAAGTGTCTCATCTCGGATCTCTTCACCTGTGGGTCAGACTAAGGAGACATGATCACTGTGCACCCCATTCTGCAAGTCTCACTTGCACATTGCTGTATGCACCAAAGAAGGGACAGGAATGTGCATTACCTGTTTGGTTTTCCCACCCCAGCAACCCCCCAAACCCCTAATCAGGAAGCTGTCACCTGCACAAGCACAACAGCTATTGAACTGTGGTTTAAGTTAGTAAATTGGCATTATGCGAATAAAACCATAAAGGAGAAAATAACATATAAAGGCCTTGAAATATATATAAAAGGGCAGCAGTTGGCTACATACATATATATATATATACATATATATATACATATTCGCATAATGCCTAATAAAGGTTTGATAAGTTGTAAGTTGTAGTAAATTGGATGGAAGCTGGTATGAGGCATTAAACAGCAGTATTTCTCAAACCCTTACAGGATAGATATTCATAGTGGCTAATGTCATGCCTACACAGTTTCAAACACCAGCAACGGGAACGCACTGGAGCCAGAGTGAATCTGTACAAAGCCTTATTCTCAACATGCACATTTGAGGCAGGCTTAGTTTGGTGCGAAATTTTGGCATTTGAAAAACTGCAAAATTCTCCCTTGAGTGTAGTTGCTTATTATAACCTCTTTGGGCAGAGAGAGCTGGCAGGCAACGTGTTCTTTAGTGCTGCATTGTGGGTTCAGCCCTCTACTGTGGAGTCTAATCCTTTCTTTAAATACCCATTTTGCGCCATTTAAGAATCTGAAATGCAGCCAATTAAAAGCCGAGAGAAGTATTCTGCTCTGGGATGACGGTATCCTGTTCAATGTTACGTGTTTATCTTAACACATGTATGTCCTTCCAGGTGAAGAACATAAATCCGGAGCCAGCAATACCTACCCCTGTAGCTGACTATACAGATCGAGCTGCCAGTTCTGTGGGTTACTCGGTTTCTGAAGTTCCTGTACAACAGATCTATAATGACAATAGCTACAGAGCTACTCCGTAAGTATAAATGTTCCTGTTTCCCCCCCCCCTTCTAATTGAATGGACACAATGCAATAGAAAGACCACACAGGATCAATATTAAGCAATTCAAAGCAGGTTGTGATATCATTTTTCTTCTCCTCCCCCCTCCTTTCAGAACATTAATCAGTTACTAAGATTCCTGTTGCCAAAACTGTAACACTGACCTGCAGTTGAAATGGGTGGGGGGCAGTAATAGCGGCAGATTTAGGGGAGTGCGACTGGTTCACCTGCAATGGGTGCTGAATTTTGGCATTACACAGGGTCCCACTGAAATTTGAAAGCCCAAATTCTGACACTGGCGGTGATCCCAGGATCTGAATTACACCTTTGTTTGGATCATGGGTTAGTTTAGGTGAACAGCTGACAGATAGGTTAACTAGCTAGGTTGAGGATGGGGTGGAGGGTTAATTCTCCAGAAGAGGGAATAAAGAAATGTATCACTGCTGCTCTGTTGTCTTTAAATGTAATGGTTTTATGGTTATTGTATGTGTTAGGTGGTTGTTTTAAGCTTTTCTTATATGAAATGCTCCAGACTAGAGGGGATAGGAAAACCTCAATAAATAAATAACACTTGGATCTGACCTGTCCTGAGAGTTAAGAGACTAGGGTGTTTGAAAAAAAGAAAAAAGCATACTGTTGATCTTCATCTCGTAGCTACTTATCACTTTGTCATATACAGGATTTATTTGTTACAGTGTTCATCCGGGATGTGCATAGCTTTGTTTTTTTCTTTTCAATATTCTGCATTAAAAGCAAGGCTGATGCCTGAGTGGGTATACTTTTCATGGTATGCAGACCTAACAATAAAAGTGCAAATATTGTATAAAATGTAGAATGTGCACAACCTGAGAGAACAAACACAGGCCCCGTGTTTCATGGTTTCAAGAGCATAGTTTCATGGTTACACTGCTGTTTACTTTTCATGTGTGTCCTCCACTGTTTAATAAGTATTTGGATAAGGATAACCAATCCGCATTTTGATAACCTAGGAAGTAAACATACACTTACAGTCCTCTGGAAGTAAGTCTTGCTGAGTTCTGTGAGACTTGTTGTCAGATAAGGGCATAGGATTACAGACTTAGTCCCTTGGGTGTATTGTTCTTTCACTGTTGCACCCTGCATTTCATAGCATTTTGTAAGGGAATTTATGATGAAAACAATAACATAAAGCCAACACCTAGAAACATGAAAGCAGCACTAAGAATCCTAACTCTAGGGATTTTTAAAGAATGAGCAGTACTATCCTATCTTCCTTCATGCATCTTGTAAATACTGAACAGCCTTTAAAAAAAACTTCTCCCAAGTTCTTGGGTGTGTGGAAATTTTTAAAAAGCTTTTAATCAAGAGCCAATATCAACTTAGGGGTGTGTTGGGAGAACTTTAAGCATAGTGATTTGAAAGAATCATGTTATCCTCTGGGCTTGTAGAGGTTGCTTGAAGAGATTGCTCTTCTTGTAATATTCTCTGGCTCCATTGTTTAAAAAACTGACTTGCCTTCTATTACAGTGGTACCTCAGGTTACATACGCTTCAGGTTACAGACTCTGATAACCCAGAAATAGTGCTTCAGGTTAAGAACTTTGGTTCAGGATGAGAACAGAAATCATGCTCTGGTGGCTCGATGGCAGCAGGAGGCCCCATTAGCTTCAGGTGGTGCTTCAGGTTAAGAACAATTTCAGGTTAAGAACAGACTTCCGGAATGAATTAAGTACTTAACCCGAGGTACCACTGTATTGGCTTCCATTGCCCACTTGCTCATCAAGCATTCCTTACATCAGGTAGTATGTCCTCCTGATGTTTTGGACTAGAACTCCCATCAACCCTAGCAAGCATGGCCAATGGCCAGGAATTAATGGGAAGTGCAGTCTATAACATCTGGAGCGCATCATATCGTCTGCCACTGCCTTAGGTGATGTATTGGTGGTTTATCATTACTTTGCCCCCATGTATCACCTTTTAATTGGGTTCAGGAGGAACTGGTGATCAGAAAGTATGTCGTTCATCCAGCTTGCCTTTGTACCTTAAGAACTATGTTTTGTCTGGAAGATAGCCATAGCTGAACTTGTTAGTTATTCTGTTTATGAATGAACATAATGGAGTAAGGACAGTCCTTGCATACATATTACATGAAATAGCACTGTAATGAATGGTTGTCAAAGGTTGATGGCCATGTTTTGAGAGGTGCAGCAACACCATCTTGCTTGCAAATTTAGTTCACAAGTGACGATTTCATAATGTTCTCAGTCTCTATATTGAATGAAATAAAAACATGGTATTCATTGGGCGGGGGCAGGCGGGGCAGCTTGTCACATTAATAGCATTCAGAAGTTTCACAACCATGTCTTAACCTAGAATGTGTAAGTCCCTCGGTCATCTGGGGTCTAATTGCAGAAAATAAATTGACGGGAGGGGGGGAGCTAATATTTCTATCACCATGCATTGGAAAGTGTTCTACCAGCCCAATCAAGTTTCTCTGTAGCTTAGAGTTAGGCAGGGATCACCCTTGAGCAGATGGAAGAAGATGTGTTCCCCACCACCTTCAAGCTAGAAAGGAAGGCTATGTTGCTAAAACACTCATCATGGCATGGCAGGCAAACAGCTAGAGAGGAAGGTTTGGGGCATCTGTTTGACTGGTGCTCAAGCCACCTCAACTAGTCCCTGCCAAAACAAACTCCTGTTCTCTTACCCCAGTTCCCCCAAAATAGAGCTGGAAATTGTGCCTGACCTCATGGAGGCACAGCATAAGGTCAATTACTACAGTTGCAACTCTATGCCTGTTAATCTAGGAGGAAGACCCGATGAATGTAACGAGACTGACTTTCAAATAAATATACCCAGGACTACACTGAAAGCAAAAGGCAGGGTCCTGGAAACCACACCATTTTGGCTCTCAGGGCCAGCCAAAATGTTCCTGACCCAAGATGTGCCACTCTTGTTTTCTCACTTAAAGACTAAGTTAAATGTAAACCACCTTCAATAATGGCTAAACACAAGTCTCAGGGTGGTTTACATAATTAAAATAAGTTTTGTTATGAATATTGGTCTGACCCTTCCCAAAACTGCCCCCAACTATGACTATAGCAGGGAGGGTCAGAACCATATTCACAGTAAAATTTTAATTATGTGAGCCATGTTGAGAGGGGCTTTCAATATAAAAAAAGACATGACAAAACACAGAAGATGATGAGGGAAACTAAGGCAGGATGTATATCTGGTAGTTTCACTTGCACATACTGAGGTTTGCTTACAGAAGGATTTGAGGACTGTTGTGTGTGTGCCAAAGAAAACAATAATTAATATCATTTTGTCTTAGATTCTTGAAGTCAACCATTTTCTGTAAATGACAGGGAAATTAAATGTGTACAACTTGCAAAAGGTTGGGATACTTAAAGTTAAAGAACAGTCAAGCAAATGCGTCCAACATTTTATTTCATCAAGTTCAATGCGTAGGTCCCTTTGTTCATATTTTAATCATTAGTTTACTAAAGCTGAACAGTAACTCTGAGCCCTTAGAATTACAGGCGTTACTCTGATTAACATTTCTAGAGAAGGGTACCAGCTTATGCTGCAGAGCAGAAAGTATCTGGCATGACTTCGCTGACTTTGTTACCTGTTGCATTAGTCTACCTGACTTCGTACAACAGCTCTTAGACAATAGTGTCATTTTGTGTGATGAGGAAAATAATCTTAACATTGGGAAGCCTAGCATTGACAACCAGCAGTCTTTATTTTGTCTTTCTTAATATCTGCTCAGTGGAAATGAATTGTTTTTGTTTTGTAACAGGATACCTGAAGTGAATTTAACAAAGAGCCCAATGCCACCTCAGTATGCCAACACTAGCAGTTACAATGGGTCAGCTAAGGAGCCAGCACAAAAAGGAAGAGCAGGAAGAGCAAAGAGAACCTACACTGACAACTATGATGCAGATTACACCACTGGAGGAGAGTCTTGTGATGAACTGGAGGAGGACTGGGACAGGTATGGACAATTCCATAAAACTTGGGCATTGGTACCATATTAATGGCAGCCTGGTTGTAGAGCATCAGTACAGAGAACCCCATTTATTCTAACTCAAGTTGCTGTAGGTTACCACGAGGGTTTAACAGGTTGTGTATGTTATGAAGGACACTGGGATACAGTCTTGTACCAACACACTCTCTCTAGGTTTCCACTAGCATAAATGGAAACTGGATATGAAATTCAGAAGTTGATGTCACCTACTTGTTAGTGAAAAGCTAGTATTTCAGCAGGGAAAATAGAAGTGCAGTGCCTTTCCTACTACTTTCCTACTTTCCTTTCCTACTACTGATGGAAGCATCACTGTCTGTGTTTAAATACAAGTATTTTACTTGAATGTGATGGATTGAAAAATCAGTTGCTGTAGCTTCTGTGTATTACCTACCGTATTTTTCGCTCTATTGGACGCACCGGACCACAGGACGCACCTAGTTTTTAGAGGGGGAAATCAAGGAAAAAAATATTATCCCCCCCCCAGCCCCAAAGAGCAACGGACAGGCTGCACGCAGCCTGTCCACTTCTCCCAGAGCTCCTCGGGGCTGCGGGGGAAGCCCGGGTCCCCCCCCCAGCCCCAAAGAGCAAAGAAGCCAAGACAGCGCGCGGGATCCATAGCCGCGCAACTTCTCCAGCCAGGAGCTAAACCTCTCCAGTGCAGCTAAAGAAGAAGACAAGGCAGCAAGCGCGATCCATCCCTGCCTTGGCTTCTTCTTTAGCCTTGCGCAGCATCTTTAGTCTTGCGCAATGGGATGGATTGCGCCCGCTGTCCACCGGGGCTGGACTAGATGACTCCTGGGGTTCCCTTCCAACCCTGCAATGACCTCGGAAGGTGTTTGGGGTCTCCACCACTGGAGGCTTTTAAGCAGCGGTTGGGGGACCATCTGCCTGGCGTTCTTTAGCTGTGATTCCTACATTGTGAGGGGGCTGGGCTAGATGACCCTTGGGTGGCCCTCCCAACTCTATACAGTCCTACAGTTCTGCGGCAGGAGATCCACAGCCACTTCACACAATGCTCACTCCCAATTTTCATCTAAGAGACATGTGGCTTCAGTGTCTAGGTAGGTACCCCCCTACCTGCCACACTTCCCCCACCCCACTTAAGCTGAGGGAATTCCTGCCCAGAGAAGCTCCCAGCAATCACGGAGGAGGAATCCGCTGCAGCCGTGAGCAGCGGAGGATCCATGGTCCCCTTCCTTCTCTCCTCCGTAGTTGCTTTGAAGGAGGAAAGTGGGAGAGGAGCTGCTTACACGAGTGTAAGCTGCTCCCCTCCCACTTTGCTGCTTCAAAGGGAGCCCAGGACGAGGGAATCTGCTGCAGCCTCGAGCAGCGAAGAGGATCCATGGGTCCCCTCCTTCCCTCCTCCGTGGTTGCTTTGAAGCAGGAAAGTGGGAGAGGAGCTGCTTACACGAGTGTAAACTGCCCCCCTCCCACTTTCCTTCAAAGCAATTACGGAGGAGGAATCCGCTGCAGCCTCGAGCAGCGGAGGATCCATGGTCCTCTTCCTTCCCTCCTCCGTAGTTGCTTTGAAGGAGGAAAGTGGGAGAGGAGCTGCTTACACGAGTGTAAGCTGCTCCCCTCCCACTTTCCTGCTTCAAAGCAATCACGGAGGGGGGAATCTGCTGAAGCCTCCAGCAGAGGAGGATCCATGGTCCTCTTCCTTCTCTCCTCCGTAGTTGCTTTGAAGGAGGAAAGTGGGAGAGGAGCTGCTTACACGAGTGTAAGCTGCTCCCCTCCCACTTTGCTGCTTCAAAGGGAGCCCGGGAGGAGAGAATCTGCTGCAGCCTCGAGCAGCGAAGAGGATCCATGGGTCCCCTCCTTCCCTCCTCCGTGGTTGCTTTGAAGCAGGAAAGTGGGAGAGGAGCTGCTTACACGAGTGTAAACTGCCCCCCTCCCGCTTTCCTGCTTCAAAGCAATTACGGAGGAGGAATCCACTGCAGCCTCGAGCAGCGGAGGATCCATGGTCCTCTTCCTTCCCTCCTCCGTAGTTGCTTTGAAGGAGGAAAGTGGGAGAGGAGCTGCTTACACGAGTGTAAGCTGCTCCCCTCCCACATTGCCGCTTCAAAGGGAGCCCGGGAGGAGGGAATCTGCTGCAGCTTCCCCCACCTCCCGCAGAAGCCGAACGCTCTTTAAAGGGGCTGTGCGGCTTCTCCTGGCTTTTCTGGGAGGTGGGGGGATTCCCCCACCTCGTAGAAAAGCCCGCAGGAGCCGCGCAGCCTTTAAAAAGGGTGCCGCTCTTGGGGGCTTTTCCCCCAGGAGGGAGAAGGGACTGCTGCAGCCAGTCAGTCCCTTCTCCCTCCTGGAGAAAAGCCCGCAAGAGCGCACGAAGCTTGTGTGCGGCTCTTGAGGGCTTTTCCCGCCTGCCTCCCCCCTGCATTCGCTCCATAGGACGCACACACATTTTCCCTTGCTTTTTAGGAGGGAAAAAGTGCGTCCTATGGTGCGAAAAATACGGTACCTATTAAGGTGTCAATCTTGTATGTTAGGGCAGAGCAGGAAAATGAAGGGAGGTGCGGGCAGATGTCATATTTTTGAACATTATTAGCCTCTGAAAACTGTCTGCTGAAACTGACTCATCCTGAGCTGCTGCTTGTATGCATACTTGGAAGGTCTCTGTTTTTAGAACCTGGTCACAAGAATGTAAGATTTCAGAAATGGCTCTTCCTGTGTTTCAGTGAGATGATTCAGTTGGTTAAAAGTTCTTGGATCACTGCTTAAATAGGTAAAAACTGACCAGCAATTAAATAGATATACCTCACTCTAATCAGATAGTAACATAGTTTGTGAAATTCTTGATTTGTCCCTTAACAGACCTTTTTGTAAGTAAAACTTATAGTAACCAATTTTCAAAATAAAGAGGTATAAATGAAATGCACTCCAGCTACCCTTTATGTAACCTGAGTTAGAAACTCAAGTGTGTTATGCGTAACTATGGCAACTCATGCAGTCAGCCAAGATAATGAAGTATGAAGGAAAGCTTGCATTGCTTGTTAAGTAAACAGTGACCTTTCCATGCATGTGCCCAATCAATGTGCAAAAAACATAGTATGTGGAATGCATATTTTGTGTGTGTGTGTGTGTGTGTGAGAGAGAGAGAGAGAGAGAGAGAGAGAGAGAGATATTTCCTTGGATAACCATATGTACATGGAAGGAAGATGGAGCCCAAAATAGTGATAATAATTTCTAGAAACTGAAGTCTTGCTGAAGGAAAGTTGCAAATGGTCTACCATCATGACTTTAAATGGGATTGTTATTCAGTATAAAAATGATAACAATATGCATACCATAAGCACGTTGGTACGTTGCCTGTCTGGTTCTTTCATTTCATGACTGCAAAAAATAGGAAGTGTTCAGTGAAATACCTGTGTAGTCCATTTGATCAAATCAGGTTATATAGCATGTCAATGTTCATTTCAAAAATATGCTGTGATATTGTTTGTTAAGTTACATTTTTAACACAAGTGTTGCAATATTCTGCAGAAACCGTTGACATGAAGTAACTTTCTGGGACTGAGAATTCTCCTTGGGAAAACAAACATTTCAATTTATTAACATGTTTCTTTTGCACAGGCTAATGTTTAGTGCAGTGAAAACTTTACTCTTTAAAGGTGTGGAAATGTACTTCTTTATTATTGCGTTGGTTCATCTTTCTACAAGGCTCCTATAGGCTTTTGCTAGTTCTAGTAAAGAATGCAGATCTAAATTCTACATTTTCATGCTTTGACCAAAGCACAAAACTGAAAGATTAATTTGCATCATAGGTATCCTTTCCCTATAAACAAATGCTAAATCAGCAAGTCTCTCTGCAACTGCCCACTCCATTTCTTCAAACAATGTCATTTAAATCACTCTTCATCCAGGGAATATCCACCTGTATCATCCGATCAACAAAGGCAAGGATACAAGCGAGATTTTGATGCAGGTCTACAAGAATACAAGCGGTTGCAAGCAGAGCTTGACGAAATCAGCAGAGAAATTTCTCGTCTTGATAAAGAATTGGATGACTACCCTGAAGACAGTGAAGAATATAGGGTAATTTCATTCATTGAAATATATTACGATATGAGAGTATTGCTTTAGTGGTACATACACCATTTGCCTCTTGAGAGAATTTTGGACATTAGAATTATGTCTGCCATCTGTACATGTGCTGTAATATGCACTAAATTCGCTTGCATCCCATCTCCCAGAACTACAGTCTAGCTAAGGCTGTGGAGGGTGGGATAGCCCTCCAGATGTTGTCAGATTCCAACTCCCATCAACTCCACCCAGCATGGATGATGGGCATTGCATTGGACATCATATTTCTCATGCAGAAGGACCCGGGTTCCATCCTTGGCATCTCCACTTAAAACATTCTTAAGCAATAGGTCAGGGAAGGAGCTCTAACTTGAAGAGTCACTGGAAAGAGCAAAAGATTGGTGAAGTGACTCAGTGGTGTTTTGGTGAAGGCAAATTTGTATTTTTATGTCTCTTTGATTTTTTGAAATGTGGCTTTAGATGTTGAATGCCATATTAGTAGCCAATGGACAACTATTATTAGTCCCAGATGCTTTCCCCTAAAAAAATCACAAGCTATTAAAGTCTGTGATACTGTAATTAAAAAGGAACCAGGAAAGAAACACCTAAACTCCTAATAATCAGTGCAGTGTTTGTTGAAACCAACTCTAATCGTAGGCTTCCCTTAGGATGGTAGCTGGAAGTAGTTTTAACTTTCCGAAGAAAGGATGTTGCTCTTTGACCTGAACAGACAGATATATAATTTACTGTAATGTAGAAAGCAGTCCTTAATACTAATACTGACTGGGACTCAAATGCCTCTAGCTTTAGAGGAAGTAACATGCTTGATAAAGGAGCTTTCTAACCTACTTCATCCAACAAGAATCCCAAGTGTTGTGGGGAGTTAGCAACGTGGAAAGTATTTAATGTTGGTGACCTCTGAGGAAGACTTTTGGGGCTGACTGCACAATGTTTGCTGCTTCCTTTTTCTTTCTGAAGGATCTGAGTCAGCTTTTGAGTGAATACACTGATGAAATAATGGGATATTTTTCTCTGTCTCCTTTCCTGCTGTTTGTTGCTCAATCCCCTTTTCTAGCCTCTTTAGCACTGCTTAAAGATAGAGACTCTGGCCCTTGTCAGCGGTCAATCAGTCTAGACTCCTACAGTGGCTATCTCTGATCCCCCCCCCCATAACTAGCTTCCTGGAAACCACTCCTTATTTAGGCTGAGTTAAACCATTACTCCATCCACCCCAATGTTGTCATCTTTGATTGGTGGTGGCTTATGGGGGTTATAGGAGTCGAGGAAGCTGCATTAAAAGGAGTTGGACCATTTGTCTATCTATTTGAGTATTGCCATTCCTGGGCTTCAGACATGAGTCTTTGCAAGCTTTAGTTGGAGAAGTTGGGGACTGAACCTGGGACATTCTGCATGCAAAGCCTGTGGGTTATCACTGAACCATACCTCTCCTTCCCCACTCCCAAATAGTGTGTGGTCTCCAGTCCATATTTGTGAAGGATCGGGGTAGATGAGAATTCCTCAAACAGATACCTATACTTGCAGGCTTTCCATAGGCAACTGTTTGAGAAAAGAATGGTGGCCAAGATGGGCCTTTGGCCTGATCCATCCGGGCTCTCCTTACGTTCCTGCAGCTGTTCTTGTCACCAATATATATATTGGTTTAATAGTTAAATATTCATACATGCATCATAATGAAGCCTGCCTCCATTCTGCTTTTGATTTTTGCTAATGTTTGTGATATCTAATTTGAGTTATTTTTACTTGTAGTCTGCTGCTGAAGAATACAACCGACTGAAGGATATAAAGGCAGTAAGTAGTTTACTTAAGTAATCTCTGCGTAAACCAAGATACCTCCTGTTGCAGCAGGCTGTGTAACCCACTTTGAAAGAAGTACAGCTGGATTGTCTATTTTTGTAGACTTTTTGAGTGGCTGCTTCCTGAAATCTGTTGCAATTGTTTTTGTCTTCTAAAAAGCTTGTGGTGTTTATTCAAAAACACTAGTCACTGTAGTTTCCCACAGTTGTTGATTTTTGTTCTTCACCAGTTTGGACCTAACTCATTGAACACATGTGCAACATGATGGGGCTAGAAGTGTCCCAGATGTGTTGCAGTAATCCTTGGCCACGGAACATGTAGACTTCAATTGTGACTTAGCTCTTGTTGAACAAGTTGCCAAGTTAACATAGCCTGGATGACTCTGGCCCAGGTGATTTCTATCTAGGAGAGGGTGCAGTTGGCACACCAGCCTCAGCTGGTGAAAGGGTTTCTGTGCCACCAGGACCACTTTAGCCTCCTGTGGAAAAGTTGGATCTATGGAGTGTCACTGAATCTACAGGTGAGGGGGCCAGGCAGCCTCTGGTGGGCAAGATGAAAACAAGTTTTCCTCTGAACACTGGAGCTATGGAAGAGAGAGGATGAATCACACCCCAGAGTTTGGCAGAAGGCTAAGATCTGTTTTGGTTTTATACTGTCCAGGTACAAGTTCATAGCCATAGCAATCCTCTGCCTCCCAGCTCCAGCTCCAGCTCTGACCTGATGGGTGTTCCAGAATTCAGACCACTTTTCAGGTTGCAGAGGCAGAGCAAGGGAAGGCTGAGGTTGGGCTTGCATCTGTCCCTGTCAAATACAGAGCCAAAGTATGTTCAATCTCTAGCTGTTTGGGGTATTTCCCTCCCTGCACCAGTATTGGACAGAATCTAATGTTGGGTGTGCACCATATGAATTCTTTCTGTAAAAGTGGCAGGCTGCTTTTCAAACTGTTGTCTTTGAACTGTTCTGTCTCTTTTAAAACAGAAGCATGGCTATTGGTCTGCCATACATGTTCCTTCCATTTGTTTTTTTCTTTCTAACAAATTTTCATTGGTTTTAAAACAAATACAATAACCATTAAACTCTTATCTAGCAGTACATCTAAGGGTGCTTGTTTTATGCATTGTCTTTAGACATTTACACATTCAAAATTCAAACTTACGAGTTCCTTCATTTTCGAACAGAAGCACATGAGGTCATATCCCTTGGGTGATTATTCTGCAAATTCATTGTTTTAAGGACTCAATAAACTATTGAGAGTTTCAGAATAGGCTCATTTGTCTCTTCTGATAGTGATCACTTTGAATGAATAAGACAGTATATTATTATAGCATTTTAAAGATGAAATCTGATTTACTTCATTTATTAATAGTTTTCATTCTGTGTTTTAGTCAGCAGATTATAAAAACCGCAAAGCCCACTGCAAGGTACTAAAGAGCAAACTGTCGCACATCAAGAGGATGGTCAGTGATTATGACAGACGAAAGTCATAACAAGAAGAAGGAAAGACAGCCTGGTTGCTTAAATATGTTAATTTTCATAAAGGTGGGACATGATCGTGTTGGACCACAGATAATGACAGGGCAATATTTTCACCAATACAACACTTGTGCCATGTTTACTATGAAGTATGAAATTGAGCACTCAGTATATGAGACCTCTTATTGTTTCGCTGAGTCAAGGAATTTCACCACTCATCACATCAGGTTCATCCGTTTTAACATGTAGTGGGCATCTTCCTGTCCTTTGTCTGCGATGGCTCATCCTCCGTTCACCTCTGTGTGTCGCGTCTTATTTTTTAAAGCAGTTGAGAAATGTCCCTCCCCCAAAAAAAATCTTGTACCCCCCCCCAAATAATCCATCCTCCCTTTCTTAAAGATTTATTGCCACATTGTATCCTTCTAAATGCCATTCATTGTGTGGTCTGGGTGCTTCTTCCAAAAGGTACGTTTCTTCATTATTTTGTTTTCGAAACATAGCAACCAATTTTCCTTGTAAATGTCAAAATATTAAGAAATGTATTTTTTAGGTGCAGCCCAGTGTTGATCATTCTGTATGGTATCATCAATGTCAATGTGAAACTAAATGTAAATATAACTATTATTTTTTAAAATAACCATTTGTATTGTAGGGAATGTTTTCATTGTACAAATGTAGCTTTGAGTAGCAATGTTTTGACTCTTAATATCTTCTGTGGATTGACTTTTGAGTTGTATCTGAGTATGTAAAAAAGGATCAACTACAGCTAGCCTGGTTCTTCTAAGCTGCCAAAGTCCGGACCACTCTACAGTAAAACAGTTTTGCCATAGCCAAAGAAGAATGGAAAACAAAGTAGAAACTGATCATTTTATAAACATGTGGGTGCTCCTTTTTGCATGTTCTGTTTAACAAAAGCACCGTCACTTAGGAATACCCAGTGAAAATCCAAATGAATTGTATACTTACTGAGATCCAGTGCTCTCTTAGGTCAGTTCTTGGCACACTCCACGCATGCTGTAGCGCTAATGCAATAGCCATCAGTTCTCCAAGATTTGTATTGCCCCCTTTCCCCAAAGCGAAACAACACTTGAAGTTGCAAACAAGCCATTGTTAACATTAACTGCACCTTGTCAGTTTAGATAACATGACAAGCTGTGGCTAAGTCTCCCAGCTCCGCTTCATACTTGTGCTGGTGACTGGCAAACTTTGCTGCATAAGTTCTCATTATGCTAAACCATGGTTTAGCTTGACACCTGAACCCAGGAAACTGGTTCCATGAGATTAAGCTACTAATCTATATTGGCATATCAAGGCTAAAGTTTAACACTTAGTTCTTGTTTTCTTTTTGAGGCATATTTCACACATTATTTTGATATATTCATGCTAGGGTAATCACTTTTTTAGTCAAACCAAAATACAACAAAAAGTGTATGCTTCCTGTTTTGTGACACTTTTGACATAATAACGGATAATACAAATTTTTGCATTGGGCAGACTTATTTACTTATTTCTTTGCTACAGTTACCATAGCTCAGTTTTAAACACGGCAGACTCACACCCTGCATGCATTTAACTTGTGTGAATACAGCTTTATGTGCCCGGCAGCCGGTCAACTGACATCACACAAATTAAATGCACACGAGGCAGAGAACTGTTAGGCTCTCAGATTTGCTTACTGGGCTTTGGAAGAATGTCACAAGGGTTCTGGAGGCCTCCTCAAAATCTTGTTGGGACTTTGTGAGATCCCAGAGCCTGCTAAGCAAGGCTTATAAGCTCTCTGCCTTACAATGGGGGACAAGGCCCACTCAGCACAACTGCTTCAGAAGAAGGGGAGGGGTGATCATGCCAAGATTGGTTCAGGGATTGTTCTGACTATATGCTGTTTTGGCTTTATAAATGTAACCCCTGAGCAACTTGCGAGTCTAATGTAGTTGCACTGTGAATAACAGCACAATATTATCCGTCTGCTAGTGGAATACAGATGCTGTCTAATCTTCATGCATTCCATGATAATTAAAAATGGCAGTTCTTTGTTCAGAAAAGGCCACAGTTGTAGTCGGCCATTCTGCAGCTCTGGCTTGCACTGCTTTTGGGGAAAGTATATTTGCCTGAAAGCACCCCCTATACATCCAAGACTCTAGATCAGGAATAGGCAAACTCGGCCCTCCAGATGTTTTGGGACTACAACTCCCACCATCCCTAGCTAACAGGACTAGTGGTCAGGGAGGATGGGAGTTGAAGTCCCAAAACGTCTGCAGGGCCGAGTTTGCCTGTGCCTGCTCTAGATAACGGACAATGTTCATAAGGATTTTAATGGACTGAATAAAGAAAAACAAATTCCTTGAATTTGGCAAAAGAATGGAAAGTGTGCTTTTAATTTGTCTTAATTGGAACATAATAACTGTGTATGTAATGGCTGATTTGTATTTTTGTTATATGGTGTCAATAAAATAATGTGCTTAATACTAATTCCCAACCTTTATTGCATGCTTCATTGCTAAGGGTTTTTTTTGGGGGGGTGGGGGTTTCATGAACTATGTATGAACTGCAAGTGGCAGCTGTGTTAATCTATTGTGGCAGAAATTAAATTAAGAACTGGTATGTGCTTCCTTAAGACTAACAGATCTATTGTAGCTTAAGCTTTCATGGAGCAAAGTATGTCATTGGATGTACATGATGAAGTGGACTATTAATCCACAAAAGCTTGTGCTACAAATAGGTGTGTTAGTCTAAAGGTGTCACGGGAGCCTTTCTTTAGAGCAACAACAGAATATCCTATTGTGTTAAGAACCTAGGGTCATGCCTTATGGGAGCAGAGCATGGATTTAAGCAAAGGGCCATTGCACTTCATCTCTGCCTGGCAACTAGTGCACACCATTCCCAAAGGGATAGTTCAACTGGTGGTTTTTAATGGTTGAGAGGGGCAAGCTCATACACAGCATTTAACAGGACATGGCTGTGGGTGAAGCAATAAAATGTAGCTTTCCTTTAAACACGCATAACGATACACATTGTATATGAACTGTAAGAATGGGTGCCCAGAAAAGTTTCCATGAGCATCAATGATTTAATGAAACTCCAGCTATCCTTGAATGATGCTAATTATGTGGGTCTGTCTCAGGTCTAGTTTCAGATCAGAGTCCAGTGGGTCTCATTGTAAATTATGCCCATGATGTCTCCAAAATAAAATGAACATTCTAAAAAATAATAATGAGCAGCTGGTCAGTTATTGTTTTAATAAAGCATGTAGCATTTTCCATTATGGCTATGCTCTGCAACCTGTTCAACCAGTCTTTGTGACATATCTTAGGAGTCTAGCAATCAGATAAAGTACTTATTACTAATAATTTTAGAACAATATTTTTTTACATTATGAAATCTCTGCCACATATGAAAATACTACTACAGCCCTTCCAATGTAAGCCCTGATCTGTACTCTCATGTGTGGGAGTGGGGAGGTCAAGTACCATCCAGACAATACTGAAAATTATTTTCACAATTTAAGACATACTGAAAATACCCTGTCTTAGTTCTGGTTGTTGAATATTGGACCTAGTGGAGCTGCTTGACAACCAGAGGTCATGTTCAGGTTCTTTCTGTCCTCCTTGCAAAGATACTGGACACTTAAGCATTTAAATTATACAAATACTTAGCCCCTAATGAACCCCAAAGTCTTTGGTTCAGAAGGGGCCCCTGCTGCCACAGTCGCTTTTTTGTTGAGAGGGAAAAAATGTGCCCTCCACCTGTTCTGATTTCCGCCTTCTCTTTTGCAAAGAAACAGTAGGCACTTAAACACTACAGCTGCATAAATGCTTAGATATGTGCTACCTTTGTTCTGAAGGAATTTATGCTATCAAGGTTTCTAGTGTGGGTTCATGCAACAATAACCACATTACTCAGAAGTAAACTACACTTAATGAGGATTGCTCCTTGATACATATGTACAAGATTACACTATGTGGCTATCTGCTGTGCATGCTTCAGAAATAAATGGCGCAAGCATGTACATAGTGCACCAATCTTGCCGGTAAGGATTCCACAGCAGACTGACTTCATAGAAAGAGTACATCCTACCATCACCACAGTATTGACAACAATAAAGTTTTGTAATCACTAAACATGCTCTGGTCCATGGGGTCACGAAGAGTCGGACACGACTAAATGACTAAACAACAACAATCACTACACCCAGTGTGATGTAGTGGTTAAGAGCGGTAGTCTCGTAATCTGGGGAACCGGGTTCTTGTCTCCGCTCCTCCACGTGCAGCTGCTGGGTGACCTTGGGCTAGTCTCACTTCTCTGAAGTCTCTCAGCCTCGCTCACCTCACAGAGTGTTTGTTGTGGGGGAGGAAGGGAAAGAAGAATGTTAGCTGCTTTGAGACTCCTTCGGGTAGTGATAAAGCGGGATATCAAATCCAAACTCTTCTTCTTCTGAACAGTTTGCATAAATGGGATTAACCCAGTTCCCTCTGTCCAGTTTATAACAGGAAGCAACTTCTCGCTTAAAAGAAAACAAAACAAAAAAAATACATGTCTCAGGCAAGATTGCAAACAAACCTACAATTCCCAACATGCACCTGTATCAAGTTGACAGGCTCACAGCATCCGTGTTTGGTCAAAAGAAACACGTCTCAGCATTCCTTTGAAGAAAGCACCAGCAAAATCAAACTTTTAAATTCCATCAGCCTTTAGTACAGGTTTTATACTTGTATCTCAGTTAAGCTGTTGAATGAGGTTGTCTGAAGATTTGGAGCTATCAGTATGTTCGTGCCATCCAGCTCCATTTCTTTTCATCTCATTCAGCTGAGGCTGTAGCCTTGCTGAACCAGCAATTTGGATTTTAAATTGACTGAATGAGGATTGATACATTGAAGCTCAGTTCTGATAAGAGAGAGAGAAGTATCCAAACCATTCTGGTTGGGGTATCACTTATGATGGATCAGCTGTGAAATTTGTGGTTGCTGTAAGATCCGGCATTGTCAATGGAGACTTGAGTGCCTTCTGTGGTTGATATGAAGCACCTTTCAACAACTTCAGATGCTTTTCCAGCCCTGACCCCCTCATGAGAAGAGAGAGTCTGGTCCTAGTGATTCATGCTCTGGTAACCTCCAGATTAGACTACGGCCTGCAATTAATTCCACAGGAGACTGTGTTGTCAGATGATGATGTTGTTTAGTCATGTCCGACTCTTTGTGACCCCATGGACCAGAGCACGCCAGGCACTCCTGTCAGATACTGTACTTTAATTAGTCCAAAACAGCTGTTAAGTTCTAACCGAAACTGGCTATATCTTGTCACTCTAAACAACGCCACAGGCCACTGGAACTAACCTTGAACAACCCGGGACCTGAGTCTTATAAAGAAGTGCCTTCTTCCACGTGAGCCTGAGTTGAATTCACCATCTGAAATCATTATTTGAGGTTTTTCTCCACTGAAGGCAGATGGTGATCAGAGACGGCACCTTTGCAGTGGTGGCACCTCTTATGGAAAATACTATTCTCTGGAGTAAAATAAACTCTGTGTCGTTTTCAGCACCAGGTGAAGACTATTTTATTTGCACTGGCTTCCCAGCATGTTGAGTAGCTGGCTTTAATCACTCTACTGTGTTTTATATAGTTGTTTTGTTCTTTTATGTTTTTATGATCCTCTGAAAACTTGATAGCTGAGGCCGGGCCTTTTTGTAGTGTCAAGATAGGAGTGGTTACTGAGGCTTTGCAGCTATTTCTTGAATGTTGAGTCTTTTCGGGAGCAGTTAACCCTCGAGTTAAAGCTTTCTCTAAAATGGGATTGAGTTAATCCAGAGGACAGGTCTATGAAAGGTAATTGACCATAATAGCTCAGTTGACCCTCCAAGTTCAGGGGGAATATATTTCTGCCAGTTGCTGGAGAACAGACAAGCCTGTAGGCATCCCTGAAGTATTTGTTGCACTAGACTGGTCTTGGCAGGGTGGTTTTATATGGTCTTCCATTATTGCTGACTTCAGCCCACACAGCATCCTGCCAACAGACCCGTGGAGTCAGGTGTGTGTTTTCCTGGAGAGGTGGAGAAGCTGAGTACTAGCTCTTTCAAAACAGACTTTAGAAAGAATGACCTAGTTGCGAGAGGATGGCCTGGCATCCTTGGTTGTCCTATATCAATCATGACGTGAAGCACAGCCACATTTCCTCCTTAGACAAAGAGGTTAAAGATACCAAAAGAAGGTGGTGAGAGAAAATAGAGGCAAAGCCTGCATTCTCTTAATCACCATTAATTATCTTTGACCCAAAATACACTGGACATTTTGTAATGTGGATGTTTAATGAAGCAGCAGCAAAAACTGTTTATTATTATTGCACTTCAGCTTCATTAATGATTGTGCTGCAGCTCCATCAATTCAAATGTTTACATCATCACAACATATGGAACAGGACGTCCCTATTTTCACTGGAGACATGTTGGAGGATATGCAACCCTTTGTGAGGAGTCCAGTCCCTGGCTTGATAACACAGTGAGTGTAGTTAATTAAAAAAGATGATTTATTGTCAAAACAAACAGATAACTGGACGTCTCTAACACAGCCTCTACCATTATTAATCATGATGACCCTTCTGAAAACTGCTTCCAGTGAGACCAGAAGCAACTCAGCTTGCAGCCCTCCCATTCATGGAGGGGGCCAGCTCCCTCCTCTTCCCCAGTCTCTGAGAGGCTGTTTCTTAACTCTTTCTTACCTATTTGTGCTTTCAGTGAGCTGTGACTGTGTTCTAGCTTGCTCTCTGCTATTTCCTTATCAGCCGGCATTCCAAGGGGTGAGGGAGTTGGCACTAGCCATGCTCATCCTGCATGGCAGATAACCCTCTGTTCCTGACTGCTTCCTTCAATTGTCAGCAACCATTCTCTGGGAGCTGGCTGCAAACCTTCCCTGGGGGCTGGCTCATTCATGACACCCTTCCCCATTGTTTAACATTGTCTTTCAGTATTGTCTAGCTCAGACAATACTGAACTAGATGACCATTGGACTTTATTTGGTATCAAGCAGCTTCCTTTGTGCCTAAGAGGAAACAATTATGATAATACACTTCTTTAAGCTCTTACACGATCACCTTCATTTATAATCTTTACTTAAACACATTTTGTGTTACAAATTGTAATAAGAATATGGAAATATTTGGTCTGGCCTCTCCTGTGAGAAGGATTTCAATTAGGAGAAAAGAGGTAACATATGCAGTTCTCACCCAGTTTCAGGCTGAATCGAGAGAAGGAAGGTTAAGGGTGTGGAGTCAGGAATTGCACTGAAATATTTCATCAGTTTTGATTTAACATTCGTCAGTTCCATTTGTGTCATAATAAATGATGATGCAAAACGTTCCTTGTTTTTGCAGGGAGGAATATGGTATCTGCAGAATCTGAAGCAGTGCTATTAAAACTATGCAAACAAACATATTATGACAGGTACTGTCTCTGTTTAGTTTCAGGTGCCTGGTTAAAGCCATCTTATTCCAGGAGGCCTTTGCACCATGGATGCTTCTCCAATGTTCAAAAACAGGGGTAGGCAACCTAAGGCCCATGGGCCACAAGTGGCCCACAGGGGTCATTTAACCGGCCCACGAGCCACCCCCGAACCAAGCTGCCCGCTCGGAGAGTCCCCACACACTGTGCTAAAACGGCACAGTGTGGCGCAGGGACTCATTTCCGCGGTGCCGGAAATCGCATCTGCGCAGATGCAGACACCGGAAATCATGTCTGCACAGACGGAGACGCCGGAAATTGCGGCTGCATGCGCTCACGCACGAGCTCGATCCGGCCCACAGAGGGATCTCTGCTGGAGTAAACCAGCCCAGGCAAGGTAAACCTTGCCGCCCCCTGTTCTAAAACATTCTCATTTTCTTTTTCAGATGTTGGATATTTAAATTTCTAAGGTTTAAATTTTTTGCAGTTTAATTATGTTTTTATTTTAGAAATTTTGCGGTTTTTTCATTGTAAGCTGCTTTGAGAACAAGATGGTGAAAAGATGGATATAATTTTTCAAAATAAATAAACTGCAGGGTGTTAATCTTAAAACAAACACCACACATTTTAATTGCACATAACTGTAAGGGTAATACCATGCTTGCAAATAAATGTTGTTGAGAAAATGTAAATTATCAGCTATTAATTAACATAGGGAAAATATTTTCAAGCTTTTAAAAAAGGTAAAGGACCCCTGACATTTAAGCCCAGGAGCTGGGACTGAGCAACGGGAGCTCATTCCGTCACGGGGATTCGAACCGCCAACCTTCCAATCGGCAAGCTCAGTGGTTTACATCACAGCGCTAGTTCTAACTAAATACCTTCACCCAGCACATTGTTGTTGAAATAAAATGTTTTATGTGAATGTAATTTAAATGATCAGAGTTTTATAGTGTGTACTTAGTCCTCTATTAAAACTAAACCTTTTTGGAACAACAGATTATAGCCAGGTGTTCTGAAGGAAAACAAATGATATTTCAAATGGGTCACAGTGAATGTTGAAATGAATGGAAGCAGCAGCAAGCTTACTGGATGGTTCCCCAAAACTTTCAACTACAGTGTTTCCTAATTTCTACAGAAGAATCAGGTGGAGTTTGGAATGTTTCAAACTTGACGTTTTATACTGAAAAACGAGTGTTTCCATATTGTAGCAATATTAGGCAATTTTTGTAGTTTTTTAAAAAAATAAATAATCAGATATAGTTAATTGGATAGTCTGATTTGTGTGTGTGATATCCAGAGCCCAAAACCTTAAGTATAATAGGGCTATATATTTATTTATTTTAAAGATCTAAAAGTAAATAATGTAAAATTTCTATGAAATGTAATAATTTAAACAGCAGTCAAAAACATCTAGTCTACAAAACCGCGTAAATTATTAAAATAGTTTAACTTTCTCAAAATACAAATCAAGAACTGCTTGATGGGTCCTGGGCTGTTATACCTCTTTTTAACCAGCTAACATGGGTTGACTGGGTGACTTTGAAATTATTCTGTTCATAAAAAATAGACTAAAATTGCCACAGATGTTTTAACAACCAAAGTGTTTATAATTTGGTCACAGAGCTGTCTTTTGAAGTCTTACTATTTTAAAAAAGAACTAAAAACTACCAGGTTTTACTTCCTTCCTTCCTTTGTTTTAGAACAGGCTTGCGTGTATCAATTTTTCCCTTGAGAACATGACTATTGATCTTCATGTTATGATTGTGGGTTTCTGTCATGTGACGTAGCGAAGCATTTTGTTTGGATATGCAAGTAGACGTGTTCAGCTGTTGGGCAACTGAAGGTATCGGGAAATGCACTCTCACTTGGCAGGTTTCTACTTGAAAGTTATGAGCACATATGGGGGTTGGTTTTTTTGACATCTTATGGTGATGGATGTGATATTTGTCCACATTGTGTTTAGTAATTCAACAAAGAACTGCAGTCTCCAGAGAGAGACGGAGGAAAGCCTTTTTGTGCCCAAATATGTTTTGTGCCAAATACCGTATTTTTCACTCTATTGGACGCACCAGACCATAGGACACACCGGACCATAGGAGGGGGAGAACAGTAAAACAATTTTTTTTATTGTTCTCCCCCTCTAAAACAAGGTGTGTTCTGTGCGTTCAACCGAAGCCTCCAGAGCCCAGCAGGAGTTCCTGCTGTGCTCTGGACTCCTTTCGACCTGCTCTTTGGGGCTGGCGGGTGGGGAGAAGCGCTGCTTTCCCCCACTGCCAGCCTCTAAACCATGTCGGGGAACAGCGGGAAGGCGGAGCGCCGCCTCCCCGCTGTCCCCCAAGCTTGTGGGGCTGGCGGTGGGGAGAAGTGCTTTCCCCCACCGCCGGCCTCCAAACCAGGTTGGGGAACAGCGGGAAGGCGGTGCTCAACCTCCCCGCTGTCCCCCGAGCTTGTGGGGCGCACCCAGTGGATCTCTCACACCCGGTGCTTCAGTTCCCGGCCTTAGGGGGAAAACCCAGGCGCTTTGCTTGCGAACCAATACCTTTATTGTGTGGGAACTGTAGCGCCCCCAAATGGATGGCGCCCGGTGGATCTCTCGCACCGTGGATCTCTCGCACCCAGCGCTCCGGTTCCCGAGGGAAAAAAAACCAGGTGCTTTGTTGCAAACAAATAGCTTTATTGCGTGGAAACCGTAGCGCCCCCAAATGGATGGCGCCCGGTGGATCTCTCGCACCCAGCGGATCTCTCGCACCCAGCGCTCTGGTTTCCGGGGGGAAAAACCCAGGTGCTTTGTTGCAAACAAATAGCTTTATTGCGTGGAAACCATAGCGTCCCCAAACAGATGGCAACCAGTGGATCTCTCGCACCCGGCGCTTCAGTTCCCGGCCTTGGGCAGGCGGTAGACGCCACCGCAATAGACCAGCTGCTCATCCTGGACCTTCTTCTGGAGGAAGATCTGGAGCTCCCGCAAGTCAATCTCGCTGACCATGGGACCTGTCATGACGAAGATCTTCAGCATGCTGTGGATCCGCTCAAGGGGCAGGCTCTCCAGGTTGGTCAGCATGGCCTGGATGTAGGTCCAGAAAACCTGGAGCTCCCCCTCCTTCTGGTCGGCCTGGGAGGCCATGGCGGAGTCGCCCTCCTCGTCGCTCTCCACCAGCACCACCTTCTCGGGTGCCTCCTTGGGCGCCTCCTCCACCACCACGAAGGTGCCGGGCGCCTCTTCGCGCAGCACCCCCTGCTGGAGCCAGAGGGCCAGCTTGCGGCGCAGGAGGGCCGGGGGGCAGTGGAGGGCCGCGCTCAGCTCCTCCAGGGTCCAGGTGCCCTTGTCCTGGAAGTGGAGAATGATGGCCGCCTGGGCCGGCGTGACGGACAGGGAGAGCGTCCTATCGGCGAGCTCCACCTCCAGGCAGACCGCCCCCAAGTGGTGCTTCCAGCTCAGTGTCCGCATGGCCTTCAGCTTCTCGTACTTCCGGGCATAGTCCTCCATGGCGGCCTTGATCTCGGCCGGCAGCTCCAACTTCTCCTCCTTGAGGGGTGGCCAAAACTCGCTGGAAATGATGGCAGCCGCCAGCCGGAAGGGGGGCCTCTGGCCTTCCGGAAGCTTCTGTTCCTCATCCCGGATGTGGGCGTTGATCCGGCGCGAGTCAGCCATGTCCTTCAGCATCACCTCACAGTAGAGCATCTGGGTTTCCCCAAAGCGCAGCTTGAGCAGCTCGACGTTGCGGATTTCCCTCTCAGCGCTATAGTTCAGCTGGTGGAGCAGGCGGTCGGCCAGCAGGGTGCGGTATTCGTTGATGAAGAGGTCCTTGCTGCCATAGATGCTGACCAGCAGAGTGATGATGTCCGCCGAGCGGCGCTTGGCAGCGGGCTTTCCAGCTGGGTGGGCGTCGACCGGGTCAGGCACCCAGTCCTCTGGCTGGGCGCCCGCTTCCTCATCGCTCTCCTGCCCGTTGTCCAGGGCGACGGGATCCGCTCGGGAGAGCTCGTGCGCCAGGTCGCCCGATCCCTCGCCCGTCAGGCCAGCCACGATCTGCCGCACGGTGTCATCGCGGGTCCTCAGGTACTTGCGGATGGGCTCCCCGGCCACCTGCAGGATGACCATCGAGGGGTCCAGCTGGCGCAAGGCCTTAATGGCGCAGATGTAGAGGGTGATGATGTCCGAGGTGTTGACCCCGGGATGGAGGAGTCGCATCTCCAGGGCGCTTTTCAGGGAGGTCAGGAGGTGCTGGCGCTGGTTGGTCCTCTCTAGGCAGAACTTGAGGTCCTCTATGGCTGGCTTGGAGTCAGGGAAATCTCGGATGATGCCAAAGAGCTCCTCGATCCTCATGGCAGTGTAGAGGCGGTAGAAGAACCTCTGGACGTGGCAGCGCCAGCGCCGCAGGGGGGCGGCCTCGGCCCCGCCCTCCCGCCGGAAGACCCAGCCGACCCAGCCAATCACGCGCTCGAGCCATTCCTGGAAGTCGGGGAGGAAGGAGCGCTCGAACTCGCCCCGGCAGGTGCCCTCCAGGCGCTCGGCGATCATGCGGTGGAGGATGTCGGTAACGGCGGGTGTGCTGATTCGCTCGAGGAGGCGGAGGCGGTGCAGGACGCCGTTCAGCTCCTCAAAGCGCGCTATGGTTCCCTCCTCCTCACCGCTGCCTGCCGGTGCTACGTTTCCCGCCATGTAGACCCGGAAGCTGCGCCCGTAGAGGTCGCCCAGCGCCTCCTGAAACGCCCCCGGCGGTGCCAGGAAAACCACGGCACGCAGCAGAGCGTCGAGGTTCCCACGCAGGCGCCCGGTGGCACCGGCGCCAGGCACCCCCTCGGGCACCCACTCCTCCAGCAGGGCGGCGCCGCGCAGGTAGGGCGCCAGGCGCTCTTCCAGCCAGCGGAAGGCCTCCAGCAGGGAATGGGCGCGCTGCGGTTCACCGGGCGCCGGCGCCGCGCGCCTCCAGAACTCGGGGCCCAGGCGGGACTGGAGGTCCGTCTGGAGGACCTCGAGGAACCAGTCTTCCAGGGCGCCCTGCAGGCCGTGGTGGCGGAGGGCGGCCCAGGCCGGGCGCAGGTCGGGGGGGGAGTCGTAGCGCGGCGGCGCCTCCATCCCCAGGGCTTCGGGCGGCACCAGGCCGGTGCTGAGCGCGCTCCAGGCCGCCGACAGTTCCATTTCGCCTCCGAACGCGGCGGCGGCGAACCGGAGGACGACTAGGGCCCATCCGCGCATGCGCGGACCGGCGACGACGGCAAATGACGTCCGACGCGCGACGTGACGCCGCCAAATAGATGTTTTGACACTGAATTCCAGAATGAGATAATAAGCAAGAAACTACAATGCAGGAAAAAAGCAGATATAATAAAAGTTTTTTTTGGGGGGGGGAGGCAGTTAGTGCCTGCCTTCTTTAATGTTTGACTGGGACAAAAAGAAAGAAAATGGATCAATAAATTATATTTATATGAACCAGGATATTTTTTGTTTGTAGTTCAGTAAACTGTTATGAAATGTCATGGCCTTTGGCTAGCACAATGAACTTATTGTTGATGATAGGCTTATACCATTTTTGAGCCATCTTGTTTTATTAATTTAAAACAGGACATTTTTTTAAAACAATAAAAAGGCTAAAAGTGAGAACCCACCCTATCTTTTATTTGTTAAAGCAATGCTCTGTTACAGAGTCTGTTCACCTGTGATTAGTGACTCTCTTGTCCTTGGGAAATTGAAAGCTAGCAACACCTTTTTGGGGAAAAGGTGATCCCAGTCTCTGACGGTGTGATGAGTTTCAGGAAAGTCCAAGATGATTAGGAAAGGCACATTTGGGATTTCTGTTGATGGAAGCTGGAGATGCTAATATTTTGATTTATAATTTGGTTGAATTGTGAATGGTTTTATATTTTAACTGATTTTTATTATTAGCCACCTTGAATTTATTCGGAAAACTAGACGAGATATAAGTTTTTTAAAACAGACTATCAATAAATTGGAGTAGAGAAGTGAGCTGAGCAGATATATACTTGATTAAGTATACTTAATTAATGTAAGGCTTAATTTGTACCAGTTTCTTTTTAGGAGGGAGGAACAGTTGACCCTCCAAATGTTGCTGGACCACAACTCCCATCAGCTCTAGCAAGCATTGCCAATGTCAATGGATTATGGGAGTTGTAGTTCAGGAACATCCAGCTGTCCAAAGGGCCCCCTCTTGACTTAAAGAGAAACTGGCTCAAAGGTTCCCCACACCTGCTTTAAGCAATGCATAGTTCTGAACCAGCTGGCCAGTGGAACATTGGAAGCTGCCTTATAATGAATCAGATCAATGGATCAGATCAACGGTCCATTAAGCTCAGCTTAGTCTGACTGGGAGCAGCTCCACAGGTTTTCAGGCAGCTCTACCTGGAGATGCTGAGTTGAACCTGTGATTTCTACATGCTCTGCTAAAGCAGACCCTCCAAGTATCCCTATTTTCCCGGGATGTCCTTGATTTAGAGAAGCCGTCCAGGTTTCTGATTTGATCCTGGAATGTTCCACTTTTCCTTAGGATGTTCCTATTTTCACTGGAGAAATGTTGGAGAGTATGGTTATCCGACTCACGAGCAGTCTGAAGGCAATCCTGTATAGGGAAGGGTTTTTTTGTGTGTGTTTTTTTAAAGTTTAATGTTTTATTATGTTTTTATACATATGTTGGAAGCTGCCCACAGTGGCTGTGGAAACCCAGTTCGATGTGTCAGGTATAAATACAGTAGTATAATTATCATTATGGAATGGGACCTTCCTATTTTCATCGGATAAATGTTGGAGGGTATGCTGAAGCTAAGCCCTGGAATAAAGGGGGACAGAAGTCTGTGTGATTAGAAGAACTTTCCCACCCTGAGATGCGCCCCAAAGGTACGAGCCTCTAAATTTTAGTCTCTAAAATACAGTACCTAATGGATGACGAGGAAAGCTATCCAGGTCACAAGGCATGGTCTGCAACACTGTAGACACTACAGGTAGGCTTAAACCGCAGCGTTAGCAAAAGAGAAGCATCTCTGCGTCTCTCTGGACTGGAGGAAGTAATAGCTGTCCATAGCAGCTGCACCAGTTTATTCCTACGCCACTTCCAAGACAAAAGGGCAGCAAAGAGAGGAGTCTTATTTCACCTGAACCGTTCATTATTTTAAAGAGTTTCTAAACGTTTAAAAATAGTCCTGCCCATTTAGAGTCCGAGAGTCCCCACATTGGGGGCAGGGACGTGAAAGAAGAAACTGAGAAACTTCCTTATGACATAAGCTTTTGAACACCAAGAGTCCTTTTTCAGCCCCACAGGGCTTTGTTGTTTTTGCTGCGACGCAAAGGGTGGGTTTTAATTGCTGCCAGAAGCTGAGGCTGCGTCACCCATAGCAGCAGAAACATACTTTCCCCCCCTGCATCTATGTCAGTCACCCTGCTCTTTTCTTCTAATCTTTCTCTGCAACAAGCTCTTTGCACGGCGGAACTCTTCTTCTTAATATTTGCGCTGCCACCGGAATGTTTAAAGTGTGGAACCTTTAGCCAGAGAGATGGTTTTCCTAGAGAGGCTCCGAAGTGCATGCGACTAGGTTGTTGGGCGCGCGCTTCTTTTGGTTCCTCCTCTTCGGTTCTTTCTGTCTCCTGAAAGAGAAAGGCAGGTGGCAAGAACAGCCTCCCCCAAGACCTCCATGAGAGCTGTTAGCCTATTCCTGAGCTAGGAGACTTTGTGGGAACCAGACGTTTTTGTCCCAAGCCCAACCTTGTTCTTGTCCACTAGCTGAGGAGGGTAGTTCTACTTGTCTGACTCTTGAGAGTTTAAAGGTGCTAAAGTTGTAATATGTGGAAGCTATCTTAGTTTTCGGTGGTGGAAGTGTCATTTTATCCTAGCTATTTTCATGTTGTTGGTTTTGTTCTTTTCTTCTTAAAAAAGTCATTTGGGTAAGGGTTGAAACGTGCTTACTGTATGTTCTGTCCTCTTAAGTCAATTGCAGGAAAAGGCTCGTTAAAATCAGCAAAACTTCCTAAGCTGAAGGGGGGGGGGGGCTTGAAGCGAGCATTAAAAAAAAAATCTAATTGATTTGCTTGTAGCCAGAAATTTGCCCAGGCTGGGACCCCAGCTCAGGATCAACCAGAGTAGTGATGTGTGCTGATGCAGCAGAATCAGGATGTTATAAATCATTTCCCATCAAATACCTCTCCTTTTCCTAGTTTTTAGTACTGGATGGAGCTTTGTGGACTCTGTGAGTCTTGAAGACCACAAAAGCTGATGGGGCTTCATAAGGGCTTCTGCTGAGAATTAGATCTGATTGCTCTGATTTATGTACTATTCAGGAACCTTGAACCTGACAAGATGTAGACATTTGTACATATGTGTGTTATTTAATTATTTATTGTGGCAAAAATTTTATTATAATATCTCAAAATACTGTTTTAAATTACAGTATCATAATTTTCCTTCTTAGTTTCTTAACTTGGAAGAGAAATGGATGATGAACCAGAGAGAACCAAACGGTGGGAAGGGGGTTATGAAAGAACTTGGTAAGCTTTTCTATTTCTCCCCCCCCCCTCCATTGTTTAAGAACTGTAGTCTTCTGTTACCTATATACAGTACATTATACTTTATTTTTGTTGCTTCTAGGGAAGTTCTTAAAGAAGATGAATCTGGATCATTGAAAGCCAGCATAGAGGATATTCTTTTTAAGGCCAAAAGAAAAAGGTAAACTAATCTGCGCAATGTAGGGATGCACTATGAATGAAACTTCAGAATAAATTGCATTTTGCTGCAGTCTTACAAGGAGAAGCGTGAAAAGTTTCCAGTTTAAATTCATATCTAACTTCATCTACTTACCGTAGGTTGTATGATGTTATAGTCAATCAGATTACAATGTGGCTCTGACATCCATCTTCACAGCATAATTAAAAACTTTTGTATCAAATATGCTCTTAGATTTCCAGTTTTTTTAAAAAAAGTAAATATGATTCATTGAATATAATGTTTTTCACAAGTGAGAATAGATTGTATATATTGATGCTATAATATATGAATGCTATAACAATTAGCAAGTAACTTTTTTTTTACACTTTGAAGAATCTTTGAGCATCATGGACAAGTTCGACTTGGGATGGTAAGTTCTCTTTTTCTACTTGGCTCTAAACTTTGCTGTGAAGTTGTATATGAAATAGGTCTCGTTCATATGCTTAATAAGAGCATAGTCAGCCACTTGTTTTTCCTTAGATTGCAGTTTGCTTTGGGCAGGCAGCTGAACTGTCATTCAGTAATAAGAACAAGAAGAGACCTGCTGGATCAAATCAAAGGTCCATCTTGTAAAGCATTCTGATGTCAAGTAGTTCATCCGATGTATATGGGAATCTCATATGAGGGATATGAGCACTCTTGCTTGTGTGCCCTAGCAACTGATCCTGGAGGTCGTATATAGACATTGTGGCTAATAGCCATTGAGAGCCTTTGTCCTCCATGAAGCTGCCCAAGTTGGTGGCCATCACTACATTTTGTGGTAACAAATTGCATAGTCTGAGGATGTGCTATGTGAAGAAGTACTTCCTTTAGTCCATTCTGAATCTCAAACCACTCAGATTCATTGGATAACTCTGGCTTCTAGTATTGTGAGAGAGGGAGAAAAACTTTCCCTACACCATACACACCTTCTTGTAAAATTGCAGTGATATTTAACTATAATCTATTTAGCCATAAAAAAATTCCTTCCAGCAGCACCTTAGAGACCAACTAAGTTTGTTATTGGTATGAGCTTTTGTGTGCATGCACACTTTTTCAGATACCTGAAGATTACTTGCATGCACACGAAAGCTCATACCAATAACAAACTTGGTTGGTTAGCCTTGCTTAAGTGCTTAGCCTTAGCCTTGCTTAAGTGCTTTCATTAAAGACTGTGGGGTTGTGACTGCAGTTTACCAGCTTTTAGAGTTGATTTTGGGATGTTATAGTAAAATGCTGGATTCTTCAGTTAGGATAAAGACGTGAGAAAAGTTCTAGATGATTACAGTGGTGCCTCGCTAGACGAAAAGAATCCGTTCCGCGATTCTCTTCGTCTAGCGGTTTTTTCGTCTTGCGAAGCAAGCCCATTGACAGCTTAGCGGATTAGCGCTACAGCTGTCAAGCGGCTTCCAGCAATCAGCTGTTAAGCGGCTTATCAGCGGAACAGCTGATAAGCGGCTTAGCGGCTTAAGAAAAGGGTGAAAAAAGCGAAAAAACCCCGCGGGGGGATGCAAGATTTTTTTCGTCTTGCGAAGCAACCCCATAGGGGAATTCGTTTTGCGAAGCGCCTCCAAAACGGAAAACCCTTTCGTCTAGCGGGTTTTTCGTCTTGCGAGGCGTTCGTCTTGCGGGGCACCACTGTATTATTTTAGGCTGTGTGCAAATTTTACATTGAGACATTTATTTGTGATGTTATTGGACTACTAATAAATAAAAATAAAAATGTATTTTGATTACATAAAATTGATTGGATTTAAACTTTTTTTAAAAAAAATTCTGCCCCACTCTTCCTCTTGACCAGACCCAGGATGGCTAACAAGAATCTTAAAAGCATGGGTCATGAAGCAACGGTTTCAAATTATACCAGTTTAATGTGCTTAGGGGCACAGCAACAGATGAAAAGGTCTCTGGGTTGCATCCAATGATGTTGTGCTGTTAGCACAAGGACTTGAATGGGACTACCTCTTCTCTCCCCATACCCCACCCCCCAATCTGCTTCATAGGGTTGGGGGAATCCCAGAACCTATTTGTAGAGGTGAGGGAGGAGATTCTTGCACTGGACAACTTAGTTGGATATAACCCTCTGTATCTTTTATAATTATCATTAGTCCTCTGCTTTGGAGGTTGACCAATCTGGATGTTGGGTGTAATGTATCTGAACTGAATCATTTAAAAAAACAAACCAACAACCCATGGATGTCTAAGAGAATGTCAGGGCAGGATTAGTGGAAAATATGGGTTTCAGGGAATAAGTGAGTAGTATATAGTACGATAATGGGATGCGGGTGGCGCTGTGGGTAAAACCTCAGCGCCTAGGACTTGCCGATCGTATGGTCGGCGGTTCGAATCCCCGCGGCGGGGTGAGCTCCCGTCATTCGGTCCCAGCTCCTGCCCACCTAGCAGTTCGAAAGCACTCCTAAGTGCAAGTAGATAAATAGGTACCGCTTTATAGCGGGAAGGTAAACGGCGTTTCCATGTGCTGCGCTGGTGCCGGCTCGCCAGAGCAGCTTCGTCACGCTGGCCACGTGACCCGGAAGTGTCTCCGGACAGCGCTGGCCCCCGGCCTCTTAAGTGAGATGGGCGCACAACCCTAGAGTCGGTCACGACTGGCCCGTACGGGCAGGGGTCCCTTTACCTTTACCTTTATATAGTATGATAAAGGTTGACAGGCTTCCTTGGCTCAATGCTGTGTGCTGCTTAAAAGCAAGTAATACTGTCAGTAAACACAAAAACCCAGAACCAGCACAAAGAGAAAAACAAACAGCCTGAAGTGTAAATTTACCCTCACGTAAGTTCCATGGATTCAGTGGGGACTACTCAAAAGCAAGTACGCATGTTTTCAGATATATTTCTGTAACTCTGAAAGAAGGGGCCAACAGCCCACAATTCCTTTGCAATGTTGTGCATTTAGAAGAATTTGTGAATCCTAGATTACTTTTGAAAAGGTATGTATCATATTGGCCTGATACTCTAATTTATGAATATTATAATAAAATATATTTTAATTCCCTAAAAATATCTTACCCATATGTAGATGCGTCACCTGTATGTAGTGGTTGATGGATCAAGAACAATGGAAGACCAAGATTTAAAACCTACCAGGCTAACTTGTACCCTAAAGGTATTTATTCTTGATAACTTGCATTTCTCTAAGATCACTGAAATCACTGAAAATAGATAAAATGTCAGATTGGGACAACACAGATTCAAGTTCTTGCTCAGCTCTGAAACCCACTGGATAGCCATGGGCCAAGTCCCATTTCTAAGCATAATGTACCTGGCAGAGCGGTTTGGAGGATGAATTGGGTGTGGTTAGATACAACAAACATCACCTAGAATCTCTTGAAGGAAAGGTGGAGGGAAGGAAACAAATGTGATAAACTATCCTTCATTTGTTTCCCTTTCTCATCTGGTAATCTCAGGGTTTCCAGGAAGTGTCTTTCAGCCATCAAATGGGAATGTTTTCAAATTCCTCCTGAAAGTCAATAACTATCCTAAAAATAAGGTTTAGATGGACCTTAACATCACTCTTGAAATACCATTGGTAACCACAACTTTTTTTTTGTTAGTTGTCCTTATGCATACTTTTTAGAAAACAAGAAGCTTTTATCTTTTTGATGATAGGTATAAAATGACTGTTGTGATGTTTATAAAGTTGTGCACTGTAAAGTAACACTTGAGAACTAATGGCTCTAATGATATTTCTCTTTTTGTAGTTACTGGAATATTTTGTTGAAGAATATTTTGACCAAAATCCGATTAGTCAGGTATGTACACTGTGCTGGAGATGGTTGCTGCGGATTAGAAATAATCACCTCTTTGAATGATTAGCTAAAAGTAATCTTAAGTGTGACTGTTAGCATATTGGTGAGTTAAAAACATTCTAAAGACAAAATAAAAGCCATGATTTATGTTAAAATTAAATAATGAAAATGTTGTACTGGGATAATTCAATTTTCTGTCAATAAAGCCCAAAGCATTTTGGCATTCTAAATGAGGGGGTTAATATCTTCATCCCTGCCTGTGCATTGGAGAATGTCTGAAGAAGGGAACCTGCTCTATGAACACAAGCTGCCACCATGATTTGGAGTTCTATGTGATCATGCTTCCAAATCACAGGCCCGTCTTCCAATGCACAGCCAAAGGGGGCTGGACACCAGCAGGGGACTTGGCAGTCAGGCCAGTAGGTGGACTTTGCTCTCTAATCCATGTGATTAGTACTAAGATGATTTATAATGCCTGACTAGGGTTTGGTCCTGCAGCATATATAAATGAGCATGCATTTGATGATTTTGCACAAGTCATTTTGCTTCTGTTATCTGTGGACAAGAGCAAGAAATGACACAGTGCAATGAAGCCCCTGACCGCCCCTCCTTTTGCCCTTCCCCTCCCTCCCTCGGCTTTTGATTTCATCAGGCATCACCTCCCATCAAGCCTGTCTTTGTATCCACCTAGGCTAGATAGAAACTAATTAAAAAGGTAAAGGGACGCCTGACTATTAGGTCCAGTCGTGGCCAACTCTGGGGTTGCTGCGCTCATCTCACTTTCCGGGCCGAGGGAGCCGGTGTACAGCTTTCCGGGTCATGTGGCCAGCATGACTAAGCCGCTTCTGGCGAACCAGAGCAGCACACGGAAATGCCGTTTACCCTCCCACCGGAGCGGTACCTATTTATCTACTTGCACTTTGACGTGCTTTCGAACTGCTAGGTTGGCAGGAGCAGGGACCGAGCAACAGGAGCTCACCCCGTCGCAGGGATTCGAACCTCCGAGCTTCTGATCGGCAAGTCCTAGGCTCTGTGGTTTAACCCACAGTGCCACCCGTGTCCCAGAAACTAATTAGGAAGTGGCTAATAATAATAATATTAAAGCAGAGACTCTTGAGATTCTGAAATTTGCAGTGTCAAACTCTGTTTCTTCATCACGATTATGGAATAAAAGCTGCTGTAAATATAGTGGAATGAATTATAGAGATTACCAGAAACTGCATAAACATTTCCCCCCCACAGATTTCGTATTTATAGCTCTTGGTCAAACTTATCCCCAGCTGTTGATGTCATGGGGTAAGCGGAAGTAGCAATGGCTTCCATAATTCAAAGGAAGGTGGAGATGAAACTATCCAGCTCTGCCATGTCGAATTCCCTGCAGTGTTGCTCATTACATGTTTTGATGGGAAGCTGCAGGAGTGTTAGATGGCTCTTGTTCCTCTTTGCATCTCAAGTACCTCTTGTTACTATAAGCTCTGCAAATGATTTTTGGCTCTCTGCTGCCACCTCTGTACGTTGGAAAACATGGTTGGGTTAACGAGACTTCATTACTCTGTGACTCTATTAATAGCAGACATCTTTCTGGCAGGTTGGCATTATTGTGACTAAGGGCAAAAGAGCTGAAAAACTTACTGAGCTTTCAGGTATGAACAAATTATTTATTTCATACTAAGAAGAGATTCGTTATTAAGGCCTTGCCATTTTTTAAAAAAGCAAAACAGATAATATCTTCTATATTTCTGCCTCATTCGGTCATTCTTACTGTAATAATCATGATACAGACATCTGACTTTGACCCACTGTGAACTTTAAAAATACACTGGAAACTTAAGGATAGTTGCTGGAGGAAAGTAGCAAGTTTAAAGAGAATGTTCCCTATAATGTTTCTACCTTAGACTATGTACAAATGAATCTTTACTTGAGGGCAACACTGTAAATTCATTCACTGTGTGATGGCTAAATAAAGTTTTCTCCAGGATGGTATTGACCTTAAGTGTTTGTACAGTGGTACCTCAGGTTAAGTACTTAATTCGTTCCAGAAGTCTGTACTTAACCTGAAACTGTTCTTAACCTGAAGCACCACTTTACCTAATGGGGCCTCCTGCTACCGCTGGAGCCCGATTTCTGTTCTTATCCTGAAGCAAAGTTCTTAACCTGAAGCACTATTTTTGGGTTAGCGGAGTCTGTAACCTGAAGCGTATGTAACCTGAAGCGTATGTATATGGTGGGGATGGCAACAGGTTTGGTTTTGCAAATTTGATTCAGCAGCCAGATGAGCCCAGTGCTGATTAGCTGCCATATGTCACATGTCCCCAAAGTAAGCTTTTAATTCCTAAAATTTTAAATAAAGCATTGAACCAGCGTTTTACTTGTGAATATGTACACCCCCCCAAAAAAAAGAAACCAGTGCAATGAAGATTAAGCATTCTTAGTTCCAGAATGTTGACAATCAGTTGGAAAAGAAAATGGGGTGGAGGAAATGAAATGGTTTTCTGGAGAAGGGGATGGTTGACTGGCTGACTGACTGGAGCTGTGAACAGGATCACTCTTATCACTCTAGTCCAGACTTTATCAGCCTTGGGTCCCTCAGTTTTGTTGGACTACAAATCCCATCATCCCTAGCTAGCAGGACTAGTGGTCAGGGATGATGGGAGTTGTAGTCCAACATCTGGGCTCCCAAGGTTGACAAAGCCTGCTCTAGACTGCAGCATTTTGTTGCAGGCCCCATTTCTTAGGCATAATGCACACTGGACAAAGATGAAGCAGGGTTTGAATGAGGGATACTAGTTGAGTGGATGGATAGAGGACCCTCTTGGGGCAAAGGAGAAGGAGTGCATGAAAATTACTTGTTTTGAGCTTTCATGTAATAGTGAAAGGTGAGCTTGGGGTGCCTGGAGACTTGAGGAGCATTGTTGGTATACCTGTAGTCTTGGTTCAGCTTTAATTCCAGACCATGGCTTGATATTGCATGAATGTGCGTCAGTTTACTTCCTTTGTATTTTCCTTCCTTCCTGCTAATAAAAGCAGTGTTTTATGTCAGAATATTTGTTTTTTGTTTAATTCAGTTATCTTCTGATCTTTGATAATGAGTGATTTTCCTCATAGGGAATCCAAGAAAACACACAGCTGCTTTGAAAAAAGCTGTAGATATGTCTTGTCTAGGAGAGCCATCTTTATATAATGCCTTAAATTTGGCTGCACAAACATTAAAGTAAGTATATGTAGTCTACTGCAGTGTGCTTGTTTTTGTTTAGCAACCATGGAGATCGATCTGACTATAATCATAAGGAGAGTGATTTATTAATCAAGTATCCCTTTCCAGCATTCATTAATCTGCTTCAGCAAAAGCAGCCAAGTTTAGTGGCCCCTTAAAGATTAGTATATTTATTATGGGATAAACTTCCATTCAGTTCATCAGACGTATGGAATGTTTTTACTCATGGTTTGGGGAGAGGCAGAGTGTTAACTAGGTTAGAAGGAAATAAAATGCAATAAAACAGTCTGACAATTGTGTTAAAGTTTAAATACATGTAAAGTAATTACAGTGACCATTTCCAGAGCAGTGTTGATGATACCATAAACATCGTAGCATTGGTTAGCTAATTAACACCTATATTGGGATAAGAACCTGTTCTGTATTCAGGCCACAGGTGATAGATTCAAATTTCTTGATAAGTAGTTTCATACTAGAATTTCCTGTTTGAAATTCTTTTATCCAATAATAGAATATTTTGTTCAAGGACTAGATTGTTCCTCTTTGTCAAGATTGGGGAATCTTTTTGCAAGAGTCTTGGGTAAACTTCCAGGGACTGCATATTGGGAACAAAACTGCATACACCGCCCCCATTCACATGTACCCATCCATTTAAATTATCTCCCCATTCACACACATCCACACAAACCCAATTCTCACACAGCCATTTAAACAGTCACTTATGTTATCTCTCCACCTTTTCTCTCTTCTCTCTTCCTCCCTTCACTGCCCCTCCTCAGTGTGGCACTTAGGCTTAGTTTTTTTTTG
This sequence comes from Podarcis melisellensis, assembly GCF_964234715.1. Taxonomy (NCBI): domain Eukaryota; kingdom Metazoa; phylum Chordata; class Lepidosauria; order Squamata; family Lacertidae; genus Podarcis; species Podarcis melisellensis. Next base: position 33,142,101 of record NC_138543.1, read on the forward strand.
GGGGGGGGTTGTGCATAGGGTGAGGGGAATGTTAGCTTCCTCCCCATGCAGTAAGTAGTCACAGGGAAAAGAACGGATTCCATTTGTGCAAATGGGACCTCTTTCCTAAGACCGAGGGCTAATTACTAATTACATAGTGAATGGCACTGAAGAGGACAGGCTGTGGTCCAGATTCAAAGACTTAGCCAGAGATTGCCCACCCTGGCTCTTGGACATTCTGCAATTTGAAGGTGCTGCAGCAACTCAAAGCAAACTGCAGAATTATCCTGGAGATTAGTACGTGCTAAGTTACAGTGGTAAATGTTTAAAGCCCATATGTCCAACACTGATTCCCCTCCCCTATTTCTTACTTTGCTTTCAACAGCCTTGGCTGAACCATCAAACTACTTAGCATAAATGCACCTACTTACGCTGTGTGTGTATATGCAACATCTTCTCTGCACCAATTCATAACAAGTCTCATTGCTGTCAGAGTGTAAAATAATTTTCTCATGTAATTTATGTAGAAATGGGTCTTTGTCTTGTGCTTGATTGTTTTGGCACTTGTTTTTGTTTGTCACAAACATAAAAGAGTGTTTTATTCTCTCTAGGCATATGCCAGGGCATACAAGCAGAGAGGTCTTAGTAATATTCAGCAGTCTGACAACATGTGATCCTTCTAATATATATGATCTAATTAAGGTACACAAGTTTTTGCTTTTTTCTTCTTCTGTTAAAACAATCCAGAATGAATGCTGGACTTTCTTGACATCTGGGAATATGCAGAGATACTTAACATGCTTGAAACAAATATATGGCACAGAATCCTGAAAGCTTTGTGCATTTTATAGGGGTTTTTTTAGATCTCTTATTGCATGTGTTTTCTCTTTTTTTATTTCGAAGAGTTTAAAGGCAGTTAAGATCAGAGTGTCTATTATTGGCCTTTCTGCTGAAGTTCGAGTTTGCACTGTACTTGCCCGGGAAACTGGTGGTATGTATATATTTGAGTGTGTGTGAGTGTGTGTGAGAGTGAGTGAGAGAACCATGAACTAAATTGAAAAAGCCCTGAAGGCCTGCATTTTCAGTTGGCCTTCTAGCTGTGATGTTTATAATTTGGATGATGGTCTGACTGTAGTTTTGAACTGTAGTTTTTAGCTTTTAAAAATATCTATCAGGTTTTTTTAATCTTTCTTTGGTTTTGATTGTTAGCTGCTTTTGACTGGCATTTGCCCCAAAGAACTGTCTGGAATAAATAAAATAAAAACTGCTCATATCTAACATATTTTGATGACAAATCACTAAAAGCTGATGCTAACAGAGAAGGAAAATTTCATAAATAGTTAAGCCTAGATAACGCTGACAGACTATGTAAAGATTATCTAAATGACTTTTCACTTCAAAACCTTTTTATCTCTTCGCACTGTGATGGAATTAGTGCAAAACTTTTCATTTGCTGTGAAACTATTGCAGCCTTTCCCTTGATATACTCTCAATAAGCCTCACAATTAGGTCCACAAGGTAGTAGATGACATGTATTTTTACTCGCCCATCTGCCCACATATACCTGTGTCAGGTTTGGCCTAAAAGGAGGAAAAGAGAACTAGTTGGTTTTGCAGGACTCCTTTCCTTGGTCACTTGTTGACAATTCTTACTTACCACTGACAACCAGATGAGCAACTGTTGAGATGCCTGCTCTCAGTTAATTAATTTTTTATTTTGTTTCCTTGTGTGGCAGGAACCTATCATGTCATTTTAGATGAAAGCCATTATAGGGAACTTCTGATGCACCATGTCAGTCCACCACCAGCTAGTTCAAGTTCTGAAAGCTCGCTTATTCGTATGGGTAAGAAATTGTCCTTTAATATTTTGGTATACTGGTATTGAACACACAGAATAGTTTACTCTAAATCCAGAGGCAAGCAATTAGGATAATGCTAAAGACCACCTATCATGAGCTGGCGATTTCAGTGTTATATTGTGGTTGCAAGTAATTGGCATAATTTATCTCCTGCCATACTAGGTAATATTTCACTTGTATTCTGCATATATTTTAGACCTGTGGTTCTCAAACTTTGGGCTGCACTGTCAGAACAAAAATTTGCTTGTGCCACATTACATTTTTTATTGATAAGAAATGCATTGGAAAACAAAAAGAAATAACTCCTATCAGTGCTTCATTTATAACATAGAACACAACTACCTTATAATACAGTGGTACCTCAGAAGTCGAACGGAATCCGTTCTGGAAGTCCGTTCAACTTCCAAAACGTTCGGAATCTGTGTCGGCTGTTCGGGTTCCAAAGAACATTCCCAAACTGGAACACTCACTTCTGGGTTTGTGGTGTTTAGGAGCCAAAACGTTCTGAGTCTCAAGGCGTTCGTCAACCAAGGTACGACTGTATTAGGTCTAATTTGAGACAAACTCTCATCAAAGAAGCCTTTCCGTTTTCTGATTTTTCATATTTGTCAGAGTTGAAAATCCTTGTTCACAACAATATGTTGTGGAGAATGGTAGAAGAATAGCTAATACTCTTGAAGAGAGATGTGGATACTGTTTCCAGTTATATATCCATACCACACTGAAATGTTTAAATATTTTTTTTATTGTCCTTGAATCTTCCCCTCACAATTGCCATCCTCTCCTGCCACACCAGTGCGCAACACCACATTCTTTGAGAACCACTGCTTTAGACAATTATTGTTTATTAACTACAGGTTATTACCATTTTCAGTTATTTTGCCCTGTCTACCTAGTGATGGCATGGTTCAGGCCGACCACACAGAGATTTGTGTGTCAGCATGGTAAAGTGGCTTATATTGGGATGTAATCAATGCACACTAAGATTCTCCTCTTAAATGAGGACCACAATACATATAAAGTGACTTAAAACTATGACTGTTCTTTTCCGCTAGGCTTTCCTCAGCACACCATTGCATCTTTGACTGATCAGGACGCAAAGCCATCTTTTAGCATGGCGTAAGTAATGGGTTGCTTTATTTAGACATGGCATGGACCGCGGTTTAAAAGTCTGAATGAGTACATTGAGCAGCCAGCATTCTATCTGAAATTGTTGCTTCAATAGCTCCAGTAGTGTAAGAGAAAACATCATTTTAATAGCAGCTCATAGTTTCTTTCAGCATTCAGAAATAATTTGGTAGAAACATCCAAGGCAGGTTTGGCTGTGTAGCTGTTCTTCCCCATATGTCTAGATTTTGGTCTTCAGTCCTGTTGAACTAAAACTAGGTTTTGCTTCTTGTAAATGTTATTATTGCTAGAATTTCATTTGAACCAACTTTCTGTCTGAGAGAGAACTCTTAAGGACACAGTGTCTGTATGGGTCTTCCCAGATGGATTTATGGCACAACAAATGCAGAGTTCTTTTGCCGTAGAAGGAGATCTCAATGACTTTCCATTGCAGAACAGCCACCTTTTCTTCTGTGATATTATAATGGACTCAAGTGACTTACTGGGAGGGGAGGGGAGGGGAAAGGCAGCAGTGAGGATGGTGTGGCACCAGTGGGAGCAGCGGATTGGCTCTTCCCATGCCTTAAACCACTCTGGCCTCTCCCCTCCCCCTCTCAGTAAACAGCACTGATTCCAGTGATGAAGCACCACTGCTGGAAAATGCAACTCTTCTTCAAGTGCTTGACAAAGCGTTGCAATTTCTTTAGCCATACTGGCTTCTCCAAGAACTTAAACCATAAACTTTGAGGCCTAATGCCATTTCTCACCGCTACAAACCTTTTCAATTTGTTCAAAATGTTTCTGTGCAACATTGTCAGGGCGGTGGAAATGTTATTCTTTACAGGCAGCTAGAAAACAGCAATGATCCAGGTCTTACCCTGGGAGGATATTTCTGCCCCCAATGTAGAGCCAAATACTGTGAGCTTCCTGTGGAGTGCAAAGTTTGTGGTGAGTAATTAAGTGTATTTATCTTTGTCTATTATAATAGGGGGTGTGTGTGCACACGCGCGCCAACCCCCAACTGGGAAAACAGAAAAGTTAGCCACCAGCCTTGACTCTTGCTGCATCCACTGTGATTTAGCCACACACTTCACAATTGTGCATGCTATTCAGCTTCAGTGTGTGAGGCAATTATGACATTCCCGGGAACTCAATTTCTTTTCCGGGGTGGAAGGTGGTGAGTTTCCCCAATATTTAATTTCTAAACAAAATGTTGCCACAGATCAGGCCTGTGTAAAAGTCATAGCCTTTCATCTAGAAACCCTTCACATTAGTCACAGATAGTGGGTTGGTTGTGGTCTCTTGATCATGAATTAAGTGTCATTTGCATACTTTTCACATCCGTAAGGCTGTATATGTTAAACAAGTTTTATGAGAGGAGCAGAAGTTTGAAATACTAATAAGAGGGCTAATAAGTTAAAGCTACATTTTAAAAAGGATAATTGAGAATTGTTTTTCAGGAACCCTTTATAAATATGCTGATAATTTTTTGTAGGTCTTACACTAGTATCTGCACCCCATCTGGCTCGATCTTACCATCACCTATTTCCTTTGGATGCCTTTCAGGAAGTCCCACTGGAACAGTATATAGGAGAACGGTGTGTAAAAGATGTCTGGTATAACCAGTCTGAATACCGGGGGTTAATGTTTCCAGCATGTGATGGGTTGATAGCTTTATCTCTGCCTACAGAACACATAGTAACAATTGTACATTTGCAGGGGGTTTCTTTCCCACCAAAGGGTGAAATATCTTTTCAAAATTCCCATTTCTCCTGTTTCCAAGAATGGCTCTGGAGCTTGCGGCTACTGAAACAGTGCAAGGATTATCACCTTTTGGGGTTTGACTACCATTTCCTTTTAAATAGCCATTACTTCCTGTTGATCCCACCACTGTTCTAGTTCCTTTTAAAAGATGGCAGGGTAATGTTTTGCTTGAAATAAGAACAAATTGTGATACAACATCCCCCCCTCCAGTTTTGTGTCAATCAAGTCATCATCAATCATTCATTTTGGAAAAAGGTTTTTGTTTCAGATATAAGTGTTCATTATTATGAGCAAATTGGGGACTGTGATTGTATGGTGGTACATACACTTCTGTTCTTCTTTCTTGAGTGACCAGAGAGGCAATATTATCATACAGTAATTTGCGTTACTAATTGGAATATTTTCAAATAAAGAACTTCAGCTCTTTATAGTTACAGCTTCTGTCATTTCACAGGGTCCAATATTTTATGCCACAATATCATCAATATAATCATGCAGTTTTTGTGTTGACACAAGTGAAAGTAGGAACATGTGAGGGATCTTTTTTGTTAGACATGGGTTATCCCTGTTTTGGCTGGACTATTGGACATTTCTCTGTGCATCGTAAGCCTCCATTAAAGGTAACACTTATACAGGCAGGGGTTACGTTCTGGGCATAACGCATAAAGCCAAAATTGCATATGGTCAAAACACATTGGGTTCAATGACAGGTGGCACTGCCAAAGTCTTTTATTCCCACCTGCCCCCTTTCCACCCACTTTCAGAAAATGATATTTTTTGGGGGGGGCAAGCATATAAAGCTGATTGCATGCAAGTTAAATGTGCATAAGTTACAAGGTACCCGCAACAGCTGCAACACATTCCTGGCATTCAGTTAACTAGTTCTGATCCTATATTCTGTTATTAAAGTAATAGTTGCTTTATAAACACAACAGTAGCAGCACTGTTACTGTTTATTTAGGCCCTATGCATGCACATAACGCTTTACAAAACAGAGAACAGGTCCCTACCTCAGAGGGTTTACACTCTGTAAGGCAACAAAGGGAGTGGAGTGGAGGCAGGAATAAATAGAGAAAGAATATGCATTATTTCTGTTATATATACTTAAGGCAAGGGTGCGGAACTTCTGGCCCTTGGGTGAATGTTGTCTCACCAGGTCATTTGCCCCAAACCATGTCTATGTGTCCATCAGCTGACAACGTGGGGTGTTTTGGGTGCTAATTCTCCACTGTGTTTCCTGGGGGGGATGTGCTGATGAAGCAGACCCCTCTCCCTACTGTTGTGGATCAACTTGGACAGGTGGGTGGGATTGTCCACCTACCAGTCACCTTACATCATCATGATGTAAGCTGATTGACAGGTGGATGGTCCCTGCCCACTTGTCAAAGTTGGTGGTTGGGGTTAAGATGCCCATAATGTTCTCCACCCATAACTTAAGGCATATGAAGTAGAGGTTTAACATGAAGTATGTATTAATTAGTCTTTCTAAAATCTCTTCGTAAATATTCTTTTTAAACAGCTATTGCCAAGGATGCCAAGGAGAGATTACAGATCAGCATGTAAGTCTTCAGCGTTCAACCCATAGATTACATTATATTTGCTTGCTCTCCATGCAAGTAATGTTTTTTGTACATATCCTTCTCTTCCCAGTAAGAAAAATTGTTATTAAATGTTTAATACTTAATACAGTGTAAACAAAGGTCGTAACTTTTACATCAGAGAGAGCAGAAATATTTAGTAATCTTTAGGATTGTCTCTTTGCAGGCTATAAAAATGTGTCTGGGCTAGTTGATACATCAAGGCTTTTTCCTGATATATAAATGAAGTTTTGTTAATATGGTAACATTCAAATTAAAAGCAAAGTGGTGCATTGGTTAAAATGTCAATGATTGATTAACCAAAATATTTATGGTGTGGTAGCGATGTAAGTCTGTGCTATACCAACCTTCTCACCATGTGGTCCTTTTCATGAACGCCAGGTCAGTTCTCAATAAAACAGCCCTCATCTGTCACCTAATCATAGCTGAGGTGTCTGACCTGGTATATATTTCCAAGACCTGTATGAGCAAGCTGGGCAGGCCAGACCTGACCCAACTTTGTCCAGTCGATGCCACACCAACATAGATTGATGAAAGGGTTCCTTTGTGCATCACACACCTGTCTGCGCAACTGTGGCTCTCTCCAGCAAACCAGTCCACCTGAAAACTGGGCTTGAGGATTTGTTCCTGGTGTTTGGGTAGGGATAAAGCAGGGATTTTGTTGGTGAAGCACTTATTCCTGCTACCCAGCATCAGCTGGCAAAGGGGATGGTCTTCAATATTTTAGTGTGTTTTACTTCGTGCCTGAAAGTTCTGAGTGGCTAACCAAACAAAAACGTAAACAGAAGGGCAACAAAATAAAATAATATGCATTATGATCATAGCAGATAAATCCATGTTAGGTGTTCAGTACACGAGGCAATAGTTGCAAAAAAGAATTCTAGTATCTGCTGTAATGTAACCTTTTAAATTTCAAATCTTTTCTTTTTTGTAGGTCTATGTATGTAAAGTCTGCCAGTGTGTGTTTTGTGTAGAATGTGATCTTTTTGCTCATGATACTCTGCACTGCTGTCCGGGTTGCATTCACAAGCATCCTACCCCTCCCTGTGTGTGATGCTACCTAATGATCAACAATGCTGGGTGCTTTTCTGTGAGTAAAAAATTCAACTTGACTGTTCAGTGAAGGTCTTCAGCAAAATAGCTTAAGATGAGGAAGAGCACCTTGCTGAATGCTTATGTAAATATTACTATTTTCCCACCCAGTTTGAATATACATGTGTGTACAGCTATTTGTATGTGGAACTAGTTACTGTAACTTTTTCTTCTTCTGAAATAATCTGAATAGTGTGCAAGTTTGTACCTCTGAAATTTGAAATGGATATGCGTCCTAAATTAATGGCTCTTGCTTTCATTTTAAATAATAATCAGCACAATAGGCTATAAGCCACAAAGCACAGTCATGGAGAAGCAGGTTTAATGTAAGTCATTAGGATTTAAAATCTAGGATGCAAAATCCCTGGTGCGATGGTCACTCTAGACCATCTCATGATAAGAGCTGCTTCTCTGTGTTGGCAAAGGTTGAGAGTGATGTCAGGCAATATCTGTTTCAATAAACAGTGTTAGCGTGCTGCGTTTTTTGTTTTTACTATAATGATTACAGATGGAAGAGTCTTTTTATGTTCAATTGCACTTCAGCTTCTGCAGGCAAGAGATAGAACTGTACCACACAAAGTTAAAAAAAGAAAGAAAAAGGTAAAGTTAAGTCCAGTCAAAGGCGACTATGGGGTGCAGTCTTCAGTAGAAGAAATCTATAAGGCACCTTCTAATGAAAAGTTGGTAGAGGGAAGTGCTATGATCTAAATCAGTAGGACTATGAAATGAATTTTTTTAAACTTCTCTTAGACGCATCCTTTAAGAAGAAATAAGGCACATGACCATGGACTAAAGGAATGGCTGAGAGACCTCTGTTGCCTTGCTGCCATGGGATTTTGAAAGAGAGAACTTAACTTTCACATATGTCAGATTCCTGACTTTTGTGTTCCACTTGCTCCATTAGGTGTATACTCCCGTCTTTCTTTTCAGTATGGTTCTGGCAAACTGCTGCTCTCACTCTCTAAGCTCTGGGTAGTTAGGGACTCTTTTACTCTCCAAAACTAAGGTGGGTGATCATATTAAATCGTATTTGCAGCCTGCATAGTTGTAACATCGTTTTCTAAAGCACTTGTACTGCTCATCTTTCATTTCTGAATAATAAACCAATCATTTTTACTTTAGGTTGTGGCAGGCCCTTTATTAGGCATACATGTATACATGCTTAGTTAATAAACTCATGTTCTGACTCCACACAAGTTTCCATTCCTCTCAGGGTATATGTTGGGCTCACATATGCAGTGGACATGCCTGTGGCTTCAGCCATACCCCTTGTAACAAACTGCAACTCCAGTGGCAGAGCTGGCTCTCAGAGGCCACACCAGACTGAACCCGCTCCTACAGGGAAAGTGCAACCCCATTTAGAGCAGGCAGCTTTGTGACTTTCTCCCACAGAGCCCAAATCTTGCCAGGTTTCAGACTCAGCTTATTAGTTCACATCCAGCCCACCACTACATCTAGACACCAGTCCAGGACCTTCTCAAGTATTCCCAATTCTGAGGTTACATAGAAACCGAGCTGCTTATCATCAGTGTACTGGTGACACCTCACTCCAAATCTCATTACCCCTCCCAGCTGCTTCACATAGGTGTTAAATAGCTCTGGAGACAGTATGGCATCTTGCAACAACTTGTAGTTCAACAGTCAGAAGGCTGAGAAACACTCATTCAATGCTCTCTTCTTGAACCATCTCAAGATAAGACTAGAACCATGGCAGAATGGTGCCCCTGTTACCCATCTCCTGTAGATGGTCCAGGATTCCATTGTCAATGGCATCAAAAGCTGCAGGAACAGCAAGATTGATCTCCCCCTTCTCCCAATCAAAGTCAGGATAACTAAGGCTGAACCATAATTGGAATTGATGTAGATAATCAGTTTACCTAAAGAATGCCTGCAGCTGCACTGCCATGACCCCAAGTACCTTGCCCAAAAAGAAGGTATTTGTGATTGGGTGGTAGTTTTTAAATGCCATTGGGTCCAGGATATTTCCCTAGGAGTAGCTGCACTACTGTATCCTTCAAAGATGAAGGCCACACCTCCTTGTACAAGGACACATTCACCAGCTAAATGTTATTATTGAATTGATTAATGTTTAATTGTCAAAAATAAGCTTCAAAGTGGTTTACAAAGTACACAAATTCTGAAATATGAACATTCGTAATTCAAAATAAACAATAAAAATCTCCCTTTAAAATAACACAGAAACTAAAACAGGAGGCTCACAGAAGTTGCCTTATACTGAGTCAGACCATTACTCCGTCTAGGACAGTATTGTCTGCACTAACTGGCAGCATCTCTCCAGGGTTGCAGACAAGGGTCTCTCTCAGTTTTACTTGTAGAGGCGGATTTAGGGCAGCACAACCAGTTCCTCCACAATGGGCCCAAGTCTAGGGCGAACTGCATGATGAAGTGAATTGAGCACAATGGAAAGTGAGGGAAGCAAATTTTGGCTTTGCACAGGGTGCCACTGAAATTTGAAAGACCCAAGACCCAAAGGAGAAGAGAGAGGGAAGTTGCTGCCATATGTAACCTAGACTTTCAGAAGCTAGGGTTAAGGAGTTGAAGGGTAGTTGTATTTCCGAAATAGTATAATATCATATGGTATTTTATTTAGGAATACTATTACATTCTGGTTTTGAAATTAGTGCTATGTTTTCCTGCTAACAAAATGTTTAACCTAGATGGGTGTGTGCTGAACAACCTAAAGACATCATTGCATAAAAATTCAAGTTCAGTTCCCTCAGAGATGTAATCTTCATCCACAACAAAATGTAAAAAGATGTTTGGTAATTTACAAATTACCTAGAAGCTTTCTAAATATAAACACCCACCCACTGACATATTATACAAACGCAAGTTGGAAAAAAATAATTTTATTGATCACTAATACAAACCAGTTGAATGGTGTAACTGATAAGTAATCTCTCTCTCAACTTACCTAGGAATTGTTCTAGTCCTAGGATTTGGACTGCTGCATAATTAACCACGTGACTACACAGTTTCTGTTATCACCACCATCCACAGCTAGAAAGGGACATACATCAGTTTCGGCAAAATAAAACTGATCTCGTTTAAGGTTTAAATGTGTAGTCAGCTTGGCATCACTGAAGAGTTAGAAATGAAGATATTCTACAAATTGAAAGATTGCTTTACAAATCAAAGCAAGTCCAAATAATCAGATTCACTTGAAGAACAGTTCACTTAGTCCAGAATAGGTACCCAATGATTAACAAGAAACGGGCACCTTGCAAAAAAAGCAGGGCTATCCATTCAGAAATCTTGCTAATGGTGATGAAAACATTGCTGGCAGATTCCTCTCCAAGTTATCCAGTCAGTAATCCTGCTACCATTGAAAGCTTCTTTGCTGACCAATACAGAGTTGGGATATCCTCCTTCATGGGAAATTTTTTTTTTTAAACCTAGTTTTAAAAAGACCACGTGGGATAGTAAATTCATTTTAGAAGAAGTTATGCTAATGCTAAGGTCATGTTCTATCAAAGCTGATCTTTATATCAGAAATAGAGGAAACTTAAAAATCTGATGTTGATAGCCATCCATCCCTCATACACATGCACTCTTTTATGGAGAATATACTCATACAAGTGACATTCTAGTATTTGACCCCCCCCCCATTGCAGCAACCCTGGACTCATTTAGCTACAGGAGCCTATTTTCTGTGGGCTCCCAAGGAAACACCATAAGGTGTGCTTTCCCATCTCCAGAAAAAGCAAAAAAAAAAAAAAAAAAAAAAAATGTCACCAGCCCCAAACTGATCTTGTGCCTTCAAAATGAAACTAAGTTCAGCTTGCCCTCCATTGCAAGTTAAAGTTAAAACAAAATGCAGTACTTACAACAGCTACTTAGAGTGGGCATGTCTCCCCAAGGCAGCTTCCATGCGGCTCTGCTTTAAACCCTGTGCAATACAAGAGACAGAATGGGTTGTTACAGAGGACCTGTTCCTATTTCCGCTCTCTAAATTACTGGGGGTGGAAATCATATTACACTCAACCTGATTATCTAAATGTTCTTAATAGCGGTGGTAAAAGCAGTTCAGTAGGTCTTTGGTTAAGCACCAGCTGACACTCCCTATAATCGGAAAATAATACACAGCAGAATTGTCCCCCGATTAAATGTGTGCAAGTCTGTCAGCCACAGTGTTCCATGTCTCTTTAATGAGCTACAGAAATATTTATTTTATGTAATCTGTCAGGTGCTGACCAGCCACAAATCGAAAGATTAACCTATTTAAGCAGTGTTAGCACCTTAACTGGTGACTTAGGCAAGTTGCTTGCATTTTAGTACAGAAAAGATGTATGTTTCTTACCAGATAGTAACCAGTGTGATAGCCACTCATATACCAGGCTATTAACATACTTCCCAATGCTTCGTCGTCGTCAGGAGAATCTGGACTGAAAGGTGGTGGAGGTGGTATCAACTAAAAAGATAAATGAAAGACTTCTGAACTGGACTTCTCAAGACATTGAACAAGAAACAATTGTTCACTACAAACATTTAGGACAATTCTTAATGCAAATTTAATTGAATTAGGGAAATAATAATTGTAGGGGAACATTCCATTATTTAAATCCCCGGCTCAGGTGGTACCATTCAGCGCCTGGGTTATGAACTTTCCCCTTTGTGACAAGAGTATCCCTTTACTGTCACACATTTTACCCATCACTCACCGGTGGTCCTGATGGAAATGGTGGAGGCCAGCCTGATAAAAAGGGTGGAGGTCCACTGAATTTCATTCCAGTCTACATGAGAGTAATTTAAAATACAATAAAAGGTCTTCATTATACCAATGCTTGCAAAATTAAGCATGTAAGATACAGCAACCCCCAAATCTCACAAAAACGTCCATGACTAGAATGACACCTGTAATTCTGCTTGTAAAGGTAAAGATACTACTCTTCTAAATAGCTGGAACACTACCATATAGTAATTGGATGTCTTTCAGATTTGCTTCTATGCTTACCCTTCCAAGGCCCGGTACTGGCGGTGGTGGTGGAGGAAAGTGAGAATTCCACTGTGCTGATTTAGTACGATTGTATTTGTTTCCAGGTGACCGGAATGAGATGTCACTTTCATCTGTTGAATACTGAGTCTCGTTTTCATTCTAAAAAAATAACAGTAATTAGGAATTTGCAACCAGTATTTGCAAGCCATAAAAAGGTAAAGGTAAAGGGACCCCTGACCATTAGGTCCAGTCGTGACCGACTCTGGGGTTGCGGCGCTCATCTCGCTTTATTGGCCAAGGGAGCCAGCGTACAGCTTCCGGGTCATGTGGCCAGCATAACTAAGCCGCTTCTGGCAAACCAGAGCTGCACACGGAAACACAGTGGCATACTTTCAAACTGCTAGGTGGGCAGGAGCTGGGACTGAGTAACGGGAGCTCACCCCGTCGCGGGGATTCGAACTGCCAACCTTCTGATCGGCAAGTCCTAGGCTCTGTGGTTTAACCCACAGCACCACCCGCGCCCCCGTATTTGCAAGCCATACGTAGCTATAACTAATGAAACTCAAAAAAAGCAACATTGTTTTCTTGTTTTGAATTTGTGACATTCCAAAAGATACCCTCTTAAACGCAAACTATTAAAAGGTTTTAGGAACCTGCCCTTCTGAAACTCTACTTTGATCCTTCCCCTATTTCTACTTGAGTTTTGACATACTCTCATCCATGCCTGCCTTTTTAACTATTATTGCTTATGTCCTACTCCTCTGCCTTGATTTTAAAAAAATAAATAAATACTGGATGTTACTTAGAAGCATTTTAACATGCTTCAAATATGCACAATCAAATCCACGCCCTGGCTGCAACAGAAGTAGGCTGCCACAAGCAGCACAAAAAGGTGAAAACACAGCAAAATGCTTTTGATCTTTTGCAAAGGGAGCCAGTAGAATTTTTGTTTTACCTCACTATTAGAGCTGCTTGCCATGTGGTCTTATGGATATACAGCAGTTGCTCGAGTAAATGGGATCAAAGCTACTACTAGACCAATATACAACTGGGCTCAAGAACCATGGAGATAGCACTGGAATGTGTGTGGGTAGAAATGCTGCCTTTTATTCTGAAATTGCAGGCATGTTTCATCTCCAACCTTTGTGTTGTGTGTTTACTACAAACATTCTTCTGTGTGCTCTTTAGAGAAGCTCTATAAAAAGCAGGCAGCAGAATTTTAATCTCCCAATCAGAAATTGCTATGCAAACAGGCAGAAAGCCTTGCTATGAGGGTTTCATGTGGCTTGGCTGTGCCCCCCCCCCGAAATAAATCATGTGCAGGAGGCCCAGGACTAAATTCAGCTCCCACAGAAAATGGTAAAATCCTCTATTTCATGTGCTTTAGCTTTAATCCTCACACACTGTACTTCCCTGAGCAGTGAAAGACGTGTAGCAATGATAAATTGTTCCCATTTCAGTGAAGTGTAAATTTTCTGCTTGGCCTCACCTCAGCAGCACTTTTCTCATTTGTTCCCTCAGCATCCGTTGGTGGTAGCAGATCTGACAGATTTTGCTCTTCCTTATTTCCGTATCCAGTATAGACCACTACACAAGTCCCTTTCTTCCAGTTAATTGAGGTAATAGTTGCTTGGTACACGCTGCCATCTTCAGACCAAACTGCACTGCACGCATCATTAACTCTCCACTGCATTGAAAGGGGAAAAAAGTTAAGTTGGTGGTGTTATGAATTTATTCCTCACTCTACTATACAAGTATGATTTCCCTTTCCTGCATACATGTATGTCATATTTGTGACATACCTGTTCAACACACCTATCTAAAAATTAACATATTGTAAACTGCACTCTCCTTCTATATTTGTTAGCCACATTAGCTTTAAAAACTCAACTTTGAGTATCATGCTACGTTTTACTTTGTATTAATCAGTTTTAAAACTTCATCCTTTATCACCTCTGTTTGAAATAGTTCTGCAGATGCACTACCTAAAAATACTTTCCAACAGCATAATACATTATTATTGCATATATAAAAAGTATTTCCCCATTTTAAGGACTGGAATACCTGAACTGAACTAAAGGCACAGTACAGGCCATTGGAAAAACCAGGTTATTTCCCTGTAAAAATTCAAGTGCAACAAGATAAAGATGGCTAAAGCTTTAGGTTTTTGTATATGGGAGCATATATTTATGTTTGAAGAAACAGGATCTTAATGCCACGATTTTAAAAACAACATTCTTAGTACTATCTCCTGTCACGGTTCCCCTCCCTGCAAAATCACCTGTTTCTGTGGTCCAGCATTACTTTTCTTCCTACTCTTGTTCTTTTTATTATTTTTTCTTTTTGTCCCAGCGTTTTGTTCTGTTTTATCCAAAGGCTCTGAACAGTCACCATTCTTCAAAGCATTCTGATGAAAAGAAGATACAAAATAATTATTTTGCAGGTTTCCAACTTCATTAACTCCTTAAACTGTGTTACAGCTATTGGTATTTTTTTTTTTTTACTAGTATTAATACAATAATTATTACTTGAAATTTTCATATATTTCATCTAGATCATTTGATATAATGATGCACTGCACCAAATTTGATTAATCAAAACATATCAAGCATAAAAACGTAACTTCTAAGCCAATGTTAAAAATAAAAAATAGTATATCTACAAAATGTCCTTCTTAGAGCAACCAGCTTTTTCCTGGCAGGCTCCTTTAGCTTTAAAAATGTATGTGACAAACTGAACAGGTGACGTTTTCCCTGTCACTGCATTTCTGCACTAAGATCTGTTCCATGGACTATCTGCTTTCAGCCCAGCTGTTAAAAACCACAAAGATATTGAGAGAAGAAAAATGCAACAATCTTCTTCTGTCCCTTTCTTCCAATCCACCTATCTTTGGGGTGACAGTGAAGGATCAGAATGTGTGACCACCATACAAGCTTGAGTCTTTGCAGTTCACATGTTGCATAGCAGGTGGGTCAGGCTAGAGTATGTTTTACCTTGAAGGATGCAACGGCTTTATCATATGCTTTTATGAGCGCTGTATCATCCCATATATCAGAATCATCACTCTGTAGAGACAAAACAGAATTGTAGGTTTCCTTTTTATTTTAAACTTTTTAAAAAACCCAAAAGATATTTTGAGAGTTACAGCCAAATCTAAAGGTGCGGCTTCTTCAATATATTAAGATTATCTCATGTTATATACTATATTACTGCTGGCATCTAAAAAGTTAGTTCAGGCATGGCAGCTGCCACATGGTTCCTTTCCTTTCCTTTCTTTGAATGACTGACTGCCATGCCACATCCTAAGAGGCTTTCCCCTGCTTACAATAACTGGTTGCCATGTGCAAATGCAAGCATCCCCTTGTGCATGTAGAACTTAGTTGTGAAACTAGTTGCATTCCAAGACAGCTTTACAGTATTTTGTGCATAGCTCATGCTTTTGTTGAAGTTGCTAGGGCAAGCCTTTGGAGCAGAAATTCAAGGCCCCACTCAGCAGAATGAACAGAAGCCCCTGCCCCAAGCAACAGGGCTGGTATGCGGCATTTGCAGTTGGTGTACATGTCTAACTCAGAAGTAACCTAACAGGACCAGGTAAGTGGACTGAAGCCTAGTCCACAGTGCCATCTAAAGAAGAGATGCCCAATGAGATCACTAAATCCACTCAACTTACTATACCACTGCTTGCTTCCGTTTTGGAAGCGGGTCGACCTTCTTGCCCACCCCACTTAAGCAGTTACTTTCTAATGTGACATTAAGACGGGGGACATGCAGGAGAAATGATTTTGAGGAGCTATGGAAGGTGTGTGTAGAATTTGTACTGTTAAAACGGAAAGGGGTCAAACCCTCGCAAGAGGGTTTGGGAGGTTACAATGGAATGGTCTCGGTGACGGGGTGTACAATTTTATTCTTATTTACTTATATTACTTCGTCAAAGTAAAAAATAAAAAAGCAGCTCCTTTCCCCTCAGAATCCGCTCCGCTGAACTGCGAAGCTCAGAGTCCCTCCTGAGCAGCGCCCCACGCGGGAGGAGCGGCCTCGCCTCGCCCGCTGAGCCGACAGCGGCCCCCACGGGGGGAAAGCGAAACCCTGTGAAGGGCCACGGAAAGCCCGGCCTACCCCAGTACCTGCCCGGCCCCGCGTCTGAACAGCACCGCCTCGTCGCCGCCGCAAGAAGCCATGAGGGCTGCGGGATGAAGGCGCTCTTCCACAGGGCCTCCTGCTTATACGTCATCAGTCAGCGACCGGAGGGAAGGAGCTCCACCGTCAGAGGCCTCTCGCGAGCGCCGCCACCTCAGGGGAGATTGCCTTACTGCCCCCTGCAGGCCAGGAGGCCGCAAGCTCTTTCCTCCTCCTTCCTGCGACAAAAGCGGGGCGGGGCAAGGGGTGGGAATTCCACAGGTAGCAGCCGCACTTTTGTTGCGCAACGAGAGTCTGGTGCAGGATTCCGTTTCCAACACTGGGCAGAGAGACCGAGGGATTAAAAAGCAACCCTCGCATCCCACCTGCCCAGCCCTTCTTTCGATCCACGTAGATGGGGAAGATGTGGGAGACCAAACCCTACCAAGTCTAGTTAGTGGTTGACTTCGCCAGGGTTACGACTTGTCCACTTGTTAGGGCTTGAGGTATTGTTCCAAAGGTATTTGTTGTTGTTGTTTGTGTGTTTTTAATTCGTTCATACGTAAATCACCTTGAGATGCTTTGATCAGTGTTGATGAGACTGTAGCCTAGCAACATCCGGAGAGGGAAAGTTCCCCTATATCTGCTTCATAGGAAAGCCTGCATTTATATGGGATAATACACACAACAAACCGCATTTATATGGGGCACTTGATATTCCGATGCTTATTGCCTCACTCCGAACATTTAGCCATCAAAGCCAACCGCTGCTGATAAACCATATCTCCATTGATTTGTATAATGCCTTTTTAAAACGATTTATAGTAGTGGCCGTTTCCCACAAGGTCATGAAAAAAATCTGTACCACAAATCATCCATAGACTTGTGTGATCAGGAAATCGCAGATGGCCACTTACAGTTGCTATCAAGCTATACCAGTTACAAGGCTTACCCCAATTTTGCACTCAGAGGGAATGAGCCATTCTTGTGTGGTAAATGAGTTCCTTTATATTAGTTCGGGAGGGGGGCACCTGTGTCCCTCCAGGTGTTGGAGAGCCAGATTCCTCAACCCTGCGATAAAATATGGTCAGGGATGAACAGAACTGGATGGCCACAAGTTCCCAGTCCTTCCTCTTTTCTAATTGGTGTACCATTTGTATTATTGTGGTCTATTCTCAGTTTCTTCACAAATGCCTGTTTCTGCACATAACCCTTTCCCATTAAAGTGTTGAAAATCCGTACCTGCTAGATGTAACCTGTAGAGGTACAAACCAAGTCTCCTTAAAGACCTCTCAGAACTGCTTAACTGAAGGTAACCAAGTGCAAACCAGCATTTCTATGGATTTCTGGCAATGTTTCATTGGATACAAAGCTATTCCATTAACTCAACTTCCTTTGTCTATTCCTCATTACCTAGTAACAGTTATTCTACCAAACATGTCACACATTTAGTTGATTGTAATTCCTGTAAGAAATTCCTTTTAAGAACTGATGTCCTCCTCGCTCCTGAACCTATTTGTAGAACTTATATTTCACTTTATAGTTCCAAAAAGCTCTCAAAGTAGCTTACAAAAGGTTCTCAAATACTGGAGCAGAAATTACATGCTTCCCACATGAAACCAGAAATATTTAAGCAGCATTTGTTATCCCTTTCCCCAAGAACTCCCACCCAGGTGCTCTACGGCAACTGAGCAGATGGATCTCATTCAGTCCATAGGAACCAGTCTTCTCTTCCTTGCAGTTTATTTTGTGATACAGTATGTCTTTTGAATTGTTAAACTGGCCAAGGAGTGACTTTTTATTGATCTAGGAGTCTATTTAGTTAAGGTGTAGGGTAAAAATGCTTTAATAAATTTAAGTGGGCATAATAAAAAATGTAGCTGAAGCTGACCTGAGCAAGTCTCATGAAATTTACATATTAATTTGTATGTGTATATGGGGAACAATATATTTCCTTCAGAAATACCTTCCCATATCATTTTTGCCAATACCAGTTTCCTACTTAGCCATCTTGTTCTGTATTAACTATTTTTTTCTGATTGCTAGGCAAGTCAATAGACCCATTTTTTATTTTCATCCTGTTACAGCTACAGTAATATGAAAAGTGCTATCCTGTTTTGGGATGCACTAGACCTCTTCAGGTCAGCCACATTTCTTCCATGTACATCTCAGTCTTGATAGCATTTGTACTTTTCTTTTTCTACTAAAGCTCTCCATTAGGTACTTCCCATTTATTAGATATATAGTACTTAACAAAAAGCATCATTTTCAGTGGTGGCTTGCTAAATTTGAAACATCTTCCTTAGAGCAGGCTACCTTGTGCCAGTGTTGCAGTCATTCCAAGCACAAGGTAAACATCTGTTTACAGCAACATATAAACAGATATAAATGAATTCTATTGGTTGTATGTGGTTCATTGTATTTTTGTTATACTGTACACTGCCCTGAAATCCTAGTTTTTTTAAAAAAATGTATACTTGCAACAGCAGCATTCTGCAAACCTGTGCACAGCCTCTAGCTAAGTGTAAAAGCAGACACCACATGAGTAGGATTAGGACTGCCATCATTATACAGCTCCAGAGTTTATCTCTGTATGGAAACAGACATGAAATCAGTAAGAAAGTGATTACTTTAGGAGGGAATACTGGTGTTTAGCTATCACAATTGACAGCTATGACCACAGCCAATGCATCACAAACAGAAGCTGAACCTTCTATTGATGAAAGCATGGCTTGTATAAAGCACTTGTACAACACATGGTGCATACACAGCTACTTGCCCACCGCAATTTCTTAAAGCTCAGTTTTGCATATTCCAATAGAGAGGTGTATGGGAAATGCATCTGCAAGGGAAAAAATGTATCGAGGAATTAATGGTCTGACATAGAGCCCTGCCAGCTTGTCCCTTCCCCCTCCCTCACTCTTGTTAAGTTTTTTGATGGTGTGAGAACATTAATGTCCTGAGAACTTGGGAGGAGGAGAAGCACCACACAAAGCTGCCTTAATCAGTTGTGGAGGATAATGCTGGGTACCTTCTTTGATGTTGGACATCGTTTTGAGAAAGTGAAGCCTTGGGAGGGGGTGGCTAATGGATGATCTGCACATAGCCTGTGTGACTTCGAAGACTGGCTAACTATAAAATTGGACAGTTTTGGGTAGTTTCTTTGAAACTCGTGCGCTGACTAATTGGCCACTAAGCCATGCAAACTGAGGCTACCTGGGGGAGTCACATCACCGCTTCTTGAGGGCTTCCAAGTGGCAGACTGAAGTGCTTGCTTGGTACGTATACATTGCCTGCTGTTTTAGAATAAAATCTTTAATCTTCTCACTCCTGTATTTTGTATTGCTTCTGAATCTCATTTTAGAAGAACCACCTTGCCTAGGGCAAGACAAGAGAGCAGTTCACAGGTAACTCTAGCCATGGCTTACTGCAAATGAGCAAACATGTAGTTTTCCCAGAGAGAAAGTAGTTGTTGTCTTGCTTCTCCAGTTCTGCAGTTGCGATTGAAGCCATGACTTGTCTGATCAAAGCATTGGTCTGGGTTCGGGTAAATCTCTTCAAGACAAGCCACAAGTGGTAAACTATAGAACACATCTTAGCTATATGTTATGGTTTGTTTGATGAAAGATAAAATCATGAGCTTAGGTTTGGATGCAACACCAAGCCAAACCATAGCTTATAGCAGCACAGCACCAGGAAAGGCTGGAGAAGTAGGGTGGGCTACTAGCTTTACCTTTTTAAAAAGCTGGACATTTTTAATTTACACACACAAAGTGGGTATGGCTAATCCATCTTCCCTTGGGATAGCAGTATTAGAGAACCATCTATCACTTAGTTACTTGCGACCACTACAAGCCAACTTCTTCTCCCCTCCCAAACTTTTACCAAACTAGTAGTGCACCTTGTTTAACGAACTGCTATACTACTGCTCCAAGAGACTGAACGTTGGGTAAAATTCCAAAGGGGTCAGTTGCCTAGTCTGTTACAGAAAAGTCAAAGTATTAGAGCAGAGTGTTTGTTGTACTAGAACAACTTATTTAGTATGCTGGATTTCAGTGTCTTTGAACTTCTGAAACCTGAGTTAGGGTCACCCCGACTGCCTCCACCCCAATCTGCTAATATGCTACACAGAGCTCTATTGTTTTTAAGAGACGTAGCAGGGAACAGAAGAATAAATTTGGCTTAATCCCAGGTCAACAGGCTTTTGTTCTTGCTCACTAGCTGAAGTACAACCATGAATGTCAAATACGTAATTCTGCTAGACCTTTAACATCACTATGGAAAACAGTCAGGCCTAAAAAAAAAAAAGCAGTAAAAGTAACTTATTCTTGGCTGCCATTTTTATAATCAACCAAGCTTTAGACAAAAGAGAAGGTTATTTATATTTTAGTTCAGAGTACAGATTTTAAGCTGCAGTTACACATAGTAATATATTTAGAGAATCTTGCTTAGCAGTTGAAGAATTGTATTAAGTATTCAGGCTGCAATTGAAACACAATGGAAAAGTTGTGCTGATGAAAGGACTAAGAACCCTCTGAATTGTGCCAAACGTGTCAGAAACAATGGGAAAGCTATTATAACTGTCTGGTGTACCCATTTCCAACTTAGACAGTACTTCATGCAACATTTTATTGTAAAAATAATTTACGGTTAATTTTACAGCTGAGCTTTACAAAGTGGAAAGCAAGAACAGAGACCTGGGCTTTTAAAAGTGGTATCATTTTTGAATGCTGTTGGGCTGCCAGACAGGATTCTCAGTCTATTTGCATATTTAATAACTGGTACAGTCACACAAGCCATTTACCAAGCCAACACTTAACAATGAAAACTGCAGTCAAGCCACTGCTATCATTACTAGTAGACATGCAAAGGGAACTTTGAATCCAATTTTACTGGAACTATTTCTAGTATTTCAGTTAAAGCCAAGTCAGTTGCAAATGCACTCTACTAATCAGACATTCTAAAAGAAATGCATACTGGACAAATGAGCTTGTAGAAGATAAACATTAACCATTTAATGGCTGGCCACTTTTACAAATATGTCTTTTCTTAGGCCCTATTATTCTGAGATGCACTGCAGCATTATTAGGTCCTTCATGCAGCCACAGATTATTTTGTTCCTGTCTGAAGAGTTTTCTTCTCATTAGCTGCTTTCTGCTTTTGCTGCATAATTTCGGAGTCTCTGGAAAAGAAAAGATGAAGAGCGAGTGATGTCCATGTTTAGTGGAAACTATGAATATTTTTCAGGACAATAAGAGTTTTGGTTTCTCACCTTCCTCAAAAATCCCCCAACCCTCTAGAATGGATTTTGGAGCACACAATGGGGAAGAATAAGAAGTCCTGTTGAACAATGTTGGTTCTCAATGTTTTAAAGTTCGGTGTTCTAGTTCTAAATTCTAAACTACACCTCCCCCCCCCCACTTCAGTTATAATAAGACTGTATCAATTCCAAATAGCCAAATGCAAGCTTAAGCACATTAAGGTAGCTTCCCAAACATCAAATATATTTTTTCAGTCTAAGACAGGGCCACAGTACAGAAATTGTGTTTTATCTTTAAGCATTCTGAGGCAGAATTTTACACTACTTACATATGCACCAGGGTATGTGGGTTGTCAGAGATTGCTATGCAAACATACCTCTGTTTCCTTTGAGAAGCCGACAAAGTATCCTCTTTTCTTTTTCCTTTATTTAGTTCTTGGTTTTTCTTCATGTTCTTTTGGCGGGCAAGTTCACGCTGGTTCCCACCTAAAGTTGGAACAGTTTTAAGAAAGTTGGAACAGTTTTAAGAGTTAGGCTTTAGGCCAGTTACTAGTACCTACTTTTGACCAACAGAGCCAAAGGTTGTCCATCTCTTATTTGCACAATAGTAAATCCTGCTGCCGATAATCCAACTTTTCCCCTTTAGACCATGTTAAAAGTACCACACTGACTGCTCTTTGGTAAATGAAGCTTGTAAGCAAACCCTGTTGGATCAGCTGCCGAGTTCCCAACTTCACAGCCCACAGTATAGCCAATATTCTCAATATTCCCGACAAAGTGTGGCTTTGGTAAGCGCCAGTCACGAAGGAAATACTTAGCTTGCCCAGGTAGTTTGAAATCCAATCAAGTGGGCAAGTATTCAGGCTGGCTTGCAAATGAATGTGCTTCATCCAATAACATGGTGACATCTTAGCCTACAAGCTAATATAACTGATATAACCAAAGTGGGCTACTGCACATACATGTTGACAAGAACTTGAGCAGCACTGATACCAATGCCCTTTAGGTATGCATACAAAAATATTTTATGCTAGCCTTTTGATGCCATGGATCCCCAATATGAAATATTATATGTGTGTGCGTGCCTATAATTTTGCTGCAACTCGCTTGGAGACCTTTGGGTGACAAGCACCTAATAAGTTGAACAAATAAATAAAAAACCTCTATGCTACAACAACCAACTAATTCTGTAGTAGAAAAAGTTTGAGTGCTGCAGTACAGTTTACATACACTTCAGCCATATTTCACGCAGCTTCAATCTGTGCTGAATAAGGAACTAGGAACTTAGGAACCACCTTTGGGGGAATGAACTTAAGGGACCTTGTTTCCAAGTAAGCCTGCGTACAAGTCTAGTTAACATTTCAATGAAGCTCTCAGCAAGACTTAGTTCCTGCTGAGGGAACAAATCGGAGCGCTCCTCTATAGAAATAACACACACTGAGCAACATCTTTTGTTTCACTTTAAAGTCACTGGAAACTGAAGTCGGCGCCGCCGCCGCAGCTGTTGTTTCCAAAAAGTTTACAGTACAGCCCGCATAGTGCAAACACTTAACTATTGAGGCATATTTAGCATCCACCCGTGGACACCGAGCGTCCCCCGCCAGCTCTCTCCACTCGGGGAAGGCAGTTTGGGGCCCCGGATTCGGTGAAAAGGGCCCTTTCACACGGCTCATTCCGAATAGGGGAGACGGTAACGCGAGCGCAGCAGGGACGTATCCTGCTCACAAAGAGCATGTTGTTTCCCCGGTCGAGGAAGGAAAACAGAGCTGTGCTTTCTCAGGCCAGCCCTGCCAATCGCTTCCTTTTAAAAGAGAACCGCTTCCCTCCAGCCAGAGTCCCCGTTCACCCCAACAGACACACACAAGGGCGGCCTCTCCAGCAGCCCTCGCCGGGTCTACTCGGGAGCAAGCCCTACTGAAGTCAACGGGGGCTTCTTCCCCGGACAAAGCGCGGCCAGGGTTGCAAGCGAAGCTACCAACGTCTCTGAGGCGACCTTACAATAGCCGCCCGCCGGGGACCACAACACGGGAGCGGCAACCCACGGCTGGCCTACGATTCCCGCAAGGCCCGCTTCGGCCCCGGGCCGCCGCCGCCACCAATTATACATGTCCCAACTGGCGAGGGAAGGCCACCAGCCGGGCGGTGGCGGGCGCCGCCCACGCCGCATACTTACGGGCCATGGCAAAACAATAACCCCAGCGGCGACGACCGTTACGCGCACGAACAGCAACAACCCCGCTATCCGCTCCAACTGCCAGAACCTTCTGCGCGCCCCGCCCGCCGTTGGGCTCCTTATGTAAGGGGCCGCCTCTGTGACGTCAGGCCGCACCTCGACGCCTTTCCTGTTCCCAGCCGCGCATCTGGAGCCGGTCCCGTGGTGCCCTTACTGCGCGTGCGCGCAACCCACCGATCGGGCCTCAACGCCTGGTATCAGCTGCACGAGTTGAAGCTGAGACGCTGTGCGCGCGTTACGCGGGAGAGTGGCTCAGGGGGCTTGCTTCCGAGTTAACGCGCGTACGGTTGGGATGTAAATACAGTACCGCTACTTCCCTGGCACGCGCGGGATATGATTTCTGCACGATCTCCAGGTTTCAAATGGGATGCGAGGATCTTGCCCTAAAAGGCGGGATGGAAATGAAATGAACGAATATTCCTGTGTTTTCAGAAGCCCCACTGAGTTCGATGCATTTACCCGTGATTCATCTGAAATTATGGGGACTTTAAAGAAAACTGGGAGGATAAGGCTGCTTTTTGAATTATAATCGATTTCCAATACTGTGGGATGTATTTTGAGATATACCATTTGTTCGGTGACTTCCAGTGTTTGAATTCTATAATGTATATTTGCACATTTCTGTTGTATTGATGTAATAGGTCAACAAAAAAGGAAGGAAAGAAGAACAACAAATGTGTTCCAATGTTATACTTTTATTGGCCCCTTCACATCCAGAACTCATCTGAACAGAACCAACTCCTATGGTTCCTCAAATCAACCAAATTCACAGGTCACACGAATGGATAGAATTGATGCAGTGACAAAGCTTAAGCAGAAACCACATTCTGATACCATTTATTGCCCAGTGTCATTTGTAGGTCAGATCAAAACCGATATGAATGAGCACTAAGCCACAAAACAGTGTGCTAGTTTGGAACCACATTGCTCAATGTGACATGAATTTGATTGGTTTAGCTACTCAGAAGTTGGGTGTTCCTGACTGTTCTTCTGCAATATTGTTTATTGCTTAGAACAGGAATGAGGATGTGGTTTCAGTGGACTTTTTGTGGCTTACCTCATCATTCCCACCTGTTCCAATGTGACCTGTGAATTTGATTGGTTTGGTTTGTTTGGAAGGTGGCATTCTGAGCCATTTTTCTGAAATACCATTTTTGCCAGTAAGTGATATAAGGATGTGGTCTCTCTGGATGTTTTTTGGCATACTGTATAAATCCAATCATGGTTTGGTTAGCTTGATTTGAAAAAGTATAGGTTGAACTCATTAGGACACCATCATAAAAATGGTTGGAGAGCTGCAGTCCAAGATATGGTCACGTCTTTTTGGAACCAACAGTATAATAATGGCATGTTCCATAGTTATATATAAAGCACTGCACTATTTTTCTGCTGACACATTCCTTTTCATATCTATAGCTCAGTATATTGGTTACTGTATATCACTATCCAAATGTTTAGATCCTTTTATGGATGTTTTATGTTGACCAACTGGATACTTTATGTACCAACCACATCTGCTCACTAGATCCTTGTCCACCATGGGTTATTAAAGCTGCGTGGATTTAGATGACTGAGACGGTGACGGGTGTAGTAAATGTATTTTTGTGTTGGAGTGTTGCCAGCTGCCCTTAAAGAGGCAGTTGTGTGTTTACTTCTTTAAAAGCCTACTCTGGATCCATGAGCATAGCCAGGATTTGCGGGGGGGGGGGGGCAGAACTGTGCTATCTGTGACATTATTGGTCAGTTAGTTAAGTACTTTTAATTTACTTGATTGGGGAAGGGCAGCTCCCCCCTTGCCCCCCTCTGGCTATGTCCATGTCTGGATCCAGTGGAATGTTACAACTATAGAATAGTTGCCAGCACCCCTTTCTTTCAGCAGTGTGGTGTAGTGGTTAAGAGCAGTAGACTCGTAATCTGGTGAACCAGGTTCGCGACTCCGCTCCTCCACATGCAGCTGCTGGGTGACCATGCGCTAGTCACACTTCTCTGAAGTTTGTTGCGGGGGAGGAAGGGAGAGGAGAATGTTAGCTGCTTTGAGACTCCTTTGGGTAGTGATAAAGCAGGATATCAAATCCAAACTCCTCCTCTTCTTCTTTATGTGCCTGCTGAAAAGTTTTTTATGCCACTAAGCTTATGCAGACAGCTTCTTTCTCTAATAGTTGATGATCTCCAATTTTAAATGTTCACAGAGTTTTTATTGCATGTAAATTCTTCTGTAAATCACCCCAATATAATTTTTAATGAAATAGTGGTATACATTTATGCTTTATATATGAAGAGTGCAGAATATAACCATCTAAAAATAAGGAAAATTGCAAAACTAAAAGAAAGTTCCAGATTCTGTAATAGTAGTAGTAATTTATAATTTATACCCCTCCCATCTGACTGGGTTGCCCCAGCCACGCTGGGCGGCTTCAAGCACATATAAAAACATAAAACATTAAACCTTAAAAAGCTTCCCAATACAGGGCTGCCTTCAGGTGTCTCCTCAAATATATATAAATACTATTTCCTTGACATCTGATGGGAGGGCATTCCACAGGGTGGGCGCCACTATTGAGAAGGTCTGTCTGGTTCCCTTCAGCTTCACTTCTTGCAAGTGAAGGAACCGCCAGGAGGCCCTCGGCGTTGGACCTCAGTGTTCAGGCTGAATGATGGGGGTGCAGACGCTCCTTCAGGTATACTGGGCCGAGGCCGTTTAGGGCTTCAACGGTCAGCACCCGCACTTTTGAATTGTGCTCGGAAATGTACAACGTGGAATTACCTTTTCAAAGAATATTCGCTCTAGGAAAACACATTTATAAAATCCAACTGAGGTCAACCAAACACCGGTCTCCGGGTGCCTTCCTCGGGATGCGGGCTTCACGAGGTAAGAGCCACCAAGCCGGGAATCGCTACGAATGCACTGGGCTAATAAACTAGCCGCCTTCCCTCTCCTCGTGCAAGTCAAGTTCGACAGGAACGCGCGACGCTCCCCTGCGTTTCAGGCGGGTGTCCTCGCCGCCCAGGTGATGTTCCTGTTTTGTCGCAGAATGATGACGCCGCGCCGCGCGCCGTCCCCGGAGCAGCTGACAGGCCCCCCTCCCTCCGCGAGAGTCGGAGAGGAAGGGCGGGGAGCTGGGCTTGGGCCGAGCGAGGCCGGTGACATGAGGCGGCCTCGGCGGCCGGAGGAAAAAGGGGACGGTGGGCTTTAGCGAGAGTCGGCGGTTCCCCTTCGCGGCGCCATGTTCCGCCGCGCCAGGTTCAATGTGAAGCCCAACGTGAGACCGGGGGCGGCGGCGGCGGCGGCGAGGGGCAGCAACCCCAGGGGCAGCCCCAGCCCCTCAGGCGTCACCGCGGCCGCGGACCCCGGTCTCCAGCCCGGCTCGGCATCCGCCCCCTGCTCTTCTGAGGATGCGGCTGCCTCGGCTCTCCCGTCGGGCGCTGCCGGAAGCCTGCAGCAGGACGACGGTAGCAGCCCCAGCCCCGAGGGGTAAGCTTCGCCTTTGGCTGTAGGCTGCGCGCTTCCTTTCTCCACAAAATAAAAGGAGCCCCTTTCAGGAGATGAGCTGGAGCGCAAAAAGCTCTTTTTTGGAGAGACGCGTTGAAAATCGCGGGAACTGGTTCTCACGTGCACCTCCGACACCTGATGGCTTGCGCCTGTGAAGGAACCCCTCGCAAAGGCCGGTGCTTCATGTCGCCTGGGACACAGTGCGGCGCTTTTATCCGGAGTCACTACGCACGTGTAGTTGGGGTGAATGGTGAACCAGCTCGGCGTCTCTTTGTTTTTATTTCAGAAGATTTATATACCTCTTTGACTGTCGTAAACCCTCAAAGCACACAAGTGCACAATCGTCTATTATTTCCTCCCCCCTTTAACCAGCATGGCTTTGAATCTTATTTAGAGTGGTGTGTGTTTCTGTGATTCTAGGGTTTAAGGGAGTAGTCGAAATTATAGCTGACATTAGACAGTGACTGTGGTGCTACCAAGTTTATGTATTGCAGGTGTGGGGAGAATTCGCAATATACATTCTTTGGTTGGCTGCGATGAAGAGGGATAATTCTAGATTTGAATTAGCTGCTGTCTCCTTCCAGAAACAAGGGTAGCTAAGTCATGATCTTCCAAGTTGTTGCTGAATGGCCCCATCATCTCTCATTTTTTTGCCATAGTGGCTGGGCTGATGAGACTTGTAGTTTAATAGCATCTACAGGACCACAAGTTTAGCTGCATCTTCCCTAATAATAATATGCAATGTATATTATACCACCATACAATGGTAATATATAAATATATTAATTATATATGCGGCCATCATTCCCAGCTTTTAGCTGTTAAGACTTTTGGTCATTAATTTGGATTGTTCTGTTCTATGATCTCCAGCCTATTTTATGGTGTTTACCTTTTAGTGATATGGGGTAAGAGTAATTTTTTATAGTTATTGTAGGATGAGCACCCTTAGAAATTTTGTTCTGTTGCATTTTTTCTATGTATTCAGTTTTTAAATTATTGTTAACCTTTTTTGTATTATTATGTATTAGTAAGTCAGAAATGTCTTCTTGTGGAAAGTGATGACTGAACGTATCAAATAATATAAATACTAGATTGCTAACAGTGAGCTGTATGTGGGACTCTAGCCATCTATATTCTAAGTAGATATAAAGTTGTAATATATTTTTTGCTTTAATTTTTTATGTCTAATCAGAATAAGCATTTTCAAAAATAAACTCGTAATATGATGTGACTGGCTTTGTGGGAATACAGTGCATTTATTTATTTTTAAAACAGCCGGATTACAATTTTTAGAAATATGACAGCTTTCTCTCTTTTAATCTTACAGAAATGAAAAGACCAATGCTAGTGGTGATGGAGATTGCAGTAGACATACAGAGACACTTCTGCAGAGAAGAAAACGAATATCTACAATGCCTAATCTTGCTAAACCACGAGTTGCACCACTATCCTCACAACGTGTTGCCACTTCAGCATCAAAATGTTCTCAAAAACAAGTACCTCATTCTCCTGTTATTTGTAACCCTCCACTTCAGAAGGACTTGCCGCCTTCTGAGAAGACCAATGTGGAGAATTCCCCGAAGTCTCCCATACTTCCTGAAAAGAAAACTCCTGTTCCCCAAGTACCACAATTCTCTCCATTCAAAAAGTCTGTAAGTAAAGAGCCGAATGCATGTGTAACAGGTCAAAGAAGTGATGAAGCCCTGCAGAAGAACACATCCTCACCCCTCAAAGAGAGACCAACGCAGGAAAGTCTGATTCAAGAAGAAATACCACACTCAAAATGTATTCCAGGCAAAGAGAAAAGAATATGTTCTGATCGTGAGAAAATAATCAAAGCTCAGAAACTAAGGAAGATGCTCAAGGAAGAGTTGAAGAAAGAGAAGGTATAACAACACTTCGGAGATTTGGTTATGAGGAAGAGGGGAAAATAATAGAAAGAGCATATAGCCTGATTTCTGCATAGAAGTCATATTGAATCAAATTTGGCATTTGATTCAGTAGTATTGTCTCTACCCTGATTTTCTAGGGTTTTGGAGAGGAGATTTATGTAGTCTTACCTGGAGATTGGGGACGCGGGTAGCGCTGTGGTCTTAAGGGAGTAGTCGAAATTATAGCTGACATTAGACAGTGACTGTGGTGCTACCAAGTTTATGTATTGCAGGTGTGGGGAGAATTCGCAATATACATTCTTTGGTTGGCTGTGATGAAGAGGGATAATTCTAGATTTGAATTAGCTGCTGTCTCCTTCCAGAAACAAGGGTAGCTAAGTCATGATCTTCAAGTTGTTGCTGAATGGCCCCATCATCTCTCTTACCTGGAGATTGGGGACGCGGGTAGCGCTGTGGTCTAAACCACAGAGCCTAGGGCTTGCCGATCAGAAGGTTGGCAGTTTGAATCCCTGTGATGGGGTGAGCTCCTGTTACTCGGTCCCAGCTCCTGCTCACCTAGCAGTTTGAAAGCACGTCAGTGTGTAAGTAGATAAATAGGTACCTCTCCAGCGGGAAGGTAAACGGCGCTTCCGTGCACTTCTCTGGTTCGCCAGAAGTGGCTTAGTCATGCTGGCCACATGACCTGGAAGATGTGTGCGAACAAATGCCGGCTTCCTCGGCCTCAAGAGCGAGATGAGTGCCGCAACCCCAAAGTCATCCGCGACTGGACCTAACGGTCAGAGGTCCTTTACCTTTTTATCTGGAGATTAGCATTCAAAGCATGCACTTTGCCACTTCCACAAGAGATGTGGAAGCTCTTGATGTCATGATATGATGCTTCCCTATAAAAGGTAGTTTGCTAAAGGTTTCCAGTTTTTAAAGGTAAAAGGTGGCGTGACCCTCAGCAACATTGTATGATACATCAATTTATAACAGGGATAAGGAAATTATGACCCTGCAAATGTTGTAATACTGTACTAACTCCCATCACCATTGATGCTCGGCCATGCTGAGTGGGGTTGATGGGCGGTATAGTTCAACAACACTTATTAGCCTGCCGGATTTTGCAGCTTAATGGCCAGCAGACATTGAGCTTTGCTTGTATCTGTGGGATGTCTTTTTGTAAGATTATCATGGTTGTATAATATGCTCTGAATGTGAAATGATATAATGGAACTGGTTAGCACCTCTCTTTAGAAGGTGGCATCACATGAAATATGATTTTTAAATCAAGCATGCTACCTTTTAAAATGGAATGTGGGAGGACCTGTTAGGATGGCCTGCCCTCGGAGTCTGATGGATCCAATCAGTTTCCAGGTGACTTTGGAGGATTTTCTGGCTGATATATCTGGCACTCTTGTCGAAGCCCTAACTGACCTCAGGAACATCTGAATGGGTTGCCATGATCACTCTTGAGCTCCTCCCCTGCTTTGTGGAGCCTGTTTGGCTTACTGGTTCACAACAGAGCTTAGGGCAAGGACACAAGCTAGGCGAGATGGCTTCAACACAAGTAGAGGAAAACTCCACTCAAATGCGGTCAAACACTGGTGAGGGCTCTTCATCAAGCCTACCTAGTGGCAGGGAGTGGGCGGGTGTGGGGGACTCCCTGGTCCTGAATGGGGTAACTGTACCCCTGAAGGAGCAGGTGCACAGCCTGAGAGTCATTTTGGACTCACAGCTGTCCATGAAGGCGCAGGTCAATTCTGTATCCAGGGCAGCTGTCTACCAACTCCATCTGGTATGCAGGCTGAGACCCTACCTGCCCGCGGACTGACTCGCCAGAGTGGTGCATGCTCCAGTTATGAAGGCAGCCCTGTTTAGGGAAGTTTTTTAATAACTGATGTTTTAATGTATTTTTAATCTATTGAAAGCCGCCCAGAGTGGCTGGGAAAACCCAGCCAGATGGGTGGGGTATAAGTAAACTGCCTTTCTGCATTCAGTGCCTAAGGCAGTTTAGACTATTATAAAAACACATAAAAATAATCATATTAAAAGAAAACAATACATACAATTAAAACAGAGTAGTTGCAATTACTCCAGTAAAAAATAACAATAAAATGAGCAGTCAGTTAAGGTTAATTAAAAGCTCCCACGAGACCACTCAGAAAAAGAGCAACCAAGTTGTCATAGGTAAAGGTAAAGGTACCCCTGCCCGTACGGGCCAGTCTTGACAGACTCTGGGGTTGTGCGCCCATCTCACTCAAGAGGCCAGGGGCCAGCGCTGTCCGGAGACACTTCCGGGTCACGTGGCCAGCGTGACATCGCTGCTCTGGCGAGCCAGAGCCACACACGGAAACGCCGTTTACCTTCCCGCTGGTAAGCGGTCCCTATTTATCTACTTGCACCCGGAAGTGCTTTCGCAGTGCTAGGTTGGCAGGCGCTGGGACCGAGCAGCGGGAGCGCACCCCGCCGCAGGGATTCGAACCGCCGACCTTTCGATCGGCAAGTCCTAGGTGCTGAGGCTTTAACCCACAGCGCCACCTGCGTCCCAACTTGTCATAGATCTGTCTAAAAAAGAAAAATATATGCTTATATATTTGTTACGAAATATATGAACTTGATTTTAACGTATAGACTGCTGATTAAGTCTAAAACCCTATCAAATTTTTGTGTCTAGCAACAACAGAAATACAAATACCCAGTAATTGAAAAAAGCATGCCAGAAGATCGTTCAAAAATGGTTATGAGGGACTTCATATACTATCTGCCTGAAAACAATCCAATGAAGTAAGTACACATTTTATTTTTTATTGTAAATGTAAACTGTTTTTATATATTTGTTATGTCTTCATTTTATCCTTCCTTTAAGATACCTAGGCCTCCTCCTTTTCACTTTTCAGGCTTGTGGAAAATTTGGGATTCCTTGTTAAGTTGCTTTAAATAATATCAGCTTTCTCTGTTGTCCATAGGAAAACATCAGGGCTCATATAAAGGAATTTTAAATAATTAGATTTCTAAATAATTCATAATTGTCTTGTTCTGACAAACAATCACATAGATACATTTCCCCCCAATCCCACTGAAGTTTGTGTGAGTAAACCTATTAAAAACCTAATATTTCACATTAAAGTGTGCTGAGTAGGATGGTAAATCACACAGGTAAACTGCAGGAGTGTTCACTAGTTGCTGTCTTCAAATTTTATTTTAATAAATGGTTAATGAAAATTGTTCTTTTTATATTTAATAGATCTTCACTGGTGGAAGAAAAGAAATCCGAAAAGCCTTCTACAGTGACTCAAGCAAAAGAGTAATTTCCCCCCTTCTTTCAAATAGAACTAGTGATCTGTATAATAATTTAGCACAGAGGGATTTGTATGAAAAATATTTATTTGTTTAATGTTATTGAAACTGAATTATTGCTCTAAAGATTGTAATCCCAGAATTTTTTCTTTTACTTGAAGATATACTACTTTGGGCAGTGTATTGCAATAAATTACCCATATGGTAAAACTCTGCTAGGACCATTTTAGACATAATCTTAGCTAAGACAAGTACATGTTGTGTTCTTGGGTACATGGGTTCCCCAAGCCTCTTCCCTCTCACATGGAAACTCACTGTACCTTATCTGCACTGTCTTTAACAGTTGTGGGCAAGAAATTCTCAGCAGAAGTCTTGTGTGCAAGTGGGTTACCAAAATTGGATTCCACCTTTTGCCTGCACTGACATTAACCATGTATAAGTCTTAACCCAGCATTTGATTCTTGATTTGAAATGCTGGCTTAGGAGTCTCCAGGGTTAGTACAGAAATAATACCATGGTTGATGGCAGCAAGGGGAATATTAGTACATCATAGGAGTGGGTTAGGATTGTGATGTATTTATTTATTACACTTTCTCATCTGCTAGTGGATGCTGGCTCTCAACAGCCTATTTAAAATATATGCCTATTTAAAGTGTATGTGCAAGAACACGTTACAGTCTTCTGAAAAAGGTGTACAGTATAATGACAGTTGTTTCCAGTGCCACGGTTGGAAGTAACTGATAAGCGCTTGGGCCATAGAAAATAATTTTTATTTGAAAAGGAAATATGAAGAAAGTTCCCTGCTACTAAAACTGTTATCTCTTCCCATTTCAGGCCTGAAATCATTCTTGAAAGTGAAAATGAGGAAGATGAGGATGAAGAAGAAGGGGGAGATGATGATGATGGCCCCCTTCTTGTACCTCGGGTAAAGGTTGCGGAAGACGGTTCGATTATACTCGATGAAGAAAGGTTAGGTTTTGTCAGTTTGTATCTGCTTTAGGAAAAGAACAAACATTTGCAGAATTTCTTGGTGTTGGCTCAATATATCTTGCTGCCTGAGGCAAAGCTGAAATAGTACTTCCACCTCGGCTAAGACCAGCACTTTAAGAAAGCTGCTGCACCATTCAGATACCAATTCTTGCCTTAACTCCTTCCTTTTCTAAGTTTGGAGTCCATGAGCTCTTACCTGGGAGTAATACCTATTGAGTTCAGTGGGACTACTTTTGAGTAGACCTGCATTGGACATTGCTGCATTGCCCTTCTGACTCTGTTTCAGTCTCACATATGCACTTTCTTTCTGTTGCCCCCCTTCAATAGCATATGCTCAGTTTTAAACTGCAGAGGACTGGGAGCAGAGATTTGAGGCAGTGGGAATAAGTGGTGGTGGCAAGTCAGCTTGTCCTTAATTATAAAAAGAAATTCTACCTGTGGAAAGTGTGCCAAATCTGTCACCTGAGTGCTTTGCTTCCGGTTGCCTAATAGCCAGCTGGGCCCTGGGTCTCTTAAGGCTTCTGTTTCTCACATTGATTTTAATGGTTGCTGGATTAGTGAACTATATTCATATTGGTATGGAATGATAACTTAAGGCCATACCAGAGTTCACTGAAAAACTGTAAACTGTTCATTAAAGTGTTTGCTAGTAAGAGCAGAAATTTTAGTAAATTTGAGGTGGGAATCAATTGGTCTTCACTATTTATTAAGACAGTTTTCTTGCAACATTTCTTTTGTATTTTAATATCTCTCAATTTCGCATTTAGCTTAACTGTGGAAGTTTTAAGGACAAAAGGGCAATGTGTGGTAGAAGATAATGATCCCATCTTTGAGCGTGGATCCACAACAACCTACTCAAGTTTCAGGAGAAGCTATTATACCAAGCCATGGTCAGAAAAAGGTAGGTGCAGCTCAGTGATGTTCTTTGCATTTGGCTTTGAAGGACCCCTGGACAGTTAAGTCGAGTCAAAGGTGACTATGGGGTTGTGGCCATCATGGGGATTTGAACCGCTGACCTTCTGATCAGCTAGCCCAAGAGGCTGTGATTTAGACCACAGCGCCACCCACGTCCCTGGCTTTGAAGACCTGCACTCTTTTAAGTATCTTGGCTTGTATGGCTATAGGTGGACAAAGCTAGTGCGAGTGGCAAGAGCTGCATGCATCCTTATCTTATTTCTATCCTGGACTTCAGTCACTGCAAAATAATGGAGTTACTGTCATGAACTCTTACTCAATACTGATCCAGTGTAGATTCCAATGTCTAGTTGGCAGAGTAACAATTTAAACACATTGCAGGATTAAAAAAGACAAAAAAAAAAAAAAGACCAGAGGCAATTGTATTTCATCCATCAGAGCTTTACTGCTACTGAAGGCAAATGAGCATAATAGTCACATACATTCATGATTGGCACTGTCCATAAGAAATCCAGTTGCGGCAGACTTAACTTAAATTTACAGTAACTTATAGTAAGTCTAAACCATAACACTAAGCATACTATGTACAGAAGGAAAAGAGTTAGAAAGAGAAAAGTGAAACCCAGGCTCCTTCTGGCCTTATTTTTATAGTCAGCATGACCTTGACTGAAAGAGATAACAGGACCAGTTTAAGCCAGCTGTACTCAGCTCCTTTGAAGGAATAACCCAAACATCATGAACCTTCTGCTTGTTTGTTTCACACAGAGAAGCTTCCAGAACCCTCTTGAATTAATTAGAATAGGAAAGATCTCTGCACATCAGATCAATACTTCTGCATTAAGAAATGCAAACTGACAGTTACATCATGTAACATAATTTGTATTTTTTTACAATCCATGGTGTGTGTGTGCATGCATGCAAGTTAATTGCAAGAGTAAGTCTTAGTGGCATTTACTGCTGCAAAGAGTTACAGTGCCTTTGACTTTCTGTGCAAATCTGGCAGTAGCGATCAAATGATTATGTATACTACTGTATGCATATAATCTCAAGTAATTCTCATGTTCTGTTTCTATTATCATGGGCAGCCACAGTGGTGTCCATATACATTGTTGGACTGCAGTGCCCATTAGCCCCAGCCAGCATAATCATTAGTGAGGGATGTTGGGAGTTGTATCCCAACAACAACTGGAGGGCACCAGGTTAGTTACCCCTACTCTAGATCTACTGTACAGAGTTAAAAATAGCTGGATGCTAATTGACAGTGTTTATCAGTGTGCTTTAAACTTGGTGACTCACACTAATTATTCATTGCTGCCAGAGGAAGATAAGTGTTAGTAGTTTGCTTCTTTAGGCTCCATTTGTGGTCCTGGAGAGATATAACTTAGTTCTGCACCCTAACATTTGGATTGAATAGCTTAAAATCGTTTTCAATGAGAACACCTGAAAAACAGAACTGTGTTTCACTGAATTGTAAAGCTATGCAACCCTTATTAAAATGCGCAGTACAATGCAGTAGCTAATGTTAGTATGAAATATTATCCATTTCATAATATGCAGCTAAAGGGAGATGCTTAGGTATTTAGCTGAATGTTTACATTTATTGATCATGAGATTAAAACTGATATACCAAAATTGCTTAGTAAAAATGGCTAAACTGTTTTTCTCTCTCTTACAGAAACAGACATGTTCTTCTTAGCTATAAGTATGGTAGGAACTGACTTCTCGATGATTAGTCAGCTTTTTCCTCACAGAGCAAGAACAGAGATTAAGGTAAGCACTGAAAACCCCCCAAAATCAATTGAGAAGTGATCATCTGGTTGTGGATCTATCATTTTATGCTGTTCTGTTAAACATTTGCACAGATCATTTCAATTGAGTTTGCTTCTGTATCAGCTGATGATCTGAGAATGGCTTATATAGCATAACTTTCTGTTTTCAGAATAAATTTAAACGTGAAGAAAAGGCCAATGGATGGCGAATAGATAAAGCATTCAGTAAGTATTACCACATGTTTAATCTTTTTTTTTGGGGGGGGGAATGGTGTGTGCACTCTAGCAAAACTAAACTAAAATTCCATAACTGTACCTTTTAACAAGAGATAAACATTTTGAGTAAAGGGTCTGTTTCATCGCTCTGTTAGATCTCGTTTAATGGTTTTTGATATTCAGTAAATATTATGCTTTTTCTTGGTATTAAGTAGCATCAGGACTACATGTATTTTAAAATACTAATTTATAGTTGCATGAACTTTCAGTGACACATCCTTTCAGGACAACAGAAGCTCAAGACAAAATTATTATTTTTAGCTGGAATGTTTGTACATAAAATAATCATCTCCTTTTTTTACAGAAGAAAAAACGCCATTTGACTTTGATTTCTTTACAAAACTCCTTGAGAAGGTCCTGGAAAATGAAAAGAGAAAAAAGGATAAGGATGCTAAATGTCAGCATCAAAAAGAAAAAAATCCCAGTGAGAAAAAAACACTCAAGAAAAAGCGAAAAGGTATTTCTAAGTACTTAAATGTATTAAGGAGTAAAAGTAAATCCTATTTATTATTAAACTTCTCTTCTAAGATCTGATGGACCCACTGTTTTGCATTCCTTCTGTGTGCAATGTTAGATTTGTCAGTGTAGACCAGGGGTTGGCAATTTTTTTTAGCTGCAGGCCGGTCCACTCTCCCTCAGACCTGTGGCAGGCTGGAGAAGCATCACCGGGGGAGGGGGGGAGCTAGAAGAAGAGGCGAGGGGGGAAAGTAGTCTCCTTCCCACCCCCCCAGCCGCTGCGCTTACCTTCCCAGGGGCTGCTGCTGCCGCCAC
This sequence comes from Podarcis melisellensis, assembly GCF_964234715.1. NCBI lineage: Eukaryota > Metazoa > Chordata > Lepidosauria > Squamata > Lacertidae > Podarcis > Podarcis melisellensis. The sequence continues at coordinate 33,179,447 of NC_138543.1, forward strand.
TACCACTAACACTGCCGCAGCTGCTTCTCATGGGTAGGCAGAGGGAGTTCGTTCGCTCTGCTCTCTGGCCCACAGGAGCACCAGGGCGGCGACGGCTGAGGAAGATGAGCGGCACAAAAGGGCTGGCTCCAGAGAGGGGCTGCTTAAAATGGCACCCAGCCAGCTCAGCCCAGCCCCCTTCCTCCTCTAGGCAGGGTGGAGAGAAGCCAGGAGGAGGCACCGGCGTGATGTGTGTGAGGGAGGGAGGGAGGGGGAATGGAATGTTGCAGAAAAAAATATGGTGCAGCCTGAATGAACAGAATCCCCTCACTGATCCACGGACAGTCCATGAGCTGGATCCTGAAGGCAATTGGGCCTCATCCGGCCCCCAGGCCTTAGTTTGCCAACCCCTGGTGTAGACAGTACTGCACTCTAGAAAGCCTTTCCAAAGGCTTGATTGGCAATGAAGGCTGCAAAACCACTTTGCCTTACAGGCATTTCACATAATGCATTTTTGATTGTTGCTTTTTTCAATGCTAGAATTAGTTTTGTTTTGATTTCTTTCACTGTTTTGACGGGTCTAGGGCTTGTTCTGTCTTATCCTTGGATTTTAATTTAATATTACTATCTTGAATAGTTTTGATTGGAATATGTCACATGTATTGACGTGTGTATGGAATTAAGACTTTTCCTCACAGCTAAAACAGTCTTTGGGGGTGGAGGGAAGGAGGACTGATGGAAGGGAAAGCAGAATATGTTGAATAGTCTTATATGGAGGAAGTAGAATTCTATTTTTGTTCTTGGGATTTTGAAAAAAAGCTTTTTGGTATTTTTTTTTAGCTTCCTTGTTGAGAATTGTCTTGCTGTAGGTATATTTACATTGTATACTTTGATAGCTAAAGTTGTCAATGGACAAGCAAACCATGGTCAGGATGATCCGCAGAATGCCAGAATTTCTGATGCAGAAATGGAAGTGGATGCTGGCACAGCCGAAAAAGAGAACGAAGAATCTCCTAGCATTTTGGAACAGGCAGACGGGCAGACAGTTACTGAATCAGTGATGGTAAAAAAGAAGAGAAAAAGGAAGAAAAAGGATTCTGAACAGGAGGCAGAGAATCTTCCTGATGAAAGAACTATTTCTGGAGAAGTGGCTGAGGGAGAAAAAACTACAAAGAAAAGTAAGAATCTATAAATTGTTGCTACTATGTCACAGTGTGCATGTGTGCTGATTTTGCTAATCTTATTCCAGACGCTAAACTATTTATTGCAAGATAAAAACAGCCTTAGTAACATAACCAGATTTAATAATCGCTCAACTGAAGCTCATTTACTTCATCTTAATGACAAGTGTACAGCATAAATAGAGATGATTTTCATATTGAATTTGAGACTACTTTAAAACCTGTATGTAACAAAATGGCTTGATGTGCACCTGCAAGTAGTTGGATACAATATGTGTTGTATTCCCAAAGATTTGTAGGCTGTGCACATCATTGTTCTTTATTTCAGGGTCAATTATGAAAAGCGAGTTTTATAATGGTTTATGATGAATTGTTGCCATAGTCACAAGAATATATCCACTTGAAGTTATTTTGTTAATTTATGTTTCATTAATTTTTATGTCATTTATTCCATTAAGTATTTTCAGGAACTGTTGCCATAGTTAAAGTGCCATATTAATAATTATAAGAAATAATGAAAGATTCAGCTTACCGTTAAATAAACTCCATATACTGACTGGCATTAGAATGGCTGGGTTAGGGAGGACATTGTGTAATTTTATTTTTCCTTCCTATTAACTTAAATACATGATTAATGCTTTGTGACAGTGGAAAATCACAGATCACTTTAGGAAGTTGCACTTCTTTCACACTAGAGTCCTTCCAGTAAAGGAAACCAGTAAATTAAATGCTCTTCATCAGATCCACTGAAGAGAGTGCAATAGAATTAACTGGATCTGGTAGGAAGAAGCTTTAATTAAAAGTATATTAGTTATTCAAAATCATCCTGCCTGCCCATCACAAATAGACCAGTGGTGTAACTGAAATTTACTTTGGGGTGGGTGGGGAGGAAATGACCAAAGATCAATTTGAGAAAATGGGAATGAAACACAGAAAATACTGAAATGTAGTGCTTTTGAAAATTGCCATCTGGATAGTAATTTCAAAGAAAAAAGTTAATGTGGAAGCAACCAGAGGCTCTGTCTTTTAGAAGTGTGTTTGAGTGGTAATTGCTTCAGTGGACATATAATGTTCAACAATATATTGTCAGGAAAAAATCTATCATCTAATGTGGAGATAAATGGCGCAGAAGAAATTGGTGAGGAGCTGGAAGTCCCTGATGAAGAAACACCTGCCAAAACTCTTCCATCTGTTGAAGAAGACCCACAGGTGGATGAAGAGACAGAGGGAGACCTTGGTTCAACTTTATCTGGGTAATAAGATATATTATCTTTGCAGAATTATATGAACAAGCCTTGATACAAAGTATAAATATAACATCTTTATTACTTCCTTTCCAAAAATCTCCTAAAGGTTCCCTGCATTGCTGTGTTACATAGAGCCCATTTCATTTGCCACTCAGATGTGGCTGACAAATCTGCCTTAATTTTCTTTATATGGAGCTATTGAGTCTTTTATATACAGAAACAAAAATTTTTTTGTTTGGAGAGTGCATAGGAGCATTCAAAACAAATGTCATAACCTGCTTTCTCTTTGGGCTGGGAGAAAGATAGCACACCTCTATAGAATCTCATAGGCAAATATTGAATAACTCCAGAGTGCTGTGAACTTCTTTTTATTTGCTATCTGTGTGTGAGCAGCAGTCTTCTGCTTGAACAATGTGGCTTCATCTTCTTTCCCCCCACCTGTAGTCCCCTGCCCCATGCAGCCACACATCTGCTCTGAAAGGTTGCAGGGGGAAGAGAATTGGAAGGCCTATTGTGTGAGCAGAAGTGTGCTTGTACAATGCTGAATTTTGCCTTCAGATACAAAGTTTGAGTATTGGAGGGGGTTCTTTGATAGGACGTTACAGTGCAGTCCTCTTTTCGCTTATCAATCACTTTGAGCAAGCCTCTATCTCAGTTAGCACAGCTGCTGAAAGACGAAAGTAAGAGACAAGAATCTGCCATGAGCCTATGGGGTAGAGTAGGAAAATCATTAATGCTTTCTTCATATTCTTTTTACTTTTCCAGTATTCAGAAAGGTAATGAATTCCTAGACATTGATTCTGGAGAAGCAGATGATTCAGATGCGAGTTCTCAGCACCATGTTGGGCAGCCTTCAGAGTCTCAGATGTCTCTCAAAACAAATAAAGAAGGTGTTGAAGAAAACAGTGGAGCGAAGGTAAACAATATTTACATGCGTTTCTAGCCTACTTCCTATTTCAAAGAAACAACTCATAAAAATAAAACCCTCAAGAAGGCACTGAATGCCACACTTAAGGTTTCTGTTCTGATTCGGCATAGATTCCTGCATACGGATAGTAGTGGGTTGGTGACATTGTGCCTGCATTTGCAGGCCGGCTACCAGATAAGGGGGTGTTATCACCTCTGATAGCTTATTTGGACAAGGACTCATACCAGATATTCTGGGAGCTCACTGATCGTTTCCCATTTCTTTGTTCTGGATTTGTTCTTTTGGGTAAAACAACTCAGATTGAGTGGAGGACCAGCTGGGTGAGGAACTGTTTCAGCCTTCTTCTTCTTCTTGCCTTCGTCTCAAATGCCTTTTTCCCTTGAGGAAAAACAAATAAACTAGAACCTGTTTCCCTTGGGAAGAAAAACAGCCTGGGAGAGGAGGCAATTCTAAGAGATGGCTTAGGTGAGGAGGAAAGGATTAAGCAGTCATCAACCCACATGGGGAAAACATTCATGTCCACCCGGAGAGTGCCTGCTATTTGTTCAGTGGGGGAGATGCACAGCAGTCTGCAAAGATTTTTGCTTCGTATGCACAAGCTGTAAAAGCTTCTGACACATCATCATCACTATTATTATATTTATGTATTTATATATTACATTTATATACCACCTTTATCTTCCAAGGAGCTGAAGGTGGTGTGCTTGGGAGCTGACTGAAATTCTACTTTAGTTCAATTCCCCCCCAGAGAGTGAGAGAACAATATGTGGGGTTCCCCCACTTTCAACCATGACACACACATGAAATTCTCATCAGTGTTCACTTCTGTTTTGTAGAGAAGTCAGCTTAGTGGGTAGAGGTTCTTGCTCCCTGGCATAGCCTCTCCCTTAATCATTAAAGAAGCCAGGACCATAAGATCATACTAACTGTTCTGATTTCCTTGCAGAATGAAGTAGCAGAGTTAGATCAACCAGATGAAAATACAGACTTTCCAAGTAATGATGAGCTTATGTGAGTAAAATAATTGAATGTGATTCCTATTTCCCCACATATAATGAAACTAATTCTATAACGGGGGTGGGGGAGGCTTTCAAACAAGTTTGGAGTTCAGGTGATCTCTCTATGGATAAAGTAGGAAGGAGGGTAATGTCTATGATCTCATAACTCCTATTCCTGGTTCTCAGCCTTGCTTTTAATTTATTACATGGGCTTGGTAAAGTTGGTCTGGAGATTTTAGAAAAGAAAACTCACTACCATTTGAAGTGAATAAAATAAAAGAAAAGAGGTGGAAAATATATGACGGGTGTGAGGTCTATTTGCCTAAAGGAATCTGTCTTTTTAATTTCATATTTGCTTTTCTAGAGCGCAATCCTATGTATGTAGATTCAGAAGTAAGTCTTATTGAGTTCAATGGGGCTTACTTCCAGGTAAGCACATAGGAATGGAACCTATTCACCTTCTTACAAAGGTGTGGCATTGGAATATAATGTTCCTTTTGGTCAGTGAACTAACAAGATCACAAAGGCTTTGTCACAGAGACTTTATAGACCTTGTGTTTACCTGTTGCTGGAATTCACAAGTGACAAGAGTGCAGTTGTGCTCAGGTCTTGCTTGGAGGTTTCCCATAGAGATTTGGTTGACCCCTGTGACAACAAGATGTGAGAGTAGATCGGCTTTTGGTCTGATCCAGCAGGGCTCTTTGTATGTTCCTATTTCTGTTTCTTAATGTGTATAGAAGTAGATCCTCTGCTGTGCAAGACTGAAATACATAGTTTGAATCCAAAGGTTGTGAGTATTGTTTGAATGGCAAGTCTTAGATTTTTACCAATTTCTCCATCCTGCAGAAAATTTCTAGGCTGCATTGCATACCTTTCTGGAAACTCCTGTTACACTCAGAAGTGGCTTTTGGGAGACAGGGGGCTTCAGCAGGAAGTGACTGGCAGGAAAATATAATAGATGGCACCACCACTTCTACATCCCATAATAAATTATGTTAACTGAGACGGTTGGTGATGGACTAGATTGTGTTTGTTGGAAAAAATAAATATATTCAATTTAACTTCAGGGAAACGGATAGAGCAGCTATTGAAAAGACCACAGTGAAAGGACAGCTACAGAGACTTGCATCAGAACCTTCAGAAGAAAAAGAACTTCCAGTTAATGCCACATCCGAGGGCAAGATTTCTCTTTCAGAGGTCCTGGTTGCTGCAGAAAAGGTATGGGACTAAATAATTTTAAATTAATACAAGCTTTTATTCTCTCTTCTGTGCAATGGAAGTTATTTTAATTTCACAACCCAATCCTGTTTTTCAGAGGGCTCAGGAGATTGGCTGCATTGTTGCACACACCTCTGTTGTTGTTATTTCAATTTGTATACTGCATTTTATCAAAAGATCCCAGGGTGATGGACAGCATTAAGGATACATTTTATGGAGCATAATAATAAAAACATAATACAAAGCACAATAATAGACAGCACAATGATAATAACTCTTATCTAAGTTCTTTATGTCTCTTTCATTTAGAGTTCTGTGCAAGATACGACTGCTAACATAACTGGACCTACCATAGAGCAAACAGACAGAGCAAGCAGTGATGTGGCAAGTGAATCCCAGTAAGTATATGTAAAGTAGAAAGACTGAAAAATATGGCTTACAGTGTGCATCACTTTACCACTCACTATATTCAGGTGTGGTGAAGGAAGCAGCTCCTAATGGTGCCTACAGAATGTCATCTCCTAATCAGACACAGTAGGAACTATTAGGAGTTAAGCAGCTTACACTGATCTGTGTTTCTTTGGGATAGAAGAAGAGGTGACATTGTGGAGCAAAGTCTTGCTTTGATACTGAACCAAATCTATCCTTTTTAGAGATGAGTCAAATAGTACTAAACTTTAACCATAACAGAGCATTAGGCATAACTGTTGTAATGAGTGGAAACTAAAAACAGAACTTTTCACAATTTCTTTTGGGATTTTTTGCATTTGAAATCACTAGGACATTTTAGGGAAGGGATGGGGAATCTGGTCCCATCCCCAATGTTGTTGGACTATAGCTCCCATCATCCCTGAGCATTGGCTTTGCTGACTGGCGCCGATGGGAGTTGTAGCCCTACAAAATCTGGAGGGCCGCAGGTTTTCCATCTCTGTTTTGGAGAGTATAAATAATTGTTTTTATAAATTATTTGCAGGTTTTGCCTAAAGAGTGTTGGGATTATAATTTTTCTCTCTGTGTGTTTCCAGAGACACTCAAAAAGGTCCTGTAGTGAGAGGCCGTCGGCAGAAACCTAAACCTAATATATTGAAAGTGTCCAGCAGAAAAGAAGCACCTCTCCGGGAAAAGCCTGAAAAGCCAGAGGCTGATGAAACAGTAGGAAAGGTATCCTCTATGTTAGATTTAATTCTCCCCTTACCCTGCTCCTGCAATTTGGGAAATTAGGAAAATAACTCTCTATTATTATTATTATTATTATTATTTATTATTATTTATTATTAGTGATTTTTAACTCCATGTAAAGGATTATGTTAGTTGTTTTCTATAGCAGGTTTCTGCCACTTTATTAACTATTAATTACTATTATTTTAAAAATGTATACTCCACTTGTTTTTATGCCTATTCCTCAGAGCAATGACCAGCATGATGCACTCGGTATCGTCACAGAGGAGACTGCAGAAAAAGATTGCCAAGTTTTAGATACTGAATCTCTGTAAGTATGTTTATTCAAGTTTATTCTATAATTTATAGGCTGACCGTTAGAGTTACCCCACAGCAGGTTGCTCACAACATATTACAAACTGTAAAATTGTTCTACAAAACACAATACGAGTAAAACATAATAGCAGCAGAAGTTAAAAACAGTATCAGAGAATTAAGCAGATTCAGATAAGCTGGTCTCAAACCATGTCATACTTTAAAGACCAAAGCCAGCACCTTGGATTGGGCCTAGAAATTAATAGGCAGCTGCTGTGGTTGGCACAGAATAGGTGTGAGATTATTGGAACACTTAGTTCTCATAACTTTTCTTATTACTGCTTTCTGTACCACCTGAAGTTTGCAGACAGTCTTTAAGGGCAGACTAGTGTAGAGCGCATTATAGCAATCCAACTTGGAGGTAAGAAAGGCGTGTATTACAGAGGCAATGTCTGCTTTCTGTGGATAAAGCCACAGCTGGTACACCACTCCTGCTTTTATTATACAACTATGCCTGTTTATATATTGTTGTTGTTGATGATGATTATGATGATGATATACCTTTGGCTTATTCATAGCGGGAGAGTTGATCCTCCATGGTGACAAGCTTCTAAAATTCGAAGTGGCGCCTGTAATTGGTTCAAATAACGATCAGATTCAATTACATTATGAAATGAAGGATCTTTGCAATGTTTAAGACCCCCTAATTCTTTTCCTCCCTGAAATCATTGCTCTTTCAGGACTAGTAAGAAATCACAAGAAAGCAGCAGGCAGGTTGTCTTGAAACCTGCACCATTAGCAAGGGGACGAATACAGAGGCCCAAGCCAAATTTAGGAAGGGTTGCTAGAAAGCCAGAAGAGCCAGCAAGAAACACGGAGGCAGAAGAAGAAAAGGCAGCTGATGCAGCCATTGAATCATCTGAGAAGATTCGGATACAAGCTGAATATAACAGCCATGAACTCCTAATTGTTACCACAGTAAGTCCCACAGCCCGCTTGCTACTGTACATAAAACATTATGTGAGCACTTGACATTTTGGATGAATTAGATTCCAGCCAGTAAACATTTATGTTTCTTATAAACCAGTTAGTCTAAAAGGTGCCAGAGCACTCATTTTCTTAATATAGATGGTAAGATCACATCTAAGTACTCAAAATCTTTCCATATTATATTTTTCCTGGAACCCCACGCCCTTTCCTCCCCCTTTAATTTTTTTTAGCCACATGCATAAAGCTGAATGCGCACAAATTACATGTGAGGAAGTTGCAGGCAGTCTAGATCTTTAATTCAGAATTCTGGAAAATGGGCTTCCTGCTGATGTAAAAGATGTACACTGTAGGTGCACAGGGCATTCTATCCCTACTTTAGCAGACAACGGACAAAACCTTTTTATGTTTTTGGGACTGGGGCCTATATCAAGAGCACAGCATTATTTTGCTTATATAAGATGTAATCTGGTCCAGAAAATAACATGTGCACATATTGGTTTTGGTGCCCAAGTTAAAGCTTGCCTTCTTTTTTCCAGATGTAATCCTCAATTATTCAAAACATATGTTTTGTTGTGCTAACTGTATTAGTAAGAAAGGGCAGCACACTTTTGAACTGCATTGACTTCATGCATAGAAGAATCCTAAGCGGCGTGAAAATGTACTGCTTTATCATACCAAAGCAGTCTAGTACATTAGCAATTTTGACACCCCCAGTACCAGTGTAACCTTTTTTTTGTAACTCATTTTTAACTGTTATTTTCTTTTATATTGGTATTAATTTCTTATGTTAATGCAGGCTAAAGGCTTAAAAGAACACTGTGTTCTTGTCTAAGTATACCCTAGCTGAATGTCTTCAGATTATTTTCTTTATTAACTCTTACATGTTGGGTGTTTCAGAGAAGTTTAATTTGTTTCCTAGGAGGCAGCTAGTTATGAAGCTGACATTCCCCACTGTGATGTCTTAGAAGACAAAGCTGTTGCCAGTGCTGAGAAAGTGCTTTTGGCACACACAATCCAATCTCCTGTAAAGACACTCTTTGAATGTGAGAGCCATGAATTTAAAAATGTGTTTCCGTCAAGTGATAAAGTGGAGGATGTGAAGGATCTTGCTACCAGGTAAGGTTTCTTATTTTGAAGGTAAAGAATAAGGGGCACAATGCCATCTTCTTAATAGAAAAAAATGCATACTGACATGTGTATAATTGTGGCAAATATATTGTGCAGGCCCTCCCCCCGCCCGCAACGCACATTCCACTCAGGTTCAAGCGTGTTTACATGCATTGCCACAAAATAAAAAATAGCGCCAAAATGGTGTGAAAAGAGTGGCAGAGAGCTGGAGAGCGGTGAAAAACAGCTAGCATGACTGCTGCAAGTGTCTCGCTGCCTCCACCCACTCATCCTTCTTGGCTTTCTTCTTTCTGGCTGCCAGAGCCATCGTGTGTGGGGTGCTCTGTGTTTCCCCTTCCTGCCCACCTACCTGTGCCTCCCTTGCTCACTTGTCAATTTTGTTCCTTGAGCAGGATCTGAGAGTCCCTCTGCCCTCTGACTGCCATCACCCTCTCCCTCGCCGCCCCACAAGCAGGCGGCAACATTATTTATTGCGGTATGAGTGAGAACATCTGTTGCCTGCATGATAATTATGGGAATTGTCCTTAGTAATGGAAACATGTGCAAAGAGTGTAAGTAAGCACATATTCATGTGGGTTGTGGTGTTGTATTGGGCAACATTGTGTTGATTAGTTTTTTCGTTGCTCCTGAGATTTTAAAAAGGAAAACAAAATCACACACCCTTTCCTGCTTACTAGGAATTTATAGAAGTCCTGTTGACTTTTCTTCATCCAACAGAGATTCCAGTTTTATACAAGAAGAGAAAGAAAATTCTGCTGAAGTAGAGCCATCATTGAAAAGTCTAAAGGAGAACACAGAAAAGGTGGCAGAAACAGAGGAATTAATACAAGTAGAAAAAGAAATGCTTACAAATGAACATAAGACTGACTCTAGAGAAAATATCAGGAGTGAAGGCAGCAAGTCCTCTAATCTGGATGTAAGACTTATTTTTAATTCTGGTACTTTGTTCTTGATAATTTAATAGCTTCAGGTTGCTGTATTGTTTGCTCCTGAAGTACCTATGAATTCACTCTCATCACAATAAAACATTAAACATTAAATTACACTCAATACTGAGATTTGTAGAAAGCCCTGTGTGGGACAGATGGTGTATTGGCAGTCAGTTTGCATGTTGTTTCCTATGAGATCACTTGTTGACCTTAGGCCATATATGAGATACTTGCAGTTTAATTTCAGGAGCACAGTGTCACTATTTTTTCCTTTAAAAAACCCAGGAGTTCCTGGCATTGTATGCCAAATCATTCTTGAAACTCAAGCGTGAAGCATTTCTTTGTGAAGGATGTCCATGTTTTAACAAAGACATTAAGATGACTTTCTTAATTTGGGGTTGTTGTTTTTTAAAGTCACATAGGGACAGGCTTGTAGTAAACTGCATGGATTGTTTACAAAGCTTAAGTGAATATCAGATTCTTAAAATGACTGAGAGTTAGTAGAACAGTTCAGCTGTTTTAATGCCACTTTCTCCCTTGCTGATGTTGCATTGCTTCCCTGTACAAGAACTGAAAAATATTACCTTGTATGTTATAATAGAACAAGCTGTTGGTAGTCTTGTGTTGTACTTGGATTCCCTGCCTGATTTGTGTGTGTGTGTTTCCTTGAACTTTATAATTTAACTGCATGCATTTTGCACCAGGTATTGAACATTCTGATAATATATTTTAGGAAACTATAGCATGCGTAATCCTGCCACCGCCACTTTTGTCAGAGGGGAACTCTGCAGATACTCAAGAAGCAGCTGCAACAAATGAGACCCACTTGTCTCTCCCAAGCCATTCTGACTTCAAAAGTAGTGATCCAAATGAAGTTTTATCATCCCCAGATATCCAAGAAAAGATTACAGTTGGGTAAGGATCTATCATCTTTTAAAAAGCGTTATCAGTTGGAAATCCACTTCCCCCCCTTTACAGGTCTGCTGATTTGAAACATGGGTTGAAAAAAATCTGTTCATTTGATATGTTGATAGATGTTGGAGATAACAGATTTTCCTTAACTGAAAATGAGATGCAATAAAAATATCCAAAATTAAACCTTGTTTTCCATCCTTCTGTGATGGAGCTATTGCCAGAACAGGTTTATCTGTCTTGCTTTGGGGCCAGGAACACTCAAGCAGCCTTGCCACGGATTGGTTTATTCCCTCTAACAGATCAATGCAGTACCATTTTGGGGATTTCCTGGTCTTCAGGAGTAACTGTTCAGAGGTGGAACACGGTGCTGCAGCAGTGTAGGCAGGGAACAGGGTTCCCTTCATTTAAGCCGTAGTTAACTAGGGAATCCTTGGGAAAGCAATGAATGTGTGATTACTGAAGATGAAAGCAAGATAACACCACATAATTAAATTTACTGATGAACTGAAAAGAAAATTATTTCGATTGGTTGATTGAGTTTACTTATGTGCCGCTTTTCCACAATGAACTTTGTCCAAAGCTGACAGCCACAAAAGGCATATGTTGGGAAGGGCAATGATGGCAAGTCTCTCCCTCAGCCTTGTGGAAGTACCAAATGCAGGTTTTATTGCACTTGTTTTTCTGTTACATATTTGAGAAGTACACTAGTTACCATTAATCTGTGAAACATGGGATAAATTATTTAACCTATGGTTGTAGTTTTGTTACATGTGTGTATCAGTGGTGATGTATCTGATGAGAATGATTTTAACTGCCATATGTGCTGCTTTGGGTCTCCCCTCCAGCAAACAGAGCACTGTTCAGCCAACACCTTTTCTCAGAGGCAGATTCCAGAGACCGAAACCTAACATAGGAAGGGCAGCTGGAAGGAAAGAAACACCATCTCTAGGAAATGAAGCAGCAGCTGGAACTGAGAAATCAGAACTGCAGAAACATGGACCTTCCAGAACTCTCCCTGCAGTAGTAAGTTAAGAAAAGGGCCAGACTTTCTTTAGTAGTAAAGACATTTCAAATTCAAGAGAGATTTTGTTTCTATATTTTTGCAAATGCAGTGTAAAGTTGAGACCATCTTTGCTAAAATGGTTCCACCTTTTGATGTTCAATATTGCTTCTTATTGCCAGCCTCAGTTAAAGAGTGACAGAAAAAAATTACCTGCTGAAGGCTTGGAGAACAGATTGGTAGACATGGAGAAAGTGATTCAGGAAGATCCTCAAGCACCCAGTACCTCTCAGAATATTTCAGATCAATATCCCAGGTGTGTTCTTCAACAAGGTCTTGTTAGTTTGTCCCAAACTCCCTTTATTTTGTGTGTATGACTTTACAAATCCTCCATATTTTTAAGAGTGCAGTTCTCTGCTGGGGCCCCAATGCGGATAACTCTTCTTATGCCCTCAAGCTGGTGATGCTCAGGTTTTGATAATACAGCAAGAGGAAAAACAAATGGGGGTTCTGCTGTGACACAGTATAGGCAAAGGTTCTCTAATTAAACCATCTTTTAGCTATAGGAGAGCTTTGGGTTAGTGCACTCCCACCAGTAGCAACTAGAGGGCACACAGTGATAAGAAAAAAGCAAAACAGGCCCTCCTTAACTGGGGGGAAAGGGAGTCCTAGGTTAGAGTTCCGCCTTTCCCTTTTCTTGTGTGCGCTCGCCTTGGGATTTCTGGAGCTGAAGGATTTCTGTTTCTTTCCTTGCTTGGGCAGGGCTGCTAAACCCTGTATCTGCTTCCTACAGTCTCCCATCTGCTCCCTCGTCACCCAAGGCTATCAAAGCATGTTTGAATGACCATTTATCCTCCCACACACTTTGGACGATTCCACACCCTCCTTTCTGTTCTAGCTGCAACTGTTTTTCTCAGGTGTGGAGAGTATTGACTTGAGACAAGGACGCAGCTAGCATGGGGGACAGCTCTGGCAGAACCCCAATACACTTTCTTCCCAACTGCAGTTTCCTAGGTCCGAATTTGGGAAATGGCAGCTGTTGCAAACCACAGAGTCAGATTTCCTCTCCTGCTTCTTTGTAGAAGGTCTGAATGTATTAGGTCTGAATGTAGCCATTCAGCTCTTAGGCAGTTACTTTACTTCCTCTGGTTAAGTTTGCTCTTTCTTGTGCTAGAACTGCCACTGAGAGAGAAGCAGTTGGTCAAGTGGGAAAATCTGTGAATTTATTAATTAAAATATTTCTAAGCTAAACTTTAGGGTGGAGCCATCTTTCCTTCCTCAGTAAAACTGTAAACAACAGCAATTGAAAACAGTTAAAACAATTGTAGCGCTGGCTTTGTAGCTGGTGCTGCAGCCAGGAGATATAGCTTGGCTGCAGATGCAGAGGTCACAAGACTACTGTTTCTCTCAACTGCTGAGTCTGGCTTGCCTGATGGTGAGAGGCTCAGCATGTGCAAGGCTAGCAAGGGGGGGGGGAGTAGCTGTAGATGGTGAAAGGATTGAAGTCTCCTCCCCTCTCTCCTGTTTGGCTTTTGCCACAAACCGCACTCCCTTGGTTCCTGGGCCTGTTCAATCACTTCAGTAATATTTTCTCCTTTTGTGGGATAGGGAGAAACCAGCTTCCCAAGAGAATAAGCCATGTACTATCAAACCAGCTCAGCTGGTGAGAGGTCGATTCCAGAGAGTCAGGCCGAACCTTGGAAGAATGATTGACAAGAAAGAAGACCCCATGTCAGAGAGCATTACTGCTCCAGTTGAGGGAGACATAGAAAAAACAGAGATGACCAAGGAAAGTGATCTGCACCTGCCTTCAGAGGTTAGCCACACACTTTAGTTTTCTTTCATTTAAGCACAGCTTTACCTGTCCCAACATTGTGGGAGATGCTGCTGTTTTTCCGGTTCATTTTGGGGCAGGTGAGGGAGCAGAGGGGTCTGCATTAGGAAAGGGACCACAGAAGCAAAATAGTTCTGGCCCACATTCTTGGATAATTGACCATTTTTCTTGCAAAGGCTTTATGGAGTTTTCCCTGCATATCTTTTTCTGTTATATATTTTAAATTAATTCTGTTTCTGAACAATGAATCTACTTGTGTCGCCTTAAAGACTCATAAATTTACTGTCGGATGAAGTTTATATGAACCAGAAAAGCCAAACTTAAATTCCTATGGCAATGATAATTCAGACAGAAGTTAAACAGAAAATTCTTAGAGTCGACCATCTTAAGACTCTACAGGGAAATTCCAGTTCACACTAACTTCTGGATCACAATCCAGATGAAGCTTTTGAGCAGGGATGCCATGCAGACATTGGTAGACTACAGCTCCCATAATTTCTGATCATTGGCTGTGTTGGTAGGGGCTGATGGGACTTAGAGACCAGCAACATCAAGGGGGTGAGCACTATGTTGTTTTGGTTATGTTTTCTCTGTTAGTAAACTGACAAGCGTATGTGTTCTAAAAAATCAAGGATAATGTCAATGCCCAGGCATCCCTTGGTGATCTGGAGAAAAAAGAAGTGTCAGAATCCAGTGAAGCCCCATCACCCGAAAGATATATTGATCAGCAGAAAATTGATTGTCCTGAGAAGCCACAGGGATGCGAACTTCCAAAAGACCAAAAAGAAATGTTTGTTTCTAAAGATGTTGAAGGAAAGTGTCTGGATCTTCCAGAAAGGTAAAATAGTTTTCAATAAGTTAAGTGTTTCTTTGCGAACCCAAGTCTTTATATCAAGCATTATTAGAACTTTCAAGGATCTCCAAGCTGAAAATAACCTTGCCAGAGGGGTGGGGGTGGGATTTTGTTTTTCTCACTATCACAAATTTATTGGGTTCGTGTGGAGGAGCTAAGGAGGAGCTAAGATTGGTTCTGGGTTTTTAAAGGAAAAATATTAATATGGTTTAGACTCTAGAAAATAAAAGGTAGATATACGAAAACACACACACACACACACACACACATTTTCAGGAATAACTAAACACAGGAATGATCTAATTGTTTTGCTGTTACTTTTTCTTTTTGGTCAGTGATATCTCTGGTGCTCATGAAGGGAGTCTTTCAAAAAGCATAACATCCACACATCTGTTGAGGGGTCCTCTTCAGAAGCCGAAACCAAACCTAGCCCGAGCAGCTAAAAAGAAAAAAGCCTCTTCAAAAGAAGTCAGCACCAAAGAGAAAACTGGAAGCGATACACAAAGCAACGCAACCCCAAGTGACAGCAAATCTGGGGAAATACCCACATTAATGGTGAGCCCTGATCAGAATTCTAAATCATGTTTTGATTTAAATGGTTTTGACAATATTGGATTTTCATAAACAAGCTGGTTTTATGCTGTCTGAAATCACCTGCAGCAGCATGGGAACAGCAATGAAATCCTAGGATGAGTGGAAAGCACCCAGTCATGCAAAGGGATCCCTTTCCCTCCCCACCCACCAGATGCAGTGGCCTGTGTCACAGTGAACCCTTTGGAGGGGTTTTCAGGGGACACATAGAGCTGCATCAGGAAGGAGAAGCTAGGAAATCCCCAAGGTGTTTTGTTTTTAGCAGATCCTATTCTCAGTTTCAAAGTCCTTGAGATTGCCTCCCGCTTTCTTTTTTAAGGCTCCTTTGGCAATAAGATACACAAAATTAAGATTTTGTAGCATTCTCTCTCCATATCTTTCTCATTAATTAGGTTTCTTAATGTGGTAGCTTCGCTGGCCTGGTGTTCACCTTTGAAACCACAGTTAAGCTTAACTGCAGTTTAAAAGGAAGTCACTCTGCGGACATAGCACACTATCCACTTCATTACCAAAATTAGTAATGGACTACAGATACAAATCAACTAGTATAACCTGGCTTTTTTTCTGTAGCTGTTAAAACAGCCACCTTCAGTGTCAGTGTGGAAAGGCAGGATATAATTTAGATAATAAATTAGACATTTTCAAAATAAAGACAATTATTTCAATATTTTTAGATAAAACTGAAAATTATTTCAGTTTTACCTGAATGTTAAAGAAGCTGGTTGTCTGCTGCTTTTGTTTAAAGCTGGATGTGAAAGGAAGGGTAGGAGATCTGAAAGGACACAGAAGAGTTTAACATATTAAAGTTTGCACAATTTTGTATTGTTTCCAGCACAATTCCGCGTCATCTTCTGAATCAAGACAAAGAAATCATATAGATAGTATTGAGACGATGTCCCCAACAGGACACGGGCACTCTGGAAAATGTGATTCCTCAGAACAGTCCCCTTGGAGTGGAAGTCAAATCAAGAAAGAAACCTCTAAGGCCCATTCTGTCCAGGAGAGAGCATCTGAAAGAATAAAAGGGTAAAGTTACTCTTTGAACATTATTCTTTAAATCAGGCACTCCCAAACTCAGCCCTCCAGATGTTTTGGGACTACAACTCTCATCATCCCTAGCTAACAGGACCAGTGGTCAGGGATGATAGGAATTGTAGTCCCAAAGCATCTGGAGGGCCGAGTTTTGGGATGCCTGTTTTAAATGGAAACGTGGGACATAAATGCTTCTATGAATAAGTAAAACTTGAACATTTAGTCCATATTGATAATGTAAATGCAGGCCCCTAAGGAAAAACATGTTAGCAAAAGTTTTGTATCTTTTAAAAAAAGAGTTGATTGTCATCTTTTTTCATCACAGAAGAAACATAAATATCACCCTGCCTTTTCCACCCTTTACAAAGAACTCTTCTTAACAGAATGTCTTTTTTATACTTAGAAAACAAGTTGGAAGGACAGTGAAACAGAGGAAAAACATAAGTGGATCAATAACGTCTTTCACTTCTGAATGTGAGAATGACCTTAGTGAAAAGGGGAAACACTACCAAAAGGGGAAACCAAATGTTGGTAGAGGCAGAAGTTCAAAACCAGTCTTTCGCAAGAATGCCAGAAAGGAATATGGGAATTCAAAGGTTAACCTGGTGACTCTTAGGGCTTCTTCTCAGCAAGAGGATGATGATGATGATGATGATGGGGATGACTTTGAGCCAGACTATGAAGTTGAATGCTTTTCACCAGAGGAAGTAAACAAAGCTCCAGTGTTTGTTCCTAAAGGGCTTCGATCTCCAAATCCAGTTCCTGTTCAGATTGAGGAAACAATGGAAGAGGTACGACTGAAACACCTGTAAAGTGGGGGTGAGGAACCAGTGCCCCTCCAGATGTTGGACCCCAACATCCATATGGCCCAGCCAGCATGGCCAGTAGTCAGGAATTATGGGATTTACAGTCTCATAACATCTGGAAAGCTATAATTGCATCATGTCTGCTGTAAAGGGATGACTGCAGATGTGCCAGTTCAGTGTGTCTCTCTGATTGGCCATACTTACAAATAGCTGCTCAGCATCCTTTAAGCTAACGCAGAAAACAGAAGGTCTTAGGCATTTTATTGTCAAGTATGAAAGAACAGCTAATGGAGAAGAGTTGATGGATCATTTTGCCATGACAACGATGGTCTACATTATACAATATGGGGCCAATTGCTTGCCGTGACTTTAGTTTTTTGGCCACAGTATAGTCTGTGACATGGAATTCTTTCCCATGTGTTACCTTACTGGCAATCTGATGACTTGTTTTAAGAAAGTTATTTCTTCAACATTTCATTGATGTTATCTGTCCATTCCTTCCGTGGCCCCCTCTCCCATTAGCAATTGTTCATCTACATATTCCTATTCCTAAGAGTGCATGCATACTTAAGTCCCATTGAGGTTTTGCTTATGCCTATTTTAGGAAGAATTGCTTTTTGAGAATTGTAAAACATATAGCACCCCCACTGCATCTGAAAATATATCATGCAATCACTTCTGCTATATTTTAGTGTGCAGAAAGCAGTTACAATGCACACAGGACATTTCTTAGATCCCTTTTCAGAATGTGTTTGGTTTTGGGTAACTGCTAAACTGAATTGGTATGCTTCCCTGTCCAACAGCTTGAGATATATGAGAATGTTGCGGATGAGCCATTTCTGTCTCATGAACTGAATGTAGATGCTCAGCCTGTAATTCAGACAGACAAAGGATTGTATTCCTCACAAAATGTAAGTATTTTGATTTCTCTCTTTATGCAATATCCTTAAATGTATTTAAAACTTATTTTCTTTAGCATAATTTAGTTCTTGTTAAAACAAAAAAAAATCCTTCCAGTAGCACCTTAAAGACCAACTAAGTTCTTGTTACTTTAGTTCTTGTTACTTTAGGACAGTTAACGTATCATTTGCATGACTAGGGAGCAAGGCTAGCAAAGATATTACACTTTTGTGATGCCACTTGAATAATCCCCACTCCCTTAAGCAAGATGAGAAGCAAATGTTTTAGGGAGTGGCAATACTGATTAAGGAACTGAGTTATTTTTAGCAGTATATTCATCTACTCAGATAATGCATGTAGCACACCATTCCAGTATGGCATGATAACAGGCAAACCTGTAGGAATGTGAAGCCTTGTTGTTTGTGCTCATGTAGGGCTTGTTTGCTCTTTCTCTTGGTGTGGCTTGTCTGTTCCTGCTTCCCCACAAAGTGTCCATGTGGCTCAGATGAGCCATAGTATGGCTGATCATGTCACTTGAATATGGATCATGGTTTGCGCGTTTCAAACAAACCATGCACCAGGTTCATTTAAACAAACATGAAATACATGAAATAAACATTAAATGAACCGCGTGCATGGTTTGTTTGAAACAAGCAAACCATGATCCAGATTTGAACAACACAACAAGCCAAAAATATGGTTGGTTTGAGTTGTGTGGAGAGTGTGGAACCATGTGGCAATAGGGGAGCAACTTCATGATTTATGACAAAATGTGGCTTATGATATTCCAGCCAAACTGTTATTGTCACTATCCATGCTAAGTGAAAAAGCTGATCTGTAGAATTTAATTTAATTTAATTGGGGGGGGAGGGGAGGGAGGGATTCAGAACTACAGTAGTTAACTTGCGTTTCTTTTTATCTAAGGTGGCTGCACAAGAAGATCAAGAAAAGAAAGCAGGTAAATGGTCCAAGTTGTTGACGCTGAACAACTGAATAGCCACTTAAAGAAGCTTGTGGTTATGAAATTCTTATGAGTTTGATTTTCCTCCTTTTCCTTTTGGGCCGTGTCTTCTAGCAGGAACTGTCTTATTATTGATGGATATAGGCCACTGGGAGCCTTGCTTTGAATGAAACGAAGGGTAAAAAAACTATACATAAATAAATGTACCATTGAGACCAAGTTAAATTAGTGAATTTTATTAATAATGGAATTTACAAAAAAAAAAAAAAGTTTTTAAAAGATGAGATCCTCAAGTCTCTCATTCACTAAAGAAAGAAATAACTACTCGGGCTGCAGTCCCACAGACCAGCCTTGCTGGCTGGGTTCTGACGAGAAACATTTGGAGGCCACCAGGTTGGCAAATGCTGCTATAGTCACTTACCTGGGAGTAAGCTGCATTGAAAACAACGATACTTACTTCTGAGTAGAAAGCATATCAGATTGCACTGTAAAACAAGAACTTTGAAACCACTTTCATGGTTTGTAAATGAGGGATGCATTTGTTAGTACCTAGGAGGATCCAAAAGCAACTAGTCATTTTTAAGACAAGCATAAGCAGTTTGGGTGTATTAGAGAAACAAAATTTGATTTGGGTGGCTTTTGTTTGGTAAACATTTTCCAGGGATTAGTGATGGAAGTACCGAAGCAGCCATGACTTTACTTGCTATGAGAGATCCAGCGTTCCAGTTAAACATTGGCATCCAAGGTATGTTCAGTATTATCATATAGCACTTTGGTATAGCAGTGGTACAATGGATTCTGTATTGTTTTTATTCTTTTCTAGCTTTGTGATTATTTTGGAGGGTGGAAATAAAGGTTGTTTTTCCTTTGCAATATTTAATTAACATGCACTGAACACCAAACTAAGTTTGTTTTAAAAGCATGCACTATTTAAATATGGGAAGACCAAATTGTCTCCTCTTCACTGTGATTACAGGTCATCCACTTCTAATTGTTAGCCAGGGTATATTGTGTGGATTCTATACTCAGGTGACAGTAGTAGTTTCTTATTTCCAGGAGGTCTGCTCCATTTTTTTCCTTTTCAAATCTACTTTTTATTAAAACAAAGAGAAAGAGAGTGATAAGTGTTGGATGCTTTTATTGAAGAAGTGAAATATGAAACTTGCACTTGGGAACCATTTTACATTATTTACGCTGGTCATACATTACATTACAGTCTTTTGGCAACTAAAAATGTCTGAAGGATGTTCATATGATCTGAACTAAGAAGTATCTAGTAAACCCTAAACATCATTTTAGGTGCTCTTCGATTTAACCACAGAACCAGACTTTGCACAAGATTCAAATATTGTAAAATAAAAATATTGGTTTAGCTGCAAAATGTATTCCAGTAGTAGATTTCTGTGTTTCTAGTCTCATGGGTATCTTTCATTCAAAATGCAGTGGTGTAATTTAATGAAATTTAGACATGAAAATGTATCATTTACTTAGGATTTCAAACTGTAATCTTTATATTGTCCCAACTGAAATTGCACAGTATAAATGTTTGTTATACATAAATTAAGAATTTAATTATTTTCAACTTTTTCTTTTTGTGGAAAAAAAGAACCAAAAATTCAGGAGTTTCCCAGTAAAGATGAAATGAATGTTACTGATAGCTTCCCAAATGAGTGTCGCGAAGAGCAAAGCGTAGTCCATTGTCACATGCAACAACCTGCCCCTTCAGAAAATGAATCGCTTTCTTCGGTCAGTGCAAACGTAACTGCTGCAGAGGATCATATTGTTGAACCATCAGGCTTGGAAGTTTACTTACAGGAAACAATTAATGTGTCACTTTCAAAAAATACGAATGAAGCTGCTGCACAGCATTGCAGTACATCAGTTTTGGAAGCATGCTCAGAGGAAACAACTAGAATCAGCAGGTTTGCATTGTTCTATTTAAAAATCTGATTGTGTTACTTAGGAATCCTCCTCATTCTTTAGGTTGTAAGAAGTTTTACCATGATAGCATGATATCACCTAGCTCTTCTCTATTCTAACTCGATCTTTTCAAGCCATCCCATGTAAATATAGGTAAATGGACAACATAGGTGTATAGTGTTATGTATCCTGAATAGTCATCTTCATCTTCAGTCTATGGCTTTTAGGACTAGGCCACTCACTCTAAAGCTGCCCAAACACATTAGGACATATAATTGTGCTTGCCATGTGGTGGTGAAGACAGCAAAGAAGACATTCTTTGTTACATTTGCCACATCCTCAAGGGCTCGGCTGGCATTTTTTTTGCTGTGTATCCAAATATTAGTTACCCCAGATTCCCTTTTAACAAACTGTGATTAGTTTGAGTAGTTGACAAGACACTTGGGGGATAAAGCCACTTGACTTTGTAGCAACTTGGATGCCACTATTATGGCAAATTTGGTCAAGGTGTCCAGTGCCACATCTGACCAAGTGTTATGGAATTGTGGCCTGATGATGTCGACAAAATTATCGCACTAATGTGTACAACCACATGCCCTCTGTACCTCTGCCGCCCTTGTTGAAGCGGGGTGGTTGGTTGCGTTCAAGGTGTTTGAAGTGAACTGTCACAGACATTCCTATGCCTTTTCTAGATTGGTTGCATTGCTAGCTAAGATTTTGACTACTTCTGTTGGATAAATGTTGAAATTAAGGGTACTCAGTGGTGGTTTCTGTTTCTCTGCAGTGATTTACTGTCATCCAAAGGAGATCAATCATCCAAACAAGCAAGATGTAGATTTCCTAAGCCTAAACCAAATCTTAACAGAAGTCTGAGGGTGAGCAAGAAAGCTTCTCAAAAATATGTTGATTCGTGTATTGAACAATCTGAAGAAATCCAGAATGGTAAGTTTTTGGTTCCTGCGCTTAAAGCATTTAGTTATCAGGACTTTACAAATCCTTTACCTTGTGCAGAAATTGTACTCTGTGCTTGTGGAGATGTTTTCTGAGAATATCTGATTTCATTTTTCCTAAATTACAAGCTTCTGGTCCCCAAATGTGCATCCAAACCTGTAGGTACCTGTGTCTGTCTGTTCATCCTTCCAGCTGGGGATTAGGTGATGTGATGCCCTGTCAATGTTGTAACCTCATCCAAAATAGTATATATTTATTCCGCAAACTATACTGAGTGGTGTTTTAATGTCTAAAATAATAGAAAAGAAGGTGTCAGACAATGCAATAGAAGAGCAGAAAGTTGAACTGGAAAAGAATCTCAAACTGAATGAGCTAACTCAGAGCAGCTCTGCAGAGAAACATCATCTACAGCTTCCAAGTTCTGGTCCTGCCATGCAGAAAGACAACATAGAAAGGTAATAACACTAGTAATTTTCACATGCTAGTACTTTTGGCTTCTCTCTTAGATATCTTGAGCTGCTGTATGTGAGATATGTAGTAAATTGTGTTTTATAGAATAGGAGCATATCCAGTATATAGTTGACTAGAATTATGGGGAAATATGCAACTGCACATTTACTGGTTCTATATTTAAAGAGGGTGTCATTTTTTAGAGAAAAGAAAGGGAAATAGCATCTTTAATTGTTAAGCCACATCATCTCACCCAAGTATCTTTTGAGATGTGAGAATAATAAAACATCTTTAAGATACTTGAGGAAGACACTTTAAGACATTGTATTTTTTATTAGCTGAACTTATATATGGAACGGTTAATAGTACTTTTAATCACTTTGACAAACAGTGACTGTAAACCTGGCACCATTTGTTTCAAAGCTATGCAGCATGAAAACATTTAACTGATAAACATTTTATGAAGTGAAACTGGCTTAATTTTTCCAAAGAGACAGCACGGCAAGAGAGACTTGGGAAGTTGCATCACTGTTAACTGCTCCAGATGTTTCTCCAGAAGCAGACCCTCCTGAACCACCCGGTGGCAGCAGCACAAACATCAGTGGCCAAGTTTCTGCTCCTGCTGAGCACCAGTTGTTGGCAATTGAACCTGCACAGGTATTTATTTTATATAACTAAAACTGCTATCTTAAGGGAGAGAATAAAAGGAGGAAGCTGCTTCAAGCATGCGCGCGCGCGCACACACACACACACACACAGAACCATTATAGATAGAAGCCACTCTGAATACAGTAGTACATTCTGAGTGTTCCTGATAGTTATTGCACAAACGACACCCTTGCTTATATGTATATTGTCTGTCTATGTCTCAATATGGCCCTGGCCCTCATTCTCAGGAGGAGCTGGCCAATCCAAAGACCGCTACTGGCTGAGGAACTGGACTGGACCGACCCTTCAAGAGAGACTGTTTTTTGAACAAGCGGAGGTCGGGCTTGAGGGGGTGGACTGTGTGCCATAAAGCCTCAGGTGACCTCTCAGCCTTTATTAGAGCACGTTAGTCACTTAGGACTATCTGTGACACTGCAGTCATATTGCTGCCTTGTGGGTTCCTTATTGGAATCAGGACAGGATATTCTTTCCTCCTACTAGATCTCTTTTTCCACAAATGGTTCCGTATCCCTGCTTGTTTGTTGCTAAACTGTATTTTCTTTTTTCTTTTTTTAAATGTTGCTTTGAATTTGGGGTTTGATCAATCTTTTCTTTTTTGATTTGTCTTTAATGGTCTTAACACAAAAGGCATGTCAGACTGTTCTTCTGACAAGCATTTAAACTTTTGTTGTAAATGTGCAAAAAAACTGTAGGAAAATGTCATCTGTGAAGCAGCCTCAAGCTCTGTGGGTTTGGATGAACACTTCAATAATTAGAATAATTGAAGGAATTAATTTTCTTTGAGTTACTGAGCAATCTTTTCTGTGAGTCACTTCAGGCAAAGATTGTGCTATAGGCCAAAGTTGTTCGTTTCCTTGTAGTTATAAGGTAAATTTATAAGCAAGATTTTATTTCCTAATAGTACATGTTTCTAGTCAAATATTCTTTCTTTTGGGTTACAACTTTTGCCAAGTCTCTTTCCTTTATTTCTTAGTGATGTTCTTTCAAAGGAGGAGATCATGTTTATTTATTTTAAAAGGGACTTTTACTCCACTCTTCTAAAACATTTTTGCCAGATGGCTTGGCAGAGGGGAACAACATGGATAAAAATATGTATTCCTTTTAAAGCAATTATCAAGAATTTTTCATTGCTTTATTTTTCCCTTTATCTTCTGAGCATTAGTGTTATTTGGCAAGCTTGTGATTTTTATTGTGATTTTTTAATTGCCAGACTGAAGCAGCCAAGTGTTCCAGTATTTCATCCACCACAGAGATGACTGCAGGTACATTTTACACTGTTTTATGATCACATATTTGCTGCTTTAGGGAACTAGCTTCACGTAAACATTCGTTATGCACTCGTCATTTACAAGTTAGATTAAAAAGAAGAAGACACAAATGCAAATGTGGATCACCATAACCTCCACCCCCCCAGCAACTAGGTATCATTAAGATGTCTCAGACTGAAGCATGTAATGGGCTTATACATCAATGCTTTGGCGAAGATTGAAGAGTTCTCCCTTTGAAACACTGTTACGACCAGTTCTGATTAATTTTATGGCCTACGCGGGTGGCACTGTGGGTTAAACCACAGAGCCTAGGACTTGCCAATCAGAAGGTTGGCGGTTCGAATCCCCACGGCGGGGTGAGCTCCCGTTGCTCGGTCCCTGCTCCTGCCAACCTAGCAGTTCGAAAGCACGTCAAAGTGCAAGTAGATAAATAGGTACCGCTCCGGTGGGAAGGTAAACAGCGTTTCTGTGCGCTGCTCTGGTTCACCAGAAGTGGCTGGCTACATGACCCAGAAGCTGTACGCCGGCTCCCTCAGCCAATAAAGTGAGATGAGTGCCGCAACCCCAGAGTCGCCCACGACTGGACCAAATGGTCAGGGGCCCCTTTACCTTTACCTTTATGGCTGGGGCATGGGACCACAGCTTGCTGACTCTGCCTTTAGGCCTACTTGATGGCCACACTTGGCATCTCCCTTACGTACCATGCATTCTTGAAAAATCCAGTTTGTAGAATTCAAGTTGTGTTGTCAAATTCGTAGTTTTATGTGGGATGTTGATCACTCAGTTTGAGTCTATGTGCATGGAATGTTTTCCTACGAGACGCTATGCAAACAAGATTTCCTCATGTGGAGATTCAGTGGGAATTCACTTGAAATGGCCTGTAGCAATCCTGCTTTCCCTACTATTAGGGAAAATTTATTATAACTAGTTCTTCAACATTGTACATAAGGCTTCTTTGCGTTCGCTTCTGTGGATGCAAAAGATACTAAGAAAACGGCTATTTTGGTAATAGTTAATGTTTATACTAATAAGCTGTCAGGAATGTTTTTATAAATGTAAGGTGAGGCATAAATATTTAAGGAATAAAAATTGGAGTTGGCACATTATGAAATGTATAATGTAGTCTAATTACATATGATTTTAAAAGATATCTGGATTCCATTTGTTTGGCTGTATCTCTAATATGTGTTACAGTTGCCACTGCTTACATACAAGAAGGGAATTTGTACATGGCATTATCAATCGTATATCAAGGCTGGGTGCAGGGGGCAGAGAAGGGGAAGATCTGCTGTGGAAGTTTGCCATATGTTTGAACACCAGTGGATACAGCCCAGGGTTGTATTCATTATGTAGCTGAGCATGGAGCAACCTTGCTCTCTTCTTACAGCACTTGCATATCACTTGTGAAAATAAAAAATACTGCAAGGGTTTTTGAAGAGAGTAACAGCATGCAGAACGATGTTAGTTTATATATTATTAATCTTTTATTTGCCCCACATATGTATCTTAGTAGTTAGTGCTGGAGTTGAAGAATATCCAAAGGGAGAGGAGCCAACCTTCATTTTAACATTGGTGGAAATCTCCGTTGGTTCAGAGAATTGCAGTGACGGATCCGGTTTGCTACAACAAGCGTCTGAACAGCTGCTTCCAGCACCAGTTTTTTTTACCCCAGACAATCTGAACTCCACAGAAGTGGCAAGAGAAGATAAGTAAGTAATATTATCTTTTAATATGAACTGATGTTCTTTTGTTGGGTGTACTTAAGACTGGAGATGGTAGTGCCCTTATATGAGCGTGCAGCTCCCAGAGAATTGGCGAAGAGGGGAATATAGCCCTCTGGCTGGAAAAAAATTAGTTATGCCTGATTTAAAGGGATATAATGGAAGAGAATTTGCCCTTTTATCAAATGAAAGTTTTGATGGGATTCACCTTGTGGGAACATGAAATAGGCTCTATGTTTCCCCTCTTCTTGTGGTCAGCCAAGTTATTCATGATAAAACTATTAGAACTGCCAGCTGATTGGAACTGTACCTTGTCAAAGGACAAAATTCTTCTTGTGAGCTCAAGGCAAGGAGCTACTTTCAGATAGAGTAGTTTTTACTGCTCTGTCCTAAGCATACAGTAGTTACTTGGACTGTAGTCCCATTGGTCTAAGTGAAACCTCTGCCAAGTTAAGGAGACAAGCATTGCAGCTTTCAAAGGGCATTAAATTATTGCTATTAATGAGAGTTTTAATTTGAATTAAATTTACATTGAATTAAATAACACTAATTTCACAACTTTTGCATGGCAACTTTGTACAGCTTTGGAGCCGTAACAGCTGCTATTGAAGAAAATGCTGTCTCTTTGGACAACACTGCGAGGGCAGAAGGATTGCTGGAAGCCTCGTTGGAACAATTGGCAGAGCTTGGTTCAACCTCTTGGCGGAATCTGAAAAGGCATGCTGAAGCCCTTGAAGAAAGCAGGAATGCCCCTGAAAAGAAAAAAACGTCTTCTCCTATAGGGGGAAACCTGGAAAGCACCAATAAGGTCAGAGATTAATTCAGAGAATCACAAAAGTTAGAATCTTTGGGTTCGCTATCTGTTGCCTGAGTGAAGAAAACTTGGGAGGTTGCATGAAAAAAGGATGGAGAAAGCACTTCTAATATGTCTCAGTGCTGTTTTTTGATGGCAGCAATAGAAAAGAGTCAATTTTTAAGAACCCTGCGCTATGGTGAAGTGCTGCAATTGAAAACAACATGCTTATTTTTTTTAGGATGTTCTGATTTTTGACTGCTTTCTTATGCACAGTAGTCCATTCCATTTTGAGAAATGTATTTATTTAGGGTATTTATTACAAAGAAGAAATCTAAAATGAACAAATGTTTTAAACCACTCATTTGGGAACTTTGAGAACAGGTGTTAAAGAATTTGGCTACTGAGTTGAGAATTAGTTTCCATTGTATTTATATTTTGTGGTTGTTTAATTTGGAGAATTGTTAGGCACGTGCACATAGGAAAGCCAGTACAAAAGTTAAATGACACTATCTGTTTAAACAAACAGGCATAGTGGGTGCCTTATGAATCTTTGCAGAAGCTTATGACCAGCCCAGGGACCTAAATATAAGGAATCTAACCAGAAAGAATCGGCAAAATAAAATCAAATGGAAAAAACCTGAAAGTTTCAAAAGAACACAGATTGGGACTGACACAGTCAAGTGCATAGAAAACCAGCAACATTTGTTTAGCTTGTGTTAAAGCCAGTGTAAATTTCACCTATTTTCATCACCATTTGTGAGCAGCAAGACAGTTTCTGTGAAATTTGACTAGGATTCTTGACTTTCCTAACAATTCTGAAAGAAATCTTTTCATCACAGAGCGGATTATAGGACTGTGCAAGAGGAAATACAGCGCCTCTTCATTCTAGTTTAATCTGCATTCAAACCCCATCACTTGTATACTGCAGGGGTTGCCAAGTCGTGGCCCAAGGGCTGTTTCTGCTCCCGCCCCCATGCCTCTGAAAACAAGTCTCTTTAAAAAGTGTTCTTTTAATATTTTTTTTGGGGTGGGGTGAATCTGACCTTTCCCATGCTCTGTTGCCAAAAGGTTTTTGTGATCCAATCCAGACCGTATCAGAATTGTTCCTCTTTTTTTAAAAAAAAAGTTTGTAAACTGATTTTGTAATGAAATATTTTAAAAATGAATTAAAACAGAGAGAAATGGCTAATGAGAAAGCCTTTTTGAAGGCAGCCACGATAATTTGGTTTTTAACAAAGCTCACGTCTACATTTTGGTCCCCAGAGACATCACTTGAAATTTCATCCTGAAAAGGTTAGCTACGGCTATTATATTGAGTTGTGGGATCTGCCATCTAAATTAATAATGCATAGCTGTTATTGCTGTAGTCACATTAAAGATCATAGTGGCATTTGATATCTTTCTACTGTATTTTGTAGAGTAATTCTTGTGTGTGTTTTTTGCTATGTATTTGTATGTGGAACTGAGCTTTATTCGTATTTTAAGTTATGTTCTTTGTATGTTTCTATGGGTAAAATAAATAAAAAATATATCATAAACACATGCTGCAGATTAATTAAATAAACTATGAGAATTTTTCTCAGGAAATGTAGTTTTGGAAATTAGGGGTCATACCCAAAGCTGCAGCTTTACTGGCTCAAGGGGCTTAAATGTGCGCAAGGGATTTTCCTTTTTCCCTCCTGTCCCCTGAGCACCATCAAAATCAGCTCTGGAGATTTGGGAGATCTTCCTGAGCAGATTTAGGGGAGATGTAGGAGGAGGAGAGTAAAAGTCCTGTTGAGCCATTGGAACTCCGCTGGTGCAACATTAGATAAAATCCTAGTTTTCCACTTTATGGGTTGCATCCAGTGCTGTATGTGCAAAGTTCTAGGTACACAGTGGAACTTCCCCTTCCTTTCATCTCCTTGTGCACCCTCAAAAGCTGCTCCAGGAGGTCCTCTAACTCTAGGGGCAGATTTTGAGGGTGCACAGGAAAGGAAGGGAAGGTTCTGTTGCATGTGGAAGTCTGTTGTGCTAACAGAACAGCAGTGTTGAACACAACC
Organism: Podarcis melisellensis; assembly: GCF_964234715.1. NCBI lineage: Eukaryota > Metazoa > Chordata > Lepidosauria > Squamata > Lacertidae > Podarcis > Podarcis melisellensis. Next base: position 33,208,227 of record NC_138543.1, read on the forward strand.
CCATGTTTAATCATTTGAGAACCAGGAAACAAACATGGGTTCGTGTCCAACATTGCTGTTCTGCTAGCACAGCAGACTTCCACTTATACAATAGAACTTTTGCAAGACAAATTTTGTTGGAGATATATATGAGTCTCCTCTCAACTTCTGCTTTAGGTACCTTAGTAGACCCTAGAAAAAAAATTAATTGAAAACCCAAATCTAAATGGTTTTCTGGAAGCAGTGTTCAGGTTAGGAAGTAAATTATTATTATTATTATTTATTTATTTATTTATTTATTTATTTATTTATACCCCGCCCATCTGGCTGGGCCTCCCCAGCCACTCTGGGCGGCTTCCATAAAAACCAAAAATACATAAATGAATTAGTTCATCATGCAAATTTTTGGAAGTCCACCACTGGCATAGATATTATCTTGAATCCCCAAATAGATGTAGTATTTTTCCATTCAAGATGGAGGATTTTGTAAACTGTTTCAACACATTTACCCTTAGCCAAATATCTTAATTCACTTGTAATGAAATATATTGGGGGACAAATAATACTAATTCAGCCTTACTTCAGGAAATGAAGTTGATGTATCATTAAAAAGTTTAATCCCTGTTCTTTCACAGTCTAAATAATAGAAGCAAGTGTATTGTCCTTTTGAATCATATTTCTGAAAATGAACTTATACGGATGTTCATATTTCCTTTCATGCAGGGTGCCTCTATGAAATCAAGTTGTATACCAAGGAAAGCTGCTGGTAGGTGAAATTTATATTGTTTTCACATACAAAGGCACGGAACATGTGATTTTCTATAGTTAGCTATTGATGTACGCCAGCATCCCAAATGCATTATTGAATTTTTTATTTTAACAGCAGGCATTATTAATCAATTAAATTTCTATACCAAATTAATTAATTAAATTTCATCCAAATATCACGGGGCAGTTTATAATATACATAACATAATAACAAACAAAAACAATACCTCACACCTTAGATATGTTTAATTAGCCAAAGGGTTGGGAGAAGACGAATGTTTTTGCCTGGCACTTAAAAAGGCACCAGACGGGCCTCTCTGGGGAGAGCATTCCACAAACGGGGAACCACCACAGAATAGCCCCCCCAGATCTCTCATGGAGGAGGCACTCAAAGAAGGACTTCAGGTGCTTGCTGGGTCTGGCTTGGTTCATATTGGGAGAGGCAAGCCTTGAGGTATTCCTCCGTCCAGATCAGAAACATCTTTCTTTCTTTAAATTACTTACATAGCATCTTTCATTTCAAAGAAATGCCATGGTGGTTTATATGACAATAAGTAAAATAAAAATATACCATATAACAACAAAAGATCCATATCAGTAAGCTTGGATGAAGATGTAGGTTTTCAGTGGCAGAAGCACTCAACTGTCAGTACCCACCTGATTCCTGATTTTGAAACTCACCCTCTACTTTCAAAAGTAGTTCCTCATGTGCTGTGTGGTTGGGCAGATGCTGTTTGAGAAATGCATCTATAGCCACTTTCGGATTCACAGAACTTGTTGTCTCTTGGGCATGAGTTGATGTTACTGAATGTCTATTTCTGTTGGAATATCTTATATGTGGGGAAATGAGACAAATTTGTTGTTTTGTATAGAGTAAAATGGAATTTCCCTGTAGCAGATTCTATATTTTTTGCTTATTTATTTGTATTTGCTGTCGTCTTATTTTTTAAAAAGGGAAAAAGTCAGGAAAATCGAACATTTCAAAGAAGAAAACCACCTCCACCTCTAGACCAGTACCTAAATCTATGGAGGTAAAAGTAATGGAAAGAGAGCACCCTCAATCTTCTCTGAATTTAGGGGCTGTGCTCCTTGATGAAGCAGCTGCTACTGGTGACCAAGTGTCAAGGACACTCCATGCAAGAAAATCAGAAACAAGTGAAAAACAGAAAAACTCAGTTGAAACCTGTAAATCTGTACAATCAGAGCAAGCTGGAGGCACAGCAGTCATTCCAAAAAGACAATTATCCAGGTACTTATTTAGTAGCTGTTTTTAGTATGCTATGCTGCTCCCCCGCTTTGTAGTGGTGTTGAAACATGTGCACATCACTAAACGGCGTTTCCATGCGCTCTGGCTTCTGTCACGGTCGTCTAATGGCACCAGATGCAGTTTAGGCATGCTGGCCACATGACCCGGAAAAGCTGTGTGCAGATCAATGCCAACTCCTTTGGCCTGAAAGCAGAGATGAGCACCGCACACCATAGTTGAATTTGACTGGACTAAACCAATCCAGGGGTCCTTTACCAATGCACTAAGGTCTGCACCAATCTGCTTTACTGCTAACAAGGTACAGACAAAACTAAAGTACTATGTAAACCCAACGCAAGCGGTAGAATAACCTCACATGAACACAATATCAAGTAGCAATACCACCAAAGGAGTTGACTAGCTCCCGATTCTGTACCATATACAGCAGAAAAGTTAATCCAGATGAGAGGAAAGTGTTTTATTGTTTTCTTTTTAAAATCAATCTTAATAAGTCTTAGTTTCCCTGTGGCACAATGGGTCAATGCATCTGGCTGTTAACCAGAAGGTTGATGGCTCAAGCCTACCCATGAATAATTGTTAGCAGGATTCTTGCATTGCTGGGCGTTGAGCTAGAATAACCTTTGGGGTCCCTTCCAACTCTACAATTCCAAGATTCCCATGAGAGGGTTGTGGGTTGTTGTTTTTTAACTTTCATTATTATCACCATATGTCGGACAATTTATCTTGACATTTGTATTATTTTTGTATTGAACAGGTCATATAAAAGATCTCTGGGATTTTTACCTTTAATTTGCAAAAATAATAATAGTGATGATGAAGTAACTAGTAAAGGGAGTAAACAGCCTCTCCAGGAACCTCATATATTGGTCTCTGAAAGCACTGTTGAATTTCCAAAGTTGTCCTCAAACAACAAGGAAGATACTCAAGAAAATAGTTCGTTTCCATCAACCTCCAACTGTGAGAATGGAAGCTCCTCTACTGTTCAGGTATGCATGATTTTATTACACATCATCTATTAAAGTGTGTTGAACTCCACAGCTCGTAAGATAATGTCCCGTTCTTCATTTATTAGTGCATTCCTCATTGTGCTGCACACAGAAAGGTGCTTTAGTGGTTAGGCCATATTTTGTATGAATTGTTTCACTTTGTGACTCATGGAATGTAGAACTGCATGGCCTTTTAAAGACAGACACTGCCTGTCTTTAAATCTCTAGCAAATTTTTGTTTAACTTAATTATAAAAATTTAACAGTAATTAGTTCTCCACAACCTCCTTGGTCTTTTAGTTACTTAGTTCTCCCAGAAACATATACGGTAGGCTCCAAACCGCTTTAAAGTTTTTTTTTTTTACAATCAAGCAGTGTATAAATTTTATAAAACAAACAAACATGGAAAAGTAAACAATTAAGCCAGAAACAAAACTTCATTGCCCTGTAGCTGTGTCAAAAACCTATGTAGAGAGTGAAAGATATGTTTTTCTCCAGAAGGTATTTTTTAAAGGCCATGTCACCGTGTGCAGTCTGGTGTATGCTTTGTGGCTCTACATTGTGATAAAGCAAGGTTTGAATTACTTCAAATCAGTGAAGAGCAGAGATGGGGAACCTGTGGCCCATGTTGTACTTCCAACTCCCATCAGCCCTAGCCAGCATAGCGAATTGTTATGAATCATGGGAGTTGTAGTTGAGCAACATTTCTCAACCCCTGATGTAAAGACTACTGGCTATCCCTCTTTAGTCAATAAGGGAATCTCTTCTTTATTGGGTTGAATCTAAAGCTTCCCTGAAAAGAGCTCCTGTCACGGAAAGAGTGTTCCAAAAGACTACTAATGGGAGCCAACAATTTTTGTTGGTTGACCCCCCCCCCACCGCCCCCAGTTCCACAAATCTGCTCTGAAGAGTTTGGAGACACTCCCACAACAGTGAGAGGTGTTGCATGGTGCTGCAGAGGACATGTGAAATTGGAAAAAAACAACCCACCTCTTCTCTGCCTCCTCTCCAAGTAGAATTCTCCATTGGATCAAAAGCACTTCTGTTCATGGACAGACTCTCAAGCAAGAGCCACTTTTGGATTCAATCCATTAAAAATGTTTTAGAATAGCTATTGCAGTGTGATTTGTATAGAAAATTATATTCTGAAACAAGTGAGCAAAATCATGCACTCCTAGCAGATGTTAGTTTAACATTTAACATTTACATATTTCTTATCTGTTGCTTTTATCTGTTTGTTTTTCTTGTAGATTTTATCTGAGATATCTGAAAAGGAAGGTATTACTAAGGAGCCGGGAAAAGAAGAAGAACCAACCAGGATCTCAGAATATTTCTTTAGTGATATTTTTATGGAGGTGGATGATTCAGAATAACTGAGGAGCTTATCAAATGCCTGGCATCCAAGAATGCATTGTAGCAGTAATGTAATGCCTTTGACTAGTCACAAGTTTTCAGTTGGCCCTTACATTTAATGCAGAATTATTTTTCTTTTACTATGAATAATCTATCATTTGGAAACACTGAAGAAAACACTAGTCTCTTAAGTTCCAAGATACTCACAAGAACAGCACCAGATCTGTGTTTTATTTTGGTACAAGTAGTTTCTAGATGCATGGCTACACTTGAGAAATGCCATGAAGAATGAGCAGACACTATCTAAAGATAATGCTCATGTTTGTGGGGGCTGTAAATTATCTTTACTTCTTTTTGTGAAGTAAATGTTTATGGGATGTGGATCATAAAATAAGCCAAGTTCTGATTTTAGTCATCTTATTAATATTATTATTTTATAACAAATGCCTATGTGAATTTGTTCAAAAATGTAATGTTTAATTTCTTTTCAATGTACAGAGATAAATGTGAAAAAATATTTATTTAAGTTGAATGTATAGAAATTTTAACTATGCCAACTTAGTTCTGTCCGTCCTGGAGATAAAAGAGGAATTTAATATTACTCTATTTCTAAGCACTAAATTTTAAATGAAAAAGCTAAAAACAATGAAAAGCATAAAATGACCCATCAAACACCCACTGACAAGGAGGAATTGGATGTTCAAGAATAAGATCAGCCCCAATATATAAAAGGATAATATATCATGATTATTACTGGTTCCCTCCCCCACTTTTGTTACCTGTTTAGATTTTTGACTTTTATCCTTCCCTGTTTATAGCCTTGGTTGGCGATGATTTTGCTAAAAGGCACAACTTCCATGCGACATTTTTGGGGAAACTTGTCTAAATCAGTTGTGCTCATTCTGAGAAAGGTGTCCTATTTTCTCTGCATTTTTCTTGAACCTAGTGATTTGGATACCAAATATTGCTCATCTCCTTTATTAGCAGTTTGAATTGCTAATATTCAAATTAGCAATTGAATATAACTTTATTCTACATTTCCCCATAAATATTAATATTTGCAAATACTTGGAAGTAGTTGTTCTCACTTGCAATTGTCCAACTAAGCATACAATTTTGTAGCTGTTTCTCTTTCCCAAATCATCTGGTTTGTGACATATATCATCCCAAAACAAAATTACTTATGTTATTAAATTGGATAATAGAAGCATTACATACTCTTCACTTTTTCTAAAGGTGTATCATATAGTTATCAGTAGCACATCAGTGGATGTCCACTAAGTGTGTCAGTTCTCCGCCAGAAAAAACCAGAACAAACACTGTCCAAATTCTATCCAAATCTGCTCGAGTAGGTTGGACTATCCTCTGGAGCAGATTTGGGCAGGTGAAGTCGAAAAGAAAAGAAGGGAAACTCAATTGCACAAGTAAAAGTCCATTCACACGACTGCATGTTGCCCAGTATTTTAATTTTCAAACTAACAAGTCTATATTTGCCTGCTGGTTTGAGCATTTGAATTTTGTTTCAATTCTGTCATATCTGAAGCCCTAAATAGAACAAAAAAAAAGCGCCAAATAAATGTGAATAATTTACCAAATATAAATTTAGATCAACAGACTCAGAGAAAGTGGAATCCGTTCCAGTATGCTGTTACTTCATGTTAATCACATGGAGGAGATATAATGTACTCTCAAATTATGTACACTCAAGATGAGGCTGCTGAAATAATGAAATACGTTTTTATGTAATTTGCTGGAATTGTTTTAAATTACAAAGCAAAACTAATTGTTTTTTAGAAATCACATAAAAAGCTCAGCTAGAAGGTGCCTTATCTTTCCTTGCTAAATGGAAAGAACAGTCGATCCTATTAGCTTTCACTGTAAACCATGTTTTCTTGGTTATCCCTTTTAAACGTCTTTAAAACATGCATATTTCTTTCATGAGTATTGTATATATTTAATGACAGAAGGGAACTAAATATGCTGGGTTCAGAAACAGAGCATTTCATTTGCATAAAAATATGATAAGGGGTTGCTGTCCTGGAAAGTGTGACACACTTTTTTTTCTCAACTGTGTGTAATGTTCCTGTGGAAGCTTTCTATTTCAAAGAAAGCGCTAGTAGCGCTTGTGTTATATATGTAAATTATGTGAATAAATAATTTTGTACCACTGAACTTGTTACGTCTTTCTTTAAAGGCTGGTGATTTAGGGTACAGTAAATGGTACTGCCAACCTAGCAATTAGAAAGCACATCAAAGTGCAAGTAGATAAATAGGTACTGTCCCGGTGCGAAGGTAAACGGTGTTTCCGTGCGCTGCTCTGGTTTCGCCAGAAGCAGCTTAGTCATGCTGGCCACATGACCAGGAAAAACTGTCTGCGGACAAACATTGGTTCTCTCGGCCAGCAAAGTGAGATGAGCGTTGCAACCCGAGAGTTGTTCACGACTGGACTTAACTGTCAGACTTCCCTGAATATGAGCAAGTGTGGCTCAGATCAGTGCCTGTCTGTAGAGATAGTGAGATAATTGAAAGATTTGTCCTAAATGTTTTTTTAACTAGTTTGTTTTTCTGCAAAATTGCAAGTGATTTAGCTTTAACAAATTGTATGTCTAACTCTAAGAGAACTAGCTGTGTCTACAGACTGTGATCCCTGTTAAGACAGTCATTTTTTGAGACTAGTCAGAGCAGATGAAGTGTCTCTCAGCACCACCAGCAGCAAGATATTACCAACAGCAAGTTCTGTATGCCATATGTAATAACAGTAGGCTCTGTGATTATTGTGGACAGTGTTCTGTACCTACTACTGCTCTGTTGTTGTTGTTGTTTAGTCGTTTAGTCGTGTCCAACTCTTCATGACCCCATGGACCAGAGCACGCCAGGCACTCCTATCTTCCACTGCCTCCCGCAGTTTGGTCAAACACATGCTGGTAGCTTCGAGAACACTGTCCAGTCATCTCATCCTCTGTCGTCCCCTTCTTCTTGTGTCCCCTTCTCTTTCCCAACATCAGGGTCTTTTCCAAGGAGTCTTCTCTTCTCATGAGGTGGCCAAAGTATTGGAGCCTCAGCTTCAGGATCTGTCCTTCCAGTGAGCACTCAGGGCTGATTTATTTAAGAATGAATAGGTTTGATCTTCTTGTAGTCCATGGGACTCTCAAGAGTCTCCTCCAGCACCATAATTTAGAAGCATCAATTCTTTGGTGATCAGCCTTCTTTATGGTCCAGCTCTCACTTCCATACATCACTACTGGGAAAACCATAGCTTTTAACTATCCGGACCTTTGTCGGCAAGGTTATGTCTCTGCTTTTTAAGATGCTGTCTAGGTTTGTCATTGCTTTTTTCCCAAGAAGCAGGCGTCTTTTAATTTCGTGACTGCTGTCACCATCTGCAGTGATCATGGAACCCAAGAAAGTAAAATCTCTCAGTGCCTCCATTTCTTCCCCTTCTATTTGCTTCTGGTGAATATTCACAATATTCTCAATATATACATAGGTTGATAATTAATAAATTTGTGCCTAGTTTATCTACCAAATGTACCTTTTTGAATGGCCCAGCATTGTTTGGAAGGTGGAACTGGCAACCTTGTACATGCAAAATGCTGTATGCTTTAGGGCTGTGCTAAGCTTCATGGACATACCGTATATTAATTTTATTTAAAAAGGAAATTTGTCAAAAATCAATTTGCCCTGCTCAAAGCAGTGTCTTGCTCACTTGGGTCAAATATATTGATCATTTCATTCATTACATTTATAGACCTGTTGTGTCTATTACATAATTGTATGCAAAACCTGTTTCTCGCTCCATGCTTAACAGAAAGCACCAATCTAGTTTCATAGGCTACTGCTGTTTGCATTTCTCTCTTTTTATTTGAAAGTCTGTATGGCTGGCCATTAATTTTCCTATAGGGTAGGATGTTTTCTTCCATAACAGAACTTTTAACAGGTCTATGATGAATAAGCATTCCAATAGGTGTAGTTTGTCCCACTACTGAATCTCTATACTAGTAATCTGTTTTGTTCACTATTTCACTGCTGCGGAATGTGGATGACAGTAATTAGCTCCAGCAGACTTTGAAACAGTACTGGTGAAATTTATGGAAGATACAGCTGCTGATGGGCTTAATTTCTTTATGCAAACCTCCCCACCTCTTTCTGCTACGTTATCTCCAGCTGTTTGCAGCTGTACAAAACCTCCACAACCAGAGGTAGTCTACCTCTGAATACAACTTGCTGGAGCCACACAGCAAGGGGAAACCTTGTACCTTTACTACCCTTGCTTGTGAGCACCAGTGCAATGGAATCGGTTAAGAATGGTCCTGCAGAAGGTGTTGGACTACAACTCCCATTATCTGCGAGTGCTGGCTGGGGGTCGCCACTATCTAGACCAGGGTTCCCCAAACTTGGGTCTCCAGTTGTTTTGGGGCCACAACTCCCACCATCCCTAGCTAGCAGTGGTCAGGGATGATAGAAACTGTAGCCCAGAAACAGCTGGAGACCCAAGTTTGGGAAACACTGAAGGGGCCAAACTCCTCCACGCAGCACCACAAAGCTGGTGTGAACTTCTGCCACTCGCACACCTGCTAAAAAGTCAGAACAACGTTGCCAACGAAAAGAAGGCAGCCTTCTTTTAAAGGGACGGGAAAAAGACACTCCTCGGGAAGACGGGAAGGGATTTGGAACCGAGGGCGAGAGAGGGCCGGCATGTCGCTTTCCACAATCCCCTCCTGTTCCCTTCGCCTGCCTCTTCCATTGGTCTGAGGTACCAGGAAGAAGCAGGCGGCGCCTGGCGAGGGGAAGGCCTCGTGCCGCCTAGGCCTCGCTCCGTCTCTCTATTGGGCGACGCGGGGGGAGTGGCCGTGAGGTTGGTCCCAGGCCCGGGAAGTTGTTCCTCCGCCGCCCGCCCTTCCTCCCCCGGCCGCCGCGATGTTACCGGGCCTGAAATGCCGCGTCTGCACGCTCTTTCGCTGCCCGCGCGCGGCCGCGGCTGCCCTCCGCCGCGCTTACCATGGGGACAAGGTGGCCACGGTGGGCTCTCAGCCCGACGTCGCCTCCCCGGTTTATCAGGTAGGCCGAGGAGGGAAGGAGACCCGTTTCCCTTTGGTTTTTCCCTTTTATTTTAAAGGGGGTTGAGGTAGTCTGCACACACGCGCGCGAAAGGTGAGCTCGCGTGGGTTTCTTCACTGCGCACCTTCGCTTGCTCGTACCTGACGCGGTCTTAGTTTAAAAAGGGAGGGAAAGACGGGGCTTGTGTTCCTTTCTGGTGGCTAGAAGCCTTCTTCCCAATATGGGGAACCATGCCTAGCAATTCGGAGTGTAGGTCCGAATCAGTGTAGAAGTCTCGTCCCATAGCTTCACACTTGGCATTTTCTCTCACTGGGAGCGCAACAGCTGCCACATTAGCCTGGTTAGGCAGGGAGATAGGCAGCGGTGTAGTGGAGCAGAAGCTCATCCTTACAGCTACAGTGGTACTTCGGGTTGAGTACTTAATTCGTTACGGAGGTCCGTACTTAACCTGAAACTGTTCTTAACCTGAAGCACCACTTTAGCTAATGGGGCCTCCTGCTGCTGCCGCACCGCCGGAGCACAATTTCTGTTCTCACCCTGAAGCAAAGTTCTTAACCTGCTAACCTGGGTTAACAGAGTCTGTAACCTGAAGCGTATGTAACCTGAAGCGTATGTAACCTGAGGTACCACTGTACGAGCTATCAATAAGGTGGCTGATCTATTTCTCCAAAGGGCAGCACTAAGCAGCATAATCTCTCCGCCTCCCACTTTTAGAAGGAAATATGTTCTAGAGCAGTCATGTTGCGAACCCGAGAGGATGCTTCCGAGAAACTAGAATTTCATTCCTAGTACAAAATGGGTGTCACATGCTCTGATCCCCTTGACCCCACCAGCAATCAAATCAAATAGTTTGATGTAAGGGAGAAGCACTCCCTTCAGGAACTTGGGTCCCAATCTGTTACCACTTTTTACGCTAACATAAGCACCTTGCATGCTGACAGCTTCTAGGAGCCGCAGGTGAGAGCTGAATGCAGGGTGGCGACCAAAGGTGGACACACTACCCCAGAGGTACTACCCCTTGCCTAACACCCCATATACTCACAGCTTTGGCTGACCGGCTAAACCAGGTGGAGGTAGCTGTTGGGTCTCAAACCTTCGGTGAGTTAGAGTTTTGCCTGCATGCGAAGATGGGCTCTGGTGGATTGAGCAGACAAGACCAATAGTGGTTCCAAGGGTTAAGAAGCCGTTTTTTGCATGTGCTGTAGAGGGAAGTAAGGGACAGATGAGTCTTATCAACGCGAGAGAAGAAAAACTCTGATTCTAAACCTCTGTTGACTTGTGGGATATGTTTGGGAGAAGAAAAAGCTAAAGCCCTGCACAAATCTGGAGTACAGTCCCTGTGACAGTTGGATGGTGCCTTGTACGCTTCCTTCTGGCAACTCCTACAGCCAAGCTGGTGCCCAATATATTGCTCTACTTTCCTTTGGACCACATCAGTGAGGCCGAGAGAGCATTTTGTCATCTGGGCAGCCCAGGGCTTCCATACGCACTGCCCAGACTTGTGCCCCAGGGAGGTCACTTTGGTGCTGCTAATGCAGCATTTTGACTTCACCCCCGAGAGCACACTCCATTGTCTCTCAAGGCAGATGGATGCCAACAAGCACCATAGGCAGCCAATGAAAATTCTTCCAAATTGGTATTATATGGCTTGGATGTGTTGAACCAAGTAAGAGTCTTGTGGCTACATTTTGCACTGACCGCAGCTTCTGGACTGCCTTCAAGGGTAATTATTGGCCTTTTGGAGCATGTTGAAGACATTTTTCCTTCGGGAGGCCAGGTTTTTATCCCAGCTGGTATCTGTGTTGGATTTGAGTGGATTTTATATACAGTATGTGGCATTGTTGTTTTAAATTACTGTACATTTCCCCCCCCCCCCAATTGCTTTTATAAATGCAAATGTTTCAACTGTTTTGTACAGTGGTACCTCGGGTTACATACGCTTCAGGTTACAGACTCCGCTAACCCAGAAATAATACCTCGGGTTAAGAACTTTACTTAAGGATTAGAACAGAAATCGTGCTCTGGCAGCGCAGCGGCAGCAGGAGGCCCCATTAGCTAAAGTGGTGCTTCAGGTTAAGAACAGTTTCAGGTTAAGAACGGGCCTCTGGAACGAATTAAGTACTTAACCCGAGGTACCACTGTATATGCTGCTGCTCTCTCTATATTTCTATTGTATTATAAATCGCTTAGGATGCCACATGTGAAGTAATTCATAAATGAAATAAATAATAATAACTGTAGTCTGACATAGTAGGGTTTAGCAGCTAGTGGATCTGGCACATAGTTGACAGAGAGAAGAGAGGAGCATGGAAGGTTTTGTGGCTGTGGCAGTGTGGCTTGCTGGAAGTCCATTTGGGACTTCCATTTGCCAGTGGTGTAGTGTGGGTTGTCAGCACCTGGGGCAAGGCAAGTAATTTGCGCCCCCTAACCCATGGATTTTAGCACTCGAGTCTCTTCCACTAGATTAGCGCCCCCCCAGATGTTGCGCCCGGTGCAGCCGGCCCCCCCTGCACCCCCCACGCTACGACACTGCCATTTGCTCCTTTGTAATTAGTTCCTTGTTAGTACTCTGCAGGATCTCATTGTGAGTCTTGATTAGTTTTGGATTTTCTTTTAAAATTATTTAAAAGGAAGTTTCAAGTGAATGGCCAAGGCAAGCCAGATGTATCTAGTTATGCTTAATAAACAACTATTCACAAGTATATCTAGTATAACATTCAAGGAGCAAGATGGCCCATGTTGTTAGCTGTTGAACAGGTGTAGCTATTATTTATGAAGGTCATAATATGTGCACTTTGTTTCACCAGCATGTGAGGTTCCTTCCATGAGGTGCTCATACTCTGAGCAAATGTAATATGGCAAGATACTGTGCAAACTCAGAAACGGTGCAGCGGCAATCATGAGTTGCCCTTCTTGATCTTTATTGTTTGTTCATTTCTGAAGATTTAACAAGGCAGGGTGGAAGATAGCTTTCAAGGCAGGATAAATGGAAAAATAGTTTGGTAAGACAGAAAGCCTATGTGTTAGTTCAGGAATCTAAATTCATTGATGAAGTCACAGGGACAGAACTGGCAGCAGATTCCTGTAATGCACCATTTGTTTTTCCTGTGTGTTAATAATTATACATTTAGTATTCTGCTTCTTGAGTTTTCATTGTCAAACTAAAGAGAAAATAATAATGGATTCACTTACATTTTGCTGTGGCTACATGAAGTTCATAGTTCTTTTCAGATCCCATTGTACATGATTCATTAAATACAAAGATCCAGTTTGTATATAATGCCAAACCATGGCTTATCCCTTGCATGAATCAACCTTGGGCTTAGGCACCCTGACTCCTTTGCTGACTTTTGGCTTTGGGCACATCATAGTTTTCTGTTACACATCAACAAACTGGTTTGCATTTACTGTACTCTTCAGATCATGGCTTCCAGTTCTCATTTGGAGAGCAAGTATGTCGTTTCCTGCTTTGGTTATAACAGTATACCATGGCTTGCCAATTCAGATATAACAGTAGGGAATTGGCACATGCAAGGAGAGGAAGGAATTTGCGAGACTGAGGCTTCCTTAAGGGAGCTTTGGATTGGCAATTCTCAAATGGCAACCTTTGATTCCCTATAGCAAGCCATATTTGACTTGGGAGACTTCAAAAAACTCAGCAGAAAACTGACATTTTGTTTTACAAATGGGAGAAAGAACCAGAAATCCCTCTGGGCATGTACAAGTCCTTGACTGTGGCCAAAGTAGATCTTTGAATCCAAACTACAGTGGTACCTCGGGTTACATACGCTTCAGGTTACAGACTCTGCTAACCCAGAAATAGTACCTTGGGTTAAGAACTTTGCTTCAGGATGAGAACAGAAATCGTGCTCTGGCAGCACGGAGGCAGCAGGAGGTCCCATTAGCTAAAGTTGTGCTTCAGGTTAAGAACAGTTTCAGGTTAAGAACGGACCTCCGGAACGAATTAAGTACTTAATCCGAGGTACCACTGTATAGTGGATAAAACTGGAAGTAACTTATGAAAAAGGAGACAGGTGCTGCTGTGTAGCTTCAGAGGAAATAAATAGTATAAAAAGTTTCTTATCCCATTTTTATTTATCATTCTGTAAGAATATTCTAACATCAATAGAGTGATGGAATGTAAAATATAATTTAAGCATAAGTAGTTCCTTTTTAAGGCTTGGCAGGTATGAATAACTGAGGCAGAGACTGACCCAGGATGTAGGGTTTATTTTATACACTTGAACACCCCTCCCTCCACTGCTCTTCTTGTGACTAAACTGGCATTACAAGCTTTTGTTTGTAGCCCACAAAATGCCATTATTATTACTACAAAAGGGCATGTTAACTTGAATTGGCTGCATGGAAAATGCAGAATAGTAAAAACTAAATAAAATGAAACATAATATGAACATTACAAAAAAACCCTAGTGTCAATAAGCAAGTACATAATAAAAATCAATGCAACTCTACAAATAAAATTGTCTAACTCAAGAGCGTAAACCTAGTTGGGAGCGAGAATAAAGCCCAACATGGGAATAACAACAGCATATAACAGTATATACTAGATCTCAGTTCCACAAGGTAACAGGATCTTCTCCATATTTAACCTACACATCTTTGTTGGTAGCTTCACCTCTCACTTGAGACAGTCTTTCTCCTAGCGCTCATTTGGCATGTTCTCTCACTTCCCCATCTCTGATATGGGGAAGTAAAGATTATTTTTCCTCCTTCAAGCCCCATGTATATTTTATTCAATCTTCTCCACCTAGCGACTCTTCCAGGCAAGCTTTTTAAGGCACCATGGTCGTGGTGGTGGAAAAAAGCAGGTGGAAATGCTCTGACTCTTGATTTTGGTCTCTCCACCAAGCAGCTCTTCCAGCAAAGCTTTCAGGGCAGTTAAAGAATAAGTAGATAATATTTATGGATAAAATAAAACAAATAACAGCATATGTTCCTTAAAAAATAAATTAGAAAGCCTGGGAGAATAAAAATGTAGTTTTCTGACAACTGAAAAAATGGTTTGGCACTAGGTGAATCCCCCTCTGAGAAGACTTTCTTTTTGGTTGCTACTCAGAGGAGAACCTTTGAAGATGGCTTTAATGCACAGTAATTGACAGTGGTATTTGGTGTGTGTGAACTTCTGAAACTCTGGGATAAATACACAAAAGAGAAACAAGTATAAAGAAAATGCGGTTAAAACAACGGATCAATTGAAATGTATTTAATAAGCCTTTAACTAGCTTTAACAACATGTTTTAGAAAAGTGGTTTATAAACATAATTGTTCAATAGTGAAGAAAAGGGGGTGGGATTTATTGTCTCTGGTTAAACATTTTCATAAGTTAACCTATTGAAACATTCTCCACCAGGAAAACTATGAACGGATGAAGGCATTAGTAACAGAACTCCAACAGCAATCTGAAAAAATCAGGTTTGGTATGTCCTGTTTTTCTCCTATTAGAGCATCGTATAATTGGAAACTGGTTGTATTTGGCGTTCAGTATCAGAAGGTCGGCGGTTCGAATCCCCGTGACGGGGTGAGCTCCCGTTGCTCTGTCCTTGCTCCTGCCAACCTAGGAGTTCGAAAGCACATTAAAGTGCAAGTAGATAAATAGGTACTGCTCCAGCGTGAAGGTAAACAGCGTTTCCGTGCGCTGCTCTAGTTCGCCAGAAGCGGCTTAGTCATGCTGGCCACATGACCTGGGAGCTGTACGCCGGCTCCCTCGGCCAATAAAGCGAGATGAGCGCCGCAACCCCAGAGTCGGCCACGACTGGACCTGATGGTCAGGGGTCCCTTTACCTTTACCATGATAAAATGTCATTGCTTTCGGACTTAATAGAAAAAGACAGAAATAGTATCATTTAACAGTTGTTTAGCATCGGTGTAATATATTACAAATACAAGTAACAGAAGTTTATGAAAATAATGCATCTTTTATTAATGTCTTTGATTATAAAATAGTATTGATTATTGCTAAAGGGAGTGAGCTATTTGTTCAGCTCCATGCACAAGGAATAATAAAAGATCTTGCATGACAGGTGGTGGAGAGAAGGCACGGAAGCTTCACACATCAAGAGGAAAATTGTTACCTAGAGAAAGAATTGACAGACTCATTGATCCTGGGTGGGTACTTCCTTCTTCATTATTAATATTTTAATGTACAGGATGTTTAAGTTAGCAAATTGCTTTGTTTCCAAGATTTTAACATCATGGTAAACCATTTCAGATTATATTAGAATTTAGTCATTTGGAAAGACAAATATTGTGTACTTATGTTGTTTTGGTAGCCATCATTAAGCAGGGTCTATAAATTATGTCTGTGCTTGGTAACCAGCTGTGAAGTCAGTACTATCATGATTGTTTTTCTTGTTAGCATCTGTCGGTCTTGGGAGACAATGGAAGAGTGTGCCTTCGGGGGTAAAGTCACACCGTTGGAGGGTTACAGTGCCTGCTGCAGATAGCACAATAATATTATATGAATTTATCAACATTTAAAAGCAAGTAAACTGAGCCTGAGCTCTGGGGAAATGGAGGCACTGTGCATTGGTGGCTCCTGTGTCTGGGAGAATAGCTGTTCGTTCGTTCTGGATGGGGTTGCACTTCCTCTGAAAGAACAGGTACTTGGAGTTCAGGGTTGCTCCTGGACTCATCTTTGTCTCTGGCGGCTCAAGTAGCCTCAGTGGCTAGGAGTGCCTTTTACCAGCTATTGTTGGTATGCTCACTACGTCTGTCCTTGAGCAGGGATAATCTAGCCACAGTGATTCACACATTGGTAACTGCAAGACTCAGTTACTGCAATCTGCTCTATAGGGAGTTACCCTTCAGCCCAGTCTGGAGGATCCAGCTCAGGCATAGGCAAACTCCGGCCCTCCAGATGTTTGGGATTACAATTCCCATCATCCCTGACCGCTGGTCCTGTTAGCTAGGGATGATGGGAATTGTAGTCCAAAACATCTGGAGGGCCGGAGTTGTCAAAGCCTGTTCCAGCTAGTGCAAAATGCTGCAGCTTAGAATGTTGATGCTGGCGGACAATTGCAAGGATATGACTCCAGTGCTCAAAAACCTTGTGCTGCCTTCTCATCCACTACTGGACTCAGTTCAGAGTTCTTATATTAATTTACATGGCCCATAGCCACCTGGGTCCAGGATGGAGCTTTACTTGTGGCCTTGCCCCATATATACCCACTTGACAGCTTCAGTCTGCAGAACTGGCACTGTTACAGGTGCTACATAATACTCATTCTACTGTTGTAAGAAATTTATCTTAATGTGGCAGCACCCAAACTTCGGAACTCCCTACCTATTAACACCAGGCCTGTTAACAATATGCTTATTTTAATTTTCTAAAAATTATAATGACAAAATATGGCCAGTTTTTCAGGGAGCCCTGTGAAAATTTAAAGTATGAACTTATTTCTGGCATGAGTTTTTATATGCAGGGGTAGGCAGTTTGGTGCCTCCAGATACTGTTGGACTACAACTCCCATCATCCTTGACCATTGGTTATGTTGGTTTGGGCTGATGGGATATGTAGTCCAGTAAAATCTGCATGGTACCACATTGCCTACCATTGCTATAGAATTTATGTCTCAGCTTCAGTCCCCCCCCCCAAACCTGGCAAATTGTTTGCTCCTCTAACAGCTTCCATGAAAATTATCTGACCCAATTCATGGTATCATAAGCAGATACTACTTTTCTGTGAGATAACTCAAAATTTTGCAAGATATAAAACTTACTTTATATGTTGTGTGAGAATGGAAAGGTGGAATAAAAATTCCAAATAAGTAATACGTGTAATTAAAATATGTTTTTGGAGCCAATCTATGAGCTTGAAAAATTACCTACCTAAAATGCTTCATATGATTTATATGCCTGAGATTTCTAAAAAATCTTTTCCCAGGTCTCCGTTCCTGGAGTTCTCCCAGTTTGCAGGTTACCAGCTGTATGGCGATGAAGAGGTACCAGCAGGTGGCATCATTACAGGCATTGGACGGGTGTCAGGGTGAGAACTGTTACTATCTGTGCTTTTTGTGGGTTGCAACTCTGGCTTTCTGACAGCTTGCAAAAAACAAAATGTCAGAAAACAATCTCAAGAGATCACAATCCATAGTTCTTTTTATTTTCCAGAATTACTGTGTTACTGTGTATTAAGAGCTGTTTCTGAAGATTCATTAGCAGCACATAAGATGCAGCAATGTCACCTTCAGTTTAAGTGTAATAGATGTTTGCATAACACTCTCTGTCATGATACAGGACTGATGGAAACCTTTTATCAGATATGATTGGCATTGCATACCTAAGTGTGTTTATTTGGATGAAAGTTTGGAGGATTTCAGTCTTGTTAGGATTAATGCCAGCAATTCTCTTGCTCAACTGGGAAAGATTTAGTCGCTGAAAATCATTTGTGTTTCAGAGTGGAGTGTTTGATTATTGCAAATGATGCAACTGTCAAAGGTGGAACATACTATCCAATCACTGTAAAGAAGCACCTGCGTGCTCAGGAAATCGCAATGCAGAATAATCTCCCTTGTCTATATTTAGGTAAGTTCTATTGCAAACACTATTATTAATTGATATGCTAAGGTTGGAGGCAGGCTATATTTTTAAGAGTAGGCTGTCAGTGACAATTTTTTTTTTTTTTTACCCTTCTAGGGGTTGGGCTGTGGAGCCATAGTTCTTTTACTCACCAAAATGTGGTTAAGGAAGCTCAGTTATGGTTTGGCTTGGTGTAAGAATTGACAAAACATCAGCTGGCAAATCTGAATAGGAAACTCTGGTTTGAAGTGGGTTTGGAAATCAAGGTTTGCTCTAACAAATGTTTGGCATTATGTCTGATTTGGCAACCATAGTTATGTTCATCAAACACCATGGATGATGGGAATGAATTTCTGAAGCTGCATGCTGAAGACAGAAAACAAATGTACACTAGTAGCTTTAAACTGTAGTTTGTCTGTTGTATGTCTGTTTATTTTTCTTTTCTCCCACCTTTTCTCCCAAGAGAGCCCGATGCAGTTAACAACTTTCATGAACACCACACACAGTTTTTTATACCATGATCTATAATGGGTGCAAACTAAGCTTAGACTTGGTGCTTAAATTAAGCCTCTGTGTGTGCGTCCTTCTTGGAAACGGTAAACTTTTTGTACACATTACATACCGTTAAAACAATTCAGAGCAGTACAGTGGAGCAAAGTATCGAGCACAAATATCAAATTGCAAATCAGGCTGTACGTCTCTAATGCTTCATCTAAGCATCCAAAAAGGCTGGGCTTTAAGCAACTGTTGTCCAGAGTAAAGCTGCCTGTTTTTCCGTTTTCAGGTGCTGGAGCCCACCCTGTTCTTCCCTTCGGTGGCACTTGCTTAGATAAAGGGCTGTGGACTGGAGGCAAGAACAACCCTTCATCCAAGCAATTGTCATATAAGGGTTCTGGCTTGCAGTGACAGTGGCTGATTAAGGACTTTGAACAGGGGAAGAAAGCAAATGCCTTTCCTTGCCTCAAACATCTATGATTGTCGAGTTGCAGCTCGGCATCCAAAGAAAAATCAGTCTCACACCATAGTAGGTTCCGAAATATGGCTGCTCCTAGGGCTAATGCAGCACAGCTTTTTATTGTGTGAAATCAGAAAGATACAAAGTACAAGCCAAGCAATTTGTTCTAGCAAGCAGATAAGAACCTTCGCACTAGACCATGCGAGCATCAGGCCATGCCACGTTAGCCAATCATATAGGACATCACGAGCTGTCCACGCGCTGTTCATGTTCCAAGGATGCTTCTAGCTATGAAATCACCCTATAACAATAAGAACTTTGCTCATGCTCTCATGTACAAGCAATCATTTTCCCACATATCCCCTTTTCTTGTTTATATTATTAGAGGAAAAGAGGGACCATTAGTCCAAATCGTACACTTCCTTGCCGAAGCGTCTACACCTTGCAACATAAATTCCTCTTGTAACCCCTGTGGTGGGCCGTGGTCGGTACCACCATGCAGTGCATTGGGAAATCAAAGAGGGTATGCATTGAATGCAACAACACACCATAATAAAACCAACAATACATGCAATTACAATCAATAATACTTTTCTTAACCACACTCCATTGGGTAACCAAGAAGACAACCACTCCCATGGATCAAAACCTTCAGGTGGATTTAAAGGATTATGGGCTATCATTTGTTCCATATGATCAATAGTAGCAGAGATATTGGTCGATTGATCAGTTATATACATGCAGCAATGAGAATAAATTAAGGCACAAATTCCACCTTTAGAAGCAAGGATCACATCTAAAGCATAATGATGTTGAAGAACTACATTTCTTATTTCTGATATTTCTTTGTTAATCATTTTTAAAGCCAAAATGGTGGAATTAAACAAATTTTCTGTCCAGTTTGCCAATTTATGCAAATCACGGTAATTCATGGCTGCACCTAAAGAAGGCAGAAGGGACCTAGAGATGAGCGACACTGATTGGCCCAGTGGAAACCTTTTTTGCAAATGGGGCATTTTTTGCTAGGACGACATTGCTCTGTATTAGATCTGCACTGTGCACGAAAATGGCCCAGTTTGCCACATCCATAGCAGGTTTTATCCTTTGCAGGATTTTTGGACACAGTGGAGGATAGAGCTGCGGCTAGCAAGCGAGCTTTATGTATCTCAGTCCCCACCGATTGGCAGGCTTTAAGCATATCTGCAATGGCTACATTGGGAGTTGCCATCAAAGGGCGTAGTGCTTGCTTACAGTCCTCATTCGCATTATCAAACGCAAGCTGGCGGACAATCACTTCTTGGGCTGCTACGTCCTGAACTTGCCGTTTAAGGGTGTTATACAAGCGATCGACAAATTGTCCATAAGGCTCTGTAGGACCTTGTCTAACGCTCCCCCATCGGCCATCGCGCTCAGTTTTGTCATCAGGGACAGAAGCCAAGGCCTCCTGAGCAGCAGCCGTAGTGGCCTCCCAATATTGAGGATCGAGAGTTAGCTGTTGGGCAACAGTAAGAAAGTTGCCTCCTCCCGTTAACCCATCGAGGACATCAGCTTGGGTTAACATGACGGGGGCTGGGGGTGGGGCGGCACCAGCAGCGGCAGCAGCCAAAGCAGCCTGATGATTAGCCAATGCAACATTATTAAGATTATTCCGAATCCCATCAACACGACGTTGGCAGGCCCAGTGCCAAGCTTGTATAAACAAAATCATTTGATGAGGCTGCATTACAGTGCGGGCCAACAGCTTAACATCCTCTGGTATCAAATTTTGTTGAAAAATAGTGCCTAACAAACCCAGGGTGTAAGGAGATTGCAAGCCATTGTTCTGGACAGAGGAATACAGTTCTTTTATGAATCTCAAATCAAACTGTTCGTGCCGGGCTGGGCCTCCCCCTGGCGCGGCAGGAGCAATCACAGGAAAAAGATTAGGAGTTGTAGAATCAAAAGCTAGCAACGGAGCAGCGGCGCGAAGAGATTCTTGAAGTGGGGTGGAAACGGTGCCAGATGCCTTGGGCAGAGGAGGTGGAAGAGCGGGGGGTGCTGCAGAATTTGAAGAATGCAGGGGAGTGACAGGATGAGGCGAAGAGAGAATGTCCGGAGGTTTAGGAGGAAGGTTTGAGGCAGGCAAAGCGGGAACCGGGGGGGCGTCTGAGGAAGCTGGTGCAGCAGCCAGAAGAATGTTTGAAGGAGTTAAGCACGACATAGCTTTGTAGACGTTACCCCAGGCATGTAAAACCTTTACATCAATCTGCGGATGATTTTGAAAGAAGTGTCCAATTTTTTTCCAATCGTCTAACCCCCAATTTCCATCCTGGGGAAACCACGGGCAGTGGGTGTCCAGGGCTTTTATAAGGGACTTAAGGTCAGCTTTCCGAACAGCAAGGTTGTTACTGGCCAAAAGGAATTTAAGGTCTTTAAAAAATTTTTTCTGTGGTGCAGAGAGAGATTTTCCCATGATTGCAAGAGTTGCAAGAAAGAGCAGGGAGCACTTACCGAGGGATCCTTAGGAGGATGAGGGAGGCGCCTTTTGCCCTGCCCGGGCGGAGATAAGTGCTGATCCAGAATCACATTCACACGGGAGCTCTCACCGGGGATCCACTACGTGGATGAACGACGCGTCTGCAGCCCTGCCGGGCGAGGTGAGGCTGAACGTTGTAAAACAGCATGAAGTCCGAAAGAAATCACACGGGAGCACTCACCAGGGATCCACAACGTGGATGAACGACGTGTTGGTGAGTGCTGAACAATGAAAAACAACGTGAAGTCCGAAGGCAGTCACACGGGAGCACTCACCAGGGATCCACTACGTGGATGAACGACGTGTTGGTGAGTGCTGAATAATGAAAAACAACGTGAAGTCCGAAGGCCTCACACGGGGCACCAATTGTCGAGTTGCAGCTCGGCATCCAAAGAAAAATCAGTCTCACACCATAGTAGGTTCCGAAATATGGCTGCTCCTAGGGCTAATGCAGCACAGCTTTTTATTGTGTGAAATCAGAAAGATACAAAGTACAAGCCAAGCAATTTGTTCTAGCAAGCAGATAAGAACCTTCGCACTAGACCATGCGAGCATCAGGCCATGCCACGTTAGCCAATCATATAGGACATCACGAGCTGTCCACGCGCTGTTCATGTTCCAAGGATGCTTCTAGCTATGAAATCACCCTATAACAATAAGAACTTTGCTCATGCTCTCATGTACAAGCAATCATTTTCCCACATATGATTTCTCATTGTCCTCCTCACAGGGAATAATGGTTTCCAGTAATGTTTAGATAAATATGTTGTTTATCAATGTTCAATCTTTATTTTAACTTAGTTGACTCTGGAGGTGCAAACTTACCACGCCAGGCAGAAGTGTTTCCCGATCGTGATCATTTTGGTAGAATTTTCTATAACCAAGCACGCATGTCTTCACAAAGAATTCCACAGGTAACTTTATTTGAGAATAAAAGCAGGAATATAATTAAGCTGGATTGTAAAGGGAACTATATAGACAGTGACATGCATCATATGGAATTGAGTAGTAAATAATTTTCAGTTACAATGGAAAATGTCAATTAACAGTCATCCTTGCTATTTAGGACACTCATGAATTTCTTTTCTCTGTTTATCACATTAGTGTTTGTCTCTTGTGTGTATTTGGAGTTGACAAGAAAACTGTCTCAGGTTTGTTTTGTTAAACCCAGACCTCTTTGCTTTTTCTTTGTTGTATTTCAAAGGGACATTTTTTCTTCTTCTTCTATTCATGTGCTGTTGAAAACACATAGCAGTGGGTAGAATTATTTTGTACAACTTGTTAAAAGAAACTATTCTGACCATATCTGATCTTATGCTTGGAAGCAGAGGCACAACAGCAGGAAGCAATTTGCTAGCACTTGACCTATATGGCTTTACCCCACTCCATCACCATTTAACTGGAAAAGCTTTGAGTGTGTACTGATGTACGTCAAAACGGGAATTGGCATTCTCCTCCCTGCTTCTGCACATCATTCTTTTACCTTTTGCACTGCAATCAAAATACGTACTTGCCTCTTTGAACACTGATTTAGTTGTTCACTTCCTTCCAAATCTTTAGGAAAACTATCTCCTTTAAAAAAAAAAGTTCAAAAGACTTCATTTGGAACTTTTTTTAGAGAGAGAGAAATCATTTTTTTCTTTTTAAAGCTGCAAAAGTTTGCTGGGCAGAAGGGTGATGATGGATTCATGGTA
Source organism: Podarcis melisellensis (assembly GCF_964234715.1). Taxonomy (NCBI): domain Eukaryota; kingdom Metazoa; phylum Chordata; class Lepidosauria; order Squamata; family Lacertidae; genus Podarcis; species Podarcis melisellensis. The sequence goes on from NC_138543.1 coordinate 33,231,339, forward strand.
CCACAGGTCCCAGCCAGTTAGTACTATGCACGGTTGACTGTTTCAGCAAGCTGGCCAACTGGGTTTTCCTTGTATCTGAGCCTGGAAAGAGAAAGGTTTGTCTGACTGCAAGATGACAAGTCTTCTTCAGAGTGCAATGACCCCCCCCCCGATTAGCTCTATGTATTTTGGATTCCCTCTTTCACTGCTCTCCCACTGCCAAGTGGCTGTCTGTCTTAATTCTTTCAAAGTGGGAATCTAATAAACTAGAGGATGTTTCCCCCAGTGTAAAATTAATATTACGTAAATCCGTGAGTAAATAGATGCCCCTTACACATTTAGGGGCTTTGTGTTTTTCTTGGACGATTGATAAATATATTTGTCTGTCCCACCGGGATAACAGACAAACATTTCTAAACAAACAAACAAACAAACAAACAAACAAACAAACAAACAGACAGACAGACAGATAAACTGGATTCTCTCTTTTTTAAATATGGCAACCCTACCCACCAGGATAACAGCTATCAGGTTATACTTTAAAATAAATGATTTTTATTAATTCATAGAAATTACTCACATGTCTAGCATATAATATCCTGGAGACAGCACAAAAGTTATTTTATCCATCACAGACAGTCATTCCTAGGGAAAGAATATAGTTCAACCGTACTGTTCAGCATAGTCATATCTACAAAGATGCTTGGGAGAGTTTGTATTGAAGACCAGTTTAATTTGTATATTGAATAAATGAGCACCATATTGCACAACATTTGTCCAGTTTTTCTGTTCCTTTTATCACTAGGTTATGAGTTATTTTCTCAGTGATAGCCAGTCACAATACATGTTCATACCTTAAGTCCAGGATAGTCTCTGTAAGGCCTTCCAGGTTTGACCTATAGATAACCAAGTGGCCACTAAAAGAATAGTTAGTAAATCTTTGGTCTTTATAGCAACATTCAAGGCCTCGAAAGATGGATAGTAAACACAATTGGGGCGTAAAATCCATGGCTGCCTAAATTACGTTGGATACTTCTGAGTCCCCCAAATACCTGTATTACCAGGCAACCCTGCTGTGATAATAAGTCCCCTTACTCTCACATCATCACCAGCATCATGGTTGGACTGTAGGTGATATATGGGTATCCACTACCACCTGCATACCACTTTTAAAGTATTTTCTAAATGCAGAAGCAGATTTTGCTGAGACCAAGGCCCATCACATCTGTTTCCGAAACCCATTTTTCAAACCAATCAAGGCCCTCATTTGGTTGTTGATTATTGTGTTATATATATAAGAAACGAGGCCTTTACAGCCACAAGAAAATAATTTCATCAAACTATGTCATAGTCCTGGAGGCATGTAATTTAATGATTGGGTTTCAGATAATATCACAAAATCGATGTAATTGCTGCCCCCACCCTCCAGCTCTGTTACCTATATGTACCCTAAGTTGTTCTTGTGGAATTATATTTCTGTTTTGAAAGAAATATAATCCTGCCTTTTTCTCAAACTAAGGGGAAAAAAAATTCCCTCATAAACGTCTTAATGATTTGAATAGTTGCCTGTAGCACTTTGTCCTGTGCCTTCAGTGTTCATAATGGACATAAAGGGGGCCTTTTCAGTCAATGATGATGCCTAATTTACCCTCGATTTTGCATAGTGCATTTTCTTTCAATAAATGCCCACTGAGACAGCAAGGGCAGAAGGTTATATCCTTTCATTTCTCTTGCTTGCTTTCTCAAGCTCTTTCTATGCTTTTATGGTAATACTAATTTGGTGAAAATGTCATTCTTTGCGCTTCATGTTTAGAGGTCTGAGTGTACCAGTTGGGACAATATTCCTCTCTTACCTTGCTGGAATGAATCTTTAAAGAAAGAGTTAATATTACTGTTCTATAAAACGCTGCCTGGAAAGACCCCTTGGAGGGGAGTGTTGGACACCACTTGCCAAAATTGCTTTCTCTGCTTGCTGAGCAGTTGGAGGTGGAGGGCAGAGGCTGGTCTTTGTGCCTACAAGCACTTGAAGCTCCATCTGTCCAACAGGTGCAGGGTAAAAGAGAGAGAGAAAAAGAAGATAGCAGAGAAATATGGGTAGCTCTGCTCGCTAACAGCTCTGGCTCCACCCAATATCTGCTGTGGCCCCCAAATGGGTTTTATATGACCTTCCGTATAAAAAAGGTTTTCCAGCCTGGTTTTAGAATGAAACAGATGAATAATATTTTTTTCTGCAATACAGGAGATTGTGCTGATCACTTTTATATGTTCAGAGGCAGCAAGACAGCATTCAGAGTGCAGCAGTGGTCCCTGCCACGCTCATGCTGCAGTGGTCCTTTTCAGTCCAAAGAACTATGGGGAGCTGTACCAACCAAGAAAGGCTCATTGATGCACGCTGTTGAGGTATTCCAGACTTTAAAGTGACGTGCTCCTCCTTTGCACCTGGTAACCTTACACAGCAGCTTGCATAATTTAAAGATCCAATTGGCAGAACTAAAGAGAACTATTCCTCTTCTGATCAGCTTACAAACTTAGTCTAGATGTAAATAAATATGAGCCAGTTGCTGCACGTTAGGTTGCAAGACTACAAGGAAATGAAGTTGCCCATTGGTGAGTATATTTTTTTCCTGTTGAACGCTGTGTTTTCTGTTTGTTTTCTCAGATAGCCGTGGTTATGGGTTCATGTACAGCAGGAGGAGCCTATGTCCCTGCAATGGCTGATGAAAGTATAATAGTTGGCAAGCAAGGGACTATTTTTTTAGGAGGTCCTCCATTGGTGAGTGCATGGTTCTGAACGGATTTTGTAGGATTTCCTGCTTTTGTTATAACATATAACTGTGTCACAGGCTTCTATGAAGAAACGGGGTCACACCAAAAACAATATTTGCCCTAGCTGTATCCCAGACAGTTGAGGAAAATGTCTGAGATAATATGTCTTCTATCATCCAGCCACTTTCCTTCCTGTTGTTGTTGTTGTTGTTTAGTTGTTTAGTCGTGTCCGACTCTTTGTGACCCCATGGACCAGAGCACGCCAGGCACTCCTATCTTCCAGTGCCTCCCGCAGTTTGGTCAAATTCATGCTGGTAGCTTCGAGAACACTATCCTCTGTCGTCCCCTTCTCCTTGTGCCCTCCATCTTTCCCAACATCAGGTTCTTTTCCAGGGAGTCTTCTCGTCTCATGAGGTGGCCAAAGTATTGGAGCCTCAGCTTCAGGATCTGTCCTTCCAGTGAGCACTCAGGGCTGATTTCATTCAGAATGGATAGGTTTGATCTTCTTGCAGTCCATGGGACTCTCAAGAGTCTCCTCCAGCACCAGAATTTCCTTCCTGTATCCTTTTCAATGTGAAGTAAACTATTATTTCCTTAACTATATCCAATTCTGCTTTTTAATTATAAACATCCATTTTCCAATATTTTGTCAGTCCTTAATTAAAAACAAAGCTAACACATTAAAGGGGAAACATGATATGGAACTTTTAGAAATTTGAAAATTTGTAGTTGTTGAAATATATTTCAATAAAAAGTGGCAGCCACTACCTAGATTTCTTTTACATACCAAGATGATGCGGTGTCAAAGCTGAAACATGCACATTTCATTGCTTAGCTTGCAGGGATAATGGCTTCAGCGTGGGAAGTGTTTTCCTGGGTCAGGAACAGTGTTCTGGTACAAAAGTAATCAGCAGAAGCAGACACAGAAAATCAATAGGAATTGTTGGATGACGAAACTCTGCCATTTAGCCCTAATTAATTTGTTACTTAATTTCCTGCTTGAATTTTCGGCACTAATTATATCACTTTAGAAAAATGGAACAGACTCAGAGCTTATTGATTAGTTTTAAGTGTAAAATCTTTTTTTTGAAACAAATGGTTTTTTTTAAAAAAAAAAGGTGGCTTTGAGGCTGCTAAGTTGAATGGAAATGGAGATTTGAGGCAGGCGGGCTCTGCTTAGCATCAGATAATATTAAAATTACGTTTTGGGGAAATGATTCTATATTTGTCTTCAAGGATTGGCCACTTCTAGCTGCAGCACAAATTCCTTACTCTTATGCTGGATCCAGCACAAAATCCCTCACTCTTACATTTAAATTTATTCATGCCCCATGACCCACTCCTTCAGCTACACCTCCCACAGTCATTAAAAAAGTCTCCAGCTCCCTTAAACAACTCTGCAGTTTCTCCTTGCTTTCTCTTATGCCTGGAGCTCTCTCCCATGCAACACTGCCTCTCCCCATTTTCTGTGTCTTCTTTGGCACACTCTTTCAGTCTTCTCTCCTGATGTTCTTGTTGTTTAGTCGTTTAGTCATGTCCGACGCTTCATGTCCCCATGGACCAGAGCACGCCAGGCACTCCTGTCTTCCACTGCCTCCCGCAGTTTGGTCAAATTCATGCTGGTAGCTTCAAGAACACTGCCCAACCATCTCGTCCTCTGTCGTCCCCTTCTCCTTGTGCCCTCAATTTCAGGGTCTTTTCCAGGGAGTCGTCTCTTCTCATGAGGTGGCCAAAGTATTGGAGCCTCAGCTTCAGGATCTGTCCTTCCAGTGAGCACTCAGGGCTCATTTCCTTAAGAATGGATAGGTTTGATCAGCCTTCTTTATGGTCCAGCTCTCACTTCCATACATCACTACTGGGAAAACCATAGCTTTAACTATACCGACCTTTGTCTCCTGATATGATCACCCTTAAATCTGTTCCAAAACTGAACACATGTTCTTCCAATTTTACTGTTTAACTTTGGATAAGATCCTGGAAGTCTTTATAAAGTGACATATATTAATAGTGCTTCTTAAATAATCATAATAATGATTTTATGTTACTTGGTTATAATTTTATGGCATTTAATACTGTACTCAATCAGCTATGTCCACTGGGCATAGTCCAAAGTGCTCCATCCCATCTTCCCTCTCCAGCTTGAGTTCCCTCTCTTTTCTTTCCAGCATTAGCATTATGTAGCAGTACGTCTGAACCAAGGTTAACACAAACCAACTGTGTAGACCAGTGTTTATTACTAGGTTCAAACCTTGGTTTATATGGGCCAAAGTAGTGAACTTAAGAGATTCTTGGATGAGAGTTGGGGGAAGTAACAGGCAGGGTCCAAAGCCTGAAAATTTGAAAGATTATTGTAGTTAAAATTTAAAAAAAAACACATAATTGCATTGCTGCTTATCTTTGGAAGCTATTCTGGAAGCCTTTTCAACTATGGGCTAAAATTGCTTTAAATACATAAATATCATCCCTAGTTCTATGAACTTCTGTTCTGAGACTTCGTTTTTGTATTTAGGTTAAAGCAGCAACAGGGGAGGAGGTATCAGCAGAGGATCTTGGTGGTGCTGATCTTCACTGCAGGTAAAACAAAACACTCTCCTCCACCTTCAGTACATTTTAATGGAGTGTGCCATAAATTATGTTGCTTTGAACTGTTGTTTCATTCACCTTGCTTTAAATAATGGTGGGCTCTTCTGCTATCAATGGATATTACCGCTAAATGCTTGCCTTTTATTTCTCAAGTTCCTTTTGTGTTTGGGTTCCATGGCATGTCATTCCCTGCCCTCCTCCCAAAAGTATTTCACCATTGAATAGTAAATAAAAATATATTGCTTAATAACGTGCCATGGTCTTGTATTTTAAATCTGTGCAGAAAATCTGGTGTAACTGACCACTACGCTTTGGATGATAACCATGCACTCCATTTAGCAAGGAAAGTGGTGAGAAGTTTGAATTACCAGAAGAAAGTAGATGTGAGTATGTTTTGTTCAGTTTCCTTTGAAACGATGTATGAAATAGAATACTTAGAATGTGGCTTTGGTAGCAGTGCTGTGCATTTCAAGTTTCCATTTGCACTGTGGCCTGTTGCAAACATAAGACAGCTGGTTTCTTAATCATGGTTAGATTGAGAGTGCAAGCTCATGTGTTCCCTCCCTTCTACCCATCCTCCCTTGTTAACACTATCCCTGGAGCAGTGTGTTATCAGTACAGTCACTAGCCAGGTTTACGCTAGGCCAGGTTTTGACATAAGGGGTGGTATTCAACGAAGTGATACTTAGTAGAGCCATTGAAATTAATGCACATGAAAAAGTGAAGTCCATTAATTTTAATAGGTCTACTCCAAGTGAACTTCAACCATGGCTTTTATGTAGGTACAGATATATCATTCAATGCACCAAGCTTAATGGGAATTTCATATGGGGGGAGGGGGTGGGAGGTGGAGTAAGTAGGTCTGTCCATGTCTGATGATGTATTAAACTTAGTTCAGAAAGTGAAGAGTTATGCCTGCGCTGGCCCTGACTAGATATTAGACTATTACCTTTTCAGACCTACAATTTAACTTGTAGTGGGACTTAGGATAGTATACACCATCTATCCTATCCTACTGTCGCACACAAATTCATCTAACCTTCCTATTCCAGGGTTATGTGTGATTGTCATGAAAACACAGGGGTTCCTGAACTCAGATTGTGGTGCTCAGTGTGAGTTTAGGAGCATGGTAGTATCACCTACTTGAGCAGGGCTGAAGCTGAAAACACCTGCAAGAAAAAGCCTCCTTTGGTCTCAGGGAGCGAGAGTTGGGAGGAGAGCCCTGCTGTGCCCTTCCCCGTCTGTCCTCCTCCTCCTCCAGGGGTGACCCATTGGGCTTTAAGGCTAATTTCTGCAAAGGCCAGCTGCTAAGTCTCAGCACAGTCCAGTGTGCCTCTTTTGCCCCCTAGCGGCTCAGACTGAGGAGAGCCAGTGTGGTGTAGTGGTTAAGAGCGGTTGCCTCGTAATCTGGTGAACCGGGTTCGATTCCCTGCTCCTCCACATGCAGCTGCTGGGTGACCTTGGGCTAGTCACACTTTTTTGAAGTCTCTCAGCCCCACTCACCTCACAGAGTGTTTGTTGTGGGGGAGCAAGGGAAAGGAGAATGTTAGCTGCTTTGAAACTTCTTCAGGTAGTGATAAAGCGAGATAGCAAATCCAAACTACTACTACTACTACTCCTCCGCCGCCGCCGCCGCCTCCTCCTCCTCCTCCTCCTCCTCTTCTTCTTCTTCTTCCTCCTCTTCTTCTTCACAGCAAGACTTGTGCAAAAATAGGGTGCCAGGTACTATATATGATACCGCATTCCCAGTCCCTTAACCAGGGTTCAATTTTCTTTTGGTCTTTTATTTAATTTTATTTCTTACCCACCTTTTCCTATATCCAATGTCCTATTAAAATGTATTGGGGAAGGGGGATTATTGGGGGGTTTTTTGTTTTCATTTTTATTATGTATTTTGTGTTTTTATATTGTGATTTTATGTTGTAACCACCCTTAGACCTGTGGGTGTAGGGTGGTATACTAATTTAATAAATAATAGGGTCCCAAGGTGAGTTACAATGATAAAACATATAATTACAAAACAAATAAACAAATTTTCGGTCAGAATTGAGCCGTAAAGCTGTTTTGGAAATTTGTAAATTACTGCTGGAACTTAGGAAGAGCTGCCAGGAAGAGAGAAATGTTCTAAGAATCCTGGATAAGTTTAACTGTCATGCTGAATGAATTGTTACTCAGATGCAAACACTTGAGCCTGAGTTAGTTATAGAGAGAGACTCTGGAAGCCTGTAGGAAAATACTGATGAATGTTTTGATTAATTTGTGGTTTTTTTGTACTTTAAATTATTGCAGGTGACAATAGAACCATCGGAAGAACCTTTGTTTCCTGCTGATGAACTTTATGGGATAGTTGGAGAGCAGCTTAAAAGAAATTTTGATGTTAGAGAGGTATAAATACGAAATATCGCTGCCATGATTGTCTGTTTTGTATTGTTTTAAATGTATCTGCTGCTTAATTGTCTTTTGTTTGCTATTTTTAAGAAGGTGACGGTGATGATAACAACTACTTTCTATAATAATTGGGCTTTCAATTTCAGACACATTCAGTCTAGTGTGTTCCTTCAGCTGGTAGTAATGAAGCCCAGTTACTTGAAATTTAATATCAATCTAATACAAAAGAGAATGTGATCTTAAAAATATTATCTGTTGTAACAAAGAATGAACTAATAATGTGTGTCTTGTTTGTTTTTCTACTTTAAGGTCATTGCTAGACTTGTAGATGGAAGTAAATTCGATGAATTTAAAGCCTTATACGGGGATACCTTAATCACAGGTATTATTTTTAAGTGATTAGAAATCAAATTTCCTGCTACACATTTCAGAAAGTAGTTTATTTGTTTGCTATGGACTTGGACGCTTCTTATGATATCAGAACCAAATTTGCATAATGGTTCCTGAGATCAGGGAGCAGATGCCATTTTGAATCAAGATGGTGAACTGAACCTTTCAAAACTGCACCTATTTCCCCCACTTATTTCAAAAATGAACTGATTTTTTTGTTTTTTATTTACAATTCCTGAGGAACGCCAGGTATGAAGCTGCTACTATTTAATATGTTGGAACATGGGTATGTTTGCATTTTAAAAATACTTTGTAAGAGCTTGCGGAAAATTAACAATTCATATAATTTATATGGAAGAATTGTGGCTGCAGGCCTAAAACTCTTATTCTTAGAATACTGATTTCATTCAAAAGGTGTTGAAATGTTTTATGCTAGTAGCCTTTTATCGTGAGATACATGTGCAATTTTCTCTTATTCTCATTTCCCCCTCTAGGATTTGCTCGGATATTTGGTTATCCGGTAGGAATAATTGGAAACAATGGTGTCCTTTTTTCAGAATCTGCAAAGAAGGCAAGTATAACATACGTTATTGAAGCTCTGCCTTCCAGATTTTCATTATTGCTAAGAACAAAGCAAACACCATAGATTACATTCATAGTGGGTAATTAATTACCTTTTTGGTGGTTTCTTATGACTATAAGAAGCATAACCAAGTCTAAAAAATAAAATAATTTCATGTTTACATTTTCTTACATTTTAAGGCAGGGATGGTAGCCTTCCAGATGTTGTTGGACTGGAATTCCAATTATCCTGTTTTATGTTGGCTGGGGAATTGTGGTCCGGGACATCTTCATGGCCACAGGCTCCCCATCCCTGTTTTAAGGAAATATAATTACTCTTGCTGATTTTAGATGTGAATATGCCCAACAGGAAGAAACACTTACAAGACATTCTGTCATAGTTTTATTGTCTAATAGTGTGTGTATGTAATAATACTGACTTACATTTCAGTATTGTTGTAAGGGTTACAACTAGATAGTGCACGTGAAACACTTTGAACATTTGTACAGATGCCAAGTATTATTATTAACAAAGTTACGAAAGCTTTTTCTCAAGACCTGCCACACTGCAAGAATTTTTTAGTCCAACCTGCTATTTTGTCACTCTTAATGGCAGTGATCTAACGTACTATTTCTAGCATTCCGTACCACAGTTATTACCACCTACCATTTATCACATCCTTATGTGTTGAAACTTGCTTCAAATCTATTTTAGCAGTTATTGGGGAATGAGTAACTTCTTCATGAATCAGCTGTTTATGAAGATAAGTAACACTAATTGGGAAAAGTTGTTTTATTCTGAAGCAATTTGAGAGTATTACTACAGTTAGAAAAAATAACAGACAAGCTGATGCTCCGGTATAGGGTCATTTCCAACGGAGGGAATTGAGAAAGTGCAATTATGTGTTTGAATGTTTTTTTTTAATTAGATAAGCATTATATATCATGTAAAAGATTGTGATTTTGTTATATATATACATACACACATATATAGCAACTTGATAAAACATTGTCAGGGAAGCACCTATTGGTTTTAACAATACATGGGATTGAAATTAAGCTGTTCAACAATTAATTGCCAGTAGGTCCCTTTACCTTTTAGATAAACCATCTTTTTACTGTCTTTACAGGGCACCCATTTTATTCAGCTTTGTTGTCAGAGAAATATTCCCATTGTATTTCTGCAAAACATCACAGGTCCGTGACTCATTATGATTTATGTAGCTGAATTTCAGGGGAAATAAATTATTTGGAGCTGCAGATTCATTGCATAGCCCTCGGGCAACTAAATACGTAGTAGTAATAAATATATTCCTATCCATTATTTATAACCTTTATTTGTTTTTTTAGGAGGGCTATAGAGCTGACATTAAGTAAAGTGTTATTAAAGTGTCTTAAAATCTAAGCAGTATATAATGACTGAAATTAAGAACAAGAAACCCTGTCCTGAAGGTGTACAATCAGCAATGACTGTTATCTTAAAGTAAGAATAGATTAATACCTTTATGAAAACCAACTTCGTAAAGCAGCCAGGAAGCTATTTATGTCGTGTTTTAGTTGGGGTGGGCCCAGGAAAGGTGTTACCTTACTGTTGCTTTTGGATTCTTTCCCCACACCCTCTGCAATGGACCAGTAAGATTACTTTCCAAAATTGGGTGACATTGATCTTGCTGCTTTTATAATTCATTAGGTTTCATGGTTGGTAAGGATTATGAAGCTGGTGGAATAGCAAAAGATGGAGCCAAGATGGTAACTGCTGTAGCATGTGCCAATGTGCCTAAAATAACAGTACTAATTGGAGGTTCCTATGGTGCTGGAAATTATGGGATGTGTGGAAGAGCATATAGGTAAGCATGTGCCTAGAATTAGTTAACTGTTAAATGCAGTTGTGGCTAAGGCAGACTATACTACCTGTGTTTATTCACCTTACACAGGTGAATTAGTGAATGTATACATTTGTATGTCCTACTCATTGTATTAGATCCCTTGGTCGTTACACGGTGCTCATGTCACTTTGTATGTGTTATGTTGCAGTATCCTGGCACAGAAACTAAAATACCCCTTCTTTATAGCTAGAAAAACTTGATGAAAATTTTGATGCTCACTGCAGGTATCAATAGCTTAGAGTTTATGGATAATTAAGCGGTATAACAACTCTGCTCAATGAATTAAATAAATGGCATGGTTAAGGAAAATGGTGGATCTTTGCAGCTTTCATATTATGCAAATCACAATGACAGTAAGGAAGTTTTGGCACATGATGGAGCAGGTCTTTGAAACTCTTCCTCTCCCTGTGCCCCTCAAACATAAAATAAAATTAGAATAATTCTGGAGTAGGGAATTTGGGGAAAAAGCAGGAGATTTGTGCCCTGTGTTAGTTTGTTTTATCTTTTTCAGTCCCAGATTCCTTTTTATGTGGCCAAATGCTCGGATCTCAGTTATGGGAGGAGAGCAAGCTGCAATGGTTTTGGCTACAATAGCCAAGGACCAAAAAGCAAGGGAAGGGAAGCAGGTAAGTGTTTTCTGTTATTGACGTGGGTAAGAAGACAGGTGTAAATCTGGGAATGGGGCAGGGAAAGAGATGTGAGAGTGAAGCTTTCTGGTTCTGGTTCTTGTCATGCTAAGCTATGGTCTTATAAAAGTGTAGTTCTTGCAGACTAAAACCCCACTTTCTTTCCCTATCAATCCACTAGCTAACTGAAGAGGAGGAAAAAACTCTCAAAGAGCCAATCATCCGGAGGTTTGAAGAGGAAGGCAGTCCTTACTACTCTAGTGCACGGTAACATATACAGTAGATTATAGTTTAACATGCTATGGTGTTTTGCTTCCACCCTCCCACCGCCACCACAGCCCACAATGGTGGTGGCTATGATAAAGCTTAAGCTGCAAAGATGTTGGATTGTCACAAGGGTCAGATAGGTAATGCATTACTCTTCCATTAGCGGAACAGACAATTGATTGGATTAGGCCCTTTATTATAAACTATTTATTAAACATTGTTAATGTGCAATGTGTTCAGTCCTGTGCACCCACAAAATCGGTAAATAATCAACACTCTGATTTAGCAGATGAAATAAAGGTAACGGTAAAGGGACCCCTGACCATTAGGTCCAGTCACGAACGACTCTGGGGTTGCGGCGCTCATCTCGCTTTATTGGCCGAGGGAGCCAGCGTACAGCTTCTGGGTCATGTGGCCAGCATGACTAAGCCGCTTCTGGCGAACCAGAGCAGCGCATGGAAATGCCGTTTACCTTCCCGCTGGAGCGGTACCTATTTATCTACTTGCACTTTGACGTGCTTTCGAACTGCTAGGTTGGCAGGAGCAGGGACCGAGCAATGGGAGCTCACCCCGTCGCGGGGATTCGAACCGCTGACCTTCTGATCGGCAAGTCCTGGGCTCTGTGGTTTAACCCACAGTGCCACCCGCATCCCTAACAGATGAAATACTGAGGTTCAAATATAATAACTCTAGTTAAGGCTATTCCACGTACCTGAAGGCACTGGCGGAGGAAGTGTGTGGGAGGGATCGCACCGTCCCCGGCAGCACGTCTCGGTGGGGTGCCATTGTGGCTGCCCCTCCTGCCCCCAGGATGTGCGCCAGCCCCACCCTGCCCCTGCCTGCTCCGCCACTGCCTGAGGGGGATGTGAAGTCTGATAACCAAGCATCAAGCTCAGTACTCTTATTTACTAGCCGAAACTGGCTTTTCATGATCTGCTAGAGATAAATTTACATGGATCATTTTGTATTTTACTAGGCATGAGGGCAGCCAGCATCTCTCTGAAAATTACTGAAGCAGAGTGTATGTTTATTATGTTATTTTAAAGTTTTTATTTAGTAATAGTAGCAAGCCACATCTTTCTTGTGATAATTCAAGAAACGCGTTTGAAGAATGCTAGAGCTTTTATCTTCCAAAAAGGAAATGAAACTGTTTACCACAGAGGATATATTTTACTTGCATTTGAATTACCACCTTGTAAATCTGATCAGTCAGATTTATTAAAAGGTGTTAATAAGTGTGAGTTTAAACACAAAACTTCACTGTCTATTATTCATTGTCCTACTGCCAACACCAAACAATTGCAACAACCTGGGGCAATCTTTTTTCTTGAGAGTTGACATAGCAGGCTGTGTTGCATGTTGTCGCTAAGCCATTGTTTAGCGTTATGAGAACAAACCGCAATGAGCCTTGAAGGGCATGCTTGCTCCCATCTTCCCCTCTCCTGATCCCAAACAACTGCACAGAGCTTAAGCTCACAGCTTGCCATGTTGTCTGAACCCAGACAAACTGTGACTAATGTTAAATATACCTGGTTGCCATAATCCATCTTATTCAAACCACAGTCAACATTGACTGTAGTTTTGCAGGGTTCTGATGATAAGCTAAAGCGCAGTTATACTAAAGCAGTAATTTCCTATCTATTGGCCATTCCAGAGGAAGAAAAGAGCTTGCACTCCTGAGGTTCACTACAATTTGTTCTCAGAATGCTAAACCATGGTTTTAGCATTAACGTCCAAAGGCATCCAGCGTTTGTGAATTACTCAGTTCTCACAGACTTATCTATATAGTAGTAGCCTATCTTGTACTCCTTGCTGTCAACTGGAAATTCATGGTCTTTGATATAGATTGGCCTTAGCAATAAATACTAATTTGAGTGATTTATCTCAGTTGCAAAAATACGTGTGGTTAAACTGCTTGAGGACCTGGCTTTGTCTAGCTGTCACAAAATTTCATATGTCTCCCCAGGCCAAAAGGGACAAATAAATACATGTATTTTCATCTTTTATTATTGGATTATACTGCAGTCAAGAAAACTTCTCATTGAACTAATTACATTAAAGAAATTATCATCAGACTGTATGTGCTTAAACCAAATCCTTAATTTGGAGGTATTTTCCCCCTCTCTGTGTTCTCTTCTTGGATATAATAACTGGAGACCCTTTATAATTTTTATATGTGTTAAAGGCCTGAAAAATAATTGGATTTTTAAGCATGCAGTATGTGCCTAGTTGTGATACAAGAAACATCTGCCTTTCAGCGGATGATCTTGCAAGCAGTCAATTAGTTATTGGTTGTACAAAGGTTATTTTAACTTTAGGCTTTTAAACTTGTCTCTAATAAGAAATGTTCAGTAATTGTGATGAAAAGGCTAAAAATTAGAGGCATTCCATCATTCTTTGCTTCTAAATTTGAGATCTTCATGAGAGAACATTTCAGACATGTTTGGTCCGCCTCCACCTATGCAGTTGACCTTTTCAGTAATAAAGTATCTCCAGTGCTCTTCAGATCCATCATTAAATTCCTGCATTGCTAAAGTACTTGGAAAAATAGGATCTACTAAGAACATTTCATATGCAACCTCATTGAAAGGAATAGGACTTACATAAGGGCACAACTGTGATTGCATAGAATTTCCTGATCGTATCCACTGATATAATTGGGCATTCTAGATTCCCTTTTCCAATTCAGCTTCTTGAACTTTGTTGAAGGTACCGCTAATGATCCCCTGCTTGTCATAAGCAGTGTTTTAGGTGGTAAAAGGTAAAGGACCCCCTGGACGGTTTAGTTCAGTCAAAGGCAACTATGGGGTGTGGCGCTCATCTCGCTTTTCAGGCTGACGGAGCCAGCGTTTGTCCACAGACTACTTTCCAGGTCATGTGGCCAGCATGACTAAACCACTATTGGCACAACGGAACACCATGACGGAAACCATAGCACACGGAAACGCTGTTTACATTCCCACCGCAGCGGTATCTATTCATCTACTTGCACTGGTTTGCTTTCGAACTGCTAAGTTGGCAGAAGCTGGGACAGAGCAACGGAAACTTGCTCGTCGCATGGATTTGAACTGCTGACCTTCTGATCAGCAAGCTCAAGAGGTTCAGTGGCTTAGGTTCAGAAGAGGTTCAGCGCCACCCGCATGCAATAATTGGTAGCAAGAGCTCCAAAAGCTTGTTTTGTGCACACAAATTATATGTACAGTACTTTATACCCTAAGCATTGAAATATACATCCACCAAGTGGAAGTGGAAATATTTCCCCTTGACTAAATTAATCCTGGTGTTTCTAGTGGGTAAAAGTCTGTATGCTTAAATTCAAGAGGAAAAGCCATCATTGTCTTGAAAGTCTGTGCTATAGGGGTGTCAGAACTACAATGAGGCAAAAAAGGGGGAAGCTCCTCCTCTAAACTCTCTTTTTATTTTCCAATCCACCACTGACTCCTTTGATCCACCCTGGCTACTATTAGCGCCTGTGTGGCATTTTGCTGCTGCTCTGGCTTGCTGTATGCTTAGGAAGTACTGTTTGTTTCATAAGAACAAGATTATTTCCCTCAGAGCTGCAATATCAATATACAAATCCAGTTCTTTTTGACACCAACAAAAAGTTTTCTCATTGAATTTGTGACACAAATCAGAATGATTTCTATAAAAGACATTAAGAGAATGCTAGATTACAAAGTCAAATAAAAGGAATTTTTATTGACATTAGTATAAGGTCAGGTATCTGAATCTTGGACAAATTGCCAGGATCTGTAAATCTCCAGTAGTGGATCCAGTGACATTTTTGGATCGAGACCCTCAGAGAGCAAGGCCAATTTGGTTTTTGTTTGACCATCTTCTGGGTTAGGAGCAGTGCATGCTTAAGGGAGCTTTAGTCATGATTCCTGTGCCTGAGTCTCTGGATCTAGCTCCTTGCAGCTGCTTTCATAGATCCCAGTCAGTGAATTTGAATTCTGTGCGTAGCACCCAACAAATGACATTTCTGCTTATTTGTTGGGGATTTTGGGGAGGCAGATTCCAGTCTCCCCATCACTTCTTCAGCGGGTTATTGGGGGTATTAACAGTGACAGTGTGCTGCATGCCTGTGTGTATATATTATTTTGCAAATCACTCTGTATGCACACTGTGATGTTTATATTTGCACTGTGATCTTTGTACTATAAAATTGGGACTAAGGAGGCAGAACAGTGCATTTTTTAAAAATGGAGGCACATTTCTTTATTAGCTCTGCATATAAATTATATCTCATTCTATGTACAGGATGTCAGTAGTCTGCTCCATAGTTGTATTTTCTCATCAAACGTGCCTGACTAGAACCTTTCACATGCAGAGGTCTTAATTACCAAGAGTCATTAGCCAGACATCTTTTTAATGAGCTAGATTAATCTGCTTTCAGGTCTCTAAAAGGAGTTTAATCAGTTTACCTTGTAACAAATGACATGAGCAGCTTTCTTCCCAAGCCTCTTCTTCTTGCAGAGGCCCTGTTATGAATTTTTTACAAGCAGAGATATGATTCATGGTCTCGCCATGGGGTTTGATGGGTTGCTCAATAATTAATGCTTTGTCCTGTTACAGAAGGCAGTTTTCACTAAACAAAGATAGGAAGCCACAGTGATTTGGAGAAAGTAATCTTTTATCTTACGGTGAAAAATCTTTCAAGTTGCCAATAAAAATTCTATTTGCCAAATCAAAGTTGTGTTCTAC
The DNA here is from genome assembly GCF_964234715.1 of Podarcis melisellensis. Taxonomy (NCBI): domain Eukaryota; kingdom Metazoa; phylum Chordata; class Lepidosauria; order Squamata; family Lacertidae; genus Podarcis; species Podarcis melisellensis. The sequence goes on from NC_138543.1 coordinate 33,247,489, forward strand.
AGATTTAAAGGATAGATATTTTTCTTGTTATAGTGCTTTTTCTTAAAGGCCAGACTTGGGCCAATAAGGTTTTCTGAAGAAGTGTACATGCACACGAAAGCTCATACCAAAAGCAAACTTAGTTGGTCTCTAAGGTGCTACTGGAAGGAATTTTTTCATTTTGTTTCGACTATGGCAGACCAACATGGCTACCTACCTGTAACTAAGATTTTCTTAGAATATGGTCAGTGTTTTCATTTAATTTTGACACATTGTCTAGAATATCAAAATGTGTGTTTTTTTTTTAATCCTGAAAGAGGAATTCATCTTTGGCTTCTATAGCCCCAAGAGGCTGTAGTGAGGTTAAAGCCAGAAGGATAAAGTGTAATTAAAAATTCAAATGAAAAGTACAGGGCAAAGCAGGTTTTTTAAAGTCCTTGAAACTACCAGGCAGAAGTGACTATGCCAAAAGCAACCTTGAACAGTATGGTTTTTATAAGGAGTCTAGAACCATCATCAAGAAAGAGCCAGCCAAGCTTCCCAGGGCAATTCACAGTCTTGGAATCATGAATGAGATGTGTGTCATACCCACCAACTGTTCAGGTGGTGGTGAAATTTGTAGCAGATCCTCTATTGAAAACCTGAGCAGAAGGATAGGATCGTGGGAGGATTGCATTTTAAGTATCCTGATGCCAAACAATTGAAGGCTTTAAAGGTCATAGCCAACATTCTGAATTGGGCTTGGAGATGGACCAGGGACCAATTTAGATGGTACATAATTCACCAAGACAGGTTACCAATCAGTGTGTAAGAGCAACCAGATCTGCAAAAGCAATCCTGGCCCCAGACACACCTTAGACATTTAGAGCAAAGCAAAGCTGGATCCATGCACACTCCCAAACTGCGAACCTAGTTCTTAGAGTATTGTTCAACCCCATCCAAAGTGGGTATCAATTAGTCCCAACCATACAGTAGTGCCGCTAAGTAATTTTTAGACTCTGTTTTGCTAGTCTTAAGAGCCCTCATTTTAAATGCTAGTGTGTTGTTCCTTTACCAACTTCAAAGTGTCATAAGCCAGTCCTCCTGCATTTGGGGGCTCCCCTCATTCTGCCCTGGACTTCTGCTCCCATATCCTTCCCTGATATCAACACTCCAAACAAACTTCACATTTTAAAAGTTCAGGCCACTCACACATTAAAGAAAAGTACTATCTTCTCCTTGTGTTTCTAACAGAAGTTAATTAGAGAAAGATGTGGCTAAAGGACATTTGTATTTTTTATTTTTTTTAAAGCCAGAAGCTAAAAGATAAATGAAAAGGAGCTAATATGCAGTAGCACATTACAACAGAGAGAGCATGCTGCTTGGAAATCACACATCTAGGAATGCTAAGTTTGAATAATCTTTTAAGGGGCTTGAAAAAGGTCAAAGAACAGCTGTTATGATTGTAAGTGTAAGCGGCGAAAGCAAACCAAGACCATCTCCAAGACCTGATGGGGTTAGGCTGCCATAAGTATTTTTTCATGTACAAATGAAGTTTGGTTTGTCCTGTTCTTTAGGAATATTAACACTCCGGAAGCGGGCTGCACGTTTTCTGCATAATTAGATTTAAAAATATAATCTTCAGACAATAAACAGTTGAAGGCTTGATTCTTTAGCCAGAGGAAAATACCCTATTCTAACCATTCAGTTCCAACTGCTTATTCACAGATGAATGTTCTAAAGCACTTGTTTTCCAGATGGCCTGCTCTCTCTTACTTCCTGCCCTCTAAAATAATAATCAAATAAAATTACTGTATGATCAGTTTGTTTATTGACTTTGCAACTGGCTAGTACCTACTGGCTTCCACACACTCGACATAAATCTAAAATTTAAATGAATGGATGTACTCAGCATTGAGATAGAGTGCTTTTGTTACCTTTTTTAGTTTTGAATCCATGGCTTTAAGGCAATTTGTTATGACTTGGATTAGTTTCCATTAGTTTCCATTCTTCAACAAAGAAGATTAATGAAATGATTGTTGGCAGGGCATTACAAAGAAATGTCTCACCACTTTCTATATATTTGAGTTGAATACAAAAACCATATTTAGCTGACATTTAAGCCCAGTAATTAGTCATAATTTACATTTCCTCTTTAGAGAACAGATATTGTAAAAAAGTGTGTGTGTTTTTGTGTGTGTGTGTGTACATGTGTACATGCTGGAGGAGCTGGTGTTTCTTTGGATTGTGCTCTATATGTGTGGGATAGCTTAATACAAAACTAAATAGTTTTGTTCAAATTCTGTTGAAATAATAATAATAATAATAATAATAATAATAATAATAATAATAGAATTTATATACTGCCCTATTGTTTTGTGTAAACCGCTTTGAGATTCTTGTTACAAGTGTGTGTGTGTGTGTGTGTGTGTAAACAAACAAACAAACACTGGATTTAGAGCATAGTTGTCAGAAGGGGTGACCATGCCTGTGATTCGCATCCAATTCTTGCACGAAATTAAAAATGTAGAGACTTTTCCTTTAAAAGGTTCCCTGTATGGAAGCTCCTGGATAGGTCTGCCTGAAATTCAAAAGGCTTTATCCTCTAAAAGAGGGGCTTCTTTGCATGCAGATTTCATCCACATGTGGAAAATAAAAGTTATACCCCTTTTGGATTTCCCTCTTGCAGTCAGTGGTGGTGAAACAGCTTCAGATTTAAAAGTTCAGATTTTGGCCTGAATAACAAATCAAATTGGGAGACCACAAAGTGGATTCAAAACAGATCTGAAATGTGCTATTTCCACATACCTCAGATACAGGTGAATGTTGTGGTCACTGCACACCTTTAGCCTTTATGTTGGTAGGGTTGTTGTTGTTGTTATTCCATTGTAGTTTGAATATGGAAAAGTTGCATTCTCCTTCATTACATAGTTGTCACTTTTGGTTTTTGGTTTTTCTGATGGAAATATTGGTTAAATATTGAATGATCTATATTGACAGGATCTATAGCAGTCTCAGGATAGAATCATAACTGAATAGAATCCATTGGGATGTTGTGGCCTTTAAATGTAGCAAAGCTACGTATATGGGAGCCACATGGCACAGTGCAGATTCTACTATAGTCTACTGCCCACATACTGGTGTTACTTAAATGCTACTAGTAGCAAAATGTAGTTAGGTACTATGCTAAAGGTTCCATTTATTGCTTATTAAACTGAAATAGATTTCTGTGTCACTTGTAGTAAAAATGTAACCCTTTATTTTTGCTTTTTATTTCTCAGTCTGTGGGATGATGGAATTATTGACCCGGCTGATACAAGACTGGTTTTGGGTCTCAGCCTGAGTGCTGCACTCAATGCGCCCACCCAGAAGACAGAGTTTGGAGTTTTCCGAATGTGATTTGGATGGTCTGGCAGTGGCACCTCTGGATTATTAATATGATTTTAATTAACAAATCGAAAAATAAAATGGACTAAAAGAATCAGTATATCAAATAAAGATTTGTTCAATACTGTAGTTGGGTTTTATTGTTATGCATATTGAAATCAGGCTTCATATGATATTGCTGTAATAATTAGACAGGTAATTGTGGCATTTTTGTAAAAAAAAAAAAACAGGAACAATTGATTAAATAATTGAAATTGGATCCACAAGTATCTTCCCCATAACATTCAAATTTGAATCTAAGGCATATAAGTGATTCAGAAGCTAGACAGCTCATACATCTTCATTAGTTTAATTTAAATAGCCAGGCATCACACACACCTTTATATATTTCAGTTAACTAAAATGAGCCGTAATAATGAGTAGGTAAGAAAGAACAAAGCCGTATATCTTATTTCCTGTACAGTCATTATATTTCTCTCGCAGATGTTATTTTGTCCCCATTGTTACTCTCCTCCTTTGGTGCCCCACCTGTAACGTACAGGGTGACATTCAGTGATGTCTTGCCACTTGCCCAATGGAAATATGCTTGCACAATGGGAATTGCAGTTTCTTCCCCCCTCCACCAGCCCCCATGTGCCCCTCCCAAATTATTTGGTGGGGGGAGAGAAAGAAGAAGCCCCACCCTGTATAAATGAACACCTGCTTCCACTATGTTGGGTCTCACCCACAGCATTTAATAGCAGAAAAGACTTGACTCCAACAAAGATTAATTGCCTTTACGGGAGGAATTTGAGATAATACACTAAAACCAACGGGAGCTGCTTGCTTCTTGGCATTTTTAAACCTTGTATCTTACTCCATAGCATAGTCCATAGCAAGGCAATCTGTTCCAAGACGCAGCTGTTAGTCCAAATGTGTTCAGGCAGAATTTAAATGAAACTAGATTTACTACATTGTTATCTAATTGTAATCCTCCCCAAGTTACATACTCAAATAATTAATGTTTCTTTGGAAGGCAAAAGTGTGCCCTGTGGAAATATGCTTGCTGCACTGAGAAAGGCAAGGAATGATGCCCAGTGGATTGCCGGATGATGTGCCAATGACTTCTGGCTAAAGCTGGGTCAGAGCATTCAACTCCTGTTGACATTGGCAACACTCGCAAAATATGTGAAGGCATGAAGAAAGCCTTTGAGCCAACAATCGGGAAACCTGCACTGCTGTAAACCTTGCTGGGAGAGAGCATCACAGACCACAGCAAGCAGATGAAGTGATGGGCAGAGCACTCTCAAGGACTGTACTCCTGGGGAAACATGGTCTCTGACACAGCAATCAACAGCAGCCAGACTCTGCCTGTCTTGGAAGAGCTAGATGTCCTTCCCTTGACAAGCTGAAAAACACCATCAACTTTCAGGCATCATCATCATAATAATAATAATAATAATAATAATAATAATAATAATAATTTATTTATGCCCCGCCCATCTGGCTGGGTTTCCCCAGCCACTGGGCGGCTTCCAACCAAATATTAAAAACAATACAGCATCAGACATTAAAAACTTCCCTAAACAGGGCCTTCTTCAGTTGTCTTTTAAAAGTAAAATAGTTTTTTATTGCCTTGAAATCTGTTGGGAGGGAATTCCACAGGGCAGGCACCACAACCGAGAAGGCTCTCTGCCTGATTCCCTGTAGGCTCACTTATCGCAGTGAGGGAACCGCCAGAAGGCCCTCAGCAGGCATGTTGTGAAACCCCAGGAAAAGATGGAATCCCAACAAAAGTGCTGAAAACTCAATTCCTTCTCTACAGCTTCCTCTTGCGGTGTTCAGAGCAAGGCATTGTGACCCTCTACATACTTGAACAAAGGTGACCACCATCACCAACAGCTACAATGAAATCTCCCTGCTGTGTACTGTGGGGCAAGTGTAGTTCTCAACAGATTACAGTCAGGTTACAACAGATTACAGCAGTGACAAGAGGAGGTATGACTACTGGGAGGAGAGCCAAGAAAAGAAACGCTATGGAGCATCTGCTGCAGCATAACCAGATGCCTTGATCTGCCCCAGTTGCAGATTGGTCTCTAGAGCCACAGCAGGTGCTGTAGCTCTCCAACCGGTCAATTGTACTGACTTCACCCCAAATGGTTCAGTCTTCCATTGTCTCCCGAGATAGATGGATGGCAACAAATAGGAGGACAGGGAGGTACCAACTGCCTTGAAGGAGGCAGTGATGCCTCCTCTCCTTGCCTTGACCAATGTTAACGGAAAAATCCGAGGGCTCCCTTGGACAAAAACAAAGACAGCAACCAGGATAACTTGGAGCAAAACAGCAGCCTGTAGGCTTGGCCTTTATTGAATACTGTCGCGACAGGACTCCCACCCACAACAAGATGAAGCAAAATAGAAGTCCAGAACAAAAGAAGACCCCAACTTTTATTAGTTACTAATCGCCCAAACTACACCCCTAAGACTACATCACAACTACATCACAAAAAAGAGAGGTTGAGGGAGGAGTTGTGGAGGTAACCAGAGTATCTTGTCACCTGGCTGGTTCCTCCTCTCCCCCTCCCCATGAGTCATTTCCAGAGGACAAAAGGGAGGTGGCAGTTTCATGCGCCCAGAGGGAAGATCAGATTGTCCTTTGTTCCAGTCCATGTTGAATCCACTCCCATATGCAAGTCCTTTGTGATCTGGATGGTCTTCTGTCTGGGACCATCAAGGTTGTCATGCCAACTGGGTAGGGCTCCTGTGTATGTGCTGGTATGGTTAAGGGATTATGGCCGTCCTGTATCAAACCATCCCCCTTTGATAGTCCTTCCTTCATGGAGTAAAAGAAAAGTGGACTGGTGTAAATTCGATGTATGGTTGATTTACTATGAATTTATAACAGAAACGTTGCGTATGTTGTGTGTGTGTGTGTGTCGTGTTTGTACAAACTGAATGATTGGGGGGGGGGGGTTCCTGCAACACCAAGAAGTGTTAAACAACTATTTCTTAACGGTCAATATCCTTTTTAGAGGCAAGGTGTTTGAGAGGGTCTGGCGGTGTAGCTTCTTGCATGGTTGAAGGAGACCTATTATCTGGATCCATTTCATTCTGGCTTCAGGAATGGATGGTCATGGCACTGAAACAGCCTTGGTTACCCTTGGTTGATGACATTTGTTACGAGAAAGGTGTGGGAGTGTGGCCCTGCTTGTTCTTGACTTCTCGGCAACTTTCAGTACAATTGGCCATAGTAACTTCTGGAAAGCCTTAGCAAGGTGGGACTTGGGGGCAGAACACTTCAGTGCTTCTGACCCTACTTCCCAGTATGGAAGTCGTTATAGAAAGGCAACTCTATGGGAGTTGTCCTGTAGTGTTGAACAGGGTTCCATCTTGTCTCCCATGCTATTTGATATCTTTCTGAAGCGACCGGCTGCTCTCATCAGGAAATTTGGTGTAATATGCAGATTTATTTTATTTTATTCAGAATATTTATATCTCACCTTTCCAACAGAATATCGCTCAAGGTGGCTAACAGTAAAAAGGAAAATCATCAACCTAGAGACTAAGATATGTTAAAAATACGTTGGTTCTTATGGTGAGAGGCGGTCCTTTCTATTGGGATCCTGAACCACACAAGACTTTATAGGTCAAAAGCAGCACATAGAATTGGGTCATCTTTCCTATTATAAGCACTTTCTTCTGGGCTGCAGACAGTGCCTCATAGAACTATTTGCCAGATTACCGGTACTTGTCCTTTAGTTGCAGGGACTGGGAAGACTACTTTCTGACCCCAGGCCTCTGCTGCAGAATTAAATCCTTAGCTTGCCCACAGAGAGTGGTAATTACATCCCTTCTTGAGCTGGGAATAATTCATCAATAATCTTGAGATGTAGATAATGAAAAAGGATGCATTTCTACAGACTTCATACCTTGCAAATGTTACCTCCTGGTTGCTTATTATAAGATGTAGGAAATTATTAATTTTCACTGTGTTGTTGTCATAAACATATGTAGTCTTGACTCTCACGCTGGGGTTTTGTTTGGGGTTTTTTGCAGGGAGGAGGGGGTTGTTATTGATAGTATTTTTTATATCTTTATACTATGGCTTATGTGGAAATTGTTCAATTTGGTTGTGTACTTTTTGATATTTTAATTGTTTGTGACTACTTTTGTTAGTTATGTAATTATTTTCCTGTTGCAAGTTGCCTTGAGCATGACTTTAGCTATGGAAAGGTGGCATACAAATAAAATTATGTATATTAGGTAACATTTGGTTTTATTCATTGAGAGTGCATTAAAATTATTAAGGAGCTAGACCTGCTATGGCTGAGGAACAGAAGCAATTCCTCTGGGGGAGAGTACAAGGGATAGTATCATAGGGTCACAGAGTGGACCCATTAAAAATAATAGTCTTGTTAGTTGTGGCTAACTTAAATAATTTATTTCAATGCCCTACTCAAGTAGGACTTAGCTGAATACATCCCAAGTTGCATCTGCACATGAGAGTCTAAAACTCAGGGCTGTTTTTCAGCTGGAACTCACTGGAACTCAGTTCTGGCACCTCAGATGGGAGCCATTGCCATTATCAGAGAACAAGGGAGACATTCAGGCTGAGTTCTGGCACCTCTTTTTCTAGAAAAATAGCACTGCCTAAGAACATGGGCAGTTCTTGATAGAACTGGTTATTTTGTGTGAGTCATATAAGTGAGATGTGATTTAAGTGCTTGTTTTAAAATTACTAAGCATTACACAGTTAATGAGATAAGTGAGACCTAATCTATAATAGCAATTTATTTTGAAGTCCATAGTTGAGCAGTCATTGCAGTTTCTAAATGTTACATTCACAACCAAGCCTTAAAGCAGCTTACCTACACCACCTCAACTCTATCCTGTTTTATAAATTGTACAACCAACAATCCAAAATGATTGGAAACATGTGCCCTTCCAAAAGTGGAGTACAACTCTCAGCAGAAGTCACGGTCCTAGCTTGGTGATAGTGGTTAAGAGTGGTGGACTCGTAACATGGCGAACTGGGTTTGCTTCCCTGCTCTTCCACATGCAGCTGCTGGGTGACCTTGGGCTAGTCACACTTCTCTGAAGTCTCTCAGCCTCACTCACCTCACAGAGTGTTTGTTGCGGGGAAGGAAGGGAAAGGAGATTGTTAGCTGCTTTGAGACTCCTTAAGGGGAGTGAAAGGCAGGATATCAAGTCCAAACTCTTCTTCTCTTCTATTTAGATGCTTACAAAAGACAGCTTTGTTTACAAAAGCTTTCCCTGAAGTGTAACTCAGTCATTTATGGAAAAATCAATTTTACATTTCATGAAATGTTTTTGTTGTTTTTTGAATTTTGTATGGATAGTTCTATTGTTACAGAATTTGTTGGACTGATTTTCTCGTTCTTGGAGATTGTGCTTCTGTGTTTTACTATGTTTTTACCCTGGACATGATCTTGATGGCTCTATGCCATGAAGCTGTTTATAAATTTGTTTAATAATGATAATAATAAAATTTCTGATCATGGACTATGTAGGCTGGGGTTGGTGAGAGTTGGAGTCCAAAAATATCTGACCACAGCCTCCCTATCCCTGACCTACACCAAAATCCATTTTAAACAACATATTATAAACATGCAGGATACAGACTGCTCTGTAGCACATACAGTTTTCATTTGTAACAAGAGAAATGTTAGACTGAAAGCCTAGAGCCACCATGACCATTTTCCTTGGCATAATGACAGCTGCATAATGTAGACTGCAAAGTTATTCCTCCTCCCTTCATCCTGTTGTGTAAATTCAGGTCTGGTTGAAATGTGGTCTTTGTGCTGTGGTTGCTGCCTCTTCTAGTTAGCTCCTGTGCTCTACTGGCATCATTTTGAGTTCTGCACCACATTCATTATTGGAATCATATGGATATTTCACCTGCCGGTGTCAGCAGCCCTGACACTAGGAAAGGAGGCAGGAGCAGAACCATGAACCATATGATGTGGAACGTTAAACCTTAGTGCCATAACATGGAAGCCATCCACGAGAGTGACAGTCACTCTACAAAGGTAACATTCAGATTACATCCAACATTAACTAGCTTTCCCAGATAGAATAGCTACATAAAATGGAGAGGGAGGACCAATGATCTGAACTCGCACGAAGGAACTGCTTCCTATGTTCAGTCAACTGCTTTCTTATATGTTTTCTCCGGGGCAACATGTTTGGTGCCCTCATTATCAGCTTTTTGATGCCAGGCTAAGGCATTTCTTTTGCCCATATACTTCAGTATGATCAAGCCTCTTTTGTGATGCTCAACTTTGGGTCTGGGGCTATCCTTTTCATACGACTCCTGGGATGAGAAATTTTGTTCACTGTGTTTTGTTTCCTTCTTGTTATCTGGTTCCTAACTGGTTTAATTAGTCTTGCGTTTTATGTTGTTTGGAGACTTCTTTTGTGTAAGGACAACATAATAAAAAAACACAGATATTATATGTCAACATTTTAGACGCTCCCAGGTACCTTCTGACCATGCACAGTGATACTAAGTTGGATCATACTCATGTCCATGAGGAACACGTTGCATTAGAAATAGGAGTTGTTTCTGTCTCCGGAAGGAGGCCCGTCACTGCGCTTTACCCTAAGTGCACCCTTCCTCCCCCCTCCTTTTCTTTTTGTCTTGCGTCTTCTTCTTGCTCTCGTCCACCCTGGAGGAAATTGAGCTAATCGCCCAACTCATCCGTCATCCACCTTGCAGTCCCCGCCTCCCCCCACCCCACATCAGCACCCGCGCCAGGACTGACGTATCGCAGAGCAAGCAGTTCTGTCAACAGGTGCCCCCAGCCAGCTGTATAAAGAGGGCTCCGCGAGGAGCAGCGTTTTCATTTCAGCACCATGGAGAGCTACCGGCTGCTCGCTTTGCTGGGCGCCGCGGTGCTGCTGCTGGTGGGCGTCAAAGGGCAGGAGGAAACGGAGCTCCAGCCCCGAGGCTTGGACATCTACTCCACGATGGAGGACACGTCTCACGAGAAGGAGCTGGTAGGTCCTACAGAAGGGAAGGGTGTGCATGGGCAGGGCGGGGGCCACCCAGAAAGCGTGCTCGGATCGCGCGTAAAATCTCTCGCTTAGCTGGATGGCTCCCTTTGCTCGGCAGAGGTCGAAGTCTCGGGGAAACTTCGCCACAGTTAAGAGCAGGGAGGTGATCTAGCGACTGAGGTGGAGCTGAAGCTCGAGGAGGAAGGCGCTCAAGGAGGGCGTCCCATCTCGTGGCGCCCTCGGGCAGCGCAGCGCGTGTCCGAGAGAGGCAGGGGTTTGCTTGCGCGATCCACTGACGGGGCGCTTTGTGTGTCCGCAGATCGAGGCGCTGCAGGAAGTTCTGGAGAAGCTGAAAAGCAAGCGGCTCCCGCATTACGAGAAGAAGTATGGCCAAGTCCCCATGGTGAGTTGGCTTCCCATCCCATCGCGCTGAGAGGGGAAAGGGCAGCTTTCGAAGGAGAAAGTTGTCCGGAGAGGGGCTAGAGGAAGTGGCGGGGTGTGTGTGTGTGGTCAAGACAGGGCTGGGGCTGTCAATCTGGATTCTGGAAATTGAGCAATTCCTCCGGACGTCAGCGTGGTTGACTGGTTCTCATCCTGGCGTCCCCCACTTAATTTGAAATCGGGACTTGGGAGTCCACACCTCTCAGAACTTTTGCAGGTTGTTGCTCTTTCACGCAATTGCTGTGATTCCAAGAGTTCTGAGCTCTCCCTGCCGTATTAATCCATTAGGTATTACAAGGCTGCAGTCCCCAATTACACAGACCTGGGAGTAAATCCCATTAAATTTACTTCTGAGTAGACATGATTGAACTTGGAGCAAGTTTTGGAAGTAAATCCTGGTGAAGATCCAAGAGGGTTCCTCTTTTCAAAATGGAGTGTAAGGTTGCAGTCTTAGTTTCTTCGCATATTTTGTTATATCCTATCATCTAAAATTGATGTGGAACTTGGAGCACATTAAAAAAAAATCCTTCTGAATAGCCGATAAGAAATTGGTCATTGATTTCAGCTGAGGACTAGATTTCACTTACCCCTTGCTATATTAAGGTATTAGAAGATGACTTTCTATTGCACTGGGAGACAAAATTCCTTAATGTTATCAATATTTGAATTTCCAGTTTGAGTTTTGAGTGGATTCTCATATAAGTAGGGTTTCAGTTTTCGATCTGTACTTGAAATGTTTGGCAGCAATATGTGTGCTTTGGTCAAAACAGTTATTTGCTTGTGATCTTTTATTACTTACCTGGAAGGAAGCACCACAGAAAACAATGGGACTTACTTCTGAGTTGACATATACAGGATTGCTAATTCAAATACTGTACTGCATGCTTCCATTATTAATCAACAAATATCCCTAAGGGAAGTATGCTTGTGGGCTTTTTGATGAGGGCTAGAGATTTTAATGTGGTTTTCTAAATGCTCCAATACTGGTATCCGTGTTTCCAGATGGGTGCTTACTGTGGGATCACTGCTCCTCATGCAAGTAGCTGTTGGTTTTGTTGTTGTTTTGTTATTTTTGCAGCACCTACACATGATCATTGGCCTCAAAGTGCCAGTAAAAAACAGAAAACAAAGACCTGTTTGCAAATTAAGCCCCATTCTGGAAGCCCCCTAATCTGAAGTTGAGCAAACCAATTCTCCCACTCATTCGTTCTCCTGTTAGGATATTGGGATAGGAGAATATTTAAATCCTCAAAAAGTAAAGCTCAGGTGTTGAAAAATTAGTAGAAATGGCACAGTAGCCATTTATGTTCTTCTGCATGGTGACTTCCTTTGTCTAACTGTTGGTTACTCTCAACAACAGTGCGATGCTGGAGAGCAGTGTGCCGTGCGGAAAGGATCCAGGATCGGGAAGCTGTGTGACTGCCCCAGAGGAACATCTTGTAACACTTTTCTCTTGAAGTGCTTGTAAAGAAATGCCCCTCCCTCGACCATTGGAGTACAGAGAAAGATCCAGTTTCGCCTTGCCTGAAGGATCATACCTGTGACACCGAGGCGGGTGGGGTGGGGTGGAGTATCCATCACACACACACACACACAGAAAAAAAAGGAAACAGTTATATTTAACTGTTGCCAGGGCATTACCTTTTAGGATGTCTGACATTTTTCTGTCCCGCCATTTCTTCTCCATCTTGCCGTTTGATTTTCTTCCTTGTGTCCATCTTCATTCTTTCCATGCATCTGTATCTCTGTGCAAAGAAGCTCAAATGATATTTTGAAATTAGTATTTTTGTATGTGGAATGTCCTCATGACAACTAGATCTAGGGAGCGTCCGTTAACCTGTCTACCTTCTTTGCAGCCAATGGCCCGAGAGACAGGACATGTGGGAGGTTGCAACACATAAACAATAAATGGGACAGTGTCTGTTAATACCTTTTTCATTAAAGCGCACCAAGGAAAATGTGTAAACAAAGGCATCACTCCAAAGCACCCTGTGGGCCAATCCTTTTGTCTCTGTTTGGTAATGCCTTTACCCCGTGCCTGCACCTTTTTTGGTGGGCAGCCAAATTCTTGAATAAAATAAAATAAAAAGCAATGGAAGCTAATTGTAACTGCATGCTAGGATTCTAGGTGCAATTAGAAACTAGGAATGATTTTTCTTGACCAAGTGTGCAATGGATCAGCCTGTGGTGTTGCCATTTCAAAGGACAAGTGTATGTAATAGTAACTGCATTGCAAACATGTCACTATGTTGACTTCATGTTAAACAACTTCAGCGAGTGAATCTGTACTGATTAGCCACTCGTGTTATTTCATGTTTGCTTCTTGGTTACTAAATTCACGTGGTATGAAAACAGTCCTACTTTGAAAACGGTGCGGCAGGCTTCAAAATTTGAAATAATTGGAAGAAATGCTTAATATGTAGCCAAATTACCGGTAGGTTTTGAAGAAGCCACAAGGGAAAAGAAAGGAATATTGCTCAAATCTTCCTCTGTATAAACTCCAGTTGTTGGGTCTTCCTTTCTCAACAGTGAAAAAGCATACAGGTTCAAGGAGAACAAGGGTCTTCTTCAAATTGACCAAAATGTCTAGGCTTTTACCAACAGTTTTACTTGTAAGAAAGCATTGTTAATGGATGTATCCACTTGGGATTGTTTTAGAGACCCAGAGCATGGATTTGGTGCAGTTACAAACAGCATGACCATTGTGCACATCTCTGACCATTGTGCTGACCAAGTCTTGGCAAGAGATTGAAAAGAATAGGTCAAGGCATCCTAAACTCCAAGTAGCTCGCATTAAAGATGTAGGAGTTACTGAATCAAGGTGGGTACCACAGCACTAAAAATAACAACAATGTTGTACAAATTTCTATTAAATATGGAACACCTTCCATTTTTAGGCACCATTTCTCACACACCTTATGTTGTGTGGAATGGATGGTAGCTGTTGCAGAATAGATCAGGGTCCAGAACTGTGAGACTGAGTGTTCAGTGGAAGAGTTCTAATGTTTAGAAGCACATGAAACAGAATACTTCTGTACTTCTGTAACAATGTACAGCTCACATATGTAGATGTTTTTCAGTAATGTCCCATTGTGTTCAAATCCTTTATTTGATTGTTAATAAAAATCATTGTTACAAAGTCCTTCTTCAGTGTAGTCCTTCTTCTTTTAGTATCGTCAGACATTTGGGGATTTTTTTAATACTCGGGCATTTTGGGTTAAGCGGTTGCAAATTCTTTTTCACCAGCACAAACGTATGCATACATGACCGTGTGAATAGCAAAGCTGAAGCCTTGGCAATAAAGTCATCAGAATTTGTTAAGGTAAACCGGAAATTTGAAGGACTGGTGCCTTTGTTTGGATAGATATTGTCAGCAAGATTAACCTGATGCTCTACCGTGATGCTCCTACCACCAGCTACAGTTATTAAATGGTTAATATTTTGGAAAATAGGGGATGGCCCAAATGCACTGGTATCTAAGAGGTGTCTTGGGGTAGATGGTCATATTATCAGGAGCACCTATGGAGCAATGTAGGACCCCGGGGTTTCGCCCAAAGTCACTGGTGATATTGTAGTACAAGTCTCATAAACACTTCCACACTCTCTTGCTTCCTGTGAAACATTGCAAGGATTCAAAGATGGCCACCTCTTAAATGTCTTGGACTGCCTCTGGGAAAATGGTGGAACAATGATGGCTTTATCATAATGCCCAGGGTATTTTAGTGTTAACGTGTGCTCAATAAATAACAAATAAAAAAGTACCATGCATTGGATTCAGACTATGTTAGTCACAGTTTGCACTGATCTCAGCGGCAAGAATGACTTGCTGTGCAATCCTAATCATGACTTCTGTGGAAGCAAATTACATAGTTTAAGTATTTGCTGTGTCAAGAAGTTATTTCTTTTGTCCATCCTTAATCTTCCAACATTCAGCTTTGTTGAATGACCCCAAGGTTGGAAGCAAAGGAACGGTGAGAGGAACCAGCTAGGGAAACACCAAAGGAGGAAGACTCAGAGCCCAGACAGTGGTGGTGGGACAATGATGAGCAGTCGGGGGGGGGGGGGGAGGAGAAGACTGGGGAAAGGATGTGTCAGAAGCTGAAGAGGAAACCGGGCTTAGTGAGCTGGGAGGGTCTGGGCAGAGAGAAGTCCAGTATCAGAGGAAGAAACTGAAGCAGGTGAGTCGGAGGAGGGAGGTGAAGAGGCAGTGATGAGTCAGGCTGGTGAATAGTCACAGGTGCCTCCTTCCTGTTCCCTTCCCTTCCCCTCCATCTCCCAGAACCAGAAGAGGGCTGAAATGGGACCAGCAACAAGCTTCACGCAGGTGCAGTCTCTGATTGCTTGGAAAAAGCTCTGGAGAGGATCAGACATAGATGGCGGTGGGAAGGTGGGGACTTTCAGTCTTGGCAATGGGGTAAGACCTGCCGGGGATCAGCTGGTGTGCTTATTAGGCCTGACACTCAGCCCAATCTATGAAGATTGTGTTTTTGCTAATAAAGAGTTAACTCCAGCTGCCAGCTCACTCTTTGACGCAAGGTCTAAGAGTGGAAGAGAGGAAGCATCTCCTGGACCACTTCCCCCACACCGGGAAATAATTCCCATTGAATTCAATAGGAATGCATCTGAGTAGACATGGTTAGGAGTGCGCTGACAGTTTACATCCAACCTAATAATCTCTACTGTGTGGATACGCATTTAGAATAAATGATAGCGCAAGGGGTGGGCTGTGGAAATTGAGGAGCTGAAAATAATAAAGCTGCTATTTTATTGAACTAAAGAAACACAATTAAAAATAAAACCAGTTTGGAAAATAGGGATGTTATGTGCACTATATAAAGGGTGTCTGGATGTGAGCCTTCTCACCCTCCACTACTTCCTTGGCAGTGACAATGTACATATTTTGCTTCCTCCTCTGCAGTTTCTGGGTATCTTTTCCAGGAAGAAGGCTGTGCTGTCACCCAGCACAATGACACAGACAGTGGTGATTTAAGCACCATTGGATGATTTCAGCCTTTAATAGTTAATTCAATCTAGCGTTTGCAGGTTCCTTGCGTCAGTAATCTAACGGGTAACAACATTCCCCAGAATAATCAGCAAGTGTGACAATAGGGTCTTGGGGTGTGTGTATGTAGTTTAAAATGGTTAGCATTCATTGGGATAACAATTCCATGTAGACACTGTGATTAGCGTAGGTTTGGCTATCATTGTCAAGTCTATCTGTGAGTGCTCAACTCTCAGTGCAGATTTAGATGTGCATGTACCAAATCAAAGTCAATTGTACTTTTTCTATGTGATTCCACACACACCGTGCATATAAAAAGAAGCTATGTTTCAGCACCAAAGAAGAAGAAGCAGCAGCTATGCACTTGCACCATATTAATCCTTGTAAGCCATTTGATAAATAAAATAAAATTTGATCTGCACTACACTATGAAGTAGGCAATTTATTAACAAGTATTTCACAAGACGATTACAATAAAACCATTTTTCATTTTTACCTCCCAAATAATTTGGTATCATCAGCAAACTGAGCCACCTCACTGCTCACTGCTAACCCCTAACTCAAGCACTGGTCTCAATGGATTATTGAGGATCTCCACTTCTCACATTTGTTCACTGACAAAACTGTCTAACTATTCATAGTTTTGGCTTCCTGTTTTCTAACTCAGGTCAACTATCAATTTACTCTATGACTTAACCTTTGGGAAGTTCAAAAAGATGTACATGGTATCACCAGATAGTCACTTCTGCTAAGATCCTGGACCTCAGACACTTTCACACTTATCAGGGTTCTAGCCACTTGGGGTAGGGTGGGGTGCCTATTTAGTCAGAAGTGAATCCTATTGAGTACAATGGGGTTTACTCCCATATTGTGTACAGGATTGCATACTAAACCGGCTGACTTCGGGGTGGGGGGGAGAGAAATAAGAATTTGATTTTCTCTTATTAAATAGGATTCTAAGCCCAGAGGAAGTGGAATGTAAAAATACCTACATGTTGTTTTTATTGTGTTCTCAGTTCCACACTTGACAGCATTAGACTGTCACTTTTTGCCAGATAGACACACTTCTTTCTATTTCAGGACAGTATTCACTCCTCCGCCGGTGAGATTAAAAATAGTTGATACTTTTCTTTTCAGCGCATTTGACAAATGGTAGTCGACAGCAGTTGTTGTTGAGATGTTCAAAAAGGCCTAGAGAGGACAGGGGAGAAGCGCACGGCTCAGCATTTACAGTGGTACCTTGGGTTAAGTATTTAATTCGTTCCAGAGGTCTGTTCTTAACCTGAAACTGTTCTTAACCTGAAGCACCACTTTAGCTAATGGGGCCTCCCGCTGCTGCCGTGCTGCCGGAGCACGATTTCTGTTCTCCTCCTGAAGCAAAGTTCTTAACCCGAGGTACTGTACTATTTCTGGGTTAGTGGAGTCTGTAACCTGAAGCGTATGTAACCTGAAGCATATGTAACCCGAAGTACCACTGTATATCTCAGACAGAAGCACCTACACCTTTGATCACTTCTACTCACTCAGGGGCTGTGATAAACGGTTTCCCTGAGCATAAGACAGTTTGCTTTTAAAAAGAAGGGGTGTGGTGGTGGCAGTTTAAGAACAGTGCTGCAGTACAGTGGTACCTCGGGTTACAGACACTTCAGGTTACAGACGCTTCAGGTTACAGACTCCGCTAACCCAGAAATAGTGCTTCAGGTTAAGAACAGTTTCAGGTTAAGAACAAACCTCCAGAATGAATTAAGTTCTTAACCCGAGGTACCACTGTATATAAAAAGGAAAAGATCCACACTGAATACTCTTTTTGTAATGTAATCCTGAGAACTGCCCAGACTTCACAATTGTAAGACGAGTCTACTGGATCATGCCAATGGCTTTTCTAGACCACCACCCTGTTCTCATAGCGGTCAGCCAGTTGCCTGTGGGAAATGTACACACTGCTGCATCACAACTGCATATCACCTATCACTATGACTTGGAGACTTGTCTTATTTGATATGCACTAGCACCATGTGTGTTCACTGCTTTGGATAACTGAATAGGATATCTGAAGAAAGGCGAATGTTTATTAGAGTAGTAGTAAGCACATCAATTTAACACACAGCATCAAGTGTGCACTCACCTGCTCACCTTCCAATGTACCCCACTGTCTGCCAGCAATGCTCTTCTGTATTTTGTGTAGGACACCCAGGCCAGTCTCAACACACAAAAATAAACGGGCACAAATCTGAAAGTAGAAATGGCAATATCCAAAATCCAGTGAAGACACATTTTGACCTCCTAGCGCATTTCATAATGGACTTTAATGTGGCCACCCTCCACTTTAAAGGGAGACTTGCATCTGAAACTGCTGAAGTACATTTTAGCAAGAGGTTCTCCATTCTGTCTCTGCTCTCACCTGGTTGCCAGTGGTTTCCTTCTCAACACTGGGGTCTGGTGTTGTGACCATCAGATGGTCTGCAAAGAGCCCTAATTATAGGTTCTGCCTTTTATTTCCATTCCCTTGATGTCTGTGGCTGCTCGGATTCAGATTGCTAGGGGTTCCAGAGCCAGGATGATGAAGAAGGGAGACAGTGGGCATCCTTGTTTTGTGCCTCTTTGGATTGCTATGGTATTAGATTCCATACTGTTAGTCCTGCATTTTGCTGAGGCTTAGACACTTTGCCTCTTTGCCTCTGAAGATTTTTGTCTCTCTGCTGCTACCCAAAAGTGTGAGTCTGACTCCCTCTCCTGGTAATAAGAGAGATTAGCATTCACCTTAATGGGGCATGTGCAGCATTTTCTCATGCAAAGGCCAGCTGGAAAGGGTGGAGGTCCAGTGGATGACGCTCTGCTGCAGGCACACTTTTTAATTTTCATATTGCAAAAATAGTTCTTCCATATCTAATGCTTTCAAAATAAGACATTTCGGTGCGAAGGATGATAGTCACAATTTACTGATGAAGGAAATTCTCTTTGTAATGAACTGTGCCCTTCTCTTCAGGTACAAATAACAATAATGCAAAATAGGGAGGGACTGATGTGACTATTTGAGCTTTCGATAGATGTTTTTATTGACCTCAGACAAGCTGCAATCAATCCTGAGGACAGCCAACCACCGTTTATAATTGCCTGTATTGATTAAGGACACAATCCTTTGCATCACTCAGCACTAGATGCTTGTTAATTAAAATTAAGTAAGGCTTGAGAACGAGAGAGGTAATGGAAGGTGGATACAGAGGAACAAGAGGCCATAAACTGCTCTAGGTTTGGGTTTTCCGGTGGACAACTCCATACAATACTTTTAGGAAATGGTGCTCCCTGTAGAGAGAGGCTCTGACACAGGAGGGGTAGATCTGCTGCATCCCATGGCCCCTGAGATGCTTTCTCAGGGAATGTAGAATAACAGCTTTCAGCTGTTAAACTTCGAATTTACATTTCAGTCCATCTTACATTGTGCTTCACTCTCCTGGTCCCAATGCTTCTTGTGAAACAGTAATATGACACTCAAGGATGCAGGTGGCGCTGTGGTAAACCACCGAGCCTCTTGGGCTTGCCAATTGTAAGATTGGCAGTCCGAATCCATGTGATGGGGTGAGCTGTCATTGCTTTGTCCCAGCTCCTGCCAATGTAGCAGTTCAAAAACATACCAGCGTGAGTAGATAAATAGGTACCACTGTGGCGGGGGAAAACATACCAGCGTGAGTAGATAAATAGGTACCACTGTGGTGGGAAGGCAAATGGTGTTCCGTGTGCTCTGGCTTCGGTCTTGGTGTCTTGTTGCACTAGATATGGTTTAGTCACACTGGCCACATGACCTGGAAAAGCTGTCTGCAGACAAATGCAACTCCTTCGGTCTGAAAGTGGAGATGAGCACCACACCTGTAATGGTTATGGGGGTTGCTTGTGCGTAAGTTGCCGCCACTCCTGGCTAGGTTGCCTGGTTAAATCTTTTCTGTCTGGACAGCCCTTCACTTCGTGGCTGTTTCAGTCGCTAGCAGAATCCGTCAGTGGGCGTTTCTTGAACCTCTTCCAGCAAAGAAGTTCTTTGACGCCAAGTCTCCGCCTACTCTCCCTGCACGGAAGTCTTCTGCACAGGGTGGGTGTGGGCAGCGGAGGACCCGTGCTCTCCCCGCTGGTCTCCGGCGAGGAGTCCTGCAGCCCCCTCGCCGATTCCCCCATCTGCCCCCCTTTATCCCTGGTGTTACGCTGATTTCCTTCCCCAGCCGATGAGCTGCCTCTCTCCCTGCTGGGCCCTTCTCCAGCATCGCTTGGGAGCCTTGCCTCCACCTCTAGCTCCGATTGCAGTTCCCTGACAACACCCCATAGCCGAATTTGACTGGGCTTAACTATCAGGATGTCCCTTACCTTTATCTTTACATATGACACATTCACCAACCTGTAGTTATTCTGCTACTTCTAACCCATTATTCTGTGATTTTTCAGACTCATTTTAGGACACCCCACCACCACCACTACCTTTATTTCATTGCCCTTCCACTGCTGGTTTCTAAGTGTGATTATGAATGTTACTGGTGGGAATGACTTCAATCCTGCAGAACTGGTTTAAATTCTAACACTTTGCTGTCCTTTCATGCCACTGAAAATCAGCCACCACCTTGCCTAATGATAGGGCTGGCCCTGGTTAGCGGCAAATATGCTGCAGCATTTTGTTGCAGGTCGCCACTTGCGCTGTCATGTCATGATCCTAGGAATCCAAGTGCCGAACTACACTTCCCAGGGTTCCTCTGGGGAGAAGGATTTGCTTTTAAAGCCAATTAAATTCAGAGTATAGAAATAAAATATACTTGTTCTTCCCCCTATAACCATAAGACATGCCCTTGCGGTCAGAACTGCTTTATATCCAAAACCCACTGCAAAACTGAAGACATGATGCTCTAATCCCTCAAGCAAGCAGTTTCTAAGGCAGCTGCTGGCATTAACAAATGGTTCTTTCCTGCCAGCGTATGAATGCCAGCTTTCTGGGGTTTTTTCTCAGTATTGCCACAAGGTTTCTGGGAAGCTGCTGCAGGATTCCTCTTCTACCCCCATCCATTGCCGGCATCAGTCACATTTCAGCAGTTGTTGCCAAGCAAGGTTTTATTTTAGTGCAGTCATTGTGCCTAAGGCTTTCTTGGCACATTGTTTTGTTTTGCAGAGTTTGTTTCCCTTAAGTGCATCTGTCTTTGCACCAGAGGAGGCAGCAACATCAGATGAGACTTTTCACCTCTGTGCGAATGCCATGAAACTCAGAAACAGCAGGTGGCAATGTTGATTTTGATGTCTCAGGGCGAACAATATACCTTTAAAAAATGTTAAGTGTTTTTTTTACTGTACACAAGCATTTCAATATCAGCATGCATAGTGGAGTGGAGCAACCCTTTCAGTGCTGGTTGTACTGCTGTTTATCTGGATGAGCCTGGGGAAGAGATTTGTGGTGAGGTCAGGTCTGAGTTGCTGCACTCCAACTTTCCAGGGCAGCCAAATTATAGGGACAGAAAAATTCAAAAGGTGCCCTTTAATTTTTGCCCCCTTGAGGGCTGTTCCCTCCTTGCCACTCCTGTGGGGTGTGCCCTGTTCCTGCCAGAGGCACCCAGGCTGTTTCCCCCTTCCCTGGTGTCACCCTGATGGCTCTTTGATGACTTTGGGAAAGAGGAGACCTACTCAGAAAATGTTGGCTAGCTGTGACCACTGAGCAGGACCTGCAGCTGTGCCACTTTCACTACTCCGCATTGGGCCAGCCTGGGAGCAGCTCACTTTGGACTGGAATTCTGTAGGGCAAAACCCCCACTGTGTGTTGGGGGTAGGGATGGAAGAGAAATCCAATTATGTTTGCATTTAAAAGCAAACTTTCCAGATTCATACTGTCAGGGCTGGAGTCAGATGCAGGTCAGCAATAAAGGAAGCAGATCTCCGTTGTCAGTGAAGTTAACTCTTTATTCAAGGAAATGAACATACAACTTGCCCTTGTGGTCTCAGCAACACTCCCCCAAAGGTCTTGCCCCTATGGAGCAGTTGCCAGAACTGAAGGTCCCTGCCTTCCACCCTCTCTAAGGCTCCTTCTCTCCTGGGTGTTTCGCAGTCTCAAACTGCATCTGCACACCTCTGACCTCTGTTCTGTTCTTTTCATTTCTCTGTGAGTTCTTGGAGACCAGTGGGGAGGAGAGCTTATTGCAGTAAGAGAGGAAGATTCCTTGGATTCTTCAGCAGTCC
Source organism: Podarcis melisellensis (assembly GCF_964234715.1). Lineage (NCBI taxonomy): Eukaryota > Metazoa > Chordata > Lepidosauria > Squamata > Lacertidae > Podarcis > Podarcis melisellensis. The sequence goes on from NC_138543.1 coordinate 33,269,468, forward strand.
TTTGACCAACCCCCTCCTCTGCTCCAGCCTTGGAGTCTGAACTGCTCCCTATCACAGGCTCTTCCTGCTCACTAAACCCTGTTGCCCCTTCAGCCTCTGACACCTGCTCCCAATCTTCTCCTTCTAACCTCCCAGTCAGTTTAGAGGAAAAGCAAATAAGAGGTAACATGATAGAACTTAGAAAAGTATGCATGGAATGGAGAAAGTGGATAGAGAGTTAAAAAAAGAAGAAGAATTATTCCTCTCTCATAACTCTAGAACACTTGGACACCCATTGAAGGTGAATGTTGGAAGATTCAGGACAGAAAAAAGAAAGTACCTCTTCACATAGTGCAGTTAAACTATGGAATTCACTGCCACTGGAAGTAGTGATGGCCACTAGCTTGGATGACTTTATAAAAGAAGATTAGACAAATTCAGGGAGAAGAAGGTTATTGAAGGCTACTAGCCATGATGGCTCTGCTCTGCTTCCGCAGTTGGAGCCACAAATGCTTCTGAATACCAGTTGCTGGAAACCACAGGATGGGGAGAGGTCCCTTGTGCTTGAATCCTGCTTGCTGGTTTCCCACAGGCATCTAGCTGGCCATTGTGAGAACAGGATGCTGGACTAGATGGGTCATTGGCCTCATCCAGCAGGTTCTCTTATGCTTATGTTTACAGAGATGGAACCCAAGGTATGCATATCTTCTATTCTCCATTTGCCTATGGAGTCCTGTCTCCACTCTCTCCTCTCAGTTGTCAGTTAAGGTCCCCCAGGGATAGTTAAACTAACTTTCACCTGACCACTCTATCAAACACATTGCAGTGCACATTACGATACAAATAGCAAAATACATTCTACAATATGCTTTAAAACAAAGTTTAATTATTTATTAATCACAGTCTGATTATTTTTCTGAAGGGGGAGGGAAGAACAAAAACTTTCCAAAGGCATGCTGGGACATGTAGCTCTTTTCCTTTTAACCGGCAATAGATGATGTGAGCTGGAAAATAAAGGATGGTAACAGTAGCTTCCTTAGGCAGGGCCAGCCCACCCATGAGGCAGACTGAAGCAGGTGCCTCAGGCAGTGGAACCCCATGCAGGTGTCCTACCTGACCACCAGGGTTGTGTAGAGTCAGCGGCTTCTGGTGAGAACTGGTGAGACTCCACTAAATGAGGTTTCGGCTGGGGGCGAGGCGATGGCTAGGGCAGGGGCATTCATTTCAGTCATTGTACCTGAACAGGGATATTTGCACAAACCAATCTGTTGAGAGCCAGTGTGGTGTAGTGGTTAAGAGCAGTAGTCTCGTAATCTGGGGAACCGGGTTCCCGTCTCCACTCCTCCACATGCAGCTGCTGGGTGACCTTGGGCCAGTCACACTTCTCCGAAGTCTCTCAGCCCCACTCACCTCACAGAGTGTTTGTTGTGGGGGAGGAAGGGAAAGGAGAATGTTAGCCGTTTTGAGACTCCTTAAAGGGAGTGAAAGGTGGGATATCAAGTCCAAACTCTTCTTCTTCTTCTTCTTCTAAGGGGTCAATGAATAGAGATGCCCAATCATTCTAATGGTTGTCCAGACTAATGACCCATTTCAGTTCTTAGCCATGGAATACGTTTTCTGGCGAGCATCATTTATATAATTTTATTAACTGCCAATCAACACTTTGTTTACTGATACTGCCATCAGCGAGGAACCTGCAGTTTTCTTGAGTGGACCGATTTACTGCTTTTAGTAAGCAGTTAGCATACGCTAGCAAGTGAGTGCCTTTGGCTGTTATTCAGGCTGAGTCTGCCTGGTGGCAATCCCCTCATGCCACATATGCTTTGTTGCTCCCAAATGCTCTCAGCAGGTTTCATGGAAACCGATTTAGTGTAGTCAGTTTCCTTGACAAACCCCTGGGTCTTGATTCATGCAGCTTCACATCAGAAATCCCCTTTCTACGTCTTTGGAAGCAACTGAATTCAGGATGAAAGGTAGCCACTGGCACTTGGCGTTTTCAGAGGAGCAAGTCTTGTTTTAGAATAACAGTCTCGTTCTTCTCCCTTTCCCTAATTTGGGGGTTCTGTTTTGACAACCCCCAATGCAACATAGTCACATATGGACATGCATATGCAGGCAAGAGATCTGAAGGGTGAATAGCAGCTGGGTGCCTTCAGGGCAGCTTTAGATGGTAAAACAACTCTTGCCTACATGGTTTTTCCAGGCTGACGACACTCATTGTACACAAACATATGTGCAAACTGTAATCTAGAGGTTGGCTTGATCTGGGCAGAAAGGATGCAAGAGTCTGTGAAATAAACAAAGAAGGTGGTGAAATGATCAGCGCAATCCTATACCATAGCTGTCAAAGTTTTCCTTTTTTAAAAGGGAAATTCCCTTATTCCGAATAGGATTCCTCGCAAGAAAAGGGAAAAGTTGACAGCTATGTCCTATACTAGGGACACGAGTGGCACTGTGGGTTAAACCACAGAGCCTAGGACTTGCCAATCAGAAGGTCGGCGGTTCGAATCCCCGCAACAGGGTGAGCTTCCGTTGCTCGGTCCCTGCTCCTGCCAACCTAGCAGTTTGAAAGCACGTCAAAGTGCAAATAGATAAATAGGTACCGCTCTGGCAAGAAGGTAAATGGCGTTTCCGTGCACTGCTCTGGTTCACCAGAAGCAGATTAGTCATGCTAGCCACATGACCCGGAAGCTGTACGCCGGCTCCCTCGGCCAATAAAGCGAGTTGAGTGTCGCAACCCCAGAGTCGGCCACAACTGGACCTAATGGTCAGGGGTCCCTTTACCTTTACTATGTCCTATACTTGTGTACTCAGAAGTGAGCCCAACTGAATTCAATGGGACTTACTCCCAGCAAAGTGTGCCAACCCTTTTAGGCCCATGAGCACATTTGCAAACTGTGGTAGGCACCACACACAAACTTCAGCCATGCATACACCACAACCATGCACATATACACACACTGCAATGACACCTGTACACTCCCACACTCCACTAACAATAAGGCTTGAAAAATCACATTTCCTCCCCGCCACAAGCCTAATTAGGGATGATCTAAGGCCACTTGACCACCAATATTTTTGCTGTATATATGAGTGAAGACAGGAATCTTCTTGCTGGTCTAGATTTAGATATTTTGGAAGTCGGTTCAATCTCTGAGCAAATCGCAAGCCCATGATGAAAGCTTTTTAACTTGCCTGATCTATAAGAAAGAACAGTTCTGATTTTATTGATCACCTTGCGGATATTAAAACGTTTACAGTTGCTTTTTATAGCTGTGTTGATCAATACTGCCAAAATGCAATGCCTATTAATGCTTTATGATGTGCTCTTCAAATTTACTTTGAGAGAGAATTTATGTTACAAAATGAAATAGAGATATGGACATTTTGGCTGTGTGCACACGAGCAGCTTGAAAATGCAGAGGTTTCACCCCCCCCCCCGCATTTCAGTTCACTTTCTTTCATTGCTGTACTTCACCTGACACATTTTACCTGATTTCTTTTCCCACTCCAAACCCCAATCAGTGGTGGACTTTGGGCTCTTAGATTTCAGCAGTGCCCTATGCAACACTAAAATTTGGCACCCCCTGCCTGTCTTGCTCCATTCTACAGCATTGCTTTGGTGCCCCCTGCAGCGTGGCGCCACCCCAACACTGCCTCTGCCCCAATTCACTGAAGCTTTGATCTGTCCATGTGCAACAGCCGTCTGATGTGTACATACCTCAGATTAACCATGGCTTCCATTTTCTAATTGGATGGATGCTGCTTTGAGGGAGATCGCATCAAATAGAAGTATTTCTCAAGAAGCTGCAGGATACAGATGGATCCATCACTAAAACATCCTTTCGTATAGATCAGGCGAGTTAAAAAAAGCTTTCGACATGAGCTCGTAGTTTTTTTGATGACGGAAAGACCTACAAAAACATCTAAATCTACCTCTGTGAGAAGGGTCCTTTCTTCACTCATGCGTACAGCAAAGGTGATGACCGTCAGGCAACCTTAGGGCAAGTCCCATTTTGACAGCAGAAAAGTTCAGCCAATACTGCAAGGAAAGGCATAACCGGCAAAGTGTGAGGTGTGATGTTTAGCATAATATAGAGGGATCGTGGCTTCAGAAAGCAGAGGTGGGAGCACACTGGAGCTAGAGTAAATGGCCATGTGTACACAGTCTTGGAGAAACCATTGGGCTTCCAAGTTCCACATTGCTTTCTCATGGACACGTAACCAACATTTATGAATGATGAACTTAACTCATTTTAATTTTTTGGAAAGTACATTATAGTGTGCCTCTGAAAGCCAGTCCCTGATAAACAACAGTGGGAGAGAACTTCTGTAGCCCCCCCTGTTCTGCTTGCAAGCTTCTAGGGACATCTGGTCAGCCACTGTAAGTTAGAGTGCTAGGCTAGAAGGGCTTTTGGTCTGAGTTAGCAGGACTCTCCTTCTGTGGCTTCAAATCATATTATTGGCATTCCTCTGTCTTGAAAGACAATGGAGTGAGTCTCTGGGGGTGAAGTCAAACCGCTGTGTTATCAGCACCAAAGTGACCACCCCGGGATGCAAGCCTGGGCAGTGTGTATTCAAATCATATACCGGTAGTTCACCACTAACAAATGAATGTAGTGTTTTTCTGGTGTTTGCCACTGAAGGGCAGCAGTGATCTACTGAAGCCACCAGAATGCCGGCATTTCAAGCTACAAGCAGGTCATAACTAAATTAACTTGTCTTCTATGTAAATCACCTTGAGATGGCGGTTTAGAAGGTAGTCTATACATCAATTGATAATCATAATAATCATGTACAAATCTAAAAAAAATGGATGAGAATCCATTGTTTAATTGTACAAAATCATCATTTTTTAGGCTATTGCAAGTTGTGGTTGTGGGTTTTTTTTTAAGTTTTAAGTTTACTGCTTGCTTTAGAATGTTTAAAATCCACCAGTTCTGCTGCAGGGATAAGCTTAAATGTTGCAGTGTTCAAATCACAATGTGCTGAGCTTATCAATTCCAAAAAAAATCTATGGAGTAAACTGGCTGAAGCTTCTGGCTGAAGTTCCTAGTCATCCAGAACCAGTTTTACTGAAGTGCATGGCAAAGATTGAAGCCAACGTTCAAGGTAACAAATGTACTATTCACTTAAAAGAACTGATCCCAATGCTACTTCTAAAGAGTTTGGAGCTGATTCCAAATCCTTTTGTGCTTGCATGACTCCACATTTATAGAACACCCTGCCTACCCAGTCCAGTACGAGAGGCACAAACCATGATGTAATTTCAAGGGCCAGGCTGAGCTCTTTTTATTTTATTTTATTCTTGAAGGCTTTTAATGGAATAATTTATATCCATGCTGCTTTTGCTTGATTCTAATCATTATACTATTGAATAATTTCATTTATATCCATCTCCCCTCCCTGATGTTTAATACTCAAGGCAGCATTGAGAAGTCTTCCATCTGAAGACTTTTGACCTGCTTTGATTTAGCAGTTATTACATTCTGTACCTTTGGACCATGGCTTTCGACCATTAACTATTCCTGCCATTGTAGATTTTCAAAAATTTCTATTGTGTAAAATCTATTGCTTGTTTTCTTGTAACTGCTTAGGATATTTTAAAACAAAAATATATTATTACTCTATATTAAATATTTTTATTAATTTGCACAGTGGTGCTGATTTTTCTTTTTTTCATTGGGCATGCCTTATGAAGGGAGGAATGAATTCTGTGACAGCATTGAGGGAACATTGGACCAGGCAGTAAATAATAGTTACATTTCCACCAGGCCCTTTCTCTAAGGAGCTCTGAGGGGTACACATGGCAACCCATTCCCATTTTATTCTAACATAAATTATGTGTGTGTGTGTGTGTGTGTGTGTGTGTGTGAGAGAGAGAGAGAGAGAGAGAGAGAGAGAGAGAGAGAGATCCAAGATCATTTCATGAGCTTCATAGCCAAGCAGAATTCACACCTGGATCTTGTAGTTTCACCTTTAAATGCAAACTGAATTGAATTTCTGCCCCATCACTGTTAAGCATGAGGTAAGGTAAAGGTAAAGGGACCCCTGACCATTAGGTCCAGTCGTGGCCGACTCTGGGGTTGTGCGCTCATCTTGCTTTACTGGTCAAGGGAGCCGGCATACAGCTTCCAGGTCATGTGGCCAGCATGACTAAGCCGCTTCTGGCGAACCAGAGCAGTGCATGGAAATGCCGTTTACCTTCCCGCCGGAGCAGTACCTATTTATCTACTTGCACTTTGACGTGCTTTCGAACTGCTAGGTTGGCAGGAGCAGGGACCGAACAAAGGGAGCTCACCCCGTTGCGGGGATTCGAACCGCCAACCTTCTGATTGGCAAGTCCTAGGCTCTGTGGTTTAATCCACAGTGCCACCTGCGTCCCACTTAAGCATGAGGTAAGTCTTGCCTAAGCAGCACCCAACATCCCAGTAAGGAGAAGCCATACCTAAAAAGCATGGCTTTATCTCACATTATGAAGTGTGTACAAATGTTTGAGTGATGTGTTCTGCTAACAGCAAATTTACCTGTCCAAAACTTCAGAGAGCTGCTGCCAGTCAGTGCAGACTGAGCTAGATGGAGTAATGTTCTGACTCAGTATAAGGCAGCATCATATGTTTCCTTAAAAGCCTTGGAAAAAGGTGCTTTCTTCCTCCTGAGTTTGGAAAAAAAGGGTGGTTGTTATGCACACTCACACAAACACTTTCCGTCTTTACTGTGTCCTTGCCATAATGCCATGCTATTAATGATTCCATTCAAATATTCCATTAATGAGTCCATTCAAATCCCCTTTTGATAGAGCAACGTGGGGCATCCTTGAACCAGAAAGCTCCCCGTGCGACATGTGTTATTTCTTAATGCATGCAGTAGCAGAAAAGGAAGATGCCAAGTTATATACGACTAGGACACAGCCTTCAGGAACCAGCTCACGGAGGCAAAGAAGGTTTGATGCCACCCAGAATAATGGTAAAGATTAGGACAGGGATTTGGAGACAACCAGGCTCACCCCTCAAAGAAGACTTATAAATACATGCATGCAAACTAAGAACACCATCATCAGGAGGCAAGGAGGGAAAAGTGTGAATGCTTGTGCTCTTTAAAACCACGCGCCAGTAATTTAGGGCTTAAGCAAGTGCAGATCCCATTAGAGCCATTTAATGGTTCTTGGTTGCCTTAGTAATAGGTGCTCCTTCTATGAGCACTTTTGCCACCTGCGCCTCCACCCGTCTCTCCTCCCCAGGCTCTACAAATGATTAGGCAAATTGGGTCCCATGCCGTGCATTCTGTTTCCATACGAGACAGCGCTTAAAAATCAATGCTAAGCCTGGCAATAAAAACACAATCTGTATACCATACAGGAAATTTAAATTGATGAGAAATGGGAGGTACTCAAAGAGAGGTGTTTTAGAAGCAGCCCTTCTATGGTCCTTTTTATTTGCACATTTAATGTTTTTTAAGTATCTCAGCTTAAACATATGCAGACCATACAATGAGGAGATGCATTTGATGGTATTTTTCGGTTCATTCATTACAAGCTCAGCTTTAAATGTTATAAGATGACAGAAACCTACTTGTGTTTCTTGCTCTCAGTGCTCCAGCATCACATCCTATCCATGTCCCATTTTTGGAATACTTAATTGTGCTGAGCATTCATATGCTGCTTTGAAAGTTCCAAGGACTTCACATGCCTTTTTTCATTAAACCTTACAATAACACAGTGGGGATTATAATTCTTGTCTTGCAGACGGAGGGGCTGAGAGGGAATTGGTTGCCTAAGGCTAACAGCGAGGTCAGGGCAGAGGTGAGATTCAGAACGAAGGCTTCTTGATCTATACTCCAATCTCTTAGCCAAGATGCGACACCAGCTCTAATCCTACATCATGATAGCGAACTCTCCAAGTGTGGATGTTTATGTAATCAAAGCAGAACCATCTGTACTCGAGGGAGAGGTCTCTGTAGGGTTGGAGGACCCAAAGATCTGCAGAAGTACAAGCAATATTTAGGAAAAACCTAATGGAGAAAAAGCCAGGGAGAGGGAATGTAATGGCATATCCTGGAAAAGGATGTGGCTGGCACACCGAGCAGGAGGAGTATTCCATGTTGCAAAACATTTCATTGCATGTTCCACTTGCAGTTCCTAATAATTATCACTACAAAACCAAATCAGCTGGTGAACAGAAAGGACTTCTTTGCAGCAAAACCACCACATCCTCAGCTCTTCTTAAATGACTTTGGTATAATTTAAGACACAGCCTTCAGACGTGCCGATACAGACGACTGCTCAGGAAATAATCCTGAGTCGTAATCCTGAGTCATGATCCCGAGTGCTGTATAAGGAGTGGTAGCTGGTGCCTTAAGCAACTGGTAGTGACTGGTATCTGTTCCCCTCTGTGGTTGATTTCCTGACACCTGCCTACCAGATTCTTTCTCCCACATGACTCGCATAAGAGGTAAAGTGTAGGCTGAAATTTATGGCATGTGTGTGACGAAGGGTTTGCCTATGCATTGATGCACATCACTGCTGAAAATAGAGCTCTCAGGCAAGCAGCACTGGCCTCATCCAAAGAGGCCCATCCTCAGAGTCCAGGTTTATAGAAACTGTTTATCTTTTGGTACAATAAGGACATGCTTTGGAAATTTTGTTATTAAAGTAAGGACCCTCACCATTAGGTCCAGTCATGACCGACTCTGGGGTTGCGTGCTCATTTCGCTCTATAGGCTGAGGGAGCTGGCATTTGTCCATAGACAGCTTCTGGGTCATGTGGCCAGCACGACTAAGCTGCTTCTGGCGAACCAGAGCAGCACACGGAAATGCTGTTTACCTTCCCGCCAGAGCGGTACCTATTTATCTACTTGCACTTTGATGTGCTTTCGAACTGCTAGGTTGGCAGGAGCAGGGACCGAGCAACGGGAGCTCACCCTGTTGCGGGGATTCGAACTGCCAACCTTCTGATTGGCAAGTCCTAGGCTCTGTGTTTTAACCCACAGCGCCACCCGCGTCCCCATTATTAAAGTACCAGCATTCAAAACCTGTCTCGATATAAGCTTTGATGCAGAGAGAGAGAGAATCAAAGACTGATCTGATATTACCAGCTGCTGGAGGCATTTGATGAGAGATGATACTTGCCTTTGTGCCCTGTTTGTGAGTGTACGAGAGCCTATGTGTGAACTAGGCAACCTTTTGCTCAGATCCTGCCAAGCAATTTACTATTTTATTTAAAGGTATGGTGTGCACACACCCTATGGGTGGGTGGGTGGGGGGTTTGGGGCAAACCACACTGTGTGAGTACCCCATTGGCTTAATCTTCCCTCTGCCTCTTTCCTCTTCCTCTTCCTAGTGGTGGCAACCCCTCTTTGCCAATGAGTTCAGAAGTTCTTGGTACTGCCTGCTGCTCAAGAAAGGGAGACAATATATTTTCCAACACATGACTGTAATGGTTTAACAGAGAGCAACCACATTCAGTATCCATTCACTACCATAAACTTTAATGAGCTGTAAGTAAATTTGGGTCACCCATAAACTACCTGATAGCTTTGTGGGGGAAAAAAAAAAGGTTGCCAGCACCACATTTCCTAATCCTTTATCTCCTTTCATTGACGTGGCAGGCAGAAATTGATGGTGTGCGTACAAACTCTAATTAGCAGTTTCCAAGCATCCTTGCAAAGTCACAAAAAGAGCTGTGGAATGCAGGCTGGCGGGCTGGCAGGCGGAGAGCCAGAGACAGGCCTAAACCTGTGCAGAGGTTTGTTTTCTGCTAAATTCCTAACGGGACTGTAATTTCATTTTGATTCATGACAAAGATTTACGACAAGCCTAGTGGTGGTGGTCGGAAAATCACATAAATGGCTAGTAATAATATTTATCTCTGTAAGAGAAATCACAAAAAGAACGCCAAGGCTGTAGGGTAATTAAATAGGATATGTGGAATTTAAAACAAACAAACAAACAAGCACCATATTTTTAAACTACTCTTTTTTAAAAAAAGTTTTATACTTTTCAGATATATACATTTCACTGATTTTACATACATTTTGACATTTTAAAACTTGACTCCCTTCCCCCTCTTTCTGTGGTTCCTTAAATTTATTTTTAATATCTTCTGCATATCCAAATTAACTTAATTTGCTCATTTATTTATCTTCTTTGTGTATATACTCTTATATAGCTTCAGGTTATTACAATAATCCTGCCAGTGTTTTTAATCTGTTTACAATTTATCTGTAAATATTTAATAAACCATTTCTATTCTTTTACAAAAAGCTTGTTATCTTGATTTCTTATTCTTCCGGTAAGTTTCGCCATTTCTGCATATTCCATAAGTTGTTTTTCTCTTTAGAACTACTCTTAGGCTGAAGCACAAAAAACTTTTCTCAATCCAGAATCACTCATGCTCATCCTCAACATGCTGCTTTGAATCTAGATTGAGTTTAGATCTTACAGCCCACAAGGGTAGGTGTGGTTACTTGATGCCCATTTGAAAACACTCCTCTTGGTCAGGTTGCCTACGCTGTTTCTGCTCTGCTCAGGTCCCAGGGGAATGAAGAAGAAAGTGGTATTGGCAATATTGGTGCACGCCCATCCACAACATCATTGGGCAGGCATGGATACACCTTTTATTTCCAGGACTGCCTACATCTTTCATCTGTTTTCACTGCAGAATCATAGAATAGGTTTCTTCTAACTGCCCAAGAAATCAAATTCCGCTCAGCACCACCAAGTGCAAATAATAGCTGTTCATAGCCTCATAGAGTCTGGATGGATTAGATAAAATATACCTAGATTTGAGTCTCAAAGCAAGAATGGATAAGGATAGCCATGTGAATTATGACTCACCGGCATTAGAGGTGATAATTGAAACCATGTGCTTCAATGTTAGTGATGAGAGAGAGAAAGAAAGAAAGAGAGACAGAGAGAGAGAGAGACAGACAGAGAGAGAGAGAGAGAGAGAGAGAGAGAGAGAGAGAGAGAGAGAGAGAGAGAGAGAGAGAGGAGTTTTATGGATTTGAATAAGCATGAGACACCACCAAAGCTATCTGACCTAATTATAATCTGACTCTGGATCTTCAAATATAAATGATTAATTGGTTAGTCGTGTGGCTCCCTCATCCTGATTAATACAGAAGTATGTTCTAATAGCCTGAAGTGGTTATTCAAATAATGTAGCTGAAAGCAAAATCCAGGCACCCAAAAGCACCTCCCAGTACACACAGAAAGACAGAGACACACTCAATTGCCAGAAGTTTAAATCTCAGAAACAGAAGGAAGAATTCTTTCTGGATAATGGAAAAACACTCAGTTCTCTGAGATTCTATAGAGGGGTATTCTTTTGTATCGGGAATCTTCCCCACCCCCTCACAGTCTGTTTGCCATAGTTGTGGTCAAAAGTAGTGCAGATTTTTCAGATTGTTTTGCCAACATCATAGCACACATTTTTAGAAATTTTTGGCAGGGATTGAGCTGGTTTGCTTTTTTGGATATAAGTTTTCCCCTTCAGTTAAGGTCAGCCTCAGATGCTCCACTCTCAGTTCTGTTTTTATATAAGATTAGATGAGACCCCCTGGCTCCACACAAAGACTTTCCAGGGATGGCACAGTGATTAAAACATATCCTTCCTTTTTAGGTTTGCTCGAACCTTTCTCTTCCAGACATCATTTTAGGTTATTATTTTGCATTTGAATTTTCACTTTCATTATTATTGTCACAAAAACAAACATATCTGTACAGTACTGTATAGCAAAGAAAAATATATTAAAATCATTGATCATAACAAGGATGAGCAACAAAACTATAATCACCTCATCCATGAGCAGAAATCATAATGAGAGTCTAACAGAGGGGATATATTTGATCATTCCTACCTATATTATCCACAAATTACAATTTTGACAAGATTTATTTATGACTTAATAAAAAAACACACCCTCTAAGCAGTTTACATCAAATGGTATAAAATATTCATAAGAAAATACCAATAAAATTATCAGACTTTAAAATCAAGTAGACCTAATGATATTATCACACTATAGATAAAATCAATGGTTTTAAAAACAAGTATACAGTGGTACCTCGGGTTACATACGCTTCAGGTTACATACGCTTCAGGTTACAGACTCCGCTAACACAGAAATAGGGCTTCAGGTTAAGAACATTGCTTCAGGATGAGAACAGAAATTGTGCTCCGGCGGCGCGGCAGCAGCAGGAGGCCCCATTAGCTAAAGTGGTGCTTCAGGTTAAGAACAGTTTCAGGTTAAGTACAGACCTCTGGAACGAATTAAGTACTTAACCCGAGGTACCACTGTACATAGTAAAACTACATGTCTGGGTAGGCTTCCCTAAACAAATAAGTTTTGCTTAGCAGGCATCAAAACAATACAATGAATGTGTCTGCTTAATATTTACAGGCATGCTTTTATATATTTGGTCCTAAAGTGCAATTCTAACCATGTCTACTCAAAAGTAAGTCCAACTGAATTCAGTGAGTCTTTGTTGTTGTTGTTGTTTAGTCGTTTAGTCATGGCAAGGGATGACTAACCCCTGCAGTACACAGTGGGATTTACTTGTTGCTGTTTAGTCATTTAGTCATGTCTGACTCTTCATGACCCCATGGACCAGAGCACGCCAGGCACTCCTGTCTTCCACTGCCTCCCGCACTTTGGTCAAACTCATGCTGGTAGTTTCGAGAACACTATCCAACCTTCTCGTCCTCTGTCGTCCCCTTCTCCTTGTGCCCTCAATCTCTCCCAACATCAGGGTCTTTTCCAGGGAGTCTTCTCTTCTCATGAGGTGGCCAAAGTATTGGAGCCTCAGCTTCAGGATCTGTCCTTCCAGTGAGCACTCAGGGCTGATTTCCTACAGAATGGATCGGTTTGTTCTTCTTGCAGTCCATGGGACTCTCAAGAGTCTCCTCCAACACCATAATTCAAAAGCATCAATTCTTTGGCGATCAGCCTTTTTATGGTCCAGCTCTCACTTCCATACATCACGACTGGGAAAACCATAGCTTTAACTATACGGACCTTTGTTGGCAAGGTGATGTCTCTTACTCCCAGGTAAAATGGGCATCCTTAGTCTCCCAGTTGCTGTAATCTGCCTTTTCTTTTACTGCTTTTGAAAAACTGCTATAATTTTAAGATTGCTCTGTACTGTGTGGCTTATTTTGTGTATGTGGTTCTTTTATTATTATTAATACATGTAAGAATTATTAAACACACACAAAAGAAGCTGCACAGTGAAAAAGCATTTTGTTCGGTACATCTCCTCATTACAATGTGTGTGTGTGTAAGAATATTTAGCACTATAAATGTGCCTGGTGTGAGAACAACAAGGAGACACGTCCCTTCCTTAGGGAGTTTATACTCTAAAACAGGGGTCAGCAAGCTTTGGGAGACACATCCCTCAGACCATATTCTGAAAGAGAAAAAAAAGAATAATGAATGAATTCCTATGCCCCACAAATAACCCAGAGATGTATTTTAAATAAAAGCACACATTCTACTCATGTAAAAACACGCTGATTTCTGGACCATCCATGGGCCGGATTGAGAAGGCGATAGGGCCGCATCTGGCCCCCGGGCGTTAGGTTGCCTACTCCTGCTCTAAAACTTGACACAGGGGAGATAACAGAGAAATGGAAGGAAGACAGAAGTGAAGATAAACAGGAAAGAATGTGTGGTCAGTTCACTTTCACATACTAACAGTGCAATCCTATGCACAGTTTAATGAGGCTCTTGTTTAAGTGGATAAAGCAATGAAGAATCTAGTTTCAGTAGTCTGGAATGCAGACTTCTGTTTTAGTACCTCCCAGTACTGCTGTATTAGCCCATAAATGAGCATGGTCTTAATACTGACTTGTTTTGAGAGCAGCACAACTTCTGTTCAATAAGACTGCAGTTTCCCCCTCATTAGGCCTTGTCTGGTAAGGCAGTTTTGTCAAGTCATCCTGAGCTCTGCATTGGGATTCGGAGTGGTTCTGGCTGAGTCACTCCTTTGTGCTGCTTACTAAAGAACAGAGCAAAATAGATGCTCATGGCAATATCTGTGAATTTTGGAAGGGAAGCTGAATTTAGTTTGTGGATCTTATGCTAGAGAGGCACAACATTATGAAACAAAGTATGTTTATTGCATGCATGCATTGTTTAGACAAAGGAGAAGCTGTCTTTGTCCAGTTGTAATTGTAACTGATCCATCAGGAGGGGCTCTGGCATCTGAGAAAGGCCCTGTTATGCCAGCAGAACTTGGAAAAAATGCCACCGGTGTAATATATAGGCTGCACTCCACCAGTGGAACCATTCTGCTTGTAAAGATATACCAGCAGAGCCATCAAAATGGGGGAGAATCATAACCATGTATTAGAATCTTGAGTTCCTAGGAGGGGTGTAAATGTAACAAATACACCATTTTTCTCTGTGCAATACGGCCTTTTTCTGTGCACAATAGGATCCACGCAGAGGAAAAAGCAGCTTGCCCACCCATCCTTACCCCAGCATTAGGGTGGGCGGGATAAAATTCTGCATCTCCAGTTTTAGTGCTGTGGAACTGGAGATAACAGATCCCTCTGGCTGCTTTTTAGAGAGGATCTCTTTGACCGTTGAAAGCATCACAACTAGTGACTGAGTGGCACTAAAAAGAGTAGCACTACCAGATATTTTTGTGGGCAAGTGGGGAACAAGGAGCCTTGGGGAGGGGTGCTTGAAGGGAGAAGGGAACGGTTAATCATTAATATTATCTACACATAGTAAATTCCAGCACTCTGCTAGGATGGCTACACAAGCTCAAACTCAAAAATGCAGTTATTTGCAAAGTCTAAATCAGACAGGTCAGGAGGCCGTTTCCTGTCTAACCAGCTATCTGAAACTGCTGATGTTAGCTACAGGTCAGAAGGTCGTTTCCTGCCTAGCCAGAAACTGCTGTCAACTAAAAACCACTAGCAAGATGTTTCCTGCTTTGCTTCTGCTTTAAGTAATGCAAGATAAGAAGAGATACAAGGGAATGCTTAGCTAGCAAAAGAAGACACGTGTACAAGGAGGTGGGAGGGGGTGCTTACTGAGCAGAGAAAATGCTTAACCAGCAGAGGAAGTGCTTAGCTAGCAGCCTTAGCCAGCAAATATTGATATGCCCTAAAAGGGAATGAGTTGAAAACTTGCCAGCTGATTGGGGAAGGTTTGGGGGAGGTCTGGGAGGTGGGTAAATACTCTCAAAGTATAAGAAGGCTTGCAAATGCGTATTGCTTTACAGTCAGATTTCAGAAACTATATTCTGCTGGCTGTCTCTGTGCACAGATTTGCAATAAAACTCTTTTCTCCAAAGAAGAAACTTTCCTGGAATTTTTTTATTCTCTTCTCGGTCCTGGGGACGCGGGTAAGCAATTCTCTGGCAAAGTAAAGGGCCTAAGCCTACAGCTTGGTGCATTGGCCGGGAAGCTTTGCCCCACCCCAGAGGGCCGGGGAGGGCCAGGCTCGACCTCGGTGAACAGCTCGGATCGGCGTTTTGCAGGCTCCAAGCGCGCACCCTGCCAATTCGTGGGGGGAACCAGCCACACCGCTCCGGAGTGGAGACACAGGTCGAGGGAGAAAAGAGAACTGGCCAGAAGGGGTCTGCAGCGAAAAAAAAGGTAAGCCCAAGGGAAAGGGCGAGGCCTGATCAGCCTCACCTGGCTGTGGCAGTACAGTGCCAGCCAGGAACAAGGGGATTGGTTGTGCAGTACAGTGCCAGCCACCAGGAATAAGGGGACTGGTTGTGCAGGAGAATGCCACCAGCATAAATTTGGAACAGAGGAAGGAGGGGAAATTATATTGATGTGATTTGTATGTTGTGTGTGTTGCATGTCAGATACTCCGGTGATTGAATTGTCGAGTGTGGGCCGGGGTATTAGTGCCCCTTGGTCGAGCGATTGCAGGGTTGTGCGTTTTCTGCCAGGGCGACCTCGTGCAGGCCACAATCTGTATTATTTGGTGTGTGAAAGAATTTATAACCCAGTTAGGAGAGGAGTATCTGAAGAAAAAAAAAATGGGGTCTGGGGCAAGCCAATGTAGTCCCCTGGAATGCTTTTTAAACAATTGGAAAGCCGCCACAAAAAGTTATGACTGGGGAATTAAATTAAGAAGACAGAGAATGAGGACATTGTGTGAAGTTGACTGGCCCGCACAAACTAATTGGCCGTCAGGAGGAAGCTTTGATTTGCAACTAATCAGTCCATTATATCAGAACATATTGAATGCCCACCCCGACCAAATCCCTTACATTTCTACTTGGAAAACCAATGTAGAAAAGAACCCACCATGGTTGAAAGCCTGCCAAGGCGACGCCCCACAAAGTACAGTTTGTGCAGTTCGACCGGCAGGGAAGTCAGAAAAGCCCCCAGTGATACCAGACCCAGAAGATGAGGAGGGGGAAGTCATCAAACCACCGCCACCCTATGCTCCACCAACTGCCCCTCTGGCAAATCCCCCAGGCCCAGGTCTCCAGGCACCGGGAGGAGCCGGTCCCCAGGCCCAAGCAAGCCCTGCACCAAGTCTAGAAAAAAGGGACAGCAACTTGTTAATGAATGATGAGTTAGAGGAAAAGAAGGAGGAAGAAGATGATGAGGAATTTATAGAGGAGTTGATAAGATGGACTGAGAAGAATATGAGGTGGACCACGGAACAGGAGGAACGCATTACGGCATACGTAAGCCCCTATGCGGAAAAATTGGATGTGAGTCCCTTGTTAGTTGAGGCAGCAGAATGCTGCACCCCTGACAAGAGAAAGAGATGGCAACGTAAGTGGGGACAGGCAGCGAAGAAAGTTATGTCTCATAGACAGTATGAGAAAACCAGGAGGGATCAGGCAGCCGGAGTACTACCCCTCCGAAGGGTTTATGACCCACCGGGACCTCCAGGAGCTAATGGGGCAGCAGCAGAACGGACCTACACGGTCCAGCATATACCCTTTTCGAGTGCAGATGTCTGTAATTGGAGAAATCAAAATCCTTCATTTGAGGAAAACCCAGCGAAAATCATAAAGCTGTTTGAAGGGATTTTTAAAACTTATAATCCCACCTTTGATGATGTGCAGTATTTAATGGATGCGCTGCTAACCACAGAAGAGACTAGGCGCATCCATGCTGAAGCCCGAGCACACATGAGAGCGCAGGGAGTGCAGGATCCAGCTATTGCAGCAGGGTACCCTGAAAACACCCCGAATTGGGATTATCAAACTACTGGTGGCCAGAACATCCTCACTACCTACCGCCAGAATGTATTAAATGGAATGAGAAGGGCAGCCAGGAAACCCACCAACTTTGTAAAGGTTAGAGAGGTAGTGCAGGGAAATGAAGAGGCCCCAGGAGCATATTTAGAACGCCTGAAGGAAGCTTACCGCCAGTATACTCCTGTGGACCCAGATGAGGCCCGTCGAAAGATTCAAAAAAACGAGGG
The DNA here is from genome assembly GCF_964234715.1 of Podarcis melisellensis. Classification (NCBI taxonomy): domain Eukaryota; kingdom Metazoa; phylum Chordata; class Lepidosauria; order Squamata; family Lacertidae; genus Podarcis; species Podarcis melisellensis. The sequence continues at coordinate 33,286,862 of NC_138543.1, forward strand.
GTTCATGGGCCACACCCTAGAGTGGATGTTAGAACTGGCTCAAACCACCTATAATCAGAGGGAGGAAGAGGCGCAGAAGAAAAAGGAGAAGTATCAAGCAAAGAAGTTGATGGCGCTACAGGCTACCGCACCCACCCCTCAGGGAAGAGGAAGTGCCCGGGGAGGAGGGCAAGGCCGTCTGGGAAGGAACCAGTGCGCCATCTGCCGGCAGGAAGGGCACTGGAAAAGAGAATGCCCACAGGCTCACTCAGGTGGAAGGGGAAGAGGAGAGCGAATCCCAGGCCCAATCCCCGAGGGACCTGGACAGGGACTGAGACCCTGGACATCGGCAAATGCAGGCAGGGGTAGAGGACGTGGACAAGGGCCTCCCTGGCACCCTCCAGCCCAAAGACAACCCGGCGCAATGAGCCTGAGAGAAGAGGAAGAATATTAGGACAGACCGGGCCCAGCTGATTTAGGTTCCCGTGAGCCCATGGTCAAAATACAAACAGGGAACCGAACCATCCCCTTCATGGTTGACACAGGAGCCGCCCACTCTGTTTTGCCAGTACCAGTGTCCAAGCCCACCAAGCAAACAATTAACATAATAGGAGCTACAGGCAAATCACAAAGAGCCCCATTCCTGCAATCTGTTGTCTGTCGCCTGGGTGGCCAAGTGGTCCAACACAAGTTTTTGTATATACCAGAGTGCCCTATCCCATTATTGGGCCGAGACCTGCTATCAAAATTGCAAGCCCAGATCTCCTTCCAACCAACAGGGGAAGTGGCAATGACCACAGGGCCGGCAGGGGAGTTCTCCTTAGAGGTACCCTTGAGGGAACATTGGCGCTTAATGATGGTAAAAGAAGAGGAGGGAATTATTCCAGAAGACCTCCTGCAAAAGGTTAACCCTGGTGTATGGGCAGAAGGCAACCCGCCCGGAATGGCAAAGAACATCCCACCTATAATAGTCAAGCCCAAACCGTTCGCCAACCCTGTGGCTGTGAACCAGTACCCTATCCCCCGGCGAGCTGCAGAAGGAGTATGGGTACATTTGGAACGGTTACTTCGCCATGGCATCCTGAGGCAGTGTCAATCTCAGTGGAACACCCCACTCTTGCCGGTGAAGAAGGAAGATAACTCGTATCGCCCGGTCCAAGACCTTAGATTAGTTAACCAAGCCGTGGAAACCCTCCACCCCAATGTGCCCAATCCTTACACGCTGTTGAGTCTAATCCCTCCCACCGCATGTTATTTCACAGTACTGGACTTGAAGGATGCATTCTTTTGTTGCCGTTTGGCAGAAGAAAGCCAACCCCTGTTTGCATTTCAATGGACAGATCCAGGAACAGGCACCAGGGTGCAATACACGTGGACAAGGCTTCCACAAGGCTTCAAGAATTCTCCAACCCTTTTTGGGGTTGCATTGGCCTCGGACCTGTCTAGCTTCCCCACCAGCCCACACAGGATTCTGTTGCAGTACGCAGATGACCTTCTTTTGGCCTGTTCAGACGAGGACACGTGTATGGAAGCCACCAAGGACTTGTTAAATCATCTGGCTGAAGCAGGATACCGAGTATCTAAGAAAAAGGCCCAAATATGCCAACCCATCGTAAAATACCTTGGATTTGATATATCCCATCAGCGACGGACCCTAAGGGAAGAAAGGAAGCAAGCCATCATCCAGATTCCAGAGCCAAAGAATCGCAGGGAACTTCGTGGTTTTTTGGGCTCGGCAGGATTCTGTAGAATATGGATACCAAACTACAGCACAATTGCCAAGCCTCTGCATGAATCAACCAGAGGAACTGAAAAGGACCCCTTTGTGTGGAAAGAAGAGCAACAACAGGCCTTCAAGGATCTGAAAAGGGCATTGCAGCAAGCACCAGCGCTGGGCATCCCAAATCCTGAAAAGCCTTTCTCCCTGTTTGTGGATGAAGACCAGGGAACAGCAAAGGGAGTGCTATGTCAAAAATTGGGAAGCTGGCAGCAGCCCGTGGCATACCTATCTGAGCGCCTGACGCCTACAGAACAAGGCTTACCACCGTGCATGAGAGCAGTTGTGGCAGTAGCCACCCTATTGAACAAAGCAGACAAATTTACTTTTGGCCAAGACACTGTTTGTGTGACCCCGCATGCAGTCCCAGCTCTGCTTGACATGAAGGGCACCTATTTCCTCTCCCAAGCAAAAATGAGAAAGTGCCAGATGTTATTGTTGCACCCACGTTTGAAGTTCCAGGTCACCACCGCCCTCAACCCAGCTACCCTGTTGCCGGTAGGAGAAGGTGAGGAGAAGACGCACGACTGCATTGAAGTAATGGACGAAGTATATTCCAGCAGGCCTGATCTCAAAGACGAAGCAGACCCCCACTGGCTTTCATGGTTTGTGGATGGAAGCAGCTTTGTCGAGGCTGGGCAGCGAAAAGCAGGCTATGCAGTGGTAGCCCTGGACGACCAGGTGGTCGAAGCAAAGTCACTCCCGCCTGGAACATCGGCCCAGCTGGCAGAACTAACTGCGCTTACCAGAGCCCTGAGCCTGGCAAAGGGACAGAAGATAAACATCTATACTGATTCTAAGTATGCATTCCTGACCTTACACGCCCATGGAGCCTTATGGAAAGAGAGAGGTTTGCTTACCTCCAGAGGAAACCAGGTGGCCCACCCACAAGCTTTGTTGAACCTTCTGGATGCTGTATGGGAGCCTGAAGCGGTAGCAGTTATCCATTGCTATGGCCACAAGACTGGACCAGGGGAAGTGGCCAGAGGAAATCGATTGGCAGACAAAGTGGCCAAAGAAGCAGCCCGGGAACTGGCCCCCGCTTCGGTTATCGGAGCCCTGGTCCCAGAAGAGATTTTAAGCACCACTGACAAGCCAGCTTATACGAAGCAGGAAAGGGACACTGCAGATGCTCAGGAGCTGACATTGTCCAAAGAGGGATGGTACCTTACCCCTGATGACAGGATATGGATTCCAGAGTCCCTTTCTCGGCAGGTTACTCAGAGATACCATGATTCAACCCACATAGGACCAGATGCTACAACCAAGCAGCTGGAAAAGTGCTTCTACATAGCCCACCTCTACCAACTGGCAGCCCAGATCTCCAGGAAATGCCTGCTGTGTCAAAAGAATAATCCCAGAACCGGACCACTGGCTCCCCCAGGGATTCAGCACAGTGGAACGGCACCTATGGAAGATCTTGTCGTGGACTTTACTGAATTACCCCGTTGTGGACTACACCACTATCTGCTGGTGGCAGTGTGCACCTACACCGGATGGGTCGAAGCATGGCCCACAAAGACTGAAAAGGCATTTGAAGTAACCAGGTGCCTGCTTAGGGAAATCATCCCTCGCTATGGATTGCCAAGGTCCATAGGATCTGATAATGGGCCAGCATTTGTTCATGCAGTCCTACAGGGGCTGGCAAAAGCGCTCCAGATCAACTGGAAGCTGCATACTGCTTATAGACCCCAGAGTTCTGGAAAAGTAGAGAGAATGAACAGAACTCTAAAGAATCAGCTGTCCAAGCTGACTCAGGAAACCGGGTCTAATTGGGTGACCATGTTGCCCTTGGCATTACTCAGGGTCCGCAGTCTCCCGTCAAAGCGAACCCACCTGTCACCTTTTGAAATTCTGTTTGGAAGACCAGTTCCATATGTTAGAATGTTGACTCCATATGCTAGCCAAGATGTGCAATTGAATAATTATGTACAGTCACTCTCCCAAGTTTTCTCTTATCTCAACAGGTGGACCCAGGCTCGCACCCCATGTGTGTTGACTGAACCGTTCCATCAGTTCGAGCCAGGTGACGAAGTGTGGGTGAAAGACTGGCAGCGAGCCCCCCTACAGCCCTGCTGGAGGGGACCCTATACTGTGCTACTCTCTACACCTACTGCTGTGAAGGTTGCCGGCATCACCCCGTGGGTCCACCATACTCGAGTGAAGAAAGCCATCTCAGATTGGACAGTAACACCAGATCCAGAGAACTCCCTTCGGCTGACCATCTCCAGACGCCTGGCAGACGACCGCTCTGCTGATATCACACCGGAAGCTGATATCTCAACGCACAGCTGAAGAATTGGATGGGAGGGGCGCCCGCGGGCAGCGTCCCCAACTCCGTGCCGGGACTAACCCAGGAAGTTCACCAGGACATTTAATATTTCCGTAGGGACTTTCTCTTTTCTTTTTGTTATCTGCTCTATGTCCCACAGCCCTGACCTCACTGAGCCATACCGCATTTATTGGCCTGATGGCCTCTGCTACGACTGGTTCGTCTTGCCGGTGGTAAGAGATGGTGTGCTCTATGGCTATTGGAAACTGGGATTTGATGAGATTGCCGTTTTAAAACACCCCACTGCCCCGTTGTGGCTCCTCTCCCACACCACTGCCCAGCACGCGTGGATAGTGCTCATACGGGAAGTTGCAGAGACGGTCGAAATCTATCGAGTTCTAGACCGCTCTTGCTGCTGTGGGAGGGTAGTCAACTGTCATATGGGAGGTAGAGCACTGTACCAACCTCATTTGATAGACCAGGTCCTACTCTTAATGCAGGCGATAGATGGGACGGAACCTATCTTAATGCAAGTATTGCAGGGGTGGGAGCCTTAACCAGGTGTGCATTGAAATTGCTAAACAAGTGGTTCAATCCACCCATCAGGGTTAGCAGAAAAGTTGACCCACGTAGTAGGAGCATCAGCTCACCAGTGGACTCTCATCCTTGAGGCTCAACAGGTAGTTAGGCACAAATATCAGTGAGCTCTTCAACAATGAGCACACCCCCTGAATATTGGTGGGAGGAACCATGGAAGGATTGGGGTTGGTGGATAGGGGTTGTCTCAACCGCTCTTGTCATATGGATGTGTGTTTTCTTTTGCTGGCATGAGCGTCACCGATTTTGTGGGAGGGAACAACCAGCCCCCATCCCCTTGACCCTTCTGGTACTCGCCCTACTTGGGTTGGGTCTGGGAGATGACTCACATATACGGAAAACCGACCGGTCAGAGCCCTATCATCAGATTTGGAGTAATAATACCTATGTTAGAGATATAGATCGTTTCTCTTCTATGCTTAATCTTTCTGAATGTTGGGTTTGTATGCATATCCCTCCTCAATTTAAGAAGCCTGGCATACTACTGCATAGTATTCCAATAAATGAGTCATTTAGAATTAGTAATCTTATGTCAGATGGTCGCACCTATTCACCCCCAGTGTTTCTGTCACTCATGGAACAGGCACCTCGTTGTCTCCGTTTCAATCATAACAGCAGCAATTTTTTAGGTCACTATCCATATTGCAATTGGACTTATGAGTATATTAATGGATCTTCCTGCTTCCAAAAAGGTACTTCCATTTATGATGCTATGTGTGTCGATTTTTATACTTGGTTTACCTGGATGACGGCGCGCAGCAGATCTAACTGCCTGCTCCAGTCTGATTTGTGGTTGCTCTGCGGCACAAGAGCCTACAAAGAAATCCCCTCTGCCTTTTCTGGAACCTGTACTTTAGGAGTAGTCGTACCCCTGGTGTATAAGATGGATAAGCTCCCAACAGTCCGTCTGCGTAACAAAAGGGACGCGAAATCACCTATTAACCAGTATACCGGCACAGCCATCTCTAGGTCCCTTCTACCCCCTTTGGGTGTAGCCATGAATTACCAGGATCTGCATAGATTGGCAAACTGGACCGAGGCTTTGTTTAACTCCACCATCTCGGCCTTAAAAGCAATTAATAAGGAAATGTCAGAGATAAGGGAGGTAGTCCTTCAAAATCGTTACGCTTTGGATGTAGTCCTTGCCTCTAAGGGCGGAGTTTGTGCCTTAATTCATTCCCATTGCTGCATGTACATTTCAGACCAGTCAGCAAATATTTCAGCCACCATCAACCACATGGAAACAATGATAGCTGAAAACCCGCTGAAAGCCACAGGGAGTGATGCATGGGGTTGGATGTATTCCTGGCTCCCTGATGGCAGTTGGCTCAGGAATATTATAGTATTATTAGCAGGACCGCTATTAATCCTTTTGCTTCTTTGCCTCTGTATCCCCTGCTTATTGCAATGCTTGCAGCAAATGATGCAAAGACTCCTGTCACGGAAGCTAGGACCCACAGTCATCGCTGTGATGAGGGAGTATAGGCCCATACCCCAGAACGAACCTAAGTATTAGGTTGTTCAGAAGAAGAGGAGGGAGTGAAGGGAGAAGGGAACGGTTAATCATTAATATTATCTACACATAGTAAATTCCAGCACTCTGCTAGGATGGCTACACAAGCTCAAACTCAAAAATGCAGTTATTTGCAAAGTCTAAATCAGACAGGTCAGGAGGCCGTTTCCTGTCTAACCAGCTATCTGAAACTGCTGATGTTAGCTACAGGTCAGAAGGTCGTTTCCTGCCTAGCCAGAAACTGCTGTCAACTAAAAACCACTAGCAAGATGTTTCCTGCTTTGCTTCTGCTTTAAGTAATGCAAGATAAGAAGAGATACAAGGGAATGCTTAGCTAGCAAAAGAAGACACGTGTACAAGGAGGTGGGAGGGGGTGCTTACTGAGCAGAGAAAATGCTTAACCAGCAGAGGAAGTGCTTAGCTAGCAGCCTTAGCCAGCAAATATTGATATGCCCTAAAAGGGAATGAGTTGAAAACTTGCCAGCTGATTGGGGAAGGTTTGGGGGAGGTCTGGGAGGTGGGTAAATACTCTCAAAGTATAAGAAGGCTTGCAAATGCGTATTGCTTTACAGTCAGATTTCAGAAACTATATTCTGCTGGCTGTCTCTGTGCACAGATTTGCAATAAAACTCTTTTCTCCAAAGAAGAAACTTTCCTGGAATTTTTTTATTCTCTTCTCGGTCCTGGGGACGCGGGTAAGCAATTCTCTGGCAAAGTAAAGGGCCTAAGCCTACATGCTGAAATCCATGAATAGTGAAGTTGAAATCACCTGAAAATTACGGTATGGGAGTTGGGGAAGCTCAGTGAACACCATATAAGTTTTAAAAAATGGGGGGGGGGAGGTAATTTGGGGAGTGGGCAGCTGCCAAATTTATCAATGACAGTATTTGGGGGGGGCTATCCATGGGCCACAAACACTATCATGGTGGACCATATAAGGCCCGCATGCCATGGGTTAGCGATCGCTGAATTACAAACTACATCATTACTGTCCCTTTCCTCTATACAGCCCATGTTTCACTTATGACCTCATTCTTTCTCCCTGGTTACAAAAGGAGGAGCAATTCTTCATTTGCTATGCTATGCTACATCTATTAACTATAAAAATTTAATATATGCAGATCCCAGTTTTGATGTGAACCAGCTAGAAAGGGGGTAGGCTTAGCCTGGATCAGGAGTAAAGCCTTCTAGCTAAAAAAAGATCCCTGCCTATCAAAACAGTAACCAGAGGTCAAGATCTTGGCTTGCAGATGGTGAGGCATTTATGTATCGACATTTATATGCAGAGAAAGAGAAAGGAGGAGAATGTGATACTGCTGATGCTGCAATTTATATAACAGTAGCACTTTAAGGGTTGGTGGTTTTTAAATTGCGATGGTTTTTAAAGCCTTTGTTTTCCACAATTTGTTTCCAGGATCAATGTCCTGGCAAACTGCTGAGTCACAGTCGCCTTGGTTTGATATCTCTCTCTCTCTCTCTCTCTCTCTCTCTCTCTCTCTCTCTCTCTCTCTCTCCCCTAAGTGAATCGCTTCTTTTTTAAACAGCAGCTGCTGTTTGGGTGGAGATATTTTACTGCAGTGCTCCAGCGACCACACAGCAGAATGGGGCGGCAGCAGCAGCAGCAGCTGGGCATGGCTAACCTTAATTGAGTTGTCTTTGAATTTCATTGACACATTTACACTTGTTCCAGAAGCAGCTGATGACTCTCTCGACTGCGCTTCTTTGCCTCGTCTGGGTGTCTCAGACGAGGAAAGCAACACTGTTCAGTTAAAACCTTGCTATGTGCAAAAGCTTGGGACGGAAGAGGGACAGGGCCGGGCTTAAAGGAGGAGGAAGTGTGCAGAATGGAAAGGTGACCCTGAAGCTGAGGTGCAATTGACGGAAGCCGTTGAATGGGGTCCTATGAATAGGATGACAGGCTACAAGAGAGAGACAGCTGCCGCCACTTCAGAGCTCATTCCCTCTCTTCCGGGTCATATTTAGCCTGGCGGAATGTGTGATGTGCCTCACATTACTGGCTGCTGGTGGCAGGAGACAGGAACTCCACAGTGCAATGATGTCAGCATAAGGGAGGCCAGCATCATACCAGGGTAGGATTCAAGACTGAGAGCCAAAAGCCTGAGCAAACTGGAATGGCTTAGTCTGACAGCTAACAGCTGATAATAATGGTGTCAAGTCCGTTTCCCTGAAGAAAGCACTCCACAAATTGGACTGAACCGTTCACAAAATCTCAGAGCAAGAAACAACGTAAAAATGCAATAGAACAATATTCATGTCAATGCAACCTAATGCAAAAATAGGCTATAGGCTGTAGGGTTAGAAGCAGAACAAAGTGTATTTTAAAATAGCATTATTTGTAAGTGATAAAATGTGAAGATTTTATGGTAAAAGTAAGTGTGATAAAAAAATGGTTAAAATTATGATATATGTAAACTGCTAAAGATGAGGTAAAATGAAAATCAGATAGGTGGGACTTGGGGAAGCTCACCTACGAATGTTTAGAAAAAATAAGGATAAGACAAGAATTACCGTAGTTTGTATTGTTTGTTTTTCTGTTTGTGTTGTTTAGTTGTGTTACAAAAGGAATTTGGGGTGGGGGGAAACGTAATGCAAAATAAAAATAGATAACATATTAATGACGTAACAGCATCAGCAAAAGGAGGGGCGCCACTTTATTCAAGCGTTTGAGTGAACAGCTACATTTTTGACCTGAAAAGTGTGGTGCTGCTTTCGGCCGAGAGTCAGAAGTGGCTTGCTGTGTGGAGTAATTTTGCTAGCTTCCCAGCAGATGGGTGACTGCGGCTTACTGGGAGGAAGAGCAGAAGGGGTAAGGTAGTGCTCTCCTGTTGGTGAACGTGGACTGGGCAGACTTCCTCGCCACCTCCCTCCCTGCTGGGAAGCTAGCATAGCAGTTCCACCCCGCCTGGTGATCTGCTTCTGCCAAGAGGAGGGCATTGCTGAGTGGTGGTGTTGCAAGCAGCTCAGTCTCTGAGCAGCAAGAGATCCCAGGGATTTGCCCAGGGTTCAGTTTCTTTGGAATGAAGGTCAGTGGGGACTGTGGTGCCTTTAGAATGGAAGGAAGGGGGTGCAGCACTAACACTGCAATAGCTCTTTCCTCCACATTAGGTTTCCATGGAGGCCCCCAAAAGCCATAGCTTTGGATTCGGCACACCAAAAATAAAATCTTATTTCAAACTGTGCATGAGGTCAGCCCTGCCTTGCATTGTTTGAGAACCTTCCTGCTCATTCTGCTGGGCACTGGAGCCCTGATTGAGAGTGTGGATGTGTGTCTGTGGATCTAGGCCACACAAGCAATGGAGCCAAATATTTATACTTCCCTCAAATAGGAACATTATTCATTCGCATTGAAGTACTGCCAGGATACTTTAAAATTAAATCCAAATGCAGTAGGGTTCAAGAAACAATATATTCAAGAAGACACAGCCAGTGAATATAGGATGCTTTTTAATGGTTGAAGTCTAAGCCAGTGATGGTATACAGTGGTACCTCGGGTTAAGTACATAATTTGTTTTGGAGGTCCGCTCTTAACCTGAAACTGAAACTGTTCTCAACCTGTTCTTAACTTAAGTTAATAGGGCCTCCTGCTGCCACCGTGCCGCCAGAGCACGATTTCTGTTCTCATCCTGAAGCAAAGTTCTGAAGCGTATGTAACCCGAGGTACCACTGTATTGCCATGAAAGCTGCTGGTGGAGAGGAGGGGTACTACATACAAGAGATCGTTTTTAAGGCTTAGCATAGAACAGCATTTGGGAAGAGGAACCAGGACAACTTCAGAAAAATCTGCATTGTGTGTTACACCAGGAGGAGATCTGGGTTAGCAGCTGATATTGAAATTGGTGGCGTAGTATCCTAGGGCAGGAGTGGCTAGCCTGTGGCCCCCCAATAGGTTTTTTTGGTGACCCTCTTCCAAAAATGTGGGTCTTCCACCATGATGCAATGATGCCATTAGAACTAGGGGGAATATTACTCCAACCCTCAGTGAAAAACAGCAACACATGGATTGACTTCACCCCAGGCTTTCTGACAGTATAGACATCTACGTAGTTATGGTACCTTTTGCTTGTAAATTGTGAGATTGGCATAAGGATTCCTGCAAAGAATTGCATTGCTACTTTCTGGATGGGTTTTGGGCAGCCATTTAGCATTGTACAAAGGCTCACCCTCTAATCAATAGCACTATGGACAGCAATGTTTGCAATGCACAATAATTGTTCCACAGATATTTCCTGAAGCAGCTAGTATTTCCTTCTTAGTCTGCAGATTAAGAAATTAACCCTGTGAAATGGCTTTCTTGAATTTTTAATATAACAGAAGTTGTTTGAGCCTCCCAATTTCTGAGGCTAATCCAGAACTACTACAGATGTGATAAGCCCTCATTAGGAATAAGATTAGCCTGAGGCAGCTTCTGTCCCATCGCCATGCCAGTTCCAAAAGAGTCTGAAATGAGATTACCTTTTCCACCTTGAACTTTCATAATTATGTATTCATTTTTTTTATTACCAGCCTACTGAGGGGATTGATTGAAGTCTTATGAGAGGTTACTGCAAATTGCTAGGTGTCATGTAAGACAAGTGGGCAGGAGGAGAACTTATTACAAAACAACCGAGTCAGGAGCATGAAATGTTCCAGTTTCTGTGCCTCCCCATAGGCCAGGCAGCTCTCTCTTAATCCTAAATCCCCAACAGAGATAAGGGATGCATGCTTAAATTGGGACCCTGGGTATGTTTTAATCAATGTGGAGGTTGGAAGCATTTAAATATAGAAGGCTGAGTTAATGGATTGTGAATGAGTTCCTCAGCTGTTTGCAACCAGGTGCTCTCCATATATTTAGGCAAGGGATGACTAAGTCCTGCAGTACACAGTGGGATTTACTTGTTGTTGTTTAGTCATTTAGTCATGTCTGACTCTTCGTGACCCCATGGACCAGAGCACGCCAGGCACTCCTGTCTTCCACTGCCTCCCGCACTTTGGTCAAACTCATGCTGGTAGCTTCGAGAACACTATCCAACCTTCTCGTCCTCTGTCGTCCCCTTCTCCTTGTGCCCTCAATCTCTCCCAACATCAGGGTCTTTTCCAGGGAGTCTTCTCTTCTCATGAGGTGGCCAAAGTATTGGAACCTCAGCTTCACGATCTGTCCTTCCAGTGAGCACTCAGGGCCGATTTCCTTAAGAATGGAGAGGTTTGATCTTCTTGCATTCCATGGGACTCTCAAGAGTCTGTTCCAGCACCATAATTCAAAAGCATCATTTCTTCAGCGATCAGCCTTCTTTATGGTCCAGCTCTCACTTCCATACATTACTACTGGGAAAACCATAGCTTTAACTAAAGACTTAAAAAAAACAAAAACCTGGTAGGCTTTCTGCTGCCCAGAGTAATCCCATAGGATTCAACCAGGGTAGTTTAACTTGTGTGACTTAAATTTACAAGTTTAGCATTCTGCAGTGCACCTGGGCAGTGGGCGGGGCTTCAGGTGTGCACTCGCTGCATGACAAAAGACAGCCACAAGCATCATCTTCAAAATATCACCTTGCCAATGTGTTTTGATAAGGGAACAAGAACCCTTTGGCAAGATCTTGCAAGTGCATGGCTCTCTCTCTTTGTACTCTGCTGTGGAATCAACAAGTGAGCTGCTAAATTTGTATCTGGATATGCTGCCAGAGGAGAACCCCTTGGGAGGCAGACATTAGAATGTTTATTCTGGAGAATACATGAGTGACTGGGACTGAAATCGGCATGGCAGTGGGTGTCACTGCAGGCCCGTCAGCAGCAATGATAGGAAAATGCTCTGCATCTGCAGAAATACCAAGGAGAGTGTAAAGTTGCAAGAAGGTTTAACTAGGTATAGCACATTTCTGAAGGTCAGCCTGGTCATACGGACCAGTTTTAGAGGCTGTTGTGTAGACGGTAGCTAGTGCCATGCTCACATACCCCAGGTCTCAGATGCAATCTCTGGCACATCCCGGTACAGCTGGAAGTGACGCCTGTTTGAAACCCTGGAGAGATAATGCCAGTCAGCAAAGGTCAGGGGTTGCCAATGTGATGCCCAAGGACACATTTGCACACCTTCCAACATTCCTCAGATGAAAATAGGGACATTTTTCACTGCCCCCAACTGACCGTCCTCTACCCTGCAATGTTGGTCCCTCCACCCACCCACAGAGCATTTCCTATCAGAAGAAGTATGAACTTATCAACAGCACACAGCACACATGCTGTCCACTGTCCTGAGAAAACCCCTTAATCCTGGTTTTATTTTATTCTTTGGTAGATTTACAAACACACACACACACACACACACACACGCGCGAAAGGGGCATGATTAAATGTGAACACACAAAACATTTATTTTTTAAAGCAAGATTTCTTGCATTCCCCTTACTTCCCGCACAGATTGGCCCTGCCCTCTGCCTGCACCTCACAGCTGGCGCGTCACATGACGCTGGGCGTTGGCAGCCTCAGCCTCTCCTCCTCCTCACTTGCTCTCCAAGTTGTCCAAAGGAGGAAGCTTACAACAATGGCCATGGAGAGGCCATGGGATGCTTCTTCAAAGCTGCCACTGCCACCATCACATCTCAGCATAAGCAGCGTCTCATCCTCCTCCCCAAGTTTGGCAGCACTTGTGGGGGAAATAGGGACATTCCAGGATCAGATAAGAAGCTGGGGTGGCTTTTGTAATTCTGGGACTGTCCCTGGAAAATAGGGACACTTGGAGCATCTCTCCCTAGTACCCACAAAACCTCTGAGCAGCCTCCTCTGCCACTCGCTCTTACCTTTTTCTTCTTTAAAATGTCATAGAGCTGAAGGAAGAAGTTGGACGAGCGGCTCTGTTCCCCACTTCCTCTTTCAGTTCTATGTGCTTTTCAAGGCTCAGATTAATTCTATTGGTTCTGACTTGCTAGGGAAAATCTCACAGATTTAAAACAACAACACTGTTGCTATTTACAATCTTAAACTTTTGTCTGGATGGAACCACCCTGGCACTGTGGCCATGTGGGTACACACCACACATTAAAGCATGCCCCAAGAATCATGGGAACTGTCATTTGTAAAGGGTGCTGGGTCTATGAGGATTATAGCTTCCAGGATTATTTTTGCAGGTTGTGCTTTAAATGTGCCTGAAATGTACAGTGTATATGAAGCTTGTTTTAACACACTGTTCTTGTTTCTCTGCCTTATTAAGGTCACTTGTAAGTAAACTTCTCAGTGTCGATATTCATGGTTGCGGTTCTCCTTGGCAACATTTTCACCAATCTTCTGGATGCTTTTTTGTTAGAAAGAGAGAGAGAGAGAGAGAGAGAGAGAGAGAGAGAGAGAGAGAGAATTGCCCGAGCCTGGAAAGGTATAACCTTCAGTAAAAACCAATGAACTAAAGATTGGTTTGGAATATGAGCCAATAAAATAAAAAATAAAAAAGCCACCTAACCACCACCTCCTGTCTGAAACTTAAATTCAAGGGAGGAAATGGAAGAATAGATGCCCTTTTTCTGCCTTAGTGATATAGACTTGAGGCCAAGAACCCCGAAAATAAAGAAGTATATTATATTTTAGAAGCTGCACTTATGTCAAAGATATGGATTTTTGAAAAGCTTTTCCTTAGCTACTTAAATACCTCTGCTGTACATAGAATGGAATCAATTCGCAGCCTTTATATGCCAGTTATCCCTGTAATAATAACTGTTTTAGCTTCTCCCAAGGGCAAAAAAGGACTTTCTTCAAATATCAGGCAACTGAAAATCCTTATCACACAAAAAGACTGTACTATGGAACCGTCAGTTATGCATTTAAAATGAACATTTTGTAGTAGATACAATATAGAAGAAAATATTGTACAGCAAGGGGAGGAACGTACTGTAAAACACAGCTACAAACGCCAGCTATTTCCACACTCAATAGGTCTATTGTTATATTCGCAAGTATCAAAAGATAGGCAAAATGCTCTGCTGTCTTGTATGGGGTTTGGAGTACTCAGATATTTCTTTGTTGCTTAAACATTACAGCTAGAACAAAAGCATAACAAACCATCCAACACGATAAATGTAACTGCTTCTGGGAGAAGACGTGTAAAATCTGTGCCAACATGCCAAATTTGAGCCTCCCACTGACCTAGCTGCAACCCAGGCCTAAATATGAACTGACTCTCATTCCCCCTGCTCAGCTATCCTCTCTCTTACTCTGCCTCTGTAGTCTTCCAGGAATGTGTTCATGTTTTGCTTTTTCCCTTCTGCAAACAGCCATGTTGTCTGTTTCTATAGGGTCTTCACAACCCCCTGAAGGCTTGTGGCAGATCCCACAGAATGCAACACGCCCCTCCCTCAAGCTGTACACAAATACCCCAAACAGCTGTGAGGAACCTTTAGCCCTCCAGATGTTGCTGAACTACAACAGCCATTAGTTGCTCTTACTGGGGCTGTGGGAACTGTAGTTCACCAACATCTGGAAGGCCAAAGGGTCCCCACAGCTGGATTAAAGCGAAAGATGTTCCTCAGCACTTATCTACTCTTCTTCACACCTGTGCATCTTATGCAGGAGAGTTGAGTCCTCTCATCCAAACCTGGTGCATTATTTCAGTGCTTTATTGGAAGCTGCCTCTGAAGGTTGATCACTTTTGGGGAGTTGCCTCCCCAGGCAACCAGAAGGTGAGGTAAAGGTAAAGGGACCCCTGACCATTAGGTCCAGTCATGGCCGACTCTGGGGTTGCGGCGCTCATCTCGCTTTATTGGCTGAGGGAGCCGGTGTACAGCTTCCGGGCCAGCTTCTAGCGAACCAGAGCAGCGCACGGAAACACTGTTTACCTTCCCACTGGAGCAGTACCTATTTATCTACTTGCACTTTGACGTGCTTTCGAACTGCTAGGTTGGCAGGAGCAGGGACCGAGTGACGGGAGCTCACCCCAGCATGGGGATTCGAACCGCCGACCTTCTGATCAGCAAGTCCTAGGCTCTGTGGTTTAACCCACAGCGCCACCCGCATCAGAAGGTGAGGTACTCTCTGGTAAAGTCCTCCATCCTCAGCCCTTATTGCCCACTCCCTCCCTTGCTTTGGTATGCTGCTGCAAGAGTCCAGCTACAGGGTGTGTGTCCTCTTGAGTGCTGGGATGACTGATACTGATCACATTTTCTTTATTCCTAAACAGCCTTTGGTTGAGAATAAGACAGGATGCTTGTGACTATCTATAGAATCCATATCTTAATCTATAGCACAACAATATTAATTGAACCAAATTGTTTGGCAACTTCTTTAAAGGCGGGGGGACCCCATTCCTTAATCTGATTATTTGTAAGACATTTTCATTTAATTTCCCCCACCTCAAAAAAGCTCTATTTGCTGCACATAATCAAATTAGAACAAAGGCCAGTTTAAGCCGCTGGGGAAATTGCTATCAGAGCCCCACTTGTAATTAACCAGCTATCTTGTATTAAATTTCATTTCCTCAGCCAAATGTATCCTGTGGTGCAGTTCTGCCATACCATTTAATTCTAGCTCCTTCCTAGAACTAGGGAAAGTGTTGAATGGAACAACCTGCCCAGGAAACTGTGAACTTGTTAACTTTCCTCTGGGGCGGGGGGGGGGGGAATCTTGCTTCTCTATGACATTGCTATCTTGTGACAAGGTTCCACTGGTGGTTTGTGTGGTGTTTGATCAAGAAAAAAGATTTATTTCAGATGTTATTCCCCAAATCTGTGTACTGGGGTATGATGTGAAAGAAGATAAGAAGAGTCCTGCTAAGTCAGGACTAAGATGCTCTTCTAGCATTGTTCTTCAGATTATGCACCATTTTACAAACCTCTTAGCATTTCACTAATACCAAAATGACATGTGGCGGGACAATACCATCCTAAATCATATGGAACTATTTATATTAAAAAATGATGATGTACCCATGTGCCAGTCACAAAAACAGAAGAAGACCTATCCATCTTTTGGGGTCTATGAGCACACTGAGGTCCAGCGCCGAGGGCCTTCTGGTGGTTCCCGCACTGCGAGAAGCCAGGTTACAGGGAACCAGCCTTCTTGGTAGTGGCACCTGCCCTGTGGAACACCCTCCCACCAGATGTCAGAGAGAACAACAACTACCAGACTTTTAGAAGACATCTGAAGGCAGCCCTGATTAGGGAAGCTTTTAATGTTTGATGTATTACGGTATTTTAATATTTTGTTGGAAGCCGCCCAGAGTGGCTGGGGAAGCCCAGCCAGATGGGCAGGGTATAAATAATAAATAATTATTATTATATTATTATTATTTGCAAACTGGAACATGACATAAAAACATTGGTCCACCTGGTCCAGCTTCCCATTCTCACAGTGGTCAATCAGATGATTATGGGAAGCCTAAAAGCAGAACCTGAGCATGACAGCATTCAGCCCTCTTGCCATTCCCAGCAGGTGGCACTCAGAAGCATCTTGCCAACAGCAGAGATCATAGCTGTTGAAAGTTTTAATCTCTTTGAATTTGCCTAGTCCATCTTTTAAATCCATTACAGTTGGTGGCCGTTGCCATTTCTTGTGGGGCCGAGCCCCATTGTTTAACTATGCCGTGTGAAGAAGTACTTTGTTTTGCCTGCCCCAAATCTTCAGGAATTGTGCTTCATTCTTTTATTCCTGCAGGAACTCAATAGAGGAGCCAATCCCATGGACTTGAAGTCACGGCCTATCAGCTGAGGGGCAGGAACTCCCAGTCCCACCTGCCTTCTGCCTTCTGCGTGGAATGCAGGTGCCCCACCAGTGACCTACGACCTTTCCCAGTCACTTCAACTGTAACTTTACTGGGTGCAGCTGCAAATTAGCCTTCTGTCATGTGCAAAAGGAAAATCCTTTTTTCTGAATCCTTCTATATGAACTCTTGTTTCCTAGGAATATGCTATTCAGGCAACAGTACATAAAAGGAGTTTGCCCTGCTGCTCACATAATCACCTGGAAAGCCAAAGAATCAAATGTCATTGTTCTGTTCTCCCTGCTGTTTCAGACATCAGCTGTCTGCGCTCCTAATGATAAGGGGGAGATGTGGAAACGCTTCCCCCTGCTAAGTGTGTCACTCTGTGGGAACCCTTTTACATCCTGACCCCACCTCTTTCCATTCTTGGTTGCAATCTGGCTCTCCGTTCAGTGTGCTTTCTTGAAATCACCTCTCCTCCATATCAGATTCTTGACAGTGGCATTTTCCTATGAGGTATTGATAGCATCAAGATCTCTTGCACCTTTCAGGGGAAGGGAGCAGAGTAGCCTTGCAGTGTGTACGTGAAAGGGGAAGATTGCCATACATCTGCATTATGTTTTTAAATAACGAAGGCAGACGTATGCTCTTGGGCTGGAGCAGCAGAGTGCACTACACACACAGACACCACACCAAAAATTAAAATAATGTTTTCAAAATGATTTATGGAAGTTCTGCTGAGGAAAAATGTCTGCTTTCTTGGAGGGTTTGTTTTGGTTGGACAAGTACAGAGAGAACATGCTTGATGCACTTATTTGAAACAATATTTTCTAAAAAATCTTGCAGGGAGGCACAAAATATATTGCAGGGAGGCTTAAAATATATGCCAGGAAGGCACAATGACTTTATTGAAATGACAGTGAAGACAACTGACTTTACTGAAATAGAAATAGGGTAAAAGGAGAGGAACCAAAATAAAGTAAAAGGAATTATTATTTAAACATTTGTAGCATCCACATACCTAAGCCTGGCTCGACACTGGAGTTACCGGTACATTTCCTTAATCACAAACTTTGTACACTCAGCTGCTAAAACAATTCTTATTCGCTGCACTCTTATACCACATCTAAGCATGGGAAGATGAAGGAAGAACATCCAGCAGCATCTCTTGGGTACCAGCTTAAATATGATGTCCTCCACAGCAGCCAATGTCAATTTTGTAGTTTAGCAGTTGTCTAAGAGAATGCAGCCCATGCACCAGCAGAAAAAGAAGTCTTCAAAAGCGTGGAGAAGTCATGTGACTGTTGATTGTGACTGATCTCCAGTGAGCCACATCTCAAATTATTCCGTTGGATCAGGAGCTTCGGAGCTACACACTGGAAGGTACTGAGCTGGACACCTTGTACTTTGTTGTCAGTTAAGAAAAATCTGAAAATATTTTAAAAATGTGCTCTAATTCCTGACCAAAGCATGCTGATCCTCATTGACTGTTTTATACATTGACCATGTTGTAGTCTTCAGAAAAATCTGTGTCAGGCTGACTCATTTGCAGATGGTGGAGGATCAATTGTCAACATTCAGTTCCCATCATGTCTCCATGTTCTGGCAAACAAGGATATTTGCCAATGTGAACTCACTAAACAAAGTAAAAATGCCTCTATTATTTGTTGCCCAGAGTCATTTGTCTGCCATCTCATCCTTGCTTCCAATATACAGACAATAATTAAACTGAAATGTAAAAAGTTTTGTCTGTGGGCCTAAAATGTGTGAGAAGGGTGATAATCTCTGCTATTTCCTGCTAGAATCCCACACATGTTGGACCAGCAAGCTCTCCTAACTCCATCTGCTAATGCTTGTTCACAGAACCGTAGGCAACAAGTTTTTGTGGAACATTTGTTAGCATTTGTTAATGTTTGAAGGCTTAAGATGGTGGTGTATACACATTTTTAAGGACTGGTGGGGTGCTTTTTTAAAAAAAAATAATATTATCAACTCTCTCCTGTAGTCAGGCTCTATCAGTCCCTTGTGCCACTGCCTCACCTTCCTAACCTACTGTTGCAAGAAGAACTCCAGGTATGCCCTTAGCAGCTGGGGAAGGGGTTTAGGAGCAGGAACCCGGGAGGGATGTGATAGGAAGAGCCAGGACTACTATACTGTCACCTGCAGCTTCATTTAAAAAAAGAAAGAAAAAAGAAATGCAACCTCTCCACATTGTAATTTGGTGACCCTGGAGAACTCAGAAGTGTTTTTTTTCCATAAAATGGGAAACCTCAAGTTGATCCAATATTAAATGAAATATTAAATTCAGAAGTGGTACTGGGGAAAGGAGGACTGTACTGGAATGGTAGAAGATCAGAAGCTTCTTCTTCTGTTCCCTCTGCAATCTCATGATCGGAAGGTCAGCGGTTCGAATCCCCACAATGGAGTGAGCTCCCGTTGCTTTGTCTCAGCTCCTGCCAACCTAGCAGTTCGAAAGCACACAGTGCAAGTAGATAAATACCGCTATGGCGAGAAGGTAAACTACGTTTTTGTGCACTCTGGGTTCTGTCATGGTATTCTGTTGTGCCAGAAGCGTTTTAGTCATGCTGGCCACACGATCTGGAAAGCTGTCTGTGGACAAACACCAACTCCCTCAGCCTGAAAGCGAGATGAGCGCCACAACCCCACAGTCGCCTTTGACTGTCCAGGGGTCCTTTATCTTTACCTTTTACCATACATTACCTTTCAATTCAGCTACTCTCTTCCTAGCAAACAAGATGGATCTAGTTGCTGGATCCTAGTAAACAGGCTTCATCACTTCCTCTTCTATATTAATTAGCCTTGACTACAACAGCAGACTCATTTTTCTGCCTGAGCATTCAGAGAGTGGGCTCACCTTATTTTGGGAACCATGAGTGACCCTTCTAAGGCAAAGTTCTAGGTGTAGATGGAAATGTGGTTGGCTCTATTCCAAGGGTGTTCTTACATTTCTTTCTGTTTACTCAAAACATACCTTTTACTGCAAAATGAAAAGGCATTTGTATAGTAATACTAATGGTTTCTTTGTGCTAGCAGTAAAGTTGGATGTGTGACTTTGGCACATAGTTACTATGCAGCTAATCTTTGCTATATGCCTGTTGTTTGTAGGCCCAGGAAGATACTATGGGAAGTCTGCAAAGTTCATGGTCATAGAAGCTTCCCTATTCGCCTTAGGATGGCATCGAATTAATATGAAAATCACAGTGTCAGCTGAATCAGCCTGACTAACACAAAGTGATGAAAAGTCTAAATTTTCACAGCCAGGGGCTGATAACAAGATGTTTCACAACAGATCCTATATGTGTGCTTGGCAGTTTCCCCAATGCAAGAGGAACAGAACAAAATTTATGACTTTGGGCTTGTAGCTAGGCTTGCCTGAGCAATGAGAAGTGTATAGAATTGCTGAGATATTACTTTACCAAGAAAACGCCAGCAATCAATTCTACTCACAACAAGCAGCCATTGACCCCTTGATCGTGTTTTACATCAGTTTTCCAGCAGTAGTCAAACCAAACCTGCAGACTGTCTCTGGGAAGAGCCAACCCTTCAGCAGATATCTTAATCGCTCTGCAACATCTCCTGTAAATAATTCACATAATGCCCAAGTGCCATCAGACTAATGAAACCTTTCCAGTACTACTAGACTGGGCCATATATAAGTGACGTCCTGAGTGCAATATGCTGACAGCACAAGGCTTCTGGGTTTTATGATCTGCTCAGTCGCAGGGGGAAAGCACTGGCTATAAGGAAAATATTGGATTTATTTTTTCTGCATGAGTTTAAATATGAGAGGCACATTCATGGTTAAGTGAAAGCCACATGCCCATATTTGCAAAGAGACATGGATTAGATGGAAGCTACAAGTCCCGCAGTAGTTACAAACTGGCACACATACACAAAACTCTATCATCTAAAGAACCTGGTCTGGCTATGTGTCTGCAGTAAATGGGTGTGGTAAGTAGTTTGGTGTAAGGCAGGGCTGGGGAATTTGGGGGAGTTGGAGTCCAACCGCATCTGGGAGGCCAGGGATTCCCTACTCCTGGTGTAAAGGGAGGGTTATGCTAGATTTCCTTGAGAGATTCCTTGAGAAGGAGAAGTTAAGCCTGATAGTGGCAGGGAGCAACAATGGAACTATCGCTGATTGGCAGCTTCTGCCCAGCTCCTGTTTTTGCACCTGGAGAATTGAACCCTCTGGTGGAATCAGGTGTGTTTGTGATGGCAGTTGCATTTGTGGTGAGAGCACCAATGCAGCCCCTGAATGTATAAAGTGTGGTGCATGGTGTTCCGGGTTTTTTGCTCTGTTTATTGATCTATTGTACTTTTACTGTAGCTTTGTTGCATTTTCTTTTTTTGAACTGTTCCCATTTGTATTTGTCCTTTGTGGGACTGTGGGAAGAGGAAATGACTTGGCAGAATTTCTGTAGGTGGACAATGCTAAAACGAGAGGAAGGGAAGAGCAAAAGAGCAAATATTGGAACGCAGTGTGGGTGGAGTTTAGAAAGGTTTCGGCATTTACCAATCTGAATGCCACAGACGAGACAGGAGCTTGTATATCGGATAAGAAAGGCTGCCTACTTGTCATTTAATATATTTTTGCTGGCTGCCTTGATACTTTGATAGTGTAGCATATTACTTATAGTTTAACTGGGTAATGTGTGGGCGATCTCCTTTCCTTGAAGAAGAGCAAAGTGTTCTTCTAAGCCAGAAATACACCCACTTTCCTAGGCTCAATGCCTGATAAGTGAAGAGAGAATTGTTGACTCATTGCTGCTCTGTAGTACTGAGAATTGAAACACAAAGCACTGGATTAACATGGGAAATGACCAATTTCATGAGCAACAGGGAAAGAACAGGAAATAATTGCACTGTGACATTCTGAAAATATTAGGATATTTACATCTACATCCACAGAGTATCCCTCAGCACTGAAATTATTAGAAGAGTTGATCCTTGAATGGAGCTCTCCATATAAATCACAGTTATTATGTGGGGACATACTGAGTGTGTGTACAGGCTTTAGTCTGTAACTTGGGTTCCAAGCAACCCTGTGTAAAATGAAGCTGCGTATTCCCCATTCATTCTTGTGAGAAATCTATAAATGGCAACAACATTTCCCCATTTGAACAGAAGTAGATGAAATTTGTAGGTAGAGAAACCCTGCCCCCTCCAGTGTGAATTAAGCCGTCCAAATTGCAGACAGATAGGTCCAGGGTTTGTGTTTTTTTTAATGGAGAAAGTAAAAGGGATTCACCTTCCTCCACAACCCTCATTGTGGCAATAATTCATTAGGCCAGCTAAAATTCCAAAATGCATATTCATTTCATATTGTTAAGGCAGGGAAGTGAGGGTTTGTCTCTTGCTGTGAAGCATCCTTCAAACCACAGAATAAATGAAATACAATAAGCAGAAGTTTATTGTTCTTCTGATTGGCCATCCTTTGTTTCAGTCACAAAGCCACATCTGCTCATCTATAGGGTAATTAGGGGTAATGTATATAAAACTAATTGGCTCATATGTCAGTCATGAAGATACCTATCCCCAGAGCTTTATAGAGAGGGGACAGAGTTGGACCAAACAACAGGAGCTCAACCCGTCGTGGGGATTCAAACCGCCGACCTTTCAATTGGCAAGCCCAAGCGGCACAGTGGTTTAACCCACAGTGCCACCCGCGTCCCTACCATTGAAGTACCACATTTCTAATCAAAAGAACACTTTCAACCATTTGGAAAGAAGGAAAATAAATATTTGTAAATATATTCATCCACTGTGCTTAAACTGTGAATCTACAGGCACTGTAGTCATTGTTTAAAATGTTGTTTTATGGGCTTATCATCAGCGCATGCACCAATTTTGGGTCTTAATGCCATTTTGCAATTTGCAGATTTACATGGACAAATGAGTAATAATGAAAAAGGGTTTTAAGTAATGCAGAAAACTGTACTATGTGGTCCTGTCATATCTCTGTTAAAAAGACCCAAATCAAACAAGAGCAAATAATCAGTGCTTCTCTTCACAGAGTTTTGTATTGTTCTCAAAATTGTCTGGAATGCATTCATTACAAGTCACCTCAACTGCATCCTTTGCCTTTGGACTGCCATCCACTCTTTTCACAAAAGCAAACTGAGTTCAATGTCTCCCTTGTGCTCAGCACCTGACGTTCCTGCTGAACATCTGACACAGCCTTCAGAGATGAGATGACAGCCTTTGCAAAGAACAGGCCACCAAGCAGATGCATCAGAAGAAAATCAAAAGGCATTCAAAGGATGACATTTACTGATTCCTTGGCTGGTAGATTCAGATCCTGACATGTACCAGAAGATGGTCTGTTCTCTCTGCCCCCATGTTGCTGGGTCTCCCCACTCTTCCTTGTGTAGTTTTCATGATGACAGATTTGGAACTAGTAGTTAATCCAAGATTCCTCCAGCCACATGTCATGAGGGAGTGCTCAGTTTGGGCTTATCTATAAGGAAGGGTTCAGATTCAAACTCAAAGAAAAATGCTTACTAGCGTTTATACAGCCTGCTTTATTTTATATTACTTTTTTTTTGGTACACCACACTGATCTTCTAAATGATTAAAAAAAAGAATAACAATGGATTTATACAGCGCTGATAAGGCAGGTGCAGATTTTTATATATGTAAACAAGATACTATTAGCAATGAAGGAATGGGTACAAAGCGTGGCATATCAAGTTATAATTATATGAACATGCAAAAAATGAAATGGATTGTGTTTGCTGATTCCTTGACTGGCAGATAGTTGATTCTGACACACAACAGGATAAAAAAAATGCAAATGTACTTGTTCTGTATGCACTCACTTTGCTCCCCCTACCCCCAAGTCAATTCCATGATTTGGAACCTGTCAAGAGAAAGTGCATTTCAGTAATGCTTCCACTGTGTCATCTGTAGATATTCACAAAATTGACACTACTTGTCTTTAGTGGTGTCATCTATGAAAAATTAAGTATATTTATAGATACTGAATTTTACCCAAGAACAAAGGTCCTCTGGGAGGTTTTTCAAGTAAAAATTAAAACCACAAGATATACAAATTAAATGAAACAAATTACAAAACCAGCAAATGAACAGCATCAGAACAAAGGGATCTAAAAAGCATTTTTAAAAACTATGACTGAAAAGCCTGGGGAAATACAAAAAGTCTTCACTTGGCACAGAAATACCACAGTGTAAGGCTCTTCAGGAATGTCAATGTGCAACTGGGATGCCACCTTCTGAAACTGACCACTCAAGTAAGTGTGGAATCACTGTGGAACCCAGCAAGCCTATCCAGAAAGATACTATGGTTGAGGATATCAGAAGAGGTCCAAAGTATCAATAAGGTCACACTTTCCCTGCCCCCCTCATGGCAAAATTCCAAGTCAGTTTACCTTTCAAAACAGGCCTGAAGCCTGTTTGAACTGGATCCAGAACATCATTTTCATCCAAGACGGCCTGGAGTTGGTCAGTAACCACTTGCATGAATCCCTTGCCCAGGAAGTGGATGTTAGCAATTGGTCTATAGTTGTTTACATCTTCTGGGTCTAAGTTTTTCTCAGGTATGGTCTTGTCTCCTGGTACCACCCTATCTGTCAAGGAGGAATTTACAATCTCCTGGAGCTAGACCTACAGGGAGGAAATTAAAGCAGCTCTCAGGACAGAGACCAGTAGGTAGACAATATGACACAATGGTCAGTTGGGGCAGATTAACTGGAAGGAAGTTTTATTGAAATGAATGGAACATGTTCTTAGCTGAGTAATTAATAACACAATCCTTTGCACATTAAATCAAAAATAAGTCACACAGTATACAATGGCACTTAGTCATAGGTAGGACTGCAGCCTAATTTGGCTTTTGACAGAACGTGATAGAAATTTATGTATCTTATCACTCGGTGCCTTTTTCTGTCTCACTCTTCTGCTACTTAACTTCCATATCATCTTCTCCCCTTCATTAGGAACATGAAAGAAGATATCCCTAATGCTTCTGCAGAGTCATAGCTCTGCTGTTTTCTCTGGAGCCATTTCCAACGAGGGACGTTTATATTATGTATATTACTTCACCCTCTATATTAAATAAGTGATAATTTTTCACTTTTTTGATCACATTTATAATTCAAATGACAATACATTTATGTCCCTTTGGAGCAGTAAAAAGAAGCACTTACTGTAAATTGCATCACTTGATTCTATTCCTGTGCCAGGTTTTATTCATTCAAACCTTTTAAGCTTAAAATGAACAAGTAGCAATGTGCAGGTCGCCTTTTTTCCTCCCCCCCCTTTGGGAATTGTTCCAATTTTCTGCAGGTAGGAAAAGCTGAGAAAGGAGCAAAAGAGGAACTCTGGGGAGATTTTTTCTTACTACGATATCCTTTTCTTTTTGTACTAGAAAAATAAAGCAAGGGATACCAAGTAATAAGGAAGGGCTACAATAACTATTAATTAGAAGTTACTAAGATAATGACAATGGACTGCAAGAAGATCAAACCTATCCATTCTTAAGGAAATGAGCCCTGAGTGCTCACTGGAAGGACAGATCCTGAAGCTGAGGCCGCCTCATGAGAAGAGAAGACTCCCTGGAAAAGACCCTGATGTTGGGAAAGATGGAGGGCACAAGGAGAAGGGGACGACAGAGGACGAGAAGGTTGGACAGTGTTCTCGAAGCTACCAGCATGAGTTTGACCAAACTGCGGGAGGTAGTGGAGTGCCTGGCGTGCTCTGGTCCATGGGGTCACGAAGAGTCGGACACGACTAAACGACTAAACAACAACAAGATAATGACATCTTATGAATTATTCACTTCTTTAACAATGCAGGGTATGGTGGAACAAAATCAGTCACCGTCCCATCACCTGTAGTGTAAAGCAATTCAGCTGACCAAAAAAACTGGTCAAAAGCAACACACACAGCCCTGAACTAAACTAAACTAAAATAAAGCTGACCATGACAAGGGAGTAGCTTACTACCCACACTGTACCCCAAGATTAACTAGCAGCATAATGCAGGACACTGGTATGTAGCTATTCGTTCAATAGAAACAGAGAGTAAGTTGCAAAGAAACCACTGTTCCCTTTTCAATATATAATTATAAACACCTAGAATTCTTTTAGTCCTAAGAATAGCAACATGACTTCGCAGAATGTCATTATTTGCATAGTTAATTGATGCAGCTTTCAGGTATTTGACTTCTTTTCTAGCCAGTTCTTATTAGTAGAGGCTGGTCCATTTAGAGTAATGAGACACTGCCCCACCAACCTCAGCCAACCTGACCAGAGAGTGGCACAGCCTGCCATCCTCCTCTTCCTAAATCCATAGAACTTGGCAGGGAAGAGGATGGGGACAAAACTAGAATTAGTTGACTTGGCCTGTCATTGGCTCTGGCTGAACCTACTGTAGTTCTCCCTGCTTTCCACTCTACCACTTGTACTGCTTCCTTGTAGGGTTATGAAATGGCTGTCCCTTCGTTGCACACTCAAGGGGCAACATCACTCTTATTATTCAGTGTCTTGCAGCTCTAGTTATTAAAAAAACATATTCCATACCTTCTTTTCAAAATGAAGCAATGTTGGACAAAGAAAAAAGAAGCAGCCCTGCTCTGAAGAAAGCTGAATGTTCTGAATGTAATCATTGTGTATCATTGCGACGAACATTCCCTGTATGAATTAGATATCTCTGTAGGAGTTTCCCCCCTCTCTTTCCTTTACAGGTTTTGGCTGTCGCTGAGGGAGGGGGCTGTATTTCAGTGCCCTTCAAATGACAGTGAAATATTGTCCTACAGCTAGAACATATCAAGACGCTTCAGAAAGGCATGCCTAAAGTAGGTCATATGAAGTGCACATGATTATAAAATTGATGGAACGACATGCTCTTGTAATAGATCTCACATCAGCAGGGAGATAAGGAGCCTTATAGCTGCAGGGCCTAAAAAATGTGTTAACCCCTTATTGTAAGTGAGATACAGATGCAGTCTGCTGCATACTACTGCTGCATAGCCCCCACCCAATTAAATGGAGGATTGGCAGGAGGTCTGGCTAGCCCAGTTCAAAGGAAGAGAAAAGGAGCAGGAGCAGTAACTGGTGGACATGATCTTGGACTTCTGTGAGACCCACCATGAAATGTTCTGCCTCTCTTGAACAGGCTGATCCAACTTTTCATACTAAGTGGGCCACAAGAGTATTTTGACATGGAACCCTTGGGCTGCACACTGACTTGTTGCATTGGGGGATGGGTGGATGCCAAAATTTACCCCCCAGCCTTTGAACTTCCTTCCCAAAGCTGACTAAGCAGGCTTTGGGAAGGAGGCATAAGGCTCTGGCAGGATCCTAGAGCCCTCCCACAGGCATCCCAAAGCTGGGAAAGCACTAACTAGGTTTTAGGGAGGTAGAGGGAGGACTTTAGGACTCTGTCAGAGCTGTCTCACCTCCTTCCCCAAACCCAGTGCCTCACCCAGCTTTGGGACACCAGTGGGAGGGCTGGGGTGGAGGCATCAAATGTTGCTGAGGGCCGCCAAAAACGGTCTTGAAGGCCACATGTTTGGACCGCCCTGCTCTAGAAAGTATACTCAGTCAATTAAATGATAAAGAGGGTGGATAGCGGATCCCACAAATACAAAGCTCTATTATCTAAATTATCAGTAATTAGATGCTTTGTATGCACCAGATGGGAAAGGCAAGCTATAGAACTAAATAAACACATAACTCAAAGCCCAGCTTGGGAAGGGAATAGCAAAAGTCATACTTTTGATCTTGATGTGAGATCTAGTCAAGGGATTTGTCAGAGGCCCCATACGTGTTTAAGCAAAACCAGGGATGCCTGAAAATTGTTTATTCCAGCCCTTCAGCCTTTATAGTGTGTGTGATTGATCACCCAAGTCACATGGTATTGTTTCTGCTCCCTGTCAGAATGACAAGCTTTAGAAACAAGCAAACAATGGGGAAAAGGGAGGGGAAGAGAAAACACACAATGAGCCTTCTGGTATGAAAGTTTGATCAAAAGCCATTTCTGCTCAGATCCACGAAAATGCAGGGCTCCACAATTGCTGTGGAAAATGCTCAACAACCTGTAGTAAACAAAATGAAAATTATAAATGCACAAATAATGTCAAATGAACCAACCCACTGTTTTTTAATATGCTCATGTTGCCACTTTTTATGTTCTTAGAAGAAATACTGTAACTTTTTCAAGACAATGAGACTAAATCTCCTTTGTTTAGCATATGCTGTTTACTTACCCTGAGCTTCTATTTTCTGGTAGAACACATATGAAACAGGTTGTCTTGACATCTCCTAAAATACATATACAATAAAACTGAATATGGATATTGTGAGCATGATCTTTTGGGATGTTTAAATAGGGTCTTGATCAGAGCAGAACTGGTTTGGCTTTACATGTGGGTAATTGCCACCTTAGGTTAGTGTCAGATTCTAACTCTTGTTACTCATTCGCTCACATACTGAGTGACTGTGTGACACAGGAGTGTGGGCCATGACCCCAACCCATACGTATTTAAGTAGAAGTGCGTAGGTTAAGCACACTGACACTCAGTACATATTCCATGAGCATAGTTCCCCTCCACACATCCATGGAACACATGGATAGAGGAAAAATAAAAACTCTTTTGATAAAGAGAGAATATGGGGTGGAGAAGAAGCATCTGAGAGGGTTCACATAATCCAGCACACCAATCTCAGTTCCTAAACCCTGGTTTTGTGTACATGTATGTTGACTGAGCCCTAAAGATAGCTAAAATATGGAATAAATTCATATTTATGTATTTATTATCCTCTTAATACAGTTTGATATATAGGCCAACTGGTAACTTGACCAAAATTTAAAGGTGACTTAGCCTTTTTATGTGTGTGTGGGGGTAGTGTTTCCTTAGTTCTTCCTTCAGATTTGCTTATCCAGTTATTTACGGGCCTAACAATTTAATCCATTATTTGTTGGGTATTGTCAAAAGAAAAAGAAATTGGTTGTAAAGCTAATTGATGTTTACAGGCTGTCACTTCAGAAGGGATGAGTATGCCTTGGCATGTTGTCATGATGGACATTGGTCTCTGCTGATTCTCCAGTAAATTTCTTCAAGGAGCATTTTACCGTATAAGACAGGACTCTTAATCACATCTTGTTTGTTTGTTTGTTTGTTTGGCAATGATGTCAGAATTAGATAAGTCTGAGCTGAGGAACCAGAAGCAAGGTCAAATACTTCATTCAGATAACTGCCATTTGTTTCTCTCAGGTATACTTTTTCTTTAGCTGAAAGAATTTGAAGATAGATAAATCTATTCTCTGCAGCAAAACCCTGGACTATTCACGTAATTTATTGCCTAAAACAGTGCTGATCAAGATGTTGATGGCACCAGAGGGGGGCAGGGAGGCAGGCACCGCCCTCAAAAGAGCCTGTCCTCCACTTGCCCCCCATTTCTGTACTCCTATTATTAACATTTCTTTCTTTCTTTCTTTCTTTCTTTCTTTCTTTCTTTCTTTCTTTCTTTCTTTCTTTCTTTCTTTCTTTGGCATATATTTTGCCGATTCTGTGCCCCATATTTTTTTCTGGTGCTGAGATGGTCTTTGCCTGCAATCCCTTTCTCTCCTGCAATGCTTCTCACAAGATACTTGATGACTGGTGGCCCCATGTTCAGGGTGGAAGTAGATGAGGGGAAGGGTTCTATCTGTCAATTTTCATGCAGGTTGAACTGGCTGCCTAAAAGCCTCGTCCGAGACTCCTCTTGACCACAGTCCTGGCACTATCACTCAGTGTGATGAGTTAGCTATATTTGCTAACAACATAAAGATGTAATTTGGGCCATTGGGAAAACAAGTTCTTTTATTGCATGACAAATAGAATTGCCAGTTTTATAGCACTCTTAATTTGAAACATTCCGTGCTTACAGCAAAAGAACAAAAGTTAAAGATGTCTTCCTATGGCAGACATAGGTCTTCTTATCTAAGACCTTGTCTTTCTCCACTGGACCCAAAAAGTGAGAAGGCAAACGAGAGGATATTGAGGATTTTTTCCCTCTTCCTTCCTGAGTCAAATTAAAAGATTATTTGCTTTTTCTGAACCACTAAGTCTTATTACAATTGTCTTCTATTAACTCTGTCTGTCAACAAGCTTCCACAGCCAGATCTGATTACCAACACCTGAACTGCATAGATAGATAATCAATGCTGAATGAGTTTCTGATAATTTGATAACATTTTAGTTTTCCTTTATTTTGATGAATAGCCTACCTTGTCTCAAGGATTTAGGATGTGGAAGAAATATTATCATTCTTCTCTCAACTGTTAGAAATTTAATGCTAATTCCACCATACGACCCTTAGAATGACACTGAATGGCCAGGCAACTGGTGTAGTTGCTAAGATCATTGCTTCCGTTCACTTCCCAGTGACTGCCCTACAAAATGAACGCTTTTCTCCAATAGCTGATAGCAAACTTTCTTATCCAAGATAGACTGCCAATCAATGTGATTCTTTGAAAAAAGAACAGAATCGATTACTTTCAAGTGCAGATTAAAAAGAGGTAGAACATGTTGACAGCTTATGCTTTGCTGTACTCACATATATCCACCTTTATCATTTTGATTTACTACCATAATTTTGGGTACAAGATCCCAGCAAACATTTCTTCACCCCGCTCAGTGTTTGTTGGGAAGGGGCACCCTCAATATTGGGGGATATCTGGCACCTCTGGTTTATTATTAGAGCAACTGGTTTTCTTTCTCCTTCTTTTACTTTTAAAAAAACTTAATTTCAACAGGCAATGGCTGCACGCACACTATAGAGCACATTGAAAACACATTTCCACTCTCAAAGAATTCTGGACACTATAGTTCGTTAATAATAATAATAATAATAATTTATTATTTATACCCCGCCCATCTGGCTGAGTTTCCCCAGCCACTCTGGGCGGCTCCCAATCAGTATTAAAAACAATACAGCATTACATATTAAAAACATCCCTAAACAGGGCTGCCTTAAGATGTCTTCTGAACGTCAGGTAATTCTTTATCTCTTTGACATCTGATGGGAGGGCGTTCCACAGGGCGGGCGCCACTACCGAGAAGGCCCTCTGTCTGGTTCCCTGTAACCTCACTTCTCGCAATGAGGGAACCGCCAGAAGGCCCTCGGCGCTGGATCTCAGTGTCCGGGCTGAACGATGGGGGTGGAGACGCTCCTTCAGGTATACAGGACCGAGGCCGTTTAGGGCTTTAAAGGTCAACACCTTTAAATTTAAACTTTGAATTGTGCTCGGAAACGTACTGGGAGCCAATGCAGATCTCTCAGAACCGGTGTTATGTGGTCCCGGCGGCCACTCCCAGGTACCAGTCTAGCTGCCGCATTCTGGATTAATTGCAGTTTCCGGGTCACCTTCAAAGGTAGCCCCACGTAGAGCGCGTTGCAGTAGTCCAAGCGGGAGATAACTAGAGCATGCACCACTCTGGCGAGACAGTCTGCGGGGAGGTAGGGTCTAAGCCTGCGTACCAGGTGGAGCTGGTAGACAGCTGCCCTGGACACAGAGTTAATCTGCGCCTCCATGGACAGCTGTGAGTCCAAAATGACTCCCAGGCTGCGCACCTGGTCCTTCAGGGGCACAGTTACCCCGTTCAGGACCAGGGAATCCTCCACACCTGCCCGCCTCCTGTCCCCCAAAAACAGTACTTCTGTCTTGTCAGGATTCAACCTCAATCTGTTAGCCGCCATCCAACCTCCAACCGCCTCCAGGCACTCACACAGGACCTTCACCGCCTTCACTGGTTCTGATTTAAAGGAGAGGTAGAGCTGGGTGTCATCTGCATACTGATGAACACCCAGTCCAAACCCCCTGATGATCTCTCCCAGCGGCTTCATATAGATATTAAAAAGCATGGGGGAGAGGACAGAACCCTGAGGCACCCCACAAGTGAGAGCCCAGGGGTCTGAACACTCACCCCCCCCACCACTTTCTGGACACGGCCCAGGAGGAAGGAGCGGAACCACTGTATGACAGTGCCCCCAGCTCCCAGCCCCTCTAGACGGTCCAGAAGGATGTTATGGTCGATGGTGTCAAAGGCCGCTGAGAGATCCAGCAGAACTAGGAAACAGCTCTCACCTTTGTCCCTAGCCCGCCGGAGATCATCAACCAGCGCGACCAAGGCAGTTTCAGTCCCATGGTGAGGCCTGAATCCCGATTGGAAGGGATCCAAATGGTCCGTTTCCTCCAGGCGTGCTTGGAGTTGTTTAGCAACCACCCGCTCAATCACCTTGCCCAAGAATGGCAGATTTGAGACTGGGCGATAGTTGGCCAAATTGGCCGGGTCTAAAGATGTTTTTTTAAGAAGCGGTTTAATGACCGCCTCTTTCAGCGGGTCTGGGAAGGCTCCCTCACAGAGGGAAGCATTCACCACCCCGCAGAGCCCATCGCCCAGCCCTTCCCGGCTCGCTTTTATCAGCCAGGATGGGCAAGGATCAAGGAGACAGGTGGTCGGTTTCACTCGTCCAAGCAGCCTGTCCACATCCTCGGAGGTAACAGATTGGAATTGATCCCATGTAACAGGACCAGACAGAACTCTAGCACTCTCCCGCCCTGGCCCTGCTCCCACGGTGGAGTCTACCTCCTTCTGAATCTGAGCGATTTTATCTGCAAAAAACTTTGCAAAAGCATTGCAGGAGATCTTGGGGTCCCTACCAGGCCCCGGTGGTACAGGTGGTTCTGATAGATTGCGAACCACCTGAAAAAGTCTCCTGCTGCTGTTTTCTGCAGATGCAATGGAGGCGGTGAAGAAGGCCCTCTTCGCCGTCGCCATTGCCACTTGGTAGGCTCGACGTTGAGCTCTAACCCGTGTCCGGTCTGATTCAGAATGAGTTTTCCGCCACCGGCGCTCTAGCCGTCTCAACGATTGTTTCATCACCTTCAGCTCCGGGGAAAACCACGGGGCTGTCCGGGCTCCATGCAGTCGGAGAGGGCGCTTCGGAGCCAGACAGTCAATAGCCCTGGTTAACTCCGCATTCCAGCAGGCCACCAGGGAATCAGCTGAAAGGCCATCAACTTGGGATAGAGCATCCCCTACCACTCTCTGGAAGCCAATTGGATCCATTAAGTGGCGGGGGCGGACCATCCGAATCGGTCCCACCTCCCTGCGGAGGGGAAGGGTTGCGGAGAAGTCCAGTTGCACCAGGAAGTGATCTGACCATGGCACTTCTTTTGTTTCGCTTTTAGTTAATGTCAGATCACCAGCATCCGTAGAGGTAAACACCAAGTCTAAGGCATGTCCGTGGCTATGAGTTGGGCCAGACTTATTCAGGGACAGCCCCATGGAGGCCATGCTTTCCACGAAGTCCCGAGCGGCCCCTTGTAAGGTCGTGTCGGCATGGATGTTAAAATCCCCCAGGACAACCAGGCTAGGTGTCTCCAGGAGCATATCCGCCACGACCTGAAGCAGCTCGGGCAGGGAATCCTTGGTGCAGCGGGGAGGTCGGTACACCAGTAGGAATCCTGTACTGCCCCTATTGCCCAACTTCCAGAACATGCACTCAGAAAACTGGGTCTTCCCAATAGGACGCCTGGTGCAGACTAATGACTTCCTAAAAATCACTGCAACCCCCCCTCCCCGCCCACATGACCTGGGTTGCTGTGCGTAAGAGAAACCTGGTGGGCAAGCAGCGGCAAGGACAGGCCCATCTGCTTCATCCAACCAAGTCTCTGTCACACATGCCAGGTCAAATCCTCCATCCATGATCAAGTCATGGATGGCAGTGGTCTTATGAATCATTGACCTGGCATTGCACAGCAACACTTTCAGGTCATGTGGGTATCCCTTGCTGATTCTAGTATCCATCTGGTCAGGACCAGACCCGGAGGTAGGAATAGTCCTCAGACAACGACTAAACCTGCCTCCTCTGTAATGACATGGTCTGGTCTTAGCGTAACTCCTCCTCCTACCCGTGATCACTGAGATCGGTTGTCCCAGTGCATTCCCCCCTGTGAAACATGTCCCAGCCATTTTGTGGGCTGGGGCCCACTCCCCGGCAGCCCTGACCCCTCCCCCTAAGAACAAAATAACAACCTATACAAACAAACAAAACTAATAAAACAATACAAACAGAAAAAATGTAAAAATTACAAGAACATCAAAATAAAAAAATAATTCCCCAAACCCAACCAAACATCCATCCCACCCCCACCCCCCACATACAAAAAATCCAAAAGAAATTTTTTAAAAACATTTTATTGTTAAGTGTTGCTGGGACTCTGTGAGAGGTAAACTACAGTACCCAGAATTCTTTGAGGGATTGAATGTGCTTTAAAGGTATAGTGTATGGTCAGCCAATAAGGCAAGTTGCACTTTCAAAATGTAACTGGAACATCACTAGATAGAACACCCATGGGGTCATCCATCTTTGTTTCTTTTCCACCTTCTTCCCACAGACATTTTCTATGCAATGTGCCTGTAACCAATGCTACATTGCCACCTTTTTTCCATGGCCATTCCAGCCACCATTTTTAAAGCTCATGTCTGCAGTTTTTCCACAGTCATTTCTGGCAGCTTTTGCCTTTAAAAGAGCCCTTGGCCTACCCCACAACTTTACATTTAAGAATTACCCCCTTCACTCAAAAATAAAACATTTTTCAATTCTCTACGGATGTCCCCAGAATACCCTCCCACACTTCATTGGACAAAAAGACGCAATAACAAGGGGGTATATGTACCCACTCATATATTTTCTTTTCTTTTTTGAAACTAGTGTTGGGGAGAATAGGATTGAGGGCTAATTGCAAAATAATGAATTTGGGGCAAGTTTTGGGTGAATAATGAGGATTAATGTGAAGTAAATTCATTGAGGGGGAATTGATTTGCATGGGAAGTTACTTGCTTTCTGCAAAATTTAAATTCCAAAAATTCTTTCAAAATTTGCATCTATATATAATACTGGCATATGAAAAAACTATTTTACTTTCCCTACTTTTTGAGTGATACGTTTTCTCTTTTTTTGGCTGCGTCACCACCCTTAACTCCAATAATTCCCATATAATTAATTAATTTATCTTCTTCTAGCTTTCGTTTACTGATACAGGTGTATGTAAATTCCGAGCTTGCCCAACTGAAGCAATTCCAAAGAGTTCCAGAAATGAAGGGTGTGTGTGTGTTAGAAAGCAGATGGGTAAATGGGTTGGGTACAGCTGGCTCCCAGGCAGGAGCCAGTGAGAAGAAATCCTGAAAAAGTGCTCTAGGGAATGCTCTCCAAGCAGCTGTGAGAGGAAAAAGCACTCTATACGGTTAATTAGCCCAGTCCTTCAACACACTTGGTTGGAAGGGAGAGGAAGAGCCATGAACCACCAACACAAACAGGAGCCTTATAAAGATGAAATGCAGATACGTGTACCTTAAAAGGGGTAGGGCTCACATTCTGCCAGGACCCGCATGCACTATACATTTAAAGCAGTATTATACCACTTTAAACAGTCATAGCTTCCCCCAAAGAATTCTGGGGACAATAGTTCGTTGCCGATGTTGGGAGACATTTTGAAAGAAGAGGAAGTACCAACGAAGGAGGAATGAATAGCTAAAATGGTAGACTACGCCGAAATGGCAAAGATAACCGTGAAAATCCAGGACCAAGATGAAAAAAAGTTTATACAAGACTGGATTAAATTTAAATTTACTAAGGTCCACTGTAAAGACTTAAAAACATTAGCTGGATTGACATAGCATCTATGAAGTAATGTGAATTAGGGTTATCAATGGACTTGTAGCTGAATGGAAAACTAAAGATGTGTAAGGTAATAAAGGGGAGAAATTGGAAATCAGGGGTGGGGTGGGGTGGGGGGAAGCATAGAAGGGATGAATAAGTAAGTAATTTGGAGGCTGAATTGTTAAATTATTGAAAATTGAAAATAAAATATGAAAAAAGAGTTGTTGGGAGACCCCTTTCCCCCTTTGCAGATCTACAGATCTCAGAGCACTTTAACCATCAAACTCTCTTCCCAGGGAACTCAGCTCTGCTGCTGCCAGTCAGTGTAGACAGATCGATGGTCTGACTCTGTACAAGGCAGCTTCTTATGTTCCTGGCATCCACAAGGTCCCCTCCCCTACTGAAATTAGGTCTCAATAGCCAGTAGAATATGTTACAGTTTTTACGCTAACAACAGCAGTTTGAGAACACTGCTGGATCATCTAGTCCAGCAGTCTTTTCTCACAGTAGATGATGCCCCAATGCCTGTGGGGAAAACCCACCATCAGTATCTGAGCTCAAGAGCACTCTCCCTTCAACTGTGGAGGCAGAGCTTAGCCATCATGGCTAGTAGCCATCAGTAGCCCTCTCCTCCATTCATTTGTTTAATTCTCTTTTAAAGTCATCTAGGTTGGTACCTGAAATATACCCGGAGTCCTGTAATGATTTCATGCTCTTTATTGCAGCTTGTCAACCAGTGATTGAATGGCCCCCCAAACCTCAGGCTTTTATATACATTATTTACACAATGAGTCCTGTCTGACTGGCTGATTCTGCTTCCCTCCTGGAGCCTGATTGGTCTTTTCCTGCAGGCCAATCAGCTGTTGCATTCTATGATCCTACCAGCTTAATAGGCTGATTAACTTCCTCCTGGAGCCTGATTGGTCTTTTCGTGCAAGCCAATCAGCTGTTGCATTCTAGGATTCTACTTGCCTATCGTTCTAGGATCCAAGCTTAGTACATAACAGTACCCATTACTCCCTCCTGGGAGGGGGGTGAGCTCCATAATTCAACCATTAGCTATGTGAAGTAGTATTTGCCTTTCTCTGTCCCTAAACTTCCAAGATTCAGCTTCACTGGTTGTCCATGAGTTCTAGGGTTACAAGGGGGGGGGGTGCGTGACATTTCTATTTCCTCTTTCTTCATGTCATGCACAATTTTATAAATGTCCATCATGTCACCTTTTACTTGCCTTTTCTTGAAACTCAAATGTCCCAAGCACTGCAACCTGACTTCACAGGGGAGTCTCTCCATCCTCCCACCCATGCTGAATTGGCCACAGAATATGAAGACTAAGAGGCAAACAAACGGAAGTCCAACCTGGGCATATGTATGGTGCAACCTGTGCCAGATGTCACTCACTGAGGCCCAAGGTAGTAAAACATATGGGGAAACAGAAAGGAATCTCCTGAGGCAATGAATGTGGAATCCAACAGACAGTGGGAGGGAGCTGCAGTCTGGCTCTTGTATTAAATAACACCGAGGAACTGCTCCACAAATGCTGGGAGGCCAAACGAAGGCCAAACAACAGAGGCATCAGAAAACAGAAGAATGGAAAAAGAATACGTCTTCCCTTTTACTGTCTTGCCAGCTTGGTTCATTTGTTGCTCTGCTTCTCGCTGCTCCACATCCAGGCATTCCTGTCTCCCACTACAAGTTATAATGTTTCCCTTAATTTTATGCCCTTAGGTTTGTTTCCAGTTTCAGCCATCCCTGCTTCTTCAAGTCATCCGTTGTGCACTTAAGTAATTTTAGACTCTGGGCTTAATGGCCGTATGCTCCTGAAATGGCCGTGTTTCTTAATTCACTTACTTCAAAATGTAGTGAGCCAGCCCTGTTGCCCTTGGGGACCTTCCTGCTCATCCTGCTGAGTGGGTTTCTGCCCCCAAATCCTGCCCTGATGGCACCTGATGGCCATATCTAAACTGATGGGTGATGATTGCAAGCACCTACGAAGGCTCCTTGCTAAAAGTGCATCCCCAAAGACAGGAGTTGGTCCATTCAGTTGGTCCATTCAGTTGGTCCATATCAGGCATAGACATTACGTGTAAGTAATATTCAAGAAAGTCTATGCACTTACAAATGGTGAGCTCAGAATCCCTATTCAGGAATCCTAACCACCACCATGGTGTGATTGCCATCATGCAAAGAGGACAGTGGGGATGAGTCCTGAAATGCCAGGTAAATATTATAGTCTGCACATGTGTGTCTCTATGAGTGGAAAAGGCCTCTCCCTTGCAGGAGACATTTCCTGCCTCAGTACATGGAAGGTGATGTAACTGGCAGTAAAGATGCAATGGACAATGCCAACAGGCTAATCCCTGCTCTCTTCCTTGCACGATGATAATTGCTTTTGGGGACTGCAGGCTCTGTCCAAATAGGTTGCATAGACCAAGCTTCTTCTTTGGTGATCACTCGTAGCCGAGTAAGATTGTCTTCCATAAACACCAAATAATGAGTCCATAAGTGACTGTGGAGGCCAATTCTGGATACAGTGGGGACATTGGTTTCCGAGTGGGAGTTGATCACGGTGTGGATTTGCCAAGCGTGCCTTTCTCTTAGCACGTCTCTCCCTTGCATCCTGAGTGCAAGTGTCTTCAAAGCCCATGACACCTTTGGTAAAGGCTGTTCTCCAGCTGGAGCGCTTGCAGGCCAGTGTTTCCCAGTTGTCAGTGTTTTTACTACTTTTTTAAATATTTGCCTTGAGACAGTCTTTAAACCTCTTTAAAGACTGAAGAGTGAGTAGCAGGGCTAATAAATGCAATTGTCTATGATTCTGCCCCATTCTCTACATATGCTTGCATTCAGAGAAATGTATGAACAGTCTAAATCCATGAGGTGATAGGAAGAAGCAGCTTAGCGAAGTGATTTGGAGCAGGAAAATGGTGGGTGGAGAAAGGGTTAAGTAGTCTGCTTCTTCTTCCCTGCTCTATCATCTGCTCTCCAGCAGCTTTTCTCTGGAGTTGCATTGTTTTTTGCAGTGTGTTGACCATTTATGTGCTCTGACATGTCACACAGCCAAGCAATTTTCAGTTTCTGAACTCCTAGCTCATCCCATGATGTAGTGAAGTTAGTCTGGTATCCACTACAGTGCAAGTCAAAATTTCCAAATTCAGGGGTGAACTGTTAACCAATTTATTGAAATATGTCCCTACATTGCTCCGATTTTGAGATAATACTCATCCATATGTCTTATTTAAACAAATTTAAATTATTTGTGAGGTTTTCATCTTCTCTTCTTTTGACCATCACTGCATGAAAATTGCTACGAATATTATGTATATTTGGAAATATATATATATTTTTAAATCATGATGGCGGTGATGATTAACCCCCCCCAAACCCAACATTATTCCAAAATGAGCTGAAATTCTATGTACTGGATTTGCCTGCAGTATAGTATGAGAACTCTGGAAGAAATAGACAACCACATACAACTGCATTGCGAAAATTGTATGTGCTGAGTCAAGCCAGCCTTGCGTTAAATAGAAACAAGCTAACCTGCAGTGCAGGCATGGCCTAAAATCGAGAATTCACTCTTCACGTTGGACTGTCCCCAAGTACTTTTCTCAGAGCACACTTCCATATAACAGTAATATAATTGATGGCTTTATGCCACATTGCAGAGATTTTTTTAAAGTCACAGTTGGCACAAGGATGTATAAATATGGGACAAAACACAGTGAGATCTTGGCTCCACTTAATCCACTGAAGCCAAGATTTAAGTTGCAGGGATCCAGGAATACATATTTTGCAAAGGCCAGGCAGGCGATCTTTCCATTTAAAAAACTAGGGAGTGAGGAAGGTTTAAGATATTTGCTTTAAGCTTTTCCACCTCTGTGGTTATATGCGAAGCCTCTACTCAATGGTAGGTGAAAAAGGAGGGACTTCCATGTGCATAGACCTTAGCAACAGACTATTGTCCCCACCTCTCACCTTCCACTCTGCCTCATAGTTGCGGTGCCCCCTGTGGCACCCCGAGGCATTGCGCCCAAAATCTGCCTCTGCTTAGCATATAACCTCAGAGGCAGAAGAAAAGTTGCAGCAAATTTCTTTAAGCCTCTTCCTTCAATTGCTTTTCAATGTAATGCACTGGTCGCTTTCTGTGTTTTTAAGTAGTTTTTGCTGCTTTTGTTGTACATCGCCTTGA
Organism: Podarcis melisellensis; assembly: GCF_964234715.1. Classification (NCBI taxonomy): domain Eukaryota; kingdom Metazoa; phylum Chordata; class Lepidosauria; order Squamata; family Lacertidae; genus Podarcis; species Podarcis melisellensis. The sequence goes on from NC_138543.1 coordinate 33,326,553, forward strand.
GATATTGTGTAGAAGGTGATTTATAAATTGATGGTGATGATGATGATAGCAATAATAATAATGATATCTGTTGGCCTTTGGAAATATGTATTCCTGGATTTTTTGTAACTAACATTATGTCACTAACATTTATAGCAGGGCAAGCTACTATAATGGAACTAAATGCTTAAAAAAGAATCGATCCTAATTTTATTTGGAAAAATCAATAGCATCTGGAAATAAAAGCCTTATATGTGGTAGAAATGCCTTCAGGAGTCTTCTGATGAGATCACATAAAAACAGCCCTGCAGATGTTCTTACAAGTGGAGTGTTAACAGAAATATAATTCAAGATTCATTTTGCAACTTGATCAATCATTGCACATACATTATATTGGCACAGAGGTTGGATGAAGAGGTTTTCAGTTGCTGGAAATTGCTTTGAGAGGATGAGATACAAAGGAATATTTTTGCCTTTGGTTAGTGTGCAAAGTGAACCATTTCATATGGTTACTTATTTATCATTTCCTGCCAGAGCTAACTTCCTCATCGAGAAGCAAATGCGGAGATTAGGTCTCACAAGAATATCATTTATACATTATTTAATGCCCTTCGACACGGCCATCAGAGGAATAAAGTAGAGCTTCATTGATGCTCCCAGGAATACATAGGCTGTATCACAAAAGGAAATATTTAGGGTGAAGTCTTAGGACAATTACCTGGGAGTAAGTCCTGCTGAATTCAGTAGGACTTACTTTTGAGTAACCATGCATGGGCCTGCACTGTCAATGCACAAACAAAATACCATATTTTTCAGTGTATATCACGCCCCTGTGTATAACACGTCCCCTATTTTTGAGGACTCCAAATTGAGAAAATGGGGGGGGGGGGGTTGTATCCGTGTATAAGACAACCCACAATTTTGAACATAATTTTTTAAATAAAAAAACCTAGTCTTATACGTGGTAAGTGCCTAATATTTATACTAGAGACTTGCTATTCAGTTGCAATAGACACTTCTTGTTGTTTCATTATCTTTATTCTTCACTCTGCCGCCAAAGAGTTTACAAATTTCCATTATTAAGGAAACTTTTTATAACTACAGGTTAACATGCGTCTAACACTTACTTTACTTATGTGATTGCAGCTTTTCACAGAGTGGGGTGGGAGTGGGGAAATAAATAAATGAAGATCAGAGGAAACCCACTGTACGTTTATTTATTCCTCCCTACAGACCTGCACGCAGGTTAAACCACAGAGCCTAGGACTTGCTGATCAGAAGGTCGGTGGTTCGAATCCCCGTGATGGGGTGAGCTCCCGTTGCTCGGTCCCTGCTCCTGCCAACCTAGCAGTTCAAAAGCACGTCAGAGTGCAAGTAGATAAATAGGTACCGCTCTGGCAGGAAGGTAAATGGCGTTTCCGTGCGCTGCTCTGGTTCACCAGAAGCGGCTTAGTCATGCTGGCTACATGACCCGGAAGCTGTCTGTTGACAAACGCCGGCTCCCTCAGCCAATAAAGCGAGATGAGCGCCACAACCCCAGAGTCGGCCACGACTGGACCTAATGGTCAGGGGTCCCTTTACCTTTACACACCTGCACAGGTTTTCTGAGCTTTGGCAAGGCAGTGTGAGGACTCAGGCAGGATCCTAGAACCCTCTCTTATCCTCCCCAAATCTGGGCAAGCCCATTCTAGGCTTTAGGAAGGAGATGGGAAGACTCTAGTACCCTGCCAGAATTCTTTCATTATTACATTTTCTGCTGAAACAGATCTGCCTGCTGTCAGGCGTCTGGAACTATTTACCACGGGAGTAAAGTTATTACTGGTAGTTGTTGAATTTTACTTAACTGTATGAATCTTTGCAACTTTGTCCATTACATGCCACTGTCATGGCATTCTCTGTATGTTTCATGTGTCTTATCAAGACACAGACATCTACATGCGCTGCTATGTCAACCAGGAAATGAAAATGGCCATATCACTTGCCACTGGCTTTCTCAAAAGTGCCGGAATGACTGATGAACAAATATTTATATATAGCAAGTGATCTGCAAAGGAAGTGTACATTCATGAAAGGTGGATTAAATTAGAATGCTTCTCTATTTTTGTTTCACTGTCTGTAATGTCTGAAAGACGCTGTCCCTTGCAATGTTTTTTGGCTTTGGTGCCCTAAGATGTTTTAGAAGGAAATTTGATTTTCTGGGCAGTTTGACCTTCACTCTAAATGCTTTTACTTATAAATGGAATGTGTTTCAGCTTCAGTATTTGACTCCTGCCATCGCACAGAAGAATTCAAGATTATTTTATGCTGGGTTGGTAAGCAAGGTAGGAATGGCAATACATACTAATGAAGCAGATTTTCTCAAAGCAAAGAAAGATTCAAAATGTGGTGAAAACAAAGGGGGGGGGGGAATCAGTACCATGTTCCCTGTAGTTTTGCTTGCTCAAAAATGCTTGCAGTCCAGCTTTACTGAAATGCAAAACACACAGCTGTGTATTAAGGCCAATATCCTATTAAATCTGAGGTCTGCTAATATTTCACTTTATGCCTCATATATTTCAGGCACATTATATTAATAGAGAGGAAATGACTTGAAGGTAGCAATAAACCACCCCAGCGAATTATCAGCACTCTAATTTCCGTGAGATTCTTGCTTTATCTGTGAAGGAGGTAATACAATGGAATATTTACTAGTGTGGGGGCTGATAAATATAACACACAAGTCGCTTGTCTGCATATGCATCTGTCAGATTATTTATTCAATACACATTTCTATAATATGAATGTGCTCTGGGAAGCCATGGCATTTTGGATTGCTTTGAGACAGGGAGGCCTGAAGTAATCCCTGAGGAACACTATTTCAGTTCCTCCTCTAAAACTGGATTAAATGAATTACATTAATTATAAAGAAGAAAATGATGAGGGCTGTGGCAAGTGAAGAGAACCAAGTTGCGTCAGCAGGTCTTCAATTAGTAAAACAACAGTGATCCAGTTTGGAAAGACCCCACATGACGATTCTGTACTGTACAATGATGGGAGATCTATGATCACAGATCATCTGCAACTTTTCTTTAAAATGTCAAAAAACTCCTGCAAGCAGTGCCTGGGGTCGGTGGGATAAGGCTTCTTACTGTGTTATTCTCCTGATCTTAATTGCACCCCACCCCCCAGCTTCTGTTTGTCCTGTGGAGTGAAACATCCAGGAAACAAATAATTTCAGGGAGTGATTTAGATCAGGGAAATGGCATGGAATTTTTTAAAAAATAGCCATTCCACCTCAGTGCAGCTTCTCTGATCAAATTAGCAGCCCCACACAATCCTGATCACACATCTCCAACATCCCATTTAGATGAGTCTTTCAAGACACAGGGTGTTTTCTCAATGGAAGCTAAGCACACCTTTTAAAATCTGAAAAGAATCCCTAGTGGATGTTGCTCATTGGGGATTGAAAGAAGGAAAGGGGACTTTTTTAAATAAAGGAGTGTATATTCTGGCTCATACCAGGCTTAGGACGGGGTGGATTTTTTTTTGACTCTGTGGGCCAAATCCTTCTCAAGATCACCTTGTGGGCCAAATGCGACAGGTGGGTGAAGCTGCATACCTGTCAATTGTGTGACAGCATTATGACACCAGATGACTGACAGGTGGACAAACTCTCCCACCTGTCAAAATTCCTTGTGCAGGAACCACTCCACAAGGGACGTATGGCAGAAAGCTCTGGAAAATTGCTTCTTTCTCCCCTCCCTGCCATTGACGGGGACAAAAGAAACAGGGCTTCTCCTGCTTTTGTTCACAAAACATAAATTTGTTTCTCCCATCTCTGCCACTTGGAGGCTGGGAAGTGCATCAAATGCTTTCGGTTTTACTTCTGCAAACAGGAATCGAGTGCTTTATTTTTGATCCAGAAGTGTTTACGGAGGACTGGTATCTAGGCAGTGCCGGATTTCCGCATAAGCTAAGCAAGCTATAGCTTAGGGCCCCACTCTCTTGCCCCACCCCCAGAATAAAGGAAAATAAACCTGGATGTACATTTCCAAAATATAAGGTAAAAAACAAATAAAATAAAACCTACATACAGCAACAGTGTTTTGTATTGTGTAGGCTCCTATGATGTAAGTAATGGGCCCCACATGCTAGCCTGCTCCCTAAAATATCATTGGTTTGCTCATTTCTATATATAGGGTGCCTACATTCTGAATGGACTGGTAATAAATTACCATGTAGCATATATTCAACACACAAACATAGTGACAATTTGTTGCTGACAAACAACAGCTGGACATATAAAGGGCCCCATTACCTTCAGTAGCTTAGGGCCTTATCAAACCTAAATCCGGCCCTGTGTCTGGGGCATTAAGTCCTTTACTGATGTCACTGTAACTCTGAGTCAGCAACATACCACTGTGAACTGAGCTTTCAGTCGCACAAACCTCATATGACTCTTGGTCATGAAGTCATGAAGCTGTAGTGCAGAGAGAGAATGGATGGAGACTGACACCATCTCACTGCACTATAAGGCAGGATCCTTTTTACCCAACCAGAAGACAGTGGCGTAGCGTGGGTTGTCAGCACCCGGGGCAAGGCAAGTAATTTGCGCCCCCTAACTGAGAGAGAGTGAGTGAGCCAGGTAGGGGCAGAGAGCTGCGAGTGCAAGCGCGCGCCCCCCAGATGTTGCGCCCGGTGCGGCCGGCACCCCCTGTACCCGCCATGCTACACCACTGCCAGAAGAGCCAACAGGCACAACAACACACAGTGCACCAGCTGGGTAGTCTTGCTCATTTTTATTTAGAACATTTCCTAAATGCTTTAGATTCCAAAGAGTCTCAAAGCAATGCACTGAAAATTAAAATCAAATACAATATTACAGAGATTTAGAACATTGTACAAAGTAGAGGCATAGCACCATACGAAAGAATATCAAAACCATGCTCGAAATGGAAATAAATATCAAACGAGCAAACAAACACTCAAACCAATATACAATACAAAAATGAAACACAGTATAAAGGAATCTCAAAACAATATGCAAGTGTAGGTTAAATGCAATACAAAAGAAATCAAACAATATGCCCAGCAGAACTCAAAGACAACAAACAAATATATCTCTAAACGGTGTGCAAAATAAAAATAAAACACAGTACGAAATATTAATAACCAATATTAATCAGCAATAAATATTAACAATCAAATGGACATCTTTTAAAATAACATCATATTATCGGATCAGTAACATTTACAAAACCCTAACCAATCACTTTGTGAAACAAAGACAGCTAACCAGATAACAAGTCATATAACCTTGGAACTGAAGTAAAGATAAATCAGTAATGTTTTCATTCTTGCCGTGCCTCACACATTGCACACACACCTCGGACCAGATCGGATTCCCACTCTGACCTCTCATGTTTGTTTGTTAGGTTGAAGGAAGCCCCTTTTCTTAGGGTGGCCACTTAGGCATTGCCAAACCAGAGGAAATGCATCATGGCACCGCTGTGCATAAAATTTGCACATGCTAATTCATATACTTAGATACAAATTTAGAAATAGTTAATATAATTTAAGTAGAATACAGTGTAGCTCACGGGTGGTCAACCTTTTTATATGTACCGCTCACTAATGCATCTTTCTTGATGGTAAAATTTCCTTACCACCCACCAGTGCTCGATGGAAGGAGGATTCAGCTTGTGCCATAGAACCCCCTACTGCCCACCTAGAATCCTGAAATGCCCACTAGTGGGTGGTAAGGACCAGACTGACAACCCCTGGTGTAGATCAAAATTACTAGAAAGCTTGCGTCTGCTGTCCAGGAGCTCACTGGTGATGGGCAACTTAAAGATGGCCCTCCCTCTGGTTCGTTCTCTTTAGACCAAAATTGGGACTGGACTGTTCTTCAAACTGCCCCTGCGTAAAGCAGGGCATATGGCGACCCTACTCCCCTTCTACAGGATGCTACTGGTAGTTTCCTATAACAAACTCAGCTGGGCTGCTGGCTAAATCTATTTATATCACATAACCCAGATGAGCCTTTAATCACCACATGGCAGGCACAGAGTGATTAAAGAGATGCTACAGGGTAGTTTCTCTCTGTGCTTTCTTGAGAAATGATTGTGAGTGAGGAACCTGGGGGTGGTAGTTATTCCAGATTAATTACCATGAATAGAAAAGTGGCAGGTGTGCACCTGCACTTTCAGTCTCTGTCCGTCCTTTCACCACTGTCTGGGTTCAGAATCCGGGCTTTTAAAATATCTGTCTGTCCTACTCCTCATGCATTTTAATTAGTAGAAATAACAAGTAAGGCAAATACATACCCTTCAGCTGTCCCAATTAAATCAGGACATCCCGTTGTGGGAGGCTGTGCTCTCAAGAACACAGCACCCAAACACAAACATTTTTGGGCACCATGATATCACAGTCCCCCCTCATGCACATCTTTTGCAAACTTGTGTGGGTCCCATGATTCGTGCGGAAGTGCATCCCAGAAGATACATGCCCTGGTTTTCTGCAGAGACATTTTGGAGGGTATGCAAACATGACGTTAACATATGAGAGTGCTGGAGGTGAAATAGTTAAACAAGTTACCCAAGCTGAACCCAGGGGGGTGGAGTCAGAGGGACTATAAAACCAGCTATGAGAGGGGTGAAGGGGGAGTTCGTTGGGAGCTGGGTGGTTGGTTGGAGTGGGAGTGAATTGGGATAGTGTCTGTGGGTAGGTTGAGTTAGTGTAGCGAAATAAGCTGAGTCAGGAACAGTTAGGGGCTAGGCAGACAAGTAAATATCTGAGAGGTGGTTTAGTGAGTGAGAGCAGGTAGTGGAAGTTATAGGTCTGGATAGGCACCCCATGATTGTAATTGACCGATACCGTTTATGAAACTACACGCTCGTTAAACTGCAATAAATAAACAGACATTTATGTTCCAATTTAACCCTGACTGGACTCAGTATTGTATCAGGTAGGGCCTGGGTGGTGGCAGCGAGAAATAAAGTGGTGGCACAGGGATCAATAGACGGTGAAACGTCTGGGGACCCTGTGTGATCGCCACAGCAAGTACCTCAGTTTACCTGGGGGAGAATGTGCCCCATTGGTCCCCTAATACTCTTGCCTATTTCTGCAGTTACTCACAGTATAGCTTGACACAGCCCCTGAGCAGCAGGCAGCATTAAAAGCACCCATTTCCCTGCGGACAAATACATTTAGCGAAACCAAACCACTTTACCAAGCTTGCTATTCTGTATAATAAGAGGGGATAGTATCTTCTTTCGACTTCCCTGTTATAGTCATATGAGGCAGTCCTGGGGAAAATCGAATGAAGCATCATGTAACCAGACAATAACAAGGGGGAAACAATTGCCAAGCATATTAATTGAAGATAGCGCAAGACATAATGAGCTTAAATTACAGGAAGGCAACTTCAAGGCCTGACCCCAGTCACTGCCAAGGAATTGCTGGAACTCATGTCCCTCAGGGCCACCTCCGGTACTCCAGATGCAATTGATTCCCCCCCCCCCCCGGTTGTTGGTTTTTTTTTAAGCCAGCAAAAGGTTTAAGGCCCACGTTGCTCTTTGTTCCAGGCAAATGGGTCTGTTGCCTAGAAACCACAACATGCTCTTCCCTGATGCTTCCACCTCTAAAGAGGCAGCTGGGTTGGGGTTTATTTTGGTGGTGGGGGGGGGAGATGTTCAGAGATGGCCCATTACATGCGCTTTGCACTGTTGCTTTAGAAGCAAGGCTATCATGAAAAGCCATTTTTTAAGTGCATGTTTCAGGAACTTTTCCTCCAGGGTCCCAAAACTAAATTGTAGCTATCCTCTTTCCAGCAGAATCCCATGGGGAATGCCAGCAGCGTAAGACAGCGAAGGAAGGTGTAAATTGGCACAAAGGTCCAATTTACAATCAACCAGCAAACTGCATCCCATAATTATTAGAGAGAACCTCTTTTCTCAGGTAACTAGAAAATGTGTTGGAGCTTCTAATTACTGAAGAGTGATGAAGCTCCATTGCTTGAAAAATAGGTACTAGTAGTTAAATCCTTCACTTTCAATTAATTAATCATAAGAATATGTTGACATTTTCTTTCCAAATTGAAACTAACCTCCGATTATATGTAGCTACTTCTGTAAAGTATTGTGATTCTCCTTCCTGTTTGCATCTCACCTGGGAATGATTACAAGGATAGTGGGGGGAAGAGGGTTTACCCCAGTATATGCACTTTTATACACATTACTTAACTGGAAAACTGTGTTGCAAAATTCAGATATGCGCAAAAACTGAAGGATGGCAATGTTCCATTTCACATCTTGTCTCAGAAAGCACAGATTTGGTAGGTTCATGTTTAAATGCCCACAGAATTGAATAGGGCTCTCTAAGTGGAGAGATAACCAGAACATGTACCACTCTGGTGAGACTGAGCGCAGGCAAGTAGGGTCTCAGCCGGTGTACCAGATGGAGCTGGTAGACAGCTGCCCTGGACAGAGAATCGACCTGTGTCTCCATGGACAGCAGTGAGTCCAAAACCCCCAATAGCCAGGCTGATAGGAGATGCAGTCCAAAGCCTTTGGAGAGCACCAGGCTAGCGAGGGCTACAGGAAGGGATATATTGTCTAAAGATTGATTTTTTAAAAAAAAATGAAAGGGGGTGAGGAAGAGACTATGTTGGGGTGGGGGAGTCTCATTAGAAAGGTATTTCATACCTCAGAGGCAGACTAAATGCCATGTGATGCAGCAGTTTCTATAGTGACTGTTCTCTTTCATTTGAAAGCAGAGTAAGCAGTTATAGAAAAACCCAAATAACAGTCTGGCTAGCATGCACGCTCTCTCTTTCTCTCTCCCCTGATTACTTATAAGGATTTTCTGCCCTTGAATTGGATATGCTCTTCCTTCTGAAAGAGCTTTTGTTACACAGCAGAAAGAAGGAAGGCTAATACTCGGCAAGGAGGACAATGGGAAACAGAAAATTAGAATACGGTAGTGCATCTGCATTAGGGCTGGTTTGGCTGGGGGGGGGGGGTTATTATTATTATTTCTTCTTCTTGCATAAGTACCAAAACACATAGACAGGACCAGCCCAGAGGGCTCAAACTCAGCAGATGGGCGGTAAATTCAAGTCTGCTTCTTGCAGGGATCTGTGACAAAACATAGTTTGCATTGTAGCCAGAGAGGGAAAGCTTCATTTTCGCAGCAGTTTCAATGCATTTTCTTGGAGCAAGGTGTGCTCCTACTGCCCATCAGCAAAGGAATGATCAGGAGCTCACTTTGCTGAGATAAGTTTTTTTTAAAAATGGATTTTAATATAAAAAGGGAAAAAGAGAGGGGGGGGAAACCAAAAACAATAAGGAAGAAAGATTACCCAGATCACACATCATATTAAGTGGCCAAAGAAAAGTTAACTCAAGAGTTCAAGATATTACGCAAAGCTGTTGTAAATTGTGGTTCATTGTCTACAAAATAAAATCCCACCAAAAGTGTCCAGTGCAGCTGTTCATTGCAATGTCTGGAATCGGAGTGTAACTTTCTCCCAAATAGCAGTATTCTAAATATTCTTATACCAGAGCATAAAATAAGCCCTTAAAGTAGAAAAATATTTTTGCAGAAGTCCTGTGTTTACTTACTTGAAGAGTGAGCCCAGTTCAAAGCAAACATGGATAGGACATGGCTTTAAATCTTGCTTTGCTGCAACTGATGCCAGCTGAGAGCATCCCTGCTAATTTCATGATGAAGAGAGCCAATTTTAAAAGTGAGAACGTCTCGTTTAAGATGCAAAGTATTTGCTCAAATGGCTTTCTTCCTCTTTCAACCATTCTGTTATTCCCAGCACCCCTATTTGCCATGACTTCCATAATGGAGTTGCAAAGCCTGTCCACAATAAAAGGCAGAGGAAATAACTAGTTTCACTAAGGCACACACTCCAGGTGAACTGAATGGCCATCAAGTGTGCATTGTGTGTGCAACATTTATATTGAGACCGCATGATTCATTTGACCATTTACCACCCTTGATGAGTTTATACAAGCACAGATGTATTTGTGAAATTCGCAGAGAAGCAGAAGGGGGAAAGCCTTGGAAATTATTCAAGTTCATCAGGAAGTGCATGAAGAAATGGAGAAGGAAGACCTTGGGTGGAAACAGTGTTCTGTTAGGGGGAATAATTTGTTGTAACTCTAGGGTTTTTTTTACAAAGGACAAATAATCTAATAGCTTGTTAGTGCTGTCCATGTGACTGCTTTACAATGTGTTCACAGCGACTCAGGAGCAATGATGCTTCCTCAGCAATTTCTGCAGCTGTAGTGAGTTTGGTTTTCTGCCATGTTCCCCGAATTAACTCAGCAAGTGCCCTACCCTGTAATGGACAGCATCCTGATTCAGATTTTGTAGGAACCCTGCATCCATCGTGTGTGTAAGAATGTGCTGAATAGGCAACTAAAGTCTTCCATTTAAAAGCAGTTCTCCAAAAACTGGAGCAGAAGGGAAGCAAACTGTGGTGTCACAGGGGACACAGGAAGTCTAGTCTGGCCCCTTCCCTTGGCCAGAAAAGGAGCAGCTTCGCTACTCCCTCCCAGAAAGAATATTCAGCTCCAACTGCTGGTTGCCCTGGGCCTGCAAAACTAAAGGGAAGGGTGGTCTGATCTCATTCATCAGTCAGGGGACTAACAACTGCCGGGTTCATGCCCTCCAACATTTCTTCAATGAAAATAGGGACAATAGCTTAGTTGGTAGAGCATGAGACTCATAACCCTAGGGTTGTGGGTTCTAGCCCCACGTAGGGCAAAAGACTCCTGCATTGCAGGGGGTTGGACTAGATTACCCCTGTGGTCCCTTCCAATTCTACAGATCTTTGAATCTGTCCTATTCCATAATAATAACAATAATAATTTTATTATTTATACCCCACCCCTCTGGCTGGGTTGCCCCAGCCACTCTGGGCAGCTTCCAACATATATAAAAACATAATAAAACATTCAAAAACTTCCCTATACAGGGCTGCCTTCAGAAGTCTCCTAAAGGTTGTATAGTTACTTATCTCCTTGGCTCGGGGGTCAGATAACTCCATACCCTCCAACATTTCTCCAATGGAAATAGGGACATCCTGCAGAAAAGTGGGACATTCTGGGATCAAATCAGAAAGTGGGACAGCTTCAATAAATCCAGTTCTGTCCCTGGAAAACAGGGACACTTGGAGGGTCTGTGGGTTGTGTGTGTAACAACAAGCCAGCAATACTTAAATACTAACCTTGTATTACATGGGTCACTGCTGCTTACCTGTAGGGAGAGAGGAAGAGGTGAGGTGTTGAGAAGGTGGAAACTCGCTGGCAGGAGACCAAATCGCCTCTGCTGGTGTGCTATGGTAACCTTCCAGTGAATCCTGGAGCCCCTGGCCAGTGCCTGACTGACCTGACCGACCATTGGTCCTGGGCTTGGGAAGTGACCATCACTCATTGGCAGAGTGCACACTTTGCACGCAGAAGGGATCTGGTAGCAAGTCTTGGCAGAAGTGCTGTCAGGCAGAGTAGTTAATCCTAGATTCGATGGATAACATAGCTGCTTTGCAACAGGTCAGACTTCCTATATGCCGATGCCCAGCCACCCAGGAAGCATAACATTCCTTTCTGATATTTGCACTCGTATGTGATTCCAAGGCACTATAAAACCTTGCTGTTTGACATTTCACAGCATCAATCTGCTCCTATGATGAAGCACTGCAGAATGTTAAGTGATATAAAACACGGTCATCTGTAATGAATGGAGAGCTGCCTCTGATGAAAGGGGAGGGGGCGCCGGGGTCTGGAAGCAATAAATCCTAGTGCCATTATTGGTTGTGCTGCCAGGAAGGAAATGTCTGCAGCCAGCTGCCACTGCCAGAACATCCTGCAACAAGTTTAAAGTATTAAAATGAGAACCTGCCATGGCCAGATGTCCGTGGTGGCAACTGTGAAACAGGCGAGCGCTCAGCAAGCTACGTGGACCCAAATGGATGGTGGCTGTTCTCGATGAGCTGGAAAGAGAAATCCCTTTGTTTCCAAATTAGAAAACACTGAAATGCATCATTAAATTTTAACACTGTGTTCCAATAAAAAGGAGAGAGCTAAAGGAAATTGGACAAGTGATTGATGTTGGTCTGGGCCACTTCAATTCTATTAAGGCGGTGACATGGCTGCTGAGCATAATGCATTCTTGAGGCTTATGCACCCACCATGTTTTGCCATTGGGTTGCCAGATCAAGAGGCGATGGTGCATTTGTCTCTAGGTAGCTGCAAGCTAAGCTCAGAGCTGTGATTACTGTATAGGCGATTTTTCTAGATGTAAACAAGAATCTCACAGAGGTTAATTGGGGCCTGTTCTTTAGCACAATGTGAAGACTGATTGAAACTATTGTGGCTACATGTAAATTTGTCCTAGGGATAAATGCTGCAGAAATGAAACAATGTGAATAAAAGCTGCTTCACGGCTTGGAGTCTTAACCGGCCAATATTGCCCCTGACCTAAGAACTGGGCCTTTTAAAACATGGAATCTTAATTGAATAAAATTATGGGGGCTTTAAAATGAAACTATTTCATGTTGGATTGCATTTCCATGTAAGGAAATTCAAGAGAATTGTTATGTATTACAGTCATACCTCAGGTTGAATGCGCTTCAGGTTGAGCATGTTCAAGTTGCGCTCCACGGCAACCTGGAAGTAACAGAGCGTGTTACTTCCAGGTTTCGCTGCTTGTGCATGCGCAGACACTCAAAATGACGTCATGCATACGTGCAGAAGTGGTGAAAAGCGACGCGTGCGTGCGCAGATGTGCCGTCGCTAGTTACATTTGCTTCTAGATGCGAACGGGGCTCCGAAACGGATCCCGTTCGTATCTAGAGGTACCACTGTACATGATTTACAGAGTTAGATATTACATTTAAATACCAAGAAATGTGTGGTTTGAGTTTATGAATATTATTGTTGTTGTTGTTGTTGTTTATTTATTATATGGGTTGTAAAAATGAAAATAGATACAAATAAAAATTTAATTTATAACAGCAGCAGCAGCAGCAGCAGCAGCAGCAGCAACAACAACAACAACAACAACAACAACAACAACAACAACAACAACAACAACAACAACCTCCCTGTCCTTACAAGAGGACTCTTCATACAGGCACATTGCCAAGGACTGAAGCAATCCTGTTGGATGCTCTGAACATATAGTCATTTTTAGTTTATGCTGTAAGAACTGTTCCCTGTTTTCTCCTCACCCCTCCATATTTCTATAGTTTGAAAAGAAAGAAGTGTGTGTGTGTGTGTGTGTGCAGTATCATGTCATGCTGAGATGTGCCTTTTGCAGTCAATGCAGTTCTAATCCAAACCTGGAAAATTGATGGTGTCTTTTTTAGATCAATATATTCTTACCCTAGCGTTCATGGGCAATGCAGTGTCAAAAGAGCAGAGAGAACAAGGTTTTTCATTAGTGGCAAGTCAAAACTCATGTGAATGAATGAACTGGGCCCTTTGTGTGATACATTCAGCTAGACATTGCTCTTTAATTGTGATAATTCTTGCAGTAAGCCTTGAAAAGGAGTTACCTTTATGTAATGCTTTTTTATTTATATAAGGTTAAATTGAGAAAGCATAAATAACCTGAAGAACCATATAATGTGATAAATAACAAATGGTGGGATTTTTAGTTTAGGAAAAAGGAGTGCAAGAGGGGGACATGTAATCCTGTTCTACCAGGCCTTTGGTCAGGGCGCAGCCTGACTCCCTCCTTTGGCGATCTTCACAGAACTTTAGCTTAATGGTTGCCATCAATTTGATTTTAATTAATTTTTATAATGAAATGTTTTTAGAATGTTGCACTATTTTATTGTTGTTGGCCGCCCTGAGCCCGGCTTCAGCAGGGGAGGGTGGGATATAAATAAAATTTATTATTATTATTATTAGGCAGTATTCAACTAAATTTTATTACTAAATTTTTATTATTATTACTAAATTTTAGACCTAGACAGATTGAGGTCAAATCCTGACAAGACAGAAGTACTGTTTTGGGGGGACAGGAGGCAGGCGGGTGTGGAAGACTCCCTGGTCCTGAATGGGGTAACTGTGCCCTGAGACCAAGTGTGTAGCCTGAGAGTCATTTTGGAGTCACAGCTGTCCATGGAGGCGCAGGTCAATTCTGTGTCCAGGGCAGCTGTCTACCAACTCCACCTGGTACGCAGGCTGAGACCCTACCTGCCTGCAGACTGTCTCGCCAGAGCGGTGCATGCTCTAGTTATCTCCCACTTGGACTACTGCAATGCACTTTACGTGGGGCTACCTTTGAAGGTGACTTGGAAACTGCAATTAATCCAGAATGTGGCAGCTAGACTGGTGACTGCAAGTGGCCGCCGGGACCATATAAGACCGGTCCTGAGAGATCTGTATTAAGCTCCCAGTACTTTTCCGAGCACAATTCAAGGTGCACCTTTAAAGCCCTAAACGGTCTTGGCCCAGTATACCTGAAGAAGCGTCTCCACCCCCATTGTTTAGCCTGGACACTGAGATCCAGCTCCGAGGGGCTTCTGGTGGTTCCCTTGCTGCGAGAAGTGAGGTTACAGGGAACCAGGCAGTGGGCCTTCTTGGTAGTGGTGCCTTCCCTGTGGAACACCCTCCCATCATATGTCAAGGAATTAAGCAACTATCCTACTTTTAAAAGACATCTGAAGACAACCCTGTTTAGGGAAGTTTTTAATGTTTAATGCTGTATTGTGTTTTTAATATTTGATTGGGAGCCGCCCAGAGTGGCTGGGGAGGCTCAGCCAGATGGGCAGGGTATAAATATTATAATTATTATTATTAGTCATGGTCAGTTGGTCTACTTTGAGCAAAATGTAGCTGAATACCACCCACTATTGAGAAAGTGACCTAGATAGCTAAGCACTATGCAAAAATAAAAACAAGATATTGACCACACATGTTCAGAAAAATGCACCCCTATTCAGACTATAGATTTTTAAAAATAAAATAAATAATAACACAGTTCTATAAATTATTGGAAGCCATCCAGAGTGGCTGGGGCAACCCAGTCAAATGGGAAACATATAAAAATAAATTATTATTATTCTTAATATCAGGAACAGAATGCCTTCTGTTGGAAAGGGAGCAAAAATAGGAGGGGTAGATGAGTGATGTAACAGTCTATCCTGAAAGAAGGTATGGCTGGCAGACTGGAACCCTGAACTGGAGCCCTCCACACTGCAACATTTTGTTGTATGTTCCATTTGTCCTTCCTAACCTGCATAACATGCAATAGATGGTAAGACAGAAAGGCACCTATGATATATTTACAAGCACTAAGGAGAGTTGGAACCGGGATTCATGTAGCAGGAAAGGTTAAGGGCTTTGGAGGCTGAAACCCTTCCTAAACCAAGAGTCTTTAGCACTGTTTCTATCTTTGCCTAATTACTTGGGAGCAAGCACCTTTGGACATGTGTGGCTTGTTTATGTGCAAACATGCATTTCTCTCTAATTCTTAATTCTAGGAATCAATGCCTGCCCCTGCCCCCAAATCACCTCACTAACTACAGGGAGAACGTTTAAATCCAGCACCATCTACAATTCTATGATTCTCTGTTCTTGCAACAAGTGCAAATGCAATTTCT
The DNA here is from genome assembly GCF_964234715.1 of Podarcis melisellensis. Classification (NCBI taxonomy): domain Eukaryota; kingdom Metazoa; phylum Chordata; class Lepidosauria; order Squamata; family Lacertidae; genus Podarcis; species Podarcis melisellensis. The sequence goes on from NC_138543.1 coordinate 33,342,136, forward strand.
ACATGCATCTAATGCCAAACCCATTGTGTGAACCACCCCTTTCGACTGAGAGGCTGAATACAAATGGGATCCCTCTTTGCGAATGTCGTAAGTTTAAAGAGAAGCAGGGTGGCTAATGGGCAGGGCCTACCGCTGTGACAGAGACTATAAAGAGCAGGAATTGGGAATCTAATGTAAAGACTGCAATGGAACAAGTTCAACCAACAGCGCTGGAGCAGAATCTTTTCAACTAGCAACTCTGAACAGTCATGAAAGAAAGATGATGCCAGACACCCCCTGCTGTATCGCAGTGCTCCATAACCAGAATGGCACAGGTCCATAGTTGCAAGGGAAATCTTTCATCTCTGTGTCTTCCAGGGACAGTGCTGAGGTTGTCTCCACGTTTCTCCACTCCTGTCCTCCATTGAGGCTGTAAATAATGAGACGAGTAAAAACCAAGACATGGGCGATGGGGGGAAGGGGGAGAGAGAGAGAAAGGGAGGAGGAGGAGGAGTAGAGAGGCAACATTAGCCAAGTGATCAATTTAGCAGAAAGGGCCTGAAAGCAAGCCAACAGACATTTATTGTAAAATTTTATCGCCTTTTGTTCTCATGTACTGATAACAAAGTACCCAGAGCACTTCAACTGAATTCAGCCGGATTGCTCAAAGATACTTTTACATGTGTGTTGTGGACCAGATCCAGAGCATCAAATGGGAAGGACTCAAAGACATACTGGGTCTTTTACAGGGAAATCCTATGCATGTCTATTCAAAGGTAAACCTCAACAAATTTAATGGGGCCAATATAAAGGGTTGCAGCATTGTGTAAATTCAGTGGGACTTACTTCTGAGTAGACATGTACCAGATTGCACTGCTAATTTTTCTTTATAAACAGCAGTCCAGTCATCCTGGCTGGTATTGGAAGCTCTTTTGAAACTCACACTGGTTTCAAACATAGCTTTTGAGAACAGGATTCCCCCACCCTATAAGACTGAGGGACTGCTGTTCCAAGCAGAAATGTTTCATGGAAGCAAGTCGTGGGCAACTTACACCTGCCAGGAGTCATATGGGCCAACTCCCTGGGTGCCCAAGCACCCACAAAATTCCCCATGAAGGGTCCAGGCACCCACAAATTTTGGTTCCAGGGCCATGCATGCTGCTTGGCACCCACAACCGCAAGCACCCATGGTCGTGGGGCCAAGTTGGCACTCCTGCCTGGAGTGATGCGTCAATGCCTTCCATATGTACTGTGTCAGGAAGATTTGGGCATCGCATAACAGTACAGAGTCTCAAACAAATATGTTTTTCCAAACCCACATTCCCAGTGGTTCTCATTTCTGTCTCAGTGACGTCTATGCTGGCTTGGTCATGTACCCAGAATGGAAGGTGACAGGATCCCCAGTTATGTGCTTTGTGGTGAGCTAGCTTCAGGTATGAGGCCTGTTGAAAGACCAATTCTGCCTTATAAAGATGTCTACAAATGTGTCATGAAGGTTGGCAACATTAACCCCACCGTGTGGGAATGCCTTGCAGATGACAGCTGTGCCTGGAGACAGGTCATGTAGCCGCAGCAGTGAGCAGAGGAGAAATGATTGCGGGGAGAAACGTAGAGAGAAGTAACACCATGGTGCATTTGTAACAGCAAAACCAGATTCCTTCATCTGCCCCAGCTGCAATAAAATGTGTTTCTCCCATATCAGTCTCTATAGCTACAGCAAGCACTGTAAGTCTCCAACAGTTTGACTTTACCTCTGATGGGTTCACTCTTCCATTGATTCTCAACACAGGCAGAAGCCACCAAATTCACTTCCAACTGGAATGGAAGTTGACTTTTTAAAAAGACAATTTTGCACAATAATTGTTAACAGGCATAAAATAAGGTAAGAGCATAAGAAGAGCCCGCTGGATCAGGCCAATGGCCCATCTGGTCCAGCCTTTGTTCTCACAGTGGCCAAACAGATACAAGCAAGATTTGAGCCCAAGAGCCCTCTCTCTTCCTGTGGTTTCCAGCAGCTGGCGTTCAAAAGCACTACGGCCTCCAAATTGTGCAGGCAGAGCATAGCTATCGTGGTTCATTGTCCTCAACAGCCCTCTCCTCCATGAAGTTGCCCAGTCCTCTTCTAAAGCTGTCTTACATTTCATAGGCTTACACCCAAATTAATTCTGATGCATCAAGATACCAAAGTCAGTACAAAGATCCCAACCTTTACTGCAGAGTGACATGTTGAATCTGCATAAAGTGCAGTAATAGAGATCACAGTACCTGCCACCTCTTCCTCACTCTTGGGGTGTTACTGCTTGGGTACGCTCTAATGTGTCACTTGCAGTTTTTCTCAATTTTTTTTTCATTTCTCTGGTCTTAAATTGAGCCTACCACATTTCTACATCAGTTTGTGATTTATTTATTTTTAAATCAGGATTTTAGTGTGCATTGCTTCTCATTTCCCTAAATATAATGCATTTTCTATGTTATTTTCACTCATATGTGCATATTATACACTTTCCCACCTGATATACACCTTCTTTCGGTTGAAGAACCATACTGCCAAATTTGGAAAAGCACTAGCTTTAAAGAACAGCTGCATTTTGCTTCACATTCTTTCGGGAAATATGAATTAGATAGGCCTGCTTTAAAATGCAAACTGAACTGAATCTCTCCTGCATCGCTATGTCTGGGCATTCATGTTGCTGTCATTCGGGCTGTCACTAAGTCTCCCTCTGGCCTGTGATTCCAGTATGCAAATCAATGACTGCATCTCTTTATACATGCAGAAATTTACATTGCCGTGCATGAGAGCTGAACAGGTTTTTACACACAAGGGTAAGGGCTTAACAAATGACGTTTCAGAATCCTTCAATGGCACCTCAGTCTGCAAGTTACTGTCAAATATATATAGCCTTCATTGTTCATGTGACAGTATCCCCACTTGGTACAGGATTTACGGTCTTATCTGATTAAATGATACTGAGATGATTTCAAGAATTATAAAGCATGCCACATAAAAGTCAACATTTGACACACTTCAGTCTCCATAGTACCCAGGCTAAACACATGGGATGTGACTTTTCATGGGTTTGTGAATCTTTGGTTTTTAATGATACTCAGTGGTACTTAATGGCTTAGCAGGTTTAAATGTTGCTAAAAGAAACCTCTCTCACACAATGCATTGTGGGTTGGTAGAACTCTCTGTCACTGTGCGGTACTGAGCTCAAACAGCAGAAATGCCATTAAACGTTAATAGGATCTCATATCTGTTATTTTAAGAATTCAGTTCTTATGGTTTTATCGGGAAATTCTACGGCTACAATGGTTTTATTTGAAAATGCTGTTTTCTATTTTTAATATGTGGCGTTTTATCCATGTAATTGTATGTTTTGTTTATTGTAAATAAGTATTGTTTAATTATTTTAAATTTTAAAAACCACTCTGAAAGCTTTTATAAAGCGAGGTAGTGGGATATAAATGTAATACTTAATTCATCCTTTGCAATGCCTATCCCATGTGCCCCACAACCCTAAACATATTTCGTCAACAGTAAGTCCCACTGAGCCCAGTCGGATTTAGGACCTAATAAATGTGTTTAGGCAGCAGCCTAATGCCACAATCTTATGTTCACTTATAGATCAATACTGTGCATGCTTACTCAGAAATAAGTCACACTTTGTTCAATGGGACTTACTGTAGGGTAAGTTTGGATAGGATTTCAGCCCCAGTTAATTAGAACATACAGTAAAGCATTCCTATACCACTTTTATAGTCATGGAAAATCCTGGGAACTGTGGTTTGTTAAGGGTGCTGGGAATTGTAGCTCCGTGACATCAGCACCCTTAACAAACTACAGTTCCCATGATTCTTTGGGGGAAGTCACGAGTGCAAAAGTGGTAAGAGAGTTATTTGAATGTATGGAGACTATTTTTTCAACTTTTTTTTTTAGGTAGACCTACTGAAATTAATAGACCCAACTTAGTCATGTTCATTACTTTCTGTGGATCTAACTTGAGTAAAACTTAGTGGAATACGTCCCATGGTGTGGAGATCACTCATTGAAGTCAGTGAGGCATATTTCTGTGTAAATATACACAGGATTCTGCTGTACGCTATCAGCTGGTCAATGGTCATTTGTATTCACCTGTGATTATCTGCAGTGGCCTACAAAGTAGTGAATTCTATGACTGGCCCACTTTCCTGGATTTCTGATTACATGCAGGCAGGTAGCAGCATACCACCCGATAGGACATTATAGCCATCATATTATGTGCTTACCTGCACACTGTGGCAAGACAGGAACATACAAAGCTGCTTTACACTGAGTCCATCTTGGTCCATCTAATGCAGAGTTTCCCAAATTTGGGACTCCAGCTGTTTTTAGACTACAACTCAATAATAATAATAATAATAATAATAATAATAATAATTAATATTATTTATACCCCACATCTGGCTGAGTTTTCCCAACCACTCTGGATGGCTTCCAATCGAGTGTTAAAAACAATACAGCATTAAATATTAAAAACTACCCTAAACAGGGCTGCCTTCTGATGTCTTTTAAAGAGAAGATAGCTACTTATTTCCTTCACATCTGAAGGGAGGGCGTTCCACAGGGCGGGCGCCACTACCAAGAAGGCCCTCTGTTTGGTTCCCTTTAACCTCACTTCATCCCTAGCTAGCAGGACCAGTGGTCAGGGATGATGGGAATTGTAGTTCAAAAACAGCTGGAGGACCAAGTTTGGGGATTGGATTTGGATTTGATATCCCGCTTTATCACTACCCAAAGGAGTCTCAAAGCGTCTAACATTCTCCTTTCCCTTCCTCCCCCACAACAAACACTCTGTGAGGTGAGTGGGGCTGAGAGACTTCAGAGAAGTGTGACTGGCCCAAGGTCACCCAGCAGCTGCATGTGGAGGAGCGGAGACGCGAACCTGGTTCCCCAGATTATGAGACTACCGCTCTTAACCACTACACCACACTGGCTCTCTAGTCATTACACTGATCTAGTGCATTACTGTCTGCACTGACTAGCAGCGACTCTCCAGAGTTTCAGGTAAACAGGGTCTCTTTAAGGAGAAGCTGGGAATTGAACCTGAAACCTTCTGCACACAAAAGAGATGCTCTGCCACTGTACTATGTCCCTTCCCCTATTTTGTAAATCAGATACTCTCAGTAATTCAGCTCATTGCTGTGTGGACGCATTCAGTCCACTGCAGACAGCTGCCACTTGATCAAAGGCAATCTATATTCATCTTGAGAATCAGATTCTGAGAATAAGGCAGATTTAAATTCTAGAGGTGGTTATAAAATTTATTATATTGCAACATGGAATGCTGGCAGGCCTTCACAGCAGTGTTGCAGAACTGGGCCTTTTGCGGAAGGCTGAATTAGTCACTTTATATTGCAGTGCTCCAAAAGCATTGCCATCATTAATTGAAAAAGGCAGGACCTTGTGCAATATAAATTTCAAGGTAAGGAAGGTCATATTGTCTGTGGTATACATTTATTTTACAAGGAATTCTCTCCCCCGCCCCCACCCTCTCCGCCAATATGTATCTCATAGTGTACAAGAGCTAGAAACGATGTCATTAGGACTGAAGCCAAAACCTCATTGCTGAGAATGACCTCATCCATGATGCTTTTAGCTGAACCTGGAGGTTAAGCAAGACGCTTACAAAATCCTGCTTGCAGTTGAGCTACCTCTCCTCTGCATTCTGCTGCGTAATGAAGGCATGCTTAAAATGCAGTATGGCTTGTTAATTTTATGTTTTGTTTTGGGAGAAAACAATGTGGGTAATTGACACAATTAATTAACATGTCATTAGTTAATCAAAGCCATAAAGGATTTTTCTCTCTTTTTTAAAATGCTTATATTAAAATCTCTTTGGACACAAGGGCTTTGAAAGACAAACATGGGGTTGGATCTTGACTTAAGCTTAGAACAGACCAATTGAAATCTCTGGGACATAAGCAAAGCCACATTCACACCATACACTGAAAGCACTCTGGCACCACTTTAAACAGCCATGACTCCCTCCAAAGAATTATGGGAAGTGTAGTTTGTTAAGGGTGCTGAGAGTTGTTAAGAAACCCGTTTCCTGCACAGTGCTGCAGTCGCCAGAAGGATTTAACAACCAATCCCTCTTACCAGCAAACTCCACATAATTTCATACACTTCTATCATGTTGCCTCTTACTCAGCTTTTCTCTAAACTAAGATGCTCCAAATGTGGCAACCTTTCATCATAGGATAGTTGGTCTGTGGGAATGTTCAGGGAGGCAGGAGAGGATACATTGTTATTAATATCCTTCCAAACTTGCGCTAGGAATTTCCTTTACTTAGCAGAGTTTCACATTCTCCTTTTAAACACACAGCGGGTAGCTGGTTGCAGACTTGTGTAAGCTTCTCACTATTAGGTTCCCGTTAAGTTCCCTTATTCTTAAAAGACTAAACACGCCATAATCTTGTTTAAAGTATATAAAAGAAGTTTACTCACATTCAGTTCACAGTTGGATCCCTGAAAGCAGACTTAGTTACAAAGTATATATATGTGAGTCTATTCCATATGAGGGTAATCCCAGTGTCCTCTGTCGGCTGAGAGCCAACAGAGCATCTCTAACTAAAAAGCTGCTCTGATGGAGGAAGTCAAAGAGAAAGAGAGTGCTGCATGCCTTGTCCTTTTGTTACCTGGACAGGTAAGGCCACGCCCACCTCTAGTCACATGCAAATGAAGTATGTCCCAGCCAGGAGGAAACAGGAAGTTTTCGACTGGCTGGACCAAACATTCCCCCACGTCTGTCAGTACGCCTTTCAACCGATGTCAGCGACTGGGCTCAATAACTGGTTTGGCCCCGACTGGGCTAGGCGACTGGAGCACTTTCAGAGACCTTCCAGTCCTGGAAAGCAGGTCCCAGTGCACTGGACCCACAACTGTGCATTGTGAGCACCAGACTCATGCAGAGTATAAATAACGTGGAAGCTAGCTGTGAAGCATAACTCCTTTTATTTCTAATAGCTACTACAAACTAACGAACTACTGGCTTGCATGAGTGTTACATCTCCCACTCAGCCATCTAGTCACTACATAGATAAGACTCTTTCCACACACAGAGTCAGGCAGGAGCGGAAGAGGAGAAACATCAGATCAGGAGATTCTGTCAATGGGAGCGGTGAAAATATCAACAATGTCCACTCTAGGAAAACAAGGAAAGTTGTACTTGACTGCTACTTATGTATCACATCCCACATGGTCCACCCACTTGATAATTTTGGTTGCCCTTTTCTGAGCCTTTATTAATTCTACAATATATTTTTTGAGGTCAACTGTATGGTTCATCACAGATCTGTGTGGTGGCATTGTGACAATGGCAGTTTTATTTTCAGTTCCTTTCCTAATTAGTCCTAGCCTAGAATTTGCCTTTTTTCACAGCTGCTGCACACCTCCAGCTTGCAAATGTGCCTGCAGGCCCTGAAAGGTTGGTGATCTCTCTGTTAAGCCGAAGGCTGGAGCATGTGCAGCTTTATAAGCAAGTAGTCAGGGTTTGTCGACTTTACATATATAAATGTACTATAATTTTTAATATGAGCTGCAAGCCTTATGGAAGAGAATGCACCATTTCTTAAAAATAGCAAAACAATGAAAATGCTGAAAGCAATCAATAAAAGTTGATCCACTCACAGCACCAGCACCGTGAGGCTTGCTTAAACAGAAATGTCTTGACAAGATGTCTGGAGGTAAACAGTGAAATGGCTTGGCCAATATGTCCTTGAGTTCTTGTTGGTCTTTGCCTTATGATGTAGTGGCCTGCTGATAGATGCTTCCACAGTAAACAAGACATGAATTTCTAATGTAAAGAAAATCAATCAGTTGTGCAAAACTATCACGATCTGAAGATGCTTGTGACAAGGCCATGACAAATGACTTGCTCTGAATAAACAGAAGCCTTTTCTTCCAGTCTTCAAAAAATTGCTTTTGATATTTTAGTGTGTATTTGTAGATATTCATTTCCTTTTTTCCTTGCTGCCCTGAGCAATTTTCAGTGCAAAGGTGACTGATAAGCTCTTAAAGAGAGAAAGAGAGAAGAGAAAGCTGTTTTTGTAAATCTGATTCTTGCATTCGACAACCGCTAGGAGATATTTCCTCACTGGAGTTCCGCTACTCATTTCATCAGAGTTGGACACAATGTACCTCACAGTTTCAGCAATGTTCTTACAACCTGTTGGGCACTCAACACTCAGTCTGGGTTTGAGGGGCACCTCTGTATAGTGTCCTCTGGTGGGCCTTCTCCTCTGCCATTGGATCCGTGTGGGCTTATCTAGCAGTGGTCTGGCAGCTGCGTTTGAGCCACCATTTTAATTTCCCGCAGTGACCCACAGCATAGCATTGCTACAGGATTCTACAGGAAATTTATGCAGTGGTTCTCACTGGTGTGGAGATCCCAGGACAGGGAACAGTGCAGTAGCAGGCCCTGTTGAAGCCCTGGCAGCCTGGCTGCAGGTCTTGCTCTCATTTCTCCATGTGGTTCAGTGAGCGATGCACCAAGTCATGAACAGCAATGCCTGTTCACATGACCTATCTGGGGTTTAGGCAGTCTGCCTTTTGCTCCTAGACCTCTGGGGTTAACCACCTGCTTGGAGTTTGCATACATTCAGCCTACGACTTTTGCTCCATAGGGAGCTGACCATGGTCCTGAATTATTGCAACTGCCTAACCCTTCCTTCTTGCCAGGTATCAACATTCCTGCAGGGTGTGTGTGTGCGTGCGTGCACACACATATACAATATTTAAATAATATTTTATGTTCAATTATTCATAAAGCATCAGCAACCACCCTCAAAGAACATATACAATCAAGCAGTATACAAAACGTATAAATAAATGAATCAGTATTTTCTCTTCGTTCAGCGGTCCTCCCATATCTTCACAACACTATGTTTTCAAACAATGCAAAGCAGCAAGTATATCCTAAATATATTTAATATAAGGCCATTAGGTTTAGGTTTAGGCCATTAGGTTTATGACTAATACTTTCTTTTCAAACTACTTTTCATCCTTTTTGTATGAAAAATAGTCGTTATTTATTTTATTTTATATTATTTTATATTTTATATTTTATTTTATTTTATGAATATTGGGTCACTTTGGCTCCATATAGATGCATATCACACATTCCAGCTGCCTTCTAGACTGCCCCTATTGCGAAGTAAGATTATACGTGTCCTGACCTGCAGACTTTGACCAGGATAGAAAGAGCCATAAAACTAGTTTTGTAAGCCTAAGGGATCTTCAAATATCTTCTTCTCTAACAAAAGATCCTCTTCCTACAGTGTGTCATATTGCTTTTGAAACTGAGGGTGAAGTCAAAAGCAGTTTGTGATATATCAATGGGAGGGATAATACTAGTGCCTGTTGCTGTCCAAAGAATAAAGTGGTCTAAAATTGAACAAGGATCCATTTTGGCATGTGCAAGACTATTGAGTGAACGTAGTGTTTAAACTTTAGACCTCTGTTTTTATATCTAAGTTCCCAAAGGATTGCTTCAACTCTTATATACCCAGTCACTACAGTCTGCAGGAAAAGGGCTCGTACAGATACCATCTTATCAGAACAACCATTCCATGCATGTGACAATCACACCTTTAGTGTGATAGTAACCACCATTTGGAGCATCCCCACATTACATATCAGACGGACAGTGATTGTTGAATACCTTCTTTTTCCAATAGAGATTTTTGTCCTTGACTTTATTGGGCTAGAAAATCGATGCATATGTATTCCTTTGTTAATCATTTCAGGATGCTTCATGGGAGGAGATTCATGAACAGAGTAAATAATATATCATCATCAAAATATCTAATAAATTGGTTTAGACGTTTTCTGAGAGCCGAGTAGAGAAAATGCTACAGACTACCAACACTTTGCCAAAGGCACAACAAAACTGAAGAATTAAATTCTTTTTATGTTTTGCAAACTGATTACTAAGCTAGCACACACATTCAGACTAAATGAGGAGAAAAAAACAAACCCTAGTGTCAATGTGATAAAGTGAGGTAGCCACTTCGGACAGCTGATTCTTTGGTGCCATGGAAAGACAGCCAATCGTTAGTAATTTAAGTTGTTGATGTTTTACTTCCAGCAAGCGGTGCTTCTGGGATTTTCCCTCTCAGCTTTCAAAATACTTCCTCTCTGGCAGCGAAAGGACAACAGGAATGATGCAGTAACTAACAATTTGCTGCTCTTTCACGACACCTTGAATCTACCGTCTTTAACTGTAGTGACAACCCTGTCCAACGTCCATTGGCTGTAGTAGTTGTATTACACTGCTACTTTTAAAACAAATGGCCTAGAGTCCTCCTAATATACTGAAAGTGAGGGGGGAGGAAATAACTTATGTCTTTTCATTCTCATTATATATTATAAACCTCTGTCCCTTCCAATGTGCCTTTCTTCTTTTTTCTTCCTAAGAAGATGAAATGGCATCTTCACTTCAAAAGGCAAAGCCTGGACAACGGTGCCCTTGCCTTGTGCAGAGTTATTTGGTAAGCAAGATTTCATTAATCACAGTAAGAGATTCATAATGCGTTTTGCTAACAGTAGCATTTTTATTATTATTATTTTGCAGCTCAGCATACGTTTCTCAGGGTAAATCCTTCATGTGTTGCCAGGATTAAATCTGGAGAAGGCTACTGTCTCAGTCAGGAGGCCTGACTTGTGTGCATCACAGAGATTACTTTTTATGTAGCATTGCTGCTTTTAGCTTTGCTTTATCATCCCTTCGCCGAGCTTCCAGCTGGATGCAATCCTGGAGATAAAAGCCTGCAACTTCTAAAAGAGGGTCACATTTGGCAGCAGTTGCAAACATCATAAAGCCTTCCAGGCCTGCTTGCTGCTGGGTAATCAAGTTGAAAATGTCTTTGGGAGAGTAGCTTTACAGTGATTGTCTTGCCCAGACACCTGCAGAGTTAAAGGTTTTACATTAGCCCTGGGGCACATTGTGTCACAGAAAAAGACAACTGGAGAAGATCGAGGAGCCTTTGTTTACCCACCAGCCACACTTTTCTACCAAACCGGCTGAGCATCCTACTTCTTCTTTAATTGCAATCCCAAATGAAAACGGAAGGCAAGGTTCCTGGCTCATTTATTCTCTGAAGGCAAGGCTGGCTGATAGCTCTTGAGGGCAATAATAGAATGTGAAAGTTTGCCTTGGAAGGCATCAGCCTCCTGCAATGTCCAGATCAAAAACCTTCTAAATTGAAAAGGAAGTTTAGGAGCATTTGTGCAGTGTGGGTGTCTGTGTGTCTTTGAAAAGGGTACCATCTGTCAATGTAAAACTAAGAAAAGCCCACCCTATTGTTTTATTATTACAAATATATATATATATAGATGCAATATAGTTACTGGGAAAGTATAAGCAAATGCAATAGTGTGCGCAGAAAAAATAATGAGCTATTTTCAATCTTGTATGTGATTAACACGTGGAAAGCTTTATCATGAATAAACCAATTATATACAAACTAATTCTCAGTAAGAGTTAAGAAGTTGTTCTAAATGTCCTTGGAGTACACCATAAATATTATATATCATCTTTGTTCCAGCAATGCATAGAAGTGCTAACCCAAATCAAATCTTTTAATGTAACAGAAGTGTAGGGCCAGAGGTTATGTTCAAACTGTATATTTCAATGCTTTATTTTAAAAAGGCTCCCATCTTACTTTAAATATATTTTGTGCTCTTCCTTTCATTTGTTTTCTGAAATAATTAAACTTAGCTGAGAAGATTTCCTTCCCAGAATGTCTTATGCCATTGATCTATGCCTAATGACTTAGAATACTTCTAGTTAGCAATGATATCTAGTCTAGCTGCAGCCAGTATTATTTACTTCAAACATTTCTTGCTTGCACTTTAATACAAGTGCAATTTTGGAGAGGATTACTCCTAAAACAATTTAAAATACATAACACAATCACAAAAAATAGCAGATAAGTTGCAACCAGCCAACTAAGAATAAATTGCAATGGGTTTCCTTTTCAATACCTATCTGAAAAGTCAGCGCTTATAGTATGCCGGTGTTACTATAGAGACAGTGCCCTATATGTGAAACATATTTTATGGCATGTAGCAGTGTGCAGGAGTAAATTCTGAAATGTGCCTTCTCTGAGACAGCTTTGTAATTGGTAGAGCTAAGCTGGAAGGACTACATTTCCACGAGGGCACAGTCTCCACAGGCTCTCTGTTGTACCTCTTTGCCTTGAAGGTGCTGCTTTTTATCTGCTCCTGGGCCTTACATGCAGTATGGTGCACTCCTGTGCATGTTTATTTGGATGCACATCCCACTATGTTCAATGGGACTTGATCCTGAGTAACTGCACATATATAGGATTTTGTATGTTTATATTCTGCATCTTCCATCAAAGTCAGCTCCTCAGAGTGGATTACCCTCAAGATCCTATTGATTGTATACATTAATAAATCTCAAATAATTGCAACCTCCATTGAACAACCTGAAAAGGAGGATCCATGCATGATGAGCTGCATCTGGCAAAATTCACTCTTCTACACAGCTGATATGCATGAAGGAGCTTTGTCCCGCTTAGCATCTGGTCACCCATGTAAGGAAATTGCTCTACTCCTCTTCTGCTATGACTGCCAATCTAGGTAGGCCAGCCTTGCAAGAGGCTCTCAGGCAAGCTGCCATTACACTTACGTATGTTGCTCTAAGTGGAAGTGAACCACAAGGGTGTCACCCATCTCTCACCCGAGCCCAATGTAGCTTGCTGTTCTCTGCCAAATCCCATCTGATGCACACATAGCATGAAGGGGAATATCCTTTTGAGTTTGGCCCGAATGCACACAAGAACCTCAGCAGTCAAAATGAAGAGAGTTTACTAAACACAGGGTTTCAGAGAGGGCAAGCACAAGTGAAGAGGCAGAAGGATGCTTAAATTTTCTAAAAGGTTGTGTTTATACTCACAAAAGTCTAGGGCCATCTTGAAGCACAAGCAATACAGCCTCTTGAATAGTCAGAGACCAAGGAACCAAGGAGTACTAGCATTTATAAAGACTCTTGACTCAGGTGGGTTCTGGTTGACAGGTGGCTGTGGCGAGTCAATCCCAGGAGTTTCATTGCACATAGCCTGGAATGGCTGATTCTTGGGAAGCTGTTTACTAGTGTAATTGGGCTGGTTCACAAAAGTCCTTCTCGGGCATTTGATAAAGAGTGCAGTAAATGTGTATGGTGGCAGTGGGTTCTAGTGTGCTAACTCTGCCCTCCATCACTGTTCCCATTACCCTCCAACTTGTATAAAATGGTGCTATAAATTTATCACAGGCACAATCCAGGGAAAACAAGGCATGCTTAATTTCCATTGAAGCCAGTGTATGAACAAACCTGCTTATCCCTCCTATTAATTTAACCGGCATTTATATATCTCCATAGCGCATTCATAAATTTATACCCCTGATATGTGGCTTATACTGGGTAAATGCTCTCAAGATAGTAATGGTAAAAATCCCTGTTTCAAACATTTAATAAAAATTATTAAGCAGTCAGAAACGAAGGACCTCCTTTTCAGGCACAGTTGGCAAATAATATTAGCACTAAGCAAAAGGGCCAAGTGAAGACAATCAAACCTGCTGTTATATTGTATTAGTTCCTTTTTTATCATTATGACTCAGTAATTCTAAAAATGATTTTGCTTAGTGTTTTCGCTTCCTGTTGTAGATGCAGAGTTAATGATCTCAGATATATCCAATATAATTGGTCACAGAATCATTATATCTGAGTTAATTATCTTTCTGCCTCTTGGCAGTTTATCATCAATAACCAACAATAATAAATCACTGTTAATCCTAAGGTGGATTTGCTTATGTGAAAAGAGTTATGAAAATACATTTAACCTTTAAGATGTTGTTAGTGTCTGCATATAATTGGTGAAATACTTAAGCGCTAATGGGCACCTTGGGTTCAGTCATCCGTCAAAGAAGTTCATCAGTCAAGGATTCCGCAGCGTATCTTGCAGCATATACAAGCTGAAACAAAACCACCACCCAACCCCCACCTTGAGGCATCGCAGGTGTACAGCACTCACAATGCAGCCAGTACATTAACACAGCTTGCCGGAATTCTGATGTAATGGATTTTGCTGTCGCAGCTCTCTTTTTCATCCAACATGCTTTACAGGCCAGCAGGTAGATGCAGGAAACAGGGTAGCATGAATGATTATCAGCAGCTTTACAACTGAAGCATTGCTTCTGTTTACAACTGAAACTCTGCTCCTCTACACATATCCAACAGAGATTTAACATTAGTAGAAAGCACTTACGTTCTGATAAAGTTGGGCCACCTGATTCTACAGATCCAGTGACCTATCTCTCACTGTTCTGTCGGGTCCCCCAATCCTGAGGAGCAGCTGGAAGGCAACAGGGGCTGCAGTGGGTAGGGGGATCAGTAACACTTGATCAGCCACCACTGGATAAGAAGTTCGCTTCAAATTGTGAAGTGTAAATACATCAGAAATCATGGGTGTACACATATTACTTCTACTATGGGGTGGGGTGTGGAGAAGCCATGGACGGACTGGGTGTGCAATGGGGAACCCAAATGGCCATGCAGGGAAGGAGTTGAGGGGATATACTCTGCTTTGTTGCTCTGGGGCCTTTGCTGCATCTCTCTTAGGCAGGGTGAGACCTGAGTCCCAATTTGGCTTTGCTTTAGCATGCCTTGCTCTAAGGTATGGGGAACTGGCAAAGGATGATAAATCCGCTCCACTTCCAAGTGGGGAGGGCCGTGTGAGCTAGGGCCATGACACAACCCCGACAGGAACACCAGGGGGAGCTTGAGTTGGTATGCATTGACAGGGGTCCTCTATTCGCTGGTTTACCCTTACCAGACTTCCTGTGCAGCGGGCAGGAGTCAGATATAGTCAGGTCCAATCAAGGCCTAAGCCAATACCGCTCACATTCTGTAATTCAATAAAGTTGTGGCCAAATGTGCCCAATAACATAAACCTAATATCCGTGTCCTTGTGTGTGTTATTTCCCAACGAGGGGGTGGATGTGGGGTCTTGACACGCAATGTGTGAAAATGTCCCTGTCTGCCACTGCGATGATGGTAGAAAATGAGCAGGAAGTTTGAGTCTCTACATTGTTGGGTCTTGAACCAGTTGTGCTGTGATACATCAGTAATGTGACCCTTTACCCCTTGAGAATCTGGTCATAATTCTTTCAATCGTCATTTTAGCTATACTAATCCTGAATAGATATATTTAATTACAATGGTGTGAAGTGGTGCTTTGGCATAGCAGCGACGGCAAGTGTTCTTGCATTAAAAAGTTGTACCTTTTTACACTTCTGCTCCTAAGATCATAATATTACTCAGTATTTCTTTAACTCTGCCTCCGTTAACTCCAAAAAAGCCTGCTTCCTCTGCCTGCTAGCACTGTCAATTATCCTGCCATGACCTTGGCAGTTAAAAGCTGTTGGCTGGAGGCTGTGTGTGCTGCTGTTGGTTTGATATGGCATGAAAATGCTGAGAGAAGTTCACAAGGTCAGAAAGGAGGAATGGTTTTCCCTGAGATCATCCTGCTTCCTCTTCTCTTGGACTCCCATCTGCACCCCAGTATTCTGCACAGTGCTATTTTTCTAGAAAAGAGGTGCCGGGACTCACCATGAACACCTCTTTCATTCTCTTAGAACCGCAATGGCATCCATCTTAGTTCTGGTGAGTTCTGGCTGAAAAAATAGCCCCAATTCTGCAAGAGAAGAAGGGAGAATGATGTCCCTTTCTATTGGTTTGGATCAACCTATTTTTATTCTATATTTCTTTTGCAAACCACCTATATACATGAGAGTCGGTGTACAGTTTCCGGGCCATGTGGCCAGCATGACTAAGCTGCTTCTGGTGAACCAGAGCAGCACACAGAAACACCGTTTACTTTCCTGCCGGAGCGGTACCTATTTATCTATTGCACTTTGACGTGCTTTGGAACTGCTAGGTTGGCAGGAGCAGGGACCGAGCAACGGGAGCTCACCCCGTCGCTGGGATTCGAACCGCCGACCTTCTGATAGGCAAGTCCTGTTTAACCCACAGCGCCACCCGCATCACAAGTCAGCCACTACCTGTCCTTTAATTCAGCAGCAGCAACACCTTGCATTGAACTGATATTAAGGGTCACACAAGTGGAAAAGTATATGAGTATATATGCTTTTCTTGGGCTGGATTAGCCTTAGTGAGTGATTGGTCTCAGAGAGTGTTCAGACAAGCAGTTTGGATTGCAAGGTATATAGACTGTGGAATGAATAACACTGGTCTAGGAAAGGTGGCGAGTGGCTGCAGCTACTCTAATCCTTTAGACCACTGCAGACAGTCCATTCCCCCCTGATCATTGACATCAGCTATATTTAATGAGCTGGAACAAAAGCAGGTCAATGCAATATATAAATACACTGTTGGAGGAATGCCAAATGCCTAGGGTTATTGAATACTAGTACTGTCTGTATATGGATGCAATCAGAAATCGAAATGATAAGCAGTCATCTTACCTTCCCCAACACTGTCACATCACTTCCCAGAACAGAAATTATTTTGACCTGCATCTTGAACTGCTTGTGAATCTAAGTGGGCAAAAATAAGTGTTTATTGTATGAAAATACATTTGTTGACATCTAGGAACCTGGGTTTGCAGAAAGCCTAAATTACTTCCAGCATTTTGGAAGGTGGATACTTTGGCTGCAAGAAACCTATTATGTAGAACCAGACTATGAATGTAAATAAAGTCTTGACATTACAAATTCTTTTGGAGGTTGGTGTTTTTCTTCTTGGCAGGAGCAAGCAAATGGTTCTGCCTTGCAGAACATGGCCACTGGATTCCAAATATGTAATCTCCATCCCTTTACTGTCTTTCTAAAGTGGGGAGGGGATGCACACTTTTAAACAGGCATCAGGTATAGAAAAAGGCACCTCAGATTAGGTTTTGAACCAATTAAAACTACTCTAGCTACTATTTCATACAGGACAAAGGGTAATTTGACACATCAATTTGATTGACTCTAAAAGCAAAA
Organism: Podarcis melisellensis; assembly: GCF_964234715.1. Classification (NCBI taxonomy): domain Eukaryota; kingdom Metazoa; phylum Chordata; class Lepidosauria; order Squamata; family Lacertidae; genus Podarcis; species Podarcis melisellensis. The sequence goes on from NC_138543.1 coordinate 33,359,165, forward strand.
CAGACAAGGAAAATCTATAAGTTTCTCACAGTGTTCAGTCTGCTAGGAAACACTTAATTGAATAGCATGATGATTAAAGAGCTAAGTATGAATGGTTTCCCTTACCTGCTGTAGAACAGTTAAACTCTTTGGTTCTCTTGTATTACAAAATGCACATGCTTTGGTCAAGAGAAGTGCCAACATTAATATACAGCACAACATGCATTTCTGTCCATAGTCTTCCCCTGCCAGTCATTTGAAAACAACATGGAAGAAAAGGGAAAGAAAAAGAAGGAAGCAGCAGCAGTTGCCACATTTTCTGCTTGATGGGTAAAACAGAAAACTTTAAATACATACATCGCTAATTAGGGACTTGTTTATGGAAGGGTCCTAGGGACCACTGACCTGTGACTCGCATGGACATGAGTTACCTTACTCAGCAGGATATGTAAATATGAGAGCTGGAAGCGCTATCAATGCTGTCAGGCAGAACTCAGAATAGATCAGGAGATCTTGAGAGGGTGCTATGCATCAGCCAGTTCCAAGGGGGATCATTCATTGTGTCTAAGTGTTCTTTGGCAGCAGAGGGAACATTATAATGAACCAGTCTGGAATGTGTTTTATTCTAGCTGGGTTTAAGAACTTGGTAGTTTGCCTTGTCTAGTCTAAGTAGGGTATATTGTGCATGTTAATGTCTAATGCTTGCCTAAAACACACAGCCTTCACCCAACAAGCAACTGCTTGATGCTCTCAAATCCAAAAGAACCACTGCCTTTGGCAAGCAAAATATTTGGCATAAGAGATCCCAATACATGATCCAAAATATAGAGCTTTGTGATTAGAAGGATCTAGAGCAGTGTTTCCCAACCTTGTGCCTCCAGCTGTTTTTGGACTACAATTCCCATCATCCCTTGCCACTGGTCTTGCTAGTCAGGGATGATGGGAGTTGTAGTTCAAAAACAGCTGGAGGCACAAGGTTGGGAAACACTGATCTAGAGGACAGTTAAGCAGGTATTTCTTCCTGGAGCACTTTGGTAATTCCGTGAATGCAATTAATATTAATTAATCAATTTTTTATTTATTTATATACTGCTCACATGCCAAAATTGCTTCTAAGCAGTTTAGAAGTATAAAATCAGTTATAAAATCCATACATAATTAAAATACACCATAAAATAATTCTATCAAAACATTTTAAAAGCCCATGTACAATATAACAGGACTACTGAGTTTGGCCAAAAATTGTCAAATGTTTCATCTGACTGACTATTGTCTCTGTTCTTCCAGGCCTCCATCACAAACCATTATGCTGTAGTTTGCTTTTAGTCTTCATTACATTCCTTATAATGACAAGAAGTAAGTCAGTACTCAGCAGCACCTTGGGACTAATGGCTAGAAGAGGTTAACTGCCTTTGGCTCTGCTTATAGCTATCAACTCCTCCCAGTCCATCATTAATCCACAACCTTACCCTTGATCATTATTCTCCAAATCAATACCAGACTCATCATTAAGCAGATGAGTACTAGGCAAGGTGGCTAGAAGACGATGGCTGTGGAGCTGGAAAGTAAATTAGGTTGTTCTCTCTTGATAGTGAAATAATTTCTCCAGTTGGTTTGCAGAAATGGTTTTGTAGCATACATACATGATCTGGACTTTTGACTTTGAACACACACACACACACACACACACACACACACACAACCATTGGCACTTATTAATTGGTATCGTTATCAATCTTTCAGAATGTGAGTAAACTCAATAAATGGCCTAAATATATAATAATGGATTTTGCATCATGTTCATAGACATCATTCCATTATGTGGCATATGGAATAAAAATATTAATGCAATCCATTTCCTAACCATCAAATGTGGTACTGGGGATATTGCGAAAAGCCACTATGCAACACAATCAGAACATATAAATGTCTTCAGAAATAAATTAAATTAAATGACTGTATTGTTAATACAGAAGTCATATTGATCCAGTGAGGAACTTCAGTGCATTCTTCTGTACAGCAGTGACAGTTGATGGAAGTTCATATAATCTAATCATTATTTCTTATTATTATTTAGCAATAACATATTAATCACCTTTCTAGTCAATACAGGAGGTGACATGCTCCCTATAGAAACATTAGCTACTAAAAATAAAATAAAATGATATGATGCAATATTTTTAGCAGCCTTCTTCAACCCGACACCCTCCAGATATTTTAGATGACAATTCCCATAATCTCTAACCATAGACCAGCAGGCTGGGGAAGGCTGCTTTAAAGCAACAACAATAGAGGATCTTTATAAAAGTAAGAGGCCACCTATAGAAACTCATTAAAAGCATAATAGTGTAGTGTAACACAGTGTTTCCCAACCGGTGTTCCGCGGCACACTAATGTGCCGCGAGCGAGTCCAAAAAAGGTTGGGAAACACTGGTTTCTCTTTCAAAAAGGAAACGTGGGTTAAAGCGGCGACGCCGCCTCCCACTCACTTTCCTGCTCTGGCTTCCCTAACAGTTTTCCGAGTTGCGTCACTGGATCCAGCCCCCTTTTCCACATGTGATACGGGAAAGGCAAAGGCCTTTGAGGCACCAGCGCGAGAGGCTGCAGCCTGGGAATTCCCTCGCCCTGCCCAAGGGAAAGGCAATGGCCGGCCCCACCAGGGAAGCACAGGAACTCTGGGCTCGCTTTCGTTCGGCGCGCCTGGCTGGGCCCTTCTTTGCTCCTCCCTACCACAGAGACGAAACCGCTTCTCGCTCGGTATTCGGGCCAGCCATAGAGGTGCCGAGGGGCAGAGCGCCCGGGCCAATGGCGCTGTCTTATTGACCGGAGCTTCCGAGGTGAGCGTGCGGTTGGCCGCTCTAGGCTTTCCCCGCCCCTTCTCTCTTGGCGGCGCCTGGACTTGTGAGGAGAAGCCGGAAGCCGCGGGACTTGGGGCCACTCGGGTCTCCGTCTCCCTCGCCTGCCTCCTCTCCATGGCACCGGGCAGCGGGGGACCCACCAGTCCCCGGAGCCGCCTCCGCAGCGGGACGGCAGCAGCGGCGACGGCGGAGCGGAGGCGGCGCCGAGGAGAGCGGTGACGCCGCCTCTGCCGCTCCCGCCGCTGCGCCTCCTCAGGCCCGGCCTGGGCGCCCTCCGCCATGGGCTCCCTCTTCCGCAGCGAGGCGATGTGCCTGGCGCAGCTCTTCCTCCAGGCGGGCTCGGCCTACGAGTGTCTCAGCGCCCTGGGCGAGCGCGGCCTCGCCCACTTCCGAGACGTGAGTTAAAACGCGCCTGCATTTGGTGCTTCATGGAATTGATACGCTGCTTGATTGTCGGGTGGGGGGGGGGCGTGCCGAGAAGGAACCCTTCAAAGCGGTTTACAAAAAAACAGAACAATGAAATTATCACTTTTTAAAAAACAACTATAACTTTCTCTTCTTCCCCAACCCTTGTCGTTGGAGGAGTCCCTCAGTCCCTCGCTTTGCTGCCTCCTCCCCCCCCACCCCTAAAGCTTGGAGGTTCCCCGGCAAGGGGGAGGGGAAAAAATTGAAAGTTACACTTTCGTGCGTCCCTCCCGGCGTGACGCTGCGTGCTGACGTCACGGGGCTGTAATGGTGGTGTGCCTCGATATTTTTTTCATCAAACAAGTGTGCCTTTGCCCAAAAAAGGTTGGGAAACACTGGTGTAACAAATAAAAATGAGCAAGCTACGAAAAGTTGGCCAATTAAACTATGATCAGGAATATATCAGTTACAGATAGGTAGCTGTGTTGGTCTGCCATAGTCAAAACAAAACAAAAATTCCTTCCAGTAGCACCTTAAAGACCAACTAAAGCTCACCTTAAAGACCAACGAAAGCTCATACCAAGAACTAACTTAGTTGGTCTTTAAGGTGCTACTGGAAGGAATTTTTTTTGTTAGGAATATATCAGTTGATTTACCAGCCTCTTCATTTGCATTCTCAGAGGTTTCTTTAGTACTATTATTCACGGTTATCATTTGCTATCACTTAAATAGTTATTTTGTAATTCTAGGCATTTGGAAGTGCTTCAGTTTCTCAGATTCTATGGCCCAATAGAACCATAGAACTGGAAGGGACCACAAAGGTCCAACCCTCTGCAATGCAGGAATATTTTTGCCCAATGGGGGGCTCAAACCCACAACCCTGAGATTAAAAGTCTTATGGTCTACCAACTGAGCTATCCTGCAGGCTAGAGCACTTTAAGCCCAATATTAGAACCAATGGAAAGTCCTGTTGGTCAAAGCTAAAGCATCCATTCTACAAACAGGACCCAGAAAATTAGCTGATTGTGCTGTGACTTGCACCTAGGATCAATGCCCGTCTGTCTGACTCGTGGGTGCATTGACTGTGATCTGCAGGATTCTCTCTTGATTCTTTTATTGTCATAATCAGAGGGTGAACAATTCTGCCTTCAGTTTATTCGTATTGACTTCTGAATCACACAGAACTTAACTTAGCTGTCAAGCTTTGTCAAAGGCTCAAGTGAATTGGTTGGACATGGCACTTGGGTGGTGAAGCACAGGGAGTTTTACTTTTTAAATGGAGGCAAGTTAATCTGGTAACTACCTGGAAAAAATCCAGAATGTCTCTTTTAAATGGGAAAGCTTCACTTTTGAATCATCTACTTAAGGTCAAACATCAAGTCAGGAGATCTGAAGGCTCCTCGCTGTCCCGTGAAGCACCCTGTCCATATTATCAGATGGACAAGCAGTCACATCCAATATGTCTGGTCACTCTTTCAGAATTCCTACTCTGGTGGGTGACCTTCAGAAGTTCCTCCTCAAGGGACTGGAGTTCAGTTTTGTTCAGATCAGTGTACCTGATCCTGGAAAGTCTCTTGGGCAGCAGTGACTTCACTGATTTTCAGAGACTCTGAATGACATATTTGGGCTCTGGGGTACAATTCAGCTGAGATGTTGCTCTGACATAAAGAATTCCATTCACTGCTATAATCATGGGCTGACTGGTAAACGTCTGGTGCTGGGGATTGGCTAATTTCTGGGAAGAAAAGCACTGAGTGTCTGAAGCTGGGGAGCTGGGGGTTGTTAAGATAGCAAAGACTGAGGGAAGGACCCTGGTCATGTATATGAAAGGAAATGATGAGGCAAATAAAAGCTAAATTGAAAGCCTGGGGGCAGATTCCACTCTGCCTTTACAAATAAATTATTCTACTTCTAAGAACAAGCAGGTCTATTGTTACATGCAAAATAATATTAAAAATGCTGCTAATTCTTGCATATATATGGTATATATCTTCTAACATAATCATGTCCCCAGGGTAGCTAACAGAAATGTAATAAAACAACACATGATAATTTTTTTTTAAGCAAAAATAGGTAAAAGACAAAACAAACCCCAAGGCTGCAATCATGTACACACGTACCTATGAGTTAGCTTATCACGAAACATACATGGTATAGCACTATTAAACAGAAACAAACATATATGAGTAAAAATGTTGCCACTTACTATTTTCAAAAAGATTAAACGAGGTACGGTTCCCACCAAAATTTGGCAAAATAAAATTATGCATGTGCCACCCCAGACTCTGTTTGCACATATTGATGTATATTTGACCATGCTCATATATTTGAACGGGTTCCTGGTCACCACATTCTGTTTCTTGCTGTATAGTTTCTTCCCATAATTTCATTCCATATACACTTTTTCCTACGGCTTACCTTCCCATCCCCTGTCACTTTGAAGCATCATTGCAACAATATTTATTTTTCTGTGGCAGGACTCACATAGATATTTTTTTTAATCCAACCTGTGCAGACATGCCTTGAAAAAACGTGGCAAGTTTCAAAAGATGTCATATAGAAATGCAAAGAATTCACTTGCAGGATAACTGGAGGGAGAGAAGGAGAAAGAGAGAGAGAGATTGACAAGCTATCAAACATTCAGGTATGCAGTTGGTTGCAATAGGTCCTAAAGAAGTAAAAGAGGTAGAAAACATTTTGCATACTGCAGATCTGGCACTTCAAAAACAAACAAACAAACCTCACAACATCTCTGCAGCTCCAATCTAAACTGCTGGACAAAATTCCAAGAGGCCAGACTAAGACCATGCAATTTCCCCCTGCCACACAAGATCAGCAGCCTTGAAAGGGTGTCCAGGTAGAACAGAAGCAGGCATCATCAGACAGTGATTTTCAGAGACTATTCCCAAGTATTATATTACTGTTAAAGTCACCTTTCCATTGCATGTTTCTTTTAAAAGATTAACGAGTGGTTCTCTAATTTTGGGGAAGGAGGACTTGTCTACTGTAGGGACCTGGGAGTGAGGGAATCAGAAATCATGTTTCTGGGAATGATCAGATCTTGAGAGAGTAGGTTTCAGTCAGACCAGCCAAAACATGATTGGATTAATAGGATTTCCCTCGGCAATGGACCTTCACTGAGCCATACCTGAGGTGAGGTGGCTGCAGTTTTACTGCATATGTCACTTGAACCCATGACCCTAAGAGCCTCATGCTCTACCCACTGAGCTATGTAGGTGGAATAAAATTTGAAACAAACTTATAGCAAACAGGTTAACAAGTTGCTCAGGAATAGGAAAATGACAACTTTGAAAATGATTGAGACCAAGCCATGCCAATAAAAAAAGAAGAGGTTGCATTAAGAACTCGTTTGCACTACAGGGTATTGTTGGATAAGGATATTCATAACTGTAATGCTTGTTGGGATATTTATAAATTTGATATTTATTTTGTTTTGTTTTTGCTTCTCTTTTTTCTTTAAGTTCTTAGCAGTACAATAAAAACAGAACTGTGATTTGTGAAAAATATATCATCTACAGCAGTTTACAGGATGACCACATTTTTTAGGCAAATTAATTCCCTTTTTTATTTAGAAAAATACATATATATCATTATGATTAAAAAAAAAATCAGTTTACAATGGTATGTACATAAAACCACGAAAAAAAGACATTTCCCCCCCTAATTGGAAATCAGCTAAGTATTCTGGAAATATATAATTTCCTTGCATTTTCTCTACTAGATCAGCTTCTCCTAGTTGCAATCCACATGTTCTGGCAGTTGCCCAAAGCAATAATATGACATTTAATAAGCAAAGTAACAAATTAACCAAAGAAAAAAGGGAGGGGGGAGGAAAACGAAAACCAGAAATGGGAGCATAAAGGAATCTCAGATTCCTGACATCTTGATAACACAATTCCAAAGACCAAGTAATAGATCTGGCAGGAAATAAATGAAGGAAAATGAAGCCAAATCAAATGCACACTAATTATTGAAATTTGTTTAATACCCATATGTGCAGGAAGCAAGAATCCAAAACAGCCCAGACTTAGGTAAAATTAGTTGTAAGAATGGCTGAGTTTAGCAAGACTTTCTTCTAGTTAGTGGGCTTAGAACTTGCAGCCTTCAAACTTTATATTGGAAACTAGAAATCCATTGTAAAATAAATGGATTAATATTTCAGTCCAAGGTGACAACTTTAAACCACAGAGACTTTTTTCCAAATAGAAGATGCTCCAGCAAGGAGCCCATGTTTCTTTTTAACTGCCAGAACTGACTTCTGCTGCAATTTGCAGCTCGCCTGAAGCATGTGAAGAAAATCTAAGCGAGGGTCAGTGCAGAATGAGTAATATTTTCTGGGCACAGGATCAACACTTAAGAAGCTCCTGGGTCAAAAGTAGATGCCTTGTCTATAGATAGATGATAGCTAGCTAGCTAGCTAGCTAGCTAGATAGATAGATAGATGAATAGACAGACAGATAGTAAGTATGAATTATATAATCAACTACTGATGAGTACAATGTGAGTTAGGCAGCATGCCCTTGTCTGGAGCGGAACATGTAATTCTGGACTGCCTCTTACTTAGACAGCCAGTCCTAAAAGTATACTAGCAAAAGGAGTTGCAGGAGGAAAAGGAATGGCATGCACACTCATGCAAACAAACACACAAAGCACATGTTCTGAGAAGAATGTAGTGCATATAAATCGGACTTCTGCTAATTTCTATCCACATTAGTGGGCATAGGTTTCCTCCTTTGTACAGGGTTGCAATACAGCATACCCAACTTATTCACACAATCCCTTCACTTTCCCCCTTTCTATGCAGCCTCTCTCCCCCTTTTTTGCCCTTCACATTTACAGTCTAAACAACTGGTATGTTTTCAGTGTTACATCTGGACCCTCTGGAAACACTCAAATATCATCACTTCGCCAGTGTGACTTCAGCCCTTTGCATACTCCAGTTAATCATCAGCACAGGGTCAGTATATTTTTGAGGGCATTTTCACAAGTGGCTTTAAGGGTGACTTCTCTCATGATGGCTGTGCAATTACATGCTGGAAACTCATAGAACATTTGTTTGAAGGCCCATCTGGAAGGTGGGTTTACTTTTGCTTGGTGTGCTTGTTTGGTCACCTGTGAATGAACATGCTGTCTTCTGAGTACACCTGCCTGGGCCTTGGTCCCTTGCTATGATGGAGCACTTCCAAGTGGCTTTGGCAATCTCTGCAAGAGGACAGGTACTTGGTTTGCTTAAAAATGTGTACCACAGATACCTGATTCATACCTGGGATGTGTAGCCACCCAAAATCTTCCCAGTGGTCTAAATTTTAGGTCCACGTTCCTTTGTTTAGAAGCTCTGCTCATAAGGAAATCCCTGAATAATCTAGTCCCCGCCCCCCAAAAAATGCGAGTTAGAGGTGAAATGATAGACGTTCAAAAAATTATATGTGGCATGGAGAAAGTGGATAGAGAACAGCTTTTCTCCCTGTCTCATAGCACTAGAATTCATGGACATCCGATGAAGCTGAATGTTGGAAGATTTAGGATAGGTAAAAGGAAGTATGGGACGCGGGTGGCACTGTGGGTTAAACCACAGAGCCTAGGACTTGCCGATCAGAAGGTCGGTGGTTTGAATCCCTGTGACGGGGTGAGCTCCTGTTGCTTGGTCCCTGCTCCTGCCAACCTTGCAGTTCAAAAGCACATCAAAGTGCAAGTAGATAAATAGGTACCGCTCCAGCGGGAAGGTAAACGTTTCTGTGCGCTGCTCTGGTTCACCAGAAGCAGCTTAGTCATGCTGGCCACATGACCCAGAAGCTGTATGCCGGCTCCCTTGGCCAATAAAGTGAGATGAGCGCCACAACCCTAGAGTCGGTCACGACTGGACCTAATGGTCAGGGGTCCCTTTACCTTTACCTAAAAGGAAGCACTTACTCATGCAGCACAAAGTCAAACTATGGAACTCATTCCCCAAGGAAGCAGGGATGGCTACTAACTTGGATGGTTTTTAAAGAGGATTCAAGGCAAATTCATGGAGGAAAGAGCTATCAATGGCTATGTTCTGCCAGAGTTGGAGATTGTAATGCTTCTGAATGCTAGTTGCTGGACACCATAGGAGGGGAGAGTGTTCTTTTGCTCATGTTCTGCTACCTGGTTTCCCACAGGTATCTGGTTGGCTACTGCGAGAACAAGCTGCTGGATTGAATGGACCAGTGGCCTGGTCCAGCGGGCTATTATTGTGTTCTTATGCCCACCTCTGATAGCTAGGCAGCACCAGCAATGGAAATAACAATATGCATCATGGTATACATTAAAAAAATGGCAGCCCTGTGGTCTGGTTCCCCATCAACTTGGCAACATTTGGAAGCTTTAAATGTAAGGTAGACTGTGATTATATTGTTACTTCGGTGCTTGAGCTGCACATTGTATCTCTAGCTGTTGTACAAAATCAATTAAAAGGCATAAAAGTGCAACAAACTAACAAACCTCACTGTGAACCTTAAACACCCAAATACAAGCATAAATACAAAAAAAGATCAACACAATGAAATGCAATACAAATGATAAAAACAGCTAGAAATCACTGGAGCTAAAAATGTATCACAGGAACTAAAATATTTTTAAAGGTCTGGCAAACATATAAGGTTGCACTTGTAGACACAGCGTTGCAGAGCCATCAGAGACAACATTACCAGAGATAAATTTTTATAATGACTAGTCTCTCTTCATTTATTTCTCACCAGAAAAACCTAGACCACCTTCTATCCACCTTTTTTTTTTAAAAAAGAGGTATGTTATCCTGAAGCTTATCTCAATACTCCAGATTTTATTTATTTAAATATGTCACTGACTGTCTCCAAGGTTTAAAGAAGGTTGTCAATGACAAGTCCCCTGTTGTAATCAATACTATATGTTTGGCATTTATATTGTATAATGAGAAAGCATGGTTCACCCATGTATTTTCCCCTTCTAATGTGATATTGGACAAGTTTGATTGGTTTGTTTGTTCTAATGTCCTGTTTATCATTGCATTGTGCAATAAACTTACATTTTTAATATATTAGAATATTTACATTCCATAGCAAGGCAGTTTACAGCATAAAATCAATACAGTACAAAAGTAAACAAACCACACAAATACTACAGATATCTGATATCTCTAATAGAGCCAGTGCTAAAAAATCAAAGCTTGAGAATGTTGTCATGAATAGGTATGTTTTAACCAGCTGGTTGAACACCATTACCATAAGGGCTTACATATATCTAGGGAAAGGCTATTGCACAGTATTTCCCATCAGACAAATCTCTGATGGGTGCAGTATGACTAACAGAGCTTCCTCTGATGATCTCAATGAATAGTCTGGATTGTAAAGAAGAAGGTAATCACTCAGATTGACTGGACCTTAGCAGCAGAATCTTACACTTGACTTGGTAGCAAATAGGCAGCCAGTGAAACACCTCTAGCACACAAATGCTATAAATGTGCAGTAGGATGTACCACTGAGCGTTTTGCACTGACCACAGCGTTTTGCACTAACAGTAGTTTCTGAACCAACCTTAAGAGGAGCCTCACACAGAGTTCACTGCAGCAATCCAGTCTAGAGGTTACTAATGTATGGGTCAAGCTGTCTCTGTCCAGGAAAGGGCATGGCCGGCATACCAGCTGAAACTCATAGAAGGCGATGTAGGTAAAAGTTAATTGTTCATTTATTTACTATATTTGTATGATGTTCCATACCATGAAGCCTTACAAAAAATATGTAAAAACAATTGAAATATATAATAAAACAAAACTATTTTTTTAAAAAGGGAGGGATAAAATTTGCATAAATTCAGCAAAGCAGAACTTGCTGCCGATCCGCTCATTAGAAACATATTTTAAACAGAGAGGCTCAGAATATCTCAGTTATTTAATAGGCTTGGGGAAACACCTGGTGCCCAAAAGATGTTGCCATGCAAACCTACTTGTAGAGGCTATTATGTAACCAGGGTGCCACTACTGAAAAGTCCCTCTCCCGGTTGGTTAAATGAAGAAGCACCTCTTTTTGTCTAAACCAGAGGTTTCCAAACTGGGGTTCATGGACCACAAGTGGCCATTCAGGATGTTTTGTGGGAAACCTGCACCATTTCAATTCTATAGTATGCTACGGAATTCAAATTGCAATACAATAGAATTAAATATTATCAAATAAAAGAAACAATAAATATAAGTATCTGAAGGTATCTGAAGAAGTGTACATGCAAACGAAAGCTCATACCAGTAACAAACTTAGTTGGTCTCTAAGGTGCTACTGGAATGACCATACACCATTTGGCACAGACAGGTGTGAAAACCATTAAGTGTTCCATCAAGACCCTCTGCAATTTTCCAGTGGCCTGTGGCAAGGGTGAGTTTGGGAATATTTCGCCAGTCAGCTTTGTTGAATGATGCCTGTTGAGTGATGCTCTAGCGCAGGGGTAGGCAACCTAAGGCCTGGGGGCCAGGTGCAGCCTAATCGCCTTCTCAATTCGGCTCACGGACGGTCTGGGAATCTGCGTGCTTTTACATGAGAAGAATGTGTCCTTTTATTTAAAATGCACCTCAGGGTTATTTGTGGGGCCTGCCTGGTGTTTTTACATGAGTAGAATGTGTGCTTTTATTTAAAATGCATCTCTGGGTTATTTGTGGGGCATAGGAATTTATTCATCCCCCCCCAAAAAAAATATAGCCCGGCCCACCACATGGTCTGAAGGACAGTGGACCAGCCCACGACTGAAAAACTTTGCTGACCCCTGATCTAGCATCATCAAAGAGGGAGGGAGAAGAACACACACCTCTAGCCACTTTCTCCACTGTGCAAATGTAACGTCCCTGGGTTACAAAGGAAAACCAAAACAGCCTGCTACCTGGTACAGCCAACACCACGTGCCTGACCTTAGGCACCCTCTTCCCCGACCTATTCTCTTCGGGGTCCGCTAAGGAGAAAAGGCTCTCCTGCTGGCTTGGCCTTCCCTTCCCCCGGCTGCGGGGCGTGTTGGTCTCCATCGCCTCCGCGCGCGCTCCAGGCCTCCTTGGACACTTCGGAGCAAAGAAATGCACCGGCTCGGCTCGAAAGTGACAGGCAGGTTCACCTTGGGACCCTGGAGCCCGAGGGCTGGGCCCGCCAAGGCTGGGCCTCCTTTGCCCCCCGGTCTACTCGCCCGGGCATTGTTCGCCCACCTCGTCCTTTCTGCTTCCGGAGGCAGCGATGGGAATGATTTGCTGCAGATGACATCAGCTGCCTGGGCTGGATGCTGGCGAAGCAGCAGCAGCAGCAGCAAGCGAGGAAGGCAGCGCGCGTGGCTGTGCCGGGTCCCCTCCTCCTCCTCCTCCTCCGCCGACGCCTCCCTCCCTCCCTCCTCCTCCTCCTCCTCGCCAGGTCCCAGCCCCGCACTGTCTCGCTATAAAAGCGCCGCCGCCTCCCCGCCCTCCCTCACTCGCCCGGCTGCCTGGAGCGCGGTGGTGCCTCTGGAGCGCGCGCGGTTTTGTGGCTGTTTTTTTCCCGCCCCTCGCGCGAGGGAAGGAGGCGCCTCTTTGGAACTAAAAGCCTTTTCGTCCCGCCGCCTGAGGGGAGAAAAGGCGAGGAGGAGGAGGAGGAGAGGGGCTTTGCCAGGATGGCGACGGTGGTGCTGGAAGCGGAGACGGAGCCGTCTTGTAGCCTCCCCAACGCGGTGCCCCCCTCGCCCAGCCTGTCGCACCGCTTTCTCGACAGCAAATTCTACCTCCTGGTCGTTATAGGCGAGCTGGTCACCGAGGAGCATCTGAGGAGAGCCATAGGCAATATCGAGCGAGGTAAGGCGGCGCCGCCAGGCAGCCCTCCTCCTTCCCTCCCTCCCTCCCTCCCTCGCTCCCCTCAGGAGCCAGGCGAAGAGATACTTCAGCTGCCGCCCTCCGTCTCTCTCTCCAGGGGCGGCCAGTCGGGTGGGGAGGGGAGCGAAAGGGCTGGAGAGGCGACCTACAGGTTGCGTGGCGCGAAAAGTCCCGGCTCCCGCAGCGAGAGGGGGTTTCTGCGCCATCGCAGCCCCTGACTGTGCGGCTAACCTTGGCGCAGCCGCCTCCCCGTCGGAGCTGCTGCTCATTGTGGTCCGAGGTTGAAATCGGCGCGGGGTTTCACTGGGCTGACTTCATGGTCCAGCCAGAGAGAGGGTCGAGAAAGGGAAAATGGATGCAACCACTCCCTCTCCTCTCCCCCACCCCTGTGTGTGTGTGTGTGGTGGGAGGGGGCCAGGAGGCTCCTCCGTCTAGAACTGCGGCTCTAGAGTTGGCAGCGATCTCCACCAGCCTCGGTTTCCTACCCAGCCTCTTCTGACTCCGTTTCAGACTCTTCTTGGAGTTGCATTGCGCATGGAATGAAAGAAGCTGCAGCTGGAATCGCGGGAGGGTGTGTTTTCTCCACTGGCTGGCTGCAGTTCTTGGGTGGAGGTGGCGCGCGCGGGGAGGGGGGGCGGCGACGAGATGGAAGAAATGGCTCCCTTATAATTAATGGCTTTGTTTTTAACCATAGCTGACTTTGACAGCAAACCAACAAAACAACAACCCTGAAACACAGTCAGAGAAAAGTTGATTCCCCACCACCACCACCGCCTTCTCTGTCGTGGTTGGGGAAGCTTGTACAACATATGCACTCATCAAACAAGAGTCTCTAAATCGGCTCCTGTATTGCAGAACATGTAAGAAGGAGGCATTGCAGGAATCCTGTGGGGATTTCTTTCTTGGGCAGGTGGGTGGGTATCCAAGGTTGTGTGAATCCCTCTCTGTCTCACTTCATAGCGGTGCCTTGAGATGCTCATGGCTCTTGAGAATCCTGCAGCAGCAACAGAGTAGGGGGGAGACAGGCTCTTTGATCCCCCCCTCCAAAGATCTGCAATTCTGGCTTTTTGCAGTTAGCTGTGCTAACTGGCACAAGGAAGGTGGGAAGGGGATATCACCCCCTCCTCCCATTCTCTGAAAGCAGTTGATCTTGAGTTTGCGCCACTTTTTCCTTCTGTGAGTCATTCCGCCTTCTCGCTCCCAGCATTGTCATTAGACACCCTCCCCAACTGGCTGGGCAGAGCAGAGGTCGTTCAGGTCTTTTGCAGAGCCAGCAACAGTCCCTCCTTTGCTTTCTCTTTCTCGCCTCTTGGTGCTGCTGCTGGGGAGTCTGCCCAGAGATACCGGCTTGTGGGCGTGGTGCAGTCCGCAGTGCGGTCCCTATGGCAGCCCATAGCGGACAAAGGGCGTTTACACAGTCAAGGAGAAAAAAGAAAAATGCATTAAATAAGCATCGGAAAGTAGACAGGTTTTGCTGCCTGCAAATTGAAGCAAAAAAGATTTGGAGATCTCTTGTGCTGCAAAAGGTGCAGTTCCTGACAAGAGATGCTGCTGCATCTTCCTTTGTTTCTAACTTTAAGCCATAAGTATTCTGGGGTTTGTTTCGGGAACCTTAGAACAAAACTGAGACTTCAGAAAGATTTTCCCCCAAGAAAAACAACAGTAAAAATAAAGGACAGAAGCTCTGGTTATAAAATATTGAGCACTTTTCCTGTTAAATCTTGTCATTTTCCAGCTCCAGACATTGCCCAGCTATGGAACTGTATTGTTAACTTTTATTTTATAAAAGTCACATTGGAATACTGGCCGAAACAAGTGGATTTCTTATAGATGATCTTAAATATAATGCTCTGCATTGTGTCATTCTGGGGGATGCAGTTGTGCACTGCAAATGGGATAAATGATACACAAGTGTTAAAAGGCAGTATTCATAGGTTTCATACAAGTCCTTAGTAATATTAAGTTTTCGAGCAAATGCATTTCTTTTTTTAGTGGCTTTATCTGGGAGAGAACAAGGGATTTCAGGAATCTGCCATTTTCAAAGAACCCTTAGGCAGTGCCTTGATTACATTCTTGCTATATAGGTGTGGTTCAGCAGATGGAGGGGCTCCAGTTGGTTCCTATTGTTGCTTCACTCCCTACAAGTGGTTCGAATCCATAATTTCTTTGTGCATCTTTCTCAAATCCACATTGTAGTGAAGACGGGACTGCCTGCATTGGTGGCTATTTTTATAAATTGACCTGTTTTATCTGACACTTGCTCAGAATGAAAGTCTTTGTTTTAGACTGCTCTGGTTATTTTCTTTTTAGCTTTATCTGAAGTTTTAGCTTAAGCCTGAACTAGCTGTTACTTACTTAAAGTTATTAATAATTGATACAGTAAATGGATGTGTGTTGTGCTCTCAAGGCATCTGACGCCAACTTGCTCACATTCCCCCAGAAGAAATAAGTTCTGTTCCTGCACCATTCCCCCCCCCCCACTTGCTTTATTGTTTGGTTGTAGCTCCTTAGAAACAATGCCTTAAAAAGCTGGATTAGAAATTGAGAGCAATACATGCTATTTTTAGAAATCCAGGGTCTCTCTTATTAATGATTTTATGCTGAACCTGTTTTGGGGAAGAATGCAGATTTTTCTTTTTCTGTGGAGCTTGATTATATAGTTAATGAGTGGACATATTAAGTTCTCACTTGAAGTCTGCATTCTCAACAAGGGCCTCAGTATTTCACGTAACTTACCTGTGCTCTCGGTTTTGTGTCTTGGGCACCACCCTTGAAGATGCTGGATTAATGAGATTAATGAGACTCACTGCAGAGAAATCTGAGAAGACTTAATGTACCTGATGACTTATTAAAGGTTTATCCTGAATGATCTGGAGGATGAAGATTTGGTTTTTGTTCTAAATATTGTCAAGAGGGACTTTGTCCAGCAAAAATCTCCATAAGCTATTTGTTTTAATTCACTGGCTACCCTTTTTCAGTACTTAAAAGACTGACTCAAGGATCTGTATGAAACTCAAGATTTGTGGGTGTGCCCTGGTTGCTAATGGAGGAGGGTCTGCTGTAAGGCCTTCTACTCTTCTCACAGAAGAAAACAAGTTGATCTCAATTGGAATTCCATTGGTCACTCACATTAATAACAGCAGACTATCTAGATATATTTTTCCAGATTTCCCCTGTATTAGTGAATTTTGTGTTGTGTTTCTGACATGTTTCTGTCAGAACTGCTGAATCATGGAGCTGTATTGAGGATGGCCGGCAATGGATTGTTAATAAGTTACGACGTTTTATTTTCAAGACATAATCCTGGCTTTGATCCACACAATTCCCAGTTTGCTTCAACGATACTGCATGATATGCAGCTACAGATGATATATGGCTGGAGTTTATTTTTAAACAGCAGAAGGCAAATCACTCAATTTGGCTACCTAATGCTTTGTGCTGTGATAGCCCATCTCCAAGTGGTCTGATCATGAATGATCAATGCAAGTA
This sequence comes from Podarcis melisellensis, assembly GCF_964234715.1. Classification (NCBI taxonomy): domain Eukaryota; kingdom Metazoa; phylum Chordata; class Lepidosauria; order Squamata; family Lacertidae; genus Podarcis; species Podarcis melisellensis. The sequence goes on from NC_138543.1 coordinate 33,375,722, forward strand.
TGACCCCCACAAGAATATATATATATATATATATATATATATATATATATATATATATATATGCTTTCGTAGATTTTCACGGGTACAGGAATGCAGGTTTTGGTGTCCTCGGGTGTCTTCCCGTGTAAAAGTTGGGGTGTCTAGGCGACGTTTCGACGAGGTCTCACTCGTCATCTTCAGGCTGGTGCTTTCGGCTTCTTGTTACTGTTCTTGATCCTGCTCTGTTCCAGTAACAAGAAGCCGAAAGCACCAGCCTGAAGATGACGAGTGAGACCTCGTCGAAACGTCGCCTAGACACCCCAACTTTTACACGGGAAGACACCCGAGGACACCAAAACCTGCATATATATATATATATATATACACATACATATACATACATACATACACACAGACCTCAATTCAATCTTAACCACATGACAAATGATACTGAATGTTGGTCACAATGAAATGCTTGTGATATCTGGAAACCGTGAAATATGAACACTGTTTTATTATGTTGCATTAAACAAATTCTGAATATACTCTATGGAAGAACAGTAAAAATCTGCAAGGAAATGAAGGTCAGATTCAAAACAGACATCATATCTGTATCTCTACACTAAGCAACTGGGTCAAAACATCTTCTCTTTGATATTTCCCTGTACTGGATTGAACAAAGAACTGTCACAAAGTAATACTATTTCTTTTTGTTACTTTTGAATCTCTGGCTGTATACAATGACACTGAGAATAAATGTCATTGAAAACTATCTGCTTGGTGATTTTTTTCATCCTCTTGTTGACTTTGAGGGAGGCTATATGCATAACTGTGTAGGATTGCAGCTTTATTCTAACCTTCAAGTGTAAGGCACAGTTTAAAAAGTAAAGGTACCCCTGACCGTAAGGTCCAATCGCGGACGACTCTGGGGTTGCTCATCTTGCTTTACTGGCCGAGGGAGCCGATGTACAGCTTCCGGGTCATGTGGCCAACATGACTAAGCCGCTTCTGGCAAAACCAGAGCAGTGCATGGAAACGCCGTTTACCTTCCTGATGGAGCAGTACCTATTGATCTACTTGCATTTTGACGTACTTTTGAACTGCTAGGTTGGCAGGAGCAGGGACCGAGCAACAGGAGCTCACCCCGTCATGGGGATTCAAACCGCTGACCTTCTGATCAGCAAGCCCTAGACTCTGTGGTTTAGGCCACAGTGTCCCCTAAGGCACAGTTTACACTTGGCATATTCATCACCCACTAAGTATGGAAGAAATAGGTGATATGCATGTGTGATACAGGTCACAGATGAGTAAGCTCAGGTTTGTTGGTCTCTGAGAAGGAGAGTATGATTATTGCTTTCAGTGCAAGAAATCCTAGGCTCTGTTCCTGGACATATCCATACAACCAGAAGAAGTGGGCACCACACCTTTCAGGGATGTTTTCTTTCTTTAGGGGAAGGATTGTAGTTTGGTGGTACAGCAGATCTTTTGTGAACAAATGTCCTATGCCCTGTAGTATCTCTAGTTGAAATTGGATAAGTGAGCACGCAGACAGTTCTGGGTTAGAAGGACAAATAGTTTGACCTAGTATTATCTATATTCCTATTGCAGGCGCAACCTTCTTTTCTCCTTATACTTTTCAGTGGAGACAGTTTTGCATTTGGTTGAGGAAGATGTTATGAGTCAGTTCAAAGTGTGAATCTGCCTCCCCCCCCCCTTTTGGACTCTGACACTAGTGGTCATTACTGAATTTTGGAAGTTTCCACAAAGAACAGGGATGAAGGTCCATTCTAATTTAAATGATGTAGGCTTTTCAGCAGAAATTGAATTCAGAAACTCCAATGCCCTAAATGGTTGGGAACATGATTTAGCTTATATGACTGACACATTTAGTAAACATATCCAACAAAAATACAGCAGATTAATTTTTCATCCTATATAAATCTCATAAGTTTTTGCAACAGCCAGATAGTGACTCATCAGGGATTATCAGCAAATTTCATTAAGTATTTCTTTCCATCTAAAACACATCTGTAAGTATTTCAGTATGCCTCAAAGTTTGTTTAACCATTGCATGTAACACTTATGGAGGGTTCTAGAGCATATATATGCACTTAAAATATATATGCATTTATATCTAGCATTTTTAATCTGTCTGACAAGCTGATTGTTTTAAAACTAGATAAGGACTGTGTGAAAATTGTCTAAGACATCCCCTCCTTTCTTTGCCAAGATCATTTGCAACAGAAGGATCAAGCAACTGTGAATGTCATTGGTGGTACAGAATCACCATTGGAGTGACTCTATTTTACTGCGCATAAAATAACCACTACTCCCAAAAAACGGTATTGAGAGGAAAACTAGACTTTCTTTTTTTTCCTAGTGAGATTTTGTTGCTATTGCAAGCATTTTGAATTTAAATGCTAGAATTTTAAACTGCTCTCACATAACTTTTAAAAGCTTTATATGATTAGCTAGGTCCCTTGAAATTATGTCTCCTTAGCCACATCATGGTACATTTCTTTAATATAAACAATGATAAAATCTCAACGTTGGGACAGAAGTAAAGTTCCAACTAGCAGTATTCACCCATTCTAATATTACTGTGCTGTAAAGCTCATCTATTTTTAGAAAACCATTCCATGGTTTCAAGCTCCATATATTAAATGAGGGATGATAAACTTGTGGTCCTCCAGATGCTGTTGAACCCAAACTTCCACCAACCCATCTAGCATAGCCAGTGGTTGTGTTTTATGGGAGTTGTACTCCAACAATATCATTAGGTTCACAGGATCCCCATTCCCATATTAAATGCTTCTTATGCACATGTTTACACAAGTGTATAAGCACAGTCTTCTAGACTCCACTTCTTTTTTTTAACATCAGGCAAACAATTTAACCATTCAGAGTTTCTTTAACTTTCTTCTATACTTTGGTTTTGTTTTGACTTCCTCCATCAGAAAACAGGCAAGTGACCTTTTGAAATATGACATAGCAACTAGTTTGGACTTTCTTTTCAAAACATCTCTGCTTATTCTGCCATGTAGAACTACTGCTTGCAGGCTTTTTTAAATATATAGTCACAATCCTAAAACTGTCTTGGATTATTATGTGCATTTAACATTTAGTATTTGTGTCTTGTAGAGCCCTGTATCATAGGGAAGCCTTTCCCAAGCAAACAGTAAAATTCTGATCTTTTTATTTTTTAAAGTGCACTTCGTTTTAAAAGTTTTAGTGCAGCACATTAATCTGGGGGTGAGTGAACATCTACATCAGGAATAAGAGGGAAATAAATATCTAAATTGGGATCTACTGCCCCTTTGGATCCTGCCGCCTCAACTTATAGGTGGATTTAGGTGAGCACAACCTGTTTGGTCATACTGGGTGTGTCGCCATAGGGGCACCACAACTGTTATGTAGAATAGAAGGTGAGAGGCAGTGGGGGGCACCGAATTTTGGTATTGCACAGGGTGCCGCTGAAATTTGAAACCCCAAGGTCTGCAACTGCTCACCTGACCTCCTGGATGGGCTGCTCCTGATGGTATGTAGAGGAGAGACTGAAGTCCTAACAAAGGGAAAAGTGAGCGATTTCTTCAGTAGAAAAAAGAGGGCCTCATACATACAGGCCTCAAACAAAGACTAGCATCCACTGTTGTGATTGCCTGCATAAAAAAAGTTGTGAGGCTTTGGGCTTGTCACAAGTTGCCACAGAGTCTGGATCTGAGATGGAAATGTAGGCATGAGGGCTAAAGCCAGAAAACATGGATGGAGGTACCAGATCAGAGTCAGGGACGAGAGTTTTAGTCGCACACAGGATGGAAGTCAAATTCACCTTGCTTCACTTCATCAAATATAATGATGGAGTGAAGCAAGGTGAAGCAGTGCAGGTTGAGGCAAAGCAAATGCAATGGATGGAAAAGCAGGTATGCTACTCAATGGAATGATTTAAGACTGCATTGTTGTTGTTGTTTTTTTTTTTTATTATTATTATTATTATTATTTTATACCCCATCCATCTGGCTGGGTTTCCCCAGCCACTCTGGGCAGCTTCCAACAGAATATTAAAATACAATAATCTATTAAACATTAAAAGCTTCCCTAAACAAGACTGCCAAACCAGCCTAGAAGGAGCTGTCATGCTGTGGCGCCAGTTGACAGTGTTCAGGCTACTACTTACAGCCCTATGGTGCCTGGTCTAGTGTGTCTGTCTGTCTGACAGTGCTGGTGCAGGAGATAGGCTGGTTGCCAGAGGGGGCCCATTCAAAACACTCCCTGTCCACTAACCCCAGGCACTTTTGCTTGGGAATCAAACAGCTAGCCAGCTGAAGGCCCTCTTCCAAGCACAAACTATGTAACCCAACAATCCCATTTATTACGGAAAGCCCAGAACAAAAGGGTAGATTGGCACACTGGTGTGCTTGCTATTACTGCTACTATTTATAGCACTATGGTGCATGCTTTTCTTTGTAACTGCAGTGTGGTTAACAAGAGTTTGACAAGGTTGCTGTTGTGGAAAGAAATGAAAAATAAAGTTCCTTCTTGTGACATGAATTTGGATTTTGAGTCATACGGGTAATAAATGAAAGTGTGAAAGACACCAACTAAATGTGGCCTATTCAAAATTAGTTGCCACTTTTTGAGTTTTAGCCACACTTTCATATATGGCTAAAGACTAATAAATGAATTTCACTCTTCCATTGAGTTTATACATAAATAAGTGGGCAATGTAATTCAAGTTAGTGATTGTGAGGAAAGAAATGTGGTCTCAGATGACACAAGATACCCTAAATCCAATGTACGCTTTCAAAGTAAATCAGAGTAACAGATTTGTCCATTGTAGTTTATCTGCAATCAGTATTTTTCAACGAGGGAAGTTTTGTATTTTGTATGTTACATGTTATTTAAGCAAAACTAATTTACTGAATTTACTGAAAATAAAATGTTGCAAAAAAAGTTACTAGGAAGAAGTTACAAGAATTTTATGCATGCAGAATGAGTAAAAACAACAACAACCATTTCAAATTACAGTAACTATGTTGTAAATAGGTTTGAACATAGTCTCAGTTGTCACCGCATAATCCTGCTACATAATAACCAAACTAGTAACAGGTCTTAAAGTTGTGTTTACAAGGCCTTGAGCAGAAATTCATTCAACAACTACTGTACTGTATTCAGAAGAACTAGAAAATGTTTAGCATGGTGATGGATGGAGTCCTGGAAAATGAGAGCAGATAATTTATTTTTAATCACCATGTGGCTTTTAAGAGCATAGAGTATTCAGATAGGGCACAGATTTTATTAAAAGAAAATTCAGAAATACACAATCTGTTTGTATCCAATAATTACATGTATTTTATTTATCTTGGTTTTTAGGGATCCGGTCATGGGACACAAACCTCATTGAATGCAACTTGGATCAAGAACTTAAGCTTTTTGTGTCTCGCCATTCGGCTCGATTCTCTCCAGATGTGCGGGGTAGGTTTTATTTTTCTGTCTTTACCCATAAACAGCATAAAAGAATGTAAAAAAACTTACTGGCATAATGGAACATGATTTCAGTTTAATTCATTAAACTATTATTTCCCCCTATGGCAAAACAAGCCTTTTGGATAATGTGTGTTCATGTATATAGAATTATTCGTGGCTCTTCTGTTAAAAATAACACCACACAGTGGATATAAACATGGGATCACAGCCATAGTCTGTAATTCAAACATGCTTGCAAGGAAGTAAGTCTCATTGAACTCAGGGGGATTTAATTCCCTGGAAATATTCCTAGTTGGGCAAAAAGCCTTGTAAACAGCTATGCTGTGTGTCACGGCCACCCGGATCTGGTCCCAGCTCACAAGAGACCTCACTCCGTTGCAGCTTATTTACAGGAAAAGTTTATTGAAGATTTCTGCTTCTCATACAGTTCAGCATTGTGGCCGTACGTCTGCCACGTTAGACCGCTGAAGTCCCCTCTGACTCCTCCCCTCTTCCGCACCAACTTAATAGCCTGGCTCTAGACCACCTCTTCCTCTCCTTTCTTTTCCGCAGGGTCTTCCTGCCCCCCTGGGTTCCCTCTCTCCGTGACTCGCCTGAGGCTGAATCCTCTGCCGCCTCTTCCCCCCTCTTTCTGGCTTTAGGGCCGGGCTCCTCCCCTGAGCTCTCTCCACTTCCGCGCGCCTCTACGCTTGAACTTGGCGCGCGTACGTTGCTGCTGACCTTTCTTTCGACCGCTACACCACCCCCTGCTCTGCTCTCCACCCTTTCCGGCTGAACACCCTGCTCCAACCCCCTCTCTCTGTTCTCTCCTAATCCTGCTCCCTCCGAGAGGCTGACGACTCCACCCCCTTTACTCCGTTCCGGCTGAGACGTCTCTTGCTTCCTCTGTCTTCCACTGGGCTCCTCTCCGCTTCTCCCTTCTCCTCCCCTTTGCTTGATTAAGGTAACCCCCTTTTGAGAATCCTCTGACTCGCTGCTCAGACTCGTGGATTCCCTCAGAATTCCGTCATCTTCTTCCTCATCCTTCTGCCCCTCCTCCCACTCGCTCTCCGTCTCCTCTGTCATCTCCTCCTCTCTCCCAGAAACCCTGACATCCATCCCCCCCTCGAAGCCCCCCCTTCCCCCCTCCCGCTCGCCGGGGACCGGTTGTGGAAACTGCGGCTCTTCGGGGGTAGGCTCAGGATACAGGTCGTCTACGTCAATGTTCTCTGCTGGCAGTTCTGTGTAAGTGTATTCGAAGTCGGGTTCTTCCCCCAAATGCTTCTCAGTCTCTGCTTCCATCGCTACTTCCTCCGGTGCTGCCCGCCAAGGACCTATCAGCCACCTCTTACGCCATTCCTCCTCTGGCTGCTCCTCCCACCAATAAGGGGTTTCCGTGTCCACCCCCGAGCACGATCCCCTGGGCGGGCTTGATTCTGGTGTTCTTCCCTCGGGGGAAGAGAAACCCCTGAACGTGCTATCTGACAATGTGGGTGTGAAAAGCCAGTCATCAAAGTACTCAGCTGGCATGGGTCTATGTGGGAAAAGTGCATGGAACTCTTCTTTCAAAAGGGGTTCGTCTAACTCGTAGCCTGGCACCCAACTATTAGCAGCGGCTGGTGTGCCCTCCCTGGCAAGAAAATATTCAACTCCCTCCTCCCCCCATCTCGAGTCCAGTATCTCTGTGACCTCGTTAAGAGGTTCTGGTCTTGGCGATTCCCCCCTCTCAGGCGCCCTCCTACGTGGCTCTGGGGGTGCTCCTGACTCTTGAAACCTGTGTGGGGTTTTGTAGGGAGTGAGCACCGACCTATGAAAGACCGGGTGCACCCTGGAACCTTCCGGAAGGGCTATACGAAAAGCCACCGGATTGATCTTAGCCTCAACTTGATATGGCCCTAGCTGCCTGTGTCCTAACTTCTTCTTGGCCAATGACCTGGCCGGCATCGCGTGGGCTGCTAACCACACCCAGTCCCCAACCTGGATGTCCTCTCCCGCCCTCCTGTGCTTATCGGCCTGCACCTTATACGCCTGTTTTGCCAGCTCCAAATGTCTCCGCAGCTCCTCGTGCACCTCTTGCAATTCCGCTGCAAACTGGTCGGCATCTTGAGGCCCCCCCCCTCCTGGTGCCGCAAATCTCGGGAAGGTTCTGGGATGACGGCCATTGTTCGCGAAGAAAGGCGTCACCCCGGTGGAAGCGTGTTTCGTGTTGTTGTAGGCGAATTCAGCCATCGGCAGATAGTCCACCCACGCCGCAGGTCGCTGGTTGGCGTAGCACCGCAGGTACTGCTGCATGATCGCGTTGACCCTCTCCGCTTGACCGTTGGTTTGTGGATGCCTCGCCGATGTCAGGTTGATTTTGACGTGCAAGATGCCCAGAAGCTTTCGCCAGAAAGTGGAAACAAACTGGCGCCCCCTGTCGGACAAGACGGACTGCGGAAGTCCATGCACTCTGAAGACGTGATCGATGAAGAGCTTTGCGGTCTGTTCTGCCGTCGCCACCTTGGCACAAGGGATGAAGTGCGCCATCTTGGTGAACAAGTCCACCACCACTAACACCGCCGTCTTACCTCTGGAGCTGGGCAGGTCTGTAACAAAGTCCAACGCTACCCTCTCCCATGGTTGCTGCGGTGTCTCCAGCGGTTCTAGCAATCCCGCCTGCTTCTGGTGCACTGGTTTGGACCTCTGGCAGATATCACACCTGGCGACGTAGTCCGCCACCTCTCCTCTCATCTGGGGCCACCAAAAGTCTCTAGCCACCAACTCCATCGTCTTTTCTTTGCCGAAATGGCCTGCACTAGGGGCGTCATGCAACTGTTGCAGAACCTTGGCTCGAAGATCGTCGGTGGGCACGTAAAGGGCACCCTTACGAGTCAAAAGTCCATCTTGTAATTGAAACTCATCGTTGTGTCGCGACCCTCCGCGTAGCTCCTCCATCTTAGACTGTGCAAACTGATCCCTTTGCAACGCGCGTCGCACCGCGTCCAGGTCGACTGCGATGGTAGCGCACGTCCACGCCTGCGGTGCGAAAATGTGCTTTGCTGCGATTGGAGCTGCTTCCTCCAAGTATTGCGGCTTTCGGGACAGCGCGTCTGCAATAACATTGGAGTCTCCTGGGATGTATTCTATTTTGAAGTCGAAGTCCGCAAAGAACTCCGCCCAGCGCATGTGTCGCTGGGTCTGCAACTTAGCCGTCCGCCAATACTCTAAGTTCTTGTGATCCGTGCGGACCTGCACCGTGTGCTTGGCTCCTATTAAGAAGTGTCGCCACGCTTTGAAAGCTGCATGAATGGCCAACAACTCCCTGTCCCATATGGTATAATTGCGCTCCGTCTTGCTGAGCTTCCGGGAGTAGAACGCACCCGGTCGCCAGTTGCCTTGTGAATCCTCTTGCAAAAGAACGGCCCCAACCGCTCTATCCGACGCATCGGTCTCTACCCGCATGGGTCTGCCGGGATTCACGTGGAGCAGCTGCTCTTCGGAGGCGAAAAGACCCTTAAGCGTCCGGAAGGACCGCTCCGCTTGTTCGGTCCAGACGAACTTCTTCTTCTTGGAACTGAGGGTGTCAGTGATCGCCGCCGTCGCGTTCGCAAAACCTTTAATAAACTTGCGGTAAAAATTGGCAAAGCCGATGAACCTCTGGACCTCTTTCCGATTTCGAGGGCTTTTCCAGTCCAACAGCGCTTGAACCTTAGCCCTGTCCATGGCCAGTCCCTCGTCGGACAACTTGTAGCCAAGGAAATCAACCTCTCTGACATCAAACTGGCACTTTTCCAACTTGGCGTACAGCCTGTGTTCCTTCAGCCTCTGCAGGACCTCCCTCACGTCCTTATCGTGATCCTCCGGCGATTCCGAGAAAATCAGGATATCGTCGAGAAAGCAGACACATTTTTTGTAGAGGAGACCTGCTAGCACGTGGTGCATAAATGCTTGAAAAACGTGGCTGCCATTTTGGAGGCCGAAAGGCATGACTCTGTATTCGTATGTGCCCAGAGGGGTGAACATGGCGGTCTTCCACTCATCTCCTTTCCGGATGCGGATGAGATTGTAAGCTCCACGTAGGTCCAGCTTGGTGAAAATCTTGCCCCTCCTGACGGTCGCTAAAAGGTCGTCAATCTTGGGCATGGGGAAAGCTTTGGGCTTAGTCAAGCTGTTGATGAACCTGTAATCCACTATAAGCCTTTTTTGGGGCGTGTCCTTCTTCTTCACAAAGAAAACAGGGCTGCCTCCCGCTGCTTTAGATTCCTGGATGAAACCGCGCTTGAGGTTATGGTCTATGAACTCCCGAAGCTCTTGCATTTCGTCCTCCGACATGGAGTACAGCTTGGCAGCAGGCAATTGCGCCCCTGGCACTAAATCAATCGCGCAGTCGTAAGGTCTATGAGGCGGCAACTTGTCAGCTTCCTTCTCACAGAAAACCTCCAAGAAGTCCTGGTACTTGTGAGGCACTGTTTGCACCATACTCAGATGCAATGGCTGCTCAGCTTCTCCTCCCTGATCGGTCTGAAAGCAATGCTGAGCACAATACGATGAACAAAAGTTGATCTGCCTCTGGTACCACGCAACCGCGGGACTGTGCCTCTCCAGCCAACTCATGCCTAACACGATGGGTGTGTCCGATAAGTGGGTGACATTGAAACTAATAAGCTCTCGATGGTTGCCAATCTGCATCATCATGGGAGGGGTTTGCTGCACCACTTGCCCCCCCAGCAACTTCCTGCCGTCCACCGTGACCACGTTCAGAGGCGTCGTTGCAGGCAGGAGCGCCATGTTGTGCTGCTTAACGAACTGCAGTCCCATGAAGTCGGCGTTGCTTCCCGAATCGATCGTTATTGGAACCTCAAGGAGTCTCCCATCAGGCAACTGGAGTGTTGCTGTGAGCAGAACTGCCGGTTTGGGAGGCAAAGGGTCCACGCTCTGCAGTGATGCTGGGGGCTTGTCTACAGATCCGCCTGGCTGAGCCCCAGTAGCTCTGCTTCCAGCCAGGCACTGTCGTTTCCCTGAAGCTGCTCCCCTGGTTGCACCTCTGCTGTTACAGTTGCCAGCGCTGCAGTGTGCTTCTGGAGCCTCTGGGGGCACTCTTTCGCCATATGGTGCGCACTGTCACAGATGTAACACTTCCTGGTTCCTCTAGGAGGCTTCGCTTTGGCTGCACCAGGGACAGGGCTCTGGGATGGCGTCTGAGCCCTAGCACCACCAATCTCCATTGGCTCCTCTCTGTCCTTCCCCATTGGCGAGGGGTGCGCACGGCTGAAGTCCCTGTGCCCAAAAGGGAGAGTCCTTGCTTGCGCACGCGCTTGGGGCCCGTCCTCCTCATGCCACGGACGCCCCTCATGTCGAATTCCAAGAGCTAAAGCCCGTTGCACCACGTCTTCTAGGGTCTGGGGTCTGTCCCCCCTAGCGATCTCATCCTTGATGGGGGGGCTCAATCCCTCCCAAAAAAGATCTCTGACCGGTTTACTGTCCTTTGGCCAATCTAAGGCGGTGAGCAATGCAAAAAATTTAGAGTGGTATTGGCGCACAGTCGCTTTCCCCTGCCTCAGCCCGTGCATTTGACGGCGCGCAATGTCCACATCCACAGAGGATTGAAAACAAGAATCCATCGCTTTGATGAACGCAGTTGAATCGCGACGGGCCGGTCCATCTTCGCGCCACAAATTGCGTAGCCAAGCCCTGGCCTCCCCATGCAGGTGCGAAACAATGAACCCCACTCTCTCCTCCTCATCTTTAAAATCGTGACGGAGTAAGTGCAGTGCATATACAACGTCCGCTCTGAAATTGGGATAGTCTTGCAAGTTGCCATTAAAATGCGGAACTAGGGCACCCCCCCTCCGTCCAAGCGCAATGCCCTCCGCTCTGGATCCCGGGGCCCCCGCCTTGTCCGCGCGCTCCCACCTTGCCTGCAAATCCTGGCACGTCTTCTCCAAGTCGTCATTCTTCTTCTGCGAAGCAATGACTGCCGATGTGAGAGCGGTAACCTGATTCCGCAATGCAACCAGCTGCTCCTCAGCGCTCATGGCTGCTCCCGTTCGTGAGCTTCGCAAAAAAAAAATTTTTGCTTTCAGAGAGGGGACTTACTGTCACGGCCACCCGGATCTGGTCCCAGCTCACAAGAGACCTCACTCCGTTGCAGCTTATTTACAGGAAAAGTTTATTGAAGATTTCTGCTTCTCATACAGTTCAGCATTGTGGCCGTACGTCTGCCACGTTAGACCGCTGAAGTCCCCTCTGACTCCTCCCCTCTTCCGCACCAACTTAATAGCCTGGCTCTAGACCACCTCTTCCTCTCCTTTCTTTTCCGCAGGGTCTTCCTGCCCCCCTGGGTTCCCTCTCTCCGTGACTCGCCTGAGGCTGAATCCTCTGCCGCCTCTTCCCCCCTCTTTCTGGCTTTAGGGCCGGGCTCCTCCCCTGAGCTCTCTCCACTTCCGCGCGCCTCTACGCTTGAACTTGGCGCGCGTACGTTGCTGCTGACCTTTCTTTCGACCGCTACACCACCCCCTGCTCTGCTCTCCACCCTTTCCGGCTGAACACCCTGCTCCAACCCCCTCTCTCTATTCTCTCCTAATCCTGCTCCCTCCGAGAGGCGGACGACTCCACCCCCTTTACTCCGTTCCGGCTGAGACGTCTCTTGCTTCCTCTGTCTTCCACTGGGCTCCTCTCCGCTTCTCCCTTCTCCTCCCCTTTGCTTGATTAAGGTAACCCCCTTTTGAGAATCCTCTGACTCGCTGCTCAGACTCGTGGATTCCCTCAGAATTCCGTCATCTTCTTCCTCATCCTTCTGCCCCTCCTCCCACTCGCTCTCCGTCTCCTCTGTCATCTCCTCCTCTCTCCCAGAAACCCTGACACTGTGTATCATATTTTGCACACGGGTTCTGTTTCTGGACAAACATTTTTGCAGAATTCTACATTTTCCTCATATACTACCTTTTGTGCAATAAAATAATAGTGCAAAGAAAGCCCCACTGAATTGAATGGTGCTTACTCTCAGGTAACTGGGGTTAACACTTCCACCTAAACTGTAACTCTGCATATCAGTTACATTTAAAATAATTGGGCAGAGTGCTTAAGTGGTTATAGATTGACATGGAAATTTGAATAAGCAAATTGTACTTAATGGCCACCCAAGGCATTACCATTTTTTTGCTGCTGCATCATCATGTTAGGCTTGTGGTCTTCTAGATCCTTTACACATGTACTATTGGCAAGCCAGGTGTCTTCCATCTTATATTTGTGCTGCTGGTTCTTCCTGCCCAAGTGTAGAACCTTACATTTGTCCCTATTGAAATTCATTTTGTTAGTTAGGACCCTGATATAAAGATAAATTAAACACATTCTGGGTTGGCTCTTCTGCAAGCATGTGTGTTCACATGCCTTTCCTGACCCAGTTCTCTTCACAAGACTCCTGTAAGGAGGGAAAGTGTTGTGTTAAGTGGCTAACACTTGTCTGGGGTGTCTGTATGTTCAAGTTTATAAATAAAATACTAGCAAGTCTTCACTCACACTCAGGATGAAATTTAGTAATTCTTAAGTCTACCCATGGAGCTTAGTGAACCTGCTCATAAGCTGAAATGACCTTCTGAAAGGTCCTGTCAAAACCTTTAGGAATCTCACTCTCTTGTTGGAAAGTGTTGGGATGTTTATCAAGCTGAACTTGCTTGTTTTGGTCTAGTCCAGGCATGGCCAAACTTGGCCCTCCAGATGTTTTGGGACTACAACTCCCATCATCCCTAGCTAACAAGGATCAGTGGTCAGGGATGATGGGAATTGTAGTTCCAAAACATCTGGAGGGCCAAGTTTGGCCATGCCTGGACTAGTCCAAAACAAGCAAGTTCAGCTTGATAAACATCCCAACACTTTCCAACAAGAGAGTGAGATTCCTAAAGGTCCCACTTAGTTAGGAGTAGAGCAATCATATCCCCTGATACACATTGCTGAAAAGGAATTATTGGGGTGCTGGCTTCATTGCTGCAGTTGTCCCTGCTGCACCTGCTTAAAGTGTGGTGATGCTACTGCTGACAGCATCAATCCCTGCAGCAGCTGTCATAAGACCTCAAAAGCAGATATTTTAGGGCAGGGTGGTGGTGTGCTATGATGTTGGCTCTGTTTGATTCAAAGGTGGTCCACACCTGAGGAGGAGATGAATCCAGGCCTCTGTGCTAGTCTGTAGCTGGCAGGGCAAAAAACAAAGCTTGATCCTATCAATGGAAGAGCCTGCTGCTCCATTCTACCCCAGCCTTGGATTAGGACTGTTCTCCTAGTCACAAGGAATTAGCCCCAGTGTACACATGCAGCAGAATTAGGCAGTAGAAATGGGCTGCATTGCTCCAGGCAGGGGTCTTCCCTTTCAAAATAATCTTCAGATTTATTTTAGATATACTTCCTGCTGTGTAGACTTTATACTTGCAGGGGATTTCTTTAATGTAAGAAAGCAGTGTGAGTCTGTTCCTCAAGTCTGAAGAGGTAGAGTCAATTCTGTCATCTTAGTCTGTTGTATGCATAGCCTTACATTCTTAGAGGCGATCTGTTCAATACAGAATACTTTGGTGGGAGGAAAAACAGCCTCTCCGTAACTGTAGAACTTGAACAAAAACTTATTGTCTTACAAAAAACGAGTAGCAACATAGGCAACCTTATAATGAGCTACTTCAAGGATCCTGTAGAATGCTAGGACTGGCTATCACCAATGACATTCTGATTATTCTTTTCTGCCTTGCACTGCATAGTATTTTGGACTGGCCTGGATCACACTGCTGTTTTCTTTTGCAGTAATTTCATTCGTTTTCTTGCAGCATTGCATCAGATTTTGTAGCAGAAACTATAACTGGCGATTGCATTTCTCCCCCCCCCCCCAAATCAGAAAAAAATGGCTCTGGGTTATTTTGGGCTTTTACAAAACAATGAAACAAATATGTAGATGTAGTCTTCTAAATGGCTGTGTTCCACAAGTTCAAAAGTATGTTTACAGTATTGTACACTATAGTGCTGAGTTTATGAGCCAATTTCATATTTGTTTGAAGATACATCCTTTTTTTTAATGTAGTGAGAGAGGATAGGTGAGATTTTATTCCTAGAGTATTTAACATAAAATCTGATTTAATAATACTCTAATGTAAATGTTTTAAACACTGATGCAGCTTAACTACTTGTGGCACTATTGCAATGCTGTTCTAATCCTGACTTGATGATGTTTTGTGAATCTGCATTCCTCTTTGCATATTCTCTGCACACTTCTTGCCACCCTCGGCTCCTTTGGGAGGAAGAGCGGGATATAAATTCAACTCAGTAATGATTTTTTTTTTTTAAATCCATCCTAAGGATATATATGGTGACAACGCCAAATTTAAGATTAGGTTTTAAGAAACACCACATGGTTGATTCAAAGCTGTGTGCCTTTCTGCGCAGTGGGAAGCTAATGTACAAAGGGTTTGTCTCCTTTCAGATTCCATGCTAGTTGTATAGCGCATATACTATAGTAGAACTGGGAAGTACCTTCAGATGTGGAGCTCAGTGTATACTTCTAAGGATCCAGGTGTGTGCATTGAAGCCACTGGATTGGATGTGAAATTGGAGAAATCACTGCAGCAAATGTCTCACTTTGATCAAAGGCTGTTAAGTCTCTTAACGTGGCCAGTGTGTTTGATAGCTTCATTCAAGAACTAAAATAATGCAAATCCTCCTTTTCAAATGAATAAAGCAGGATTATATTATCTTTTGAATGGAAAGATTTGGTGTACTCTAGGAAATATTTTCCAGGAACAATATTTTTGGTCTAGACTTGTACGCTTAATCTGTCATTGTGTCGGATTACAGTTTAATTGCATGTGACTAATTCATCACCACCTTTATGGCGTGCAGTTGTGGATATGTTTCATGAACTGCAGTATTTGAACAAAATGCTGGAAAGAAATGTTCCAGGCGTGGAAAGCAATTTGTCTTAAACCTGAAACCCCTAAGAATTATTTAAAAAATCAAACAAGGTTCATTTTCAAGACACTAAAAATTACCATTATAGGATGCATCAGTGTTTATCCTAGCTGCATAGTTAGAAATGCAATCTGCCTTGTACATTTGCCCATTTCATTGTCTCTGTGGGCCTTTGTTCTTCCATTCCTTACAATGCCAAGCCAAGGATGCTTCTGTGACTGTAGTGACAATAGGCAGTGAAACCCTGTAAGATGGAGGCACCTAAGCCTCATCATACACAAAGTAGAGTTTCGCTTCATGAGATTACAGTACCCTTGCTGTTTAAGACGAACTGAGGTCAAACAACAAATTTTGCACTGGTGTCGGCATTGTGTATTTTATGTTAAACAAACGAGCTGTCTAATTAATGGTTGCTATGACAACAAAGAAACCCAAATGTCATAATGCAGTGGTAATCAGCTTGTTCAGGGGGGCGGAGCCAGTGTGATGCTTCCATTTGCAGCAGAAGGGCAAAAAGGATGACTACCACACTAAATGCAGTCTTGCTGTATCCAACCCATGCCCCATATTACATTCTTGAAAGTGTCCAAGAGCAGAAACGACAAGGGAAAAGAACTGATGAAGGATTAATGGAGAATTAAACCCATGCTCATGGTGGAATCCTGCTGATGCTCATGGGAAGGGCTTTTGATGTAGCATACATATCTAATAACAGAAGAGGAATAGAGGGTATTGACCAATTCACCTTTCCTCTACAACCCATCCACCTTGTTTAGTGAATTCCTCAACTCTCTGGAGTCTATTTTTAGATTGTGCTGGGGGGTTTCAAGGGAAATCAGAAAAGGCCTCCCTTCTTCTGTTAAGGGAGGTATCCAAAGGAACAAAAGACCTTTCTGGAGCATAAGTGCATCAACTGGCTTCTACCCCCATGTTTTTACCAATCTGTCTCACGATACCTTGAAAGGAGGAGGTATAATTGCAGTGCTATACACATTTACTTGGAGAGTAAGTCCTGTTGAATTCAGTGAGGCTTTAATGGCCCCATGGAAAAGACTAGTATGTTAAAGTCATCAATATTCCAATATTAATTCTTTGATTAATATATTTATACCCGTTCATTATCCCACAAAACTATGTTTCAAAGAACACTTTCTTAATTATCAGCAGGCATTTCTATTTTAAACTTTAAGCTATGTTTGCTCTCTACTTCTAATATTACATGGAATGATGAACCAATTAGGAATGGAGACTGCACAAGCCTGAGTTGTAACTGAATGGCCATTTCGGTCTTAATACTTGAACTGCTTCACAACTGGATAGCTGTGGCATGCTAGTATTCACCTGCTAGGCATTTGATCTTGTGTGCTTTTCATTTTAACTCCTTAAAATAAATCACAAAGCATGTGCATGCCACTGGATTATTGGACACGGTGTATTTTAACATAATAGGGAAATATTGGGTGTGGTTCAAGCAGTGCTGGTTTCCATCCAGTTTCATTAGTATACTCACAAGGTGCATGTTGAAGTCTGTGCAGAATAGAGAGCTGCAACCACTGGAATGTAGCGAGAACAGCTGTGCATTCCAAAGAGGTTTTATGTTTTATAGTAGTGGATAGGAAGGAGTAGCTGCAAGCAGAGAGCTGTAGTTAGTTACCTTCCTTTTCCTCCATTCCTTGGAATGGTTTGTTCTCTACCAGCTGACTTGGAGCACTGTGAAGCAATATTGTGAAATAATGGTTTAAATGCATTCCAGCTTTGTCATCTTGCTTTGCAAAAACATTTAACATTTTCGAAGGATAGCTAGCATGCCCACTTACTGCATCCAACATTTGAGACTCTGCTTTGTGTTCTAGCAGTTTTAGAGCGGTGACTGGCAGGTACAAAAAACATTTGCAGCTCCCAGACTGTGGATCACCCTCCTCTGGGAGGTTTGGTTGGATCCCTCTCTTATGACCATCACCAGATCTATTGTTGACCTTCTTATTTTGTTTATTTGATAGCTTCTGAACTTCTCTTCCCTTTGCAGTCGTTTTTGTTTTGTTATGCTGACTTGCATCTACATCTCTTACCCCTCTTGTTTTTATTATGCTGGTTTGTTTAATTTTGTAATTGGAAGGGAATCCCACTTTTGAGGGGGTAGTTGTTAGGATTGATAGGTGAGGTTTAATATTTGGGGAAATTTTAAAAAAACTAATGTGAAGTTTTAATACTATTTACTTTATTTATTAAATTTATGTCCTGCCCTTCCTCCCGTAGGTGCTCATAGTAGATATACTGTGGTGCAAAGAATATTCAATACCCCATGGCACAGCAGTTTTGCAAATTTGCAAAGTTAAAGCTGCTTCAAAAACTGAAGCAGCTATGCAACTGTTTCATTAAACTCATAAAGAGCAGTCTTAAGATTTCTGATAGCAGAAGAGTGTTATTTCTGGAATAACTCATAAGAGTGGATCATAATGGCTTGGCAGATCTTTGGATTATTCCACTCTGACTCCCCTAATGGACTGAAATCTTCAATGCACATCTTTATACTTTCACTTGGAGAGAAAGAAAATGGTGACTAGGAGACAGAGGTTAGATTCATTTAGCTGATTCATGCCGATGGATCCGTCCTTAGTTTTCTCCGTGGAGGCGTTGCTGTTAGCAACTGTACCAAAGCATTGCTATCTGTAGCTACACAGTAACCATGAGTTGGGGAAAACAGATGTCTTAAAGGTTCCCTGGATTGTGTTCATTCTGTAGGGTGGGGGGAAGCCCTATGATTTCACCAACTGTAAGTAGCATTAAAACTGAATGTGTTTTTAAGAAGCAAAGTAAAATATGTGCTGTTTCAAACCTGGTTTCTGTATTGTGCACAGTGCTGGCCTTTAAAGTAAAATAGCTTTCTGGATACATGAGCTAAGACGTTTGATGCTGAAAAAGAGGGCAACAAAGTCCTCCCCCCCAAAAGGTTATTGACTTCAGGATACTGCAAATATAATGCATTTCCAGTATGGAATGAAGTTCTATGTAGGACAAAGTGTGGCATTCATGGGATGAATTTCACCTTGAGTGCATATGTGATTTCTATGTAGAAGACATGTAAAACTTTGAGAACCACTTCTGTGCTGAACTAATAATGAAAACCAATAACATGCAATCTTGCATGTGAAAAGACTAAAATTTCTGTGGTTCCTCCCTACCCTTGATGCCCTAAGCATGTGTTTATTTTGCTTTATGGTTAATCTAGCCCTGATTAAGCAGCAGCTAAAAGGTGGCAGGAGGAGGCAAAGCTCGTAAAAAAACCAAAGCCCAGGGTCTGGGCATTCCAAGGGTGGTGGTTGCCTTAAATACAGTACTGGCATCCACAAGAGTCCCAGTAGATTCTGGAACTCGGAAGCTTCTGTTTATTTTTTTCTCAATAGAATTGGTAATTTATCAGATCTGACTAAATAACTTTCACCTTAACTTTTTGAAGATTTTTGTTGTACACCTTTTAAATGTTTTAGCCTTCTGAAAGATATATTAGGAGAGTCATAAAAGCCCATTTGCTCTAATGTGTCTGAAGACAGGATTTAGCAGTCTGCTAATTTAATATTACTCGTAATCATTTGTCCTAGTCTATTGAATTTTTAAAGTTGTCATTATCAGTTTTAAGCTGCAGCGCTCCAATTTCTGAGAAGTTCATTAAGACTTAAAAAGATTTAAATATTCTTCAATAGGTAATAAGGAGCCTTCAAATTTGGCACTTATTAAAAACTTACAATTGTAATATTTTACTGTCTGCATTTTTTGGCTAATTATATTTATTTTTAAAAGATTTTTTTAAGGGGGAAGGTTTCATGTAGAAACAAAACAGATCTTGTACAATAATTCCAAAACCTTAGCACAGTTTGGTTATTTGTGTATGGCACAGTAATTAAGTCTTACGGTATCTCCTTGGAGGTGAATCACAGCATGATTCCAAAATCACATATAGAGTTTGTGGCTACTCCATTTGTATTCATAAAGAGACCCAAGTGGGAATGGCTGCTTTGCCCCTAACAACTCCCCTCTCCCCATTAAACCCTATAATTACATCAAGAATTATAATTTGTCTTTGGCTTCAGTGGGATAATGTCATTGCATGTCAAGTTGGGGATTATCAAGTGGAAGGAGACCCTGCTGACATTGTCATTTTATGTTAAATAGGAGAATCTGATTTTAATTCATCTCATAATGATTCAGTAGAGTATAGCCATTTACTAGGCAAGTTAATAGGAGCATCTATATAATAACCCTTTACCACCAATTACAAGCAAGACAGGAGACACAAAACTATTTCTATAGAATCATTAGTTCAATAAATAGGAGTAGCTGTGTTTCAGCTGTTACACTACATGGCGCAGTCTGAGAATTCAGGAATCCAATGCTTAAAGTCAGTGGCCCCCTTTATTCTCAACTTTACAAATGAATAAATAAATGAATAGAATATAAAAAGGGTTGCAAATTGTGGAGTTAGGGTTCTTTTAAAAAGTTTGCTTCCTCTGCCTACGAAACCATTATTAGCATTTTAAAATGGGCAACAAACTTGATGTGCTTCTTCTTCCTTCCCACCAGCCATTCCCTGCCCCAACACAGCTCCTGCTTCTTTTCTTTTCTTCTCCATCAATTGCTCCCTGCCATTCTTACCAATGCTACAATCTACAGAGCTCCCAATCCTTCAGTCCCAGAGCATGGAATAAAAGCAAGTCACTCTTGCATCTCTACCACGTATGAATGAGAAAACTAGCCTCTCCACTCACTCATAGCACTGAACTGCCAGAAAGCTGCAGCACATTTGGGATGATTATCTTCCATGTTGGCTATCAGAATGGCTTACTTTGTACCATCAAACAAATCTTATTTGCTTTTCGGTTTGCTTTTTCATCAAATTCTGTAATTTCAAAGCACGACAGCTTTATAGGAATTAGGCATCCTCATTTTAGATAATTGGTTAGGTTTATGTTGTTGCTATGGGACGCGGGTGGCGCTGTGGGTTAAACCACAGAGCCAAGACTTGCCGATCAGAAGGTCGGCGGTTCGAATCCCCGCAACAGGGTGAGCTCCCGTCGCTCGGTCCCTGCTCCTGCTAACCTAGCAGTTCGAAAGGATGTCAAAGTGCAAGTAGATAAATAGGTACCGCTTCGGCGGGAAGGTAAACGGCGTTCCCATGCGCTGCTCTGGTTCACCAGAAGCGGCTTAGTCATGCTGGCCACATGACCTGGAAGCTGTACGCCGGCTCCTTGGCCAATAAAGCGAGATGAGCGCCACAACCCCAGAGTTGGCCATGACTGGACCTAATGGTTATGGGTCCCTTTATCTTTATGTTGTTGGTTGGTTGGTTATTTTACAACTAATTGTCCATGTTTGGAGCAAGAAATAACATAAAAATACAGTAAACAAGGTTTGATTTGAATAAAACTAGGTTGTTAGGGATGGTTTAAGAGAGAGAGAGAGTTCAGATCATGCTGACCCAAGGATCCTTATAGTCAGCATCTTCCTTTCAGCCAAAAAAGGCCCATCACAAAGGGTTACATCCAAATACAAAATTCAAGTAAAAAAAAAAAAGCACTCACACAAAAAATAGACAGCAAAGTCTTAATGTTAAAAGAAACATTAAAAGCCAAATATTAAAAGCATTGGTGTTTCTGATTAAAAGAGCAGTCCATGCAAAGATACCAAAGAGAGCAAGTGTAAATCCTTAGGGAGCAACTCCTCTTTTTCAGGGTCCCAGGCAGGATGGGCCAGGCAGGTATAAAAGCTTAACCCCTTAATGGTTCAAGCGCAGTCACTCCCCTGTAGCAATGTCTCTAACAATGGCCATTGAAATACTCTAGGGAAGTCCACAATAAGGTCTTTCCTCCATTGTTTGACCCTCTTCAAGTGGCATTCATACAGCCTGTAGATTGGAAATGATGGCTAATAACTCTTGACAACTCATCTTCTATGTGTTTTTATTAATCCCTCTTAAAGCCATCTAAGCCAGTGGCAGTGAATTTTTCCAAGTTAATTATATGCTATCTGAAAAAGTACTTTCTTTTTGGGTGCCATACTTTCTTTTTGCTCCATACTATTAATAAATGTCAATCATATTCTGCTTTAATTATGTTAATTTCTCCCCCCAAAAAACTAGTTTTTCAAAGGGAAGATCTTCCTTCTCTGTATGTTTTTCTAACTTTACGGTACCCCTTTGAAATGCTGGCTATCAGAATTGCACACAGCACTCCAAATGTGACTGAACCATAGGTTAATATGATTTTGATTGTTTTTTGCTTGCTTTGAACTTGTGGATTGCTTCTACAATAAAAAAGTGTATAAGGTAATGTGCAATAGAAGTTATTGCCTGCTTTTTAACCAGTAGCTGGCACTAAAAAAAGTTGTTATTCACAACCACTTGCTTATAAAAGTTTAATTGTATTCCCACTTAAGCTTCTGCATATGAATACTACTAATGCTGAATATATTAAATATTTATTAACAGTTTCCATTGCCTGTTTTTTCTAAAAAAAGTAAATTTGACCACAAAAGCACCAGTCATTAAATATCACTGAAAACTGGCTTTCTAACATGTTAGAATCATTATTGTCCCTGCTGTTATTATTAGAATGTAAAAAAATAACATCAGCTCAAACACTTCCCTTGTGTTCTGATACAAAAACTATTATTTTTCTGCATATCCCCAGCAATAAGGTATGAAAGACATTTGACAGTAACCAAAAGGCCCCGCCCAAGTCCCTGTGAACAGAATCCCCTGAGCGCTTTAGATTCTGAGCGATACCTCTCTTTCAGAGATTGGGCTCCTGTGGAGACAGGGGGAAATGTCATGTAATTCTTGACTTGGTCTGGGAAGATGACAGTTCAAAACCTTACTCAAAACATGAAGGTCTTGGGTAGCATTCAATTGAATACAGGGTGATCCTTGAAGGGAAATCCTGGGTGCAGGAGGAAAAATGCAGGCTTTAGCCTGAATCACGAGAGGAAGAGGTGTATGCACCCCAGCCCTTCTCACTGTCTTCACTGCTGCCATCAAGTGGGTATATTTATTTCCTAGCTACATCCACCAAACATCCCCTGACATCTGGAGTGTACTTACCCACCCTGCCAGCTCTCTGTACTAGGTGGTGTGGTGAAACAATTTGCCGTAGGGTGAATAACAAGGCCTCAGACAGCAGTATGCCAGAACAAATGTAGCTTTTGGAAAGGTTTTTGTAAGGCAGACAGTTGAATATTTTCAGGAGGAGGAAACCCTAATTTTAAAATGGTTTGAACTGTTAAACTCTCAATGTTCAGCTTTGTCTGCTCCAGGAGCCAATAGATTCACTGTAGCTCTTGGCATCTTCCTTCTGATTTTGGCTCTCCTTTCTCTGTTTGGTTATACTTGCATACACCATTTTCACACACACACCCCTCAAACTCTTGGCCCTTATGTGTCAGGCTAAACTTGACTCTAGTACTCAGAAATATCAGTCACCCGGTGCAGGAATGGGCGGAGGTTGTGGCCCAACATCTCCTCCTTTGCAGCTGACCGTTGGCTCTGGCCCCAGCCTGCTGTGGGGAATGACTAGATTGACATGTGCAGTTCCTCTATGCAAGGACTAAGCAGCTGTGTATTGTGCTCAGGTTTTAACTGCTGCTGTACTAGATTTGAGTGTGAGTATTAAATTGTGTTATGTTGTTCTTGTTTTTTAATTGTAAACTGCCTTGGGGACGTGTTATGTATTGAAAGACGGATTTTCAATTTTTTAAAAATATAAATAATCAAATTACCTTTATATCTTCATTTCTACTGAGAATCTATTGGTAAGGTTGTGCAGATGTTTCAAAATTAGCTGAATATGTGCTCAAACCCATTTGCTCTGCATCCACACTAGTCTGAGAATAGAGCTGAGTCTGCAGTGTGTTAATTCCATATATGGGTAATTTTGGGGTTTTATTCCAGTTCTGTATTTTTATTAAAAAAAATAGTCATCTGTTTTTAACCAATACGCACATAACATATTCTGCAGTGGTCGTGATTTACTGAGCTGCTATGTCAAAGGAAAAAAAATATGTGTTCAGTTATTTTTCCTCCACCCCGTGCTTTTAGTTCTAGTAGTCTTGGCAGTTGGTAAGTGGCTTTGCAATGCTGATACTCCTCTCTACAATCTAAAAGGTTTGTGCAAAGCAAAACCCACGATGAAATACGGGCTGCTGTCGACTCAAGTTTCACTTCACAAAGGAATTGGATGCTTTTAAGCATTGCCATGTCTCTCTGGAAGTACAGTATGTGGGTTTTTTGCTGTTTCTGGAATCTGTTTGCAAAAAGCCCCAACAACCCAGAAGTGCTTACAGGGTAAAAGTTAAACCCATGCAGAGACAAAATAGATGGGTATTCTTATTAAAAGCCCAGGTGGGCTTATTTGCCTGGTGTCACCTTCAACTCCTGGGGTTGATGAGATTGACTAGCATTTGGCTTTTGTCACCTCTGATTTGCCAGGCGCACACACCACCGCCCAACATTGATGCATATTTTATGGCTGAGGGTTAATTAGAACACTATAAAGCTGAAGTAGAGGAGGTTGATTTAAATTCCATCTGTGTGGATTATGATGTAGCGGGGTGCATTAGCATGCAGACAGAATTTCTATACGTATCTTTCAAATGACAAGTGACTTGAAGGCACATCACAATCTGGCAGATCTGCTGTGTGTTATAGAGCTGGCCCACACCTTCATATTAGCACAATTTAATTAGGCAAGAAAGAGCTCCATATCTCTTAAGAGACGAGATGAAATGATAAATCAATATTCCTTCCAAAGGTTCTTTCAAGTAGAAAGTATCGCCTGCTAAACAGGT
This sequence comes from Podarcis melisellensis, assembly GCF_964234715.1. Taxonomy (NCBI): domain Eukaryota; kingdom Metazoa; phylum Chordata; class Lepidosauria; order Squamata; family Lacertidae; genus Podarcis; species Podarcis melisellensis. The sequence goes on from NC_138543.1 coordinate 33,399,920, forward strand.
TTTCTCGTTTGTAAAGAAAAGAAAGGGGAAAAGATGCTAAATATGCTTATTCCTAACAGTTAAACATTCTTTGTCCAATACCAAGTATTAGAATAGATTTGCTTTGTGGCATTATATTGTCATTTCCATTTCCATTATGTTCTTACGTCATGCTGTTTTAGTGTAATATTCAAGCTTGAATAAAGGCAGTGTTTTATTTACAGAGGCTACATGTCATTAGTTTTCTTGAGCTAATAACCACTGCATAAATACCAGAATGTTATGAAAATGATGGACATTTATCTTAACTAACAAATGTACATTTTTGGCATCATTCTCATCTAGCTGGTTCTGATGACTTTCAAAATTGTAACATCTTGCTAATGTACTTAATAAATAAAATGTGATAGTCTGCATGTAGCTGGCTGTTGGGTATTGCACAAGGTCCTCTGAACATTATTTGCTTATGGAGACAGCCTTGTAGTTTACTCCCAGATAACGTGTGCTTGGTAGGTGAATAAGCTATACATTAAGGCAAAAACAAACAAACACCTGAACCACATATTAATAGCCAACTTGCATTTCCAATTTGTCCAGCCATTGCAAAGTGGTAATGGGAAGGGACAGTTTGTAGGGGAGAATTGGTGGGTGGGAGAAGGAAGTTATTCTACTCCTTGCCACTTTCCCCTCCCGCTTCCTACCCACACCCCCAAACTGGGAGTTCTTCCAGGCAGTGTTGGTCTTTTGTATGCACTGATCTGCTGGTACCTGGTCTCTGGGCGTGAAGCAATGCACATGGTGCTCTTGATCAGGATGAAGTGTCAAGATGTACAGGATGACAAAATGGGCTCCACCAACTATTGATCTTGTAGCAGCCACCATGAACTGAGTTAGACCAATTCTTGGTGATCTGAGACACATTTTACTGGACATAGTTACAGAATAGCAATGTCTGTGCATGGGCTTGGGCCAAAATTACTTTCTTTGTTTCCTGTTAGAGTTGGGCCAAAATTACTTGCTTTTTTTTCTTGTTTCCAGTGAACTTTGTGAGTTTTGAGAAGAGCCACCCATTTCTGGCACTTTTTGTATTGCTTTGATGCTGTCCTCTCGACTGCCTCTTTTCTTCTTTGTTGTCCTTAGTCAAGTATGTGCTCACTGAAGTTTTATCTATTTGACTGTGGTTATCCAGATAGTTTTGTCCATGATGTCATGATGTTCTGTTCTAGTATGGTGATGCCATGGATGCCACGGATGCTTAGAAACAAAATAATTTGAGTCACACCACAGTCACTTTGAATGCAGTCATTCCAATTCCCTTTTTGTAAGACTTATTTTTAATGCTGTCAAAGCATGTATTTCACCATTGATTTAAGTATTCATCCCTGAAGTTTTATAATGGATGAGTATAGTTCAGGCATAGGCAAACTTGTCCCTCCTGACCACTGGTCCTGTTAGCTAGGGATGATGGGAGTTGTAGTCCCAAAACATCTGGAGGGCCGAGTTTGCCTGTGCCTGGTATAGTTTCTTCTGTGGAGAAGTTCCCAGTGGAAATGCTAGAAGCTCCCAAGAATTGGCATTACTTAGCTGGAGAAGAAAACATTTGTTATCCAGACCTACTGGATAACAATAACAAAACGGAATGGAATACAGTTATTTTACTACATGAAAGAGCATAAGGGTTTCTTGAAAAAATTAGCATTCACCTGACATTCCACTGTGTGTGCTATTTTTGACTGATGGTGATCTTAAAAGCTTACTGAATATTTTTTTTCCTAAGTAGGTTAAAGTCTTGCCAGTGCTGACACCTTGTCGTTCTGACGGGGTACAATTTATGAAACTAATAACATAGTCATATATAAATTGGCAAATAGGAAGTTACACATCTAAAACAACACTTTATATATGCTACAATCAAATCAAATCTGATATTTCCCAAGAAGATTAAAAGCTCTTTCCTCAAAGTAACAGTTGGTAGCTGTAAGGAGAGTCTGTAATAAATCTGTTTCTTATCACATTAATGGAATGTCTATAAACTTGATTGATTGTCTTTCTGATTGAAAAAAGGCACACACGCATAAAAAAGAAAAAGTAACCACTCTTCTGTTTAAAAGCACAAGAGAATAAAAATGAATTTACACTGTGCTTGAACTCTGATACTGAGAAGGCTAAGATGGTCATTTGTTATATTACATTTATATCTGACCTTTTCTTCCAGGGAGCTCAAAGTAATTTCCATAGCTCTATTCTTGTTCTAATCTCACAACAACCCTGTGAGGTACATTAGGCCAATGGCTGGGTGTGGATTTGAACCTGGATTTCTCTTGACCTAGGCAGTGCTTCATTTACAGAGGCTACATGGTGCCCTCCAGATATTGTGGACTCCAACTCTCATCACCCTTGTTCTAGTCTAAAACTGCTGAAAGGCACCATGTTGGCTACCCCTGCTCTGTCCACTACACCAAACCCGTTGTCCTTGGAAGATGATGCCAAACTTGTGGGTGCTACAAGATTTCACGTCATGTAGGAAACAGTTTCAGCAACTTTCTCCCTGCAGAAGACCTTAAAGAATGAGGGTGTTCATACAACAGGAGACACTCACTTAGGTAATATAACATCATGTGGACTAATATAGCCACAGATGACAATGTTTTAGTATTGTTTGACTGTTTTCTCCATCTCCAACATAATAACTTTTTCTACCTGCCTCCCTTGCCCATGAATTGAGGGTAATGGTGCTGGGTTATCATTTAAAATGGAAAAGGGAAGACAAGGCATTTCATTTTTGAAGAGGAATTAAAATAAGTCGAGTGTTAATAAAGGCAGTCTGTAGTATAGGTGCAGAAGAAGTCACTGTAAGCAGTTCTATATTAGACATGTGGTACTGAAGACAAGCCGTGTTCAGCCAATCCATATTGAGAGTACTAGTATTATGCTACAGGGATAGCAGGTACTTACTACACAATTTGAATACCGTAATTGTACCTCAGCATGACATTTAGGGATGTGAATTCTAATATTGCCCAAGGGCTTAAATTCAGATTAATGCAGTACATCTACTTTTGAAATACTGCTTTCTCTCATTAAAATAAACTAATTCGAGACCCACAGCATCACTCAAATTTTCTTTGTAAGACTTCAAAAGTACCTGAAAGGTATTTTTACTGTAACGTGTGGCTTCAGATTTATAAACCCAGGTTGAATGTCTTGCCATTTTGTAATGAAACTCCTATTCCCTTTTCAGCTATTTTTTGTTGAAATTGGAAAGCAGTTGTTCAGAGTCTGAAAGTTTTTGTATGATAAGGGAGCATTACTCATACGATGAGATCATCTCAAAAGTGATATTTTTTTGCCAACTCTGAAATGAAAAAGGAATTCTGTCCTCCTCTTAACCTTTCACCTTTCTCTGGATTATTTAGCTTAACTGGATAGCTCAATCGGTAGAGCATGAAAATCTTAAACTCAGGGTTGTGGGTTTGAGCTCCATGTTTGGCAAAAAGATTCTGGCATTGCAGGGGGTTGGACTAGATGACTCTCGTGTTCCCTTCCAACTCTATAATTTTATGACTTTATGAAAACATAAATTGTACCCTATTGTACATCAGAAAAGGAACGCCTTTGCTGTGGGTCATAACATTTGGGTGCTGTTGGGTTTGAATTGCTCCCTTGTTGTTCCATTATCCATTTGCTGTTGTTCATTTCATTGCTGCTCTTGATATGAATGTGTCCTTCCCGGATTGTTGAATATTTCTATATTATAGCGCTACATGTGTGTACAGGTGATGCTGCAATTACACTTGTGCATCTTGTGCAAGCTTGTTTGGGAGCAAAAAATGAAGACTGCAGCTGTACACTGTCAAGATTTTAGCTTACTGAATGGTTACTTGTTTCTTTCTTGAATTGAGCAGAAAAATCACTGCTAACACCCTCAGCTTGTGGTCCTCATGATATCACAGACTTTGATTGATATCTAAATCAATTTGAATTTGAATATGCTGGCATCAACGGGTTCTGCTTTGCCTGGGAAATTATCATACCAGCAAGATTCATTTTCACTCCATTTGGTTTCAACAGGATGACCAAGTGCTTTGAAACATAACACTACATATGCTATATCACACCTGATAAAAATAATACACACAATTTCTCTATACAGTGATACCTCAGGTTAAGTACTTAATTCGTTCTGGAGGTCTGTTCTTAACCTGAAACTGTTCTTAACCTGAAGCACCGCTTTAGCTAATGGGGCCTCCTGCTGCTGCCGCGCCACCGCTGCATGATTTCTGTTCTCATCCTGAAGCAAAGTTCTTAACCTGAAGCACTATTTCTGGGTTAGCGGAGTATGTAACCTGAAGCGTATGTAACCTGAGGTACCACTGTACAGTGGTACCTCGAGTTACAAATGCCTCAGGTTACAAACGCTTCAGGTTACAAACTCCGCTAACCTGGAAGAGTTACCTCAAGTTGAGAACTTTGCCCCACAATGAGAACGGAAATCATGTGCTGGAGGCGCAGTGGCAGCAAGAGGCCCCATTAGCAAAAGCATGTCTCTAGTTAAGAACAGTTTCAGGTTAAGAACGGACCTCCGGAATGAATTAAGTTCATAATTAGAGGTACCACTGTACTTAAAATCTAGGTAAATTAAAATTAAAATGAAGTAACATGTAGGAAAATCATGATCCTCTGTGGGTGCTAGATCACAGAGGAGTCAAGTGAAGCCCCAGTAAAACTTGTTTGCCTTGATTCCAGTAGGATGCTGGCAAATTATTCGGCATTCCTCTGGGGCACAGTCTTCAATGCCACCCATGCTGTTGGCCTTGTCTGTTAATTGACCTCAGGGGGCTGGAATAAATATGAGCAGATAGCTTGTGATATCTTGATGCAAGCTTTTTCCTCAGTTGACAAACATTCCAAGGGGAATATCTTGGAACCTCTTGGTACAGTTTTGAATTTAATGGCTCTTTCTTACACAGTGGGAGACTAGATGACCAAATAGGGCAAATAATATTTCTTCTCTAAACTGCAGCAAACAGTTGGTCCCTCATTCTTTTCTCTTAAGTAGCTGCTGGATGATAATGATGACAAGAGATTTCTAATCATTACTTCCAAGAAATGGCATCACCTCACCACCCACCATTTAGAGCGTTTAGCTGGCAGTCCTAAGTGGAGAAAGGAAGAGAAAACCACAGGAAACTAATGTATTAGAGAAGCTTCTGTGAACACCTATTCACTGCTTTTTATTGTTATTGATCCCCACACCCTTTTGCCTGGATATGCCAATTTTGCACCTAGGTAATAGGCTGCTATTGTTGTGTGCAAGCACATTTCTTGTGGGGAAAAGGACCCTTTCATTTCTCTAAAGCCCCTCAAGGGAAAACTTCCAGTCTACTATAGGGGGGGGGGTTTCACACAGGGAAGCAATCTGTTCTATGAGTTTGGTACTGAGAAATGCCTTTCTGTGGCTAGAATCTTTGGCACACTTGTTTGAGAATAAATCACTTAATTTGTATGTTAATGTGTACAAATATTTTGATTGGCCATTGATCCCCATGCTACAAGTATTTTGGTCAGCTCAGGGAAGCGGATTGGGATATACAGGATTATTATTATTATTATTATTATTATTATTATTATTATTTAATTAAATTTATATACTGCCCTTATTCTTTTTATCAGGACAAGTTACTTGTTGTTTACTGTTGTAACAATTGTTTTCTCAAAATTTATCTTCTGTACCATGAAAATAAATTAAACAGTATTAAAAAATAAAACACAAGTAAATAATTAAACTAAAACAACAAAACAGTAACTCCCCCTCATTGTTTGTTTCAGAATGTTGCTTATGGAAAGCAACAACTAATGAACTGTTACATTTAAAATAAAGAAAGAAAGCTAAATGTATTTTGAAAGTTAATTTTTAAACAAATACAAGTATTTGTCTTATAAATGAGCAAGTCTGATTCCCCCTGATATATGCATTACTGCAAAGAATACTGATGTTTTTTCATCAGTTATATATTCAATGCCTGACATTGCTAAGTTTACAAAGAAGGCTATGCAGAAGCTATATTACAGCTTTTGACAGTAATACCACAGACATCTGATGCTCTCTGAACCTTTTCTAGTAAAAGATTATCCAGGATCTCAGTGGAGTTTTTTAAACCCCAAGATGCTGTCAAGAAACGATATTATAGCTAAATAGGGTATCTATGCACATTTAATCTTTTTTTTTTTTTACTAAGCTATAGCCCTAAAGGAGAAAGCATTGAAACAAAATTCTCAGAAACCTTATGTATTGCCTTTGATATGAATGAACTGACACTTTCAGTAAAAATTGTGCTAGAGACATTTTCAGAAAAAAAATTCTAAATGCACTTAGGGCTGCTACACTTGGTTTGCCAGTATGGAAATCTTAGTATACTTAGTTTGTGCCATTTGTGAATAGTACCCATTTAAATTTTCTCTTTTTTTTCAATAAAATGCCCACCGGTCTTAGTGGAGACTGACTGGAAGTTGGCAACAACAGGAAAATGAAATTATGCATATATTTTATTGCTTGTGGCGTATTAATATGCTCCAACACACAATTTGAGTGTTACAGGTTTAAGAGCTGCAGGTTTCATTCTTGAAACAAACGTGGATATACAATTGCAGAATTGCACCCCTTTACTCATCTTCACTTCTTTGCATGCTGCTTAGAGGTCTAACTATGAGGCCTAAAATGTTACTGGAGTTTTTTCAGTCATCATTAAATATCCTGGAGGCCTGAAAGTGCTCTCACCCCATCTTCACAGAGCTTTGTGGTTAGTGCAACCTGGCTTCACCCCCCCCCCCTGTTATATAAAATAATAGTGTGTGTATTCAACACTCAATCCACATTGGAACCCCAAATACTTCACATTCCTTTTTTGGACTTCTGTGCTGATAGCCTGTAACAGCAACAGATTCTTCTTTAGGCAGGAACTTTGTGAAAGTGGATTCAGAAGGTGCCACCCCACTACTATTCTTGAAAAAGAGACACAGGTTCAGTCTTCAACAGCAGCTGCACATGAGCTATGTATACACAATGCATGAATCTTGTGGGGCGAAATGCATGGATAAAATGTTAAAGGATTTTGGATTTCAGGCTTAATAGACTGACGTTGCGTAGACTGACATGGAAGCATATCTATTTGAAAATACAGTAGCTCAGAAGATGGTTCAGAATGACTTCTCTTCAGATTGTATGCTATAGATTGTATGCTACAGAATACATTTCACCATTTGGCCAATGTGTTTCTGTGAGGTAAATCAAAAGAGTTTGTATTTGTTTTATCCATGAGAAAAAGTTCCTGTTCTTTCCTCTGGCGTCATGTTATCTAGTAAAACGAACACAGCATTTGGACCCAATAAATACTGCATTTTATTGTGGGCCTGCCATTTTTGGGTTATATGAGTGAGTCTCTTCCTATATTCCCTTTCTCTTTGATTAACAAGCCACTTTTTTGCTTATTTATTTATTATTTAAATGTTTTGCTGATTTTTTGTTTTATTGGTCAAGACCTGTTATTAGCTCTCATTCTGCATGAGATTAGGTTGCAACAACTAGGCCAAATATGGCAACTTAATTTTGCTTGTAGTAAGTACACAACAGAATTCCATAGGATAACTCAATGAAATTTCATTCCTCCCCTCTGGCATTCAGGAAGGGTAATTTCCTTAAGAAGTACAGCAAAGCACAGAGGACAATATCTCTGTGTGCCAGAGTAGAACAAATAGGATTAAGTTGTACTGTAGAGGCTTTTTCAACCTGCATGACTGAACACTACTTTCACAGGTTTGAAAGAACCAGTGGATTGTAACTGGAACGAAAACATGGCAAATGTTCCTCTTTGTAAAGTACAAAAACTATGACACCGGTTTTTAGATGCTAGGTGTCAACTTTGAAATGCAAATTGTTACAGTAATGTACTAAAAGGTTTAATACTTAGGTCTATGCAATTTAGAGCCCCAAATCCTCCTTTACATATTAGCGTATTTCATTTTCTAAGAGTTAGGAAAGGGTAAGCTAATAAGGAAGTAAAATGGGCTATATTGGATTTATTTAACAGAACACTTATTTAAGAGAACACAAGGGACATCCTTGACAGCAGCCTTGAAATGATGACATGTGAAAAAAGCTTGTTTCCCTTTTTTGTCTCTTTAATTTCTGCTGAATGATCAGTGCAGAAATACTTCAATGACCAGGATAATTCTTCCACATTCTGCTAGAATTGAAATAAAATATTTGGTAGCATGAGTTCTGATAATGTTACAACAGCTATGTACCAGGTCACATAGAACATTTAAACCTAATACAGTGGTACCTTGGGTTACAGACGCTTCAGGTTACGTGATTTCGGGTTGCGCACCGCGCCGAACCCGGAAGTACCGTAACCATAGCTGTCAACGTTTCCTTTTTTTAAAGGGAAATTCCCTTATTCTGAATAGGATTCCTTGCAAGAAAAGGGAAAAGTTGACTGCTATGACCGGAATGGGTTACTTCTGGGTTTTGGCGCTCGCGCATGCGCAAAAAGACTAAATTGCGCTTTGTGCATGCGCAGAAGCGTCGAATCGCAACCCACACGTGTGGCACAGATTACATTTGCAACCCAAGGTTCCACTGTAGAAAGTGTTAGGTGTGGTTTTATTATTGGGTTGCCATACTGGACATAGCTGGGAATTGGCCGTTGGAAACAGCGTCCGGGCGGAAATATCTGAAATGTCTGGGAAAATCCAGACATATGGCAACCCAGGTTGGCAGTGTCTTTTTTTTTACAATTTCCCTTAGAAAATGGCAGGGGTTGGGTTGCCAGCCTTCACATCATGTTTGTAGGCATATCTGTAACACAGAATTGGTCTGTGGCCTGGTGCATGAAACCAGCTTCCCATAGAGTACATCCATGGGGGTCCTGCCATCTTCCATTCTGTGGACATGGGATAGTGAAAAAAAGGCTAAAAATGATACTCAGATAAAAGAAGATATCTGAGGCAGATAAATAAATATCTAAACAGCTATGTTAACATAACTAGAGATGGATTATTCAAATTCAGCCAGAGTTATTTTTTTAAATACGTCAAATGTTGAGAACATTTTGCTGTTAGCCTGCACAAAAGATGAAATAGAAAACACACTATGCAATTTCCTCAGAACTGTTATAAGTTAATGCTTAAAGTCTATGTAATACAGTTTTAGATTCTAAAATACATTTCCTTCAGACACCAGTTTGCATTTCACTAAAACTGACTAGCATACCTCTTTTTTCTAAGAAGTCTACTGATAGTCCTCTTTTGGTATTAGAAATTGCTTAGGTGAGCGGTTTGGCTGAAACCAAATATTGGAAAATGCAAATAAGTGATCCCATGCAAGTCAGAAAATCAATTTATAATGTTCTGTAAGCACTGAGAGAGGAAGCCTTTATAAATATATTAAAAAGATGAGAAACCTTCTGGGGCTTTATGATATATTATTTATACAGCATGAAGCCAAGTGTTTCAGTATGAGAAAGCAGCAAAGAGGTATATGAAACTGAATTTTTAAAGACTGGATTGCCACTGACAAAAAGGAAAAAGACAATGCTTAAATGGAATGTTGAGAAGAAGATGCAGGTGTTGCTGGTTTTGATTGTGATAATATCCCTCCCTACATTTTTAGCTGAACTGACACAAAATGAAGTTTGCCAGGCAATTTTGTTTGGAATTCTGGAGACTAGCCATTTTAGTGACATAGTATGTTCTTCATGCCAGGTATTTACCGGTGCAACCTTATCGAAGGTGTATTCGGAGCTGCAAGCCATAGTTTTCCCAGATAACCATAATACACTTGCAGTGAAACACATTGCGTATCTTATTTTACGTAAACAAAGTGTAGTGTTACGCAAGCAGGTGCACTATGCAAACTCTTCCTAAGTCAGAATTGGAGATCTTAAAAGTTGGCTTACTTCTACGCTAAGGGAGAGGTGCTTGGAGCTTATCCTGCTGCAGTACTTGGAAGCAGAGCCAAACCTGTGTTCCCAACACCACACACTGCACTGGAACAACTTCTCCACATGCTTTATTGGGCTCTATTTAGGATAAATTGGTCTTCTTGGATTAAAATTTAACAGAATAAACAAGACCTCAAACTATAATATCAGGTGTTTCTTTAGAAAGTTATTGTATTAAAAGGTATCTGAAAAGCAGGCCAGGCTTTTCTTTTAAAAATATGTTCCAAATCCAAATGATAGCTTGCTGTTGCATGATAGAATCAACTCTTTCAAATAATTCTTGTTAGTACAGTGGTACTTCAGGTTAAGTACTTAATTCGTTACAGAGGTCCGTTCTTAACCTGAAACTGTTCTTAACCTGAAGACCACTTTAGCTAATGGGGCCTCCTGCTGCTGCTGCGCCACTGGAGCCCGATTTCTGTTCTTATCCTGAAGCAAAGTTCTTAACCCAAGGTAATATTTCTGGGTTGCGGAGTCTGTAACCTGAAGCATACGTAACCTGAAGTGTATGTAACCCAAGGTACCACTGTACTTCATTTCTTTGCTGGAGGTCTTTAGGCAGAGGCTGAAGATACATGTGCTGGGAATACTTTAACTCTGAATTTAATGAATGACATTGAAGTAAATGGTCCACAAATCCAGTTCTATAAATATGATTCATTCTCTGTGCCTTTTTTTAAGAGGTGGGGGTTTATTTCTCCCTATGAAGTACCTTGTAAATGATGTTGTTTATGATAGTCTTCATTCTTCCCAAGAGCATAATCTATAGATGGATTTTGCTGTCCTTTATACATGTGGATATTTCAGAATTCAGTTTAGAAATAAAATTACATATTCTGTCAGTTTTTCTGGGGACCTGCAGAATTCAACTGAGCTCCAGTTAGCAGGTTGCAAGAAGAAAAATGCATTTTTAATAAGGCAGAATTGTCTCTGATGGCTGTTAATGGATTCTGGAGATCTATATGTGTCAGAAGAGAGCTGTCTTTGAGGAAGCCTCTGGAAGAAGGAAATAAAAAGCAAGAATAATCAATATCTCATGGATACCTGAAGGGGTCCATAATATGGGAGATGTGGGAACTGTAAGGTGCATACAAATAACTTTTTATGTCTGTACCGTTTTCTTAATAAATGAGAAAAACATTTCACTTTTATTATAAACTAACACCTGCTGCAAAATGGTGCTAGCCAGGGATCAAATCCATGGTTCCTTTCTTATGATTTACCCACTCTTTAAAGCCAGTAGAATTTAAAAATGCGCAGACTAGATAAGTAGAAGCACAGACAACAGATTTTCCAAAAGAGTCCTATAAACATTTCTAGGGCAGGCCAGTGCTTTTCCTGTTCACAGTGGTAGAAGGTTTTTTTATTTTTTTTTGGGGGGGGGAGATTAGAAACATTTTTCTTTTTAGTGTTTAACCTTGTGTATGATACCAAGGAATTTGGTGGCATAAAATAAAATATAGGAAATCTGAACTATGTCTAGGCTTAAAGGTACAGGGTTGTGTACAATGCTAGTCATACTCAAAGTAGTTCACTTGGAATTACTGGACATTGATTCCAGTAGGTCAGCTCTGAATAGAACTTAGTTGGATACAACCCACAAGTTTTTTATTATGCTATGATAATGATACTCTATTCACTATAGGCTGCTCAGAAGAGAAAAGTCTGCTTTGAGCTGTGCTTTCCTTCCATCCCTATATTTGTCTTACCTCAGATGAGAGCCATGTGGCCTCATTAATGGAAGGCTAGAATTTGCAGCCTGTAGTAACCACAAGTATTTCTTCATTGCTTTGTACACATATGCACACACAATGTTGTTGTTTTACAATCTGTTGGAGCTTGAATTTGGAAAATAAATTTTGTTACATTGGCCCTATTTGCCTGCAACACTAAACCATGGTTTACTACAACCTTCTTTAACCTTGTGCTATCTGGATGTTTTGGACTACAACTCCCCCATAATCCTTGACAATTAATCGTATTGGCTTATCAAACCAGTGATTGCTGTTTATCACAAACTCTGGTTAGTTGAGAAAACCATCTTCTCGCCTAGCGCTTTCATTGCATAGCTTTAGGCACCAGGTGAAAACATTCTTCTTCTCTCAGATCTTTGGCTAATTAAACACTATATGGGCTTTTAATTGTTTTCTGGGGGTATTGTTTTGTTTGTCATCATGTTATACAGTATATATTTCTGTTTTTATACTGTAAACCCACTCTCTGTGATCCTTGGATGAAGGGCAGTATTGCATATCTTTAGGTGCCAGGCAAAAATGTTCTTCAACCAGGCCTTTGGCTGATTAACATTCCATGTCCTTTTTTGTTTTGTTCTTGTTTTGTATATTGTGATTTTATTTTTGTATATGTTATGAACCTCCCGTTGAGATCCTAAGATGAAGAGTGGTATACAGATTTAAGAAATAAAAACAAATTTATGTGATTTTGATATTTCTCATATAATAATAAGGGTGAGGGGAGTTAAATCTGTCTATACTTGATATTTTAGGGAAATTACTAGGTTTGTGTCATTTTACTGAAACGTTCCAATCATAAAGACTTCTCAGTAAGAAGATGTTTGTGAAACTGCAGGAATTTTACCGTAATTCAAGTTCTCTCAAAACACATGCAAAATCTCTAAGGAAGATGAATAAAATTGTGTGTAGCTCCTTTAGATCATTACACTAAAGCCAGTTTGTACATCTGTCCCTATCAGTCTTATTATTTCAGCTGTTTAAATGTGCCACCGCATGAGGTCTTTTATTTGAAAATTTATATATAGCTATTCACATCACTTTCCCTCCAGAGACTTTTGACTCCCCCCTACCTCATCTTTGTTCGGAGGGGGGCTATTATTCCTTTTATTGCTACTGTCACAGAAAACCTTATAGTCTAAACCATTTAAGGAAGTAATCCCTAGAGCCATCCTGGGCAAACATCCAGACATGCAACGATTCCCAAAAGAAAGACATTCTCAGAGACAAAGTGGGGGAAAATATTTTTGATTTGGGAATATCAGTCTTCAGCAGAGGGTTATGATCAAGGGACAGATAGGCTTCTGAAAAGCATTTAGATAAGGAATACTAAAAAATATAAACTAGAATGCATTATTTATGTAAGTTGCTAATGTGAGGTTAAAAAACAACAAGACAAGAGACATGTTAAAACAGACTCTGCCTCCCAGTCAGTTTAGGGTTTTCACTTAGACCACGAGTTGCCAACCTTTTTGGACTCATTGGCAAAATTTCATATTGGAGAAACATTTCTGGAGATCACACACACATATCAAGCACAAACTAAAACCTATTCTGTTGGGTTTGTATTCTAATGTTTCTTTCTAGTCTAATTTCAGCTGAGGGCAGGGTCCCTGTGAATGCCAATGAAGGCTTCTGTGGGAATCGTGTCGGGTCTAAGCAAAACAAAGGCAAAGGTTTGGGGAGATCTGGCTTGGCGGCAGTACATGTAAAGAGAATATAGTTGTCTTAGCTGATCATAAGCTGACCATGAGCCAGCAGTGTGATGCAACTTCTCAAAAAGCTAATGCAATTCTGGGCTGCATTAACAGAAGTATTGTGTCCATATCATGGGAAAAAAATTTTCATCTTAATTTTGTGCTGGTCAGGTCATGTATTGACAAAGTATCCACTGACAAAATGGACTGTTGCCCATAAGAGGGCAGTCTATGAGAAACAGTTGAAGGTACTAGGTGTACTTGACCTGAAGAAGTTCTGAAGAATATTTGGAAGAGATGTAGGGAGCAGTCGTTTAGACAAGAAGCTGGCATAAAGCAAGCCAATGCCAATTAAACCAGCATAAACTTGCACTCAAGCCTTTAAAAGAATGTTTGACTTAAACACACATCCTTTTTTGACTGAGCTGAACAGAATCCAATTTCAGTCCCTGCTGCCCATTCCCTCCTCTGGGACACCCCTTTTGGAGGGCTTACGCCAGCCTTTGCTTAACCAACTGAGCCAGGATAAGAAAGTTATCTTTGGCTGAAACAGGGTGGGGGTTGGGGACTTAATGCCAGCTGAGCTTGAGATCCACTGCATCCTAAGCTCATCCTGACAGATCTTGCACCTGTAAAAGGAGTTTAATGGCCTTTTGAAGTATTGTACTTTGTTGTAGGGTAAATGTGCTGCTGTGGTTTGTTGATTGCCTAAGATACAGATGTTTTCATCTGAAGAAGCGCTTCTGTTGCTAGGATATTGCATTTCCCCAGCACTCAGACCACAACATCTTGTTTCTGGAAGAAATGCTAGTCCCTCAGGAGATAGTACTGTTGTTTCAAAAACAGTGGTCATATAAAAATTATTTCTGTGAAATGTCATAGGAATCTGTTGGTGAATGCATCATTAATAAGATGACCGTATTGTTTGTAAACATTTCTTTTCATTTATTCTGTTTCAAAAAATTCATAAAGCACTTCATCAGAACATAGCATTGAGCAAAATAATTAGCAATAAAAAGAGGGGGGATTAGTAAACTAAAAAAAACATAGCTTACTTAGGTGGAACATTGGCTTTGGTTCCTTAAGTGGAAAAAAATCAAAATCAACAGTAACAAAATGCCTTTATTAAGACTAATTACATTATAAATGTTCTAATAAATGCATTACTTGATGTGTATTTGGAATATAAAAAGTAAGCCATAACTAATTATATATTACTGGAGTAGGGCACAATTCAGCAAAAGTTAAGTATTTTTTTAGTCACCACTAAAACAAAACTCTAAAGTGCTTAATTTCATTTCGCTTGTGACTCTTGCTTTCTTTTTAAGCATCACTGGAAGAACATTGTACTGGGTTTGCTGGTTTTTTTATACTGTACTTTTGTTGAAATGGTTGCGGTTGTTGTTTTCATCTTCCAGCAGTATTAAAAAATGAAGCTGTGCATTTCAAGGAGTGATAAATGTGGCAGTTGTGAGAAGTTTGTCCCTGATGGTAAATAATGGGGGTAAAAGGTCAGATGTTTGTCCGTTGTTGATTAATGGCAGTAGTTTGACAGCAAATTAAATGTCACATAAAATTGGCAAATGATACAACAAATCAATACCTAGTGAGAAAAGCTGATACAATTATTCTGGTAATCAACACCATTAGACACCCACAACTTGATTTAAGTCATGCAGTTTACTACAGAGGCTTTCATGGAAAATGCTCGGTGTGTTCAAAATAGCCCCCAAAGTATTCAAGTCAAGAGGCAATAATAAAAACAATCCCCAGCAGCTGAGGCAGCTGATACCCATGTTAAAAGTTAGGAGTAGATGACAGCCATACACCTATTAAAATATAGCAGCAGATATCAGGGCATGCTCACATCACTCTTATAAGTTCAAATAAAGGTTTCTTTAACTTAGTGTGACATGCAGTCATCATATACTGTACAAGATGACTAGCTGGCATAGTTACTGCTCAAGGTGAATCACTGTCTTGATACCTAATAGCTGTTCCCAGGCCCGTTGCCACCTGAAGATGAGAAACTAAGGCTGTATACACACTATACTTTTAAAGCACATCTGAAGCACATATATTCAAGGACAAGGACAAGAACGAGCCGTCTTAAGAACAGCTTCTTCTCCAGAGCCCTGAAAAGAGAGCCTGGACTTTGAAAGTCATCTAATCTTCCTTGCTGTATTATACTGTATTGTTTTAATTAGTGTTTTTATAGTTGTTTTGATTTTGTGTGGAGTGCCCTTCCTGGGTGGATGGAGCAGCCAAGTAATTTCGTTGTCCCCAAGAGGGGGCAATGACAATAAAGATATTATTATTATTATTATTATTATTATTATTATTATTATTATTATTATTATTCCCTCAATAAATTTGGGCACTGTAGCTCACCCTACCAGACAACAACTACCAGACTTTTAAAAGACATCTGAAGGCAGCCCTGTTTAGGGAAGCTTTTAATGTTTGATGTATTATAGTATTTTAATATATTTTTTTAAGCCGCCCAGAGTGGCTGGGGAAACCCAACCAGATGGGCGGGGTATAAATAATAAATAATAATAATAATAATAATAATAATAATAATAATAATAATCACCATCATAATTATTATCACCCCTCCCCTCACAGAGTTGCCATTCCAAGCACCCTTAAGAAACCACACTGCCCAGAATTCTTTGAGGAGAAAAATGTACTTTGTGTGTATACAGCCTAAGCCTCACTCAAATGATCTTATTTCTGATTAAAAATGCTTAAGTTTGCATTGCACAAACTTTATTTCATTTTGTTTTATTCAGGTTCATAAAGGCAAAGCTTATCACTTATTTCAATATGCAGAGAAAACATGCATTTAGGAGCTGGTTAGGATTATATTTGTTGGGAAATCGTAAGAACCATATATCTGCTATTTTGCCAGCCTAGTATGGGGGAGTTTTATCTGTTATTTTTCTCCTATAATTTCACTACACCTTGCACAGTTCAATAACTTCTTGTTCTATTGCTACATTTCCTCAGATCATTTGTTATGCCTTGTAACTTCTAATCAAATGTATATATACTTCATATAGATTCTAATTCTGCTTAGTATTAGATATGCTTGAAAAACAACCACAGTGTCAGGGAATTGTTACAACTATTGATGTAAAAGCAAAATTGACTGGGTTTTTATTTACATAATTTATACTCTTCACTGTCAATATACTTTCTGTGTTCCCAGGGCAGCTAACAAAGTAGAATGGCAGAATAATTCTGGGCCAGAGGTAGATTTAGGGTAGCACGACTGCTTCCACCACGCTGAGTGCTGAGCCTAAAGGGCAATGCAGAGTACCTCAACTGTGACGTAGTGAACTGAGCAGAAAGGAAGGCGGGGGAATCAAATTTTGGCCTTGCACAGGATGCCGTTGAAATTTGAAAGACCAAAGTCCACCCCTGTGAATAGTATGCCATATTTTTCGCTCTATAAGACGCACTTTTCCTCTCCTAAAAAGTAAGGGGAGATGTGTGTGCATCTTATGGAATGAATGTAGGCGGGAGGTTCTGCTCAGCGTGGAGCGTGTGTGCGGCTCTTGGGGGCTTTCCCGCAAGGAGGGAGAAGGGCAGCCCATCAGTCCCTTCTCCCTCCTCGGGGAAAAGCCCCCAAGAGCCGCACACACGCTCTGCACGCTCTTTAAAGGGAGCGCAGCTCTTGGGGGAGCCTTCCTCCCACTGCTCACGATTCCTGGCTCATGGGATAGCGGCTCGCAGCCTCTTCTTGCCCATGTCTGTGAACCCTTTCAATATTATTCCACTGCAAGGAAGGTGTGCGGGAGATACGTTGGGTAACGTGAAAGCCCTCATAGTTTGGCCCAACTGAAAGTTGTTTTGCTCTGCACACTTAGCTTGAGAGTCAGCTATGCCAAACCTACTGCTGGATAAGCAAGCATAAGGTCAATTGTATTTCAAGTATTTTATCTCCAATACATTTCATGTTTTTTTTATTTAATGAGCTTGTAGGTCTGAAATTCAGTGAATGTTGTATTGCCAATTGTCCTGTGTCTTCCCACATGTATGGCTTAAAAAAAAAAACTCTTAAAAAAACCCTGATGTGAGCCTCTGTTCTGCAAATAGCACTTCCATCACTATTCACATTGTGTGCACCTCTTATCAATTGAGCCATTTGCTTGCATGTCTGTATAATCTGGGTTATTCTATTATGTGTCCAGAAAAAGGCTGACTGTTATTGGAGACAGGCGGCTATTCTGCATGGCTCATTGTTTTGACACAGTATGGTAGTTAGTTCCTATTATGCTGATCAGTGCCTTGCATTATTTTTCCATTCACGATCTCCATAAGTGCTTTCCTTGAGTTGTCTTGCTCTGACCTACAGTAAGAGCTGGGCTCTCAGTGAGATACATGCTTTCTATTTTTATTCACTGGGGGACTGAAGTATTGGAAAACCTGTCCATTTGGACTGGGGGGGAAGGGGGTTAAGAGGGAGGGAGTGCTTCCTGTCACTGACAAGTGATTTCCCCAGCTAATTCTTTAGCTGAAGTCTGTGAAGCTGCACTGTGGGGACACCAGGAAAAATGCTTTTGTTCAGTGTCTTAAAACCACAGATCAGCCATCCATAACCATAGAGTTTGAATGGCAAGAAATACTTGGTGAACATTCTGATTGTACTGACATCGGAGCTACAACTTTCTCCCCTGCTGTTCCAATTGAACTGTGCAATTTCTGTTTCGCACCTCAGGTCTAAGGCAGCCCATGCCCCCGCAAAGGTTCAGAAGTGATCAAAGCTTTCATTAAAACCCAGTCTGAAAAAAATAAATTCCACGTGGTGTGGCATGTAATCTCTAAATGGGATTTTTGTTTTCCCTCTATAACAGTAACATTGATTCAAGGCCAGTGGTCTCGTCTGACTAAAAACATTAACACAATATATTCAGGCTGCTGTTTGTTACACAAAGCATTTCTTTCAGTGGGCATTCTCTTCTCCCTTGCCCCCTCACATCACTATTTCTGCCGTTTAAAAACATCCGAGAATGAACGGGAACCTTGGATGTGAAATTCTTGCTTCCTTCAAAGCATTTTTTGCCTCTTTATTTTTATATATCATTAGAAGGATGTTACTACAAGGCATGAGGAAGTTGGGGGTCTATATGCATCAGAGCTAATTTGCAAATACATAGAGGACTCACAATCTGCTGACTATTCAGAGTTCTATTCACTTGTTGTGAGCAGAAGATTCATTAGGGAGCTTTGCTGACTCTGACATCTGTTAAGCCCCTTGTGGTGTGATGTCTGCAGTAAACATATTGTTCATTCCATCAAAAGCAATACTTACAGCAGAATTCTATCCATGTCTACTCAGAAGTAAATCCAGTTGCGCTCAGTCGGGCTTGATCCCAGCTGAGTGTGTATAGAATTGCAGCCTTAAGTTATAGGCATATAACTATTCAGAATAGCCAGGTAAGGGCACATCATAAAATGCTTGAACATTCTACTTTCCCCAGAAGGAACCAAATGTCTCCCTCTCTTTTTATGATTTTTTTTTAAACCAAAGAGCATCTTTCAGAGTACATCTACCAAAATTCCACGGATTCCATTTTAATTAGGAATACTTAAGCAAAGAGTTAGCATTCAGTGCAATGAAAGCTAATGGTACCATCTCAACTGACCTCTCTGAAAATATACATGTTCTGTGATGGAAGATACATTATTTTAGGTAACAATGTAGAGGAAGAGTCAGAGCCATTCTTCCTTTGTTTACCTATGCCTTCATTTATTATTTCAGTATGCAAACCTTACACAAAATGGATGATGTTGCCTTCACGGTAAATGATCCATAAAGCAGGGACAGCATAAAATCTATCACATTGTAAAAGGTCACTTGACTGCCTGACTAGAGTGTTAAAATCTGACCTGTGGAAATTAACTTTCTGAGCAAAAGGGGCAGTTCAGTTGTTCCTTCACACCTAACTCTCAACAATGCCATCAGTAGAATAATGTGTCTGTAGAAACAATTGGCCCCATCTTGTTTAGTATTTCATCATTGTTCCAGAGTTGTAGGGGTTGGCAGAAAAGGAACAGGGAGGAATAGACATGGTTTACAATATAAAAACAATATAAAAACACAAAAATATATAGCATAATAAAAGCAAAACCAATGCCCCCCCCCCACAGTTTAAAAGGGCATAGATTGTTTGATTAGCCAAAGATAAGAGGAATGGTTTTGGCCTGGTGCCTAGAGATATGTAGCCACCACAGAAAGGGTCCATTTTCATGTTGCTGCCTCCTGGACCTCTCACAGAGTAGGCATATGAAGAAGGACCTCAGGTGATGATCACATGGTCCAGATCAGTTCATATGGGGAGAGGTGGTCATTGAGGCATTGTGTAAATATAAAGGTATGTGAATTATATTCAAGAGACTTTTTTTTTTGGCTTTTGGAACCCTTCTGTAGTTGCCCAAATCCTGTATTTCACACTAGAATCTCCTGTGGCAGAAAATGTTTACTGTATAAGTAAAAAAAAAATTCCATAAAAATGTCAGAGCTTTTACACCAATTGATTTGGACACCGG
The DNA here is from genome assembly GCF_964234715.1 of Podarcis melisellensis. NCBI lineage: Eukaryota > Metazoa > Chordata > Lepidosauria > Squamata > Lacertidae > Podarcis > Podarcis melisellensis. The sequence continues at coordinate 33,419,906 of NC_138543.1, forward strand.
CACATTTGTTATCTGGCATTGCTGTGCTCGTTTTCATGGGTTTTTTAAGTGTATGTGTGTAGGGTGCGTTTTTGCACTTTTTTTTGTCAAGGTTGATTCATTCATTCATTCTTTAAAAATTAATTTTGTGCCTGGCTTCTTTTCTGGGTGCTGGACTAATTGCCGTTTGGGTATCTGGATGACATTCCCTTCACAATCACAATACGAGTGCTAATTAATCTCACTTCTGTTCTCAGAGAAAGGAACACCAATGAGAATGCTGCCAAACGCCACAAAGAAAGAAGAAAATGGCAGAAGCCTATTGTGGGCAGCTGCTCCAAGGCTGATGAGCATTACATTGAAAAATAGATACATGCTAACTATTGAGTATTTACAACAACAGTCTCTTACGTGGCACACGATCACACCAAATTTGTCCCCCCCCCCCAAGAGCTTTCATGTTATCATCTTTGCTCAATCTTATTTGAAAACACTAGTATTTCATATGCCAGAGAAAAGCAAGATAGGACTCCAGAGTGAGTTTATTAGAAGAGCTATCCTTAAGGAAACTAGACTGTCTTAAGGGAAACAAACAAAAAAACCTGTCTTGCAAACCTTACAATTCATTTTCTTTCCTTCTGTTTATGCAGGTCAGAAAATCCTTCACCACAGAAGTGATGTCTTAGAAACTGTGGTCCTCATCAACCCTTCCGATGAAGCTGTCAGTACTGAGGTAAATTCATCAATAATGTATAAATGAATGCATTGTACACAGCAGCCATAAAATAAATAAATTTCATAAGAGCCAGGACACTGATGTCCATCTCTGAAATCTGGGCTGACATTTTTATGGCCCACCAATGTCTTGAAAATAGACATTATTTTGAAAATAAAATAAAATATAAGAATCCTCTGCTTCCCATTATCTAGTTTTTCCTTGTCAAAGTTCTGTTTGCCTCTTTATGAAGCAAAACCACACCAAGAACCTTGCTGGGTCAGACCAAAGGCCTACTTAAGTTCTTCATCCTGTTTTCTAAAGTGGGCAACCAGAGGCCTATGGGAAGTCCACAAGTAGGATGTGAGGGCAATAGCCATCTCCTGTTGTTTCTCAACAACCTCTCTTCAGAGGCCTCTGATCCTGGAGATAGCATATTAACCATAATTGACTAGGAGCCATAGAGAGCCTTCTATTCCATGAATTCGTCTGTTCTCCTTTTAGAATCCTCCAAACTGATTACAACCATGGTTGAACTTGTGGGAGTGAACTTCGTAGTTTAACTATGTGGTGTGTGACGTCCCTCCTTTTGTCCATCCGGAATCTTCGAACATTCAGTTTCGTTGGATCACCCTGGGTTCTAGCGTTAGGAGAAAGGAGAAAAACTTTTATCACTTTCTCTACACCATTTTATAAGTTTCTGTCATGTTCCTCCTTACATACATATTTTTTGAAACTAAAAAGCCCCTAATGTTGTAACCTATAAGAGCTGTTTGACCATGGAACACATTCCCACCAGAGGTGACGGACTGCTCTGTAACTTCGCACATCCATCTGGTTCCCTTTTTTAAAAACTGATGTCTGCTGGTATCTTAGTACATTTGAGAACTCTCAGGTGGATATCAACCAAACCTAGTGGTTTGTTAATTTTTGGCTTGTCAATAAGGTATTTAATTTCATCTCTTGTCACCAATATTCACATCAGCACTTCAGATTCTGTTCCTGAAAAGGTCGGTGTAGGCTGTACACCTTCCATAGTGAATACTTTGCTGCAATCTTCTCAGCTTCTTTTGACTCTCTTCTCATCCAAATATCTGATTTTTCTACTGAACAGGTGTTTTGCTTCTGATGTGTTTAAACATGCTTTTTTTTAGCTTGTATGAATATTTTTAGCAACATGTTTCTCAATTTTTATTTTTGCATCTGTATTATCTGTTTGCACTTCTTTAGCCAAAATTTGTGTTTCCTTTCACTCTCCGTATTTGAACAGAACTTCCAACTTCTTGCCTCTAATAGCAGCAGACATAAATATTTCAGTTTACAAATAGATAAACATTCTCTAAGTCAGTATCTGGAGAAAGAGAGAGAGAGAGAGTTTCTACACATGTTGCCTGTATGCCATCTATAGCCATCAATAAATAAACAGGGTGCAGGAATATCAGCAAAGTGAAGGTGCTGGTTTTTTTGCTGAAAAAGCTAATGGCTTTGTACAAAAGCTTATGGCGACTTTCCCAGAGCTTTTGTGCCAAACACAGGAAACAATAAAACAAGATAATTCAATTTTTAATAGTTTTAATGCAATTAAAACAGGTGAGATTTAAGTGGCACTCATCTGATTGTTGAGTGCTCTCTATTTTTGTTTAAAAAAATGCATACAGAAAATGGACTTGACCCCATCAAGGGTAATGTTACATTTTTATATCCCAATACAATTAGTGACAAACCATAATGGGATTTCTTTTCTCTGCTGTTCCATGTGTTTTAGTGAATGCCCTTGAATTATCTGTGGAAGGTGAGTCCTTGAACAGAAATTCAGGGCAGTCCTGATTTTTTTCAAGGCATGGTTATTTTTTAAAAAGCATTTGATTGTTTGACTGTTTATATACAGATAAAGATAGCTTGCTGAGAAAGTATTTTGAGAGAATTCAGTTGATTCACCTAGCAGAAATAGTTCGTGTATGACAAAGTGAGTCTATTGAACACACTTGAGAAATAATGGCGGAGCATGGGGGATAGTAATAACAGTAGTGAGGAGCAAGTGAGAAAACGTATTTTTGATGGTGTTTGCTTTTGATCTAAAGAAAGCCATTCTGCTTGTTAAGTAATCTGCTATGAATATGTTTTTATTTTCCCAGGCCTTCTAAATGTTAAATGATTTCAGTTTATAGGCTGCATTTGTTATTCTGCTGCTTCAACTTGATAGGTTTAACTTTGTCATTTTCACTGTGCTACTGCTTCTATTTTTGGTTATAGTTCATTTTGGGATAGATTTGTAAGATTTTTGTTCCAGTGTAAGCTGCCTTGAAAGCTGAGCTTACAGAGTTCTGTCCTGTTGTGCACCATATTTTACAAACCCTCTTCCCCCATCTCTAGTGTTCCTCTGTTTGGGGATAAATAAAATGCAAAGCCAGTTGCATGCATGTTTATTTAGGTCAAGTAGAAGTGATAGTCCCTGTAGAAAGCAGGAGATATTTTAAGGGCATTTTTTGTTTTAATCCTTTTCTACAGGTCCGCTTAATGATCACAGATGCTGCAAGACACAAACTCCTGGTACTAACTGGGCAGAGTTTTGAAAATACAGGCGAGCTCATTCTTCAATCAGGCTCCTTCTCATTTCAGAATTTTATTGAGATCTTCACTGACCAGGAGGTTAGTATTTCACTACTCTCTATTCTAATGTCTTTTTCAATATTAGTTATTTGCACATTTAATTTGTAGATTTATGTGCTGAACATTCTCAATGAAGGTGGCAATAAAATAACAACAATAAACATACTAACAAAGCAATCCTGTGGTGGGCAGAGAAGAATCTGGGGCATAGCAGCTGTTGTTTCCTGTGCCCTACCAAGCTCATGCTGGCCAGGGCATGAAATGGGGGCAGGGGGCGCTGGAGAGGAGACAAGTTTACCTACTCCAGGACTGGCATATTTCCCTTCCCTTGTTGGGGGCACATCACAGTGATCAGGGGAACCAGCTCATTATATGATACCCCTCTTGTGGAATCAGGGGTGCCAACTTGAATGTAATGGGGGGTCAGGTAAGCCCCACCTGCACAATCAATTTCAAAATGCAATACCCATCAACAGTGAGGGAGGGCTCGAATATTTTTGGAGGTGGTGCTGAAGGGACCTTGGCCCCTAGGAGTTGGCTCCTCTGTTTGAAATGCTCTCCCCAGGGAAACTCACCTGATGTCATCATTACTTATATTTAGGCACCAGGCAAAACTATTTCTATTCTGGCACACCTTTGGTGTTTAATTGACTGTAGCCTTCAGAAGGTGGGATCTTTTAGTCCTGCCTTTTAAGAAATATGAATGAGTTTTAGATTTCCCCCTGTTTTGTTTTATGCTGGTTTTACCGTACGGTATACTGTTTAATTAAGGGACGCGGGTGGCGCTGTGGGTTAAACCACAGAGCCTAGGGCTTGCCGATCAGAAGGTCGGCAGTTCGAATCCCCGCGACGGGATGAGCTCCCGTTGCTCAGTCCCTGCTCCTGCCAACCTAGCAGTTTGAAAGCATGTCCAAGTGCAAGTAGATAAATAGGTACCTCTCTGGCGGGAAGGTAAACAGCATCTCCATGCGCTGCTCTGGTTCGCCAGAAGCGGCTTAGTCACGCTGGCCACATGACCAGGAAGCTGTACGCTGGCTCCCTCAGCCAATAAAGCAAGATGAGCACTGCAACCCCAGAGTCGGCCATGACTGGACCTAATGGTCAGGGGTCCCTTTATCTTTATACTGTTTAATTACTATTGTAAGTAGCTTTGAATTACTTCTGTGAAAGGGGAGGATAATAAAGTTCATTAAATTAAAAGTTGGAGAGGATCAGGATATGTTGGTGCTTTTCCCAAGCATTTCCCCAAGGTATTTGGTAAATGTTTGGAAAGTTATACCATAACCCTTTATATTACAAAGTAGACACTCAACCGAGGTTCTATGACCCACACAGTGGTCCTTTTCCAAGTATTTTTCTCTGTGCATCTCAGGACGTCGTTTGAAACAAAGCTAAAAGGTGGATGTGAAAGTAATTCTTTCCCAGCTTCCCCCCACTTATGTGTGTATTGTAGGGAAATCTGTCTTTAAAAATGATTTGCATCATTCACGATTGATTGGATTTTGGGCTTATTCCGGACTTTAAACACTGATGTCTCAAAGTGGAAATTGAACCCAAATCACTGGAATTTCAGCAGATACAAACACAGATATTTCCAGAGTTTTTGTTTGAAACCAGGAGGGATTGAAAGAGATTATAAATTAAATCAGAAGGGTATGGTGGTGGCGGCCTGGACCTTGAGCCCACTATACATCATTGTTAATCTTGTTCTATGGACAACAGTATACATGATTTGTGAGTTGTGCTCCCTAATATTCAAAACATCAACATTCCAAAACTGAAAGAATCCAGATCTGCTATCTACAGAGATGGTCTATCTGTCAAGTAGTCACTAGGGCTGTACTTAATTCTTTCTGTTTCTCTAGACATTATGTTGGCTTGCAATTAATGTACAGTGTCTGCAAATTCCTGAAAGGCAAGGAACCCATCGTAAACAGACTGTCAAGCTGAATTATGTATTTTTATAGCACTGATACATAGGCACAGAATGAATCCAAGGAAAGTTTAACAGATCTAAGCCTCAGTCAGACCAATATTAAGAGAAATCTGGTCCCATAATTTGGGATACTTATGGAACATATGGGGTACTTTAGGAAATTACCATAATCATAATTATATTTATACCTTGCCTTTTTCCATGACGGGACTCAAGGCAGCTTACTGATAAAAACAAGAACCGCTAAAAATATAGAAAACTCAATCATTAAAATACAATTAAACATTGATAGTATTAATACTATATACGCATATTTAATCTGTTTTAAACATGCCGATAATTACAGTAAAAACAGTATGGCACCAGACCTTTCATTAAAAGCAGTAAGTTCCCAGTAGCCTGCTGGAACAAGGTAGTCTTCACCTGCCAGTGGAAGGACAGCAAGGAAGGAGCCAGTTTAACTTCTCTAAGGAGGGAGTTGCAAAGTATGGGAGCAGCCACCGAGAAGGCCCTCTCCTGTGTCCCCACCAAGTGTGTTTGTATGAGTTCAACTAAGGCAGCATGCTCTTCAACATTTCTGGTTTGGTTGTGGGAAACAGAACAAACCAACAAACCAATCAATCAATCAATCAATCAATCAATTCCTTGCCTGATTTCTATATTTAAGTTACCTTGCAAAGTTAGTTTTCAATAAAAAAAAAAGTTGCATCGTGCTTCTTCATTCCAAACAGTTCCTAGAACATTTTTTAAGTATTAGCTTCATGCAAACTATAAATCTGCTGGACAATCTGCTGCTGCTTACTGGAATATTGCCCACGAAAATATACCTTATTAAAGAGGTATACTGATTGCTTTGACATGAAGTCTCACATTGTTTCTCTTCTTAGCAACAAACAACCCAGCCACCTATTTTATGACCCTGGCCAGTTTTTTCTAATTTAATATGCTAATTTCTTTTATCAGATGTCCACTTTGCAATCCTTGAGGCAGGCTACTTCAGGATTCTGTCTCAAGGACATACACATATTTGTTTTGGAAAAAAAATGAGAAGCAACACTGAAAGAAAATGAAATTTGATAAAGTTGCAGGTCTGCTGATACCCCAGTTTTGCATACTAAAAAATGAGGATGGCTTCCATTATCAATATGTCATAACATTTAAAGGAAAAACCTAGATCATGTCTTATAAATGCTTCTGTTGGATTATATTCTAGAAAACCTGGTGCCTTTTATTGGCTTTCCTCTTGTATCTTGCAGTGTTTATTCTCCTGAGTGTTTGCTACTCTATTAAATAATAGTGTTTTGGCTTCTCTGCTTGACATTTGGATAATATCTATTTATATCCCATAAGATGGTAATATATGCAGTTTTAGTGACATATGAAGACAAAACATCTGTTTGGTCTTCTTTATTTTATTTTGTTACTATTTTATTTTTATATAGATGTTGGGTGGATTATTTCTCAGGAGCAAAACATCTGCTCTATGACTTTCATAACAGTTTCTTTCAAAATAAATAATTAAAAAACTATATATTAAAATACATAACAAGTGCTTGAATCTCCAAAGGAAATAAATATGTGCTTATGGTTATTTATAGTCCTTTTCCATTCTGCTAGCTAATTAAATTTGTGGGCCAGGATTCTTGGCATGACCAATTAATTCCTTGATCTAAACCATCCCTTTAGTGTACTGAATTTTTATTTTATTTTATGGCATTTGTCTCCTGCCTTTCTGTACACATAAGCAGAGCAGCTTATAACCATAAAACAATAATCAAACAGCAATGGAGCAACAAGCAATTATTTAATGCAATAAAGAAACAAGCATTGTGCTTCTGATTATCAGTCGCTGGGCATCGCAGGAGGGGGGAGAGTGTTATTGTGATCAAAAAATTATGAAAAAATACTAAAAGCAGCAACCAACAATAAAAGAAATATAAATACCCCCCAATGCCCACTAGAATAATGCCAGTTTTACTGCTCCTCTAAAAGCAAGCAAGGATTGGGACAGGCATACCTATGGGATGGGGCAGCGATGCTCACCTGACCTGTCAACAGCACCATGGCTTACTGGGGTGGAAAAGGGCAAGGCGGTGATGAGGTCTTCATGGTGCAAGAACACAGAGCCAATCCTGTATTCCTACTTGCACATTTGTACCTCTCTCTCCCACTAAATCACAGCAGTACTGGTGGCAGGAGATTAGGTAAGTGCCACCGCCCTGCCCCACCAACTGCAACTATCTATGTCTCTTGCCACCTGCCAGTCATCTGAATCATAGCCTCCTCTAAACTGTCTCTTGAATCCATTTCTTGGTGTGCACTCCACACACAACCCAGAGATGCAAGTTTACTCGTTCATTTAAATGAAGAAAACAGCAATGTGTGCACAGGTATGCATGTCCAAGTGCTTCCTCTGTGGTAGTAAATGGAGAATCCATTGGGGGAGAATTCACTGCAGCTACTGGAATCTGAATGAATAAGAGAAATGTATTTTTAAAAAATATTTGAGCACGGACCTGCCTTTCTTCTTCAAATAGAGTACATTAAGAAGTCTTCCTTCTTTTGAGGCTTTAGGGAGTCCTGAGAACTGCCTTTTAGTTTTATAAAAAGTGACTACAATTTAGTGTAAATTGACGCATAACATTCCCCTTTATGTTTTGCAACCCCAGATTGGAGAGTTATTGAGCACGACTCATCCTGCCAACAAAGCGAGCTTAACACTATTCTGCCCAGAGGAAGGGGATTGGAAGAATTCAAACCTAGACAGACACAACCTTCAAGATTTCATCAACATTAAGCTAAACTCTGCCTCTATCTTGCCTGAAATGGAAGGACTTTCTGAATTCACAGAGTACCTGTCAGAATCAGTGGAAGTGCCATCACCTTTTGATATCTTGGAGCCACCAACATCTGGAGGTTTCCTGAAGCTTTCAAAACCTTGTTGTTACATTTTCCCAGGTGGAAGAGGAGATTCTGCATTATTTGCAGTCAATGGATTCAACATGCTCATCAACGGGGGGTCAGAAAGAAAATCTTGTTTTTGGAAACTCATTCGACATTTGGACAGAGTGGATTCAATTCTGCTCACCCACATTGGAGATGATAACCTGCCAGGGATTAATAGCATGTTGCAACGGAAAATAGCTGAATTAGAAGAGGAACAGTCTCAAGGCTCCACTACCAACAGTGACTGGATGAAAAATCTAATTTCACCTGATTTAGGAGTTGTATTCCTTAATGCCCCTGAAAGCCTAGGAAACCCCGATCCTAATTTTCAGTTAAAAAGAAGTGTAGAGGAGGCTTGCTTTACCCTGCAGTACTTAAATAAGCTGTCTGTGAAACCAGAGCCTCTTTTTAGAAATGTGGCAAACAGCACTGAGCCTATTATCCTTTTCCAAAAAATGGGAGTAGGGAAGCTTGAGATGTATGTGCTCAACCCAGTCAAAAGCAGCAAAGAGATGCAATATTTTATGCATCAGTGGACGGGTACAAGCAAAGATAAAGCTGAGCTGGTGCTACCAAATGGTCAGGAGGTAGACATCCCAGTTTCCTATTTGACTTCCATCTCATCCTTGATTGTATGGCATCCTGCAAACCCTGCTGAAAAAATAATCAGAGTTCTTTTCCCAGGAAACAGTACCCAATATAGCATACTAGATGGACTAGAAAAACTCAAACATTTAGACTTTCTTAAGCAACCAACAGTTACACAGAAAGACCTAACGGGTAACATGGTGAGCCCAGCAGTAAAACAAACTAAATTGAAGCAGCGAGCAGAGAGTAAGGAAAGTCTTAAGCCGGCTGCAAAATCCCTGTCTAGCAAGACAGTCAGAAAAGAATCAAGAGAGGAGACGTCTGACACAGGGAAGACTAGTCCACCTGAAAAGACTCAAAGGGTAGAAAGTAAAGAAAAAACAACCACAAAAAAGGACAAACCAACAAAAGCTGAGACTAGGCTTTCTGTGACAGAAAAGGATCTGACAGCTAAGGAACAGCAGCTGGCAAAATCTGAAACAATTGAAAAACAAGCAGCAGATGTCAAACCAAAAGTAGTAAAGGAGAAGCATGTGAGAAAGGAAGTGAAAGTAAAATCTGAGGAAAAGCAAGAGGAGAAAGAAAAGCCAAAGAAAGAGGTGTCTAAGAGAGAAGAAAGGATAGTGGCTAAGAAAGAGGAAAAGCCTAAAAAGGAAGATACCAAGAAAGATGTGAAGAAAGAATCTAAAAAAGAATCAAAGAAAGAAGCTCCCCCAAAAGAATCTAAAAAAGAAGAGAAAAAGGAGAGCAAAAAAGAAGAAAAGAAGGAGCCCAAAAAGCTTCTCAAAGAAACAAAGAAAACATCTGCCTCTCTGCCGGAATCGAAAAAGACTACAACAAAGCCAAAGCCACAAAAGAAGGAAGAGTCTGTCAGGAAAGAAAGTGGGCTTGTTGGGAAACCAAAAGAAAAAGTTAAAAGCAAGACAGCAAAGAAAGAGATCAAGGTTGCCGAAACGCCTGCTGCAGTGGCTGCTCTGGGAGCTGTCGCTGCCACGGTAGCAGCTGTAGGTGTTGCAGCTGCTGGAAAAGAACTCGAAGCGGAGAGGTCCCTTATGTCTTCACCAGAAGATTTAACCAGAGACTTTGAAGAACTAAAAGCTGAAGAAGTTGAAGTAGTAAAGGAAACAAAGCCTCAGGTAGAGATAATAGAAAAAGAAGGCAAGTTAACTGATATAGAACAAAAGGATTATGAAGTTCAGAAAGAAAAAACAGAAGGGCCTGCTGATTCTCCTGATGAAGGCATAACTACCACTGAACCTGAGGGTGAATGTGAACAAACTCCTGAAGAGCTGGAGCCTGTAGAAAAGGACAGGGTTGATGACAATGAAAAGTTTGAGGATGAAGGAACAGGTCTTGAGGAATCTTCTGAGGCAGGGGACTATGAAGAAAAGGCTGAGACAGAGGAAGCTGAAGAACAAGTTGTCAATGAGGAAGAAGAGGCACCACTAGGCCTCAGAAAACAAGACCTGAAGGATAAAATAGAAAATGGGGAGACTGAAAAAGAAATGGCTGGAGCATTTGAGCATGAAAAAGCTAAAGATTTGAGATATGATGAAAAAGCAGAATTTAGAGCAGAGGGTGAAGAGCGAGACGAAGAACATGTAGATGAAATGGTTGAAAAGGCAGAAACAGAAGAGAATGAGGAGGAAGACAAAACTGAGGATGTCAGAGATGAAGATGAAACTGAAAAAATAGAAGCTGAAGAGGATTATGTTATGGCTGTGGTGGACAAAGCAGCAGAAGCTGGTGAGATTGATGATAAATATGGCATGCACCTAACCACTCCAGCTAAGTACTCAGAACCTCCATCTCCTGCTAAAGAACCAGCATCTTCAATCCATGATGAAACGCTACCTGGTGGTTCAGAAAGTGAAGCAACTGTTTCAGATGAAGAAAACAGAGAAGACCAGCCTGAGGAATTCACTGCTACTTCAGGTTATACCCAGTCCACCATTGAAATATCCAGTGAGCCAACTCCAATGGATGAAATGTCAACTCCAAGGGATGTGATGAGTGATGAGACTAATAATGAGGAAAGTGACTCCCCTTCCCAAGAATATGTTAACATTACCAAGTATGAATCAACACTGTACTCTCAAGAAGTTACTAGGACTAAACTTTCTCCCCTTCCTGATGCTTTCAATGGGCTATCTGAAGGATCTAAAACTGATGCTACTGAGGGCAAAGACTATAATGTTTCAGCTTCTACAATTTCACCGTCTTCTTCCTTAGAGGAAGACAAATTTGGCAAATCTTCCTTCCAAGATCTGTACCGCCAACGAGAAAGTGAAGTCAAGAGTACTAGTAAACTAGAAATTTCAGAAGCTTTGGATGACAAGCATAGCCCAACTAAGAGTCCAGATGAAAGTCCAACCCCTCTGTCACCTGTTGCTAAAACACCTCTGAGTGAACGTAGTGTGAACTTTTCACTGACTCCCAATGAGATTAAAGTGACATCGGAACCTGCAGCTCTCACAGCACTCTCTGAAAAACATGAAACCAATGAAGAGCACTGCCCCAGTCCCGACGAAAAAACATTAGAAGTTGTGTCCCCTTCACAATCAGCTGCTGGTAGTGCTGGACACACACCATATTATCAATCTCCCACAGATGAAAAATCAAGTCAACTTCCTTCTGAAACTACTGGAAAAGCAGATGCTTCATTCAGCTTTGAAGTTAGTGATACCAAAGATAATATTACAAAACACAGACTAAGCCCAATGGATGAACCAGTGCCTGACTCTGAATTGCCTTCTGAAAAAGTGCTCTCACCTTTACGAAGCCCCCCGCTGATTGGTTCAGAGTCTTCCTATGATGCATTTTTGAGTGGTGATGTAATATCTTCTGCTAGAGAAACTGACAGTCCCTTTGAAAAGAAGAGTGAAAGAGATGGTTCTCCTTCACAGAAGAGCCCAGTTTCTGATGCTGCTTCTACAAACCTTTTCCAAGAACAGCAAGTTGAAAATGATGTACAGCTTTCACCAACAAAACTGGACTTTGTCCTAGAAAAGAAAAAGGATGACTTAGAAACTTCAGAAACTCAGCCTTCATTGGTTTTGGATGAAAAGAAGCTAGGAGAGGTTTCTCCTACACAGGTAGATATTAGTCATTTTAGTTGTTTCAAAGAAGACACCAAGATGTCAATCTCTGAAGGTACAGTCTCTGATAAATCTGCAACACCTGTTGATGAAGTTGTAGCAGAAGACACTTATTCACATATTGAAGGAGTTGCCTCCGTTTCCACAGCATCTGTTGCTACTAGTTCATTCCCAGAACCAACCACAGATGATGTATCTCCTTCATTGCATGCTGAAGTTGGATCCCCACATTCTACTGAAGTAGACGATTCTCTTTCTGTATCTGTTGTTCAGACACCAACAACATTTCAGGAAACAGAAATGTCTCCATCTAAAGAGGAGTGCCCAAGACCTATGTCCATTTCTCCCCCAGATTTCTCCCCTAAAACAGCAAAATCAAGGACACCAGTTCAAGATCATAGGTCTCCTGAGCAATCAACTATGTCAGTAGAATTTGGGCAAGATTCTCCTGAGCACTCTTTGGCAATGGACTTCAGCAGACAGTCTCCTGAACATCCAATAGTAGGTGCTACTATGCACCATATATCTGAAAATGGTCCAACTGAAGTCGATTATAGCCCTACAGACATGCAGGAGCACCCTTTTGCAAATAAAATATCACCAGTGGAACAAGCATGTTTTGGCAATGACAAGGATATTTCTGAGATTATTTCAGTATCTCAGATAGAAGCTTCACCCTCTTCCTCCTCTGCTCATACACCATCACAGGCAGGTTCTCCACTACAAGAAGAAACTATATCAGGTGTCACTCAGCCTAGTGATATGCCCTTACATTCTGCATTTCCATCAGAAAAAGTGAACAGCCTTGGAGAAAAACTTTCACCAAAATCTGATTTATCTCCACTAACACCACGGGAATCTTCTCCTCTATACTCACCTGGTTTTTCAGATTCACCTCCTGTGATGAAAACAACTACTGCTGCTTGCCACTCACCTCCATTATCATTGCACATGTCCCCCGACAAATCATTTGGTTATCATACCTCAATAGTTGAAGACCCTTTAACAAAACATAGCCAAGAGCTTTTAGCCTTTACGGACCAGGAAGACATTCAGGAAACAACCAGATTGCCTGAAGCTCTTAAATATTCTTATAATGGAACTGGAAAAACCACCAGATCACCTGAGGCTGTTAGTTATTCCTATGACAAAACAGAGCACACCACTGGATCCCCTGAAGCTCTTGATTATTCCTATGTTGCGACAGGGAAAACCACCAGATCACCTGAGGCTGATAGTTACTCCTATGAAACAACAGAGAAAGTCACCAAGTCACCAGAAGCCTTTGATTACTCCTATGAAAAATCCACCAGATCATCTGAGTCTGTCAGCTACTCTTATGAGACCACTGGAAAAACACACATATCTCCTGAGGCAGCCAGCTATTCTTATGAGACCCCTGGGAAAACTAGCAAGTCATCTGAGACTGTCAGTTACTCTTACGAAGTGAGTGGGAAAGCCATGAGATCCCCGGACACTGCTAGCTACCACCATGAGGCTGATAAGTACTTTGTTTCAGAAAAACCAGAAACCCGTCAAGATGTTGATTTGTGCCTCGTTACATCTTGCGAATACAAGCATCCCAAAACAGAACTTTCTCCCTCCTTTATCAACCCTAACCCCTTGGAATGGTTTGCTAGTGAAGAACAGTCTCAAGAGCAAGAGAAGCCGTTGACTCAGTCTGGAGGAGCACAGCCGCCTTCAGGGGGGAAACAGCAAGCACGCCTGTGTGGAGAAACTCCTCCAACCTCCGTCAGCGAATCTGCCCCATCACAGACGGATTCAGACGTGCCGCCCGAAACAGAAGAGTGCCCTTCGATTACAGCAGATGCTAACATTGACTCGGAAGATGAATCTGAAACTATTCCAACAGATAAAACCATTACATATGAACACATTGACCCTCCGCCAGTCCCCATGCAAGATCGCAGTCCGTCGCCTAGACACCCTGACGTCTCCATGGTAGACCCAGAAGCCTTGCCTATCGATCAGAACTTAGGCAAACCATTGAGGAAGGATCTGAAAGAAAAGACAAAGACGAAAAAGCAGGGCACTAAGACCAAGTCTTCCTCTCCTTCCAAGAAGAGCGATGGCAAATCAAAACAGGTGGCTTCACCAAAGCCTGCTGGCTTGAAGGATTCGCTGGATAAAGTTTCCAGAACAGCTTCTCCAAAGAAGAAGGAATCCGTGGAGAAAGCTGCCAAAAATGTCTCTACTCCAGAGATAAAATCTTCCCGTAATGAGGAGAAAGATAAGGAGACAAAGAATGCAGCCAACTCTACAACATCGAAGTCGGCAAAGACCGCAACTGCAGGTAAGACGAAATGGCAAGGTTAATTCCAAAGAGCAGGGGAGGGGGAGTCTCCAGCCCTTGGGCCATACTTTGGCCAGCCAGCCCCGCCCATCTGCCCCACACTTGACGTCATGTGCAGGCAGAGATGTGGCTGCTAAGTGCAAAATGAGGAGCCTCAAAGTGCACTCCTAATTGTGTGCTTTCAAGCAGAAAGCATGCTTTGGCTCTGCTTCTCATCTGCTAATGGCTCGTCTGTGCTAGCGCGATCCCTGTGGGGAACTCTCTGACACAGTTGACGGCTGCAGGCAGCAGACTTCAGCTCTTCTTCCCATCAGCCACTGGTAAAGCCTCAGATACTTCAAAGCATGACACGGGGCTCTTTGCAAGCCCTGCATCGTGCTTTGAAGCCTCAACTTCAGAACTTCAAAACACCCATTTGTTTGTTTTCACTGTGACTGACAGGTGGGCAGCCCCACCTGTCAAATATGGCCTTGCGAAGCTAGGAGCAGAGAAGGATCTGGCCAGAAGGATCTAGTCCTACCCTAGATGCAGCACTTGTTTGCTTCAGCTACAGATTCAACCTATGTTGTGAAACGATCATCTAAAGAGAACGTGGCTATGATAGCGGGCCAGTTTGCACATCATGCTAAGGCAAACTAAGGCAAACTGCAATCATGAGGCATCCTGGAGCAAAAATCATGGCTTTCCCCCTTCTCTCCCAGTCCTGTTGCCGCCATGCTACCCAGAGCTAAACCATGACTTGGCTTAGCAATATGTGTGAACATATGTGTTCATGGTTTCATCCACTCCGAACAAACCACAAGTTGTAGCCAAGATTGGCTCTTTGCTTACCATTCGTGACTTATTTTGCAGATACATAGCATGAGCTCAGATTTGCATGTAATGCTAAGTGAAACCATGGGCTGATTTTGGGTATGGAAGCAGCAGGGAAGAGCAAAGTGGCTGTTATTTTACCTCTGGGCCCAGACATGCTTGATTGTTCACAGTTATCTATGGTTTGGCTTAGTTTTAAGTATGAATTCTGTTGCCTGTTTTTTGTACCTATGCTTATACATTGGTTATTAAAAACAATCATTTCACATATGCAACCATAAACCTACATAAGTTCCTGCTTTTGCTTTCCATAATTTTGATGCCATCCATTGTATAGTTTAACAGTATTTTGGTCAAACGTTAATTATTCATGGATATTTGTTTATCCATTTGTTATTGAAGAATGACTGAGAATAGATCCAGATTTGACATGGCAGAAATGCTTGCTATGGATATTTTATATTATTATTATTATTATTATTATTATTATTATTATTATTATTACTTATTTACTTACTGTGTAATGCCATAGAGTTTGGACAATGTGCTGCTACATTTAACATCTGTGTAGGCTCCTATGTCTGCAAATTACACCCACCTCTGTGAAAAGGGAATTATATTATAGCCACTTTTATATTCCCCTTTATAGTAAATGGGTAGGGGCATAGCTTTTTCCCGATTGTTTTAATTCAGTCCTGAATAACAGGTTGGACTGGGAAGACACACAGTGGCTCAAAAGCAGGCAGGGCTGCTTCCCAAAATAGTGATAGAAGTTGAATGTTGTGGTCAATGCACATACAGGTGTTTGAAGCTAAAGGTATGTTACTCACACCTTAGGCAGTAAAAATGCTGCTGCTATGGTTTACATTGTGCTAGTAAAATCTGTTCCAGAAAGAAGGAAAGGCTTAGATACCATGTACATTATTGTTACTTTGGAAAGAATAAGGGTCCAGTTAGCAGGTAAAAGGTTTCTGAGAATGCCTTGACCTATAACATCCCTCATTGTAGAAATGAAACACTGTGTACATTTTAGGCAGCCAAGCAACTGGCTACAAGAAAAGGTCCAGAGGTGCCCATCAAAGAGTTTGGTATTGTATTGATTGCTAGAAGAACTATAGTGAAAAGTGAGGAAGGTGGAATATGTATTAGAGCTATTTCTTGTTTACAGAGTGAAGCCTATGGGCAGATCTTCCTGAATTTTCATGAATGCCTAGAACAGTAGAAATAGCAAAAAGATGGGTGCATGCAAGCATACACATAGATGTAATCCATGTTCATCATGCACTCCCCTGGTGCCTTAGCTCATATTTTCTGAAAGAACTGTAAGCATTAGAAGCTGCTAATTGTCAGCCTTTTAAAAAACCAAACCAAACCAGAATGGCTTTCCCATTTTGCCTTTGGTATCCTGCCTTTTTTGCAGAACTAGCACTGCAGTTAGCATGTGCTATTGCTTCTGTATATCCTATCTCTATTAGCCTTGTATTACCAGTTTCTTTTTCATGAATGGAAGAAGTACAATGGTAGCACAGTACTGTGGTAGCACAATACCCAGCCAGTCCTAACTTCATTTTGCATATTCTCCTATGCTGTATTTGATTAGCATCCACTGTGATACTGAATCTCCTAGTATTTCTACTTCTTTATATAGGAAGCCATATACTGATTCCCATTCCCCTTCTTGTTTAATTTTTGGGGAGTGCTGTTGTGCAATAGGAGCATTAAACAACAACAAAGATGAATAACATGAGAAATTGCATAATGTTGAATTGTGGCTGGTGAGAATGAGTACTTGACCTCACAAACTTGGAAGGTGCTGAACGTAAACACAACCTACATCTTTTGAACAAGTTGAGCAACTGATCTCATGATTTCTTCCCGGCCCCTTTCCCAAAAGTTCTTTTTAGAAAATCTTACTTTCAGTTCCTAAACGCAGTTGCATTGCTGCTTTTATATATCTTGCAAGGTGCTACTGTTCTGCCATGGTTTTGCTTAGAGCTCTCATCCTAATGGTCTGGGTCAACCTTTTCCTGGTTCCAACATCTGAGTGACCTTTGGGAACAGTGGGACATTTGGGACAGTAGTTCTTCCAACTTGAAAACTGTATAATAGAAGGACCTCCTTCAGGAATTTCCCAAAAAAATTGATGTTCCATAAATTCTGTTGAAGAATCCTATTTTTTTGAATGACAGTTTCTGCATGACAATTCTTGAATTAAACAATCCTGTTACATGATACAAAGTACCTGATGATGAGGGTTTAAAACAAAACTATATAAGAACTGATCAGCTATATTTCCCCCTCTTGTTCTCCTCACTAAGCAGTCTTTGATTCTTTAACTGTCATATTTTAGCAAATCTTTTAAGAGTCAGTAGTATTCATTGGGGAATATGTGTTCCACAGTCAAAGTGTGACAAGCTAGTTCTGTCCAACTTTAAATTATGTGTTTTCTAAGGCCACATTTTCTCATCAATAACTCAGACAAGACCCTTGTGTGTACTTGTGTGCTTTTTTTTAAGGACCTGGAACTGTAAAGCAAACAAAATCTATAGCTGTGCCTCCAGGACCTCCTGTGTATTTGGATCTGGTCTATATTCCCAACCACAGCAACAGCAAGAATGTTGATGTAGAGTTTTTCAAGAGGGTGAGGTCATCCTACTACGTGGTGAGTGGGAATGATCCTGCTGCTGAAGAACCGAGCAGGGCTGTCCTGGATTCTCTGCTGGAGGGCAAGGCTCAGTGGGGAAGCAACATGCAGGTAGGCTCTCCAGTATTTGTGAATTAAAATCTGAAGAGATAAAAAAGTGACAAGGAACTTTGAGAAATCTCCTAAAACAAGATGCTGAGAGGTGCCTCATATTTGATAACAAGTTTCTTCAAGCTTTTTCTGGTCACAGTGACCCTCTTGCATGCCATGGTAAAACCAGAATGCATGGTTTATCATTACTATAAAAATCACTCCCATGGAAAAACAAGCACAGACTTAGCATTGTTTCTGAGTCAGGAATCATAGTTTATTTCTCCCAAACAAACCATGGTTGGCAAAACAAGAACAAACCTTGGCTTCACATGGCAATTCAATTGGAGGAAAACAAAGCAGTCTTTAGTTGAGTTGCCAGGACTTCTGCTTTGCTGCTCCGACCCTGCTAGGAGAGGATCAAGTTAGCAATTGTCTGTGTGTTCACTGTAAATCAATAATTATGGTTTACCATGGCATGTGAATACAGCCAGTGGGGAGGAAAGTGTTCTCATAAGCTCATGATTTAAAACAACAACTAGAGCTATATTGAAAATTGTTTTTTCTCTTAATCTTCCACAGTTTGTGTTAATTACTAATCATACATTTTAATTGACTATTTGCATATTACCAAAACCTTACTGTAGGTGCCTTTTTCAGACTTTGAATGATGTTTAAGTGCAGAACTAGATACAATGTGGTAGTCTCATGTCTTCAAATGCAAGCCATACCCAATTTTGTGTGTCTACTATATATTTTAATGGTTTCATGTTCTATATCCAAGATTTTTAGTATGGCTTAAGTACATTTTTAAACATTGTGCTCAATGCTTGGAAACTGGTTTTCTGTGAGCCATTTTGGGGTAACATTTCAATAACCCAACACAATGGTCAAGCTTTCTCAACTGGATTAATAGGCCTCTGCCATGAGTGTGTCCTTCTATATCAGTGTTTCCCAACCGGTGTTCCGCGGCACACTAGTGTGCCGCAAGACGTTGCCTGGTGTGCTGTGGGAGGGAGGCGGGCGAGTCGGGCGGCGGGAGCGCAAGGCTTGCGGGCGGCAGCCGGCAGCACGGAGCACGGGGCGCCCTTCGGAGGCCGCCCCGTGCTCCGCGCTGGTGTCGGCAAGCCTTGCGCACCCGGGGGATCTCCCCCTGAGAGCGCAAGGCTTGCGGGCGGAAGCCGGCAGCACGGAGCACGGGGCGCCCTTTGGAGGACGCCCCGTGCTCCGCGCTGGTGTTGGCCAGCCTTGCGCACCCGGGGGACCTCCCCCCGAGAGCGCAAGGCTTGCCGGCGGCAGCTGGCAGCACGGAGCACGGGGCGCCCTTTGGAGGACGCCCCGTGCTCCGCGCTGGTGTTGGCCAGCCTTGCGCACCCGGGGGATCTCCCCCCGAGAGCGCAAGGCTTGCCGGCGGCAGCTGGCAGCGCGGAGCACGGGGCGCCCTTCGGAGGATGCCCCGTGCTCCGCGCTGGTGTCGGCAAGCCTTGCGCACCCGGGGGATCTCCCCCCGAGAGCGCAAGGCTTGCGGGCGGCAGCTGGCAGAGCGGAGTACGGGGCGCCCTTTGGAGGACGCCCCGTGCTCCGCGCTAGTGTTGGGCAGCCTTGCGCACCCGGGGGATCTCCCCCCGAGAGCGCAAGGCTTGCGGGCGGCAGCTGGCAGCGCGGAGTACGGGGCGCCCTTTGGAGGACGCCCCGTGCTCCGCGCTGGTGTTGGGCAACCTTGCGCACCCGGGGGATCTCCCCCCGAGAGCGCAAGGCTTGCGGGCGGCAGCTGGCAGCGCGGAGCACGGGGCGCCCTTCGGAGGACGCCCTGTGCTCCGCGCTGGTGTCGGCAAGCCTTGCGCACCCGGGGGATCTCCCCCCCCAGAGCGCAAGGCTTGCGGGGCGGAAGCCGGCAGCATGGGGCGCCCTTTGGAGGAAGCCCCGTGCTCCGCGCTGGTGTTGGCCAGCCTTGCGCACCCGGGGGATCTCCCCCCAGGAGCGCAAGGCTTGCGGGCGGCAGCTGGCAGCACGGAGCACGGGGCGCCCTTCGGAGGACGCCCCATGCTCCGCGCTGGTGTTGGCCAGCATTGCGCACCCGGGGGATCTCCCCCCAGGAGCGCAAGGCTTGCGGGCGGCAGCTGGCAGCGCGGAGCACGGGGCGCCCTTCGGAGGACGCCCCGTGCTCCGCGCTCGTGTTGGCAAGCCTTTTCCTTTATTTCCCCCCCCCCAAAAAAGTAGGTGCATCCTATTTCATAATAAAGTAATTATAAAATACTTTCTTTGTGTTTATTTGATGCCTATTAAAGAGAGTTACTTTATATATAGTCAATATAGGCACACAGTTAATTTTTTAAACATTTTCTAATGGTGGTGTGCCTCGAGATTTTTTTCATGAAACTAGTGTGCCTTTGCCCCCAAAAGGTTGGGAAACACTGTTCTATATTATTTTATTTTTAGTTCATTTGCTGTTATTTTCTGCTTTAACTATTTTTACTGTGTTGTGTAGATTGCCTCAAGACACACATGCAGAAGGTAATTAATTAACAATTATAATGGGCCGAGGCCAGTTATGGAGAAGCAGCTCTTCCGTGGATGGGGCTAAAGATGCCCTCAGCCATACAAAAATGTGATAGTGTTGCACATTATGTGTTCAGTATTTTGAAAAATGTGGGTATGTAGAACTTAGTACTTAAAATGTCAGAGGCTCCCATTTCACAATAGTAGAGGTTGAAGTTCTATACTGTACCCCAAGTAGTCTCTGTCTTGTTTACATAAGGACCATATGCCTTGAGATAGAGTTTAGATTTCTCAACATCTCAAAATCCACGTCTTCTGTTAAATGTTTTTGTTGCACCTAATTGCTACTGGTGTTAGCCACAGAAGTATTCTTTCAAAGTGGGGGCCAGTATTCTCAAGACTTGCTCACACATTAATACCGCCTTCTGTTTGATCTTAATGTGTCCTCTGTTCTCGTATTCTTGTATTGCAGGTGACCTTAATCCCTACCCATGATTCGGAGGTGATGAGGGAATGGTATCAAGAGACCCACGAGAAACAACAGGACCTTAACATCATGGTACTGGCGAGCAGCAGCACTGTTGTTATGCAAGATGAATCTTTCCCTGCATGCAAGATTGAACTGTAGAAAAAGAAAAAGAAAAAAAGCATTGCATCACAACCTTAAACTTTGTTTCCAGACATTCTTCAATTTGAAAACACCTTTTCTAATGTAACCCATCTAATTCAGCTGCCGAACTATATATATATATATACCTGCCAAATGCTATACTGTATCACAGTGATGCAAGTCACTAATCTTTTTTTTCCAGTCTTTTGCTGATTGCTAAGGGAAATAACAGTATTCCCACCATAGGGTTCAAATTACTGCAAAACCTGCAGATTCTGGTTCATCTCCGCTGAACAGTTGGAAACCATGCACTAGCAAACACTGCTGACTTCTGCCAGGTATGGGGGCGTTTGCCCTTGAGAGAAAGACAGGGAGAGAAAGCGAGAGAGAGGAGTAGAGGAGAATAAAATCATTAGTTTTGCATTACTCTCAAAGCAATCAATATATTGCTTCCTGCAGTCTACCATCACATAAAAAAGAAAGATGTAGGTTTGCATTAGTCTGAATTACTGCAAGAGCAGGCGTTTTTAATTTAGTGACAAAATTAGCTAGAAAATTACATGAAACCGATTGTGGCTTTGAAGGGACGTAAGATACAAAACACTCACTTGCTGTTGGCAACTTCACTTTGAACATGTCATATTCGCGTCACAGAACTCTCCTAGGCAATATATGCAAGTAGTTTGAACCCCATTCGGTTTAACATGCAAACATGTTGGTCTAAGGCATGCTCCCAGTGAAAAATACATCTAGTCTACTCTTAAATTCGACAAACTTGCATGCTGAAACACCCAAGTCACACTCAAGTTTACTGAAGCAACATACCAAAGCAGTTGGGAGTACCTATGGTAGACAATTTGCCTTAGAATGTGACTTGAATGTACAAAGATACTTGATGCACTTATTTTTTAAATGCAAGATAGCAAGTTTATAAAAACATCTGTGTAGGATTATAGTTACACCAGTACAGAAGTATGCGTGTGCATGTGTGCTACTGGAAACCTCTCTGATTGGTCAAACAGCTTGGTGCTATGAATTATGCATGTAAGTTGAGCACTTCATTTGTGCACCTGAACAGCAAGCCTTTTTTTTTTTTTTGAAAGTCTGCTTTTTCTCCTCCTCCCCCTTTTCCCTTGTGAAAGAAAGGGTGCGCCCGGTACCAGAAATTAACACATACAGAATGTTGCAAAAGGTTCTCTGCACTCTGTACAGTCTTTTGGAGCCTTGTCTCACCTTATTTTGACTGTTAATTTAAGAGCGAATATGGGAACAAATGTACAGATTTGATTTTTTTTTTTAGCTAGGTGCGAACTTTTAATAGATGAATTTTTAAACAGAAGTTTTGTTTACAGGAAAATTGCAAAGAAAAAAAAATCAGGTGAAGGGATTTTTTTTTTAAAGTAGTTTTGTAAGACAAGTGCGTAATGTTATTTTGAGGTTCTGGTGAGAATGAAGTACTGTATTTATTGAACATAGTTAACTGCCGATAATAATTTTGCAGGGAGCACACTAAAAAATGCTATTATGTGCCAGTGATTAAAGAACCCGAGAACTAAAATGCAGGCTGGCTTCCTTTTCGCCAGGAGACTGCCTAGGTTCTGGGCTGGCCCAAGGGCACAAGCAACCCAAGGACCTGCTTGTGGCAATGTTTTTTTGGAGGCGGGATGTATCAACGAAAGCAGCTTATGATTGGCAGTTGCACCGCGGCATTCTTTGGGATGCTGCTGCAATGCACTCCTCCAACTGTTCAGGGCTACTAGTTGGGGCAGCAGAAGAACTGGCTCTACCTACTGTAGGTTTTCCTTTCTCCTGGTACCTGTCTTAAAATTAGCTCAAGCAAGTTCGTGCTCCCCGTATTTACAGATCCCTTCCAAAAGAAAAACTAGGATTGTGTGAATGTTGCAATTCTGTGAAGGGTGCAGAAAAGCTGATTACAGAATTCAGCTTTCTGAGAATTTCAGCGCTCTTCCTCTCTTTTTAACCCTTATGGTTACAGGGAGGACCCAGAGGAGTGGCTGGCGGGAATCTCGGTACCCTGTGGAGCCTTTTGCATTTTCCCAAGATTAGCAGTCAGAAAATTAATTATGCAACATAAGAGAAGTCATGCAAATGTGCATAATTTATGCATCTTGCAGAATTAAGCTTCAGTTGTCACAGAATTTGTGTTACCTTGGGGCAGAAGTTTTGATTTTTTTAAAAAAAGCCAACTATCACGCACAGCTTGAGGGAAGGCTACTCATTATTAAGGCAGTTGTCAAAGGGTTAGGACATCACAGAACCTGTGGTAGTACCTGAAGCTTCATGGAAATCTTACTGGTGCTGGTAGAATATCTTGAGGACTGGGTCGCAGTTATCACTGCATATAACAATATCCATTACGCTTTATTTTGTGGTTTTGTAAGGAATTTACATGACCGCCGTAATAGGAATTTGCTTTGTTCTGTGCCAATTGTTTTTTTGCAGAAGGCTTTGATTCCCTAAATAGTGGATTTTATATCATTTTATTTTCTATTATAATTTATTTCAATGGTTAACATTGTTTATTTTTATTTTATAGATGTGTATTTGCACTGCTAATTTTTAAAAATTATTTTTCATACTACTACAACCCCCTTTTAATTTGGGCTGTGTTAGCCCAGTTAATGCTGTGAAATATTGTTTGTTAAATGTTTTGTGCATTTTTTTTAAAAAAAAGTTCTAATATTTTATTTTTGTTTGACTTTTGTAGCGATGCTACTTTATTTATTCTTTCACCCAGGTCATTCAAAAGCTTGTGTTCTTGTGGTCTCTTTGCTTTTATTGGAATAATATACATGGAAGCAACTAGCAGTAGTTTGGGACTCTCGTCCTTAAAAATTCCATATGATTGTGGTACGAAAGACAAAGGGAAATGTACTGTGGAAAGAGGCAGAATTTCTAAGTTAAGTGTATGTACAATGCTTCTTTCCTAATGTGAACAGCTCAAACCTAAAGAGGAATTTGCACCACAGCACAGAGTGGTTTGTCCCAGTATAGTTAAAGCAGAATCCTGAAGTGGGGGAAGTTAGTTCCGCTACCTGTAATTTGAAACTGCTGGCATCATGAAGCTGAAATGCTACATAGCTGATGAGCCCTGGGTACTCCTGCCTGCCCCTTTTGCAGCTCAACACTAGCTTTTCGTAGCCCAGCTACACAGCATCTCTGATGTGGTGCATCTTGGGCAGTGCCCTCGCCCACACTGGATGAGTTAGCACAATACCATCAACAGCACATTAAGTGTGCCGATGCGCTGGCCACAGTTGTTACTGCACCACATCCTGAGCTTGCCTTGTTAGCAAAGGGTCAAGGAGGATTGGCCTTTTACAGTCTTAATCCCGTTATGGATCGAGCAGCAAGTCTTGCTGAGTGCAGTGTGGCTTATTCCCAAGTAGGTCTCCAGGGTTCTGCAGCTTTGGGTCTACCAAGTTACTAACACAATATTCCATTTATCAATGAACTGTGCAGAAATGATTTGTTTTATGATCTGCCCCCCACTTTATATGTAAGCAGAAATTAAATCATTTTTAGTGGGAGTATATTTTATAAACATATTGCAAATAAATAAATAAATAGAAGAATGCCGTTAACAGCAAGCGAGTATGTGAAAGTAGCCACTTGGCCTGTTTCCAAACAAGCTGCTTCTTTTAATTAAAAAATGAAGACTTTCTTTTAGTTCAGCCCTAAATAGCAATGTTAAATGAATATGTACAAAAGAGAAGCTGCCATCTCTCCACGCCCTCCGAGAAGTGGTAGTCTTTCTAGTCATATGCACACCAGCAGTCCCATAGATTAGTTGAAATCAGCATAGCAGTGCAGTCGTATGTATGCCCAACTCAGAAGTAATCCCCACTCAGTTCAAGGGGGGCTTATTCCCACATAGGTGCATGTAGGATTGCAGCCTCAGTGGGGTTCAAATCCGGTCTTAACATTCCTTCACTCTAAGAACATCCTCAATCGTTCTCATACATATTTTGTTGTAGGAACAAAAAATTAATCAGGTATTTATGTTGGGTGCACTACTTCTTCTTTTAAATGCCTCAAAAATGTTTGATAGCCCCATTCAGCTCTTGGAGATCAGCAGACATTTTCCTGTATATAAAAAAAATGATACTCTGTACGGCTTCATCTCAAAGATCTCAGTTGTGCAGAAGCCATGTCCCTGATCAATCTGCACACAGAAACATGCGCACAGGTCTGCAACCCAATGTGCTTCTTGAGAACTGGCTCTTAGGGGTTTAAGAACCCTCAGGAACATCTTTTCAAGGATACAGGGCAATGGAAAGTGTATGAGATGGATACCCATCCCCCCACCATGAAGGGGAGCCCCTTCCTTGGATAGCCTGAGCTATCCGTTTCAGGATTCTGAATAAGATTGCAAAAGTGGGGTATAAATTTTCTAAACAAATCTGCTTTTTACGCACACACAAGTTTTCAATGGCAGCCAATTTTGGCGGTGTTGTTTTTTTATTAAAAAGAAAAACTCCTCTTGACCAAATTAATGCCTTTCTTGCCTGTGCAACTAACCTAATTGTGTTAGTTACAGCCATACACAGTTAGCTTATTGACAGTCAACCAGGAAATGCCATGGATACTGATTCTGAGCTCTGCTGCTCAGCACAGATTACTAGAAGCATGGTTCAATATTGATTAGCCTAATTTTAATGTGTCAATATTTGAGTGCTGATAGCACTCTAGAAAATGATGGTATTACCCATTGGTAACAGTCCCCTAATCGTAGCCTTTATGATAGTACTATTCCATTGAATGAAATTCAGTGACTGTTTAGGCGAGATCACAGTCCATTTCCCAACTTGACAGTGCAGTCCTATACATGTCTACCCAGAAGCTAATCCCCAGAGTTTGGTGGGATTTACTCCTAGGTAATTGTGCATAAGACTGTAGCCTAAAATGGATCTTCTTTTGCATGCCTTTTCGTCTTCATATGGTGGGTCTGGTTACAACAATTCCTACCTTTTTGATTCCATTCCCATTCTTCGTCTCTTTGAGTTATTTTTAACTTCTCATACTGTGGTGAATGGATCCAAATGTGTATATGAATGTATTTAGCTGTCTTCAATAGCTTAAGCAGTTTAGGAACCTAAAAACACTGAACTGAGAAAATAAATTTGCTGGGGAAAATTCCAAGTCTCCCTGCCCCAATGCTTCCCGCTCCAAGGAGACGCTCTGCATTATAAATTTTATGTCCTAGGCCTCTTCTTTGTCCATATGTAACCAGAAGTTCTTGCTCAGAGGAAAATAGTAGTTTTTGTGGTCTGGCATTATTAAGCAATGGGGAGGGGGGGAATACAATCTTTACACTTACAGAACAAAAAGAGAGTTTCTGTAAGTGATAATATTCTCACTGAATAGTTGACAAACCACCCCAAAAACAAAACAAAACAAAAAACCAGGAACAAGCAGTTCTTCAAAACGCATTTGCAAATTGCATTATTTGCCTTGTTAAAGATGCTTGCTATTTTAAAAGAAGAAAGTTTGCTGTGATTTTAACTAAATAAATAAAAATGCAGCATCTAAACCTTGAACATTTATGGGGGGGGGATGCTTCTCTGCACTGAATTAGCTTTAGGAGCTCCATTCTATTCATACAAGACTGGGCTGTACTCACATTGGTAAAAGCGCAATTCTGAAGTTCCAGGATGCTTTCACATGTTTGCATGCAGCCATTTATTCTTCCAAACCATGGCGAGAAAGTCTTGTTGCTGGCTGAGAAGCTCCTCACACACTCCTCTCTCTCTTGTTCCGAATGGTCTTGTTTGTGTCGGTCTGCAGCTGTGTATGGTTTTATGTCTTATAATCCTTCATCACCTCTATTCTATCCAGTCATATCTAATGTAGAAAATTAGTTTCCAGTGAAAGTAATATGTAGTGCTTTTATGATATTTGTGTGCAATATCCCCTCTTCTGTTGAGGATATTTGATGTAAAGGAAACAAGCTCAGTTCCACAATAAAATACAAAAATAGTTATAAGTGTCAGTCTGGGTTCTTTTTGTATTTATATGAGGATGCACTTTCAACTCTCTTCTCAAATCGCATTCCTGGAAACAGCAAAGGAAAGAAAGGGTTGCTAGATGTAATTATTATGTAGCAGATGAATTCTGTTAGTAGATGTGGGAGACAAATGGGGTGTGGAGTAGCCATCACAATCACAGCCTACCTGTGACCTTCCCAGGGGCATCTGACTGGCTGCTGTTGGAAGTATTGCGGCTGTCATTGACTGGTTGGATGCAGAGGTGTGGTGGGAAGAGGGCTCAGAGCCCAGGGATTGGTGGTGGAATGACACATGAGTGGTCAGAGGAAGAAGAGGGAGCAGACTGGGAGGAGGAGGTGTCAGAATCTGAAGAGGCAACAGGCTTTAGTGAACAGGAAGAGGCTGTAGCAGAGAGCAGTTGAAACTCAGAGGCAGAAGCAGAGGCTGGAGAGGAAGTGGACCAAGAGGCAGTGATGAGGCAGGCTGCTGAAGAATCCAGGGAGTCCCCCCCCCCTCCTGCGACAAGCTTGCCTCCCCCACAGGTCTCCTTGAACATGCAGAGAAATGAAAAAAGCAGAACAGATTGGTTGTGCACAGACATCATCCATGACTGCTTGGGGAAAAACCCTGGAGAAGAGGCAACTGTGGAAAGGCAGGGACCTCGCAACTGACTCATTGGACAGCTACGATTATGGCTGTTATGATCCAGTTGGGAGCCAGTGTGGTGTAGTGGTTAAGAGCGGTAGTCTCGTAATCTGGGGAACCGGGTTTGATTCCCCGCTCCTCCACATGTAGCTGCTGGGTAACCTTGGGCCAGTCACACTTCTGTGAAGTCTCTCAGCCCCACTCACCTCACAGAGTGTTTGTTGTGGGGGAGGAAGGGAAAGGAGAATGTTAGCCGCTTTGAGACTCCTTCAGGTAGTGATAAAGCGGGATATCACATCCAAACTGCTACTGGCACATAAAACCAGTAGCAGTTATGATGAGTTTCCCACACAAAACCAGTGGCTGCTATTTTTTGGGTGGGAATAAGAAAGATTCCACCTCTCATCAGCTACAATTGGTATTATTCTCCAATATATACACTTGGAGGGGGGAGGGAGCCTTCCATCCAATCAGTTGTAATTTGGATTGTTCCCAAATTCAGGCATAAGATGAGCTGGTAAATGCTGTGACTTGCTGGTAGTGCCTGCCAGTATCTTTTTCAGGGTATGTGAGATGCCTTCTGGTCTTAAATCTGTTGTTGGCCTGTCACTGCTTAAGTAGTGAGTTCATAATCTGGATACCCCAGCTAGCAAATGTGGAATTATTTTGCGGAGGGAGTGAAGGAGCAGAGGGTTAAACTGCAACATACACTCAATTAGCTTCTGCCAACCTGATTCCCTGCAGATGTTTTGAACTACAACTCTCATCAGGCTACCTACTACAAAACATCAGGAGAACACTAACTTGCTGAAGGCTTCTAGGCATCTCTTCGAAGATTTCCAACCGAATGATGTATTGATCATTTGGCCTTGGCCCTGATTGGCATTGTAAGACCTACAATAGAATACAATAGAGGAATGACTGCATCTTTTGGTTCAGGGCTTTAATATTGATCATGACATGTTTGCGATGTATCTGCAAGATCTGTCAGACATTTCAAGTCTGCACTTGAGACTGCAGTAGAGCTTTCAGAGGGTGGCAATGGGGGATTTCTCAGCTCCTCCTGCTCTCTCTTCTAGATTCTGTTCCCTCAAGGTTTTATGTCATCCCCTTTTCAATGATGAAACCACTGAGCAAAAACCAGGTGCTAACAGTATGCTGAGGACACTCAAGTTAACTCTTTCCTTCCTCTCCTTACTGCTCCTGAGAGCTAATTCTGGCAATCTAAACCTGTTTAAGCAAATCTGGCAAAAAAGAAAAAACCCAAGATTGTGACAAAATAGATTAGTAGAAATAAAATGTATTTGACTATCTGTCTTGCACATACCACCTTGCACCCAAAGATCTGTAAGTGGTGCACAATAAAAGGAATAAAGGTAAAGGGACCCCTGACCATTAGGTCCAGTCGTGACCGACTCTGGGGTTGCGGTGCTCATCTTGCTTTATTGGCCGAGGGAGCCGGCATACAGCTTCCAGGTCATGTGGCCAGCATGACTAAGCCACTTCTGGCAAACCAGAGCAGCGCACGGAAACGCCGTTTACCTTCCCGCCAGAGTGGTACCTATTTATCTACTTGCACTTTGATGTGCTTTCGAACTGCTAGGTTGGCAGGAGCAGGGACAGAGCTACAGGAGCTCACCCCGTCGCGGGGATTTGAACCGCGACCTTCTGATCGGCAAGTCCTAGGCTCTGTGTTTTAACCCATAGCGCCACCCGCGTCCCTTATAAAAGAAATAAAAACATCTAATTCAAAACTAAAATGGATAAAAATACAAAGGGCAGGAGCAAGAACTCCAAAACAGCACCTTTATTGCTCAAACACCCAAGCAAAGAGCCAGGCTTTCAGCTGGCACTGGAAGGCCAGAAATGCAGGTGCCAGTCGCATTTCAGGAGGAAACGTGCAGGAATGCTGACTTACAATGCACATATTTTAATCTATTAAAAAGTATATACAGTGGTACCTCGGGTTACATAACCTCAGGTTACAGGTGCTTCAGGTTACAGACTCCGCTAACCCAGAAATAGTACCTCGGGTTAAGAACTTTGCTTCAGGATGAGAACAGAAATCGCATGGCGGTGGCACAGCAGCAGCAGGAGGCCCCATTAGCTAAAGTGGTGCCTCAGGTTAAGAACAATTTCAGGTTAAGAACGGACCTCCGGAACGAATTAAGTTCTTAACCCGAGGTAGCACTGTACTGACCTATCAAAAACCATCAGGGGGGCATACAACAAAACAGAAAACCCCACGAAAAACAGTACCAATAATAATCAGGCATATATATTGACTGCATAACACAGAATTGATTCCCCATTTTCCTGGTATCTCGGTACTGAAAGATGCTTAAACGATTGCAGTTCCAAGTCTGAAAAGATTGAAATAAAATTGCCAGGCTATTCTTGGGGCTTTAAGATTCTGAGTCCACACAAACCGACATCAGTGCAAAGGACAAAGGCAAAATGATACTGATTGATTCAACAGCACCTAGAAAAAAAGCCTGGGTTCAATGCAAACTGTCTGGCATGCCTGTCATATTCTATTTTAACCAGCTATAATATCTGGAGGCTGGATCTTGCTGTTTCACACTGTTCTGAATGTGAACAGAATTATTAATGCTCTTTTACCAGCTCTGCCACTACTGTATCTTGATTCTAGGACAGCAAAATACAGACTAGCCTTGATCTGAGATGGAGGGAATTACATGTGCAATTTCCCTCTTGTGAATAATGGATACTGACCTTCTCTATTGGATTGACAGCACCGTGAATAATGAAGGGAAGGGAGGGAAGTTGTATATTTGCTTACCTACTCATTAAAGTATTCGGAGGCTGCTGCGAATTTGAATCAGCAATTTGCATTTCAAATGAAACAGAACTCTTAGTATGCAGATATTTTGTACGCATTGCTGGACACACGAAACCCCCAATCAAAAGCTGCCAAAGCAGATTGAAGCAAAGAGGTTTATTTAAAGGCAGGCTGCCCGTACAACCACCCCACACCCCTTGTAAGATGTGTGTGTTAAATTTGTATACTGCCCTTCATCCGTGGGGTGGTTCACAACATAAAAATACAATATAAAACCACAAAATACATGATGAAAACAAGAACCAGAAACCCCACAAAGGAATACCACCACCTCCCCCAAAACAGACATGTGTTCATTCCATAGCAAGCTCCTTGCTTATCCATCTGCCGCTCATGAATCCTATGGATAGAAGAATACATTCCACAACTTATAGAAAGATCAGAGGGAAAAGGCTGAGGCTACAATCCTGTGCACAATTAGGGATGGAGGAGAAATTAAAACAGTCTGAATTTTAATATGAGCATACCTAATAGATGCTTCTATAAACCAGACTAGAGCTAATCCTTAGGAATTTGCACTTATCTGAATTTAGTAGTGCATCCCAAAATTGGGAACAAAAAGAAAATGCACAAAAAAGAATGTACAAGGATGCTTACAAAAATGTGTGTATTAGGAAACTGCAATTGTCAGATACAGCTACCCCTAAGCACACTTGCAAGTCTCACTGACTACAGGAGAACTTACTTCCAGTAATCATGTATATTATTATTATTATTGAATCCGTAAAAGCTCTTCAATTAATTTGTAGTACAAGTATGCTTGTCTTCATAAAACAGGATTATTGCTCCAACTTTAAGAAAGTTAAACAAATAGATTTAACCAAACAAATAGATTGAATACTAGCACTGGGCATTTATTTCACCCTCAACCAACTTTTATGCCGTTATTCAGTGATCTCCACGAAAATGCTCACATTCTACAAAACTGGCCGAGTCATGCAAATTGTCAATCAGCAGTATGGCTGCTCCATTACTATTTATGGTTGAAACAAATTGCACACATATGCAGTCCGTTCTACGTGCCTGTCACTTTGCACAATACAAAATGCACTTCCTGAACCCAAGGCCAAACCAGGGTTACCAAAACTTTTCAGCTGCCTCTTGCAGCTATGCTTGTTAACCAAAGCATGATCTGCAGAGAGCTGGAAGTGGGGAAGTTTATCTCTCTGCTATGTAATGCTTTCCTTATGGAGTCCTGGGGGGGGGGGATCAAGCTTTGGTTAAAGGAACAGGAACAGGCCACTATCTCTGATCCTACATTATTAATTTATTGGTGTGTAGGTACCCATTTAAACATGTGGAATAAATACACAGAATCCAGTAATTTCTGAATTGGCCGAGAGCTTTGCTGGGCAAAACAGGGCCAGCTTTCTCCTATAGCCTTCACTGTCCATTAACACAATGCTAATGTGCAAATGCGCTGCTCTTTAAAGTCTCACATTAACAGTATTGAAAGCCATGCTAAACTTGTTACTGCTGTGAGAGAAGTTTCTGAGGATCATGGTGCTTATGCTATCTGAAAGAGGCCGTTCAGGGCTCTCCCTGTGGAGGGTAAGAAGCTGCTGGAGGAAACAGAGAATCTGGAGCTTTGTGGCACCTAGTCTCTGTGCAACCTGTAACCACAGGCAGAAATTCCCCAGACATCTTTGGAAATGCTGGAGCACAGAATAATAAACACATCATTATGTAAACAAGAAGGGATGGCTGTTAATTCCTGTAATAGCACCTGCACAACAGACCCCATAAGGGCTGGCTTAGCATCTTCCTTTTAGGAGTAACATTTGCATCTCAAAAGGGTAGGATTAATCTGCTAGGCAAATGAGTAGCATCCACAAGTTCTCTCACCCAGTGAAAAGCAGACAAATGCAAAGCAGCAAACTCCATTGTATAGCCCGAGTTCTCTGCTTGTGGATTACATCACCCTTATGCGTACATTGGATGATTGCAGTGCCTAGAGACAGACAGGTTGTGTATCCAGATCAGTGACCAGAGGAGGAATGACCGCTGAAAGGAGCGCAGAAAGAAGAAACGTGGTGGTGCATCTGCAGACACCGTCATCTGCCCCAGCTGCAACAATACATGTCTCTTCTCATTTCAGTCTCTACAGCCACAGCAGGCACTGCAACCGTCCAACAGTTTGACTTTACCCTCAAAGCTGCACTCCTCCTGAGACAGATGGATGCAAAAAACGTGTACATTTTGTTGAAAAATTGCAGGTTCGATTTCCCCCAGAAACTTTATTGTAATAATAATTTATTATTTATACCCCGCCCATCTGGTTGGGTTTCCCCAGCCACTCTGGGCAGCTTCCAACACAATATTAAAATACAGTAATGGATCAAACATTAAAAGCTTCCCTAAACAGGGCTGCCTTCAGATGTCTTCTAAAAGCCTGGTAGTTGTTGTTCTCTTTGACATCTGGTGGGAGGGCGTTCCACAGGGAGGGCGCCACTACCGAGAAGGCCCTCTGCCTGGTTCCCTGTAACTTGGCTTCTCACAGTGAGGGAACCGCCAGAAGGCCCTCGGCGCTGGACCTCAGCGTCCGGGCAGAACGATTTGCAGGGGGAGGGGGGGAGACGCTCCTTCAGATACACTGGACCGAGGCCATACTGTGAATATTGCATGTCAGTGTGGACTATACAGTAGTACCTCGGGTTAAGTACTTAATTCGTTCCGGAGGTCTGTTCTTAACCTTAAACTGTTCTTAACCTGAAGCACCACTTTAGCTAATGGGGCCTCCTGCTGCCACTGCACCGCCGGAGCATGATTTCTGTTCTAATCCTGAAGCAAAGTTCTTAACCCGAGGTACTATTTCTGGGTTAGCGGAGTCTGCAACCTGAAGTGTATGTAACCTGAAGCATATGTAACCCGAGGTACCACTGTACAATGGTCATCCTCAAGGGATCTAGAAAGGAAAGGGTTTCATGCGAGTCTCAAATGACCGGGGGGGGGGGGTCATGGAAGGTTTGGGAGAGAGACAATCAGCTTATTTGACTGTGAAGTTTTCTGAACAAGCAAACATCCAAGCAGGCTAAATATATTCTTCTATAGGAGGTGGAACACTACAATTACTGCAAGACTGAAGATATGAAGAAGAGTCGAAGCTTTAGCAGACAGGCTTCACCCCCAAATTGCTATCTTTAATAGTAGTTATTAATATGATGCAGCCTGCAAAATAAGTATAAAGGTTCCAGGGTCCCAAAAGTTCAGATTTATCTTACAGGTTTGCCACTCCAGAGTAGCTCCATCCCACAAAGGTCCATTAACACACAGGAACCATGGGGGCAACGAAGCTGATCTTGTGCACTGAGAATAGGGCCTGATGTATCGTGACATAATTACCACGTTTACAGTCGTGCACATAGACTGCTATGTGGGTTGGAATGCACAGCCACAGCAAGGGGCAAACAGCCAACAGAAAAGATAGAAAACGAACTGCAAGAACATCCACTCTGTATGCACATAATCTGGACATTTCTGTTTGTCCAAGCCATAGAGCTGTGAAAGAGTATCAATCCATCTTGCTCACTGGGATTATAGGTACATTTAGCCCCAATAGTAACTCTCAAGTAGTGGTGCTATAAATGCCTGTGAAAAGCTTCTAAAAACCCAACGAAAAATGGCGGGTTTTCACCTGGCATCTAAAAGGCTGGAGAGAGATTACATACATGTGGAGTCACCACCAAAAAGGCTCCTAAAAGGCCTGCATCTTAATAACCCTGGGGCAATGGCTCCTCCTGAATGAACTTTCTACAGGTGAAGCCCTGGTGCAGATTCCAAGTTATAGGTAGGCTAGGTCAACTTCTGGAAGAAACAAAACCCCTTCTATCACAGCCCCCATCTTGTGGAATGCCCTCTGGACAGGGAAGTACCTATGGTCCTTTACCAGCTGATCTAGCCTCCTGCTGCTGTATTGACAGGGCATGGAGAAGAGAGCAGCTCAGCACATGGTGATGGCTTCCAATGCCCAGGGTGCCTAATAGCAGGGCTAGAAAGACCCTTGCCTGAAGGCCCTGGGGTGCTGAAATTCGTCTGAGATGGTCTGACCTGATACAAAGCAGTTTTAAGTGTGCTGCCTCCAAAGAAGACTCCAGATCTTAACTCACCTAGCGATTGCTTGTGATCCCTTGGACAAAGCAAGCAGTCAACATTTTGAACTCCTGTTGGTATCCTTTTTTAAACAGCAGATACTGAATGTGGCCAGAGCGTTTGGAATGTCCTGTCTCACCCAGCCTGTTTTAGAAATGAATCACTTTATTAGACGACAGGTAGACATAACAGGCAAAACTGAGGCCTTCAGAGAAACAATTATAATTACAGTGGTTTTTAATGGGGTGGGGAAGAAGCACTTTTGCTGCAAGATGGATCTGGAAAGGTTTCATCTGCATACAGACAAGGCCACATCACAACCGAGTCACTAAGCCAATCTTCTGCATTAAAGAGATGCTTTTGCTGCATTCTGGGCTTCCAGCTCCTGCCTGGCCTTTTCCCTCAAGTCCCTCTCCCTTTCAGTCAGCAGCGTCCGCTCCTGCTCCCACTCCTTCAGCTTCTCCTTGTGTTTTGCAATGTCTTCCACTTCAAATGCTGGCTGCTTTTCCTCCACAAGCTGGGTGGTCAGTGTCAACAAGCTTGCAGATTCCACCTTGCCAAGCGACTGCAGCTTAGAATTCAGCTTCTGTCATAGCAGGGGTGAGGGGGGAAGAAAAGAAAGGAAAAGAAAGAAGAAAGAAAGAAAACCACTAATCAACCAGTCGCAATACATCAACAATCCACTTGCCCGGCCTGAGTAATCTTTTCCCCCCTCCTCTTCCCCCGGAACTGGAATGTGAAATTCTACAAGTCGGCACCCTGCAGCTGACTTGCGTTTTGTCCTGGAAAAACATGCCAGCCGCAGTAAAGGAGCACTTCTCCATTCCTTCCCTCCGTCCCCAAAAGAAAAAGAGAAGAAAAAATGGTGGGGTGATGGAACAAGCAAGGGGCAGAAATAATTTATAGACTAGATTTTTATGATTTAGCAATAACAAAGCAGAAACAAAAAAAAGAATCAATCTTTAATTCTGCTAAGTGCTGGGATAGCTGAACTTGCATGATGACTGAGAAACATCATTAATAAAGACTCGTTATGCTAACAAATGATGAATGGCCAGCCGGCAATCTAAACATCCTATGGCTCCCCCCCCCCGCCCCACACCCATTGCTGATCCAAGGACTCGCCCTGAGTCGCTTTGGCTAACCTTCCGCTCAACAGATGGGAATCATTAAATAGGCTTGTCCTAATGGCATACTAAATAGATCCCATGAGCCCCTGTGCAACTGCCCAGCATACATTCCTCTATGGCCCCTTTTTTAATGGCTCATGCGATTTCAGGCCCAGCTCGCTGGATGCAGCCCCTTTACTTTGCTCTGATTCTGCTTGTGTGGGTGCACCAGGGTGGGCTGCATATGGGGGTACTTCATTGCAGGCAGGCAGGATTCGGCCAGGCAGCTGGGCAGTATATCACAGCAGAGTTCCACTTCTATCTGTGGTGTAGTGCTTCTCATGACGCGCCCCGATGCATCGTAAAAAAATATTAATTCACTTAAGTGCTTTGAGATGCGGGGCCATTTGTGGTTATGGAAGTTTTACTGGACAGCTTGATGTTCCCCAGACAAAAGGCAAATTAATTGCCCTAATGGAGAAGCCTCCAGGAAAATGAATGGGAAGAGAGCAGCCCTAGCTAGGAAGGATGCAATAGGACAGCCGGAAGCTTCTAAACAGCCCTGCTTTAAACAACAAAAAATCCTTGGTCACTCACCAGGAATAATATTATCCTCGGATGTGCCTTTGTACCAAAACTAGACGATACCCATAATTTAGAGAGATACAGGTTAGCTAGGACTGACTATTAATGAGGTGGATTAAGATGCACAGTGAGCAGGACTCATTTATTTATTTGTTATCCCATTAAGGAATTCAGGATGGAATCAATCAGGGCTGCAGAATCTGTAGCTCTCCAGATGCTGAACTCACAACTCTCATCAACTCATGCCAGCATGGCTGTTACTGCGGAGTGAATGTTTTGGATATACACACACACACACACACACACACACAGACACACACACACATATATATATACACACACATATCTGTGTGTGTGTGTGTGTGTGTGTGTGTGTGTGTATATATATATATATATATGCTTTTGTAGATTTTCACGGGTACAGGAATGCAGGTTTTGGTGTCCTCGGGTGTCTTCCCGTGTAAAAGTTGGGGTGTCTAGGCGACGTTTCGACAAGGTCTCACTCGTCATCTTCAGGCTGGTGCTTTCGGCTTCTTGTTACTGGAACGAAGAACAAGAAGCCGAAAGCACCAGCCTGAAGATGACGAGTGAGACCTCGTCGAAACGTCGCCTAGACACCCCAACTTTTACACGGGAAGACACCCGAGGACACCAAAACCTGCATATATATATATATATATATATATATATATATATATATATATATAGCTGGCAGATGAAGAATTGGATGGCCATCCTGACTCTGCCCCAGACACACTGACCAGATGTTTGGAAGCTGTGGCTGGATGGTTACGTGGGAGCCGGTTGAAGCTAAATCCTTCGAAGACAGAGGTCCTGTGGCTGGGACGGGACGATATGGGATTGGGGTGGCAACTCCCATCTCTTGCGGGGGCGCAATTAGTGCCAGCACCATCCGTTAAGAGTTTGGGTGTAATCTTTGAAACCTCCCCTTCCATGGAGACGCAGATTGCAGCTATAACAAAGGCAGCATTTTTTCATCTCCGCCAAGCTAAGCAGTTGGCTCCTTACCTCCCTCGCCCTGACCTAACCACTGTGATCCACGCGACGGTCACCTCCAGACTGGATTATTATAACTCGCTCTACGTGGGGCTGCCCTTGAGACTGACCCAGAAACTCCAGCGGGTGCAGAATGCTGCAGCGAGACTCCTTACGGGGTCCTTGCTGTGAGATCACATTTACCCGGTGCTATACCAGCTGCACTGGCTCCCGGTGGAGTACAGAATCAGGTTTAAGGTGCTGGTTTTAACCTTTAAAGCCCTATATGGCCTAGGACCCTCGTACCTACGGGACCGCCTCTCCTGGTATGTCCCACAGAGAAACTTACGGTCTTCAAATAAAATCATCTTGGAGGTCCCGGACCACAGAGAGATTAGGCTGGCCTCAACTAGAGCCAGGGCTTTTTCGGCTGTGGCTCCGATCTGGTGGAACACTCTGTCACAAGAGACCAGGGCCCTGCGGGACTTGACATCTTTCCGCAGGGCCTGCAAGACAGAGCTGTTCCACCAGGCCTTTGGCCAGGGCACAGCCTGACCCCTCCTTTGGCAATCCTCACAGAACTCTAGCCCAATGGTTGCCAGTGGTTTGCTTTGAATTAATTTTATAATAAATGATTTTAGAGTGTTGTTTGTGCTGTACTTTTGTACTGTTTTACTGTTGTTAGCCGCCCTGAGCCCAGCTTCGGCTGGGGAGGGCGGGATATAAATAAAATTTATTATTTATTATTATTATTCTCCTTTTTTCTCCCTTTCCTCTTTTCCCTTTTCCCTTCCTCTCTTTTTCTTCTTTCCTTTCCTTTTTTGGCTTGTGTTTCTGTTTAGATAAGTTTATCTTTGGTATTCTAAAAAGATACTGAGCCTTTGATATTAACTTTCGTATATCATTTCCCCCCAAGCTTTAATAAAATCTAATTTTGGGGGGGAGTCAGCATAGCCAAATGTCAAGGGCCAATGGAAGCTGAAGACCCAGAGCGCTAGGAAATTGCTCAATCTTCCCCATTTCCATTTTATCTTCTTTAGGCTGAGAGGTAGTGACTGAGCAAAGGTTAACATGGCAAAGTAGAGACTTGAACCTGGTCTCCCCAGTTCTAGCCTGAGGA
This sequence comes from Podarcis melisellensis, assembly GCF_964234715.1. Taxonomy (NCBI): domain Eukaryota; kingdom Metazoa; phylum Chordata; class Lepidosauria; order Squamata; family Lacertidae; genus Podarcis; species Podarcis melisellensis. The sequence goes on from NC_138543.1 coordinate 33,458,163, forward strand.
AGGAATTCAAGGTAGTGCTATGACAATCCCTCTGTTAGTGTGTGCTTTTCAGCTTGGCAGATCAAACAACCCCCTTCTCCTACACGTGGCATGCTGGCCTGGAGAGTTTCCCTGGGGGTTTCCCCTCCTGAGCCAGGAAAGGGGGGGGAGCCCCATTACAATAGTAGAAGTCCTTGTGTGGGCATCTGCTAACGAGACTAGTTAACTGAATCCTATCCTGCTATCCCACCCTTGTGAGATTCATGTGCAACACAGAAGAGGAAAACCTGTCAAACCACAGGGCAGTTCTACTAAGGAGAGCATCACTAGACTGCAATTCCTGCTGTCAACAAGAGTTACCACACAGGCTGTTTCAAAGACCTCCTGGGCTTCTCCACTCCCCTCATTCTTAGTTCATGTAGCCTATAATTTCCATAAGCCATGCAATTTCCATCTCCATGTTTACTCACAACCACCCTCCAGCATGGGGCCTGGACGCAGAGGAGAGCTAAAGCTTTGTAGCCGCTGCAATGCAGAACTGTCTGTTATGCAATCACTGCTTGGGCCTCCCACCCAAGGAAACATCATCGGGCAGCTCCCACGGGGAAAGAGCAATTTTGTCATATTCTGGACCATTGACCTTCAGCAAACTATTTGCTGAAGCAACAGAGTATGTATGAATTCAGTCGAGCAAAACCCGAAGATAAACAAATGCACAGAGTTGGCCAGACTCACAAGAGAGCTGCACCATACTGGAGTGTTTCAGAGCAGTATCACTGGAATATGGAAAATCCAGTTTGTATGCTGGCAGGTTCTATAGAAATGATACATAATGGCAACTGAAACAAGTTTTAGGTGGGCTGGCTGGAAGCCACCTGTGTATAACTCTGCCATGGGACTTTATTTGTGTTGTTTATGCATTCTAATACTGTGACACCAGATGGCACTGTGGAGTTCCGTTTTTGCCAACCTGATTTCTCATACGTGATTTCTCATGTGTCTTGATCTAGCTGCATTCTTCCTTGCTTTGTATGACTCAATATTTTTTTTAAAAAGAAAGCAAAACAGCAGAGTTTCTAGGACTTTTGATTAAAAACGCTTAGAAAAGTGAAAGCAGATGCAGTTCTGAAGCATCAGGAATGCTGTTGTGTACTTCTGTTAGCCACACTCTAAGCAATCTGCTATAACAAACTTCCAGGAAACTTTAAGGACAAAATCACTGAGATCCAGACGCAGCAGGATGCCATGGTACAATGGAGGTGTGTCTACCGCACTGATGTTCCCCCTTGACCCCTGTCCATCTAGGTTTCTTTTGAACTAGCTGAAGGGAATTGGCTGGGTGGGTTCAGGGGGCAATTAAGACGCTCAAACTCAGGATGAAAGGGAGAAATGTGCTAAGAGGAAGGCACAGTTGGCATACCCTCACTGTGATCAACTCCCGCCCAGAAACCTGTGTCCCCACTGTGGAAGGATGTGTCACTTATGGACTCACTGTGAAAACTGTGTTTATGGAAGACAATCTTACTCGGCTACGAGCGATCGCCAAAGAAGAATGCTTCATTGGAGGAGGGGAAGGTACCATCTGCCTTGAAGGAAGTGGTAAATAAGGTAGGAAGAATGTGGCAATAAGTCTAAGCCGTAAAACGCATGGGATATTGCCATAGGTAGGACAGGAATTTACTCCAAGCCAATAGGTGGACTGCTTCTGAGATAGGCTGTGCTGGTTCACTGAAATGGCAAGGGGAGCTGTTGGGGACTGCAATGGAATTGGCCAGTGCAGCTACAATTTTATTTAAAATAAAATTTAAAAACAACATAGTGGTCCATCTGAGGATGAGAGGCCGGCATGGGATGATCACTTCCAGCTCGTCTCTGGCTGCAGGGCTGAGGCTGCATAAACCAACCACCAGATTTATTTTCTTCGAAGTAATTTCCATTAGTCCTCCCCCACTCCGTAAGTAATCTTCTTGAGCCTTTCACTCTCCTGACATAAAAGTATTTGCACATCTCAGTGGCCAATAGCAAGGGACTGTACCCTTGCACAAATAATATAATGCAAATTTAGAAGAAGAAGAACTGTATTTAGTTTAGTGGAAATTATATCCTGTTTAGAAAAGTGACCCTGTTCAGAAAGGAACTGAGCCATCACGCTGGGCATCTTGCTGAACAAACATACCATTAAACCTTGCTCAACTGCTATCTGAGTCTCATTTTTTAAATTGTGCTATTTCTGTTGCTATTCCTTGGGCTTTGTGGGCAGAGTGTGAGAGACATGGCTTTGAGCAATCTTCCCAGACAGAGAGCTAGACCATTCTGCCATGAGGGGGCCTAGAGGGGCATGTCTGGAGGAGAGCGGATCAGTGCAGAAGACCCAGAGCCCAAATACCAGTAGCAAAATAGATGAAAAAGTTATGCAACTATATAAAGCGTTAACAAAATGCATTTTAAATTTATAAATATTAAACATTAAGTTTAGTCTATACCCTGACAGTTATCCTTATGCCTTGCACTCCTTAGCATAGAAATAATGCAAGGCAGCTTCTTACTGTGTCATTGGGAAAAATGTGGCCTCCACATTTTTCATTAATCTCGACAAGTAAGAGGAACAGAAGCTTATTTTTACCTTTAATGAAAGCTGAAATTTCAGGGAAGGGGCATGGAATGATCCTGCAAACCCTCCTCCTGACCTTTCAGCTTCAAGTGTTTCCGGCCTGGTAGAAGCTGTTCATAGAATAATTAGAGGTGGATCATAAAAATCAGCTGCGTACTGAGTCACTGGCAGCTACAATTCCTTCCAAGCATGCATGTTATCAAACCTACTGCTTGCTTGTCTTGTGACAGAGGCATAGCGGTGGGCGGACTATCACATTTCTGTAGGCTGGCAATGCATTTGCAAGCTGAAAAAAGTATTACTTGGGCAAAACGGTGCAGAACTCAAAAGACACAAAATATGATGCTAACTATATAGCTTTAATCCAGGGACAGGAAACATGTGGCCCCTCCAGATGCTGTGGGACTCCAACCCCCATCAGTCCTAGCCAGCATGGCCAATGGCAAGGGGGAATGTATATAATATAGCTCAAAACCTAAGAGGACCACAGGCTCCCCATCCCTGTTCTCACGTTTTATCCCTGGGGGGAAAGCTTCCTTATCATCTACTGTTGGCCAACACTAACCAGTCCACCAGGTCTCTTACAGGCTCACTAATAAAAGGCTTTTCTTTTTACCTCCTCTACGATGTAATCAGAGAACTTTCTTGCAAGTGTCCCTCCCTGATTCATTTCAGAAAGAAACGAAGCCTACATTCCTATGCACACCCAATAAAAAGGCTTAACATCTGTATAATACATTCCAGTCTTCAAGCTCTCTTCACATGCACTATAGCTGTAATCTGTAGCCTGTAGTACTACTATATCTAGCTGTAATCCTCACAACATCTCTGTAAGGGTTGCAGATGGAGGGAGCATGGAACTGAGGCTGAGAGAAAACAAATTTCCCCTAGTGAGTTCATGGCAGGGACAAGATTTGAACTGGGAGAAATTTCCTGATTCTTAGCTCAGTCTCTATGTGGCAAGTCCTATGAAAATCTGTGGGGTTTACTTTCGAGAAAACATATGCCGGATTGAGCTGCACATTTCATTCAGCAAACCTGCCAAGACACAAACATCTCACCAAAGAACAGATCCTTAGAACAACACTGTAGGTATAAATCTGTAGAATACTCTCTGTGCCATTTCTATAAAAGGGTGCTTTCCCCGGTGACAGGGCGATAAATCATGCAAAAACCACAATGAGGGAAAGGGAATGCAGGAAAAGGCTGGGCCTCATAACGAAACAAACACCCCAGGCAAACCATCTCATTTACTCGTTTAGTGGACCTTCTTAGAACGAAACACAGGACCAAAATTGCAACCACTTTCTTACAGTCATTAGCAGGCTGCGTAAGGGGGAAAGACCTATTAAACCTGCATTGACCCAAAGAGGGGAATGCATCTAAGCTGTGCCCATAGATGCCAGAGATAGTGCAAGACCAAGCAACTCATCAGGAGTGACACTCCATTTTAGTTAGCAGGAGTTTGGCTTACCAAGTCTGATGTATGAAATGCAAACATAACATCCTTGCAGTCAGGCAGCAGACAAAGGACACGTTTTAGAAAGGCAATTTCCAGTTTGAAGTAGTAAGAAGATAGCTCAGTTGGTAGAACATGAGACTCTTAATTTCTGGTCGTGGGTTCGAGCCCCCCGTTGGGCGAAAGATTCCTGCATGGTGGGGGGTGGACTAGATGGCCCTGGTGGTCCCTTCCAACTTGACAGTTCTATAATTCTATGAATTCAATGTCAGCGTCCAAAAGCCCCAATAGCATTCCTGGTGGGACACCAATGGAGCCTTGGTATCACAAAATAAGGTGTACTCATTTCCTTTTTGCTACAGACAATAATGCTAATTAAAACCAGCTGGGAAGAGGGGAAGCTGAGACGCTGCATACCCCAAATCGGTTCAAGTACTCAGGCAGCCGTGACATCTCTGCTTCTTCCGATTGTGCTTCCTTCGGTGTTTCTTCTGAGTCCTTGGTGTCCTCCGGGGAAACTTCTGTCACAGGGACGGGCTGCAAAGTGGCTGCCAGGACATCAATCTTTGCAACAGAAATGAGAAAAAGATAAGTGCTGTTTAGAAAAACTGAAGGGCATCACTGTTGCCGAAATTACAGGGATGGTCAATATACTGCTCCTGTGGGCCTTTTTATGCAGCTTCTGGATTCTTGTTAAAATTCCTGAGAATACCACCTATTAGTTTAAACAAGGAGGGGCATTTCTAACCTTTATGGATCAAATTTGATCACACAAGAGCAACAGTGCTAGAGGGTCATAAACAGAAGTCCAAGCAGACAATACTCTAATTCACTGTTTTTTTTTTCAAATTCAAGACTTTCCTATCCTATTAAGGCTGCACATTTTTTTCTCCAGGTCCTACTGCAGAAAAATTGCTCAGGGTCTCTGAGAAGGAATGCATAAACTTGAAAACCATAAAGGCACAAACAAAAAACCTAATTTGATAGCTTCAGCAGGGAATTATTTTACCATTGCTATGAAATGAAAGCCTGGGACATTAAAGGCGAGTCTTGTTTTTCTTTTGAAGTGCCTGCACGGTGGCCAAAGTTAGTGAGAGAAGCTATATGATTAAGCCCAGCCTTTCTGAAATTACTATTGATTTTATGATTGGCTCCGGACAGGTCACATAGGCTCTTACTGATATTCCACAATTATTACATATATATTGGAAGAGATTATTGTACACTTATATAAAGCTAGCTGGCATCTCAATTCCTGTTTTGCTGAAATGCATAATGAGCTCATTGTATTCATTTGATTTTCAGTGGATTCATCTATCAGCTCCCTCTCTTTGATAATGGACAGGAGAGAAAGGCAGGCCTGGGTGGGATGGGGGTGAGCTGACTCTGAAATGGAAGCCACCTGGGGGGCAGGGCAAAAGGCAGAAATGTAGAAGAACAGGAAGCTTGCAAGGCACTAGTAGCTCCTGTTCCCTTGGTGTCAATGCCACATCCAAGGTCACTCAATGAGGCCATATGAGGAGTACTGTGGATGTGGTTCTCCAGGACTCTCCTGGGCCATGCCAAGTCCATACTCGTCTCCAGCCCTTCTGCACTCCCTCCAGTGGTTTCGCTTGGCTGGAATGTGCCCTTGATCTGCGACAATGCCTCTTGCTTGCCTGGGTTTGTGTGTGTACATGGCTGGCATGTTTCCTACTGCACAAAGATAAGAATTGCATGCCTGTCTCTGCTCACTCTTGCCTCTGGCTTTGATCATCACTGGCATGCAGGATGCCCAAAAAGCAACGCGGCCCTGACTGAAAGAGGTTCCCCACCCATGCATGCCAACAGGAGAAATGATTATTTCATACAACTCTAGAGAAGTTGGAAGGGGAAATCTTTCTCTATTAACTTTACTCTCCCTGCTGAAATATGAGAGGCCCCATCAGCATGGGCATTCCACGGGCTCCTAAAGAGAAACCTCTTTAGACAAGCATTCCCCTGATGCCCTGATTTGAACGTCCTGCTTTATTTGCTGTTTTAACTCTTTCAGCAGGGTTGTTTTACTGTACATTTCAACAATGGCTGTTTATTTTAATGTTCTGAATTGTTTTATGGGTGAGTTTGTATGTTTAGGTTGTTTTTTTTAAAATTTGTAAACTGCTTAGCAGAAGTATAAATAAATAATCTATACTGTTTTTTGACTTGAGTCCAGAATACACCATTTATTCTCCCCACTACATGAGGAGCAGAGGGTGAAAAGGAAAACTCTGCCAGGCACTTTGCCTCTTTGGCACCCTCCAAGTCAGAAGCAGAAACAAGAAGCCGAAAAGCGAAAAGTTGCCCTTTCTAAGTGTGTACCTCTAGTCTTTTGGAAAGGAGGTTCCTCCTCAAGGTGAAGAAAAATGCCACTGAATGCAATCAGTTCAACAGAAATTTGAGCAACGTAAAACATCAGGGCAAACAGCAGTAGCCACTAGGCTGCTGGTCTCCTTTGAAAACCCATAGGATCTCTTCTCAAAAATGCACAAGGCCCTGCTTTGTAAAACAACAGTTCTCCACTTACAGCTTCCTTGCAGAGCTTTGTATCATCAGGAAGCAACGTCACTTTCTCCATCACTTGCAAGGCTCTGTTCAGGTACCCGGGGGTCCACATGAGCGGCATTTTGTGGTACACAGCTCGTAGCCCCTTGTGCAGCTCCACTTTTCCTGTTATTATTAAAACAGACACTGTGAGTGTTACTGCATTATTTAAAGTAGAAAGCACCGTTAAAATTGGAAGCAGCTTTCCCGTACTCAAAGTAGACGAGATGCTAAACACATCACTGTGAATCACGTCAGTGTCTTTACTTGGACAGCACATCCAGAGCACCTTGGTTTTCACTGGGGCTACAGCATGTTGGAAGAGAAAACTTAAATTATTTTCTCCCCTGCTGGGGTCCTGATGAAAATCTCCACTTGTTTGCTATTAACACAGCACCAAGGGAAGAGTCTTGTCAGGACAATGGTGTGGGAGGAAAGAGTTAAACCTCTGCTTTCATTCCCACCTCAGACATAGTCATTGTTTGTACCTGGAAAATGAGTAGAAGTCAGTCAAAAAAGCAACAATGGGGTCTTCCTGTCTCTTTCTTGCCACAATATCCCCCCCAAACACACAACAAAACCCCCTCCTGAGGGTCAGGTAGACCTCAAGAACTACCTCACATGGAGGCTTCAGCTAGAGGAGTGGGAATCCTTAGTCTCCTTCTCTGCTTGATCATATCTGTAAGTTTCCTGAACTTGGAAAGAGCCAAACAATGTTCAAAATATTCACACTAGTTGTATGGTGAGGGGAGTTGGAGGGTAGTGTTAACTTGCACATGACATATTAGCGTCCTTTATTACCTAGAGACAATATTTGGTTTCCTTAATTATTGTATACTCATAGCACCAAGAGCCGCAAGACATATTACTGTTTTGCCAAGCGCAGGAAGTTACACAGATGTCTTCAGGCAAATACCGTATTTTTTGCTCGATAACACGCACCTGACCATAACACACACATAGTTTTTAGAGGAGGAAAACAAGGAAAAAAATTCTGAATGAAACAGTGGATGTATCGTTTTTGTGCTTCATGCTGTGGCCACAGACATGTGATTTGACGGTGAGTTTGGGGTAGCCCAATGCAAAAATCCTGAGAATCCATGTGGATCTGTGCTTTGTAACCACGTTTTTGCACCATTGCAGCCCCAGGCAACAGTGGGTGCGTGATTTTTTTGGTGCAGGCTGTAGCCATGGACATGCTATGTGATCTGATGGTGTGATCTGATGGTGAATTTGGGGTGACCCAATGCAAAGATCCTGAGGATCCATGTGGATCCATGCTTTGTAACCACGTTTTAAGTGGGGAGGGAAGGAAAAACATAGAAAGGACAAGGAGCACCGAGAGGGGTGTGCAGAGAAGCAGCTGGCTAAGAATGCAGGAGAGGGGTTTTACCAGTGGGAGGAAAGGAAGGCAAAAGTACCTTTTCTGCGTAACACTTCAAGTAATCCTAAACTACGCATGGATTAAAACCTGAGCAATGGCTAACCTAAGATTATTTATTAGCAGGATCCACCCCTTGCTGTTGTCTTTCTGGTGAAACCCAATAATTGATGTTAAACATTTCAGATGTGGCCTTGATTCTCTTACTGGAGTTTCTATCACCTTTAACTGTCTACGTTAATCACAAAGGTACATCTAACAATGAAAACCACTGTGACACACCTTCATCTCTCTTCCCCAAACAGGGAAGCCACAGAGAAGCACGGGAATGTGTGCGCAAACAAACACTCATTGGGCGATGGCTAAATATAAACTGCTAAGGTGCTCCAGGCCAGTCTATGCCCACAGACATCTTTCACTCTTTGCAGAGGTCTAGTCCATTAGAACTGGCAAGACTGCAGAATATGTGACATAGCAGAAAATAGCTTTTGATCTTCTGAATCTCAATGTCAGCGGAGTCACTAGCACACAACAGTAAAATGATTTGCTAAGTGCAACGGCTTCCCATATTATTTGGGCTATATTTAAATATACATACATACATACGTCTGCAGTAACCAAAGAGGGGAGGAATGCATTTATGTGTCAATAGCTCAAGCGAAAAGCAAACCAATTTGCCAATTTGTTCTGCCAATTTGCAGCAGTTTTCATCTTGGTTCCTACTGCAGATGCAGTTTTGTCTTAAAGTCAGGTAAAATCAGAATCAGCGCCCTCCTCCTGACCTGCCACAGGCATTATTATCATTGTTAACAAGCTGTGAAACTTAGAGAGAGAGCAACTATCCAACTTTTTTTTTGACTAAAACTGTATTGCACCTAAGGGTAAACATGCCATTAACAGCTAGGAATGGAGAAGAGCAAAACTTTCATGGACTTTTAACCTTGTATGAAATAAAATCATAATATAACGTAAGAAGGGTGTTGAAACAGGGGACTTCAGACACTGTAGCCTCAGAATTAACCCCCCCCCCAAAGGTGCGGAATCTCAGTGGGTTTATGGAATCATGTGGAGAGACAGATTGAAGAGTTGCTCTTGAGTTGACACCCCTCCCTTCCAGGACAATATATATAGCTTCTTATATCTGCTATTGGTATTCTGGTGATTAGGAAACTTAGGAAACTTTATTTTATTCTTTATTTTAGGGATAGAAAAAGTTTTTAAAGGTGTGAATTCAAAATGCACCACCACCTGAAAAATCTGCTCCCATTCTGAGCTGGGTCCTGCCTCCTTCAAGCTTGGCCCAACTCAAAATAAATGCCACACCAAACCTCTGCTGGTGCTCTGCTCTCCCACCCTTCTTAAGGAATAAAGGTTCTTAGTCTGATACAAAAGAAATCCCACAAGGACTCATCTTAGATGCAAATGATGCCTAGAGCTTCATCTACTGCCAGGGATCATGGTGCTTGTAGTTTGAAAACTGCAAAAGGAAGGACTTCTTCACAGCACAACTGGGAGTCACAATATGTAGCAATGGCCACCAACTTGGAGGTCTTTAAAAGGGGATTAGATAAATTAATAGAGGATACAGCTATCAAGGACTACTATTTTTTATTGGCGTTCTATATCGTCCCACGCCCGTAAATCACAGGGCAGTTCACAGCATAAAATCACAATACAGTGGTACCTCAGGTTACATACGCTTCAGGTTACATACGCTTCAGGTTACAGACTCCGCTAACCCAGAAATAGTACCTCGGGTTAAGAACTTTGCTTCAGGATGAGAACAGAAATTGTGCTCCGGTGGCACGGCGTGGAAGCAGGGGAGGCCCCATTAGCTAAAGCGGTGCTTCAGGTTAAGAACAATTTCAGGTTAAGAACAGACCTCTAGAACGAATTAAGTACTTAACCCAAGGTACCACTGTATAAAAAACAAAAAATACATAATAGAAACAAAAACAGACAACCCAACTAGTCCTAGTTAAGGACTCAAGTACTTAAACTTTGCAGGGCTCAGCCAACTTTTTCAGCAGGGTGCCGGTTCACTGTCCCTCAGACCTTGTGAGGGGGCTGGACTATATTTTGAAAAAAAATAATGAACAAATTCCTATGCCCCACAAATAACCCAGAGATGCATTTTAAATAAAAGGACACATTCTGCTCATGTAAAAACACACTGATTCCTGGACCGTCCACGGGCCGGATTTAGAAGGTGATTGGGCCGGATCTGGCCCCCGGGCCTTAGTTTGACTACCCATGACTTAAAGAATAATTACATAAACACCCACCCACCCACACTCCGTACCAGGTGGCCTTGCTCATGGTTCCCTCAACGGACGTGGTCTATGGGGCTGCTACACATGGCAGGGCCTTCTCAGTAGTGGCGCCCGCCCTGTGGAATGCCCTCCCATCAGATGTCAAGGAAATAAGCAGCTATCCTATTTTTAAAAGACATCTGAAGGCAGCCCTGTTCAGGGAAGTTTTTAATATTTAATGCTGTACTGTTTTTAACACTCGATTGGGAGCCGCCCAGAGTGGCTGGGGAAACTCAGCCAAATGGGTGGGGTATAAATAATAAATTGTTGTTGTTCAAGTAACAACTTAAAACACATTTATTTCATCGGGCCTCTGGACAAAATCAGAATTACACTGCCATATCACTGTCTGTTAATACTATATCCGATGTTTTATTTTACTGTTACGTTTAACTGTGCATTTTTATGATGACTATTTTTAGCAACCTCTGAGCTGAGCATGAGGAATAAATAAGCGACCTTTGGTCTCAGAGGCATCAGTGTATCTATGAATATCAGTTTATAGGGAGCACCCAAAAGGGGAGTGATGCTCAGGTCCTGCTTGTGGGCTTTTCATAGGCATCTTTTTGGCTGCTGTGGGAGGCAAGATGCTGGACTAGTCTTTCCTTATGTTCTTACTAGCTGCATACCCAGTAGAAAATGACACCCTGAACATCACTTGCAGTAGCCTTTTAGGCCCTGTTACTCTTTTTCCAAGGTAGGTATTCCCGCTCGTCCCCCAGCTTCGGGATAATGGGTGGGAGTAGAGAGAGAGAGAACTTGGCAGGAAGCAGGGTTCATACATACAAAGCTCAGTTGGCAGAGCATAAGACCCTTAATCTCAGTGCTGTGAGTTCAAGCAACACGTTGGGCAGAAGATTCCCACATTCCAGGGGGTTGGACTAGACGGTCCCCATCGTGGTCCCTTCCAACTCTACAATTCTATGATTCAGCCAACTGGGATTTTCATGCATTCAGCAGGAATTTAAAGCAGCAGCAACAACATCCAGTTGATTTTTGAACCTCACACATCTATGATTTATTTGGACTGCATGCCAAAACACAAAACTTGATTTAGTTCTAATTCTGCAACCCGTCAAAAGGCTAGACAGTGGTACCGCGGGTTACATACGCTTCAGGTTACAGACTCCGCTAACCCAGAAATAGTACCTTGGGTTAAGAACTTTGCTTCAGGATGAGAACAGAAATCGCACAGTGGCAGTGGGAGGCCCCATTAGCTAAAGTGGTGCTTCAAGTTAAGAACAGTTTCAGGTTAAGTACGGACCTCCAGAACCAATTAAGTTCTTAGCCTGAGGTACCACTGTATTAGAATTTAAATCGAAGAATCTCACTAATCCAGCTACTTCTAATCAACCAATAAAGCGGCATGTTAAAGTGCTTGCAATGAAACACTATATAACTTACCGAGAAGTGCTAAGCCATACAGCTGGGAACTGAATCCCACCGTGTTGGTCTGCTTCAGGCCTGCCAAGAAGAGGGACGCTCCGAGATTCCTCTCTTCCTCCCACTGAAAATAGCAAACATTGCTGTTACATTCGCTGTCACATTTGGTGCTAGGTTTTCACCACCATGCAAAATATATTCTCTGATACACGCTGGCCCACGTTGACTCTTCTGTAATGGAAGCTGCTAGTCAGATGAATGGAGCACATACCCCTTCATGTATCTTACCATCTGAGCCACAGCTTACCATAAGTTCTGATTTGGTTGTCAAATACTTGTACATCACGTAGAGTGAGAGAAGTTGTGTAGAAACTTTGTCAAAACTTTCCTGTATCATTATCTCAGTGACCACAGCCATCGCATCTAACAATAAACAAAACATTTAAAAATTAAAGGAGTGGTTTGCCAAGACTCTTCTTCCCACAGTAGTTTCCAAAGACATGAGTGTGCTTTCCTCTTTTACACCGGAATCTTGATGTGCAAAAAAAATGCAGCACCAGAAGAAGAACACATTTGCCTTTTGCAGAACCAGGAGGCACATAAGGAAAACATCTGGAAGCAGTCACAAAGCTGGTGTATCTTATCTATGCAACTGTTCCGCTCTGTGCCAGGAGACCTTCCTCAAAATTAAAATGGGAGTGAGAGAGGATAAGAGTCATGGTACGCAAGTGGGAGGCAAGACCATAGTACTTTACACATAATGACTTTAAACTCACAAACACCCTAATCAAAGAATACTTCATGGACTGTGTCAACAAAGCTAACTCCAAAATGAATTCAGGGGCTATCAGCTTAAGGCAAGGTCTCTTGACAACAAGCCCTAAGTTTGCTGGAGGGCACAGCATCTCGATACGAGCAACAATGCACAAATTCTTGGAATTATTTCCTGAGTAGTTTTAGAAGTGCTTAAGGAAAGGATGGCACTTTCCACTAAAAAACTTTGGAAAATAATGTTGATACAAAGGAACTCTCGGTCAACCCTCGTTGAATTGCACTGGGTGATTTGATTACATTAATAACACACCCACCCCGACCTGCTCAATTTTTACCTCCTCGCTTGCAGAAGGGCTACAGAGGCTTAGTAGTAGAAGATGCATTAGGCATACAAAAGATCTCTGGCTCATGATTGGCACTGGGGTTGAGAAAAGAATTTTGCTGGAAACTCTGAACTGCTGGTGCCGGTTAATGTCAAAAATACTGAGCTGGAAGGATCAATGTCCTGACTCAGTAAAAAGGTGGATTTCAGTGTTCTTTACCTTTTTTTTTGCTCCTCCCATTAAAACCACAGCAAATCAGATAAACAGAAAGAGGTCCAAAGGGGCCATATATAAATATGAAGAAACAGGGAAGAGCATGATGACCAGCAGCTGACATATGCTTACTTACCTTCATAATTCTCATCCTTTATAAAAGAATCCAACAATATATTGAAGGTAAAATAATCTGGGATAATTCCATACTGAACCTGCAAAAAACAAGTGGAAAGCACAACAGTCATACTTCTAGCATCTCATCTCATTTCATTTTGGACTATGATACAACTGTGTAACACAGTACAGCAAGGTCAAGGGGATGCCTGGACCAGTAAATCTCCCACTTTTACTTGTCTTTCACTGCTTGAAATGGGAGCAGGATGAAGGATGTCCTTTGGAACATACCACTGCCCAGTACTGACCAGGCAAGTAGAAAACTGCAACTGCATATAGCTGGCCATTCATCCCTTACTGCCTATCCACTTGGGCCACCAGAGCTCTCATAGGCTTCAGATGTTCAAAACTGGTAGCATGGATTGTTCTGAACTGTGTTCTTGGGGGGGGGGGACCTAGTAAAGCTACGTTTGCCAACTTCCAGCAATGTCTCTGCTCTTAAGGTAGTCCTTCAACAAGAAGGAAAACAGAGCTCTACATGCAGCAATGATACTGCTGCTACAGCTTTTCTTCACCATCACGAAGTCTTTGTCTTGGTTTTCATCGATCTGGAAGGTGCTCTGGGAGCCTTTAAAGCTGAAGAGCAGGGTTTTAAAAACGCTTCACAGAAACAGCAGTCAGAAACTTGTGCATTCATGCAACCAGCCACCTGTATGCATGCATTCTTCCAATGTTCCCTATAGCTAAAAATTTGCAGTAAGATTGCACAGGGATACATTTAGTGATGTGCAGTGTGGAAGAGCCCTTTATATTCTATGCCAGAGGCAAAGATTGTTCAGAGATGACTGTCACTTCACTGTGTTTCTTGCCAAGCGGTAGATTTTAAGGGGATGGTTCCTGCAGAATTTTCCCCACAAGCCTTTTGGTCCTCTTAGGAACAAGACCGAATTCCTTTGTGTGCAGACGTAAGAATGTCTCTGCATCACTAAAGCAGGAGACATCATCCGCTGCCAACTTAAAATTTAAGCTAAAAGGAAAAGCCAAAAAGCAAAACAATAAATGCTGCAAGGATCATGTGCCTCTGGGAATGCAAAGATGGTTATCTACAGGCAATTATTGCCCACTCCTGTTCAAAGCATTTCTGAGTTCGGTAGAAAACATCTTGCTGATGCTGCCTATAAGGCTCACAACAGGTTCCACAATACCATACTTCAAATAAATTAAATAATTCATTCAACACAGAACTTTAAAATAAGCGGTGGGCGCAATCCAGACAATAAAGAACATATTCAGGTCTGACTGATTCCAGGAGATATATATATATATAAGCATGGGTTTAACTCCCCACCCGCACCCTGGAAATAGCTGGGACTTCTTTAAATTTGGCTGATCAGCTCCACTGCGAAAAGGAAACAGCAGAGATTGCATGAAGTTTATCTAAAATTCTACACTTTCATCGTAAACAAAGAATGCAGTCTTCTGAATGGGAGACACGTTCACAGAAAGGTTTCAGATGCAGCTAACTATGCACGTTTAACAACATTTGAAAAAATGTCTTGTTAAAACATCACCTTATTTTGCAAAGTGTACAAAGCTTTATCCTGTGCCCCAAACTTCAGGCATTGCCTGATCCAGCTGTGGATGATCCAGTCTCTCAAGTAAAAGCAATTTGGGCTGTGACGAAACCTAAGGGATGAGACAAAACATAAAGAATTAAAAGAGACCCAGACACATGCTGACCTACAAAGGTATGTGAATTAATTAAACATAAGCAGTATAAAACACAGATTTTCTTTGTAGTTTCAGGGGGTAGATCTATAAAGAGAGCTGGATCCAGACTTAGCCATGTTTAGTACAGAGCTACTGAACAGGACCTATGCATAACCTTGTTTGTTTAAAAGGAAGGGGAAACATGAGAAAATCCACCCAGTATTATATAGAAAAACACCACCACCCCTGCCTTCAAAATGCCTTTTCATCTCTACCCTTGTGGAAGTGACAGAACCACTTTTCCACATGACAGAAACAGTTCTGTTAAGGGGTGCATGTGTGAGCTTTTCGGCCCAGTGCCAGATACCTCCATCTTGTTTTTAAACGGCTACAGAAGGACCTAGTGCGGAATTCAACCAAGTTGTGTGCATGGAACAAGGTCCACTCACATAATTGGCTTTCTCCCTCCTCTCTCTTGCTGCAAGCCACCCACTCCCTAAATATGCTCTGGAGGGAGATGGAACCCATAACAAGTTGAGGGGGCACATGAGGCGGAGGAGAGGAGTCCTGTTGACTTTATTCTGTGTGTGTACACACACACACACACACACACACACACACTAGTGCTATGTTGAATTCTACCTTCATGTTCTATGAATGAGTTAGTATGTAGGATACATCAAAATGGAGTTATGCAGGAGATGTACAAAAAACCGCCTCTCGCATGTTACTCAGTCGTGAAATGGAAGTGCTTTGCAAGTAGGAAGTTGTGGAAACTTGTATGTAGGTAGTCGAATATTGCTGATGGCAGCATAATATGAAAGTTCTTATCTGAAGCGCTTTCTTAAACAGAGGTAGCTATTTAGAAATCAGGATAACAAAAGAAACAAACCTATTTCAGAAAGGTAATACTAATATCAGACTAAACAGCCCCTCGCATTGTCAGCTCATGGATTTTAGTATTCAGAACAAGCTGCAGCAGATCAGCTTCTGCCATTGTGATCTATTATTATCATGGTGGCTGGAGTCAGGGGTTCGGCATTGTTGGGCACTTGCCAAGGCTCGCTGCCCAGCAGGGGCCCACTGCCAATCCCGTCAGCCTTCTTGCCCTGCTGCGCCGCCTGTTTCCTTCCTCAAAGAGCAAGCAGTGAGATGAGCAAGGAGAGGCACTGAGCTCCGTGTGTCGTGTCCTCTCCCGCTAGGAGCAAGTGCAGGCTGCGCCCAGAGGGAGAAGCAAACAAAGGAGCAGATCAAGGTGGGTGAACTGTGCACATTCAGGGAGGGAGGCCTTGCGGGAATGCATTTCCCAAAGCAACCCTTCTCCCATTCCCTCCCACCTCAAAAAGCAACAACACCCTGCACTGATTGTTGTATTATGTACTGTCTTCTTATTTATTGTTGGCTATAGTTTCAAAATAAAAGAGAAGTTACTTCCAGGTAGGAATAGTATTAATCATGAGATGCAGCCCTGTTAGGCTTAAAGGGTGCTGTGGTAGGATTTATACATTGCATGCTCCGGCATGCGCACCACCAAAAAGCTTTTCCCCAATGGGAGAGCACGGCCTGTGCTGGAGCAGCATGCATTTGTGTTTTGAGATGTCTCTGTGCGGTTTACACCTCAACAAAAATACACGTGCATTATATATAAATACAAATCTCACCTTCAACTCAGCTTGATTGCATATGCTACTATTATAGTGTGTGAGAAGCCTTTTGGCAGCAAGATGCAAAGCCTGAATTGGGTCCCAGAGCCTAGAATCAGGCTCTCTGTGCAAGACAATCTACAGAAGGTCAAGGCATAAAATCTGGTAAACCAAAATAATTGCCCAGAGGAAGTCATCCTTCATGGACAAAAGAGGTCCAAAAATAAAAACACCACCAACAGTAGTGTTGAAATGCCACAAGGTTTTAGGGCTAGATAACTACTTTACAGTGGACGCTAGTGGTTTCCAGACTAGGATTTAGAAATGGAAATGTTGGTTTAGGTTGTAGAAAAACATATAATTATCTTCAGTGTTCCAACAACTTTCTCATAAACTCTCATGCCCTTAAAGTATTCCTAAAGGACAGAGTTTTACAATTGAGTATTACAGAGTTTTAAATCCGGGACTAGAAAATGCTAGAGGGGCCTTATCTGTATAAAGAAACACCACAACATTTTATGGGGGAAATTAATGGTATAAAAGAATTCAATTGTGTTTAATAGTAGGAAGGAATTGGGAGGCGGGTGGGTAGGGCTGAAGGGGAGAAGGAACTCCCTCAACATTTGTCTCGATCGTTGTCTGAGCCTCAGACAGAAGAACCTAAAATCTATGTAACCGTGAAGAACCTAAAATCTATGTAACCGTGAGCAACGAGGGCTAACAAGCATTAGATCAAACCCCCAGTGAGCTCTAGCCCAGACCTCTTTTTGAAGAACATCAGGATGAATGAACAGCACTAATACGCAGATGCTAGCAGCCTGGAGCCAAACTGCAGCACCATTTAGTGGTAGGATTGGTTCTTCCATCTGAATGAGCATGCTTTCCAGAACATTTATCAGACTATTATAGCCACCAACCCTTTTCACTTCCCTCTAGTGAGTTTCAGAGAATTGTCCCTTATGGCTACCGGCTATACAGATTACCAAGGGGAGGGGGAGGTTGCAGCAGTCGGCCGTGTTAGTAGAGACCCAGCTGCTAGCTAAAGGATGTATATATGCTATGTTGTAAGTGACAGATTATCTCCCTTCATATTAATGCTAGACTTTTTTAAAGGCACATTTAAAATATCAAGCCATGAATGTCCATTTGGTTGATCTAATTGGTTCCTACATTTCTCGCTTGAACTCTGATATTAAGAACAGGAAGATCCTATATTTGCTTTCATTAGGGGCCTGGCTCAAAAATGCTTGCAGGAAGCATCAATTACAGGCAATAAGGCTGAATCATATTATGATGGATCAATTACCTAATTGGTACTGACTGGCTCACTAGACAGCAAGAGAGAGAAGAGGTCAGACAGCAAGATCTGCATCCAGTCACAAAGAACGGAAAATCCTGTATGGGGCCCCAATTATCTCCTAAGTTTCCTGTTCCAAACTGACAAGTGTATGGGTGAGATAGCGAGTGGTCAGAATCGTGGATAGCAGGACTGCAAGGCTGGATGCAAAAACAGGATGGGCCACAAGGTTCACTGTTAAGGAGCGAGTGTTGCTCCAACACTGGCCTGGAGCAAACAGAAAGGTCCTACAGGGTGAGGTGCGCATGAAGCCAAGAAGTCTAACTGAGAGTTGAAAGGACCACACATGGGCCAGAGCTGGAATGCTTCCTGCAGCCTTGGCTGGAAGGTGAGATGCAGGTGATGAGCCCTTTTTCTTCCATGTGACTATCTAGCAGCCACACTTGACAGCCAGCCACCTCTGGTAGTTCGTGAATCCCGTAATCTTTGTCACGACATATGCTGCCTTTAGTTTCTTGAAGGAAGGTGGAGCATAAGTGCAAAAAAATCCCAACCACAATAGCTAAATAATCTATGCACATACAACTGCCTGCGCAAAGGGTCTGGTACATGCAATTTGGAACTCAAGACATTTAAACATTGCTGCCTGCTCGCAAACTGTAATGTCTTGAAATATTTACTTGTATTCTTTTTTTTGCAATAATGTTTATTAAGTTTCTTATAAATATAACACATATTGTAAAAACAAATACAACAGAGAATAAAAAAAGAAAAAAGAAAAAAAACATAAAACAAGTACAGCAAATAACAACAAATAAAAAATATAACAACTAACACATAAACAATACAAATTGATTATTTAGTTAAACATCCAATGTCATAAACATGTTGCTTGACTTCCTCTGGTCCCTTCCATCTGAATTTTCCTTGTAACTAAATGTAGCAGTTTTCCAATATCATTATTCCAAAACAATATTCTAATTATAGTCTAATTTATTAACTTTTCTTAATATTCTAAATCTCATTTATTTAATTAAATACAGTACTAATTTAATCCTAGGCCTAATTAGTACTTTCAAATATCTTCTAATTTTTAATATTACAATATTTATTCAGATAGCCTTTAAATTTCTTCCAATCTTCTTGATGTTCCTCTTCTTTCTGGTCGCAGATTCTTCCAGTGAGGTCAGCCAGCTCCATAAATTCCATCATCTTCATCTGCCATTCTTCCACCGTTGGTAATTCCTGTGTTTTCCATTTCTTGGCTATTAAAATTCGAGCAGCAGTTGTGGCATACAAAAATAACTTTACATCTTTCATGGAAATATTTACTTGTATTCTTAAAAAAATTCTAACAGAAACAAATTTAAAGCTTTGAATTCATTTAAATACAACATTTAAACAACACTAAGCAGAGTTCTCAATTGATTTCCCTCTCTACTCCATTACATAAATGCTCTTTGCCATTAGAAAACTCTTGAGATATTTATACAGCATGTAAAATTAACGTTCTGTACTCAGTGAAGTTTGTTGCCTGAATATATAATGTTGTTAAATTTGATCTCTAGAGACTTAGGACATTTTGAAGGGGGGGGGATAAGCTGAGGAAACCTACAAGTTTCCAGTCAGTGGAGATGCTACACATTTGTCTTAAAAAAAGGGGGGGGGGAGAAAAAGAAGTATTTAGAGTATCTGTTTACCAGCAGCTTAAAGCACAGATCTGATAACAGGGATATGCTTTAGACAGCATTGCATAGTATTGCAATTAAAACAGAAGAATATATTTACTGCTAAGAAAACCAGAGTTCAGATGGATGTTCCAACTGTAACAGGAACTGGAAATCTGCTTCTTCAGAATTTCCAAACGCTGCATTTTAATGCAAAACACACACCAAACACTATTTGCAAAGGGTACCAGCTCCCCTTGGGAATGGAACAAGTCACAGCCCTGGATGGCCACAAGAGGAATGGCTTGGGAAGACATGAATGATGTCATGTCTAGTATAACTTCTCCCTAGCAACAGGATTAACATTTGAAAAAGGGAGGAGGGTTTCAAAGAAAGGAAAACAGAACCCACAACATATTTCCTAACTGGCCTGGGGGGGGGGGGAGTGTGACAAGTCTCTTGCTAGTTGTGACAGACAGGAGCACACAAAGAAAGTAAATGCAAACATATACACACCAGCTGACAAGAGGCTTACAATAGTTGGGGGTGGGGAGCATTGGGGGCCTTACTAAAAATATGAGCTAGACAGCTTTGATTAACCAAACAGCAACACCAGAGCACTGTGGGTTATGTTCATGACACCACCTCCAGTTTCATATGCCTCCCAGGTATCACTTTGAGGCACAGTAAAGGTAAAGGTAAAGGGACATCTGGCCATTAGGTCCTGTCGTGGCTGACTGTGGGGTTGTGGAGCTCATCTCGCTTTCCGGGCCGAGGGAGCCGGCGTACAGCTTCCGGGTCATGTAGCCAGCATGACTAAGCCGCTTCTGGCGAACCAGAGCAGCGCACAGAAATGCTGTTTACCTTCCCGCCGGAGCAGTACCTATTTATCTACTTGCACTTTGATGTGCTTTCGAACTGCTAGATTGGTAGAAGCTGGGACCGAGCAATGGGAGCTCACCCCATCACGGGGATTTGAACTGCTGACCTTCTGATCAGCAAGTACTAGGCTATGTGGTTTAACCCACAGCGTCCCTTGAGGCACAGTAGGGCAGGAATTGAACAGATACAGAAAGAAAGAACTGCCCCTACTAAGAAGATGTGGAGTTTTCAGGTCCATGCCTTTTCCAACAGGAGCCCTTAAATCTTACCATTAACAACTGTATAAGCCCAAGATACCAGTCCATAGTGAGCAACAATTCCTACTGGGTATGTCAGTTTCTAGACCCAACAAGTAGCTTTCACTCATATTCCCCTGTCACAACGTAGGTAGCCAAGGAGCAAATGGTGAGATTTGTAGCTTCAAAAGTTATACAAACATAAAATCATGGTTCATTTGAATCATGAATGGCTGCTGTAGAATCATAAATGTAGGACATATTGCCAAATTTCTAGACAACTCTATAGCCATTTTGAATGTTCCCCATCCTGCCCTCACTGTGGGTGTGGAAACATGTGAATTCTGAAACATGGTAGGAAAACCTTCAAGAAAAAGTATTCTTCAGTACTGTATCATAAACTTCCTACAAAATTCATTTGTTCCCTTACTAAGGTTATCTTGCAGAAAGATTGGCTGACAACTGCTTTGTCCTTATCTACAAAGACAAAATTTTGGGGACTCATTTTGTTCCTCATATTCTTAAGCCTGGGGATTCTTTCGGATTTAGGATTCAAGCTGAAATGGAAGATTTCAGTTTTAAAGAGATGTTTCTACAGTTGCTTGCTCTCTCTTTTTGTTCCTTCCCCCTTTTCTCTTTATGTTGCCTGCAGACAGAGTTCATCTGGTTTTGTCTTTCTATGGCATCATTTTAGATGCTGGACAGATAAATATTATTTTTCTTTAAGCAGAGAGAACAGTTTTGTTTGCCAATAACTTAGCATGAAATTAAACCAGTCTTGTTACTCTGGTACATCATAATAATTGGCTCCAGATAACCAGTCACAGCCATTGCCAAGGTAATGGCAACCAGAAAAACATTCTTCTCCCTGTGACAAATAAAGGCTGAACAGCCATCCCTCTCTCTCCCTCCTGTTTAGCCAGGGCTAGAGAAGAGATACTGGATTATTCTGTAAAGGAAGGATAATGGATGTTAGAAGCAGCAGGATCTGGCCTGGGTGGGGCAAATGCCACTGGAAAATAGTGGGTAGCAATGGTCCCTTCCAACTCTGCAGTTGTTGAGGTTATTAACTGCCTAGAAAGTCACTCTGGGATGATTATGCCTGTTGATTATTTGGGAAGAGTGGCCTGAAAGGCAAACTGTCACTCTGAATATCAAAGCACCAAAATGTGTTTTTAAACAACAACTTCAGGTGGATTCAGACAAACAACTGAGGTAATGAGATGGTGACTAGACACCAAAGGCATGGGTTACTCATGTGAATATGTGACTCATCACTGTCAAATAGCTATGGTGTAGAATTCAAAGGAACTCTAGGTAACCTCACCTTTTGGTTGCTGCGGCAGACGCCCCTTTGTGCCTTTCTGCCTTTCTGAATCAATCGTCAACTGGTTTCATTTGGGCTGTTTCCAGCACAAATGACTGAAGGATTGGGATGATCACTTCTCTTGTTGAGTAGCCCCATCAATAGTAATAAACACCAGCATAAGTAGAGAGAATGAGCTGTACTCACGGCAGAGCCAAGTCTGGGTGCTATAGGTTACCGTGCTCAGATGACTGTTAGTAGCAGTGTGTGCACGACTGTGTGTAAGGTTCCCTAAGGACCCAACACTCCATTCAAGAAGGGTCTGGTTCCTTTTGGTCCTTTTCAGTTCCCTGTGACCTGGATGAAAACTCAAAAAATGGCACAGTAGATGCTTTTAAAAATATGTATTATTATTATTAGTATTAAACTGAAGGAACTGTTAGTATATCTCTGCTCAGAAATCTTGATAACAGGATATAACTAGGCTGTGCAATATGTACAAGGACCAGAGGAAGACTGGGGGTGGGAGTGGAATGTGTAATCTATTTATCACAGTTCCTGCGCAAACCTTACTGAAAGGAAAGAGAGCTGTGTGGAGCAGTGCTTGGTGCAGGAAGCCTACAGGAAGCCAGCTATGATAATCGAAAGAATACCCAATGAGTTAAATGAAGAGGGGACCCTCTGGCACTTCTTGTGTACTGAATGGAAAGACCATGAGGTTTCCCTGTGGCTTTCTGCTATCTTTATTCCTCCACGTTCCTTATCACCTATTCTTTCAAAAGGAAAGATCCCTAAAGAGCCCCGCTGTAACTCTGGCCTTCTGATCTTTAATATTTATGCAAAGAAATCAATCCGACAGATCCTCAGAGCCACTGAACTGGAAGGCATTTCCAAACTCTCCCTCTCAAGCAGCGGAGGATGACTAAATCATACTCACCCCAGGATTACGCTGAAATTTCTCCAAATAAGATAGAGAAAGCTCCATGTAAGAAACACTGTCACAGCCTGTGAATTCTTCAGAAGGCCACATTCCCTTGATCAGCTGCCATCAGCTGTCAAGGCTTCATTCTCAAGCAGCAGCCAGGACTCTAGCACAAAAGAAAAGCCCACTGGATGAAGAGAACCAGTGGAGCAAGCCACAGCCCCTTGAAGTCAGAAACCTCTGAACTGAGAACTCACCTACGACAGATTCTTTCTACACCCTCAGACTCCTCAGTGCCTGTGCCCCATCCCAGCAGGCACAAGGAAGGCACTGACTGAAAGGTGACAGAGTGCTAGGCTCTAAGCCAGAGGACTACTTTTTTTAAGGCCGTCCATTGTTGGCAACGAAGCAGAGCCTGGGTCAAGAGGGATAACAGGTCTCCCTTGATCTCCAGACTTGTCTGAGCAAGTTGACTGCTTAGAACTAGCCAAGGTCCTGTAACTCAAGCCTGACTATGCAACCCTGGGACGTTACACCAAAACTTAAGTGCAAAGAGTATGAAGGCAATACCGGGTCTGGAAGGCCACAGCCCAGCTTTTTCCAGCTCTTGGAGCAGATGAGAGAGGCAGAATGTGCTACCTGCCAGAGGGTCATAAAAAGGGGACTAGAATCTCTGTTTCAACTCTGTAAGAGGAATGGAGGATCTGATATATACCAGTGATTGAGAGTTTGGAGCCACAGCCAATAATTCACTGAGATTACTTAAAGAGGAACAAGAGAATATAATTTGTGTATACAGTGGTACCTCGGGTTACAGACGCTTCAGGTTACAGACTCTGCTAACCCAGAAATAATACCTCGGGTTAAGAACTTTGCTTCAGGATGAGAACAGAAATCGCGCAGTGGCAGTGGGAGGCCCCATTAGCTAAAGTGGTACCTCAGGTTAAGAACTGTTTCAGGTTAAGAACAGACCTCCAGAACAAATTAAGTTCTTAACCCGAGGTACCACTGTATGCCCTTAAAAGCAGAAGAAACAACACAAGGATCTTAAAATTTTTGTTGGGTGCTACTACGTTTCAAACTGCTGTATTGACGTGCTCATATTTGTACAGCAATCCAGAAACTCAGCAGCACTGCAACTACAAACAACTTCAATGCTACACCCAAAATTTCATGCATGCAACAGCTGATTTCAGTGGGATTACGTTCATGCTTCTAAAATAGAAACTGTAGAGAGAAAAAGCTGTCTTTCTCTAAATGTAAAAAGGAAAAAGGGGAAAGGGTGAAAGAGCAGTATTTACTTACTTACTTACTTACTTACTTACTCACTCACTCATTTAGTATACTGCCTTCCATGCATGGATCTCAGGGCGGTCCACATCATTCATATCCAGGACAAAGAAAACTGGAATTAGCAGGAATTAATGCAGTGGAGGCTGGTCCACTTGGGACAGGCATGTTCAAAGACCATTTCAGGGGCTTAATCCAGGCCGATGGTCGGTTTAATTCAGCCCCTGTGGCAGTTTATTTCATGGGTAAAATCCTTTTTAAAAAGGTCAACAACTTTGGTCGGCCCTTTGGTTGGCCCTCACAGCCCTTCACTTCATCAAATCTGGCCCTCTTTGAAAAAAGTTTGGACACCACTGATTTGGGCCAATGGGGCATTTCCTCTGCCCTCAGCCAACCCCTGCTTCTTACTTCTAACAAGCCCAGGGGGTAGCACTGCCTGTCAGCTTCTTCCTCCTTAGCCTCATTGTTGCTCTTGAAGAACTCCGCAGGGAGGAGGATGGGTAAAAAACTATAATTAGTTGGCTCTGCCCATCAATGGCTCTGCCTCCACTTTATGTTGGTCTCTCCACCTTATGCCCTATTGGTTCAAACAAGCACCAGGCACCACTGAGGTTGTGACAAATTATGGAGTCCCTAGCTTAAGAATTTACTTTATTTCTAAGTTCTAAAATGAAGTAGCCCAAGTCAAAGGTTGTTTTAAGATGGGGTTGCCCTATTTCAGAGTTTCTCGACCTTGTGTCCCCAGCTGTTGCTGGACTACAATTCCCATCACCCCTAGCTAGCAAGACCAGTAGTCAAGAGTGATGGGAGATGTAGGTCCAACAACAGCTGGGGACCCAAAGTTGAGAAACACTGCCCTATTTCAAACAGTGAAAATCTGGACAGAAAAGTTGAGCTGCTTTCAGTTTTGCCCAAAGTTGTTGAGCTACTTTGGGCAACTGCAGTATTCCAGATACGTCCGGATGATGTATGGCAACCCTATTGGAACCACTTTCCATATCATACATACAGTATGCATACACTGTGAATGAAGTATACTTGCTCGCCTCTGAAGCAGCCAAATGTGCCTATTTTACCATGTTGCCTATGCACCAGGGAGCTGTTTCCAAGTTCTTGCTCAAGGTAAATCAGATCCATGTGTTTTAGTGAAATGCAGTGGCATACATTGCATGTATGCGTTCCAAAAACCTGCATGTGAGCATTTATTTTTCTAAACAGATTTCCTGCCCTACCTCCACCCCGGTTTACTTCAGATTTTAACATAATTTCAGAGGAAACCAGACAGAAAACAAACACTTCAATTGCTGATGAAGCTTTCAAACTGCCAGAAATAAGCTGATCTACTGGAATGAATCCAAAGCCACTTCACTTTGTAAATGTAAGTCATAGCTTTCTGTGTTAAAGCTTTAGCTTTTTTAAAAAATGCCACGTTCTCTCTTCCCAGGCATATTTTTAGGTAGAAAGCTTAATAATCAAATAGATTCCAGGCAGGCTTAGTATAGAAACTAGAGGGCTTGGGAGGACATCACCAGGAAATCTCCTTTGTCTGCCATTTCAAGCTGTAAGCAGTGGAAGAAATCCTCTGCATTATAAAATAAAAAAATAAAAAAGGCCCAGGGGCACTGATCACGTCTCACTGTCAAAAGAAAACTGCCCCCCAAAACCCTTTGCTTCTTGAAAGTTGGCTTTTAATCATCCATGAGTAAAAGAAGCTTTCCTTTTATCTCCTGGCCTGTGTCAACCCTGCATCCATTTATATGTATGCATGCACATGCCCCCTCCCCCTTTTCAAATCCTTGTACAACCTATTCAGTGCACAAGTTCTTATAGGAACAATGCACACTTTAACTCTACATCCCAGGGAGTAAAAGAAGGGATTCCCTCCCAACCCAGCTTTGTAAAAATTAAAATTTCCAATGGCATTAAGGAAACATTTCCTCTGTGCGATGTGTCACGAATCTATTTAACAGCTATGGCAATTACTATTATTATTTAAACCTTTTACACAGCTACTAAAATCAAGGGGGAAGGAGAGAATTTCAAAGCAAATAAGGACAAAGAAGTAGCTTTCTTCTTTGCCCGCTTCCCCACTGAAAAAGGCCTGTGATTTACATTTTCCAGTAAATAAACTATGAAAATGCAATCATTATTCACCCACTCTTTAAAGAAAGGCTATCAGACCTGCAGAGGGGTTTTTTCAGCCAAGAATTTAAAGAGATAACATTACCGGTAATTTCAAATATTTTGTTATAACCACTAACATGGAACATAAAGGCTATTTTTTAAAAACAACAACAACATCAACCTAATCTACTGAGCATCCAAAGAAAATTTCCTTTAAAATTATGAAATTTATCCCAATAAATCTGCATATAGGATAGTTTACTATCCACTTAATTATATGGATCTCAATTTGGGCAATCGCTGAATGATTTGGTCCAAATTAAACACATGCTTGAATTTGGCTGGATCTTGCTCGATAAATGCATCTAACATTGTACAACAATCCATACAGAATTATAGAATTGAAAGCTATTTCAAGGGTCATCTAGTCCAACCAAATCATCTAACCAATGACTGGCACAGTCAGCTTAGACATCACTTCTGATATGTTGGGGTGGGGGGAGAGAAAGGTGAGTTGTGGTATAAATGCCTAAAACTCCAAGGTTCAATACACACATTCTTTAGAGACTGCCTCATTCCGTTTCACGGTCGTAACTGTACCACTTAAGCACCAAGCTCAATGCAACAGCATTATCAGCTGCTGTCCACAGTTGTGGAATTACCTTGCCTCCAGAGGTCTGCCCAAGCCCACTCCCAAGAATCTGTCAGGAATCTGGAATATTGCAACTACTAGCTTCATGGCCTGAGCCTCAGCACTAGCCTAGCTGAAACTAGCCAATCAGAAACTCTTCAGGCACAGGATTATGATATGTTGCCTCTGGAATAAAACACAGATGCATCAGACCAGATGTGCTCATGCACAGGATTTCTCTATGCAGATGTCAACTCCAGTTCAGTACTGTGCAAGATGCTGGCAGCTAGGACCAGATGCATAGTCCCACTACTATGCATGAATAACAGCTGAATAGGATTTATGTCAAAATCAAACCCTTGACCATAGCATCTAACCCACAGGTCTCCATGGGTACAAAAACACAAGCACCAGTTAGGCGCAGTTTTCCAATTTCTTTACATATTAGGATTATTACATATATGATGTAAGAGGGTTTTGCTTGTTTGTTTAAAACCCCTAAACATAGCTTTGGAATCTTCTTTAAAAAAAAAAATCCTCAAAGGATAGGAAAGAAGAAGAAAGATCAATGTTTCTCTTTAGTTGTCACCACTGTTCAGTGATGTATGCCTAAAGAACAAACATTTTAAGAACTAGTTTCCCTGAGGCTTTGCTCTCCTGTAATCTCCCGCCCATTCCTCCTCTCCTTCTGTAGGAAAAAAGAATATGCTTTTTCATGTATAAATAAAGATCGGATACTGTTTTCACTGTAAAGCTACAAACTCTTTGAAATACTTAAGAAACCAAACTGGGAAATGCCTTTCTTTTCTTTTCTTTTTTAAAAAATCTACTCACAATAAAGAAAACAGTCATTAAGGATTTCTTCCTCTTAAAAATTACTTTTGGGCTTCACCCAGTTGAAAATGACTGGATTTGAATACAAATTCCTTTAATAATCTAGTGTTAGAGCGCACACTCTGATAGGCCCCTGAAAACACTGGAGGATGATGGAGTGAGCGGTTACTATAGCAACCTGAAAAGAGATTCTCTGGTGCTTTCCATAGTCCCAGCACAACTACAATAAAGTCTAATTTACAGCCAGACATTTGCTTGAGTAATATTTTCCCCTGTTGCTTATGTCATTTATATTATTATTTTTTAATGAGCCATTCAAAACATTTAACTTCTTACTTTGGAAACATTATCCAAACATCAGCAAGTCTCTTATGCACCAGATAAAACTCATACAAGTACTTTTTTTTCAATAATGCTTAACAGGTCAGGTTTACTAGTTAGCTGCATTCCTTCCTCAGTGAAAATTATACAGAGCCATAACCTCAAACAGGATAGAAACGGTATTTCGATTTTTCCCCTTGACCCACTGTAAATGTATGTAGTTAACCAATTCCTCACTATAATAAGGACACATTGTTGTGGCAGCTATCAACTCTGAATGGGGGCACAGGGCACAATTAGAGAGGAAGATATATCTGTTCAAGAGCAGGCAGCAAACAAGTCTATACTACTAACTAATCACATACTTAAGCTGCGAACACTTCATGCAGTGTCAAATAGGGCACATCTTCAATGTTTAAACAAGGCCTCTGGAAAATGCCTGTATTTTTTAGCGACATGAGAGCTTGAAATCCTTAACTGTTTCTGTAATTACCAGAAGAGAGCAAATAATGTAAGGGTAGGAAGCCTTCAGAGATATGTTTTCCATATCTCTGGAAAATGTTTCCCATAACAACACAACAAGTAGACATTGTTTGTGTGAATGAACAGGGTAGCACATCCTAGATCTCACAGTTATTTTTCATGTTTTGAGCTGAACCGAGATGTAATCTTCAAATTCTAGTTGTGCCCTGTTGCTGTTTTAATGAGAATGGCAATCTTAAAACTGTTTGGAAAATCCCAAACCCTAAAGTAAAAGGCTAATAAAAGTTCATTAGTAGTACTAGTAGTCTTTGTTGTTCCATTACTTTTTGGATCTATAATTTTCAAACATACTGAGGGCTGTCTGTGGCAGACTGGAGTCGGAGCCCAAAATCTTTGAGTGGCAAAGGCTCAGTAGATTATAAACCTGATGACAGGACCTGTGTTGTTATTAAATCTTTGTACAGCACCTGGAAAGCTTAATTTAAAAACTTGGTGACTGAATTTAAATTTGGTATGATATAATATGAAAGGAACACACATCGCATGGCTCTGCTGTTAGTCCAAAAATGTTCATTTGCAACTACTTTATTTTTGCTTAAGCTATGCTAGTGTGGTATCTTTTTGCACCCTCTGCCCCTCATTACTTCTGTACAGGGCAGCTGCTGCTATACTCGTTCGTTCCTACCCACTTAATCTCCTAATTCTTCACTATGACAACCATATTCCACTGTGTGCGCCTGCCCCCAGCACTGCACCAATCGAAAATGCCAGAAATATAATGGATGAGATGAAATGTCAAGAAAAACAAATGGAGGCCTTGTATTAAAAACAAATCAAGTCTCCCTTCTTTTTACATTCAAACACAGGTTAGGAACACATGGATCTGATGTTTGAGGCTTTGCACCCAGGGGAATACGGGTGTGCAGGGCATACCAACAATGCCTTACTCCTGGGAAACAGTCATGAATATGTTACCAAAATCAGCCTCTCTGATTAATGATGCACCCAAGATGTCTACCTTCAAGCTGTGCTGCGGCTCATGACTGTGAAGTCACATGCCAGGCTTATCATGAATACGTAATTAATTTTAAAAGCCTTATTGTATTGAACAATATTACACTGCCTCGATTATACCCAGGAGGTAATGGGGCTCTAACAATAAATTGTTGTACAATTAGCTCCATCTGCCCCCTTTGGTTATTAGCACTGGTGACACCTTTCTTCCTATGAGTCAGGATTAGATGCCAGGGAGCTCTCTTTACCAGGAGAATGAAGAAAGCAGAGCCAGCCTGTGTGTGTGTGTGTGTGTGTGTGTGTGTGTGTGAGAGAGAGAGAGAGAGAGAGAGAGAGAGAGAGAGAGAGGGGAGTGCAAATGAGAAAGATGGTGAGCACAGGCGACTATATTTTAAGTGAGCACATGCGCCAGAGAGGTGTGCTGGGCATTTGTGAATTGCTGCTGGTAGGAAAGTACCCTGGGAGGTGAGGGGAAGCTCTCATTAAATTTCTGATAACCAGCTGCTATTGGATGATCCCTCAAGAGATCAGAGTCTTACAGCAGCGTGGAATAGATAAGGGAGCTGGCCTAAATCAACTTAATCAACGAATCAGTGGCCTCAGCCAGCTCTGCTATTATGCAGAGTAGGACAGCCGCCTCGGGCAGCTGACTGTAGGTATCATGAAAGGGCTGCAAATTGCTAAAACATTTATTATTATCATTATTAAATCTCTACTGCCAGCGATGAGGACAGATGCTTGTGGGATTTCCTGTCTCAGGTGCTAAAAGAGTATGACCAGCTTTGTATATTATGCATCGTACCAAAGTCTTGGGCCAGCCCTGACTAGGGGCAATTGGTACTCTTTTCCTTCACTTGGAGTGAGCATTCTGAGGACTGGAATACTAACCGTATTGGCCTGAATATAAGCCACACCTTTTTTTCCAAATTCTGACAGTGACAAGTTACAGTGCGGCTTATATTTGCAACCTTCCCTTTCCCCCAACAGCTCCGGGGAGGCTTGGGAGCAGTGGGCGGGCTGTACGACATTGCCCCACACTCCTGGGCTGCTCTCTGTGGGGGGAGGGGAGGCCGCTGGCAAAATGGTGTGGGGGAATGTCTCCCCCCCTTTAATTCTGAAGGTGTGGCTTATTTGAGGGTGCGGCTCATATTCGGGCCAATACGATAAATCAAGCATGTTTGGGGGGCCTAAATCGGCCCCTGGGGCAAAATAATTCGGAAAAAAGCTCAGCAAATCCAAAAAAAAGCTCAACAACTTTGGTTGGCCCTCACGCATGTTCACTTCATCAAATCTGGCCCACTTTGAAAAAGGTTTGAGCACCCCTGTGGGGTCTGACTTAGGTCCAGAAAGCAGAAAAACAGCAGACACTTTATCAAGTTTTCTTCTAAATGTTTTGTGGCATGAACAACTAACAGCCAAATAACGTCACTGTGAAGTCACTAGAAACAAACCATCTATCAGGGGAGAAATAAGAGCTACTCCAAACAACCCCATTTATCAAGTGGTAATTTGAAAGGGAATGAGTCACTCCTGGGAGAAGAGACATTCAATTCTTAATGCTGGCTCAACATCCAGATGAGAAAATTCCCACACAAGAAACCAGAAGTAGCTTAATCTTTCCAGGAGTTACTATCATAGTGCACATTCACGCTTATTGCTAGATTTGTGGGTCTTGTCTGAAAGCATTTTAATGGGAAACTTCATCAGTCAGCTCCCGTAACACAAGTAATTAAAAGAACCAGCTCCTGTACACATAAAATGATCTGTACACATAAAATGGCTGTCGTGCAGAGGCTGCTTTAAACAGATTTCTTCAGCAATTGCATCCAGGCAAAACAGTGCAGCAGTTAAAATTGCTTTCCATTTATATGGGGCACAATTCAGCCAAAAGTTTTTGTTGTTGTTTAGTCGTTTAGTCGTGTCCGACTCTTCGTGACCCCACGGACCAGAGCACGCCAGGCACTTCTGTCCTCCACTGCCTCCCGGTTTGCTCAAACTCATGCTGGTAGCTTCAAGAACACCATCCAACCATCTCATCCTCTGTCGTCCCCTTCTCCTTGTGCCCTCCATCTTTCCCAACATCAGGGTCTTTTCCAGGGAGTCTTCTCTTCTCATGAGGTGGCCAAAGTATTGGAGCCTCAGCTTCACGATCTGTCCATCCAGTGAGCACTCAGGGCTGATTTCCTTAAGAATGGATACGTTTGATCTTCTTGCAGTCCATGGGACTCTCAAGAGTCTCCTCCAGCACCATAATTCAAAAGCATCAATTCTTCGGCGATCAGCCTTCTTTATGGTCCAGCTCTCACTTCCATACATCACTACTGGGCCAAAAGTTTAGTAAGTGCTTAATTCTCCCACTTAATATGTTTAATATGCTTCAGGTACTTTATTTCTATTTTACTTACAACAAAGATAAATACAACTCTATTACAAATACAGCAGCACAAATATAAGATGGGGGGGCACCTGGCTTACTAGTAGTACATGTGAAAAGGATCTGGGGGGTCTTAGATGTATCAACAGAAGTATAGTGTCCAGATGAAGGAAAGCCACAGTACCACTCTATTCTGCCTTGGTCAGACCCCAAATGGAGACCTGTGTACAGTTCTGGGCACCACAATTTAAGAAGGATACTGACAAGCTGGAATGTGTGCAATCAAGATGAAAAAGGGCCTGGAAACCAATCCTTATGAGCAACTTAGCTGGAGTTGGGTATGCTTACCCTGGAACAGAGGAAATATGATAGCCATCTTCAAATATCTTAAGGGTTGTAACGTGGAAAATGGAGTGGATAGGGCAGCTTCTAATAAACAAATAAAATTAAATAATTGTATATTTCATTTATATCCCACCTTTCCTCCAATGAATTCAAGGTGGTGTACACAGTTCTCTCTCTGCCCTGCCGTCCCCCTTTATCTCTGCAACAACCCTGTGAAGTAGTTTAGGCTGAGAGACTGTGACTGGCCCGAGGTCACCAAGTGAGCTTCAGAGCCGAGTGGGGATTGGAAGTCTCTCAGGTCCTAGTCCAAAATTCTAACCACTACACCACACTAATTATTTTCATGTTGCAGGGTTTTTTTTGGGGGGGGGGGGGACTGAAGCAAATCATTATTTTTAAATGAATTTCTTACCCATTTTTTACCATGAGGTCCCAGGGGTTTAAACAATATAGGAACCCAGTATTAAAATTAGTTGAAACGATTCACAATTAGTAAAACAGAGTGAGTCCTAAAATATGTATCTCAGGTTTCAAAAGACAGCATTCAGCAGAAACTATACAAAGCCAGGTGCAACCCTGTGGGGGAAGGAATTTCACATCTTAGGGACTGCCACAGAGAATGCCATGTCCTCGGCCATCTCCCTCCCAAACTTTTGAGGGCGGCAGAACTACAAGAGGGTCTGCAGGGAAGCAAGCAAGCAAGCAAGCCAGCAGTACAGCCATGTGTTTCACAGTGGCTTGTAATTCAAGGCAGAAGTGAGACTGGACTGGGCACTTTCTTTTCCAAAACAACATGCAAAACACTGGCTAGTTCATCCCACAGTGAGAAGTCATGTTCTCTCCCTCATTTATAACAATAACCTTTTTCCTGCTCTACTTAGAACTCAGGCATTTAAAAAGAAAGAAAGAAAGTTGAGTGAACTGCCACTGAGGAAAAGGTGGCAATGTATGTGCTATAAATATCGCACTGTGTTATACAAACCTGAGAAATATCTTTCTCCACTTTTCTTTTTCCTTGGCACATGGCTGTAGCTGTGCATTTCTGCACATTTTGATTTTATTTAGAATTTAGAGCATATTTCAAACAGCCTAGAATGTTTGCATTTACTATTTCATTACCATTGGGAAGCAGGGTAATTAACTGAAGTCCTTTATGACTTGCAAAAAGGAGTCACATTAGTTTCTGAGGTTATAGATCCCTTCCTACTACCACTGTCGTACAAAAATGAATTAGGTGATATTTAGCTAAGTTCCACTCAGAGAAGATCCAACGAAATTAATCCACATGACTAAGTTAGGTTCATTAATTTCAATGGATCTACTCTGAGTAAAACTCAGCATTTCTCCTTTCATTTATTGAAAGAAGTGCAAAAGCTCAGAACACTATACTGTACTCTCTCTCTCTCAAAATGGTGCAGTATGCAAGTTTTTAATTTTTTTAAAAAAATGACACTGAGAATTGGGGGCAAAAAGGAGAAAGCAAGCTGAAAAACATAGACCAGCTAGGCCCATGTATAACATTCACCAATTTCTCTGAGCTGTCAATTTATTTATTTTTCCAGGTTGGGCAATGTGAGCCTTGGAGCTATTTTGCACGTGGGGAAAAGTTAGTTTCACACTAAATGTGTATTAAATAGGAAAAAGCAGCCAACCACAGCTCCCCAAAGTGTGCGCCTGTTACCCTTTGTTCTCTTTGTTTTGTTTGATGTTTAGGAAAATGAGTACCATCATAACTAACAGCTAATTTAACAGTGACGTTACAATTCAGGAAGAATGTGCTACGTTTAAGCAAAAGGAAATATGTCGCATTAAAACAAAAAACAAAGAAACCGAAAAGGAAACACTATTATTCCCAAGATGGCTGAGCAGGTCACAAATTCTGAAGACGGATCAATTAGCACTTAGGAAAATCTTCCCATTTGCCAGTTGGTGCTCAGGCTTGCCTCTTAATTAGCCCTTCCAAGCAGGCATATTTCCACGACATTGGGGGTAATGGACAATGAAATATCCTTGTCCTCCCCCAGCTCTGCAGATGCTTCCCCTCCAAACTTCTCCAGGAAAGACTTGGCCAATCTGCCACGATCATTTCCATAAATCTCATTTACACTCTGTGCTCACAGGTCCCATCGCTCTCCTCCTGCCCACTTACGGCATCCCTTCACTGCCCATGCTTAGGTGAGGCAAGACAGCTATAAAATCATAAATGAGTTTTCCCGTGAAATAACAGACCAAACAGGTAATTACAGGTTACTAATGAATCCAAAAGAGCTTGTGTTGAAAAAGAGAAATCTGTGCGCAGTTACTTACCTGTACTAGGCAGGGTGCCAGCCATGTTTACTGTACCATCTTGGCTGCCATCTGTATTTTCCAGCTACTGCTGACCTTTCTACAACTTCTAAACCTCATTTCCCAGCTGTTCCTACATAAGCAAGATAGCTAAGAACGAAGCAATAATTAAACGCTTCTGATGCCAAGACGATATGCAAATTAAGACCATATCTAAGGTCCTAGCCAACGAAATGCTGGTATCTTTGAATAATGAGTCAGTGGTAGCACTTTCGTGTTTAATCTTTCACACAGCCTTTGACATTTGGCAGTAAAAAAGTGCTGCGTATTTTTTTTAAAGGTAAGTGAACAAAGCATTTATGGATGGTGATATGTCAGACATAAATATGTCACTACCATAAAGCTGTGTAAGTACTTTTTTTAGCCAAGTGAGTTGGGTGTTTTTTTAATAATTAATTCTTACTGCTTTTTAAAATATACAAAAAACACAACTATAGCAACATATACAGACAACGTAAACTATCAGCTAATCAGAATGGGCGTTTTATTAGAGAAGAAAAAGAAAAAGAAAAACCAAGCTAAGTAAAAGGAAGGAAGGAATTCCAAGTATCACATTTTGTTGGGGGAGTCCTTTGATGTTCTTTTTTCTCTAATAAGCTAATAAAAATCATACCACCCTACAATATTACCTTTCTTCAATTGTCCACTGAGCACTCTTTAAGTTTCTGAATTGCAGTATTTTTCACTCTACAGGGCGCACCGGCCCACAAATACAGTAATATATTCAATAGCCTTGATTTCTTTACCTCATAAATCAAAGTTTGGAAACCAAAAAGGTTGCTTACTTGTAAAGATAATACTCAGCTTGATCCACTTGTTCACGTGAAGTAATGTTGTCTATAAACTGAAGGAGAAAAAGATGATCAGCTCAGAGTGCAGAATGGTGCAAACCTAACTAGTTTTGTGAATGGTTCAACAAGCGTTACGGTTTGCAACTGAAGAACATTACAGTTCCAATCACTTGCCAGGTAAATGGAACATCATATAATTGTACTGAACACAGTCAATTACAATTGGGACATATGGCAGGCCATTTACAAACCAGTTGTAACTGGGCTACTCAATTCTATTCCCCGTTCCACCTGTTTTCCTGCCCCCACCTTGCAACTGTCAGTCAGCAATCCTTGGCCCCTGAAGCTCACTCAATCCTCAATGGCCTGTTTTTGTGCTTCACCTCTCTTAGCCCTCCCCCACAAAATATTTGTACTTCTACAATCTTTGGGGTTCCCCCAAATCTGCTAATGCTTCTATCTTGTGCAGTGCAGAACAGCTATCATGCAACGGCACAGACGTCAGAGCATCAGAAATAGAGGGAACGACTCCACATTATTTATGTAGTTGTTAAATTTATATGGCTGCCCATCTATGCTTTTTTAAAGATTGTACATTATGAAGATAGGCTCAAAATACACAGTAATAGTGAAAGGGAACAATGGCTGGCAAAATCTTGGGAGATGAAGCATGAGTAGGACATCCAGTGACCATCGGGTGGGGCTCCAATATATTGCATAGTTCCTTCAACCTTTCTTCAAGCAAAAGCAAAAAACAAATTATGTAAAACAGTTGAAATATGCAAAACTTGCTTAATTTGCATAATCTATGCAGCTCACAGGACTCCACATGTTTTGGTAACGTCACAGAAATTCTTTTTTCTTTTTTCAAAAAATGCAAAGTGCATGTAGCGCCATCAGAAATCATCACTATGAAGTCTACCCTTCATGTTTTCATTTATCATTTCCTTCAGAAACGCCAGGTTGTTCCCCATTTCTAGGACATAGTGAAACATGAAACGCTGGGAAGCCTAGGAGGGAGCACAGCAGGACTTCATCAAAGGCAATGGAAGCTCCTGAGAGAGCTCCTGAACAACAACTACTACTAATTAATTATTATTATTATTGTTGTTAGTTAAATTTGTTCGTCACTTTATGTTGCCCAAGGCAACCCAAAGCAACTTACAACGAAACTTCTAAGCTGTAGCAGGTGTAGCTTCTCCTATCACTACAGCACTGTGATGGGAAAAGTCCTGTATGGTGAAATCTTACTGGGCTGGTGGATCCCTATTTTCCAGTATCTGTCGGGGCAGAGAAAGAGCTACCCGCTCTTAAGTCCTTGGATGTCACTGAAGAGCAATCATCCATTCTCTCGACTTTGGGGATTAAGGACACATGTCCAGTTCCACATGAATGCAATATATTGAGCTATGTATAATTATTGGTGAACTGGAAGAAGCCAAATGGAAGCAGCTGCTTTCTCTTTGATGTGGTACCGGAATTAGAGAAAAACACCTAATTAAATGAACAAACAGCATGTGCTGCTCTGGTTTTAAATGAAATGCTTTTTTCACAACACACTTAGCTGACCTATGGAACTTTCTTCCACCAGCTTTAGTTATGGCCAACAACATAAGCCATTTTTAAAAGGGGGATAGGGCAAACATATTACGGTACAGTAATTGAAAACAGAAGTATCAACAGTATTAATATAGTTCATTTTTCCTCCATGAAGAAAAAGCACAGCTGTTGGTAGAGCAACTTCATTTTCAGAAGGACCCCGTTTCAATCAACTGAGTCTCAGGTGAAAAGAATCAGGAAGCATACAATGTGCAAGGTTCTGCCTGTGACCCTGAAAAGTCACTGCCAAACATAGAATAGATCAGAAACAGGAAACTGATAGCTCCCAAGATTTTTGCAGACTACAACTCCCATCAACCATGACCATTGGTTATCTGGCTGATGGGAGTTTGAGTCCCAAAATAAAGTAGACAATCCTGGCCAAGCTGGATAAACAGCCTGAGATACAAGGCTGTGTTCCTATCATATAATATCACAGGTTGCCTATTTTAAGATATTCCATTAATTCATCTGGACTCTTTTCAAGCCAGGTTCAGGCCCAGGTATAGCATCCAAACCGATCTTTGTAGGGAGAGGTCTGGGGGAACGATAGTTGATTCTCTTTGAGGGGCCCTGCACTGCAGTGGTTTCATTTCTATGTATGAGACGATAGCAATTGGAAACTATTACCTGACAGCATGTGAGTTAACTTGTGGTGTCCCACAGGGGTCGACCTAGTCCCCCACGTTATTCAACATCTATATGAAGCTGTTGGGAATGTCATCAGGGGTTTGGGGATCCCACTGATGACACACTACTTTATCTCTCAATGCCATGTGAATCAGGAGAGGCGGTTGAGATGCTGGGCTGCTGCCTTGAGGTGGTAATAGGCAGAGTGTGGGCCATTAAACTGAAACTGAACGCAGACAAGCTGAAGGTGCTGAGTGTTGTGGGCTTTAGGGTCCAGGAAGTGAGCAGACAACCTTTTCTTGACAGGATGTACTCCCCTGGAGTGATCAGGTCCATAGCTTGAGTTGGGGGTGCATCTTGAACCAAAAATTGTCTTTTCATCTGACCTCATCGTTGTATAGATTTCAAAAAAGGTCAAGATGCACATTTTTGTCCAGGCCTTTGTGGGTGGAGGACGAGACCAGAATATCCTTCCCATTGCAATGCTGTAGTTTTTTCCAACTGATTCTCTAATCTAGTAATGTTTATGCAGAACATTTTATTTGAATTGAGCAACATGTAACCCTCTCTGGGACCATAGGCCCCAACTCTACAGGGCTGAGGGCCCTCTCAAAGTAAGCAGGGGCAGGGCCCCACCAGGCCTCCCCGTAGTGGTGGAGGGCCACCCCAGGGCCCGCAGCCTCCGCCCAACGTCACATATGTGATGTCACAAAAATATGAAGAGTTCCCCCCCCCCATATTGTCACATGGAACTTGGCATCTCTGTCTGGGACTGTGTGGTGAAGTGTGGGCTGTATATGACTACAAATAAAAAAATGTAACCCACCAGAGGCTGTGATTGAAAGACAGGGAATGGAATATTGTATCAGGCTACTAGTTTGATAAGCTATTAGTTGTAGAATGCCCAGTACACTTTAATATGAATACAAATAATTAATAACCATCAAGTGTCCTCATGTTTCCACATCTGGACACTACAAGAACATCTGGCCTAGTACGGCTACAATGTTCTTTTCCAGGCAGTCTTATCTTTCTTTCTTTTTCAAAATCCAATTTAGTTGATTGCCTTGATGCTATATTGACATGCATGACCTCCACATGCCAGCAATACTTTATTGACACTTTAGAACTTGGAATCTTATCTCTAGGCCTGGGGGAGTTAAGAAGTAGAGCTTGTACTACAAAGCATTAGCGTTATAGCCAAAGAAGGTCAGCTCAATAGTGAGACAAATAATGTAGATTAAAAAGTAATAACAAAGCTTGAGAAGAGAGAAGGCACATCACACTGAGGCAAATCATCTCAACTCATCTCAGGGCTTTAAATGACTATCATTGTGCCCTCAGCACAATACTAACTCAGTAACTTTAGATCACAGTATAGCATATGCAGCAAAAAATATTTCAGTTCAAGATCTCCTGGAAGAAAAGAGGTTATATCTGACTAGGGGCTTTTTAGCGAGGGTTGGGGGTATTGTGGCTTTCATCTTTAGCCAAACTGGAGTTTGCATTCTTACCCGGGATACAGTTAAGGAGCTGACAGGAAGCTTTCTTTCATAGGTTCTGTCCATCAGAGTGGCTAGTTCAACTGTAGAAAGAAAATAAAAAATCTTCAATTATCACTAATCATTTCTGAGAAGGAAAAAAAACCCAAAGGAGTATAAACAAAGTTACTCAGTGATCTGGACTAAAAGACAGATAAAAACATTTAATGGAAGCCTCCATTTTTAAATATCAGCCATGGAAATGTAATAACTTCTCCTCACTCCAGCCATAGGATTTGCTGCTAGCCTACTCATCAAAAGTTAGCACTGCCTTCTCAGGGAACAGTGGACATGGAAGTTAGCCTTTCTTCCTACAACCATAGCTCTACGCCAGGCTTTCTCAAACTTGGGTCTCCAGCTGTCTGTGGACTACAGTTCCCATCATCCCTGACCACTGGTCCTGCTAGCTAGGGATGATGGGAGTTGTAGTCCAAGTCTGGGAAACCTTGCTATAGAAACACAGTGTGAAGCTGCATAAACTAGAACTATGGCTTTTGAATTGGACACAGACTTGAAACATGTATGTTCCGAAATTACCAGAATGAAAACTGAATCTGCACAATTTATTCCAGATGTAGACTTCTGGTTTTCTATTTCTGAACTTTCAAACCCCTTGGGCAAATGCTGTTGAACTACCACTCTCATAATCTCATAAGCCATTATTGCTGGGGCTGATGGGCTTTGTAGTTCAGCAACATCAGGAGGGCTAAAGGCTCTCACACCTCCCACACAGTAAGGCCAACTAGAGCAGGGATGGGCAACCTGTGGTCTTCTGGATAATATTGGACTCCAGTTTCCATCAACCCTAGCCAGCATGGCCAATGGTCAGGGATGATGGGAGTTATGGTCCAGCAACATCAGGAGAGTAACAGGTTCCCCACCCCTGCAATACAGCTTCGTCATGCTAATCATTGGTGCACAAGACTCTTTCTTTGATAGAATCATAGATAATCTGGTCCAACCTCCTTCAATGCAGCAATCTCAGCTAAAGCATCCATGACAAATGACTGTCCAAGCTCTGCTTAATAGCCTCCAAGGAAGAAGAGTCCACAGCCTCCCAAGGGAGATAATGCCACTGCCAAACAGCTCAAAAGTTTTTCCTGATGTAGTCTGATGTCTTCACAAAGTACTTGGAAATCTTTGCCAGAGCTTTTGCTCCAGTATAAAGCATGCTCTGCTGACACACATTCATCGGCCCCATCGTGAAATGCTTCAAAAACAGGTAGTAGAAATCAGGTTAACTGAACAGAGTAGCAGTTCTGCCAGCAAAGCTTCAATTACTGTTTCACTACTGGGAAAGAAATGAATAATTCATTTTGCATTTGCCTCTTTTATACACTTGCAGCATTCCTGCAAAAAAGATAGGACTTTCCCTTGATTCATCGTATGTACTCTGTGCAGCTTGTTATTTAATATTTTAAACTCTAGTTGTCATTTAGTCAAATTGAGTCTCATGTGTCAGATAACAACAACAACAACAACAACAATAACTTTATTATTTATACCCTGCCCATCTAGCTGGTTTTCCCAGAGAAGGCCCTCTGCCTGGTTCCCTGTAACCTTGCTTCTTGCAGTGAGAGAACCAGCAGAAGACCCTCAGAGGAGGACCTCAGTGTCCAGGCTGAACAATGGGGCAGGAAATGCTCCTTCAGGTATACTGGGCTGAGGGCCTTTTGGGGCTTTAAAGGTCAGCATCAACACTTTGAATTGTGCTCAGAAGTACACTGGAAGCCAGTAAAGATCCTTTAGGACCTGTGTTATATGGTCCCGGTGGCCACTCCCAGTCACTAGTCTAACTGCTGCATTCCGGATTAGTTGTAGTTTCCAGGTCACCTTCAAAGGTAGCCCCACATAGAGTGCATTGCACAGCAATGCACTCTACGTGGGGTGTATGTACCACTCTGGCGAGACAGTCTGCAGGCAGGTATGGTCTCAGCCGGCGTACCAGATGGAGCTGGTAGACAGCTGCCCTGGACACAGAATTGACCTGCACCTCCATGGACAGCTGCAGCTCCATGGACCAGGGAGTCCCCCATACCTGCCCGCTCCCTGTCCCCCCAAAACAGTATTTCTGTCTTGTCAGGATTTAACCTCAATCTGTTAACCGCCATCCATCCTCCAGACACTCACACAGGACCTTTATTGCCTTCACTGGTTCAGATTTGAAGGAGAGGCAGAGCTGGTTATCATCTCCATACTGGTGAATGCCCAACCCCATGATGATCTCTCCCAGCGGCTTCATATAGATGTTAAAAAGCATTGGGGAGAGGATGGAGCCCTGAGGCACCCCACAAGTAAGAGCCCAGGGGTCTGAACACTCATCCCCCCAACACCACTTTCTGAACAGGAAGGAAGGAGTGTAACCACTGTATAACAGTGACCCCAGCTCCCAGCTCCTCTAGGCGGTTCAGAAGGATGTCATGATCAATGGTGTCAAAGGCCGTTGACAGATCCAGCAGGACCAGGAAACAGCTTTCACCTTGGTCCCTGGCCCGCAGAGATCATTGACCAGTGTGACCAAGACAGTTTCAGTCCCATGATGAGGCCTGAATCCCGATTGGAAGGGATCCAAATGGTCTGCATCCTCCAGGCTGGAGTTGTTCAGCGACCACCCGCTCGATCACCTTGCCCAAGAATGAAAGATTTGAGACTGGACGACACTTGGCCACATTGGTTAAGCGTCTGTTCCCAATATGAGCAAGACTATTCTAATCAGATGGTAAGTGGCAAACTCTTAATTTAGCTGAATCACTTCTTTATCAGTATAGCAAGATTACAGATGCCCTGGGTACAGAAGGCAAATAGTATTTCCTTTAAGGCACTGTTTTTCTCAAACTTGGGTCCCCAGCTGTTGTTGGACTACAACTCCCATCGTCCTAAGCTAACAGGACCAGTAGTCAGGAATGATGGGAGCTATAGCCCAACAAGTTTGATAAACACTGTTTGAAGGGCTAGGGAGAAAAACTTACTAAAAAGAGACTTCGGGCACCTCTGGGTTGAACAGTTATTGGCTAGTTTCCAATCTCCCCTTTTCAGTGTGGGTTGTTAGGAGAAAATTGTCAATCTTTGTCTGGTGTCTATATTACCTATGGTGTACAAAAGATATATATTGTCCTTCTACAAAGCCCAAATTACTGAAAGTGGTATGGAAATCTGATGAATCAGCCAAAGAAAATCATAATTAATTCTAGATTCAGAGTGACATCCATCCAACAACTAAGCATAACCTTCCAAAATAATGAGATCTAAGATTGCCTATTGATGAAATTTGCTTTACCACTGTCTGTAGAGATTAAAATTCCCAGTCCCTATAAATGGGTGACTCAAGGGACTTGTAACTAGGAATAAAGCTTTTCAACTCCCAAAACTGCTGGTTCAAATCTGGCTCAGGTCAGCACCAATCAATGGAAGGTTATTGTATAATAGCTGCTTGGTATCCTCTTTGAAATAAATCAGTGGTCTCAAGTTTAGTTTCTAATGGACAGGAGGAAAAACCACTAGCACAAAGAGGTACTGTAGATTGCAGGCAGTCTCCTTAAGGATGTCAGTTCTCTCATATGGCATTCAGTATTTCAATATGTCAGTATCCTCATATGGCATTCAAAAAACCACTGTTAAGCAGTAAATTTCTCCTGCAGTTTAGACAAATAATGGGATTTTCATAAGTCACGTTCGAGGCCTCGTGCGACCTTCAATGCAGCTTCTGGTTTTCTACCAGATGTTACGTTGGAGGCTTCGCAAGGCCCTGCATGTTGCCTGGGAGGTTAGCACCCACACAAAAAATAAATCTGTGGGCCCCTTAGAGTTGGCACCAGTGCTTGGCAAAGGGGCACAGCCCTCACCCCATTAAGAAGTAAAGAAGAACCCTGCTGGAACAGACAAAATGGCCTATCTAACAAAATGGCATCCCATTTCCCATAGTAGCCAACCAAATGCCTACAGGAACACAAAACATAAGGGCAATAGACATCTCCCTTTGTCGCTCCCCTTCTACCTGTATGCTGCATCTGCATCTGATTCTGGAGAAAGCATATAACTAGTAGCTGTTGACAGCCAATGGCCCATCTAATAAAGCACCCTTTCTTCACAGTGGCCAACCAGATGTCTATGAGGAGCTCAAAAGCAAGACCTGAGCTCAAAAGCACTCTCTCCTCTTGCAGTTTCCTGCAACTGGCATTCAGAAGCCTCTCACCATGAAAGCAGAACATAGCCATGGTGGTCAGTAGCGACAAATAGCCTTATCCTCCATAAATGTGTCTAATTCTCTTTTAAAGCCATCCACATTGGCAACTATATCCTTGTGTCTGTGAAAAACTATCCCCCCCCCCA
The DNA here is from genome assembly GCF_964234715.1 of Podarcis melisellensis. NCBI lineage: Eukaryota > Metazoa > Chordata > Lepidosauria > Squamata > Lacertidae > Podarcis > Podarcis melisellensis. The sequence continues at coordinate 33,501,592 of NC_138543.1, forward strand.
TCCTGACTCTCCCTCCATTCAGTTTCACTGGATGACCCCAGGGTCTGATACAGTGGACGCTTGGGTTGCGAACATGATCCATGTGAGAAACACGTTCACAACCCATGGAGTTCACAACCTGCAGCACCTCGTCTGCGCACGTGTGGGTCGCGATTCGGTGCTTTTGTGCATGTGCCAAAACCCGGAAGTAACCCGTTCCGGTCATTCCGGGTTTGGTGTGGTGCGCAACCCGAAATCACACAACCAGAAGCTTCTGTAACCCAAGGTATGACTGCATTATGAAAGAGGGAGAAAAACTTCTTTTTCTCCACTCTTTCCACATCGTGCATTAATTTCACAAAGCTTGCTTTATTCACTTGAAAGCATTTATAAACTGCTTAATATTTTTAAAACCTCTAAACATTGTACAACGTAAGAACAATAAAAAAAATCAAAACAAAGAAACACAACATAAAACGTGTAAAACAGTAATGTAAAGCTTTATAAAACCAGGAATTCAAACAATTTTTTTTAAAAAAAACAAGGTCCTAACCTAAGGATCAGGGAAACCTTGGGCAAAAAAGTGTGTCTTTACGAGTTTCCATCCCCACCCTTCAATACTTGCATTTTTCTTTTTTATTAGACTAAAAAACCCCCAAACATTTCAATCTTTCATAGCCTAAGAATTGTTCTAGCCTTTTGTTTGTCCATTTCTGCACCTTTTTCTGCAAATTCCATCCCCTTTGTCGACACCGAGCCCTGGAACAATCCCATGATTAATGCTTGCATTCTTTCCCTTTTCGAAATTAATCAACCTGCTGTGTAATCACAAAGGTGTCTCAGAACCACAACCCATTTTAATGTTCTTTTTAAAAGAATGGTGAAATCCAGGCTTTAACTGCTATGTCTGTGAACAATAGAGCCTTTCAATGGTGCTAAGGGAAGATTCATCCGCACCATGGGCACTTCATGCGTGACTCCCCCACCCACCCACAGGAGAAAATGCAGAGCAGCTCCTGAAAATGGGGAGCCCCAGCAACATCCACACTTGTGTACATCACACAGCACCAACATTTCCCCCTTACAGAGAGATTATCTCCATCATGTGCAATTGTAATGCTTCCCTGAGTGACCATTGTTGCAAAACTAATGCATCCCTTGATTGAGAGTTGCCATCATCTGCAAAGACAGCACTGCCATCTTGTGATCAAATAACAGATAATGCAAGATTACTACTTGCAAACTGAAAAGCCCAGATTTTTTCAACCAAATACAGACAGGAATTGTTACATTCCACATCCAATTATTTATCCCAGTCTCTATTTCTTTGACCTTCTGTCCATTCAGAATCCTGACTTGGCAGCTTGCCTCCTAGGATTTCTGCCCATTTTTCCTTCAAAGTTATATGGTCAGCTATTTCTTCCTGCCTAAATCATTGATTAATGCATCATCTTTTAGCATTAATCCTGTGGGATTTGACTGTCCAGTATCACAAATAATCCTGTGGGATTTGACTGTCCAGGATCCTGTGGGATTTGACTGCCCAGTATCAAGGGCATAGCCATTGATGAGGAGTTGGGATGTGGCATGCCATGATAGAACCATGGGGAAAAGTTATGTTACATGTTATGGGAAAGAGGAGAAATAACTTCCATAGAAACGCCATGTGCAATAGCAGCCCCCGTTCTGCTTTGAAAGGCTCTTGGATTCTGCAACCACAAAGGCCGCATCTACACTGTACATTTAAAGCAGATTCAAACCACTTTAAACAGTCTGTGAACTGTAGCTTGTTAAGGGTTCTGAGAGTTGTTAGGAGACCCCTATACCCCTCAGAGAGTTACCATTCCCAGTTTTTTAACAATCAATCCCTCTTCCAAAGGAACTCTGGGAATGGTAACTGTGAGCGGAAGAGGGGTCTCCTCTCAGCACCCTGAACACACTTTCCCTGAGGGAAGCCATGGCTCCTGAAGGATATACGATACTACTTTAAACATATAGTGCAGATAGAGCCAAGGGCTAACATAACTTCTATTCCAGAATTTAATGTCTCGACAGTTCTCCACTTCTTTCTCACATACCTCACCCTCAACAACTCAGGTGTCCTGCTCTGGGAAAACCTGGTGAAGACCACTAACGAATGTGAATTTACAGGGCCTTTTTGGCGGCCCATAGCAACATTTGACACTACGCTCCCACCCCAGCCCTCACACCGCCTTGCCAAAACCAGTGAAGTGAGGGGCTAGGCTTTGGGAAGGAGGCATGAGGGACCTGACAGTGCCCTAGAGTCCTCCCACCTCCTTCCCAAAGCCTAGCTAGCACTTTCCCAGATTTAGGACCGTGCCAGAGCCAGGTGCTTCCTTCCCAAAGTCCAGCAACTCTCTTATCTGGCTTTGGGAAGGCAGCATGAGGGCTGGGGAGCAGTCAAATTTTGGCTTTGCTGCCCCCACCCTGCACGACAAGGCAGTGTGTGACCTGCAGATTCTGTGTCAAAGTACTCTTGCAGCCCACTTGGTATGAACAGTTGGACTGCCCTGATTTAGACAATAGTTCATCATTATTTTAGACTCCAATGTATTTCCTTACCCAGGCTCTGCTGATCTTTTTCTCTTTGTTCCCATGTTGAACTGTCCACATATGCGGCTGAAAGAATACATCTTCTACCTAATAAAAAGAGTCAATAGCAATATATAAGCACTATCACTTAGAAAGGTTTCAATTTCTCTAAATGCACATTTTATTAGTCACCTTCTTTTTTAAACATTCAGTTCTCTAAATTAAATGCAATAAATTGCCATCATGCTTTGGAATCCAAACACTGTAGAACTGAGAACTCTGATCTCCCTGTCAGCTTCACTGAATATGGCTTTAGGGGGTGTCCTGCCACTACATCATAAATCAGACCTCCATAAAACACAGGCTGATCTTATAATTCATTGCATGTTGCCTTGTTATTAACAGGAGTACATAAACATGATTCCCCATCTAAAAGGTGCTGATTAAAAGGTGAAATGCTAGTTCCTTTCAAGTAACGAAAAGTGGAATCTGAAATACATATGCCTACAGTTAATGCAAAATCTTTGTACTGCCAAGATTACAGTATTTATTCCAGCATTCCAAGTGAATGCTAGATTTTAAACAGCATGGGGGATAATTATGAACCCTGACAAACCCCACAAGGAAGGCTTCACGGGGCCAGAGCACTCCCCAAGCATCACTCTCTGGAAATGACCATCCAATTAGGAGTGGAACCATCACAAGGCTGTGCCACCTACCCCTTCTGGACAGCTGCTCCAGAAACATACCACGGTAGATGATACCGAAAGCTGCTGAGAGGCTGAGAATTAACAAAGACACATTTCCCCTGTCTGTCTGTCTGTCTCTCTCAATATAGGTTACCATATAGGGTGACCAAAGTAGTTTCGGTGTCAAAACCCAACTGAAATGGGTCTAAAATCAGTTTCCTCCAAGAGTGCCTGGATCTGGTCTGTGACCAGGTCATGCTCAAGAACCTTGCCCAAGAAGGAGAGATTGGCAACTGGCTGGTAGTTACTTAGCTTTTCTGAATCCTGGGAGGGTTTCTTGAAGAGTAGTTTTACCACTACCTCCTTCAAACAGGCAGGGACCACCCCCTCTTGCAAGGAAGCATTAATCGCCTCCTGGCCCATCAAGTTGTCTCCCTTCCTGCTAGTTTTTCACAGAGAGGGGGCTGTTTAGCCCTGATGGGGTTGAAGAAGCCTACAGTTGCCCCCCACCCTCAAACCACCTGATTAAAAAATGGTCTAGGTGTATATTTTAGGATCGTAGAGTAGGAAGTATGCTGCCTTCAGAAATAAATCTAGTGCTGGACAGTGTACTTGATAGTCCTTGCTCACTTGGTTCTCTTTAGTGTGCAAGAGGGACAGACTAATGCAAAGGAGTCAAATGAGATTTGTAACCATAAACCTGTCCGGGCAACCTAACTTCATTCCAACAGCACAATTTCCCATTCCCCCATTAAATTTGAATGCAGGAGTCAAGATAGGGCTCATTGCTGAAACACAAAATGTGCCCCTGAGCAAACCCAACAACCATAATTCCAATGTCTCATTGCTTAAGATATCACACTGCACTGGGTTTTCCTGGACATTTTGACAACATGTCTGAGGTGGTCAAACTCCAAATTCAAAATGTATAATTTGAATGCTTGTACTCAATGTCATTCTGACATCTTAGATGTTCAATACACTTATTGCATTACAAATTAAAACCAGAGTAGAGGTTAAAACAAAGGCTCACTTTGTTCAAGGGAGGTGGGGAATGGGAAAACTCCAGCTTTCATCTTCAACCCTAGAGGGAAATACTGTACATTGTGGAAAGGTACTACAGAATATTTAGAGGATTCCACATCCTTTCTCTCTCTCATGAGGCAGTTAAGGAATGGAAGAGGGTGAAGTTGAAAACAGCTATTTTTCTCCCTTTCTGTGTCTCGCATTCTTGCTGTACAAAAATCCTCCAACGGGGACTTAGCTCTGACTCTATGCAAATCCAGGATTATAAAAATAATAATATAATAATAATAATTTATTATTTATACCCCGCCCATCTGGCTGGGCTTCCCCAGCCACTCTGGGCGGCTTCCATAAAAACCAAAAATACAGTAAAATCACACGTTAAAAACTTCCCTGAACAGGGCTGCCTTAAGATGTCTTCTGCAGCACTACAAATCTCCCAATGGAGGCTACATGATGATGGGTTTATAGTTTTATGTGTACAAGAAGAAAATAGCCCTTGTCAACCTGATGCCCTCCAGATGTTGTTGAACTCCAGCTCCCATCAGCTCCAGCCAGCACATCTGGAGGGCACCGGGTTGGCAAAAGTATAAAATGGGCAGCTAAAAGGCCAAAAACATATTTGTTGGCCACAGTCACTATACTATTGATGTAAAAAAAGGAAGGGCATAATAACACCAAGCACATTTTTCTAAACTCCTGGTTCCCATTGATTTTGGCAACGACAGCATATATGTATATATGTGTGTACACACACACACACACACACACACACACACACACAGAGGGGGAGAGAGAGCGCAAGGAGGGAGGGGAACCAAGAGCCTTGATGGAAATGCCAAGTGGTCAACAGATAGATCATTTGACCAGAGGAGGGAGAGATAACCCTCCTTCTCAGCTGGCTGAAATGTATACAAGAGCACTTTGGCCAACTCTCAAAAAGGTTGGCCAAATGAATGTGGCTCTCACACCAAAAGGTTAGCCGTACCCTTACATAAAAGGTCAACGTGGTAAAACGATGGGGGTCATGGAATCACAGAACCGTAGACCTGGGGAAAGATCATTAAGGGTCATCTAGTCCAACCCCCTGCAGTGCAGGAATCCTTTTGCCACAAAACAAAAAGCTGCCCCAGAAGTGACCTCAGGGCTCCATTGATAACCATGAATCCTTCGCAGCGCTGGATGAAATCTCTGGCAGCTAACACGGAAACCCCAGGGGAAAAAACTCTCACACATAAAATGGCAAAGGCTGTAGTGACACGAAAGCCGTTTAAACTCGGGCAGCCTTGTTCAGACTTTGGCGCAGGAAGGTCAAACGAGGAGCCTGACGCCCATGTGCTCCAACACCTGAGGGCATGGAGAACACATTCCGGGGCGCAGCCTGGCCTCACTCAGACCTCCCCTGCGCTGCGCTCGGGGTCCCTGGAGCTCAGTCCCCGAAAGACCCGCCTGGCGGCCCCACAGCCCACACCCACCTGCCGCAGCCCAGCTCCGAAGCGCAGCCCGCAGCCCTCGCCTCAGGACGGGCGCCGCCATCTCGGCCCGCACCACCTCTTCGACGGGGGTGGAGGAGCTTAGGCGGCACGCCGGCGCAGCCGCTGGAGAGACGCGGGAGATTCGGCGAGGGCGGTCCCTGCGCGCCCCTCCTGCCGCGGCCGCTCTTGGTACGTTCCGGGGACGGAATGGCAGCGGCAGTGGGCAGTTCCAATGGAATCCTGCGAGAGACCGTCCGGCGCTGCATGCGGGGCACGCTCGTCGCGGCCGGCTGCCTGAGCTGCCCGCAAGGAGGTGCGTGAAGGGCGACAGGTGGGGAGGCTGCAGGGGAGAGAAAGGGATGCTCTATGGAACGCGCCGAGCCGACCTTGGAATCGGAGAACTGCATATCCCATCGTCCACTGCGGCACCATAAGCCAAAGTTTTTTACTGTGGTGGAATGGTGCACGCTGGGGGTTGTAGTCCCGAACGTGACGTCGTAAGAAAGGCCTGATATGCTCAACCCAAGATCCTTTAGGATGTGGGAAGCTGCGTGGTTGCGCTCCGCGTGTTTCAAGCGCCGGGCTTTTCTCCTCTCTTGTTTAATCACCTAGGGATGAATGTGGAACGCCCTAGAAGACAAAATTTAAAAATTCGTTCCAGTAATGAAACCAACTAAGTTTGTTATTGGTATGAGCTTTCGTGTGCATGCACACTTCTTCAGATGCATGCACACAAAAGCTTATACCAATAACAAACTTAGTTGGTCTCTAAGGTGCTACTGGAACGATTATTTTTAAAATTTTGTTTCGACTACGGCAGACCAACACGGCTACCTACCTGTAACTAGCCCTAGGTGACGCATGGGAGCCTGTTGTGTGGGGTGTGTACAGCCTATGAGATCCACAGAGATCTTCCATCAGGCGGCAGAGAGAAAGTGAAAAGGCGCCAACAGGGATAGCCGCAAATAACTTAACCCAGCGTGTTTTTGTATTTGAGAAGAGTTTTAACGCATTTGAAATAAATGCTGTTGCCTTTCCCAGTGACTTCAGAAGGGGACATTGTTGAGTGTTGGAGTACGCTATTTCTCAATAAACCTCTGCATGTGCATAAGCATATTTAATTACTGTATTGCATTCGTTAGTTGCTGCCCATGAAACATTCTGAAGCAACTGAAAAGTAAAAACATTTTCAAGGCTAGTATAGGATACATAGTCGTATCCAGTGTTAGCTGAAAAAGCCTGCTGAGCTAGTGGAGCAGCAGTATTGGCTATGACCTGGTGGCTCTGCTCTGAGTAGAACCACATCTGTCTACTCAGCATACCTTTTTTCCCTTTTGCCTGCATGGCAGGGGGTTGGACTAGATGACCCTCGTGGTCTCTTCCAACTCCTCAAGCCTATGCTTCTAAGCTTCTGTTTTTAGCCCTGTGCACTATTATACTTTTCTGTGCTGGCTTACGAGGGCTAATGCTTGCTTATGATCACTTCTGGTGGTAGTTAGACAAAGGGAAGCTAATTATAGGTGTGCCTCCTTGGTCCATGATGGCCAGTCTGTGATATCTTTCTTTCACACAAGTTATTGAAATAGTTAACAGTTAGCAAGGGAATCCTCTAACTGGAGCAGGCCTACTTACCTTGCAGAACAGGAGCTGCAGAGAGGGGTGCTTTTCAGCTGTGACTTTCAAAAGGCATGTGCTGTGAGGTGAAACGGGCAAAGCAGGAGGTGTAAGTGAGGAAGGATAGGAAGGCATCAGTCAATATAAGTCTGCACCTGAGAAATAAAAATACAGAAAAGCAAACATATTTATTGTTACAGGTAGGTAGCTGTATTGTTACAGGTAGGTAGCCATAGTCGAAACAAAATAAAAAAATTCCTTCCAGGAGCACCTTAAGAGACCAACTAAGTTTGTTATTGATATGAGCTTTCGTGTGCATGCACACTTCTTCAGATATTCAGATATTTATTGTGTGATGTGCTTTTATGGGTTAGAACAGACTTTCTAATCTTATCCAAATATTACAAGAGAACGTTTACAGTCATTGAGTAGAAGAATATTATATCTGCATAAGGGATGTGAGTCCCCACCATTCTCCTTTATGTTAGTAGGTGAAAGTATGAGCATTTCTGAAACTGATACACAGTACAAAGCATTCACTTCCTTTACACAGCCTAAGGTCCCTAAGGGGACGCAGGTGGCGCTGTGGGTTAAAGCCTCAGCGCCTAGGACTTGCCGATCAAAAGGTCGGTGGTTCGAATCCCTGCGGCGGGGTGCGCTCCCGCTGCTCGGTCCCAGCGCCTGCCAACCTAGCAGTTCGAAAGCACCTCTGGGTGCAAGTAGATAAATAGGGACCGCTTACCAGCGGGAAGGTAAACGGTGTTTCCGTGTGCGGCTCTGGCTCGCCAGAGCAGCGATGTCACGCTGGCCACGTGACCCGGAAGTGTCTCCGGACAGCGCTGGCCCCTGGCCTCTTAAGTGAGATGGGCGCACAACCCCAGAGTCTGTCAAGACTGGCCCGTACGGGCAGGGGTACCTTTACCTTTACCTTTAAGGTTTAAATAGATACTATTATTGAAACCTTAAATGTATGGTGTATTCTGAATATCTCTCTTTTCCTCCCTTTCATTTTCAGCCAAACGCTATTTGTTAACAGAAGATGTCTTGCAATTACATGCATTTCAGCAACATAAGCTGGAAGTGGGATATAAACTATATGGCGAGAAAGGTAAGCCCTTCAGGGAAATGTTGGTCTCCCAGGCTGAGAGGCTGGGAGGAGAAAGAAAAGATCCCAGGTGAGAGCTGGGAGGGGCTGTGACCTTCTGTGGGTGGTAACAACCTTTTTTGAGAGGATTCTGTACCCTTATTTTTTGTAGCTGCTTTTGTTTTTAATTTACATTAGTTTTCTGTACTGTATCATGAAAAAAACCTAATAAAAATCTTAAGAGAGAAAGAAAAAAGAAAGGTAGCCCTTTCGTGTATACCAGAGGTGGGGAACCCATAGTTTCCCAGATGCTGTGGGTCTACAACATCCTGAACGCCTCCAATTCCACACCCCTGATGTGTATGCTTTACTTAACCATTCACAAATTAATGTTGCAAAGCTTAAAGGCAATCAGTGGCTTATCAGATACGGTTTTGCTAGTCATCACAGGGTCAGAGCAAAAGCCATATTGAGGCTTCTCATAGTTATTGTACACCGAGGAATTCTCTGGTGTTTGGTAATGCTCTCTGTCCTTGGCGTAACTGGTGTATGCTCAAATGTCTCTTTATTTATTTATTATGAGTATTTTAACATCACAGTAATACTGTAGTGTGGGGATGGGGAATCCGTGTCCCCTCTAGGTATTTGTTCGATTCCAGCTTCCATCAGTCCCAGCCAGCAGGGCCAAATAGTCAGGGATGATGGGAATTGTAGTCCATCAACATCTGGACTACATCCCTGCCAGAACAACATCGGACAATAAAAACAAAACCTGTTCTCAAAAGAGGGCATGTATTTTGTGGGAAACAGCAGCTTCCATCTTTGTTTTGAGCAAATACCGTATTAGCCCAAATATAAGAAGTACCTGCAAATAAGTCACACCTTTTAAATTAAAGGTTTATTTGCACATGCAGCCCGCCTCCTGGCACTGCCGCCCTGAACGGGGGATGGGAGGGCGGGCGGCACTGGCACTCAGTTCTGAGCGTGCTGTGTGCCTGCCTCCCAGCACTACCACCTCCCCTGTTCAGGGCGGTAGTGCCAGGAGATGGGCACGCAGAGCTTGGTTCCAACTATATGCTGCACTTTAACTTTTCACAGTAGGAATTTGGGGGGGGGGGAAAGTGTGGCTTATATTTGGGTCAATACGGTATGTGCTAAATGTCCTTTGTGGTTGGCTGGGGAGCAAGGGTTCATCTCCCTCCTGGGCATCACCCAGGCACTAGGGTCCAGGCACTAGACTTGCCCCCAGTAGATGATCACTGCTTAAGGGCAAAGCTATTGCAATGTGACGTGTGAGGGCAGAAGTTTTTGTGGGGGTGAAACCCAGTATGCTCTACAACTAATCCGGCCATGACTACCGTAACTGGGACAAGGCATGTAAACTGACAGTACGATTTTTCTATATAACCTAAATACAAATAAATATATTCTATTAATTCTGTTTCAGACACATATTTCAAAACTATTGAAGACAAGTTAGCGAAAAATATGCTAATTCTCAGAGATGAATTGAAATTGTTGCTGCATTTGTGCCAGACGAAAGATGAAGTGGAAATAGTCAAGAGGGTGATATACAGGTAAAATTCAGAAGAAGAGATTCTAGTTCCTTCTTTTGCATTTCCTTTAGTCCAGAATATCCTGGACCATGCGACAGTTAGTAGGGAACTTTGAGATTTTTAACAGGATCAGCCTTTATACAGTTACACTTCAAAGTTTTCAGTCCATGCCTGAGGTCATTGGGTTGTATTCAACATAGCACTAAAGTGGACTTTCCATCAGTGCAAAGGTTTGTACTTGTGCAACAGCATGATCTCCTCCCCCCCCCTTGTACCCCTTAAAACCCTCCAGAACAAAATTGAGATGGCATAGGGCATGCATACAGGGATCCCAGTGTGCTGGCAGAAATATTTTGTTGACTAGTACCCACTGGGCAAATACATTTAAAGCTAAGTAAAGTAACATGATTTGCTTGTGGCTGCCTATCCAGGTTTGTCATCCTGAAATGCTGTTGCTGTGAAGCAAATGCAATTTTATCATAAAGTTAATCAAGTTGATTAGGTTGAATCAGCCAATAAACGCATCTGATGTCAATGAAGAACAGCAAATTGGGAAGAGAATTACTGTTCAATCTGCAAGTAGATGTTGTGAAACACGAAATACTGACTAGAAGAAGATAATTAATTAGAATCCCGTGCCATCTTCCAAAATTAGTATTATGCCTATGACAGAGCAAAGGATTAATTCTGAACAGAGCTGGCCCATCCGTGAGGCAAGGTACAGCAACCACCTTAGGTGGCAGAATCTATGGAGCAGCAGATCTTCACTCCCCCGTTGTTCCTGATGTAGCTCTTGACTAACCCCTTCTTCCCTGGTGGGGAAGGAGCTGCCGTTTTCTTGTTCACCTCAGGTGGCAAAATGTTTTGGGCCTGATCTTGAAAGATATCATTTCTCCTGTTTGTTATGTTGCATCACATGGTAATTCTGTGCAGTGGCTCTGATTGGTTTTCTAGTCACATACAATCAGGCAGCAAGTAACTCTGTGCATGTAGGTTCCTTTCATTAAGACTACCTTGTTTCTGCATTTATCTGCTCTTTAAAACTAGATTGCCACACGCACAACAAATTCCATGTCTTCTCTACAGGTACCATGCTGAGAACAAAAATGTGGCCTTTGGTGGTTTCAAATTTGGTCCTCTTTTTATGAGGCTGTGTTATGAAATGAATCTTGAAGCAACAGCACTGGAGCTCATCAAAGACCAGGTAGAATTCAGAAACACTCACGTCTCTTTTCTTCTCTACTCCAGTGGGAATTCTTCCCTATACCAGCTCCCTTAAATCCATTGGTAGTTGTGAAAAGTATATACTGTATTTTTCACTCTATTAGACACACCGGACCATAAGATGCACCTAGTTTTTAGGGGAGGAAAACAAGAAATAAGACAGCAGCTCAAAGCCTCCTGAGCGAAGAGGGAGCACTCCTTGCTCTTCGCTCAGGAGGCTTTATAGGGCTATCCCTGAAGCCAGGAGAGCAAGCGGGATTGGCGCACAGCGATCGCCCTTGCCCTCCTGGCTTCAGCGAAAGCAAGCCTCCTGGCTTTCCCCCCACCTCCCGCAAGAGCCGCGCGAAGCCTCTTTAAAGGGAGTGCTGCTCTTGGGGGCTTTTCTGGGAGGTGGGGGAAGGGACAGAGCCGCCGCTCTGTCCCTTCCTCCACCTCCCGCAAAAGCCAGGGATAGCCGTGCGAAGCCTCCGCAGGGCAGCGGGACAAAGGCTCCCTGCTGCCCTGCGGAGGCTTTGCGCCACTAAGGCAGAAGCTAAAACAGCTAGAGGGAGCGCTGTGCAGCTGTTCTGGCTTCTGGGGTAGCCCGTGAAACCTCCATCCCGCCTTCATCCGGCTGTCCTGCGGAGGCTTTGCTGGCTACCCCAGAGCTGCTCAGGAGCGTGGGGCATCTGCTCGCGGCCTGCCCACTGCTCCCAGGACTGGAGGGGGAAGCCTGGGTTTCCCCCGCCAGCCCCAAAGTGCAGCTCAGGAGCATGCCACACTCCGGCAATTTAGCTCCAGGGACCACACATTCGCTCCATAAGATGCACAGACATTTCCCCTTAGTTTTTAAGAGGAAAACGTGCGTCTTATGGAGCAAAAAATACGGTAGATAAATAATAAGCACAGAGGCTTCCGGGAGAGGGTCACTCTGCTCTTACCAGAGTTCTGAACTGATTACACTTCCCTCACCCCTTTCAATGGCTTTTTCCTCCCAATCTCCTTTTCTCCCTCTGCACTCCCCCTGCTTGCATGAAATCAGGCCAAGGAATGCAAATTCCCCACTCCCCCTCTGTGGACCCATGAACACCCATTTGTGTGGGGGGGAACCCTCTGCTATGACTTACATGTCATCATGTAATATGAATAAACAAGCAAACAGCTTGTGCTGCAGTGGAAAGAAAATTCCCGTTTTCCTTGTGGATCTTTCCCATTCTTACAAAGGATTGTTTTTAAATGGTAGGAATAAAATCACTGGAGCAATGTGATGAACGTCATATTTTTCTCTCTTAATGTGGAGCTGTAAGGCTGGAACCCAAAGGGCTTTGGAGCTTTGTGGTTTCTGAAAGCTAATCCTGAAGACTGGAGGAAGTGCTAAATATTATTTGTTGTTGTTTATTTAGCAAAAGATTTGCAGTATTTATTTTTTAACCAAAGCAGATATCTTTATTCAAAAAGCACAAATGAAGAGAGTGAGATCAAAGGAGATTTTTTTTTAAGTTAAAAAAAGAAAGAGAAACAAGATAAATGAAGAAGTTTAAAGGTTTGCATTAATTAAATGGGAGGGGGAACTTTTTTAAAAAAAAAAGTTGTTGTTTTGAAGCTGTTGTCTCCTACAGGCCTTAATAGAATGCTAACTGTCAGGAGTTTGAAAATGAAATTTTAAGACCCTTAATTTTGCCTCCCAAGCTTTGAGGGTTCAGTGGCTTCAGTTTGAACTACGAATTGGGTGTTGATATAACCAATATCTGTGGGTTGTCCCAAACTGACGTTATTTATATTCTTCAGGCTTTGCAGGGCTTCTTTTCAGAAAGCTCATCATTCAATATTTTGATGGATCTGCTCTTTACAAAAGGTCATTATGAAAGTAAGTAGCGTAAGATCCCTAAAAAGGAATATATTATCGACAGCGAAACTGTCTTTCTGATATGAAAAAATAGAATATTAAAGTGCTATAATTGACACTGAATTGGTTGATCTTTTGAGCTGGCAAAACCTGATGTGATCACTCATATGGGTGTTAAAAGAGCTGAAACACATTTTGCAAATATAATTGAAGAGTACTCATTGAGCACTTGATCTCTCTCGTCAAATGTAATCATACAACTCATGATTTTATGGATCTTTTTTGGTAACACTTTTTCATCTTCTAACTTCCTGCCTTTGCTCTCAGCCAAGCAGATACCTTTCATGAGCCTGGGAATTTTTTAATCGCTGCAAGCAAACATGCTATATTTTCTGAACACCACATATTCTCACCCTCACCCCATCTCGCACATGTGCAGTGTGATCTTCTTGTCCACTTGGAGACAAGATGCTCTGAGTTCAGTGGAGTTAACTTTTAGGCAAACGTGCATAGGATTGCAACCTAAAGATTGCAATCCGTACACAGACTTGGGAGAAAATGCCACCAACCTTTTGAGGAAGCACATATACAAAGGCGCTGCATGCTGGGGGGGGGGTTGTTTATTTAAAATCGTATTCCTTTTTTCATAACATCTCAGAGCTTTGTGCGTATTTTCAAAACAATAAAAACCAAAGCCCCAATTTTAAAGTACAGTTACATAACAACAACCATCAGGAAAAAACAGTAGAGAACCAAAGAAATCGGTAGCTCAGTGGCAGAAGGTTTTCTTAATCAGAAGCATCTTAGGGAGCAATCCTGTGGCGAGATCCACTGCAATGAGCTGCTTAGGATGCAACAGATCTCAAGCTTAGCTGGTTGATTCCATGCTCAGCTGGCATTAAGTCCCCGGTGATGATGCCCAGCTGATGATGCATGATTTGCCAGTGAAATTTGCTCATCCCAGCTCAGCTGGGGTTCATCTGGCTGAGGCTGATGCAAATCCCCCAAAGGGAGTGTGGTGGGGGCATGGTGGGGGGGGGAATGCGGGGCTTAGGCTAAACCTGTTCAGCTCAGTCACATGACCTGGCAACCTGGCAGAGAGCACTGTTTAGAAGGCTTGTTTTCTCTCTGCCAGGTTTAGGCAGAGCAGCAGCAGCCTGTTGCCAAACATAGTTTGGACCTGGTATGCCAGTTTTACTTACCCTGGCTTGCTTGATGCCAGCTTCTTATAGAATCATAGAACTGTAGAGCCAAAGGGTCACCTAATCCCACCCCCTGCAAGGTGAAAGAATCCCTGACAGATAACCATCCAACCTCTGTTTTAAAAAAACCTCCAATAAAGGGAGAGTCTACCACCTTCCTAGGGAGTCCAGCTTCAGAGGTAGTCTTGTGAGTAGGGTTGTTCCCTTAATCTGTCTTCCAGAAGACAACAGGGAGGGAGCTCCTTGGAGACAGATTCCCAAAGCTTCAGAACTACTGCATTGGACTCTTTGCAAACAGGACACAGTTCTGGCCACCGTAACTTCCTCGTACGAAGAACATGCACATCATGTCATTGATGAGAGGTTGATGCGCTTGTGTAAAATGTGCAGTTTTCTTCTTCAAATAATCATGAGTGATTCGAAACGGATCCTTTCCCAGAACATGCCGTGCTAGTTGCTAAAAACCATTGCTATCATTGGGTTGGGGGCAGGAGGGAGGTTATTATCTTTGTCACTTATCACTGGTGTAATCCTATGTCTGTCTACTTGGAAGCAAGCCCTAGGACTGTAGCCTTAATGCGCTAAAACCTATGACAGTCTAAAAAGGCCCTTGACCACCTTTCCTAATTTGTGTGTGCTACTTTAGGTGTGTTAGAATGAAACCACTGTATCCAGCTAAATCATTCCCCACCCATGCACCCTTAAAACCAGTTCCAGGACTTCCCCCAGCATTTGTGCAGATTTGTGGGAGGGAAGGGAAATTTGGTTGTGCTTGCACAAATTGTTCTATGTGTGCAATGATTTAGTTAGATTCAACTCCAAGTGTATTGTTTGTATGGTATTTTGTTCTGTCAAAATCACAATTGCTAAAAACCTAATCAGTGAAAATTGGTATACCTAGTATATTCCCCTATTTTGGTTGTACATACTATAAAACTTCCATTAAATTTGCATAGCCTTAGCAAGTGGATTATATAAAGTGCTATGCATCTCATCTGCAAAGTTTTGGGGTTTTTTTTTTACAAATGATAATTATTTTTCAGAACTCAGCTTAGGGTTCTCAGAAGTGTTATTAATTAGCACTTAATACGCTAATCAGAAAATGATGGAAGTAACAATAACTGAAAGTCTGTTTGACAGGTGCTCTGGAAGTGCTGGTAGAAATGAAGAGACAAGGCGTCAAATTCAGCAGTGATACCTATTTGCTCGCAGTTGCGATATGCTACAAGCTGGTAAGAACACATAGTGTTAAAGAATTGCTTCTAGGGTTTTTTAATGCAAGAAAGATGAATATTGGAAGTGCTGTGAAACCTAAAGGTGGTTTTCTTTTCTTTTCTTTCTGGAATATTACTTATTGATTTATATTTATTTCCAAAAAATAATGAATGTAATATATGGAGGCAGTGTACAGTCAGGTACCGTGAAACTAATATTAAAAACAATACATTAATAATAACCATAAGCATGACTGGCTCACCCTGAGAAAGTTTAAACCACTCTATAGGCCTGTAAGCAGTTTTCAATAGATAACTGGAAATTATCAGTTTGGACGTTGGTCAAATCTCTGCTGGAAGAGTATTCCATAGCATGGGACCAGTGTGACATTAAATTATTGACTTCTGGTTGAAACTAGTTGGACTTCTGAACCACAGGGAACAACTCACTGCTCTTCTCAGGTGGTCCTTAATGTAAACCTGGGACTGAGTTATTTAGGGCCTTTGTATATTAATACAAGACCCTTAAATTTGGTCCAGCCAGGCATATGTTTTAGCAGAGGTGTTGCATGCTGTCAGCCATCAGCAGTCCAGCTGCTGCCTTTTGAACTGGCTGGAGCTGCCAGTTCCAAGGGCAGCCTCACATAGAGCAAATTGTAGTCATCCAGTCTCAAGGTCACCAGTGCCTTGACTAAAGTGGCCAGACTTTCCTGATTCAGATATGGCCATAGCTGATGTGCCAAGTGAAGCTGGTATAGTCACAGAGATCATTTGCGTCTCTGATGATTAAGGTTTATCCAGGAATAGCCCCAGACTACATACCTGCTCCTTCAGAGTGGGTGCAACCCCATCTAGGCAGGCAGTTGCCTGGGTATCAGACACACAAGAGTCTTAGCAACTTTTTTAGTAAGTTTATATCTCGTATTTTAAGCACGCACCACTTACGGCAACTTAAGTGAGGGCATGCACAACCAATACAGTTAAATAATGAAAAAAAATGACAACCAGCAGTCGATAATAAGACTGCTCTTGACTAAAGAGATTATGGTTTACAACCAAATAAGTGGCAAAGGGTTATGTTTCAACAAAGAGGCTTTGATTAGAACAAGAAGCTTTTAAGATCATTTAAACTTACCAAATGCTGTTGCATTCAGGTCCTGGGCTGCCTCTAAGGATCTGATTGGCCACTGTCAGAACAGAATGCTGAATTAAATGGGCCATTGAGCTGGTCTTATGTTCTTATAAACATTTTAAAATTGGGAGACATTCCGTGTTTACTAAATTAATAAAAATTTTTTTAAAAAGATTGGGAGGCAAAGAAAAGTGCATGAGATACATGTCCAGATATTTATTCACTACTTCACAAATAAAGCTCGTGATACACAAGAGCACATTCCTGTTTACCCCTCTGGGCTCATATTCACTTTAAAATGTTTATGTAGGAATGGTTAATAGAATCTGTTGCGTTCACCTTTTTCTTTTTATGTAAGGAGCTAATCCCTAGTATGCATAAACATCTATATCTCGTACTAGTAAATAAAGCTTACATTCCGCAAAGACACATATATATGTTCCTTTCTGCGTCTGGAAGTGCCTTCTTCCCTCTATTCCAAGTCTAAAGAAGCGCTGAAACTTCCACAGCCCATCATTCCACCTCATGCAACTTTAGGATGGAATGCTCATCACTTTTGGCATTGGAGTCTAAAAAGTATTGCATTTTCAAATTCTGTAATCAGTGGGCTGCATGTGTGTCTAGTGTAAACTTTCTGGAAAGCTTTGAAGTACCTTAACTGTTGGCACTCAGGCAGTAGGACGGTGTCTTTATCCCATGGATCTGAACTGTGAGTCATTCATGCATTGAAATCTTTTATTCTACAGAACAACTTGGAGTCCAGAAGAATTTTTACTACGTTACTTGAAGAGGGGCAGCTCAAAGGAGTTAATATATCAAGAAGAGTTTACTACTTTGCAGTAGTATTTGCTTTGAAACAGGTACTGGATGGTTTTGATTTATTGTCAGGGTTCCTGACGTCTCTGCATGTAACAATAACATGCAGTCCTGGCTTTCTGGTTTCCTGGACCCATTTCTCCCCCCATTCCTAGAGAAACTTGAATACGCTGGTATGTCAATTGTGGTATGTCATATGGATCATACATCATTTTCTAGACTATTTAGGGGGGAGCGGGGGGAGCTTCCTACAGTACCCGTTTTGTTGGGATAGGAATCAAAACTGTAACTGCATTTAATATAGCCCATCAGCTTGAAAACTCAAAGTAAATAAAAATAAAGGGTTACAAAACAAACGCCAACAGATGGCTAGGTGGCACAGTCTAGATCAGAAGTGGCCCCTGGGCCATCTTTATTTGGCCCCCTGGAGGCCTTTATGTACCATTTTTGTAAGCATTCTGGCAAAGGACCTCAGTCAGTCCGTCTCTCTGTAAATCAGATACTCAGTCCCCAGTCAGAGATCTTAAAGAATCCAAGCTCACGTGCTGTATAGCTGTGAGGTCCTTAATAATACCAACTTTAATGAAATGCTGAGCACAGCTTTGTTTTACGTGCACAGTTTGATTTATTGTCTCTGTTTATTCTTCCTAGAATGATATTTCCAGGGCTCGCTCCTTCTATTCTCACATCATAAACACAGAAAGCAGAGTTTGCACTAATCTGACAGTAAGTCTGCTGGATTTTGTATATTACTCCTGAGCCATGAATGGGAAATGCATTGGGCTGCATAGAAATTTAATTAGTTAATTAATGATAATAATACTAATTAATAAAAAATGTGTGGGTTTTTAAAATTAAAATTAAAAAGGAAGAATCTGGATCCCCTCAACCCAACTCCGCAGTTGGCAGAGAAAACTACACTCTTTCATCTTCTCACATAAAAAACCAAGAATAAGCCCCAAATACCTGCACCTCCCCACCTCAGAAGGAGGATGGGGAATCCCCAACATAGAAGCATATTACATTGCCAACCAAATACGTCATATAATTCCATACATACTAGAAGATGAGACAAAACAATGGGTACACCTAGAGAGGGACACAATTGAAAATACCTGCACCACAACATACCCACTCCTCCCAAACAAACTAAAGAAAATTCCCACAACACTTAACAGGTACACACAGACCATGCTCAAAGCATGGAAAACACAAATAGGCAAACTATCCCCAACCCCATCCCCACTAATCCCCCTGGCGTACCATCCATTATTCCACCATGCAGCACAAAACCTCCAGATAAAAACCTGGCGAACCAAAGGCTTATATCGCCTAATAGACTTTTATAAAAATAACAAACCCTTGTCAACACAAGAAATACAAGACAAACTAGAAGACACCCAAATGCCCTGGTTAACACAACACCAACTACATGCCCTCTTAAACAACCCAACAGTAAAATCAGCAGCAACTAGGCCCCTGACAACCTTTGAAAACCTCCTCCTAACAACAAAGGGAAATGGTAAAGGGACGGTATCCGCAATATACAAAATACTACTCCAAAATCCCGCAAACCCCCTAGACGCAATCAAAAAACAATGGGAGAATGACATAGGCTATGAGATTAACCCCACTCAATGGACCAGAATGTGGTCTAAACCCCCCTTTAAATCCATATCAACGAAAAGAAAAGAACTCACACTGAAACTCACCTACAGGTGGTACCTAACACCAAGGAAACTAGCGCTAATACACCCAGGAACCTCACCAAAATGCTGGAGAGGGTGCACCTCCACAGGCACATACCTTCACATGTGGTGGGAGTGTCCCAAAATCCAACTATTCTGGACAACAGCCATACAAGAAATAGGTAAAATAACTAAGCAAGTATTAGACTTCACCCCAGAATTGGCCCTACTAAACATCTTCCAAGACAACAATGCCCATTTACACCACAAAGAACTCATAACCCACCTACTTTCAGCTGCCAGAAACACCATAACCAGACACTGGAGAGACCTGTCAGGAGTAAGCATGGACCAATGGTACCAAATAGTATGGGAAACAGCCCTACTAGAAAAATTAACTAATAAACTGAAACTGACACGGGGACAAACAGAAGAAGACACCTTCACCCCGGTATGGCTCCCCTTTATCACATACACAGCCCAACAGGACAATGACAATAACAATAACCCACCAACAGCATACAAATCAATATGGCTAACCTGATCCAAAACACCCACCCACCTCACTCACACACGAAAACAAAGATCACCACAGCCAATCACAAACAAACAATCACATCCTAGGCCAACCCCAACCTCTCTCACCACCAAAGGAACACAAGTGAACAACACAAGCACGCTGACACCAAACTACATACATTAAGCATAATAGAAACACCGCTACCGGTCCCCACCCCCATCCATCTCCCCTCCCTCCCTCCACCCTCCTTTCTTTTCCTTTTTTTTTCTTTTCTTTTTTCTTCTCCCCCTAATGCCTCAACAAATGAAATGGATTTGTAAAAATGTTACACGGGGGGGGGGGGGAAATACGAGGCATTATACTTACACTGTAAAACAAGAAAACCCTTAATAAAATATATTTTTTAAAAAAAATTAAAAAGGAAGGTTGTCCACTGCTTTGAACAACTTTAGACACACAAAATGCCAATTCTTTTGATGCTGTTCTGGAAAAAAATCCAGTTCTCTTGGGGGTTTTCTGGATTATTTCCAAACGGTTTTAGGATTGTTGTTTGACAGACCCTCTAAATTGAAAGGGTATGTTATAAACGGCTACCTAGCTACTCCTCCTCACCTCTACATACAAATAACCAAAGATTTGAAGTTTTATCTTGTAATATGCAAAGCCTCTGATGCTGATGGATGTTAATTCAGTGATCTTACGAAATATATTCAAACATGTTGTCAACTAAACATTCCATGGCAGTGGAACTGTGAACTGTAACACAGGAGGGGCCGTAACAGGAAAGCTCAGTGTGGAGGGGACAATGGTAGCATTTAAACTCTCAGGGGCAAGGAGCCCATGAACATAGTAGTCAGAGGAAGGGGGCACAATGTGGGAAATAAATAGAGCAACAGAGTCAGGTGGTGGCTGGCGCAGAACTGAGGAAGAGGAAGGCAGAGGGGATGGGAAACTGAGGAAAGGATGAGTAAATGAAAGTGAAAAATACAAATTGCCTGTATGCTGTCGGCAGTGAGTGAGGCGAGCAGAAGACTGGAGTAAACAGGCTGCAATTAGCTAAATGAGTAGCAAGTCCTGCTTCTTCTTTTCCCAGGCATCCCCACATCCCACTCCACAGTATGTAATTCATAATCCTTCTGACTTGGTTTGTTAGAACATACTACTCTACATCCAGCATGCAGAGCCATTTTCCTTCGAAGTAATTTATTTAATTTCATTTAGGCACATTTCCTTTCCAGGGAAGCCTCACAGAATATTTGGGGGAGGGGGGATTCCTTAGAGAATGTGCCGTTTTCACGCTTTTATTTTTTTTAAATTCCACAACGTTTATATGCCTCTTTAATGTAAAAGTGGTATGCAAAAAGAATAAAACAATAACATTACCAGTGTTTTTTTTTTTAACGAAGTATTTTAAAAAATCATTTTCTTTCACTTGGGCCATTGTGTTATCTACAAGGGCAAAGTATTTGTCTGTTTCCACTGTCCCTTTTACTAACTATTCCAAATCATCATGGCTCTTAGAAAGGGGGAAGGGGAAAAAAGATCTGTATGTTTGGTGGGGAAGATATTCCATCCTTCTGACCTTTCAGGTTTCAGGGGCGTGTTTTGTTTTTACCTAATCCAGAGCTTATTAAAGCTTTACTCATTAATGTTTTGTTTTGTTCAAGATTCTTCTTCAGGTTGCAACTGGTGACCTGGAAGACCTTGTCCAGAGACTGAAAACGGCTTCAGAGTCCAGTGTTTCAAGTTTTGTGAAAAAACCAGAGTTCTGTATGGAAGTGGTAAGTGGGTGGGTACTGGGGAAGCCAGTGGGTGACCGTCAACAGTCTTCATAGCAGAGGTAGGCCATGTGTGACCTACCAGATGTTGTTGGACTCAAACTCCCATCATCTCCTACCAGCATGGCGATTGGCCAGTAATGATTAGAGATGTAGACGAGCAACAAATGGAGGGGAGGGTGACAGGATCTCCATCTTTGCTGTATGTTTGTTCCCTTGTATGCCCTATTGTGAACTTCTACCCAATTAAACGTTTCCCTAACCTTATGGCATGGGTCCAGGCAGTGGTGTGTGGTCAGTGGACCAGGGGAACTAGAATAGGCCCCTAAATGTTCACCTGGTGCCACCTTCCCAAAGCCCAGGAAGCGTCTGCCCAGCTTAGGGAAGGAGGTGTGATGCTAACTTGTGTGACATCACAACGTCACACATGTGATGTCAGCCCACACACACAAAAAAAACACCTTCGCAAACGGACATTCACCACACGCCACTGGGTCCAAGAACCCACTGCTTCCATTGTTTTATATGTTCAAGACAGCTGGGTCTACTCCCTCCCACAAAGATGATTGGCCACACCCTGGATCGTACCCTCTTTTTTGATCTTTGATCAGCCAAGAAGGTCAAGAGGTGTAGTGTGGGTATGTATAAGCTAATGTTTCTGCTTCTAGTTGCTGATCTCTTTGCCATTTTTTTCTCATAGCTGGCTACAGCCAGAGAGAAGCTGGAAGACAGCCCAACTCTCCATGTCCAGTTTGAAGAAATCGTCGCCAAGCTGCAAGCCTCAGGACAGACCATTTCTCAGACTCTGGATGACTTGCTGTGTCAGCCGCCGCGCACAAAGAGGCGCCCCATGGAGCTGCTCAAGCTGAACCAAATCAGCCGTCGGACTTTGAAGCCTATACACTCTGCTCTCCTGGCTGAGTAGATCCAGCCTTTCCCCTGTTAGAATTTCAACCCAATAAAACGTCTCCCTGGCTTAGAAATGTGGTTTTCACTTGGTGTGTTTTCTGGGATGAATTATGATGCTCCAAACAAAATTGTATGAGTGGACACTGTGCAACCAAACAAATAAGGGAAAGACTTAGATCTGCTCAAAGAAGACACCTGGCAAGCAAGCTTGTTCAGCCTCCTGGGGAAAACAGTTACTGCTTGATGCAACATGTGTAGAAAGTTATCACAGATGGTGAATGACAGAGACCACCCCCCTCTAATCTCTATATTATCTCTGACAATATTCAAGATGCTTTATTGCTTGTACCAAACACCAAGTGTTTAGCTGAAATCTTTCCTAATCTTGTTGATAAGTGTTAGAAATGGAAAAGAAAGGTATATGGAGATGTGATAAAATTAGATCATATTGGGGGAAAATATTGAAGGTTATAGAGAATAATAAAATAATAGGTTGGGGTCACTAACTCAGCACCTTGTTTATTAAAGTTATATACCGCCCTTCATAAAAGGGACGCGGGTGGTGCTGGGGGTGGTGCTTGCCGATCAGAAGGTCGGCGGTTCGAATCCCCATGATGGGGTGAGCTCCCGTTGCTCGGTCCCTGCTCCTGCCAACCTAGCAGTAGATAAATAGGTACTGCTCCGACGGGAAGGTAAACAGTGTTTCTGTGCGCTGCTCTGGTTTGCCAGAAGCGGCTTAGTCATGCTGGCCACATGACCCGGAAGCTGTACGCTGGTTCCCTCGGCCTATAGAGCGAGATGAGCATCGCAACCCCAGAGTCGGACACTACTGGACCTAATGGTCAGGGATCCCTTTACCTTTACCGCCCTTCATCCGAAGAACTCAGGGCATTTCACAAGATAAAAATACAAGTAGAACAAAAAATAAACAATAACCTCCCATCTCACAATCACAATGGTCTCAATAGCTACCTCCACGGAACTCCAAAATCCACAGCCAACAGTTTGGTCTTCCTGCTCAGTCTGTGTTTGCAGTGGCTTGGACTCTCCTATACTGAATACACTCCTTAAACATGCCCAAACGGGAAGGCAGAAAAATGTATAAAAGTAGAAGAAATAAACACAAATTTGCCTCGCACACCCATTAGATACTGTTTCTCAAAGCCATTTAAAAACATCAACTTTATTTTAGAAAATGAAATGTAATGCTAATTTTTTGAATTCCAAAAAATTGTCAAAATACTACACAGCAGACAGTAGGGGGCACAATGGATCGTGCAATGTAGAACAACGCATCTAGCTTGAATATAAGGAATGTAATAAATCTGCAACCAACATCAACAGCCTTGTTATAACCAAGAAGCTCCCCAAATTAGCTACAGTATATGTAAAATTTCATTACTGACATAATCCATACATTTGTATGTGTGATTTGCATCTTGAATTGCCTGCATGAGAGGCAACCTCTCCATGCTCAAAGAAGATGCATAGGCTTAATGAGAAGATACCTTCTGGAACCTCATTAGTGGCACTTGAAGCTATGCTGGAATGTAACTGCATCCAAAAATAAAATGCTACAAAGGAGGCGTCCCAAATGGAAACAAAATTAGTTTTAAGGCAATCTCAATATGCATGAATTTTAATATTCTTTTCATAGTAAAGTGTTTATGCAACTGAGATATCTTCCACTATGCTTTGATGGTTGGTCTTGAGAAGGATCTGGTTTAGCAGAGTCTCTTGGTCAACAGTTATATTTATACTGAAGAATCATTGCAGTCCAAGTAGTGGGGGGGGGGAGGTAAATGACCGCTGGATGGTTAAGTCCCGTCAAAGGCGACTGGGGTGCAGCGCTCATCTCGCTTCAAGCTGAGGGAGCCGGTGTTTGTCCACAGACAGCTTTCCAGGTCATGTGGACTAAAGCAGGACTAAACCGCTTCTGGTGCAATGGGACACCATGAAGGAAGCCAGAGCGCATGGAAACGCTGTTTACCTTCATGCCACAGGGGTACCTATTTATCTATTCATGCTGGTATGCTTTCAAACTGCTAGGTTGGCAGAAGCTGGGACAGAGCAACGGGAGCTCACCCCATCATGGGGATTCAAACCTCCGACCTTCTGATCAGCAAGCCCAAGAAGCTCTGTAGTTTAGACCACAGCATCACCCATTCCCTTAGATCCAAGTATCAGGTCATAAAGCCTACGAGGAAAGGTTACAGAAGCTAGGCTTGTTTAGCCTGTGGAAGAGAGGTGATATAATAGCCAATAGAAGCTGATGCTATTAAAACATTTCTTCATCTCGAGCTTATGTCTGCATCAGGCAATGCCCTTTATCTTTTGATTTATACAGTATAGCTGTTAGAATTCCATTATCTTTCATCTCAGGAATGAGGCGTTGGCATGAGGTTTTGAAAGTGTCTGATTTACCGGAGAGCCAGAAGAGAGGTCAAGAAAAACAAGCAGATAAATACCTTGAATTAATAATGTGTTGCGGTATGAGGGAGAAAGGTATTTTTCCTCAGCATAAAAATAAAATTAATGCAACACTTTAAAAGCAACAAATATTTATTTCTTTTAAAAAATTGCTAGAGACAGTTTGAATAAAAGCCCATTTTTGCACATTCCCTGTTGTATGCAATAGCCTCAAAGTAGCCTTCTCCTGTCTCTTCTTCCAGGCCCCCCAACATCTTCAATTGGCTTGGTGGAGGGGAACTGGGAGAACCTTCAGAACAGTGTGCAGGGGGGGAGCACAGATGGAACATTCGACCAAGTGCAACTTGGAATTCCACTCTCCCTCCCTAAAGCCCTGAAGGGCCACAGCCAATCAGCATAGCTGATACTGAGCTAGATGGCCCATTTGTCTAACCTGATATAAGGCAGTTTCCTATGTCCCGGTGCCATTGTACATCATGCAGCAAACATACGGAACATAAGAACAAATCAGTTTCCCAGAAGCGTCATTTTGCTGTTCTCAAAGATGTGAGTATTTGGGCAGGGGAAGGAGAAGGAGAAATAAGAAGGAGAATGGTTTTGGGAAGGACTTCTCCTTTATGCGTCAACTTTTGTCAGTTCCCACATCAAACTGCCCAGAAAAAGAGAACTGTGAGAGGGAAAGATTGATATAGGTACAAAACCATTTCTGTGGTTAAGCAGTTTCAGGGGAAATTTAGACCACAGAATCTGTTCTTCTGCGCTTTTACTACCTTTTGGAGAGGTGCTCATTTTAGAAGTGGCAATCCATTAAGGCTTTGAAGTCTCACGCATCTCCATGAAGACCAAAATAAGCATTCTCTCATTTAATAAGAATAATGATGTGCCTGATTTTCATCTTGTCTTTATTTGTTTGTTGTATTTAAAGCCTACCTTTTTCTTCAAGGAGCTCAAGGTGGCATACTTGGTCTCCCCACTCCTCAATGAACCCCCAAAACAACCCAGCGAGGTTGGGCTGAGAGGAAGCGACTGGCCCAAGTTCACTCAGCAAGCTTCGTGGCTAAGTGGGGATTTGAATCCTGATCTCCCAGGTCCTACACACAGAACTGTAAGAAAAGGGTTTCAACCTTCTCGGTAGTGGCGCCCTCCCTGTGGAATTCCCTCCCTTCAGATGTCAAGAAGATAAAGAATTAGACAACTTTAAGAAGACATCTGAAGGCAACCTTGTATAGGGAGGTTTTTAAGACTTGATGTTTTTATTATGTCTTTAGATATGCTGTAAGCTGCCCGCGGGTGGCGCTGTGGGGAAAACCTCAGTGCCTAGGACTTGCTGATCGCATGGTCGGCGGTTCGAATCCCCGCGGCGGGGTGAGCTCCCGTTGTTCTGTCCCAGCTCCTGCCCACCTAGCAGTTCGAAAGCACCCCCAAGTGCAAGTAGATAAATAGGTACCGCTTTATAGCGGGAAGGTAACGGTGTTTCCGAGCGCTGCGCTGGTGCTGGCTCGCCAGAGCAGCTTCATCACGCTGGCCACGTGACCCAGAAGGGTCTGTGGACAGCGCTGGCTCCCGGCCTCTTAAGTGAGATGAGCACGCAACCCCAGAGTCGGACACGACTGGCCCATACGGGCAGGGGTCCCTTTACCTTTACCTTTAAGCTGCCCAGGGTGGTTGGGGAAACCCAGCCAGATGGGTGGGGTATAATTATTATTATTATTATTATTATTATTATTATTATTATTATTACCATCTGAAATGCAAGTGTGAGCTTACATTACCTGCCTCAGCTCTGGATCAGGTTTGCAAGAGGCCACTGCACAGTTAATACAAGGCTGCATTCAGTGATGGAGACAGTGCCCAGTGTTTACATTGTTCAGACACAGAATACTTTATTTACTCTATGCAATGGTATTACTTGGGTACATAGCTGTCTGGAGAAACCCTAGTGTGAGCTGGCTATTTTACCTGGGGACACCCACAGCAATTTCTGTCATTGCTGCACACATCACAAAGTTACTTTGCTCATCCGGCTTAGCTGCTGATCAAATGTCAAAGGATGAACTTGTCCAAGGCATGTGGCTGAATGCACATTCTCGATCAACTGTCCTGCATGTAAGCAGATGCCTCACAAGACGTCCCCTCTGTATCCAGCACTGTGGCTTGGTTGCCCTTCCTGGACAGCCCCAAAGAGATGTTAATCTCTTCCAAGATTTGACCACACGGATCAGCAAAGGGCCATCCGGGAGTGCCGAAGCATCTCCAGGTAGGTGTGAGGAAAACACCTGCCTGAAATCAGCGTAGATGATTGTAAATCTGATGGTCCCGTGGTCTGACTCAGGCTAAGACAACTTCCTATGTTCCTAACAGTTTCACACAGTGATCTTGGCTGAGCTCTGGTTCTTCTTTTCATTCCCTCGGCCAGAAGATTGGGGCTGGCACAGCTTTGTTAATCATCTGTTTGGAGCTGCTTATGCACATTGACTGCACATTGCACAGCATTGACTGTGTACACAGCAAACAAACACCTATAACCATGTGACTATGAGTGGCCAGAATCAGCTGCTAAATCTTCTTTAGAAGCTTAGAAGACTGCTTGAAGGGACAGCCACTCTCTCACAGTGGCATCAAAGAAAAAACACGACCTAAATGAACTCAAGCTTACTTTAATGCCACAATATGAAATCTGAATAGGTGTGCACGCCACATCTTTTACAAAAACCTGACTCCACCTTCCTCAGTCTATGACTGCCTCTGTAACTGGGGTAGGATTAGACATCTGTCCTCAGCACACTAGGAAGAAAGGCCTATGCATTTCTCTGAAATTTGTGTTTTGGCAGCACATTTTCACATGCAACTACAGCTGAGAAACTTCCAGGTATGTGCGAATAGGTTGAGGTCCTACATACCTAAGACTTATTCTGAGTAAAAATGTGCAAGAATGTGCTGCACATGCTCCATGCTCAAAGCTAAATATAACAAGGAAACAGCCATCCATATGTCACATGGGTCATTCAAAACATGATGTATGGGTTTTTCAACATAAAGGTCAAGCATCTTGACCAATTATAATATGCAGATGACATGACATTTACTTGGACATTTTCATGGACTTCATTGAATGAAACAGGTTAAACATTTAATGTGTACTTCAAAGAAAAACATTGCATCACATCTATCTAGAGAGCTAAGCAAAAGACACTAATTATAATACTGTTCTGCATCCCAAGTTTAGTGTTTAAAGTTGTCTTCTATCAAAGATGAATAATTTTTAAAGGGACTAGCGAAGATAACAAAAAGAAGGGAGCATACTGACATTTCAAACAAACTTCACAGCAAATGTATTTGACATCAGCTGCTTTCTTGCCTTGCCAAGATGGATTTGAATTTCTTCTTACATTAATTAGGACATAACACATGGTGGAAAGTAAACCCAAACCAGTCAGCTCAAATGCTCAGATAGAATAAATGAGAGGCACAATGAGCTTGTGTTGTATCCATGAAATCATCTCTTTAGCACAGGGGTGAGGAACCTCCTGGATAGTGGGTCAGATCCTTGCCTCCCCACACCTGAAGGGCCAAATTCAGCAGGGGACCATCATAGTGATGTCAGGTGATGCTGCATTTTTAAGCCCCGACTGTCCTCATGGGAGTGACATAACCTGATTGCAAGTGGGGATGGTTTCTGAAAAATGACCACACAGCCGTTTCCCAGTCCTACATTAGTGCAAGGATTAGCGCAAGCAGTGTTTTTTTTCTGGGGGGACGCATAGCCCTAAACATTTTGTGAATCTAAGTTTGGCCTCATTGAGAGGCAGTATTTCATTATGAGTAGGAAAATGAGAGTGCCCCTAAACATTTCTTTTAGAAAAAAAGGCACTGAGCACAAGCTTATGTCCTTGTGATAGTGGAGCAGCTTCACTGAGTACAACCCCTTCTCTCTATCCGTGTGTGTATTGACAGCTGATGTAGGTGCTTTTTTCTATTGGCAGAGGATCTGATGGGGTGCGACCCTCCACCTTCCTGTGGTCCTGTTTCTTTTTATTCTCTTTTTGACGCTGCAGTCTTTTTGTCCTATGTCATGCCCCTCAGCAACCATATTCCAAATGTGTGCATTGGCCCAAAACAGTTGGCAACCCCTGACCATTAGGTCAAGTCGTGGCCAACTCTGGGGTTGGGGCACTCATCTCGCTTTATTGGCTTCCAGGTCATGTGGCCAGCATGACTAAGCCGCTTCTGGTGAACCAGAGCAGCACACAGAAACGCCATTTACCTTCCCACCAGAGCGGTACCTATTTATCTACTTGCACTTTGATGTGCTTTTGAACTGCTAGGTTGGCAGGAGCAGGGACCGAGCAATGGGAGCTCACCCTGTTGCAAGGATTCGAACCACCGACCTTCTGATTGGCAAGCCCTAGCTCTGTGGTTTAACCCACAGCGCCACCCGCACCTCTGATTGTGTCAGTAGAGAGATAGAAATGCAGACATTTGAGAAAATGTCTGAGAAAGTGATGACTGCTTCTGGCACTCTTGCATGTGTTTAGCATGTCCTGGACTGTCCCGTGATGTCAGCACAACTTCACTGGCGCAGGAGAATAGCAGCTGATAGGATTATGTTTTGGTTCTGACTGCACTGATGTTAATTGATCAGCTTAAATCTATTTGAGCCTCGCTGCCTTGCAATTCACTCTGATGGTGCTTTATTTGCAGCAGTTTCAGAGCTTTCTACCAAACAGACAATAATCATCAGCCTCGCCACCACTACAGAGGCCATGATTTGTTTCAGTCATTTCCTCTATTTTATCTAAGCATTCCAGCATTTTCCCCAGGAAATTCTTTCCTATTCATTTTGAGTGTCTTTCAGGGAAGCCAGCAACATGAAAGTTCTGAAAAATGTTGTCTTATTTTGACATCATAATCAGATGTTTCCCCTTTCTTGCAAGCTATGGGAGAAGCAGTCCTACAGTCCTTGGTGCAAAAAATGAGCTATTAAAGATGTGAGTGAGCACTAAGCTAAAATATGAAATTTTAATTCAGCTGAGATGTGTGTATGTGATTGTGTTTTATTCCTGCCATCTCAAATCTAAAACAGGAGGCTTATTTTTAATTCTGGATAGGGTGGCCAGTTAGGCATTGCCAAATGCATCATAAAAGGACAAGCGAACAAACAAAAAAGACACACAAAATCTGCATGTGCTAATTTATACGTATAGATACGTATAGGGCCACCTCTAGACTGATGGTGTTTTGTGGCTGTATTTTTCAATGTGCCACTGGCACATTAGGCTGTACCGTCCATGTATCATTCCCCTTTATTAGTTGTCCTGGGATGTTCCCCATTGCTACTACATTATTGCTGTCTGCAGATGCACTCCTGTGCTATAGTGCAATAAAAGTGGGACAACCCTTCGCAGTCCCGGAAACACTCCAGAACATTTGTGGTAAGAATACTTACAAGATTTCAGCAGGAAGCTATAGGACATGTGCTGGTTGGAAACAAAACTGGATGTCTGCCCTGAAACATTTGCAGGAACAAACAGTATTGAAAGAGGGAGCACGTATAACTACTCCAATGCCATCATGAGCATGACCAATCATGAATGCACAAAATGAAAGACTCTGGAGGGGCCCCTTAGAATTACTATAATGTAAATACAGTCCCAATGTGGGGCTCGAACGAGCCTGTGATTAAGAGTCTCATGCTCGACCTACAGAGCTATCCACAGGGCTGAAATCAGATGAATTTAAAATTTAAAGAAGAAACAATGTGCCCTGTGCTTACAGCAATCTTATGAGTAGACAGAAATTAGATTAGTTCCAGCTCACAAACCTGGAATACAACCTGATGAAGTGAAATCTTAGCTGACTGATATATGAAGGGGGAAATGTGGTAGCTGAATAGCAATGAGATGCAAAAATTACAGTTAGTGATACTTAGAAGTGAGTGTATATTAAATAGGCACAACCTTTGCAGCAGCAGATTGGCAATCACTTATTCCGCATTGCACATGTAGTAGTAAGGCAGACAAACATTCACAAGGGACAACCATAGCAGAAATACCCTGTTATTGGTAAGCTGATTGGCAATGAATGGTTAAGATTCTAACAAGTAGCTCCGGCAATGTTACAAAAACCAACGAGAGATGTGCTACAGAAAACTAATAGCAGAGCATTGAGTCCTATTGCAATAGAAATACATGAGTGCATCATGTTCCTGAAAATATTTTGCCTATTCAAGGTCTCAGATTGACAGGTGCAGATAGCCAATCAAGAACAAGATAGATAAATAAATCATGGCAACTGTCTGGGAATTTGTGTCTTCTGGATCTTCCTAGTGTTAAAAGATGTATTTTACCAATAGAGTTCTACAAGGCAGCTATAATGCAATGAAGGACTAGAGTGTATACCTTCTTCACATCATGGAACGTCTGTTGCTAAACTGGCACTTATTTCATATATATATATATATATATATATATATATATATATATATATATATATATATATGAAGATATATAATATACAATAATATACACGTAATTGTTGCCTAGTTCCAAACAGAAGGAGGAGGAAGTTTGTACATCAGAAAAATTGCTTCCTATTGCAGCATGAATAACCCAACTGGTAGCAAATTGGCTGTTTGCCACTCAAAATTCAACTGCTGCTGAACTGCGTCCCACTTGTTCTCTGTTCGAGAGCTGATGCTATCTAGCCATAACTCCAGCACAACTGTTTATAGGCTGCCATCTGTTCAGCTCTGGATCAAAAAGGACAGAACAAGGCAGACGTTTGTCGGACGGCTTTTATCTTCCATTATCTGGCAGCCAGTAAGTCATTTGGGTTCAAGGGTCCCGAGACACCTTTGCTGCATGCATCCAGCTCCATAGCCAACAAGGCAACTGTGCATTGACAATCACTTTTCCACCTACCCTGAATACGAGGGATGCTGAAACTTTCTCATGCTAAAGGCTATATTTTTCAGTGAGGAAGGAGCTGCATTTGAAAGTAGTCAAGGTGTGGATAAGAGGAATCGGGAAGCTGGCTCGTATGAAGTCAGGCTGTTTGGCTGGCAGGGCCAGCCCACCCATGAGGCAAGGTGAGGAAACTGCCTCAGATGCCAGGATCCACAGGGGCAAGAGATTCAGCCTCCAAGAAATGTGTTGCCCACTGCTGCCACTGCAGTGGCAACAACAGCTGTGGCACATTCCTTGAAGGTCAGACCTGCCACCTCCTTGGTAGCCCCACTCCCAGCATGCCCCCTCTATAGCGGCCACTTGATGACTAGGAGGTGCTGCTGGTCTCCTCCCAGCCTTATTCCCAATGTAGATCTTCACTCACACCTTCTTCCCCAGCCAGTGGAGGCGCCATTTTGTGGTTTGCCTCAGAGGCCAAATTCACATGGCCCAGCCCTGATTTCTGGATCTCAGACATGGTTGTTTCACTGCATCTGCTACCAAATTCCATTGCCAGGATTAGAACCTGGAATCTTCCACGTGCAAAGCTCTGCCACTGACTTGCCACCTTCCCTGCATGGAATGCGTGCCCTAATCCTCTGTCTCCAGGCCAAGTAAACAAAAAAGCAGAAAAAACACTGGGAGTTATCCTGATCCAGAAACAGCCAGTAGCAGATAGCATTGTTGGGTGGAGGGTGCTCACCTGACCTCCAGCTGAACGTATTTCTGCTGCTTCCCAAACTAAGCATTTACTAATGATTTGTTAATTAGTTTATTTGTTTTATGTTGTGGTTGTGATGTTCTACTATGTAAGCCGTTTTGCGACTCATGTGAGTGAAAAGGGGCATAGAAATATAATGAATAAAATAAATGATGTATATTGTGCTCTAGGAGGCCTAGTTTCATCAAAACTGAGGACACACTTCCATAGTTAACGCTAAATACACTCGTTCTGGTAAATGAGCCACCATAGCCGCTAGAGGGCCATGAAAATTTGTGCCATGGGGTTTTTAGACTCATCTACCCATGTACTAAGGGTCATGGGTGGCGCTGTGGGTTAAACCACAGGGCCTAGGACTTGCTGATCAGAAGGTTGGTGGTTTGAATCCCCGCGACGGGTGAGCTCCCATTGCTCGGTCCCTGCTCCTGCCAACCTAGCAGTTCGAAAGCACATCAAAGTGCAAGTAGATAAATAGGTACCGCTCCGGCGGGAAGGTAAACAGCGTTTCCATGCGCTGCTCTAGTTCGCCAGAAGCGGCTTAGTCATGCTGGCCACATGACCCGGAAGCTGTACGCCGGCTCCCTTGGCCAATAAAGCAAGATGAGCACTGCAACCCCAGAGTCGGTCACGACTGGACCTAATGATCAGGGGTCCCTTTACCTTTACCCATGTATGATCTGAAGCCCAAGGGGCGCATTGGTTGCCAGAGGTGACATATATTGGCATTATTTTCAGCTCTCATACCGCACTAATAACCCTTAAGCCCTTAGTCCGCTGACCAACAAATGAGACCAGAACCTGCTTCCCTTTGTCTCTCCAGTCCCCCAGACTACTTGGATTGAGAACCGAGGGCTCTCTTTGGTAGGGCTGGACAGAAAATATTTCTTGACAAATCTGAAGAGGCACCTTAAAAATAATTCTTACAGGGAAATATATTGCCTTTCAATAAATATTCAGGAACAAGAATCAGAGCAGGCTGCATTCAAGTTGCTTAAGCTTCAGGCACCAACGGTTAGAACCTGGCTTGTGTATGACCATGCACAATCCTATATGTTTCTACTCAGAAGTAATTCTCACTGTGCTCAGTGGTGCTTACTTCCATCTAAGTGAGCATAGGGTTGCTTCCCTCCCAGTTAGTGCCCGCATTTTCTTTACATAGCAATACATCTGCCTAGGAATGTGGATGGAGCCTGGGTGGAGTTATTTTTCAAAACTGAACCCGAGATGTACGTGAGCACTAAGACTGTTGATGTTGGCAGCTGAATACTTGTATGTTTGCAACGCGCAGCTGGAGATCTCTGCTGGTCCATTTCCAGCTATGAGAAGGTGTTTGATCGTGGTCTCAAAGAATAACCATACAGATAAATTATAAACTGAAAAGAAAAACTCTTCCTTGGGACTGAGTGTTTTCATCCCATCATTGTTACACGCTAGAAGTCTAAGGCGTGAAAAATGTTTGCACCCCCCCTTTTTTTAAGGCAAAGATCCAACAAGCTCCTGAGGCTCTGCACATAAGTAATAAGCTAGCTATAGCAGAGGGTAGTATCCTCCTCCACTGCCTTATGTAGCAGTACTGGAGAAGCATTTGTGTCAGTACTTCCCACCCTATCCCAGATGGATCTCACTAGCTCTCACTATGCTGGCTAGCTGGGTCTGATAAGAGTCCAACAGTAACTGGAAGTCCACAAGCTGGTCACCCTTGATATATGTGTTTGCAGTGGAGAACAATTGATGCTCTTCAAACCCACACTGAGACCATGCATGCATGTGCACAGTGCAGCTGTGCGGAAGCTACAGAGACCTGGCTCTAGTCAAAGCATGGATGAGAGACAGACTGTGATCTCCTGTGTACGCCACCTTGAATTCCATGAGAAAAGGCGGCATTTAAAACTGGTGTTATTTAATTAATTAACCAGCGGGGTTTATATGCCACTTAATCATCAATTAATTTGTAATTAATATTTTTCACCCTTGGGACAAAGGCAGATAGTGTTGGTTGCATATCACACTGGAAGTAACCCACCTATCCCATACGGGGGATTGAACATGCAGCCTTGGCATCATCAACACCATGCTCTATCCAACTGAACTACTCAGAGGGGACACATTTCCCAAAAATGTGGATGAAAGAGGAAGACCCTGATTTACATCATATTTGCATTTGTTGATCTATATGGCCATCTGCTATAAACAGCAATGCATCATGGGAAAAGACTGGCCAGGTGATCTGAACAACTGTCCTGCCTGATGTCTCCCTCTATCATTCTGTAAAATAAATCTCCCAGTGTTAAATAATGTGTCTGTGAAAAGTAGTTGAGAAAGAGGGGTTGTGCTTCTCTATCCTTTTCTCTACAGTGGGAGAAGAGATCTTACACAGCCCAGTTCTGTACATGTGGTGTGTTCATGAGAATCTTTCTATAGCAGTGGGTTAAATTTCAGGCCATTTCTATACGTCCTTTATGGGACTAACTTAGGTCTGTTAATTTCAGCATGTCTACTCTGTGTAGAACTTAGCTGGACACAACCGTATGATTCAAGGTGGACCCAGTTCAAGTGTCAACAAAAATGGCACTAGTAAATCATGAGAAAAGGGGATCAAGTGCCTTTTCCCCTCAAAATTTGTTGTTGCCTTGAACAAAGAGGAAACACCGAGAGCCACTGATACTGAGCCACATGGGACTGCACTGGTCACTCCCAGCTATCAAAGACACAGAGCTTCCTCCACATGCTGAATGAGTTTACAGTGTTCACAAAACATACAATCAAAGCCTTCCCCCATTCATGTTGTTCCCTGAAATGAACTATGCACAGAGCTACAATGGCTAACCTTTGCCTCACAAATGTGGAGAGGCTGAGTGTGTTTCGTCACGTGTGTTCAGATCATTGTTTAGATCAGAACCGTTTTCTTTTCACGGCGGATTTTTCAGAGCCCCAGCCAGGCTTTGTTGCTCTGTAGAGATATAAGCAAGTACTTTAACTTTGACACCGTAAATGATCTCCGGACAGAACTTGGAGGGCGGGTTCCAGTGAAAAGCCAGGGCTGCATCCTGGGAACATACATAATAACATAAGGAGAGCCTGTTGTGGACCAGGCCAGTTCCTGGGTGGCACCAGAGTGGGGGGCATGTGGCCAGCCAAACAACTACTTTTCTGGTGCCACCACTGAGCCAGTGACCATCTAGTCCAAATTCCTGTTCCCACAGTGGCCAGCAAGATACCTATGAGAAGTCTGCATAATATGAGCACAACAGCACTGTCCAATCCTGAGGTTTCTAGCCACTGCTATTCAGAAACATACTCCCTCCAAGATTAGAGGATTAGCATCAACATCAGTGTTAGTAACTTCTGATAGCTGTATCCTCCAAGCACTTGTCTAATCCTCTTTTAAAGCCAACCATGTCGGTAGCCATCACTGCCTCTTCATACTCTCCAACAGGATGTGGCCCAAATTCAGGACACCATTCTCCAGATCTGAAATCCTGAGTGGGTCATGCGACCTGGTGAGATCGCGGACCTGGGAAAAGTGCTGGGGGGGCATAGCACCCAAACATGCGTGTTTGGGGGCACAGTGCAAAATTGCAGACTCGGGGCAAGATCTCAGCCCGAAATCACACGAGAGCAAGGCATCCAAAATGGCTGCCATGTGCTCACAGAAAAAAAAAATCCTGTTTTTTTCTGGCGCAGTTGATAGGTATTCCTCTTTTGCAGGTGAGGCCTGGTGAACAGGCACTTCTCATGCCCATTAAGCTATTTGGCCCCATGCAAGTCAATGGACAGATACAGCCCTCTGGCATCTCTATTTGTGCACCTTCTGCATTTGCAGGTTTCAGTAGACAAGCAGAGCTGCCAGAGCCCCACACTAGCTACTTGGCTGTGGATCAGTGGGGCCTCATAGTCACCAGCTTCTTAGTCAGTGTTGAAGGATGGCTTTCTCCTAGGACAGAGATAGTGAATGTAGTGCCCTCCAAATGTTGTGGACTACAACTCACATCATCCCTGACCATTGGCTATGCTGACTAGAGCTAATAGGACTAGTATTTCAGAACATCTGAGGGGCACAATGTTAGCTACCCCTGTCATAGGTTAAGACCTGGAAACAGACGATGAAGCTTATGTCCCCTAATCAGGCCTCCACTTCCTGTTTCTTCTGAGGAAACAGTGAGTACTTTCTGAGGAAAGTGAGTACCTCTTTAATGAGGGACTCATTATACCCCCACACACACCAAGTGTTCCTTGGGATGTTTGGCCAGAGCATTAACTACAAGTAAATCTATTCACAGGGGGAAAGAGCTGAGTATGCTATGGGAAGTAGCTTGCAGCCAGTGGTTCCAGCTTGGCATTTCACAAAAGGGCTGCCAACTTATTTGGCCAGCCTCTGCTCCTGTGTGTTCCTGCGTTTGCTAATATAGTGCATTATGTACATTACTTTCTTTAGTATCTTCATTTTTGTGAACACTTTCCTCTCATATAACCATTTTTGTAACCACCATTTGGTTGAAGAACTGCATCACATTATTCAGATAAGTGCGAATTTTGAAGGTTGGCTGTGTTTCGATTCACATACTGTTTGGGAAAGTACGAATTTGATAGATTCCGCTTTTAATGTGTGCTGAATGGAATTTCTCCGACACCCCTAAAGGCAATTAATGCAGAAATAATCCCTGCTCTTGTAAGGAGCAACACAAACATTTAGCAGAGCAAGCAGAGCCAAACTTGAGTTTCTCCTTCTTTCACTCAGGATAAGGTACACAGGGAGATATCCACAAAGCTTGTGTTATTCTCACTCACCCTTTCCCTTCCAAAGCTATATCGTTGGCATTTGACATTTCCTAAACAGGAATAGAATTGTACAAGGTTCCTTCTCTTCCTCAAGCCTCACACTGGTTTCCCCATTGTGAGGTGTAAGCACCCTTACAGCTGTCGTGTGGCTGGGCCTATATAATTCTGTTCTTTCAATTGCACACTGTCATGGAAGCTTTTTGCAAATCTATTTACTGATTTTGGGTGCTAGGTGTGTCAACCTGCTCCTTGGCTAGAGAGTATATACCCATAGGCTTAATTCCTGGTACCAGTCTTCCCCTCAAAGCAGGGGGCCTATTTGCAACTGCATTTACTTGTGAACCTTGGAGAAGGGTTGTAGTTCGGTATTAGAGCTTCTGCCTTGTTTGCAGAAGATGCCAGGTTCAATCTCTGCCCCCTCCAGGTAGGGTTGGGAGAGACTCTGCCAGTCAGTGTAGATAGTATTGAGGTAGATGGAACAATGGTCTGACTGAATTTAAGGCAGATTCCTATGTTCATAATGTTCTTTGTTGACAAGGTTCTGACTTTTTGTGTGACAAAAACAGGGTCCTCATTGCAACCAAGTAACTATAACAGTTATGGTGTAGGCAGTTGATTTGCTGATTGTAGAAGTCCACCTATACCCATCCTATATATTTGTAAATAAATTCATATATTTAAAAAAGAAATACCCGCCAAATAACCAGGTAAGTGCTGCCCCGGAACATCTCCCAAGTGGGAAAGTAGGGAGCAGCATGTAACAGTATAACCATGAGAAACGTGGCCCAGTTACTTTATCAGGACAGAGACAATTGAAATTTCTGGGAGGGCTTGATGAAAACTACAGCAGCACCTTTGATATATATTTATTTGTTTGTTTTAAATTAACAAAATATATTTGACATGTAACATTTCAGATGAGCTACTGGCTATCAAGAAATATACTGGAATTTGGGTTGGATCCCACTTGTCAGGTGTTGTTTAAAACACACACACACACAAATCAATGCACAGATACAAGAATACATACTGTTAATGCTGTTATTTCCTATTCAGCTAAGCAGACGCAACATGTTATTGTACACCTGGCAAGACTTTATTAAATACTCTCCTTGGCATAATAAATACTATATTTTAAATTGCACTTTTCAGATTTGCACCGTCTACAGCAGGGATGAGGGACCGGTGGCCCTCCAGATGTTTGAACTCCCACCTTATTTGGAACTCCCACCTGACCATCGGACATGAAGGCTGGGGCTGAGGGGACCTGGATGCAGGTTCCCTACCCATGATCAGCAGCCAAATGGAGCAACACTATGGAAACAGGAAGATGCAAAGAAACTGGAACTAGCACAAAGGTCTCGAGAAGAGAAGAGAAGAGAAGAGAAGAGAAGAGAAGAGAAGAGAAGAGAAGAGAAGAGAAGAGAAGAGGCTGCAACAGACTGAGACAAATAACTTAGAAATAACATGTTGAGGAGAGCAGGGGAGCAAGGGACAAAAGTATAACCAGAGTAAATTCATAATGAAATTAATTGGGACCTGCCTGATCTTTTATCACATAATGGGAGATCCTAAAAAAATGTTGATATACTTCAAATAATCAGAAGTCTGCCTTTGTATTGCATAGCGGTTTACAGTGGACCCAGGTGATCTTTATTTTTTACCAGTCTCCAAGTGCATCTGAGCTCTCCTGAGTCAGCTATTCTAAGGCCAAACCCATTTGTTAATTGATCATCATGTTACTGATACCCTTTGTTGTCCTAGCCACATCCTTTCATCATGAGCTATGATCAATATTTCCTTTGAGTTTTCCACTTGTCTGCTCTATTCTGCTGTACCTTGCAGAATCCTACTTAGCTTCCCAGAATCTCTGTGTTATGTACCGCCTGCTCTTAGGTAAAGCATTCTGAATTTGCTGAGCGCTTCAGATGTTTCTCTAAGGCCATATCTACATTACTGACTTCTGCTGGTTTCACACCACCATGGCTTCCCATGAAGAATGCTAAACAGTAAGGTAGTTCTGTAGCAGTGTTGCTGTGAGGGAATGCAAAGCCACTCACAGGTCTGCAAGCTGAAATGTCCATTGACCATAAAAACTTAAGAAGAATCTAGTCCAGCATCCTGTTTTCACAGTGGCCAACCAGATGTCCAAGGGAATTCCTCAAGCAGAACTTGAGTCCTGGAAGGTACACCTGACAGTTAAAACACCATAAAGATAGAGCAAAAATATGGAATAGCCAATATCTTTAAGTAAATAAAACAACAACAACAAAAGGTTACAGCACATCCAGGAGAACATTCAAATCATGACGCCTCATATGCAAACTATTCCACTATTCCAGGACTCGTTCATTTCACTCTGTGGCATGCATGGACCAGGTCATAACATTGGGGGAAATTATTGGAAAGAAGCTTATAGACTAGATTGCTATATATGACTTCATTGTATCTATGACATTATTGTATAAAAATAGGGACAAGTGAATAACGGATGAAAATTGCCTTAAATTATTTCTGCTTATTCTCTTTTTCATCATTTGCCAGTCTTGTTAGGTTACAGCTCATGGTAATGAAAACTATGAAGGAACTTCTCTTCCCCAGCGCTAGGTTTACATGTGTCCTTTTAGATACCCAGAAAAACAGTTTGCTTTTCCATTTTCCTTTCCAGCAGCTCCTTCAAACTCTTGTTTCTATGTTGAAAATACAAGTAGTCAGAGAGAGACTGAGTGAGTCTATTATTCTCAAAGTGGCTAAAGCCCATATGCCTCCCGTCATTATTTGCAAAGTCTCTTTCTCCTCGGCTCTGGTTCCCATTGTTCTCTTTCCTCTCCTCACATTTTGAATCCAGCATTTTCTCTTTCTCATCACAGTACGACTCTCTGAAGTCTTTCATCTTGAGTCCTGATTGGCTGGAAAGATCATGCTTGCTGCTGCTGTGGTACATGGCAGGGCTCTGTGGCTCCACCCCATAGCAGTTGTCTTCATCTTCCTCATGACACGAGCTTCCTTTGGCACTTTCCCCATCAGAGTGAAATGAAAGTCCTTTCCCTTGGCTTTTTTGGGAAAGGTCAAAGGGTTCTTCCTGTTCCAGGCTCCTTGAGGCATCTGTTTGTGATGTTCTTATTCGTTCCCTTCCTTGTCCTATAAGAGGGTTTTTTTATTTAAAAAAAGATTATTGTGTTAGCAAATATATCTGCAGCCCTACACCCACTTTATAATCAAAATAACTCAGAGCTGTGATTCTAGGATGAATATTTCAGCTTGTGTCCCTTTGTTTCTATCTGTTTATCTTGCAAATAATGGAAGGGGGAGGTAAGGGGGCTTCCTGCTGATCTGCTAGGCATCCCTAGCACAGAGGAAACAGCATCTGTCCCAGCAGTACTCAGTACCAGCTTAGACTGCCATGGAAAAGGCCCAGTTTCATGACATATGAAAGCACAGCAGTGGTGTCATGGTTGCATTGGTTGTGGAACACCTTTAATTTTCTGTTCAACAAGCAATTCCCAAATGTGTTCTTTAAATTTGCAATGTGAACATCATACCAATGTGAAGTGGGATTTAGGGCTCCTCCCCATTAAAAAAAATAAGTCTTAATTTTTTGGATTATTAAGTCTGAAATCCCATGGGTTGGGATGAAGCAGCCTAATTGTATGATTTGGGGGGAGGGGAGAATCAGTAAGGTGATATTTGTAACCTGTTCTGCCATAGTTCTGCATGTTTAGGGAAGCTTTTAATGTTTAACAGACCATTGTATTTTAATACTTTGTTGGAAGCCACCCAATAAATTATTATTATTATTATTATTATTATTATTATTATTATTATTATTATTATTATTAGCACACTGGCAGGAGTGCTGGATTGGCTCCACTGCTGTGACTACACAGTCTTTGCCTTGTTGCCACACTACTCCATCCAGATAAGCAGCAACATATTGGGAGGTTGGCTCCATAGTACCATCCTGGCCACTCCTGAGTCCGACTCCTAAAGTTATTGGACAGCCTTAATCAGAACATCCATTTAGACATCCACCTTGATTACACAGGTAGGCAAATCTACAAAGCAGACTGAGCTCTAACATTTGGGAGCCAATTTAGACCATTCAGTTTTATCGGTCAAATCCAGCTACCTCAGCCAAGCATTGCGGTGTGATGTCAGTAATACTAGCAGCTTGATTTTATAGCTGCAGCAATTCACGGAGCCACAGCATAAATACAGTAGCATCCTTTGCATGGTGAGTGGGTGAAAATCCATGTTGCTTTCCTTCACATAAAATGCAAGATATATTTTTAAAAATTTACAACGCAATATTGGCATCAAGCCTGCTGTGGTCCTGAACTGAAGATATGACAATGCAGAGCCTGACTTGCAATAATTTACTACAATACCAGACAACCCTTTTAGTGTCATCTCAACACCTGAAAAAACAGAGCGGCTTATGTGATGAACTCTGACCCTTAATTGCTTCCAGGTCATGCAGTCTTCTTTTATCTGTGCAACAACAGGACACAATTGGGTCTGTTACACAGACACACAAACTGCCTTTTAGATGTTACTGTATAAGTAGTTTGGAATTATTAAATCTAATGCAAAAATCAGCCCAGCTTGCTGGTCATTTACCTTGAGACCGAAATCCTCTTTCCATCACTCCGTGTTTGACTTTCATGTGTCTGGTGAGGTTCCCCTTCAAGGTGAATTTGCTGGGACAGTAGAGACATTTGAACGGCTTGCTGTCTGAATGCAAGTGCATGTGCCCCATTAAATTATGCATTCGATTAAATTCCTTTCCGCACAGCTGTCAAAAGACCAATGACAATCAAAGTGATTTATTCTGCAGATACACAGGGATCATTTTATTTTCTTGAGATAGAGCTCCTTGCAGCTGAGACAGCTTCTTGAGAGTTCCACAGCTTATCATAGACTGTGCTTACAGGGGAAATCCGAATAGTTTCTTCTTCCTAAAAACCACCGGGAGAACAATCCCATCCCTCCCTTAAAGCTGGGTTTATGGATGAATAGGCCCCACATCAATGTAAGGCTATGTACATTTAAAACACTTTCAAAGCACATTTTCTCCCCTCAAAGAACTCTGGGTGCCGTAGTTTGTTAAGGGTTGCTGGCAATTGTAAGTGTGAGGCATAGACTACAGTGCCCACAGTTCTCTGAGGGAAGGAATGTATTTCAATTGTGCTTTAAATGTATAGTGTGTACACAGCCCAAGTCTAACACAAGGAACTGAGGTGGGGTGGGGTAGCATATAGATTTGATAAATGAATGTATAAAACTTGATTTAACCAGGCACCCAGTTTGTGGAAGTAATTCTATAACAGGCCAAAATTCAGCTATAGCTGCTGGATAGCTCCAGCCATAGCTTCTGGAAAGCAGGGCTGACCCTAACATGAGGCAGACTGAGTCAGCTGCCTCAGGCGCCAGATGTTGTGGGGTAGGGAGTGGTGGCAAGATGTTAAAGGATCGAGCCCCTATTCATGTTACAACTGTGAAATTAAGATTCGACTGCTGAGCCAGTCATCTTCGGAATATGGAATGGGGCGCCATCTTGTCCTCTGCGTCAGGCAGCAAAATGCCTTGGGACATCCCTGAAGGGGCTAAAGGCTTTCCATGCTCACTCACTGAGGATTAGGCTGAGCTACTGGAAGTGCACCTAAGTAGCTAAGATTTTTAAACTGCATCACAAAAAAATGCAAAATACGAATATAACAAGCAAGTGTTTTAAAGCAAATGCTGCTAATCTAGCTATGGCTACTTGAGGAAAGACCTATGTTTGCTGCAGTGCAGTGTTTTAAATGGCCTCTGGGATTGTGGGGAATTCTGTAAATTCAGTCAGATATACAGGCAGAGCTTAATCCTAAGAGCAGAGCTGCCTCTTTCCAGGAGATGGCATATGAAACTGAGATGAGTGTGGCCAGAATCAGGACCCCTATTGTCAAGGGAAAGAATGTCTGGAATGCTGCAGGGAAATAAAACAGATGAAGAGGAAGGTTATGTATTTCCTCTTCAGGCATCACGACGCCTCCATTTCTTCATTAATCCTAGATTTGGTCATGCTTCTGTATGTGGTGGTGACCCAGAGAAGCCCCACCCAAAGCCATTCTTTCGCCATCTATCAAGCATTTTTCTAGGAGTCCTTAACACTGTCTTTGCTCTCTTGGGTGTGCAATTATTTGCCCTTGCTGTGAAGCAAAACTTTTGAATGCCATGGGAAGGAAGGGAGGCGAAAAGATTATTGGCATGTTATTGCTTATACATTTATTACCCACTCTTCACCTTAGGTTCCAACATTATGGCAGAAAATCTCTCTGTGGATTGTTGGGCATAGGAAACTGAAATTTTTCATATTCGTTTTAGTTCAATTGTTGTTGTTTTTTGGAGGAGGAAGCTAGTTTTTGTAAGGACTGGCAACAGCTCCCACCAAGTCTTGCTGGAGAGAAAATGTGTTTGACAACATGCAGATGGCCTCCTCCTCTTCCTTGTTGGCAGGAGGGGTGGGTGGGGTTAAAAATGCACAGGAGCAATATAAGATTTTGATCAATTCGGTTTGTGTAGGTGATCCATGTGGTGAATGAGAAAAAAAGGGTCACTTCTGCTTAAAGTTACACACACACACACACACACACACACACACACACACACACACACTGCACATTGAAGCTGTAACATATACATACATGTATATCATATGTCTGTAGTCAGATAACTAAAATTACACGAACCAAAATGTAGCATTGGTTACATGGCCAGAATTCATGATATGAAACAAACAATGAAAATTTTAAAAACGATTATGGAATCTTATGCAGGTGAAGCACGCAGAGATGAAAGGGCATAAAAACTAGGAAAGAGAAAGAGCTATGAAGCCTGATAGGCACCCATCATTTGCAAAAACGGGGGGAAATTGACCAAAGTGAGACAACATCTCTTGTTAAGACAACAGCATCATTTCATTGCTGTCTTTGATTTTCTTTACTACCACAAGATGTGGATGCACTACTGTGTGTGTAATTCATTGCCAGACACTGGATTGGATGGCTTTAAATTTGTGGAGGACAGGTCTGTCACAAATGAGTAATTATCATAGTTGCCATGTTCTAGTTCTTTTTGTTTAGGATTAGACAGTCAAATATGATGTATGTCCACACTGTGTAACTCAAGACACATTTACGGCTAAGTTATTTGTGTCTGCCACCAGTGCTGATTGGTTATTTACCAGGAACTGAGGTTGAGCAGTACCATGTCGAATACGATTGTGTAGTTAGGAATTAGGGGGTAGAAGTAGCTTTTATACCCCAGGGTGAGAGCCTGCTCTGGTATAAAACTGGGCTCTTCTCAGTTCAGAGATGGGGGTGAAGTATCAGATGGTCCAATGAGTGTAAGGGCATGACTCCATTAGTGGGGAGAGTATCTTACATGTGTTTGCTTGGTTGCAGTCATTTGTATGTGGGTGTAATATTCTTGGCGTACAAGTAGCTCATCTAAGGCTGATTGAGAGGCAGACATAATGCATGAGGTAGCAAATGACTGAAGTGGTTGCATGGAATGGACAGCAAATAAGATGGATGGAGTGGTTGTATGAACAATGTGTATTTTGTTGGTTGAAAGTTTACATTATACTGCCTCAGAATGCTTTCTGACTTACATAGAGAAAGGTAAATAATTTGACATGGGTTTTGTTGCACTTCTTATGCATGTGTGTGTGTGTGCATTTTTATCTATTGTAAACCATGTTGAAATCATCAGATAGTAAGCATCTCTAAATGGAAATAATAATAATAATAATAATGGCAATGGCTAAAACCCATAAAACACT
The DNA here is from genome assembly GCF_964234715.1 of Podarcis melisellensis. Classification (NCBI taxonomy): domain Eukaryota; kingdom Metazoa; phylum Chordata; class Lepidosauria; order Squamata; family Lacertidae; genus Podarcis; species Podarcis melisellensis. The sequence goes on from NC_138543.1 coordinate 33,546,575, forward strand.
TGCAGCATAGTTCCATGCATAGCTACTGGGGCATGGATCCCACTGAATTCAGTGGAACTATCTCCCAAGGAAGTATATACAATATTACAACCTTAATGTAAGATAGCTACAGACTTGCTCAATGGATTTTTGGAACTTTTAGGAAACTGTAACAAAGGACTGTGGCTTTGCAAAATATAGAAGCACCTAATTTAGCACCAGGTTACAGTGATTGAATGTAACTCATTTTCAAGGTGCAAAGCGCAAGTCTTTGGCAGCATTGACAGAAGGCATGAGTCAATGGCAAAGGATTTTATAATATTATTCATGTGATTCAGAGCTGCTTCAGTGGCAGTCCTGTATTAGCAAAACAACTAGTAGGGATGAGCAAATTGGTCAATTTCAATTTCTTTCAGTTTCTCATCTTTCCAATCTTAATTTCCACATCAGTTTGTGCAACTTTTATATTAAAATACCTCCTCCTGAAAGTTCATAAGAATATTGGCACAATTTTCTCCTAAGGTTAACATTTTCTACGTAATTTTGCCAAACGTGCACCTTTTCAAAAGCAATTTTCCCTAATGAAATGCATTTTGTGTTATTTTTTGGTACTATTTGTATTCAGCATGTGCTAATGAGCACACATTGCTTGGTTGGAAAACTGCACAGCAAAATCTGGGGAAGTGCAAATTTCAAAAAGTGACTGGGTTTCAGTTTGCACCTTGTTTTGTAAGGTGTGAATTGGGAAAGTTTGCCTTTTTAAGCATGAACTGGATCCAATTTCTTCCCCATCCTTTAGTAAAGGTAAAGGTAAAGGGACCCCTGACAGTTAAGTCCATTCGCGAATGACTCTGGGGTTGCAGCGCTCATCTCGCTTTACTGGCTGACGGAGCAGGCGTTTGTCTGCAGACAGTTTTTCCAGGTCATGTCGCCAGCATGACTGAGCCACTTCTGGTGAAACCACAGCAGCACATGGAAATATCGTTTACCTTCCCGCCGGTGTTGTACCTATTTATCTACTTGCACTTTGATGTGCTTTCAAACTGCTAGGTTGGCAGGAGCAGGGACCGAGCAACGGGAGCTCACCCTGTTACGGGGATTCGAACTGCTGACCTTTAGATCGACAAGCCCAACAAGCCCAAGGCTCAGTGGTTTAGACCACAGCACCATCTTTACTTGGAAGCAAAAGTTGTAAGGAAATTGTTTTAAAAAATAAAGAAATGGGACATCTAGATTGACTTGCCCCAAAAGACAGTGGGCAGCAGGGCTTCAGAGAGAGAAACAGCTCTGTGGCTGAGGAAACATGAGTGGCAAAGACTTTCTTCTCCCCTCAAGCCATGTATGGCTTCTGTGTGGCCATCATTAGCTCTGTAGGAAAGAGGGTGTCCCCCCCCCCTGAGAAACAAGGCCAAGAAAATGCAGCCTGCCATGAGGCAGAAAGGCCACTGCTGTGTTGCCCTTCCTTTGTAGCCTTTTTTCTTTCTTTCCTTCTTTTTTTTTTAAAGAAGGTTTAATAAGAAGGGTGTTCCTTTCCTGAAAGTAAGAGAGAGAGAGAGAGCAGGAGAAAGACTGTAAACTGTCCAAAAGGGCCGTGAGAAAACAGGAAGCTCTGAAAAGTACAAGAGAAAGCAAGATGAAATCTATTTGCAGGCCATTCCCTGGGGACATGCAGGCCATTGTTAAGCAAGCGGTTCGTACAGCTATATCCTTCCTTCTGCTGAGGAGGAGCCTGTTGCCAAAACAGCGGCTATCTGGTCATTGCCTTAACTCACTGAATGCCAGCCAAAGAGGCTTAATGGAGCCCAAACTCCTTAGGAGGTTCTTAAAGTCCAGGAGAGGAAGAGCCCCGAAAAGCTGACCAGCCTGATTCTCCGCTCCTTTGTTTTCCTTCTGATTTATTTGTTTAGCCATTCCTTTATTTTATCACTTTATAAGCTGCCTGTCTGGAACAGGACACTCAGGATTTATCATGAACCCAGTGCTGGGAATACAAGTGGCGTATTCATTTATGCCCTGAGAAATGGGCGTGTTTTAGAGAAAAGGTGACATGATGGACGTTCATTAAAAAATATGCGCAAAAGGTTTTCTCCTCTCGAAACGCCAGAACTCGTGGACAGCCAATGAAGATGAATGCTTGAAGATTCAGGACAGATAAAAGAAAAGTATTTCTTCCCAGGGTGCAGGTTAAACTGTGGAACTCACGCCTGCAGGAAGCAGAGACGACCTCCAATTTGGATGACTTAAGAGAAGGATTAGACAGATTCATGAGGAGAAGGCTATTGATTATTACTAGCCACGATGACTATGTTTTTCCTCCATAGCTAAAGGTAAAGGGACACCTGACCATTAGGTCCAGTCGTGGCCGACTCTGGGGTTGCGGCGCTCATCTCGCTTTATTGGCCGAGGGAGCCAGCGTACAGCTTCCGGGTCATGTGGCCAGCATGACTAAGCCGCTTCTGGCGAACCAGAGCAGCGCACAGAAACGCCGTTCACCTTCCCGCCAGAGCGGTACCTATTTATCTACTTGCACTTTGACGTGCTTTCGAACTGCTAGGCTGGCAGGAGCTGGGACCGAGCAACGGGAGCTCACCCCGTCATGGGGATTTGAACCGCCGACCTTCCGATCGGCAAGTCCTAGGCTCTGTGGTTTAACCCACAGCGCCACCCACGTCCCTTTTTCCTCCATAGATCAAGGCATTAATGCTTCTGAATACCAGTTCCTGGAAACAACAGGAGGGGAGAGTGCTCTTATCCTAGGGTTCTGCTTACAGATTTCCCACAGGCATCTGGTTGTCCTTTGTGGGAAGAAGGTGCTGGTCTAGAAGGGCCTGATCTGACAGGCTCTTCTTACATTCTTACGGTGCAGGGAAGTGGTATTTGGGACACTTCAGATGTTGTTGGATTACAACTCTAATCCTTATTCATCATTGGCCATGCTGGCTGGGTCTAGGAATGTACAGATCTATTCAAATTCCAGTTTCTTTCAGTTTCTCAGTCTAAAATTCAGCTTGGCAGTTTTCTGCATAGGGTTGCATTTATTTATTTTAAGTTCTCAAAAAAAATCACCACCATTTAAGTGTGCATTTCCCTTAATATATGCATTTCCCCATGCAATTTTGCCCAGCAAGTTTACATCATATAATGCATTTCTGTATGTTGTTTTCACAAATTTTTATGCTCGCTTTCTCTTAATATATACTTTCCCTGCATAGACACTGCATTACTTCCCAAATGGCTCCAAACTGTGGATCATGCAGAAGTTGTGAGGGCCTCTTCCATCACACAACAGAAAGAACACATTCCAGCTGATCCTTGGAGCAATATAGTCTATGCATATACACTGGTCTGGGTGGAGCTGATGGGGGTTATAATCCCAAATAACTAGAAGGCACCTGCTTGGCAAAGGCTGCCATAGCAAATAATATGGGTTGAAGCGGCAGTGTACTTAATTGCCAACTAAGGGGGCAGCTGAGCAATGGAGATAAAGTGCAGGATTGCACCAGTGTGTTCTTTTCCTGCAGCTCAGAGCAAAGCTTTGGCTAGTCTCATGAAAAAGCAGATACCCAATTCTGGGAGTATAATTTTTATGACCCTGCAGTGCAGATTAAGTGGGAGTTTAACTAATTTCCTTTATCCTGTTTGAAATATGATAACACCCTATCCAATCTTGTTAATATACACCCAGCCTTAAGGTCTGAGCATCATTTGTATCGGGTTCTGATAAAAAAACAAAAAAACCTTCCGCACGCATGGATTGATTCATGTGTTTAGCCAGTATATCAAATTGTTAAGCATCCTTGACCTCCCTTTGGGATGAAATGTGCTATGCAAATGTCAGATATATTTATCATCAGCAGACGAGCAATTATACTAAGTGCTGTGAAAGTGCAATCTCGAGATGAGGAATAAAACTGAAAGGAAATAAAAAAAGGATCAAGCCTAACAGTTGAACTTCAAAGCTTCCTCATTTGAACGAAGGGCATGAGAAGCAAACAAGAACACAACTACCGGTAAGCCAGCGTTCCAAAAGTGGCAAAACATTACAAAGCAGCATGGAGGTATTCTGTTGTTTGTTATACCCCATTCACATGCTCTTTGCCTAAATGTGGCATAATCTGACCATTGGGGAACACTCCTAGTCCTGCCCCTGGCATCAAACACACTTCCAGGCTCTGGTTCTAGATGTCCACATGTTAGCAGACTCTTCTGCACAAAAATAAAAAAAGAGCTTCCATGCAAACATTAGCAGTATTTGGGACATTATAACCTATCCCATTGTCTGGGGAAAGTGAAAAGTCTTCACCTGCCATCAAAAAGACAGTATGTACACCAGAACACACATTCAGCTGAAAACTGGCTGTCTTTTTGCTTTCTGTCTCTCTTAAACAGCATTCACACCAGCGACGTGGAACAAATTCTAAGGTTCTTTTAGTATTTATTGTCTGTGAAAACTCTATTAAGATTTAGGAATGGCCCATTTATGGTGATGAATAATACCATAGGTTGTCTTAACTCTTAAGAGCTGTCAAGAATTAGTCTCTTCTCAAATATGCAAATGTCCCTCTTTTTAAGGGACTAAGTGTTCAGTTAGGTTTAATAAAGCAGACTTGGGCATCACGAAAGGGTGGCAAAGCTATTGAATTTATTATTATGCCTTTACACACAGAGAAGCATCTTGGGCTCAGTAGTGGAAGGAAGGAAGGACATAGATGTAATGAAATGAAAACAAAACACAATGTAGATTTCATATGGTTATTTGATAAGTTGTTTGGCTTTATGTGTTCCACTTTGTGAGTATATTTTCCTGAAAAGTGTGATAAGATACATAACCAATTCATTAATTAAACCCATATTTTCTGCTGAGGACCCAAAATGGAGTCTCAGGTTATATTACTACTATTGTTTTTGTTATGTATTTTGTGTTTTTATCTTGTGTTTTTGTGTTGTGAATCGCCTGAGATCTTTGGATGAAGGGTGGCATACAAATAAATAAAAACAATACAATCGATTGCCAGTTTTCACCTGGTTGAATTACTATGGAAGCTACGGGAATTCAGTCAAGAGTTCTACCTACAGACATTATATTATTTTACAACTTTGCTATTTACTGCACAAGGTGTCCCTATTTTTATTCGCCATGCCTTCTACTGGACTGCCTTCTACTTGGGTGCCATTCCGTTCGACTGGGTTGTCTCTCTTTGAAGGACTCACCTTACATTTGAAGGGCTTGACATCTGAGTGGACAATCATATGGGCTTTGAGCGTCTGTTTCTGCACGAAGCTCTTGAAGCACAAATGGCACTGGTAGGCCCTGATGTTGGTGTGAATTAATACGTGCCTCTTCATATTAGCGAGTAGTGTGAACTCTCGGCCACAGATCCCACACTTGTGCTCCTTCACACCCTTGAAAAACAGAACAGCAAGGAAACTGAAACATATAGCTATTTTAAGACCTGCACAGCAATTCCCGATTTCTCACTTTAGTGGGAATGACCATCTGCCACATCCTTTCCTTGTCTTTTCATTAAATGTGTTGTTGCACTTCAACTCCCATCAGCCCCAGCTAGCATAGCCAATGGTCAGGATGGTAGGAGTTGTAGTTTGCCATCGCTGGTTCAAATGCAGCTACATTTAGCAGCTCACCAATAAGGTACCTATAGCACACCAGTTGGGAATTGTTAAGTATAGTTGTTTAACTGACACTGAAATGGAGAATGCCTATGTGTGTTGCTGAAAGGGTTTAAGGGGGAAATACCATTGAAGCTAAAGAAAAGCAAGAAGAGCTCTATGAGCTGCTTCATGAGTTGACAATTGCTCTCTGGTAGCTATGATGAGATGTTTAAGTTTAGATCACATGGGAGGCTACTGAACTGCAAATCCGCCATCTTGGAAGGGTGGTGGCTAGAATCTTTGTTCCCAGACTCCGTGGAGTAAGGACGTGTAAATGGCTCTCAGGATCACACAGCCTCAGGCTGGAATGGAGGAGAGACAAAGTTTTTATCTCAATCCTGTTTAAAGCTATTTTTAAGAAGAGACTGAACCTATGCTTGAATAAGCATATATTTTATGCAACTTTGGATGTATCTTTGATGTTTTTATTATGTTTTGAAGAAAGTTCTGCAAGTAAAGTTTTGAATAATATTGAATGGCTCTGGACGATGTTTCGCTCCAAAAAGAACCAGTTTTAGGGCGGTGGGTTTTTCTTGCTGTTTTATTTTCATGGTTCAGAAGATAAATGTTGATAAAACAATTGTTACAACAGGAAACAACAAGTAACTTGTCCTGAGCCATTTTTTTAGGCATCCGGCCGCTTCAAGCTGCACAATATGAATATCTGCAACAGGAATCACCGACACTGACTTACCTTATGAGTCAAGGAGTGCTGCTTGAGGTGATGGGGCTGAACAAACTCCATGCCGCATTCGGTGCAGATGTATGGGCGGATGTCCTTGTGCTTCATCATGTGATTCTGCAGCTGGCTTGGGTACTGGAAGGTCTTATCACACTCCGTGCAGTTGTACTGTATAGGGCCGCGATGGGTGGTCAGGTGCCTCTTCAGCTGAGCCAAGGTGGGGAAGTCAAGGCCGCACTCAATGCAAATATTCTCCCGGCCGCTCTCATGCTTGGACTCATGGGCTTTCAGCTCGCTGGGGTAGGCAAAACCTCTCCCGCAGATCCTGCAGCTGTAAGGCTTGACATCGCTGTGTTGCATCATGTGTCTCTTCAGGTGGCTGGTTTGGGTGAAGGCCTTGTGGCACACTTGGCATTTGTGAGGCCGGGTGCCCTGGTGGGTGAGCATGTGGGTGTGCAAGTGGCTCAGCTGCTTGAAAAGCTTGCCGCAGCGAGAGCAAGCATGCGGCTTGATGCCGCTATGCCCCAGAATGTGGGTGACCAGGTTGTATTTGGACGTGTAGGACTTGTCGCACATGGGGCACTGCCAGCGCTTTTGTTCCCCTCCCACATCGACGTAATAGCTGTCATCGATCTGAATGTTGACATCCACCCTCTCCACCTTTTGTTTACTTTCAGCTTGTTCCCCTAACTCTGTCCTCCGGGAGAAGGGAGGCTCCGGAGCCCTTTTCAGTGGGAAAGGGCTCCTGAAATGAAAATCTGGGGGCATAAGAAATGGAAACATCATAGAAGGGTGAACTTTAGGATAGTACGAATAGGGCACCTGCAGAAACGGGGCAGGTCCAGGCCAGAGCACATTAGGCTTGATGGGTTCTTCCTTGATAGGCTGTGCTCCAAAGTGTTCCAGAGTTCTGTAGAACTGAAAGCCAATGTTGCACAGGTCAATCATGTGGGCATTGTAGTTTGGCTGTGTGTGGTGGTGCTGGAATATTAAAGGGAGGTCAGGAGAACCTGCAGTGGGGATGTCTTCAGACCTGTGCGACGGGGAGGTGGGCTCTCCCGGTGAGACGGCAGAGGGCATTTTCGTGGGCATGCTCTTACGCTTGCGAGATCCCCCTTCTAAGGAGCCCTGGAAGTTCTGCAGTTCTGCAGGGGAAGGGCCATATCCAAACTGGGCAAGCTGTGCTCTGAATTCTTCATTGAGGGGTGAAGCTACGTCTGACTTCACAACAGGGTCCAAGCAGTGGGGAAAGGGAAGGGTTTGCATGCCATCCATATTGCAGGGAGCTTCCTCTTTCTTCATCGCATTTAATTCCTCTTGCATACTCTAGCTTCCTTTAAATAAAAAGCAAACATTTTTAAATTCACTCTCGTTCGTTACACCATATTTAACTTTAATGATTGGTGCCTTTTGGTGTTCAAGTAGAAGCCCCAGAGTTCCAATTTGAATGGTGGGAGCTCGCTCTAGAGCACCCTGAACATGCACAGATGTATTTCTTTCAAGCATTGAGCAGCACCCATATCCAGTCCAGTACACATCTGCACTAAGGGGGGGCGGGAGTTTTTCTGACTTTTTTCTTCCTGTTCTGCTCATGAGCCAAGAAGATGACAGTCCAGCCAGACCTTAAAATTCTAACTGGCTGGAATCCCAGGAAAATAGGCAATTTGGTTGGCCATGCTAGCAGAAGGAGAAATAAAGCACCCTGGAAGACTTCTACACTCATTGTTAGTTTGCAACTCTGTGGTAGAGCTCACACTTTGTATGCAGAAGGTCCTGGGTTCAATCCCTAGCATTGTCAGGTAGGGCTAGGAAAGAGCCCTCTCTAGGATTCTGGAGAGCTGCTGACACTCATTATATACAATACTTAGCCTGATGGACTGGGTATAAGGCAGCTTTCTATGTGTCTGTGACCTGATTCTGCCTGGTCCCAGGAGGCAGTCTTGCTGGTGCTGAATCAACACCCGCAGTGCCCTGATTTGGAGCCATCTGATATGCCCTTCAATGTCTGGGTTCTGCTGTTCTTTGTCCAGCAATTTAAATCAAGCCTGGAGTGTGCATTAGCTCTTTGCCCTAATGTACAATGTCCATTGAAGAAATGTGCATTTAGCATAAGAATCAATACTGCAGGATTTGTACTTACATTAATTCATCTCCTTTGTGCCAAATCTGCTTTAAATGCATCTGCACAGGCTCCAGGAGGCATTTGTGTCTAAGGAATAGATAGAGAACAATCATTCTTTAAACTGTGTTATAGTTGTGACAGTCGTTTTATGCTCGACGTTCTGTTACTGTTTTATGGTGCAAAGACGGAAGCAATAATAAAATTGTCTCAGGACACAGTGTGCTCTCTTGTTTCTCCCCCCACCCCACCCCCAATACTTGTTAAAAGGTTTTGAAGAAAGACATAAGGCACAATGCTACAGTGGCTGTATGTTTTTTGTTGGACTGTGAAATGCAAATGTTCCTTTCTCAGACGTTCCACCCTATATATCAGGGTGGGGGTGGGGGATGCTAGCCTTTTTCTTCCTTAGGTCCACATGCAAGGTTGTGGCCAACCCTCCCACATCCCAGCAGTGGTGGTGGAGGCCAAAATTGTCATGTATGCACTGCGCTCATCACAGGCCACACATGCACACTCACAACAACACTCTGGTAAGGGCAGAAAGGTGAAACTCTCCCTCCCCAAACTCTGTCATCACAAAGCTTCTCAGCTTTACCTACGCCTGCTGTTTACATTTTTCAAAGCGCATGTTATCTGCATCCACACAATTAATGCTGTTCTAGCTGCTCAGTTATTTGGCTTGCAGTTTTACTGGCCCACTTTTTTTCTTTATGGTATTAATCCTGACTATATTGGCTACCCTTTACTTCTCTGGGAATGAGGCTGATTCCCTTTTTGTTTGGCTTATCAGCCACTTATGTTTACTGTATTTTTCTCATTTGGGTAAGAAATTCACTTTTCAAAGCAAAAATTATTCCCTTTCTTGCCTCTTTTCACACTATTACTTAACTACACTAGCACCCTCTTAAATATATTCATACTTTTCTGATCTATGACATATGTTTTGTCTGAGTCATGATAATAATGGTTTTAAACAACCTCCAAGATTCCTGAAACAATGTGACACTCCTCTAATGCTTTCCAACTTCTTTTTGAGAAATCCCCGCACTGTTATGAAATTTCCTCTTCTTGGTAAAATAGGGCTGCCACATGTCCAGATTTTCCTGGACATTACTGGGATTTCAAAGGTGGATTTGGCGTACAAAGGCTCAATAAATTTGAGGTTTGTCTAAAAGAAGCTCAACAACTTTCCGGTTTTCCTAAAAACAGCGCAACAATTTTAGTGGTTTCCTTAAAAAAGCTCCAGGTTTTTTTACTTTTTGCAATATGGCAACCCTAGGTAAAAAAAGGAAAAGATAATGTTGAATTTTCTAGGCAATTTCTCACTCATTCATATATATTGAAATTGAAAGTGTTGTGGTCACTTTCCCAAAGCGGTTTGCTAACACTGACACCTTTAACCAAATTCTGGACACGGCTAAATATTAAAACAAGTATAGCACCCTCCCAAGTGTCAGTGACATTCAGGCCTAAAGTGGTTATTCAGAAGTAGATCTCTTATATTCAATGCAGTTTACTACTACAAAGTACTAAAGTTTTTCCCTTTGTATCTTCGTCTTCATCTGGCTATACATTTATCTAATCAACATTAGGATGACTGAAGCCATTCATTTTCAGTTTTCAGTCCCCCCACATTCCTTTTTTTTTTCATCTCTGCATCAGCTTTTTTTGGTCTGCTATTTCTACGCACAAAAAGTTCTGTGATGTGCAGCACAATCCTAAGCAGCCTTACTATACTAGTATAAGCCCTAATTAGCACATTTTAATAATCTATTTCTCTAACAAGATTTATATACCACTTAATAATAAAAATAGTAACCTCTAAGCAATTTACATAAAGTGGTATTTTTTTTAAAAAAGAATAGCAATATAAACATACTTTAAATAATAAAATTATCAAAATATAGATAAAAATCAACATATTTGAAAAACAAATTGGACACAATAAAACTGCATGTCTCTGTAACCTTGCCTAAACAAAATAGTTTTTAGCAGTACTGGAAAAAGGGCAATGAAGGTGCCTATCTAATACCAATAGTTCAGTGGAAGTTATGTGCTTAGAACTACACTGTTAATTTTTGACATACTGAGCAGCAGTTTTGCCAGTGCAATCTCCTTTCTGTAAGTTTATATTTAGAAACAACTGTATCCAATTGATTCTCACAATCTGACTAAGTTTCTGAGGTGCTCACTATATCCATGCTAACAATTTCTAGGGGAGGTAGCTGTACAGTGGTACCTCGGGTTACAGACGCTTCAGGTTACAGACTCCGCTAACCCAGAAATAGTACCTTGGGTTAAGAACTTTGCTTCAGGATGAGAACGGAAATCGTGCGGCAGCAGCAGGAGGCCCCATTAGCTAAATTGGTACCTCAGGTTAAGAACAGTTTCAGGTTAAGAACGGACCTCCGGAAAGAATTAAGTTCTTAACCCGAGGTACCACTGTATTAGTCTCTGTGACACACACGGATGCCAACTTGGTCTCTGTGACACACACGGATGCCAACTTGGTCTCCATTTCTACTTGAGGAGCAATATTGCAGGACTGAAAAAAAGCCATTCACATCAGGGGATTCTTTCACCTGCTTAATTGCCAATGTCATCATTTGCCAACAATGCCCTTCTATATTTTACACAGGACAAACTTGTCAGCTCAAAATGAGCACCTATATGGCATCAGCGGCACACCCAATACATTGTTTCTATAAAAAACATCTGAAGTCTTATTTTTATTCATTCCCATTGCTTTAGTCTTTCAAAGCCACTATGCTATGTCTAGGTCCTAACTTCCCCAGAGCTGCAGAATGCTTAGAACCTGGCTGCCCTAGAGAGACCAGAACGTCACTGTGAGGTTATATTTGGCAACATGCCAATATCAGAAGGTAACTGAGCAGAATCCTGGGAACCTCAGAGAAATATACTCTTTCAGATTAAAATAAACTTGGAAGTGGAAACCAAGCAAAACGTAAAATGAACAAATTTCACCTGCGGAAATTAGACTTTCACCTGATTAAATCACCGTCTCTGTAAGGCCAATGAATGAAGGACCTTGGTATAGACTTCTGATCCTACATGAAAACCTCTAGGTCCCAATTGGGGATAGATTAATAGGTCAGTTTTGGTTTCTCTCTGGTTGTTTTTCCACATTTAAGTTCAGCTCTCCACATTTCCACATAATATTTGCAGCATTTTAGTGCACTTTTCTCCCAAGGCTCACATCTTTGTATGCAATTTCACCCAAAACAGACATTATGGCAAGCCATTTCTTTGTAGTCTTCCCCTGCTGCCCCCTCCCCAAATATGCATTTTTGTACAGAGGTAGCCAGCAACGAGGGCAGCAGTGCTTTCCTGACCTCCCAGTACTGGCGTTGCTGTGTCTTACTCCAAGGGAGAAGGGCAAGGTAGGGAGGTTCACCACACTGCGAGATGCTTTGGTGGGAGCACCAGGCTGGATCCACAGATTCATTCACACCATGAAAACTTCCCCGTTGCTTCACCCCTCTCCCTCTCCTTGATGGCATAGCCTCAATTACATCAGTGCCTGGGGTTGGGGGGCAGCAGAGCACCACCTCTCGTCTCTACCAGCTACTCCTCTTTTTATGACCCTCTGTTGGAGGGCCTGCACCACAAAATTCAGAGGAGTACTATCTTTGAAGGATAGCAGCAGTACTTTGGTTCGGGTGTTGTTCCGGGAAGAGTGGAGAAGGTAAGTTTGCGTCATTTACTTATTAAAATATTGATAAATTGTGCTTTCATACCAAATATCCCAAGGTGGTATGCAGACGAAAAGCACAGCGTTGCAACAAAGAAAATAAAAACATAAAATTCATCTGTAGGAACTGCTTGTCAAAGAATCACAGGGTTTGGGGTGGGGATTATCTGAACAATACAGTTTTAAGAAGACGTCAGACCTCTGTTGGCAAGGACCTCCATTTTGTCAACCCCAGCCTCAGCCCTGGTCAAGGCTTGCAGACCCTGCATTGCAATGTGAACTGAATTTCTCCCCATCTCTAGCCCCAGTGCATCCAGGTTGTGCACATAACCCTTTGGTAGTAGATCAATAATAATGATAAATCAAGACCATAAGGGGAGGGAAACATAAGTGTCAGACCGAGTCCAAACCAAAGGCCTGGTGGAACAGCTCTGTCTTGCAGACCCTGCGGAAAGATGTCAAGTCCCACAGGGCCCTAGTCTCTTGTGACAGAGCGTTCCACCACGTCGGAGCCAGTGCTGAAAAGGCCCTGGCCCTAGTTAAAACCATTCTAACCTCCTTGAGGCTCAGGACCTCCAAAGTGCTGTTATTTGTCCTCCGTGGGGCATACCAGGAGAGGTGGTCCCGTAGGTACGTGGGTCCTAGGCCACATAGGGCTTTAAAGGTCAAAACCAGCACCTTAAACCTAACCATGTACTCCACCGGGAGCCAGTACCTGCAGCGATTGCCACCAGCTTGGGTGGCTTTAAAAGAGAATTGGACCAATTCATGGAGGACAAGGCTATCGGTGGCTTCTAGCCAGGATTTCTCTGTTCCTTGTCCACTGTCAGTGGCATTATGGCTCTGAATACCAGTTGCCATTAACCACAGGAGAGGAGCATGCTCTTGCGATAATGTCCTGTTTGCAGGCTTCCCAACAGCAGCTGGTTGGCCACTGTGAGAACAGGATGCTGGACTAGATGGGCCATCAGGCTGATCTCGCAGGTTTGTCTTAGGTTCTTGTTATCTTATCAAATGGCCATCGCCATTTGGAATGGTGTTGTGCATGGATGGGAATTTGCTTTCACTTTGCTGTACGAGAGCAACTTTAAACCAGCACCAACATCTCTTATATAACTGAACAAAGTTAGAGAGTCGGCTCTACTTTCATGGTACAGATGATTAGATGAAAAAGTAGCTGAACTCGCTGTGTGTGGGAGGTGTGCAGATAACCCAGGATCTTTAAATTATAGGCTCTTATTTCCCACAGAGGGAAGTGCCAGGCTTGCGGGAGGAGAAACAATCCTTTCCTACAGAGATATAAAATTACAAGAAAAGACGATTTGCTTCTGATGGCATCCACAGATGAGGCCGCCTTGTACAGAAGGGGGTCATCATTTTCCCAGTCCTGTCTCTGGTGACAGCAGCTCCCCTGACTCCTTCTCAGCGCTCCTTCCTTTAACTGGAAAGGCCAGAGAATGAACGTGGTATTCTCTGCATGCCAAGCATGTGCTCCACCACTAAGCTCTGGCCTATTCTCAAGATAGCAACACTCCCACAGTGCACTGAAAAAAGATGTCACAGGCAAAGGAAGGCTCTGACAAAGTGAAATGGCTACTGAGGGCCAAACTCGAAAGGAAAGAGGAGTTCTGAGATTTGTTGCAGAAGGGCAAAGTGATGGGGGTCAATGGTACAGTGCAAAAAGAGAGGGGTTTTGCCTTTAGCCCCACATCAGTTCCTTGGTGAAAATGGCCCCCATGAAACAGCCATTAATTTCAGAGGTTAAAAGACACAGACTCCCATATTAATATCTGCATGTTTTCTCTTTCATCATAAGAGCAGTTTGGGGGATGTGTAATCTGTAGCAGAAAATCAGCATGGGAGGCAAAGGTATAATCAGTCCAAAGCAGGGGTATATAGGTTTTTTTGGGAGAGGGGAAGCCCTCCGAAAAGACAAAGAAGTCTTTGGCAATACCTAATTTGGCCCTAAGTGGCTTTTGTATAGCCACAGATCAGCAGTCCAATTAATCTAGGGGTGGTTAATCTGCAGCCTGCCATACATTGCTGGAATACAACCCCCATCACCCCAGATCATTGGCGTTTCTGGCTGTGGCTGATGGGAGTTGGAGTCTAACAACTTATTTATTTATTTTATTCCCCCCCCCCCGCCTTTTTCCCAGTGCAGGAACCAAGATGGCTCAAGGCACAAAATTATAACACATACAACTAAAAGCACACAACAGATATAAACATTTTTTTAAAAATGAAATAAGTAACCCTTATGGAGGGCTGTAGGTTCCCCACTCCTGAAGTCATCTGCATATTTGATTGGAACTGATTGGTGTTATTTGTTTATTTATTGCTATTTACATACTGCTTTTAATTCAAAATCACAACATGGCGGGGCAGAGAGCAGTGAAATAAATGCAATGGATGTTGTAAATCTGTGTTGCATTGTTATTAGTAGTAGTAGTAATATTTAAAGCAAGTTTGCATGACTACTTATCAAGTTCTGCAAATAAATTGAAATGCACTGCTGGGTCATGAACGAGGCAATGAGTGCTTTAGGGTCAGCCAAAATGCATAGTGCTTGAACACTGGAAGCAGAAGTCATTGCCTCCTATACAACAACGGATTAATGATTTGCACTCCCTGTCCCTCCTTGAGCTGGCAAAGTATCAGTGCGACCACAAGAAGAGAAATGCGAGAACATCTGGCCAGCTTTCCTTGAGAGTTTTGTGTTGTGGTTAGCAGTCTGGTATATATTTGTATTAACAATTTATACGGTCACATTAGCTCCTGTTCCCCTTTCCTATTTTGACTCGCCACATTTTCACACCAGTGGGTGGTTTTTTGTTGTTGTTAAGTCCTCGTGAAAGTTAATCAGCATTTTAGTGTGAATTTCTAAAATACATTTTTGTGCGCAATTTTGCCTAATATACACATTTCGGTATGCAATTTTGTGTATGTATACATGGAAAAGCAATTTCCCTTACTGTGTGTGTTTCCTTAATCATGCCATTTTCCACTATGCATTTCTGTGCACAATCATGTCTGTTTGTGCACATTGCTTGGCTGGAAAAAGGCATTGCAAAATTCAGAGAAGTGTGAATTTTGAACTGTAAGAACATCATCAGAAGAGCCCTGCTGGATGAGGCCGGTGGCCCATCTAGTCTGACATTCTTTTCTTACAGTGGCCAGCCAAGCATCTGGGGGAAATCTACAAGTGGGGCCTGAGCACAAAGCACACTCTTCTCTTATGGTTTCTCCCCATCTCTAGCCCCAGTGCATCCAGGTTGTGCACATAACCCTTTGGTAGTAGATCTATTATTATTATTATTATTATTATTATTATTATTATTATTATTATTACCCCACCCTTGCTGGCCAGAGCCTGTGGGACTTTTTTAAAGCCATCCAAATTGGTGGCCATCATTGCCTCCTATGGGAGCAATAGTTTAACTATACAGTGCTACCTCAGTTTAAGTACTTAATTTGTTCCGGAGGTCCATTCTTAACCTGAAACTGTTCTTAACCTGAAGCACCACTTTAGCTAATGGGGCCTCCTGCTGCTGCTGCTGCTGCTGCTGCGCCGCCGGAGTCCGATTTCTGTTCTTATCCTGAAGCAAAGTTCTTAACCTGAAGCACTATTTCTGAGTTAGCAGAGTCTGTAACCAGAAGCGTATGTAACCTGAAGCGTATGTAACCCGAGGTACCACTGTACACTGCATAAAGAAGTACTTTCTTTTATCTGTCCCGAATCTGACCCAAAATTCAGCTTCATCGGAAGTTCATGAGGTCTAGTGTTGTGAGAGATACATTTTCTGTGTCCATGTTCCCTATGCCATGCACAATTTTATAATCTTACTCGTCTTCCCTCTAAAGTAAAAAGTCCCAAACACTGTGTTTCAGTTTGCATATTGTTTTGGGAAATGAAATTAGGAAAGTTTGAGTTTAATGCAACCTGAATTGAATTTCTCCTCCACCCCTCTTCTGCCCCACTGCCATTTAAAGCACAGGGGTTCCTGTTGATCTCATTTGTTTCTTAGTCTTTGCCACACAGGTTGAGAATCTCTCCTCTGTTTGTTGCCATTCTGGTCATATGTAAAATGCCACTTGGAGTATAACACATCTGCCATTCACATATTCAGCCTACAGGGAATTAATTCTGAAGCCATGACTCAACCCCCTCCTGCCTCTGTTCTCTCTATCCTCCTTCTATTGCTGACATTTCCATGGAGATTTTAAGCCCCCCTGAACCAAGTGCAGAGGCGACGGCAACTTTAGCATATCTTTCCCATGAAGCAAAGGGAAGCACAGCCTAATCAGAATAATTTTATAGCTCAACTCAAGTATTTTCACAAAATGCCTTAGGTGTTGTTATCACATTAGGAAAAGCTATCTGAGTGACACAAGATCAAGCACATCAAGTTCTTCCAGAAATAAAGTCTGCATACAGGAACATTACAGAAATCAATTTTTAAATATAGGTGCCAAGGATATCCGCACATTACATCTGGGATATCCTTCATAAAAGATGCTGACTGTGTATTTAGGGATGCATATTCTGTCCCAAAGACTTCTAATTCACAAAGCACTTAAGTGGGTGGACTTGGCTTTAAGCCTGCAATTATAGTCAATTGGGGTATTTCACCTTTTAAAATCATGAGTATTCCCAGTTTAAAAATTTGGAGATTAGGCACTTTTCAATTTCAATTTCATAATTTCTTATTTAAGGTATTTGCAGCCCACTTTTCAGTTTAAAACAAAGCTCTCAGTTAATATCAAACTAATAATTTCAACCTTAAAATAACAATTAGTTAGCAATTTAGTTATCAATGGTCTTACAGTCTGATGTTCACATGATGCCTGCAAAACAGGTCAAATATAATAAGAACTGGTCTATTCGGGTCTATAGCAGAGCTGGACTGAAAGGTTTTGTATTTCATAAGTTGCTGAGTGTCCAAATGTTGGTGTAAAAATGCAACCATTTGAAGTTTGAAACCAGCATTTGACATACAAATGTTGTCTTTTCTATTGGTGAAATCAGTGATATCAATGATTACAGCTAAGGCTGCAAATCCTATGACCCTTGAAAGGGTATCCCAGGGGCCTTTGGGTGTTTCATTTCTTTTCTTTTTTATAATTTCTTTTATTCATTTTACATATACATTTTAACTTTAACCATTTCAAAACATTAAAATAAAAGGTTATTTCAAACCTTCGGACCTCCCTCTCCCCCTCCATGGGTTATATACCGGTATATATGTATATTCTGCATCTTTTACTATTATCTATCTGTTATATTTCCATAGTTACCATGGTTCATTTCACATTACAAGTGTCATTGTATCCCTGCCAATGATTTTAACTGTTTACAGTGGTCTTTTAAATATGTTAAAAATTTATTCCAGTCTTTTAGAAATACTTGATCTTCCTGGTTTCTGATCTTTCCCGTCAGTCTCGCCATCTCTGCATACTTCATCAGTTTAATCTGCCATTCTTCTCTGGTCAGCACTTCTCCCTCCTTCCATCCATTGGGTGTTTCAGGTCCCCCTCTCTGAGGATGGTCTGACATCAGAAAGGGATATCCAAGACTACTTCCTACCACCATGGAAACCTCTGCAGCCTTGACCTTCCTGATGTCAGAGTTCCAACACTGCTAAAGACAAAGGGGCAGAATGTGTCATGACCCCAGAATCAAGCAGTGACCAGGATACTGAGACAGAGTCTACAGGGTCACCCACTAAGGAGGCAGACCACGTTTCTGGCCCCAAGCCTAAAACTTATGGGACCACTGAACCAGAAACTGGCAGGAAGGAGCCCACTGAGCCACATCCCAAAGCACCATGGCCTTCAGAATTAGAGCTAGGACCTTCAGGGCTGCCGTCGCCTGTGCCTCTCACAGTACCTCACCAGTCCAACAGCACAAAGAGCACACTGGGCTGCAGGCCATGGAGCTTAGGAGAACTGCTTACCTTCTGGTCAGAAGGCTGGCTCTTTAAAAAATTCTAGACTTCTAAAAAGGGACAGAGGTGGATTGGAGGCAGACACTCAAAAGACTTAAGTTCACTTGTTGGAACAAGTTTCTCACTAGGAGCTCTCCTTAGTGCTGAAACAACTAAATTGCCTTGCCCTGTGGGCTCCTTTGGGAGACCAGCACATGATGTGTTGAGGGTGGATCAGGAATGTATTGGAGTGGATTTAAAGGAGGAATAAATCTACAGGGTCCACAACTTTCTCAGTCACTCAATGCCCCTCCCAAAAATCTATATGGGAGTACATAATATTGAACACAATACTGAATCATACCGAACGCAATCAGTACAATATATTTTTTTTATGTTGCTCAGAAGTAAGCCCTTCTGTGTTTAGCAAGGCTTACTCTCAGGTAAATTAGTTTAGGATATCCAGAGGGTGGGACTTAAATGTGGTGACCTCCAGATGTTGAATGACAACTCTCATTATGCCCAGCCAACACAGCCAAGGGTTAATGGGAGTTGGAATTCAACAACATCTGAAGGATACCACACAAGTTATGCCATTGTCTAGTTCAGTGTTCTTCAACTTTGAGTCCAAATGTTGTTGTACTACAATTCCCACCATCCCTTCCCTATATGTTCCTGTATCCTTGCTTGGGCTTTGGGCTTGTCCCTCAGTCCTGCCTCCTGGCTTTGTTCTCAACTTGTTCTTTGGGCTTTTGGTTCCCAGTTGGTGACTCATCCCAGTCCGGACAGTGGAACAGCAGCAAAAGAAGCAGTGCTGTGGTGAGCTGCTCACATAGCAGTTTTTATGTTTGTTTATTTGTTACATTTCTAACCCCTCTGTTCTACCCAAACGAGCTCAGGGTGGCACCAAAGGAGCACTGCTTTAAAGTTTGCATTTCCTTAACTGTTTTGATTAATGGTGTTGGAACTGGAAGCAAGTAGAAAGCTGCTCAAGTTGCCCATGACCTTGAATGAGTTGGAAATAGCAGTAAAGTACAAACAGAGAGATATGCACAAGGAAAGGCTGGCTGACATCTCACTTCTCTATTGGAAATTACCTTCAGGTGCTGATTTGGACTACAGAATGAGGCATTTTCCCAACAAGAACCACTTCCTATCTTCATTCAGTTCCCATCCACATTACTAAAGTGGAACTGAAGTCGTGACAACCCTTTTAAGGGTTGTTGAAGAACACAAGTAAGAAAGACTCAGGATGACTTCAGCAAGGCAGCAATCACGTCCATCCAAAACAATCACATAGAGCAGTACAATTTAGGAAGTGTTTACCATTCCAGACCAAGTGTGCATGGGCCAGGGTTTTTTGGCTGCTGCTAGCAACAATTTAGTCACACAAAGGTGTTTGTGGTTCATCTCGAAGGGCAAGGTGGAACGTAAAGGATGCTGACACAATATTCACACAAACGCTATGCTATAGAACAAAAGAACATTACCCTCTCCCCGCAAGACCTGAGTGATCAAGCAAGTATATAAAACATTAGGCGATCCCTGAAGCTTTCAGTCACTAAATCCATTTGAAAACTGTTATGAATCAAGCAACAAGTTGAGACAACAGATCTTTAGAAAGCCTTCCAGGCTCATTGTGCAACGTTTCTGTCCCTTTTTGCTATTCAGCATCGTTTTAGGTTTTCTACTTTTATTGTTTGCTACTCTTTCTTTACTGCTTATCATTTTATTATGGCTTTCTTTTTATTTTAATTCCTTGTTTTATATTGTTGGGTCCTTACAGGTGCATTGGTGGGGTGTAAATGTTTTAAATCAGGAAATCTGCCTAGAAATTGTCCATATTCTGCACGGACCGGACATCTACATGGCTGTTTCCCCTAAAAGAACAGCTACTCTGATTTTATTTGGCACTAAATCTTCCACTCCAGTTTCAGAAGATTTTTTTTAAAAAATGAAATAGTCACATTCTCTGCAAGAATCTACAAGCTAACATGAAATATTTAATAAATCATTTAATATAAAAATTATTTTTAAAATATTAAACATTTTGAATATTAAATGCAATATAACAATACCAGCAAGAACACATTGTCGCATAAAAAACAACACCAGTATAATCTCTAAAGTAACTGGGGCTACACATTTTGGAAAACTCTTTATATACTTAAATATACATATATATCTTCCAGTATCCATACCTAAGCAATGATATGCAATATGTTGTTGTTGTTTTTCTCCCTCTCACGTTTCCTTCTTTTTTACTAGAAGGAACAAATAAGCCCATTAACCAACCAAGTAGTCTTATGAACCTTTAAAATGAATTCACGGGAGGGGGGGACCCTGTTAAATGCCAGCAGATTACTCAGAAGGTAAACCAAAGATCTAGCATGAAACCTGCATTTCTTTGACACTACTTCTGTGACTCTCAGGGTGTTTCCAGATGGGGCTTTCATACTGCAAACAGGTCACTAGCAACAGAGTATTTCATTTTGGTTTTTTTTAATTATCAGGATTTCCCCAGAAAGGGTATTGTCTGAATTTTGAAATTTTTCATTAGGTCAACCTGTTCTTAACTTCCGGCTTTTTATCAATAGTTTTAATGTATATTTTATATTTTATGTAAATCACTTGCATTATTTATGATTAAGTGGTGTACAGCTTCTGTTAAATAAATAAATAAAAATTAAATGGGGACTGGCATTTCCCCCCCCCCCCGACAATTTCATGTGACACTACAAAAACACTTGTACTTATGTGGATCACTGATCCCTCCCCCCCATTAAAAAATACCCAATCTGCAAGCACACACACACACCAATCCTGTCTGCTTGGCTGCAGTGAGAAACAGATTATATGGACCTTTGATCTGATCCAGCATGGAATCATTTATACCAGAAATGGGGAACCTGTGGCGCTTCAAATGTAGGTCCCATCCCTTGCCACAGCTCCTCCCAATCTCCCTTACCTTACAGGCCATTCAGGCTGGGGCTGATGGGAATTGGAGTCCACCAACATCTCAAGGGGATTGTTCTAGAATCTAGATAATACTTGGGGTCCTTTCCAACTCTACAATTCTACGATTCTATGATTTGTTTCCCTTTCCTGGTTTATGCCATAAACTTTAACTACAATTACTTGCTCTACTTCAGCGCAACACTTACCCAATTCTTCACGAGGAAGGGCACTGACATGGAAATTCTTAGCCAGAAAACTATTATGCCATTATATGATATGCTTCTAAATATCAGTTACTGGGGTTCACAAGCAGGAGAGTACTATTGTGTTCAGGTCCTGCTTGTGGGATTCCCATAAGCATCTGGTTGGCCACAAAATGCTGGACTAGACAGGCCTTTGATCTGGACATTATTATGTTCTTAAGCCGTTTGCTTTGAGCCCCGGTGTTCGCTGTGAGGAAAACAAATTCACCGAATTCTCTGCAAGGGGATAGGATGGGCCTCTGCTCCCTTACCACCACTGCCCTGTGCTTGACAGACCACACTAACCATGTCCTTTTGTGGCATTGCCATGTCACATCAGGCCAGCAAACAGCTGCTCCCTTTGGGAAATGGCTTCCACTTTGGGGATGAAGGGCTGTAGCTCAGTGGTAGACAATCTACTTTCCATGCAGAAGGTTCTAGGGTTCCGCCTCTGACAACTACAGGTAGGGCTGAGAAAGGCCCTCTTCTGAAACTCAGAAGGGCTACTACCAGTGAGTGTAGACATCACTGAAGTTAGGCAGACCAAGAGTTTGACCCATTATACGGAAGCTTTCTATAGTATCCCAATGTTATTGACACAAAAGCAGTGATAGGCTTGTGAGTCACAGCATTGGAGCTAAGCCCCGGAGAGATTGCCCCACTTTTTAAAGCATTCAAGGAGGTTTACAATTTCATGACCCAACTGCCTCAAAAAATGGAGACGCAAAAGAGCCCCAAGTCAAATAAGAAGGCATTGATCGAAGACTGCAAAATGGCGGAGCTTTAAGGGCTGCTGAACTTCCCATACAATCAGTGCAGAGGGGTGAGTCTCCCTTTAGCAGTATAGCTATTTTGGTAATATCTAATGCTGTTGCTATCTAATATATCAGGTAATGTGTTTTGGACCACAACTCCCATCAGTCCCAGGCAGCACGACTGTGCTAGCTGAATCTGGTGGAAGGCATAGCTGGAAACATCTGGAAAACCCTGGGTTGAGGATGGCTGTATTCATCATCATAGTCTGGTTAGCATTGAACAACATCACATTCTTCCCTTAAGAAAAGACTCAGTGCTAGATCTCTGGGGCAAATCTTCACCAAACATATAGCACCACCATATGCATGTTTATTTGTAAGTGTCCTTCTGAGTTCAGTGGGGTGTGCTCCACAGTGAGTGTATATAGGATTACAGCCGTAATGAAAACACAGCTCTACCCTACAACAGGCCCCTTACCTGGAGTTTGTGTATCATATGAACAATTCATACTCATATTTTAAACACCTTCATTGCATCATCTCCCATAAATTCAGCCTTTTCTATTAAGTTACATTTTTACTGCACCTCAGCTTCTTAACATGCAATCGGTAGCTGAAAAATACCTTTTACAAGATCCTGGTATGGCACACTTAATGACTGAGCCTACAAAATCATGACTTGAAGCCTTTATAATGCAATCCTATACATCATAGGATTGAGTCCTGTTGAGTTTAATAGGGTATACTGCTAGGCTAATGGAATGCAGCCTTAAAACTCAAATTTCCTTGAGAGAAATATTACCATTGATCAAAGGTATTGCCTTTTTTTAAAGACAAACACAACCGTTTGCAATTGTTTTTGTACATAACAGAGTTCCAAAAATCCCTGCTTACGATGCAGTTCAGCAGGTTCACTGGTATGGTACACTCTCAAGAATGAAGACACATGAGAGGTGAAGAATTAATGTGAAATATTGTTCCCATATTATATCCTCTGCTTTATCACAGAAGTAGTAGGGATCAAAAGACCATTCAGTTCTTCACATGTTAGCCACAAGAAAAGAGCAGATGCGCTCCCATCAGATGTCAAAGAAATAAACAACTATCTGACTTTTAGAAGGCATCTGAAGGCAGCCCTTTTTAGGGAAGTTTTTAATGTTTGAAGTTTTATTCTGTTTTTAATGCTCCATTGAAAGCCACCCAGAGTGACTGGGGAAACACAGTTACAGATAGATAGCCGTGTTGGTCTGCCATAGTCAAAACAAAATAAATTCCTTCCAGTAGCACCTTAAAGACCAACTAAGTTAGTTCTTGGTATGAGCTTTCGTGTGCATGCACACTTCTTCAGATACACAGACAGATGGGTGGGGTATAAATATTATTATTATTATTATTATTATTATTATTATTATTATTATTATTATTGTATTTCCCAGATGTTGTGAGCAGGTGAATCAAGGCATACTACAATTCTAGGCCAGGCAACCCTACCCCTGCTCATTCCAGATATATTCACAATGCACACATATACACACTTGACCCATGGTTAGGTTTCTACTATAACCAAAATATAGCAAGCCAGTTCCTGAGCCTGTGTAACAGCTACCTACTACTAGACTCCCAAAAGGAACTAGGGAATTAAATTCCATGCCTCCAAAACTTTTCTACTTTCCCACTATTTGGGGCACAACAAAGCAAGAACAACAAGAACAACAACTTGTGGTTTCAGAGCAGTGAAACAGTTATAAGATTTAGATTTTTCTAGAACAGATGTTTGCAGTACTAAAGGACACTGGTGCTGCTATGGGGGCAAGCAATCCCTTATAAAGAATGCAGATGTAATTAGTGATAGAGGAGAAATTCAATTAAGTTTCCATTTAAAGCCAAATGTATCAAATTCACACTTAAAAAAAAATAATGTGAACCAAAGCACAGCTATCCTTCAAAATTCGCACTTATCCGAACGTTGTGATGAAGTTCTCCAACTAGCCGGTGTTTACAAAAATGTACGTATTAGGAGAGAGTGTGCACAAAAATGAAGCTCTTAGTGAAAATAGCATGTAAAAATGCATTATATTAGAAAAAAGTATGCAATAGTAAAAACTGCATATAAAAATATGTCTATTAGGAGAAATTCACACTAAAATGCAGATGAATTTTCATGTGAATTCTTTTTTTATTAAAAAAAATAATCACAACTTGCTGCAAATGTAGAAAACTGAATTTAAGACAGGGAACCTGAGAAACTGAGAGAAGAACCGAAATTGACAGATCCTTTCATCTCTGGTCATAACATTCTGTAATCAAGATGCTCATTCTGTTTTATGTGGTTGGGGGATAGGAATAATCCTTTAAAATAAGAGAATCTGGCAATGTTAAAGTACACCGAGAAACTTTTAACAGTTCCCTTTCTGCTGAAATTATCCATCTTCCTGTCTCTTAGATCTCTGATGGCTTGCTTCAGTAAATGGAAAACTGGAGCGTAGTCCAGCCCAAAGCAGCATTTTCCTGTGATATCTCCTGAATTTATTAAAGTTTCACATTGTTACCTTCAGTACATTGGGAAGTTTAACTTACCAGCTGCTGACACTGCTCTGGTGGCCCAAGTTCTGTACCTGCCTCCTAATTGGCAGCTTCTGTCGCTTCTTGAGTAGGGAACTGTGGTTGATTTAGAAAATAAGGAGGGACAGTGTTTCAAATGACTTAAGAAAGAGAACAGGAACAATCACTTCGTTCTGGGGTTGTTGGTTTTTTTTCCATTTTCTTCTCTCAGATGAGTTCTGTACCTTCAGAAAGAAGGAAGGAAGGGAGGGGAGAGGAAGTCAACAGCCCTTTAGCTTTCCTGCAAAAAAAATAAGGAAACGGCAGATAGCCATCTCATTTTCTCTCAAACAAAATGGTTGGAAAAATAAATATCACTAAACCAAAAGAAATTCCTCAAGTATTATATCTTTATGATGGATTTCGTAGGGTGTAATTTATAACTCGATGGGTGGAATGCGATCAAAACAAACACAATGTTCCAAAACGTAGAGCCTTGCCTTTGGGGAATAAGATGCCCATATCTAGAAGCATTTTAACAGCCCTAGCCAGAAGAATATACAGGCAGGGAAAATATACAAGGCAATTCAAAGACGGGGGAAAGATCTCGGTGTACACAAATAAAACTAATAGCCTCAATAGTACATTTATTAAAGAATAAATGTACATAAAGAAAGAAAATGGGTTCAGGCGTTTTGTGTGCTTTTGATGAGGTGATAATATAAATCTGAAGTGTAATCATAAGCATGTTTATTCAGAAAAAGGCATATATATATATATATATATATATATATATATATATATGAGAGAAAATTGCTGCTTGCCACGAGCACTATCCCAAAGATCATTTATTGCAATAGTGATCATTGTGCTCTTGCCAGGAGGGGCAGATCTTTTGCCCCTGTGTAAAAGGGATGGTTACTACAGGAGTTCTTCTGACACATGAACATGGCTTGAGCAAAGATAGGAATTATTTGTGACACCTCTCATAGCATGTGTGGCTGATCATTCCTTTCTGTTTTGAGCCTGAATCAGTTGCTGCCACAGGAGTAGCCAAACTAAGCCTCCTGGTGTATATTTTGCTCTAGGACAGGGGTAGGCAACCTAAGGGCTGGGGGCCCAATCGCCTTCTCAATCCAGCCCACGGACGGTCCAGGAATCAGCGTGTTTTTACATGAGTAGAATATGTCCTTTTATTTAAAATGCATCTCTGGGATATTTGTGGGACATAGGAATTTGTACATATTTTTTTTCAAAATACAATCCGGCCCACCACATGGTCTGAGGGATGGTGGACCGGCCCACAGCTGAAAAAGGTTGCTGACCCCTGCTCTAGGATGCTTAGTTTGGTGAGAATCAGAGTATACAATTCCACAGTTAATGCTAAATAGATTACTTCTGGTCGGTGCTTTTGGGGAGGGTACGCATACCCCTAAACATTTTGTGAATCTTTGTACTTTTGTCCATTTACTGTATTTATTTTTCCTGATTTGAACTATAAAATGGTGATTTTTCTTGACTCAAAATGAGAGTACCCCTAAACATATTTTTTTAGGGGGGGAAAGCGCTGCTTCTGGTAAATGAGCCATCATAGCCACTAGAAGGCCATGAAAATTCGTGTGCTGGGCTTTGTAGACTCGTCTACCCATGTACTCTCTGAAACCAAATGGGTGCACTGGTTGCCAGATGTGACTTTTTTCCAGCTCTCCTACCCCACTATTCCCCTCCTCCGCAGATCTGTCTCTCCCTATCCCAACCATTAGTCAGCATTTTGTGGCTACTGAACACCCTCAATCCCATTGGGCTGTTTGGGGGATTCACCCACTAAGGGGGATTCATATACATACTTCTGGAGTTCCCCTAGGCCTGCTGACATCTCTCCTCTGTGGGTGAATGACATAAGCAATGACACTCAAACTTAAGCATTAGAAATAGCATGAATTTTGTTTCTTCTGGTTTTGTTTTCTAATGGAGGAATCACACAATCGCCAATCACTTCAGCATGGAGTGATTCAGCCCAGGATCAGTTTTACTATGTGATAAGGCCTATGCTTCTCCATTAGAAAACATATCTGAAGGTGGTCAGGAGGACCACTGGTATCTACAAGAAAATGAAACCATTAGAATCTTCCCCCTTCTCCAGTCATTTTCATGGATGAAAATGTGTTGCATTCCCACTGCTCTAAAGAAAGGCTCTTTTATATGCATGTGGCGTAGCAAATGAACACATGCCAAGCTTCAAAGTAGTTATCAGCATCAGGAGTTGAAAAGGGGCATCAGCCAGAATAATTACGTAGGTGAAAACAAGAGCAGAGTCCTTCAGTCTGTAGCATTTCCTCAAAACACACAAAAGAAAAGAAGTTAAAAGAGGATCGTTTTGAAGCATAGTTTGCTTAGACTAGCTTTGTTTAATGGAAGAGCATTTTGTTGAAGCTCACAGTAAGGGTGAGTGTGTGTAGAATTCGTTCCCGTAAACAGATCAGATGGGTTTGGGAAATATTAGCAATGGCTGTATTTCTTGCCATTCGTTACTATGAATACAGTGGACAAATATAAAGAGCATTTCAGATAGGTCTAATATTAATACATAGTAGGGGAAATTAATGCACACTGATTTATCCTTCCATCACCTGTTTAACTGACAGTGCACCTCCATGTCCCTTGTAAAAATAGGGTGTAGAAATATGTATTGGTTGGGATAACCAGTTTAATAGTATTACCATGCCAGAGAAACATATATGTCTGTGAGAGCTTGCAAAAGCACAGGGCTTTCAGAAAACAAGCATATCAGGGAGGATATCAGTATTCCTCTCCTCCCCCATGTTTTCTATAGGCAGACAGGGATTGTGGCTGTATCACAATATCACAGGCATCTTCTCAGATCAGCCAAAAGGGGGAGCTTCTCGTGGAAATTTAAAACAGAAGCAGGAAATGTCCCTTTTGTGATTTGTTGGATCATACTGAAGGGGGCATTAAAGCTATGGTTTTCCCAGTAGTGATGTATGGAAGTGAGAGCTGGACCATAAAGAAGGCTGATCACCAAAGAATTGATGCTTTTGAATTATGGTGCTAGAGGAGACTCTTGAGAGTCCCGTGGACTGCAAGAAGATCAAACGTATCCATTCTTAAGGAAATCAGCCCTGAGTGCTCACTGGAAGGACAGATCGTGAAGCTGAGGCTCCAATACTTTGGCCACCTCATGAGAAGAGAAGACTCCCTGGAAAAGACCCTGATGCTGGGAAAGATTGAGGGCACGGGGAGAAGGGGATGACAGAGGACGAGATGGTTGGACAGTGTTCTCGAAACTACAAACATGAGTTTGACAAAGCTGCGGGAGGCAGTGGAAGACAGGAGTGCCTGGCGTGCTCTGGTCCACGGGGTCACAAAGAGTTGGACACGACTAAATGACTAAACAACAACAACAACTGAAGGGGGCAACCTGCCCTTGAAGTTGATTTGGAGTTATGACCGTCTGTGGTCTGTGATCTGACTGGCTGGAATCCTCCATGTGGGCAGTCTAGGAAAGAGCCCTCAGCCAGTTGCCAGTCTCCCCTTCTCGAGTAAAGCCTTAAACTGCTCAGGACCACAATACCTCAAGGGCCGTCTCTCCCCAAACAACCTGACTAGGACCCTGTGATCGTCATCTGAGGCCCTCCTTTGTGTGCCTCCTCCACAAGTGATCTGGAGGGTGGCAACACAAAAACAAAGCTTTTCTGTGGCGGTTCCTCACTTGTGGAACGCTCTCCCCAGTGAGGCTCATCTGACACCTTTGTTACTTATCTTTTGGCACCAGGCAAAAACATTCCTCTTCTCTCAGGCCTTTGGCAAATTGAACAATCTGTGGCCTTTTAAACTATGTGTGGGGTATTGTTTTTGTTTGCTATTATGGTATTTATTTATTTTTTATGTTGTAAACCACCCTTTGATCTTCGAATGAAGGGTGGTACAGAAATAATAATAATAATAATAATAATAATAATAATAATAATAATAATAATAATAATAGACTTCAGTGACATCATGATATAGTTGTGACTGATTGGCTAAATACAGTAGTATCATGGATGATGGGGACGCGGGTGGCGCTGTGGGTTAAACCACAGAGCCTAGGACTTGCCAATCAGAAGGTCGGCGGTTCGAATCCCCACGTCGGGGTGAGCTCCCGTTGCTCGGTCCCTGCTCCTGCCAACCTAGCAGTTCGAAAGCACGTCAAAGTGCAAGTAGATAAATAGGTACCGCTCTGGTGGGAAGGTAAATGGCGTTTCCATGCACTGCTCTGGTTTGCCAGAAGTGGCTTAGTCATGCTGGCCACATGACCCGGAAGCTGTACACTGGCTCCCTCGGCCAGTAAAGCGAGATGAGCGCCACAACCCCAGAGTCGGTCACAACTGGACCTAATGGTCAGGGGTCCCTTTACCTTTACTTTATCATGGATGATGAGATCATCAGACAAGGCATGATTAGCGTAGCCCTTGCAGAAAATGATTGATCACGCAGATCAGCTGTTTGGCAAGGAGAGGAAGCAGAAGGGAGCAAATTGTCAATGTTCTGAAAGCCTAAGCGAGTAGATTGGGAAGCAAAACACACATTTCAACCGTCATTTACCTCATCCAGGTAGGGAACAGATGCTCAGGAGGCTGCTTCCATATCCCTTTCCCCACACATTGCTTCTTAGCTAAAACAAGTTATCTTGCTCATTTCCATGAACGCAGGGCACTGAATAAACACACTAGCTCTTTTTCAAAATTCTGTTGCAAAAAAAGCCAGCATTCTGACTCCTACGGTGAGTCATAAATCATAATGTGCAATAAATTATTTTAATTCTACTGGGATGCAAACACTAAGAATGAGGCATTGTGGGCTGTGTGCAAGAACTGCGCACAAAGCTCTGGCTCCAAAAACCAGTGCACTGGGAAGTGCTCAATATTTAATTACCCTTCACAAGAAGGGAAGCGCAGAGGAAGGTGAGGCAGAAAATATGCTGAGGAATAAGAAAGGAAGGAGGGGGTCATATATCATGTAACCTGAAGAGCAGTGGGCAAATCTGTCAGAGAGATCAGGCTCGCAGCAGTTCCGCTAGGTCAGCTTGCAATTTTGAGCATGTGGGAGGGCAAATAGGAAGCAAGACCTAATCAGGGCTCTTGAGCCTTGAGTCTAAATTTAATTGGCCCTGCTACGGAGTGAGAAAACACCCCCAACAAAACAAAACAAAAACCGGACTAATTACAGGATAGTAGATCAGTCAATTATAGTGCATTTTATTATAAGCACTTTATTAAACAGTAGTGATACAAATGTACTTTAAAATGTAACATGTTGCAATAATAATAATAATAATAATAATAATAATAATAATAATAATAATTTATTATTTATACCCTGCTCATCTGGCTGGGTTGCCTCAGTCATTCTGGACGGCTTCCAACACATATAAAAGCATAATAAAACATCAAACATTAAAAACTTTGCAATACAGGGCTGCCTTCAGGTGTCTTCTAAAAGTCGGATAGATGTTTATTTCCTTGACATCTGACGGGAGGGCGTTCCACAAGGTGGGTGCCACTGCCAAGAAGGCCCTCTGCCTGGTTCCCCATAATTTCGCCTCTCGCAGTGACGGAACTGCCAAAAGGCCCTTGGAGCTGGTTCTCAGTGTCTGGGCTGAATGATTACACCATAACTGTAATGCAAAAT
The DNA here is from genome assembly GCF_964234715.1 of Podarcis melisellensis. NCBI lineage: Eukaryota > Metazoa > Chordata > Lepidosauria > Squamata > Lacertidae > Podarcis > Podarcis melisellensis. Next base: position 33,576,854 of record NC_138543.1, read on the forward strand.
ATGTCAAAATCATAAATACATTAGGAAGGTGACATTGGCTTCTAGTGATGTCCTAGTTGATGACGAGCAATGCTTAGAACAGAGAACTGGGATAGGGGGTCATAACATACACACAGCTGTCATTTACCTGTGAAGTTCCTCATCCAGGTAGGGATGCTCACCCCAAAGCCTGCCTCCATATGCCCATTAGGCCTATTATGAGTCAGAGATACTTATCCCAACAGGATAGATAAGTCATCAGAGGGATCAAAGCTTTGACAGGTCTCCTTGGATATTCCACAATGAGATACTGCTATGCCTACCAAAAGAGACATTTCAATAAAACCAAAACAGTGCATAAACTCCTTTTTTAAAAGTCCTAATGAAAATCCACCAGCATTTTAGTGAGAAGTACTCCTACTAGACAGGGACGCGGGTGGCGCTGTGGGTTAAACCACAGAGCCTAGGACTTGCCGATCGGAAGGTTGGCGGTTCGAATCCCCGCGATGGGGTGAGTTCCCGTTGCTCGGTCCCTGCTCCTGTCAACCTAGCAGTTCGAAAGCACGTCAAAGTGCAAGTAGATAAATAGGTACCACTCCGGCGGGAAGGTAGGTGCTGCTCTGGCTTAGGTATGCTGGCCACATGACCCGGAAGCTGTATGCTGGCTCCCTCGTCCAATAAAGTGAGATGAGCGCCGCAACCCCAGAGTCGGTCACAACTGGACCTAATGGCCAGGGGTCCCTTTACCTTTACCTTTTACTCCTGCTAGACACATTGCAAAATTTGGAAAACTGCAAAATTCGAAGAATGGCTGTGTTTCAGTTTGCATATTGTTTCAGAAGGTGTGAATTAAGTACGTGTACCTTTAAATATGAACCGAATCAAAACCCATACTCAAGAATCTTCTCCTGAATCTTCTTCTTCAGAGAGAATGACTATCAAACCAGCTTAAGGCTGTGGTGTAAGTAGGGCTATAACTGGACCATAATTTTGCTGTTAGGCTGACCTATCACAGTCACTACCAATGAGAACACCACACTGGCACATGCTCTGGGAAATGCAAATGGAACTTGAGCTATTTGCACTTTCTGAGAGGCTCAACATAGTGTCTTGCATCCTAATGGACTTATGCCAGACATCCATTTACTTAAACCTAGACTCTGGAGGTATGTGGAGGGTTGGGGCTAAGCTTGTTATGGATGCATCTTACAAAAACCCTTCACACTTTCAAGGAGAGGAGGCAGACAGCCGATGGAGACGTATATTTATGGTTCCTTTCATGCAGAATCTTCAGACTATGATTTTATTTTATTTTTTTTACAGGGAGGAGGCAGACAGTTCATTGCAGTCTGCACCGAAGGATTCTCATCTCAGGGGCCTAAGGAATAGAATTATGCATTAGCAACACTTCACAATGCTGTACTGGGGAGGCAGAAGTGAAAAGTTAACATTCATTCTGAAAGTGCAGGAGAAAATATAGGTCAGCCCAGCAGAGCGTAAATAACCAGGCTGGAATCTGAGTAAGACTTAGCCACATATACTTTCCCAAAAGCACCACTGGATCGCTGACTCCTGCATCCTTTCCCATGTAGGTTTTGGTATTCCCCATATTTGTAATTTTCATTCAGATTTATAGCCTACACTGGCTGGGTGTGTTTGATTTAAAAGTAGAGCGCTTCTGCTTTGCATTCCATATTAGTAACAGAGAGAAGTGAGTCGTCCAAGAATAAGAAGTGCCCTTAGCATTATTTGCAGAAATGACGGTAGCATCTCATATAAGAAGAAAGCGCTTCCCAAGGTTGATCATATGAGGTCACCATGTGTTAATTCAATGACAGAGTGCCATCTATTGACTTTAAGCTTAGCCAACACCTGGAAGAATCCTACAAAGAGCATCATCCTAATAAAATCTCAGTTTGCGATAATAAAGAAGTCCTAAAGGTTGCTCATGATTGTTGCTCATGGAGCAATCCAAACTATAAGGAGCAAGAGCATTTCATGCTGGTGTTAATTATGCTGGTGTAATTTACTCCATTCCAAAGCCCTTTCAGGAACGAACCCAAGCTCAAGTCTAGCAGAGGGAAAACAGGTCTTGAAAACAGGGCTCGATTTACACCACCTATTTTGCTGGTTTACTAGGTCATGTGATAAATAGAGCTGAATAGAATTTGGAACAGTGGTAAGTCTCTCACTTGAGCCCCTCCTCTCCCCCAGAACATCCCCTTTTCATGATTTACCCTGACCTTAGCTCAGCCAGGGCTCAACTGGCTGAGTTCCAATGTGACCTGACATTGTTGTTGTTGTTTAGTCATTTAGTCGTGTCCGACTCTTCGTGACCCCATGGACCAGAGCACGCCAGGCATATTCATCCCAAATAATGAAGCACATTGCCTCTGTCCATCTAGTGTAATCCTTCTAGTGCAGCGCACCGATGAAACATGAAGTCATGATGTTATGTCGTGAGTGCCATTGGGCACCCATAATCTGGAGCCCAAGTCAGCACCCCTGATACCACCCAAATAAAGGATGGCATCTGATGGCCCTCTAGTATTAGCTGACATTAGGCCAGAAGGACAATGGGCTGTGTTGAGAATGTCTCACTTGGAACTGCCTTCATTCTGACCAATGTCCAACAGCTGTCTGGGCTAAAGGAGCTGCGTGATTCCTATGCAAACCCCCAAAGATGAAGACTGGGAATGCCCACGAACCAGGCAGAGGGCCTTCTCAGTAGTGGCACCCACCCTGTGGAATGCCCACCCATCAGATGCTAAGGAGAAGAGTAACTGGATAACATTTAAGAAACATCTGAAGGCAGCCCTGTATAGAGAAGCTTTTAACAATTAATGTTTTACTATGTTTTTATATGTGCAGGAAGCCGCCCAGAGTGGCTGGAGCAACACAGTCAGATGAGCAGGCTACAAATAAATCATCACCACCACCACCATCATCATCATCATCATCCATTGGATCATGGGGAAAGGTAGGAGTAAGGCAGTCTCAGGGCTGCTGGTGGTTGCATGTGTGCACCTAAAGGGAACTGGCTTCCTGGCAAATGTACCATTTTTCTAGCCAAGGCTCCATAACTTGTTTCAGGGGTCTAACACAGACAACACAGATCTCCCAGCTAAGTTAGCCACTTTGAGCTTTTTATGAGGAAAGGTGGGGGTACAAATGTTTTAAAGAAATAAAACGTTGAGCATGAAGTTAGTTGCAGGCATCCGTGAATGTTGCAGCTTCAAAGCTAGGAATTCCTCAGCTGTGAAACAGCCTTTAAACTGTTGAGTTTGGGCATAGTTTGCCTTTTCTTTCAACAGAGTTCTACATGCTAATTGAAACAAGAGCGACAGCCCTGTTTATCGCACTTATCAAGCATTCTTTCTTCCTGCTCCCCAGTGAGTTCATGGTGTCAGTGGTTATCTAAACGTGACACCTAGTGTTCAGCTGTGGAGGCAGTAATTAAAAAGAAATCCTTGGGAAAGTTCAATGCACTGCACTTCAAATCATTTCCAAAACGTGGTATCGTGATAAGGTTATCTTGACTACAATGCAAGTTTAATTTTCTGTTCTCCCACGGAGGGGATGTCATGAAATGACTTCTTTCTTAAAGTAGGAAACAAAATGAAGGAAACAAATGTGACAAGGCAGAAGACCATTGCAGATTTTTAAAGTTTGCAACCAACGAAATCCTCAATAAAATAATAATAATAGAGTGGTAACTCGGGTTACATACGCTTCAGGTTACATACACTTCAGGTTACAGACTCTGCTAACCCAGAAATATTACCTTGGGTTAAGAACTTTGCTTCAGGATGAGAACAGAAATTGTGGCATGGCAGCAGCGGGAGGCCCCATTAGCTAAAGTGGTGGTTCAGGTTAAGAACAGTTTCAGGTTAAGAACAGACCTCCGGAATGAATTAAGTACTTAACCCGAGGTATCACTGTAATTACAAATTGAGAGGGGCAGGGCATCTTCTCAGGTGCCAAGGAGGTATGAGACATCTACCCATTCCAGGCTTTCTCACCTCTTTCAAGATTCCCTCTGAGGCTGCTAAGCCATTAGGAGGAGCCTGCAAGGCTGCAGCATCTCACCAGCGCTTTCTTCGCCCAGCTGCATCCCCCTTCCCTCTAAATGCCAGCCAGGCTACTGGTGCATAAGTGGCTGGTGTGGCAGCTTCTTCCTCCATATCTGTCCTCCCAGAGAGGGGCTTAAGCATGTCTTTGGACAGCTGTCTAGCAGCCCTGGGTGAGCAGAGGATTCATTGAGCTCTGTGTGTGCTAAGATAATTTAAATATTAACAGTTGCATTTTCAGTAGCCTGGCGCTGCTTCCCAAACACCTCCTGTGCCTTTGCTGGAGGAATGAGATTAAAAAACCTAAATAAATAATAGAGCTTTCTATATTTACACATCAGTGAGCTGGTGGCCCTATCGGAGTTCCCACCCCGTGCTGAGCAGTGGCAGAGGCTCAAGAAGGAGCAGTGACTGTGCTAATGCCCTGGAATGGGAAGAGGATCGCTTGCGGACTTCTTTGACTCCTCTCTCCAGGAATGAATCCCGGCCACGCAGCCAAATAATCTCAGGCATACAGAATTAAGGCTTAACTCTGGGGACTCCCGGCTTACATAAGCGATTGCTTTAGGGAAACAAAGATTTTAAATCGGAAAGCCAGCTGCATAGCAAGGACAACTGCTTCTTCATCAGAGAAGCCTCTTTCATCGGGGCTATTAATATACGCAGCTTCAAATGTGTCACACAGGAACCTGGGTTCGTTCAAGTGCTCCTACGTCTGCATTACACTGTATGCAAAGGAGAGACTGTGATCTCATTCGGCGTCAGCATTGGCCTGGGTTGGTATGTGCATATTAGCCACTTAAAACGCAGTGAGGTAGTTTTCCCCAACTGCATTTAAAGTTGCTTTTCCACGTCACCGTAGACACCAGAGAGTGGGCAGGGTTGCCCTATTACCTGATTTATTTTCACCACACCAAATTCCTGTTCAAGGAAACAGTCGACTGAGCGTGCACAACAGCTTTCCCAAAAGAACACGCCTCATCAGATGGAAGCTGGAAAACGCACCAAACAACAGTATTTCTCCCGCGCAAATCCCATGCAAGAGCACAGAACCCAAAAGATGCACTTTTTTTTGGAGCTGTGCTCTCACAGCACCCAAAAATGCACGTTTTGGGGAGCAGCATGAGATTGTGATGCAAGGTCTTGGCGCAAAATCATGCAAGATCATGGCACTCAAAATGGCCACTGAACTCTTTCAGGAAAAAGCAGGCTATACCGTTTTTCCAGGTCACTTGCAGGGTATGTTATTATGGGTAATGTTGTATGCCCTCTGCTTCAAACAGCAGCAGCCATCCGAGATGGAAGTATTAGACATGGAGTTTCTCAATCGAAGCACCTGAAAGGAGCCTGGCTAGTCCTGGTGATTCTTCAGGTCTACAACAGGATGACATTAACAAAAAGTTAATCACATATACGCCAGTTGTCCTCTGCTTATTTGCATGCCACATTCTCACAAAGGTGAAGAAGAAGAAGAGTTTGGATTTGATATCCCGCCTTTCACTCCCTTTAAGGAGTCTCAAAGCGGCTAACATTCTCCTTTCCCTTCCTCCCCCACAACAAACACTCTGTGAGGTGAGTGGGGCTGAGAGACTTCAAAGAAGGTCACCCAGCAGCTGCATGTGGAGGAGTGGAGACGCGAACCCAGTTCACCAGATTACGAAACTACCGCTCTTAACCACTACACCACACTGGTGTGCTCAAATTATCTCACAGCATATCAAACGAACAATATCAATTCAAAAAATGTATTGGAAATGATCTTAGGTCACATCCATGCCTCACATTTAAAAGCACATTAACAGCCATGGCTTCCCTCAAACAATCATGGGGACTGTACTCTATCCCTCACAGAGCCACAATTCCTAGCACCCTTTACAAACATTGATTTATATTGTCTATAGAAGATTCTCACTCCCAGCTTCTTGAAATCCCAATGACTTCCATTTCCACAGAAAGTCGGGAAACCCCATTCACTGTTGCTATACAGAGATATATCAGAGGTAGCTTCCATGTCTGTTTGCTGGGTTTTTCCGTTACCTACTCCTAAGTGTTGAGACTGAATCCAAGAGAGAATGCAGAGGACAGAGGGCTTCATAGGGTCACTGTTAGACTCTGTGGGTATTGATGAACCTTCCAGGTACCTTTGAAAATATTAAGGAGAAATGGAGGTGATAAAAACACTGAAAGGCAATGTCCCCTATTGACAGCCTTCCCATTGCCATGCTGCACCTATCTGTAACTCCCATTTTGCAGCTTAGGTTGGAGTGATGAAAGATTTCATCTATGCAAACAGTATGATACAGTACATAGTGGACTGAGGAGACCTGTGGGTTCAAATTCCCACATAAGCCATGAAGCTAACTCGTTACTCAAAGGACAGCGATCTCAGCCTAACCTTCCTCACAGGGTTGTTGTGAGGATAAAAATAGAGTGTGTGTGTGAAACCAGGCACACTGCCTTGATTTCCTTGTAGGAAGTGTGGGGTATAAATTCAGTCATTAACTATGATTGGTAATATATAATTTTAGATCAGCACCAGACCCATTCACTGGGGCCCAGAAGAAACTTAGTGAGTCATCCCGCATGTTGAATATTAACAGAGGCAGAGCTAGGTGCTCCGGCACCTGGGGCGGGACTAGCTGTCTGTGGGGCGGGGCTAGCCACCCGTGGGGGTGGTGCTAGATGCCCACGGAGTGGTGGCTAGCTGCCCGCAGGGGTGGGGCGAGCGTCCCAGGGGGGTGGCGCCCTGATGTCACCCCCTCATGGATGACACCCGGGGCAGACTGCATCTACGTCCCCCTTCCTCCACCAGCGAGTATTAATAGTCTCACCAGAGACCTAGAAATAAAGAAAGGAAAGTTTTAAAATCTGTAAGTCATCACTGACATCTCACAAGAATAAAAAGCTATGGAAAAAGAATTGGTAGAAATTTAGTTTGCATTTTGGGGGCTGCTGCTCATATATTCTGGACAACTTTCTTGGGTATCTTATTCTGCTCTGCATGTATTCACTCATCTTTAAATTATGTATGGCAGAATATTCATGGTCCATTAAAGTGTCATTCTTATCTCTCTCTTTAAAGGAAGAGTTTCTTCATCAGTGCTTTAGGATGCAAGGATGACTTCTTCTATTTTAAACATGTCACAAAATGACTGCGTGGCAAATGGTGCGATCAAACTTTGAGCTGTGAAGCCATCACTACGGCTGATGCATTCAAACCTCTGCATAGGAACAGTTGTTCATCACAGCTATATGCAAAACATGCATTATTTTCATTACCACTAGGGAAAACAAATCTTAATCATTTGGAGGTACCTTGTATAATGCAAGTGGATTCCATCAAGAAACAACCTTAATAAATTAATGAAACTGGTAGGCAGCTGTACCGCCTTCTGAATAATAATGTGTATAGTTCGTTTCATTTATCGTTATGTGCCTTGGTGAAATGCTTTTCATTACTGTTTGCATGAGTCATCTAGTTGAGTAGAACATTTGGTTCCTTAAAATCATCTCCCCTGCCTCCACATTTTTAAGGCTGAGAGATAAAATTATATGGAAACAGCGCAATAAAGTGAGGCTGGTATGACTGGGGGGAAACACACAGAGGAACTTGATGGAAGTCCGAACTTGGATTTGTGCTCCAGGGCTTTCCTCCTTCAAGGGCCAATGTGCCTAAGAAGGCTGAAGCATTTCACAATTTAGTTCCCAAGACACAGAGGACCAGAGCCTTATGGTAGCTTAGCAACCATCTGCTTATTCATGAGCAGATACTTTAGTGACACAGAAGCATCCACTAAGGAAGGTGATGCTTGATTCACAGCAACACTGTTCCAGGTGGTTGTTTGCTTTACCTGGAAACCTCTTATTCACTGCCAACTCCCAGCTGCTGCATTCTTCCCTTGCCTCTCCGCAGCTCAAACCAGCAAGCCATTTACAGGCTCTCTCAGGTGGATGTGACTTTAGACCCATTCCAAGGGACTGTTTTAGATGGAGAAATCTCTTCAGCCCAAGGCCTGCTTTCCCTTCCCAGCAACCTTCTGAGGATCATGTGCTGGGGCTGGGCAAGGCTGGTGAAAACACTGGGTGGAGCAATTCGTAAGAAGAAGAAGAAGAAGAAGAAGAAGAAGAAGAAGAAGAAGAAGAAGAAGAAGAAGAAGAAGAAGAAGAAGAATAGTAGTAGTAGTTTGGATTTGATATCCCGCCTTTCACTCCCTTTAAGGAGTCTCAAAGCGGCTAACAATCTCCTTTCCCTTCCTCCCCCACAACAAACACTCTGTGAGGTGAGTGGGGCTGAGAGACTTGAAAGAAGTGTGACTAGCCCAAGGTCACCCAGCAGCTGCATGTGGAGGAGCGGAGATGCGAACCCGGTTCCCCAGATTATGAGACTATCGCTCTTAACCACTACACCACACTGGCTCTCTACCTTTGTTCAGGAAGCTAGTTTCTACATCCACACAGCTCTCTGTCCTCCATCCAGGCAAGTGACAAGTATCAGAATTCAAGGACACACAGACCACACACAAACTTCTCTTGTTGGAATCCATCAGTCTCGAGAGACATTGGAGTGTGCCTCCAGGAGTGAAGTCAAACTGCTGCATTAGCAGCACTGAAGTGACCTCTCCGGGGTACAAGCCTGGGCAGTGTGTATGGAGCTCCTGGGCTGCTGCCCAGGCGACAAGGTATGGTCCAAAGAAAAGCAGAGCAATACGTTTGGCACCAGCTTGGCTACAAGAGTTGCTGGAAGGAGATGTAAAAGGCGCCATCCAAACTCCAGATTTGACTTGTGTAAGGCATACTCCTTAGCCTTTTCTTCTCCCAAAGATGTCCCTCAAGGCAGCAGAGGTTTAGGATCATTTTCCTTCTCCTAGATGGGCTACCTTTCCAAGTTGATGAGCCCCATCTGCCTCTCACTTCCCTCTACAGTGCTACCTTGGGTTACAGACGCTTCATGTTATAGACTCCACTAACCCAGAAATAGTACCTCGGGTTAAGAACTTTGCTTCAGGATGAGAACAGAAATTGCACGGCGTCGGCGCAGTGGCAGTGGGAGGCCCCATTAGCTAAAATGGTGTCTCAGGTTAAGAACAGTTTCAGGTTAAGAATGGACCTCTGGAACGACAGTTGTGGAACACCGGTATGAAATTCACGGCATGTAATGCCCTAAGAGAGAATATTATGAAAATGATTTACAGTTGGTACATGACCCCAGTCAAGCTTGCAAAAATCTATCATTTGCCCGATAATAAATGTTGGAAATGTAAGGAAAATGAAGGCACATTCTTTGGTGGACGTGCCCAAGGATTAAGGCTTTCTGGGAGATGATATATAATGAACTGAAGAAGTTATTTAAATATACACTTTTGAAGAAACCAGAGGCCTTTCTCCTGGGCATAGTTGACCAATCGGTGTTAAAGAAGGATAGAACTTTCTTTATGTATGCCACAACAGCAGCAAGAATACTTATCGCAAAATATTGGAAGACACAAGATCTACCCACTTTGGAAGAATGGCAGATGAAGGTGATGGACTATATGGAATTGGCGGAAATGACCGGCAGGATTCGAGACCAGGGAGAAGAGTCAGTGGAGGAAGATTGGAAGAAATTTAAAGATTATTTACAGAGATATTGTAAAATTAAGGAATTTTAGAATAATGTTGGATTGGAACTAAGTGGTTTCTAGCTGTGATGGGTTAAAAGAATATGAAAAAATGGGCTTATATAAGTAAAAATCTAAGATTGTAATAATTTAAGAATAAGATCTGGGTAACAAAAAGAGGGAAAGAAATTGTTGAATTAATAATTTGATTTGGAATACAAAAACGGGTGGTATGAGGAGGTCCGAGAAACAAGTAAATGAAAAATAAGGAGATGGAAAGATTGATTGTTTTTAACAATTTTTGTTGGATATTTTTTCTTTTTTCTGTTTTTTTATTTTCTGTAATGTAAAATCCTTAATAAAAATTATTATATATAAAAAAAAGAATGGACCTCTGGAACGAATTAAGTTCTTAACCCGAGGTACCACTGTATAGCATGTGCAGAAACCACCTTCTTGACCGTTTGACCCACTATTGGTCTCACCCACTCAATCTGCCAGAGCCTGTCTTCACATACAGGGGAAGTCCCTAACTTATAGAGGGTTTGAGACCCATTGGTATAGCCAGCCAGTCAAAGCCATTTCCAGCAATGTGGCTCACCTGCTGACAGCTTCTAGAAGCCACAAGTAAGAGCTGAGTGCAAGGTGGGACAAAATGGACAAACTACCCCATGAAGTGTCTCCATCCCCCCACACCAGAGGTACTACTCCTCCCCTAACACCCCAACACAGAGACATTAGAAACCCTCAAAGGGGACGAAAAGCAGGGCCAGCGAGAAATGTGGTCTGGGGGAAGTGGGTGTGGCTGGGGAGAGTCTTAAGAGGCTCTTGAAAAGGTCTTGAGGGCCATATTTGGCCCTTGGTTCTGAGGCTTCCCCTCCTTGGCTTGGATAAAAAGACGCCTCCTGGCACATTATACCCTTTCAATAATCAAGCCAAACCAAACGAAAAGGAAAAACAGCGAAAATCATCAAAATTGTCTTGAAAGCCTTAAAAGATGAAATCCCACATGGATCGCTGACAGCATGCAACAGTGCTGTAGCGGAATTTCTATAGTGATAAGGAGATTTCCCCCTCCTACTCATGCATTTACTTCTGAAAAAGGGACAATTACATACAGGCAAATTTGAAATGAAAGAACACCTACACAAAACGAAGTACATTTTGTCGGCTAAGTTCCCTGAAAGGGAAAGAAAGAGTGTTCCCTTTCATAATTCATCTTCTCCTTGCAAATTAACTGGTAGCATTAGGACTACAGGAGATCCAGCACCAAGCAAAGTGGGCGTTAATGTCATCCTTAGGTAATGATGCTGAAAGGGTAAGTTCAGAGATTGTATGACCCAGTCGCACTTCAACGGACTTGCATAAAACACAAGAGTCCTGATCTTCTGAATGAACTCTAATTCTACACCCTTTTTTCCTTGGCTCTATTATTATTATTATTATTATTATTATTATTATTATTATTATTATTATTATTATTATTATTATTATTAACGGCTTCCAACACAATATAAAAACACAGTGAAACATCAAACATTTAAAACTTCCTGATATAGGGCTGTCTTCAGATGTCTTCTAAAAGTCACATAGTTATTTGACATCTGGCAGGAGGACATTCCACAGGGAAGGAGCCACTGCTGAGAAGGCCCTCTGCATGGTTCCTTGTACAGTGGTACCTCAGGTTACATACGCTTCAGGTTACTTACGCTTCAGGTTACAGACTCCGCGAACCCAGAAATAGTGCTTCAGGTTAAGAACTTTGCTTCAGGATGAGAACAGAAATCGTGCTCTGGCGGCGCGGCGGCAGCAGGAAGCCCCATTAGCTAAAGTGGTGCTTCAGGTTAAGAGCAGTTTCAGGTTAAGTACGGACCTCCGGAACAAATTAAGTACTTAACCTGAAGTACCACTGTAATGTCATTTCCTGAGGGAACCTCCAGAAGACCCTTGCAGCTAGAACTCAACATCTGGGTTGAACAACGGGGGTTACATTACTGCCTACTAACATCATCATCATCATTTTAAAAAAGTACTCACCATTCACCATCAGCCTAGGACAGCTTAAAACAACTGAAAATTGAAAACAATTTTAACAGATTGTGCTGTTAGAGCAGGAGTTTGGGGCAGAAGTCCAGGGTCCTCCTAGCAGAATTATCAGGAAGGCACACACAATTTTACATGTTCTCAGCCCTCTTGCAGACTGACAAAGGACCCCTAAGGAAGGATAGGGTTAGGGTGTGTGATTTATTTTATAGCAGTGATTTCTGCATTGCAGGGGGCTGGACTAGATGACTCTATAATTCTACAATTCTATGATAGTCCTATTTATTTATTCAACTCTACAATTCTATGATAGTCCTATTTATTTATTCAACTCTACAATTCTATGATAGTCCTAGCTAACTAGCTATCATCTATCATCTATCTATCTATCTCTATCTACAGGTATCTATCTATCTATCTATCTATCATCTATCTATCATCTATCTATCTATCTATCTATCTATCTATCTATCATCTATCATCTATCTATCTATCTATCTATCTATCTATCTATCTATCATCTAGCTATCATCTATCTATCTATCTATCATCTATCTATCTCTCTATCATCTATCTATCTATCATCTCTATCATCTATCTATCTATCTATCATCTATC